>NC_138058.1:16331354-18731354 GCF_964194185.1 Rhinolophus hipposideros | reverse complement strand
CCCTTATCAGATATATGATTTGCAAATATTTTCTCCCATTCCATAGGTTGCCTTTTCATGATGCTGATGATTTCCCTTGCTGTGCAGAAGCTTTATAGTTTGATGTAGTCCTACTGTTTTGTTTTTGCTTTTGTTGCCTTTGCCTTGGGTATCACATCCAAAAAATAATTATCAATACGAGTGCCAAGGAGCTTGCTGCCTATTTTCTTCTAGGAGGGTTATGATTTCAGGTTTTACGTTTAAGTCTTTGATCCATTTTAGTTAATTTGGGTGTATGGTGTAAGATAGTGGTTTCAATCTATTGTACGAAGCTGTTCAGTTTTTACCATTTATTGAAGAGATTGTCTTTCCCCATTGGATATTCTTGGCTGTTTTGTTGTAAATCAATTGACCAAATATGTGTGAGTTTATATTTATATTTTAAAGCAATACATTTACTCATGAAGAATTTAAAAGTAAACGGTACAAAATTTATAAAGAATACTCTGGAAGAAAGAATTAACTTTTTAATAAATGCTACAGGGACAACTGCTTACTGTTATGGAAAAATAAAGAACGTGATTCCTATCTCACCTTATATACAAAAAATAAACTGCAGGTGGCTTTAATATCTAAATATGAAAAGCAAACTTTAAATTTAAGAATAAATTGGGAGAATGTTTTCGTTATCTTGGGTCAAAGATGAACTTTTCCTTTTTTTCTAACTGTATTGAGATGTAATTGACATACAACATTGTGTAAGTTTAAGGTGTGCAATGTATTAAATATATATTGCAATATATATTGAATATATATATTCAGTAAATGTATTGAATATTTATATATATATATATTTATATATATATATATATATAAATGATTACCACTAGAGTTTTAGCTAATACCTTCAACAGGAAGAACTTCTTAAAGAATATGTGAAAAGCACAAACTCTAGTAGAAATGATTGATACATTTTACCACAATAAAATTAAAATTTATATTAAAAAACTGTAATAAAAATAGGCATGCAGGCTAAAGGACTGGAAGAAATAATTTGCGACATGAATAACTAACAAAAGATCAGAATTCAAAGTATCTAAAGAGCAGAAAAAAGCAATTTAGGTAAAAACAAATAAATCAATAGAAAAATGTGCAAAGGACTTGGATAAACAACTCAGAAAAAAGTTTATATGAATGATTCATAATAATTATCAGTAAATAATAAAAAGAGACTTGGCCACCTCTGTCATCACGGAAATGAAAATTAAATTGATTCATATCCATCACATTGACAGAAAAATAAGTGAATATTTAAATTATAAAATATAGACCTATAGAAAAGTGCATAAAAATAAATGTACAACTCAAATAGTATTGTAAAGTAATCTGTATAATCATCACCCAGCTTCAGAAACCAACCCCCACCCCATATACCTCTTCCAGATCACACTACCCTTCCTTTCTACTGGGTGTAACTACTCCCGTGACTTTTGACAGTGGTTTGCTGGTTTTCTAGGGAATAGAAAAGCCCTTACTTATGTAGCATTTGGGATTTCTATGGAATAAGCACTCCCATCATGGCAGATTTCAAGCTACCAACGTGTCAACTGACCAAATTCCTGAAAATTTAACAATCAACACGTACAAGCATGTACAAATCCATTCCAGAACTCAAATGCCATTCCTTACTTCTTTGTTTTTTCTTCCTTTAAAAATAAATAGTTTTACTACCTAAATAAGAATCCTGAAATAAAATTTATGTTAGCTGCATCTGACAATATCAATATTACATTACTTAATGAATTGCTTTTGAAGTCTTTCTTCCTTTCCTATATTCTGGATGAGTTTAAATAGCATTGGGATTATCTTCGTTAAAGGGTTTAATGAAGTCCTCTAAGAAACCATCTGCATTTAGTAATTTTTTAACCAGCTTTCTCTCTTGGAAATTCTTGAAGTAAACGAACATATGATTGTTAATAATGAAAAATCAAGTAGGGTGGAGCTCTGTGTGAATGGGTTAGAATAAAACTGCAAAAAAAAAAAAGATATTTTAGAGTTTGAACGTTAAAGAGAAAAATAAATAATGAGAACATCATTAAACATTGATAAATTCTGCATCCAAACTTTCCTTTAAAAATGTACAATAGAAATAAGGGAAAATTTATTTAGAGATAATGAACAAAATAATGTTAGAGAATGGAAGCCAGAGTATCACAGAATGTTTAACTCATCCAATATTAAATAAAATTCATATGTGAACTCTTTGTCTGTATTTAAATATCTGAATAGCCAGTGGGAAAAAATATCAGTGTTCTTTGTGGAAGAGTTAATGTTATCACAGCAAAATGAAATATTGTAAGTTTTGAATTTCCCTATGTGTGTGTTTAAGCTTTGACACGAACACAATATATTTCACTTTTAGACTAATGTGAAAAAAAAAAATCTCAGAAGAGAAATTAGGAGGGAAACTGAACAAAATGGCTTTCATTTACAATTATTATTTTAAGACATTTTAAATCTTCTATTTCTTAAAACGTTATGTAATGATGGCAATATTGCCTACTCTATATAACCTTACGTATAAGTGTTTTATCCATATCTTATCACATTTCTAACTCTAGGAATGTAATTTTGTAGCATTAAAAAAAATGCATTGATTTTTAGATACACATAAGGAGACCAAGATAAGTAGCAAAGCAAAAAAAAAAAAAAAAAAAAAAAAAGAGAGAGATAAATATATTTAGCCTATCATGTTATTTATCTCTTAAAAGAGAGAAAGAAGTTATATCATATACTATATTTTGTTTAAAGATTTATGATGCAGCACACTTTTCCTCTATGATAAATATTTAAAAGACATGTAATATTAAACAGTTCACCTAATTGAATACTTTATGTGAAAATGGTTTGGAAGTATAAAAACATCTACTGTCACACAATGTGTTTTGTGTTCCATCATAAATCAGTACCAGGAGCATATAAGCTTATCAGAGAAAGAACTCAACAGAATTCTAAAATTCTGGCTGAACAGTTCCCCGTTATGTACAAGAGACAACTGTGGACTTAAAATTGTAATAATGGTGCTGGACGTGGTATGAAAGACAATGCATGTGTGTTTATTTTGGCTAGACTCTGATTTAAATTTAGAATTTTTTACTTATGATTTGTATGAATGTAGATGAGTTCATCATTTTAGTCTATTTTGCTCTTTTTTAAAATGGAAATGATGATTCCTTACTTGCTAGCCTTGTTATGAAGACAAATCAAGTAGTACCTATAACAGCATGGAAACATAGTAAGCATTTCAGTATTAAATTCCCATTATCCTGTGGTGATCGTCCTTTTTAATGGAACACTATTTAAAAATATGTAAATTAATGTAAAGAGTAAAATGTGAATATGAGCATCAAAATAGAGAAAAGTATTTCCTAAAGATGAATGGAAGTAGATTATTCACATGGAAATTGAGATGGAACTGAGAAACTGAAATGAAATTGAGATGAAATTGAGAACATTCAAAATTTTTCTAACGTGGCCAGAGCCAAATACAAAGCAGAGTCCTGAACGAACAATATGGTAGGTTTGTCTATTTCTTGTCATAAAGTGGATTTCTAATTATGTTGTTTATGTTGTTTCAGAGGCAAAGGCCCATTGAAAAACACATCTGATGTCATTAATGCTGCCAAGAAAATTGCCGAAGCAGGTTCTCGAATGGACAAATTAGCCCGTGCTGTGGCTGATCAGGTAATAGAAGATAGAAGAATGGAATCATTAATTAGTACTCGGGTTCTGTAATGGGTTTTATGCACCATATAAAATGCCTCTGAAGAATGAATTGTAGAGAATCACTAACATTTTATAAACTGGCCTCTAACTCTTGCTGAGGCTGAGCTGATGGGGAAGATGAGTTCAATTCAGGAGGGACTGCTAAGGTCTGTGAGTAAAATTCCTTGAGAAAGAAGAGCACTCCACAAGGCAGGAGACATGACACCCAAAGAGTCATGGATTTTCTCAGCTGTCCTCATTCAGAAATTCAATCACACTGACTAAAGGGGAAGAAAAGGAAATAACTTTATGTCTTGTTATTTAATATTGACCTCATTGTAATGATGCTCTTCATAATTCATAATAATGTATGCTCTAGTATAAAGGAGATTAATCCACATAATCAAAAATCTATAGATTTCAGCTTTATTTTCATCCAGACTCAAAGGCATTAGAGATAAATGAAATTCTCAGAGTAACTTTTGTGCTTTTAGACTGAACTAACATAGAGGTTAGAATAGTTCTCAACCTCACCTTGAATATGTGAGTTGATTTCCACACTTTTCATTTTTTTTGGCTTGAATTAGAATCCTAAAATCCTGTTCTAACTATGTGTTGCTACAGTAATGTTCCGTTTCTTGTAAGAGTACATTAGGCAATAGACTTTTCCAAATTACTGATGCCTATTCCTTTAAGCAACTGTTTACAGTTTGAATCATTTAAAAAAAAATGTCTTAAAATGTAACATAAGATTCTGAAATAGGAAATATTATATAAACTATCATCTACATGGAGACAAGATGAGCAGGAATTTGTTTACAAGATTACAATACAGTGGTACTCTCTGAAGACATTGAAATACACAAGATTGTTTTCTCCTCTATAGATGGCCCTAGTCTCCTATGATTATGAGCCAATTATTATAGTTTTTCTCCCTCATTCCTTAACATTAGGCTGTTCCTATAAACACTGATTATCTTCAACATTCCAGATTCTAGAATACATAAAGAAAAATAAATTATTAAACTATTAGGATTACATTTAAAATAAAGCAACAAATTATCTAATTTTAAACATATATATTCTGAGGGAATGTATTTTGCTCACTTTTGAATTTTTGAGAAACACTTAATAGTAAAGATAATTCATTAAATATTACCATATTGTGAGAACTCCCCCAAATATGTAGGGTTTGAGAACCAAACCATTACTAATTAGCTAATTTCAGGTCACTATCACCTGCCAGCTTTCCCCAAATTCACAGCATTAGGTTGACTTCTTTCTGCAGAGTTTTCTATGTATCTCAGAAAGTTCATGTAGAAGAGAAAAGAGACAATGAATTAACTTAAAAATATGTATGCGTGCATGCAAACAAATCTGTACCAACCAAGAAAGAATGCCATATATGTGTGTGTGTGTGTGTATATATTTTTTTTATTATATATATATATATATATATATATATATATATATATATATATATATATTTTTTTTTTTTTTTTTTTTTTTTTTTTCCTAAAAATGTTGAGGGCAGTTGGGATGAGAAGATTGACCAGAGATTGGTGCTTCTGAAAAGAGTTTTATTAGGAAGAACTTCTTCCCAGGAGTGAAAGTGGATGGAGTTTTAATGGTTTTTCTATTATAATCTAAACCTCAATGGCTAAAATGATTTCTCAATATGTTAAGGCTCATTGGGTTCAATATTTTTTATTCCAATTTTTGATCTTGCATTTCTGGACCCTTTTTTCCAACAATTTTGTAAATTGAAGCATAGCCCCCAAACAGTTTTGATATCTGGAAAACACATCACACATGCACATACACAAATCCCAGGATTCCTGATGTCCTTTGAGATTATGACGAAGTATTTAAATGCTATGTAATGATGATTTTAAATTAAATAGATGAAGGTTAGCATTGCCCTCTCTTTGTGGTATTCTTATTGCTATCAGTTGTGAAACACCTTGCAATTTTCGTAATGTTTTTGTCTGAATGGGACTTTTTCCCCCCTCAACTTCAGCTTCTATTTTCATGAAATAAGAGTTATTTTTCTTGATCCAGCATGCCTTTATTTGTGTTTTAAATGCATTACCAAGAATAAGCGTTACCAAGGAGTGGATTGGTTGCCTTTATTTTCCTGAAAATGTTTTTATGGATATTTGAGATAAGGATACAACGTAAACTTTTTTAAGGACTGTTTCATTTTTAATTATTGTTCCATTGAGATAGAACTTCCAGTTTAATTTATTGCAAGGTACTTGTATCAGAAGACTTGTCAGCCCTCTAGGGAGATACCATTTTAAAGTTAATTTTTTTTAGTATGTGGACCTCTGGAGTTGGATAAATATTACAGTATTAAGTACTTGTAGTAAACTAAAAACAGTCTGTGGGATTCTTTCTTGATAAGTGCAGTTAGTGGAAAAAAAAAAAAGCCAGGATGGTAAGTGTTATGTATAAAAGAAACCCCTTTGTCATTTATTAGATAAATGGTTATGTCAAAACCACTGGCTTCACAGTATTCATGAAAGCATTCCTTTTCTTAAGCTTGAAAGAAACAGCTGAAGTCTTTTTCTTACAAGCTTATTCTAAATAAGATACCTCAGTTTGGCTGTAAGTACTTATTTCTTACAGTGTTTCATCAAGGATCTGGTGATTATATGTTTTGTGTTTTTTTTTTTTTTTCTACAAGTGCCAATTTGAGCCAGAACTATGGAATGGCCTGGAAAATCTAGAGCTGAACTTTTGACAGCAATAGAAATAGATTTCAGTTACTGAATAGCCATTGGCATTGAAGCCTCAGAAATGCTTTCGGTAGTCATGTAAATGTCTGTGGAAGTGTTCAGCAAAGCTCCATCTGATGGACATCTGTCCATTTACGTCACAAAGACAATTCAGAGTCCCTGCTCATAGCTGATTCTGGCACATCCTTTGAAGGGCTCTATTGTTACTCTTACGAGTTTATTTCAACTGGCATCAAGTTCATTGGACTCACTTCTGTTTCTATTACAGTGGTCATGTTTCTTCCCAGAATCTATTGTTTAAAGGAAGTTTATCATGTTGCTAAAATTTTGATAAATATGAAAAATCCAAAAGTGGTATACATTCTTTAGGGGATGATGCCTTTCTTAGAAAGCCAAAGTAAACAAGTGATATTTCCCCCCATTTAATTGAATTGAAACTCTGTACTGTACTATGGCAGAGAGATTGCTACACAGAGTGATTTCCTTCTCACATATGTTGCGTTGGTTGTCTGTGTTAAAATAACTTTGCACATAGTGAACATTGAATGAGCCACTAGGGAAGAAAAAAATATATAGACTATTTAGTTTTCTTAATGGTTTAGAAGACAACTGGTAAAATACTCATAAACATGTATAGAAGTTTCAATAAGACTTTCTGGAAGCTCTTCAATATTCTTTTAGTAGCATTTTATTAAAGTAGAGCTAACTATTCTAAACTGTTGGCTGTGGACTTTCTAAAATGATATACAGTACAAAGAACTTACACTAAATGGATGTCATTAAGGTATATGACACTGAAAGCGTTTCTTCTCACAGCTTTTGTATAGCATGTGTTAGAAACTGAGAAGTACTTACTAACTGAAATCACTTTTTTAAATGTTTTATAGTGTCCTGATTCAGCATGTAAGCAGGATTTATTAGCCTACCTTCAACGAATTGCCTTGTATTGCCATCAGCTTAATATCTGCAGCAAGGTGAAGGCAGAAGTACAGAATCTGGGAGGAGAGCTCATTGTGTCAGGGGTAAGCTGGGACTTGGACTTCACAATTTAAGTTCCCACTGTTGTACTTCCAAGGCAAGAATTCTTGGCAACAGTACTGCTAAAAACACCAAGCTACAGTGATTCATAGAGAGGTATTTTTAAAAATAAATGTTATCACCATTATTCCAGACCTTACAATAACTCACAAAGAGCAATTTGATTTTCCAATTACCCCATGTTTATACTAGCCTTGTAAAATCTCCATTCTTTACAAGAAAACTAATTTCATAGTCTGGAAACTCATTGCTAAGCTGTGACTATTATAATTATTTGGGGCTTTGGTATATTTACTCATTGTGAGTCTACTTCCCTTTGTTAGTCCTAGTAATTTTCATTCTTTGTTCAGGAGCCAGCCTCTCTATGTGTGGATTGCGTTCACATGTTAGAAGTGATAAAAACAATAGGAATCCATTTATCAGGTTCCAATGCATACTAGGTTATCAGTAACCATTAAAAGCCAGAAAATGTTTGAATTGAATACAGGTTGATGTGCTGTTGCCAAAAACTAACATAGTTGTCAAACACTAACAATTATATATTCTTTGCTCAATCACGCCAGTGTTTCCCTTGCCATGAAAATATAAGTATCTGGTTCATTTCCTCAAATGCAAAGAAATATGAAGTTCAGTGAATAGAAGGATCATGATTTCTTGGCAAGATTTCTAAATGTATGTGTTGAGACTCTTCATCTTGGCTTCTTCTCCCTCAGTCCCTTTCTTTTAACACGACGTGCCATCTATTGTAAACTATTTGCAAATTCCAAAGTGTGGCTCTGCCACCTTTAGTTCTTTTCCCAGTTGACCATCCTGCTGCTGCCATTTTAATTGTGGCATTACAAGGAACATAACATTGTCAACATGGTGAATGCCTTGTGAGAATCAGACCGATCATGAAGCTCAAGTCTTTCCTAAGCCATTTTAAAAAATTCATCAATTTGAGCAGTTGATAAAAAATATATGGAAAAATCATTCTTGAATCAAAAGGTTTTAGTTCCTATATCACTTGGCTTGCAGAAAACATAGCTGGGAAAAGAGCTGATCTGGTTTGCATGGAGATGCCATCTGGAATTCCTACTCCATGCAGTCCCACCTAGAGCCCAATAAATTGGCTGTTTTGTGCCTCTTTCCAAAGCACAGTCACCTCTTTGCATTTCCCAAATGATCCTGCTTCAACATTCTTCAACAACCAAGTGCAGTCTGTCTTGCAATGTGTCCTTTCTGTCAAGTTGGTGATTACCAGGATTCAATCTGCCAAGAAGTGATCAAAACATTGCATTTCCCTTGCTTCCTTTCTTATCTTCAGCCTCGATGGTATAATTTCCCATACCATTCAGCTTTCATGTCCATCTGTATATAGCATCTATGGTACTGAGTGCTTTTTGTTTAGCTTGCCTTGTGTGCTTTCATTTGTTACTTTCCAAATCTTATTTACATGGATGCACAAAGCATCTTTGTGGATCTCAGACTCCACAAACTCACCTAGACAATATTTTATGGGCAGCGTTGCTCTCCATCATCCTCTCAGTGCCCATTGTCCATCGCTGCCTCCCGAGCTTCA
The DNA here is from genome assembly GCF_964194185.1 of Rhinolophus hipposideros. Taxonomy (NCBI): domain Eukaryota; kingdom Metazoa; phylum Chordata; class Mammalia; order Chiroptera; family Rhinolophidae; genus Rhinolophus; species Rhinolophus hipposideros. Next base: position 18,722,270 of record NC_138058.1, on the reverse strand, counting down.
TCTCCATTGTCTTTTCCTCATTTAGATGTAGTCCAAACCATCACTGGCTTTTATCACTTGCACTGTTGGCATTTGCAGAGGTGTTTGAGATTGAGAACACCATCAAGAAGCCTGTTTCCTTCTTTGAGTCTTATTGGCAAAGAGCATAAATCCTTGCATGGGAGGAGGCTTCTTTTCAAGGAATGTTATACAACTTTATAATAATTCTGAGTCAAGTGCATTATAAAGGTTTGCTAGATATTGCTCAGTTGTGGGCTTGCTCTTGGGCCCCTCATGATTGTTTTTTTTTCAAGCTTGATTGCTATTTGGTGCCATACCTGCATCGGTAGTCTGTTGTCTTTGCCATTTCTGCATCCACCTTATTCTTCATCCTCCTTCACTGATGGCTAATGGACAAAAAAGTCAGTATGTCCACTTTGCAAAATAGCCACAAATAACTACCTTCAAAGTTCCAAAAGAGTCAAGAATGTGAGACCCCATACACACAGACTTTCAATGATTTTGCCAAGAAAGTGCACCCATGGTTTGGGCCCCATTTTTTTGTGTGTGTCTGAAATGACAAAGTTGCTATATTTTAAGGAGAAGCTACGATGATATAATGCACAATCAAACAAACAAACAAACAAACAAACAAAACAGGAAATATTTGAATCTCTCTTCCTTTTTCCCTGTGTGTTTGTGTACACGGGATTCAAAGCTGTGGCTTTTTTTGGAAATATATGAAAGCCCCCATGAAGATATATTTGTCAGATGTCAAAGTTTCTACTAAAACAGAAGATTTGTATAGATGGTTTCCATTTTGCCAAGAAAAGTGATTTGGATTTCAAAATTCAGAGCCATGATTTTATAGTCTTGTAACATAATGAATATATGTTAAAAATGTACATGTGCACAATTCTATACCATGTCAGCATGTGTATGTTTTATATGCTTCTATACATAGAAACTGGGAACAGCCTCTTCTGTAGTATCTGCCTTTTGCAGAGAGGTGGCACAGGAAAACTCAGCAGGTCATGGGAGACAATGAGAGCAAATGCTCTTCATGAGTCACGATGGGGAACTAAAGAGAAAAGCAATACAGGATGTATGCCGACATGTGTTCATTCACACAGCTGCTGTCTAAGAAGCACCATTATTTTTCTGGCTGACAATTTTTTAAAGTCATTGGCTTAAACCTTTCTTAACAGCTGAAAGGTGCCATTCTTATTAAATTTCAAAGTAGAAGATGCATTTGGTGGGAGCCAATTCAACTCAACTGGATTCCGAATGGTGTCATGGAAAAGAGAGAGGGGGAAAAAAAAAAAGCTAATAGAGTTATAGAAATGGTAAAGTGAAAATAGAGGAAATTGAAGTCCAGAATATTGAACACCATCTTAGTTTGTAAACTAGTTTTGTTTGCTTATCTTAGTGTTTGCTTATTAAATCTCTTAAGACAGTTTACATGCATTTTGGGAAAAAGAAATGTTAAAAGAATTAAAAAAAGAGAGTGAAGGATGGGAGGGAAAGAGGGAAGATGAATGAAAAAAGAAAGAAGGGAAAACAGAACAGAGGAAAGAGAAACTTAACCATAACATATCATAAATTTGTCTAGTTCAGGTAATAGCCATTAAATATGATAGCATTATATTCATCATGGGAGAAAAGTTGAGCCAAAATGTTTAAAGTATGTAAATATATTTTGAATACAAATAAGTTCCAATGCCATATTATGGAAATTACCTATATATTTGATTGTCAGGTTTTAAATTTTTGTTCGCTGGGTTTCAGAGCATTTAATGGGTTCTTTTCAGTTTAAAAACAAAGATATACACATGGTTCTGGAGAAATAAAACCCATTCCAAAACCTTCGATTATCTTTAGCTACGCAAAGATTTATAACTTGTGCATTATTCTGAATGAGATTAGAAACACTTGAAAATGTGGAATGCTGAACATCAAGCATCCTGAAAAAACTGAAAAATTCCACTTTTTTTTGTTTTTAAGTTCAAATACAGTAAGCGCCCCATGATAACAACAAAGCCAGAACACAAGAGCAATAGACAGGAATTTGATGTACAGGTCAGAGATGGAGGGGCTTTGACATAACTTAGAGCTGACTCCACAAGGAAATGCTACAAATAGATTTTATTGCATATACATGTCTTTTTTCATACTAACAAATTATAGAAACAGTTTGGAGGTGAGGAATGTTCGTTCCCTAAGTCCTCAAGCTGATCCACTGGAGCCCTAATCGGCCCCTGAGGGATGGAGTAACTTGCCCTAAAGTAAACTTTTGTTCTCGTCATTTAAGTCTCTCCTTTCCAAATTGGAATCCCTTTCAATTGAGTTATGGAGAGAAGTTTGACAAGTGTAATTTGTGACACTGGTAGGATTTGCATTGGTACAGAGAATATTGGAGAATAAGGGGTCCATTACAGACATTCTTATTACCTATGTTTCACATCATTAAAAAAATAGACTCAGTTAAAATCAACATGAATATTCATGATGATAAATGAAAAAACATTCAAAAAATTACTTAAACTGATAATACTCAAATCAATGCTACCTGTCATTGGCATCTAATTAAAGATACATAAGGAGACTTGCACACATATACGCACAACAAATACGCTTGTTTGAGTAAATATCAAAACAGATAAAGAAAAGATTTGATATTTACTTCCTTAACCACTGAATAAGCAATAATCAGAAACCAAATGTTGAGAACTGTGACATATCTGATCCAATAAAATTTAGAGAAAAGATGATGTGGGAATTCTTTGTACAATGCCATATATAGATTATGTACTTTGTACAATCCCATATATAGACTAAAATGGTATTTTGTTGAGATGAGAATTGCATTTTATTTGAAGAGTTCTGTTTTCCCGTCTGAAAAAAAAATGTGTCAGTAATTTGTAATGGGAAGAAACAGTATTGAAACAAACATTGCACCTAGTTGTGTAGACCTGTACTCTAAGCAACCATTTTTTGAGTCTTTTAAAAAAATATATCTTTTGATCCTGTCTATTGTCAGTTTTTTTATTATTTCCACTGATCCAAGTATAGTAGTAATGGGGAAAAAAATCTAAATTGCTAGCTATTTCAATTCAAGTTTGAAATGCAATTCTGTGCTTCATTTGAACAGAAGGGTATGTGTTTAGGGGATTTATAGCAGTTCCAAAGAATTTTATCCTTTTAGAGGGTAAGCCATTAAGTTTTGGGGTTAAAGGACTTTTCCTGATCTAAGGAGAGTAGGAGAGTCCAAATCTAAAGAGAGTACGAGTAAAACAAACTTCAGATTGCAATTCTGGATAAAGGGATAGTGGAGATATTCTGTAACAGTAAGAAAATTAAATAGGTATTTATCATTTGGAGAATGACAATAGTTCTTTGCACAAACTTGTCTAGTAAGATGGGTTGTTGCATAATTCAATCTTTCTCCCAAAAGCCTGCCTTCCCAATATGTTATGATAGGAAAATTAGAACCATTTAAATTCTGATTCCTGCAGTGCCTTCCTTAGTTATGTTTGTATCCTTGTACGTCATTGATTTTTGCACAATCCAAATTATGCAAACCTTCAAGAAAGTAACCCTTAAGTGGTTGTTCTGTGCAAATTCATTCCTTCAGTGTTATGAAAGCTTAATTTAACAAACTCAGGGCATTATTTTTGAAAGACATGGAAAACCGGAATTTTTATTAGAAAAGTAGAAATCTCCTTGTGCGTCAGTCTTTATAGGAAGCTTTGTGTCTGTTTGCACCAAACCTGTATAGGTATCTCCCTGAATTCAAGTAGTTTTGTGCAAAGGAGGATGTTATAATGCTCTTATAAGAAGTGGCTTTTCAGTTACATGCTCTCTATGATGGTGACACTAAATGCATAATATGCACAGTTGTATTCATTGGGGGGGGGATCAGTTATTCATAGATGGAATTAAATCAGTTGATTATCTTACTGAATTGTTTTATGCATAGAAAAAGACTTTATATTCTAAAGCTGTCATTCTAAAATAAGAAAACAGACTATTTTGGCAGAACTGGAACACGAACTAAGCAAATAACTCTTTTCCCTTAACTGGAGACATGGATTGGCCTAACTTGGATCTACTCAGTGGATTTATTTGATTGCATTCCCTGAACTTGTGGGCTGAGTAGTTTTTATTTTAGTTTGAGGGCATTATTACTTGTAAGAGTAGAAAGGATTAGTGGCTTTACAGAGACGTTTCTGCCTTACATATTTCTTCCTCAGAAATGTCAATGCCATTGCCTGTCATTCAGTCAATGAACTTTCATTCCTTTGAGTTTTAAAAGATTTTTCAAGTTTTGAAAGCCTCTAATTACAAGAAGGAAGGCAAATAATTCACACCTTAGTCTATTAACAATTAATTACTTAGATTTCAGTTAATATTCTGGGGATTACTTGGCAACCAATTAATGATACTATTTTATGAAAACTTGGAAATTAGGTACGTGGGAAATACCTAGATGAGGGGCAATGATTGCATATATCTTTTAATACACAGGCAAACCTATTTGAGAAGTACTGGTTTATGATATTGTCCCATGAGACAGTATTCTATTTTTGAGATATTGTCTATATGTGTTAATTGACTGATTTTATTCTAGGATGTTTATTTATTAATATGTTTTAAATAACGAATGTTTTTAGTAGTGTCTTAGGAGCTACCTCCCTCCACCCCCATTTTTAACTAGTTTTGGATATTTGAGAGCAAATCCAGATATACCTGTTCCATTGTCCATTCAATTGAACCAAATAATTATGGAATCCAAAGTGTTGAGTGAATGTAATTCAGTTCCTGCTTTCTAGTTTTCCTCTATGCACTTGGATTTGTCAGCTGTAGTCAAGAAATACATTATTTTGAATTGGTTATCTAAATCCATTATGATTTTTTTTTTCTTGTTTCTACTGGACACGCCTCAAGAATTCCTGAACTGAAGGCAGTTGAAGAAAAAGAAGTTAATGTGTGAACAAGTTGATATAAAAAAATAAACAAGTAAAAAAGAAAGATGACCACTAAAACCAAATACTAAATATTATCTGGGGATTTTGTTATTGATCTTTCACACTTTTCCATTACCTCAGAATACTGAAAATACAGGAAATAAAAATACCCCATAACAAAACTGATACAGGATTTTTTTTCTATACTGGATTTTATAAAATTCTGACAGTATTTTTCTAGAAAAAGATCAGTGTTTCTATATGTTGTTCCTAATTTCTAATGACAAACTAAAAATCTGAACTTCAAAGAGTTGTATTTATTTCTTGTTCACATAAGGATATTTATGATTTGTTGAGTTGAACATTTCTATTGTGTTCCAACTACGTAAGAGGAATATGCTAAATATCAATTGGATGAGGGCATTCAAAGTCCTTTATCTTTAATAAAAAATAATTTCCGTAAAAAGGATAAATTTTTCTGCCCATTGTGTTTTAATTAGGTTGTGTAGCCTTTTGTGTTTTGTTTTGTTTTTCCATTTAGTTTTTCACTTTACTGTTCAGCATTCTCAGCTAGAATATCAGGATGTCTGTTGATGGCTATATCTGTGTAGTCACCGTGTTTCTTGGTTTACTGTATTCTAGAAAAAAAAAGTGTGTTAAATTTGCTATCGTCTATATTCTGCCCCTACAGATTATTTTGTCAAATGCTTTCTCCAGCTTAATTTAAATGATTTATAAAATATGGCTTTGATCACAGCCCTTAGCAAACAAATATGTGCCATGTTCTGGCCTATGTATCTTACAAACAGGAATGACTTCTGGATGGGCAGTGTTTGTTGCTTTTTCTTAGTCTGATTTCTTTTTCTGCTTCAGAACACATTGTCTTACTCTATTTGAATAGTCATTTTCCTTCTGGACAATAAATACATTTCAAATATTTTATACTAATCCTATTTTCTTGAAGGCAAGCTTTCTTAATTTAGCTTTTTAATTCCTTCTCTATCAATAATATATTTTATGTTATTGCTTTTCTCTGAATACCTTCATCTGTGCAGATGCCTTGCTGATAATGAACTTCACTTCCTGGAACTCTGGCTAGATGTTCTGTCAAATCTGCACAACTTGTCTCTGGACTGCTTTTATCCATTTCCTTTTGCAAATCTATTTTGCAAGTGAGAGAGAATATCCTGGAGAAGTTCTAGTCAGTATCATCTTCTAAGAACCATGTACTCTTTCAAGCTTAAGGGTCTATGTGTGAAATTCTATCATAAAACAAACTCAGAATGTAATATTTTTATCTAAGAATTTCAATTCAAATCTTTTGTTGCTATCAAAATCGGATTCTCTCTTGCTGAGATATTACTGTTTCATAATACCATTTTGGTAAAATTGCATGCCAACTTCTTGATTATGTCTTCCATGGCGAATTACTTCGTAAATACATCTGCAGGTTATTCCTTCAGAGTATACGAATTATTCCACCTCATTTTTCTCAAATTTTTTCACCAAGAAGTTAAATAAAACCTTTTTTTTCCCCCAACAACAACAACAACAACAACAACAACAAAGCATTGAAAGAAAACCCTACATCTCTCTGGTCAGAGTAAAATTATGACTTCAATAATGCGGTCTCTTGACTGAAATCTTGCACCCACTTCATTCCATTTCTTGGAAGGGCTAACTAATCAATTTATGTGATGTCATTAAAAAGTATGCATCCAATCCATACTTGCGGTAAGATTTAGTTTTCATAAACAATGTCGAGAGGCTAGATCCTAAGAAGAGTTGGAAATTATCTGATCCTGGCATTACAGTCTATTAAAGAAAAATTTATTTTAATTAATATAACTAAAGACATTATCACAATCAATCATATTAAAAAGCCAGCACAGTTCATCACTCTGCATCCTTTTGATGCAGCCTAGTTTTGCATTGGGTTCCTGAAGTCATGCTCCATTTCCAAAGAAACGACAGACAATTAATAAGAAATAACGTAGATTATAATCTAATTCTAGTTTGTTTTATTTCAATATTTAAAAAGTATTTAATTCTATTTTTATTCTACTATCTTAACATAGGGAGAAGTGTACCTTTTTTGTTGGGTAGTAAAAATCTTAAGGTGTTTATTGGAAGAATGGGCAACTGCATCATTATTCTTAAAATAATTACTTTTAACTTTTGTATAAAAGGTGTTATGACACAAATAAGTTTCAAATACATAATAGTCTTTTTGAAACTGAGGAATAATGGAAAATGAATTATCTACAATGGCAAAATCAGGAAACGCCTAATTTCTAAAACTAAATGGGGTTGTTGTCAAGCATAAAAAACAAGGATAAGCCAACTAGTCAATGATTCAATATGTAAAAATTGGAAGACAATAAGACTTTATAGGGACATTAATTGGGGAATCTCATGCAACAAAAGCTGTTGAATATAGAATTTGAATTTAGATTTGGAATTGTTGAAAATGGAACTAGAACAAGGAAAATATATACAGGGTATTATTGCTTCATTTAATTAGAGAAAGTCAAATAAAGGAAAAATTTCATTCTCTCTTACCTGACAGATATTTTTTTTTCCCTTTTCTATTGTCTTTAATTCTCTTAGGATATTCTTTAAATACCTTTCACATTTATTTTGAAGTAAAAGATGATAGTAATGTTGCCAAATCTGTCATTAATTTGAATTTAGTAGCTTCCGTGTTTCAAAATGCTCCCTAATCTGCCAATTTTGCTTAATTTTACATTGTGATTACCTAATTCACTTATGTATTTAGTGAGCTAAGAATGACAGAACTAGAAATAGAACTGTATTGATTCCAAACATAAGAAAATAATTCCAAATTGGGAGTTTTGTTTATCTGCATACAGAAACGGGCTTTGGGCTTTACCTATTTACTATGCCATGAATTACAAGCTATCATTGTGAATCTTTACTTTTACTAAAATATTTTCTGTGGAAAGAGAGGTCTTCCATGTGGATGTTTTCAGGACCTGCCTGCTAATCAATATCAAACCTTCCTTTTTTTTTTTTTTTTATTCCCACTTGACAACTTGGAGTAGTTTATAATTTTAAACTTCTAAATCTCTATTTGACACACACACACAAAAACACCTTGGTTCTCTCCACATTATTCTCCCATCTTAACTTATTTCACTCCCCACCAAAAAAATGGACTCAGAGGTTAAACAAAGCTATAACTATATCACTATAGCAGAACTGCGTGTGGCAAAAAATGGTCACTTAGCATCACTAAGTCACTTAAACTTGACCTCTGAGAGTGGCAGTGCAGGGGACTTACCATTGGAAAAATCTTGCTGTTTGATTTTTCTCCAGTTTCAAAGGTGGGCTCTAACTACCCCTTTACATGTATATTTGATATACATGGAAAAACTTAGTTTAGATTGTCAGTAATATTTTATGTCAAAGATAACAATTTAAGAACTTCTACACATAGAAATATGCATTGGTTATTGGCTTATCTTTTAAATTATGCTTGTCACAACCCACCCTTGGGTGTAGAAAGGAAGAGTAAAAAGAGTTGCAATTCTAGCAAGGATGAATTCACTAGTTCTTTAGTGATTCCAATGAATGAGGTAAGTATCCATTTAGTACCATTATGGGCTGGATGTACAGAGGCCCCAGGGCTTTGATGAAAGTCATACAGCAGGGCAATGGAACTTGCAGGAAAGACATCTGAGATTCCCCACATACTGTTCCAGGCTTTAAGAGCTTCAGCCCTTGCTTACTCTCTTGGGATCTTCGATGCTTTAAATATGGGATTCATTTCCATTAAACCCACTACAATTGTCCCCCACAGTGCCTGAAAAGGCAGGGTGCTTCTTCATTCTCCTTCTCCCAGGTGGTCCATTTACCTGTTCAAGAGAGCCCAGGAGGAATCCTAATGGCCGGGAAGCTTAATATCATAGAGGCCCACCCATCTCTTTCAGCACCTGATTCCTTCAGAAGCATCTTTCTCCCAATGACCCACTCCCTCTTCCACCTCCCTAACCCCTTCCCAATTAGGTACGTTTTTTTTTTTTTCTCTTGCTCTCTCTCTCACTTTCTCTTTTCTGTATCTCTCGGAAATCAGACAGGAGTTCAGAGCACTTTCACTACCTTTTATGAGGTAGATTGTGATGTCATAGATGGGGGCAGGGCTAGTCAACTTTCTACCCACCTCCCAACCTGTGCTGAGGGAGCTCCGATCGGGAGTGGAAGCAGTGATTCCTCCATGGTGAGTAACTTTGCTTTCTAATCTAATCTGTCTCACTATAAACATTACTTTTGAAAGCAGGGGGATGGGATTTCAAGAAAGTAAAGATGTGATCACTCAAGCCCTCCTTACTTACTGTTAACCAACTTGGACAAAGGATCTACTTATTAATTATTTATAGGAGTCAAGAATTCCACAGTACAGATACATTCTTCAAGCGTGCAAATGGTACTTTCATTCCTCTGTTTCTGTCTTTCTTCCCATTGGGACTGAAAGTGACGGCACGTGTGGAATGAAACCATTCTGTAGTCCTTCAGGGAGCTTCTCTACGGAAGGCTCCTTAGAAGAATGTGTTCTTCTTCATTTGAAAGATTTCAGGATCACAGAATATCCTTTATTGATGTTTGCCCAGAGAATCAGTCTGCTCTTCTAAAATTGTGGGGTAAAGCTGTGAAGAAACTGATACATAAGGATTTTCAACAATTTGGGTTTTGATAGAAACAAATGAAAACTTTCTAATACAAAGAATATTTGTTTAAAATATTTATTTAAAAAAAAGAGTCACCATTCTTGCAAGATGCAGGATACAGCCATTTAAAAGTGTCACAACCCAATTTGCTGTCTTTTTGTTGTTGTTGCATGTCAGAACACTGATCACGGATGCTGTTTTGTAGGATTTCTTGGTAGTTAAGAGCTGTGAAAAGCTGCTGTTCTTTGTTTCATTTGGGTTTCTATTATTACTGATTAAGCCTTTTATGTGTCTTAGTATTTAGAAAGAAAAGATCAACTGGAGTGAGTGTTTTTTTCCACCTTCCTTGTTCTCTCCTTGGTACCTATTAAAACTGTCAAGATGTCAGCATTTATATAAAAGGGCAAAAGAAGTTCATAGGGGTGGTTAAATCTTTAAGGGATGTTCAGCATCAGGGTGGGTGTTTTTAAAAGGATTTGACCGCCAGAATGTGAGGCCCTGTTACTTTTCATGAGGTGTGATAAAAGCATCCTGGTGTGTATATGCAAATTATAAAATACGTTAAGAAGGTATCTTTAATTTTTTCAAAGTATACATAAAGCCCTTGTTATGTATGGATATCAGTGTTGGAGATCTGGGGCCGTTTAAAAGGAATCTTTTCTCATCAGTACCTTTTCTGTTATGTATAGATCTTCCCCTCTTCCCCCCTCCCAACTTATGAATGTTTACAGTTCAAAAGCACTAGTCCAAAAATGGACTCAAACTAATCCTGCCATTTTCATTAACTGGGGTGGAGTAGTGTGGCGACTTTTGAAATTATTTTCCCACCTAAGCTTTCTAACTTAAAAAAATGACTGTAACGGTAACAACTTCAGGCACAATATGGAAAAACAGAGCCATAACTGTGCAATAGCAAAGTTTAAGAGATAATCACCTGCCATTCACTTAATATTGCCATGTGGGTAACAATGCCAACAAAAGTCATGTATGTTGGGTCAGCCCTCTCAAGTCTCTGGCCTACCTTCCATTAAAAATGCTAGAGCCCTGTAACCCACCCTTCAGTGCCAGAAAAATCTGATGTCTAATCATAGCTCAAGTTTTTAATGTCTTTTATCAACCCTCATACAGCCGCCAGGTAAGAAATGCACATATTTTACAAACCCTTGGGATACAGTCACCTTTAAACTTCGTGAGTTAAGAATGGTTTTGTCGTGCACTTGTGCAAACCCGGAGCGTCTATCATGGCATGCATTGTGCATGCACCTGTTCATCCTCGTGTGCATGTTTCATCTATAGTGGTGTTCAGTGTTCTTTGGTTTTTGTAATTCATTTTTTATGTATTAAAATTATTTAAAAATACATGCATAGATTGTGCTCTAAATGAAACAGTGAAATGTAACAGAAGTTGCCTTAATTTGGGGTCTGCACACTGTTCCTATTTTGGTCACTGACTAATTAGGTAACTCACACTAAATTACTTAGATCTTTTGGGCCTCTGTTTTCTCATCTGCAAAGCGATGATAGGTGACCTAGCGGATATATCCTAAAGTGTCCTTGCTCTAAAATTCTATGGATTTATAATCTATTTTTTGAATAAATTATTTATTCAGAACATTTATGAAAAACGATTGAATAGTGGATGAGACATAGTTTTTGTATGTGACATACAATTATTCAAACCAGAAAGAAAATTTCAGTCCAAACCAGGTTTTCAAATGTACGCTATATGTGATGTAGTGTTATTTGGTTAATAATATAAGAGTGTCATTTTCTTTTAAATGGACAATTTCAAGCCCATGATTGATATGTATTGATTTGGAAGACTGATTTGTTTTTTGTTTTGTTTTGTTTTGTTTTTTTAACTCTTTAATGTTATTGTGATTTTTGATGTTAAAAAAATCATTATCTAGGAAATAGATGGAGCTAGGTCTCATTGAAACTCATCCAAAATGACTTATGCAGTATTGCAAGAATTACCTTGTGGTGTTGGGAAAAGTTGGTGAATTGGAAATTGGTGGGTACTGACCTATGCACTATGGGGGATAAAAGACATGTAAGATTTGGCCCCTACTCTCGAGGAATGTACAACCTTTTTGGGAGTCTAGACACATGCCAAGTCAATTTAGGGGTGAAGACAGTAAGTGTCAAAGAACTAAGCAATATTGCTGGGCTGGATTGCCCTGAGAAGTCTTTGTGACAATCTGAGGACTTCAGCTAATTTTGAAGAGTGGTTGAAATTTGTATTGTCACACATAGGAGGGCAGGGAAGAATTCAAGGTAAGCGAGACCACAGAATTGTTAAGATTACCAAGGATCTTGTGTTTAGATATGCCACTATCAGTATAAAAAGTCTTTGCTTATGTTCCAGCCCCATACATTTTTCGAGTCCCTTTCCCCTTCATCACATGCTAACTTTGCAATGTATGACATAATTATTTAGAAGAGTTCAGGGGACTGCAAGTGAGTGAATTACAGTGGTTATTTATTAAGATATAATCAGGCAGCGTTTTCTGTTACACTAAAGGTCACATGATAACTTATAGCTACAAATGTGAAAGAGAAATAAATAAAAGGAAGGAACTAGGGACAGATGGAACCTCGAGCTCTGAGACTTTCTGGTTTACTGATGGAAGTAGAAAGAAATTATCATTTTGAATAATCAAAGGGATTATCATTGAGAGGTTTAGAAACGTCGATGGTCACAGAAAATACCCATAAGCTAATGAGAATCCATGTAACCAGGATGGTTTTCCAAAGCAAAAGGAAGTTTCTCTGTGGACTAAGTAAGACTCATGTCAGATTCTGGTCTCAAAAAGCCAATATTGTGAAGGTTTAAGCACAAAGTAAAACTGCACCTGATTATGCAACACTTTCCTAAATACAATTGGAAAGAGGTTATTTATTTGGGTATGCTTTACCCACACTGACAATGAAGAACACTTGCATTTCAAAGCCTCTCTGTTGCTATAGTTGATTTGCATTGTATACTTTACATCACTGTTTTTTTGTGTTTCTTTCCATCCAAGTACCTTCCAAGTTATTACTTTGGCCTTTCTAACAGACTGGATTTCCATGAATAGAACTGCTTTACCACTAGCCTGGATTCTAAGGACTTGGTTTACATGATCCAGTGAAATGTTTCTTAATTTCATATCTAAAAATTAATTTCTAGAATATATTGTCTCAGGAAATCATTTTCAAAAGCTAAACTTGTCTGTATGGGAATGATGAAGTAGTATGATCACAGTCAGTTTTACAAAGAAAGGCACATTCTCTTAAAACTAATTTCTCCCAAATAAGTCCAAATAGGATTACATCGTTGGTGGAACTATATAGATTATTAAAGGAAGTTAGAAATATTAAAATTATGGTTGTCTCAAGAGAACGATTACAAGAATGACAACTGCTCCCCTTTTCCCCAGATGTCCCCAAAGGTAATTTAGAACTAGAGGGTTAATTAGATTTATCATTCAACAAACATTAATTGAGTAAATAACATGTGATAATCACTCTCCTATGGATGGACATGGCATTGGCATGGACAACAGACATAATAAATAATTGTGATAGATTATAATAATCACTCCAACAGAAATATATACAAAGTGATGTGTGCACTCCTGTAGAGAAGAGGGGGGAAGAAGCTTCATCAAGGCGGTCATATTTTTTTAAGTCTCCACAGATAAGTGGATAGGGGTTTCCAGGTAGAAGAGGAGAGAAAGGATTAGCCCAGGAGAGAAAAGCCCACAGTAGTGCGTTCTTAGATGTATTCTGTACTGACTGGACCTGAAAATGTCAGAGACAGGTGGAAAGATGGAGGGAAGTAAAAGGTGAAATTAGAAAGGTAGGTGGGGGCTGGATATCAAAGAAAATTATCTGAACCATTCTGATTTCAATGAGTGTTTCTCAAAACAGTCAGAGGATCATCTGCATGTTAAACCCAGCAAGAGGTGGGAGAACACTGTTAAAATGAAGACTCCTGGGCCATGCTGCAGATGGAGACCTTTTCAATCCATGATTGTAGGGTGTAGGTTGTTGGAATCTATAATACCTGTCCCATCCCACCCCAACACATACGAGGTGATTCATTTTCACACCAAAGTTCGGAACCTCTACAAGGCAACAAAACTGACCCATTATATTTCTATATTCTTGGAAGAAGTTTAAGGGGAAAAAGTACGCAAATATTAAGAATGAAAGATTTGGGGAAAATAGGACTTATAGGTAATATAAGAATGTTCTTGCGAAAAACGGTTTGGATTTTGGTGAAGCATAAAGTAGAGCTTTCTAAGAATGATGGTTATTATGTAAAAGAATTACTAAGCGATGCTATCAAATCTCCTTGAAGGAAAGGCATGAAACTACATACATTTAAGGGATCACCTTGCATCTTTCATTGTCAGGCTCCAATGCAAAGAGTTAATGAAGTTTAGAGCTAAGTTTTCCCTCAGCTCTCAAGTTGTGCCAAGATAAGAGACAGAGGCAATGATGGAGGGCATCATTTGTTTCTGAGTGGTGTCCTTTGGTAGAGCTATCTGGCTGCTTTTTAGTTTTAATTAGGTGAACTTCATTGAAAACGTAATAAATGTATGTAGTAACATTCTCATCAAGACTGGAAAAATCAGGCTGTCATGCCAGTATAGCGCCTGACCCATGCAGTCTCTGGTGAAAAGTATTAATTACATAACAATATGTTTGAATCAATAATCATTTGCAAGTGCTAATTTTTTCTGTTTTTTGGTTTTTTTTTTTCCTTAATGGTAGCATCTTATACTCTGTCAGTTTGTGCACAAAGGTATACAAGTGTTCAAAGATGTAAGAAGAGGGAGGCCCTGGAGAGCTATTTTCCATTTGACTAAAACAGGAGCATAAACCTGGTCTGGAAGAAGATGGGTCTTAGATCACAGCAGTGAGGACCAGATCTGGATTTAACCTGCTCATTGCTTTACATACAGTTCTGCTGCTGTAGATTGGTAGAATCTTTTGTGTTTTCTGAGAATTTCCTTGCTTGGAAGTCAAGAAATGAGAAGGAACCTTGCTTTTTCTCCATATTCATTTGTGTGCAGATAATTGCACACAATTATCTTTGGCAGAGATAGTGATACTGTCACATTCTAGAAGCAGTTGACTGATAGGAAGCCAGTGCCTGCCATTAAATGAGCAAATTAGCTTAGGCATGATGACCTAAAAATCTTTTTTTTTTTTCAGTGTTTCCTTACCAATGACATGTAGGTCTGTCATTGCGTTTATTATACCAACCAATGTAGCCTTGGGTGTTTCTACAAAGATGTGCTGGACAAAATTATTTACCACAAGGCCTAGCCTTTTACCTGAATAAGAGTCAAGCAGAGATGAGTAACAGCCACATTGTTTTGATGTTAGAGATCTGAAAAATAAGTTAGAGAATAATACCCTATTCTCCTAAGGTGGATGTTAAAATTATAAGTGAGATATTACTGTTAGAGATGAATTTGGAAACCAACTCTGTGTTTTACAAGCTGGGTGATATTGGGCAACATTCTGAACCTCTCAGCATTTGATTTTAGTTTACAAATTGGAATAGTAATACCACTTAGAGGGACCATGGCACAATTGCATGTAATAAATAATTACTATTATGCTAAGATCGAGGGCTTCGTATATGGCAGGCACTGTACTGAGCACTTTAAATGCATTATTCAGTCTGTTTTCACAATCATCCTATGGCAGAGACACTGTCATCTTTATTAAAAATATTTGGAAAATGAGGTTCAGAGAATTGAAGAACTTTCCAGGAGGTCACAAAGTTAGTGGTTGATATATTGTAGTGCTTCCAGGAAGCCTCCCTTTATATTCTCTCACAGCATGGTGAGTTTTGTCTGTCATTCCTGGTATGACACTGCAAAATAACAACATTTAATTTTATGTATCCCAACTAGTCTGTAAGCTCTATAAAGAAAGGAAATGTCTGAATCTTCATTTTTCCCTGGTTCCTTGCACAGTGAGTGCTTAACGTGTCCTTAATTCATTAGCATTTTTGTCATCCTTTTTTCCATTGTAATATATTATTACACTGAAAAATCCCAGTAAGTGAGTCTGAAGTCTGTCATTCATTCATTCATTCATTCATTCATTCATTCATTCATTCATTCATTCATTTCTATGTGAAAGCACCTGACTTAATTTTAAATACTAGATTTCAAAGTGCATTATTTACCTAAGATTTAGGTCCAAAAGAAATCAAGTAATCAAATTGTTTTCTAGATAATGGATTTCTTTGTAATTTACTTTAAATTTTCTGGTACATTATATTTTTAAAGGATTATATTATGGAAACATAGAATTTCTTTCAAAAGAACTGAATTAATCAAATTAGTAATTTATTTTATAGAGCAATTTGAAAGTAAGGCCCCCAGTGACATAGTTGGTTTCATTTGCCTTCCGACATGAAGGTTATGATATATTAAAATGTTAATTATATGTAGATGTGAAATATTGCTGTTAATTAAATATCCTAAATTATTAACGCCCAATAATAGTATTAGTAATTTTATAAAGCCTTTCATGTTTTAATTAGATTTAGATTCAACTCCATATGATAAATCACCCAAATAGAGTTATTTCTCTCTCACATAAAATAGTTCCATATAGAGTTCAGGGCCAGTATATTGAGCCCAGAATCTGGCACCAAGGACCCAGACCCTTTCTGACTTTGTGTTCTGCTCTATTTAATGTGGGGCTTCTATTCTCAAGTTCATCTTTTGATCCAAAATGACTGCAAATTCTCCATCTTTCCATTTTCCATACAGGAAGAATAAAAGAGGTGAGAGGGCAGAATGGTGTACTCTTGACCGTGTTAGCACCCTTTAAGGAGATTTCCCGGGAACATCTGTCCCCCCACCTCAACAATTTGTTACATCATATGAGGAATCTGAAAAAAATACTGGAGAGTGTTAGGCAGAGGTTGGCAGTTTTTGCCCATGTATACCCTTTCTTAACTGGAACACAAATTGAATTCTGACTTCCAGTAGTTGCTGTGTGAACTTGAGCAAGTTGCTTAATCTTTCTGAGCCCCCATTCTTCTCAGCTTTAAAGTGAGAATGATATTAGTATTTACTTTATTGCATTGTTATTAGGATTAAATGTGTTAGTATGTGCCACACAGTTAGCACAGTACCCAGAATGTAGAAGTACTAAATAAATGGGTAGCTAATTTTTCCTCATTATCTTGTCTCTTCGAAATGATGATTATCTTTTTGAGGATGTAGGTGCCCTCGTGTCCTCTTTGATTATGTCAAGCCCAGCTGAACCATTGGACATACAGTGGTAAACAACCAGCCGAGGTCTCTGCTGGTTTACATTCTTTTGTCATTGGGAGTCCTAGAAGAATTGCTTGCAGATAGTGAGTGATCGTTAAAATGTTGAAGGGAATGACCTCAGCAGAGAAGTGAAGTAGTAGTTCTGAAATTTTAATCTGTAGAAGAATCACATGAGTAGCAAATTAAAATGAAGATTCCTGGGCTCTGCCTCCACAGTTCTGAAACTCAATTTGCAGATCAGGAATCTGTATTTTATCCCTAAATGTTTTTGATGCCTATGACTCTAAGATCAATCACACTTTGAAAAAATACTGGTCTAGGAAACGTTAGGGAGGAAAGCCTTGTGAGCTATGGTGAGAGTGTCTAAGACGTAAAGTCAATTTCGGCCCTATCTTGGCTTCTTCCATTAGGCTATTTCAGTCTAGCCTTGTCTGGACAATGCTCAGTTTGGGGGTGGGGAGGGTACGCTTGTTGTGGTTGCCCCTTGTAGGATGTTTAGCAACTTCTCTGGTGTCTCCGTACCAGCTCCTTGTAGCAAACTTCTTTTCCCAGTTGGGGTAATCAGATATCCTCAGACATTGTCAAATACCAGGGGTGCCCAAAAAAGGTATACAAGTGGACACTTTGGTCAATGTTGCTCAAGCAGTAGCTCGCCATAATCAGAAGTGTTTGGACACTGATGGTTACCACTTTGAGCACCTCTTGTAATTGCAGAAGTCAAACGTGACTTGCATTCATCTTTTGTTATCGATATATATATTGAGTATTATCATTTTAATGCAGTTTTCCTTTCTTAAAATGTGTATACATTTTTGTGGCACTCTCTGTATATCCTGGAGTGGGGACACAAAACTGGCCCCTGATGAAAAACCATTGATCTGGTTGAAACCTTGACCTTTCACCTAGGACATACATACTATTGAAAGGAAGGCTTTCACTTCTTCCCTCTGAAGAGGTGGAAGATGGGAGATATAGTAATTCCAGTTCCAGCTGCCAAATGCCTACTCTGCTCCTGGCATCAGGGTAGATGTGAACTTTCCTACGGTAACACGCCTGACAACCCATCTCAGTTGTCCTCTGGCCATCACCATACTGTACCTTTTACAGGTCCTTATCCACCTCCCTCTTTGGTTACCTTCAATCTTCCGTCTTAGAAACACAGCAATTCTGCTCTCAAAGGCAATCAAGGGCTTTGGTAGAGTATTGTTTAAAACTTTGAACAAGGCAAAATGACTTCAATTTCTTGATTTTTACAAACAAGGGTATTGAGGTTAAAACAATTCAATTTTTTATAGCACTTTTTTTTAACAAACCCTTTTTACATATCATTGCATATCACTTTAGCTATTCTTTCTGTATATTACTAATCCCCACTTGATGAGATAACAAATAACAATTTTTTAAATAAGAAAAAAAGCAGTAATCGTTTATATTTTTTTCTTAAAAATAATATTAAGAAATGCGTCAGGCTGATGGTGTACTCGAGACCCAAATTATGTATGTGGCTATTTTAAAGATAGTATTTAGTACTGCAATGCTGAAATGAGTGAGGGTGTGCCCTTGAAACCAAGCAAGTTGTAGGTAGATATAGAATGTTTCATACCTTAATTTTTAAAAAGAAAGTTGGAGAGATATAACAGGTTGAGACTCCAGATATAACAGAGATTACTTTCTTTCAAAGATGTAGCTGTGATGTTTTTGAAGAATTTGCCTTGGCAATTTTTAGTGTATCTGGTAAAGAAGTAATGAGGTGGCCTTTATATCTTATAATAAATATGGAGGTGATTTAACTTTGTCAAAGGCTAGATTCACAAGGACTCTAGACAGGGATTCTGCCCTCAGGAAACTTTCATCTTAATGTTAAGCATGATTTTTAGTTGGGGTAAGATACTGTACCACACTCTCTCCAACCCTTTAATGTTCACCTTTATTCAGTGGTTAAAAGTTGTCATTTTCTTGGAAGTTCTTTTTTTTCCAAAGAAGTTTTCCAGTTTTATAGATTTGAGGCTTTCTTTCAAAGGAGCCACTAATATTTTTTCTATGATTTTTGGCAATACTGTTATGCATTTCCAGCCTTTTGAGGACTCTCTGGCCTTTAATCTGTGGTTCTGAAAGGTTTCTGTATAGCTCAACCTCTTTTGCAAGGGAACAGACAATATGGTGTCCATCTATAGAGGTTCTTTGTTGGACCAAAGAAAAAATATTTCCAGTTTTAGATTGAAACGAGCCCTCTGGTGCTTTTGCTGCTTTTCCCATGAAAGTATAGTCACTCCAGGAAAAACAGACTATAAGGTTGCAAACCAGGCCAAGCCCTGGATGGGAAAGTATCCTGGCTTCTCAGGGGAAACACCTTAAGTGCCCTTTATTTCTGATTTTATTCAACAGCAGTGGAGCTCTGGTATATTGCTAAATACCCCATACCTGGAAACAGACGTCATGCATTTACATCCCTGCTAATTATCTTATTAGCTAGCAAGTTACTTCTCTCAGTTCCCTCATCTGTTGGCTAGTGCGGATAAAGTGATGTATCGCTTTTTTTTTGGGGGGGGGGAGTAAAGATTAAGTGATGTGACATAGGAAAGATCTAATTACTCAGGGTGCTCAATAAGTATTGGATCTAGAAAACATCCAAAGTACATTAACCCAATAAACAGAAGTACCAGTCAGTAGGCTGGTCTTACAGGTCAATTGTAGAGGCAGCCTAAACTGAGAATTCATCATTCAGTTGACTAAACACTGGAGAAATGTCTACCCAATCCCATATGCCTTATGTGGTGCTAGCCTTTGTGGAGAACATGCTAGTAAAAAACACAGGAAGTCCTTGTTCATAAATAGCCAGCTCTGTATAGTCTAGCTCTGAAGACAAGACTTTCATGTACAACCAACGTTTTTGAAGATAAAGCACCAAATAAGCAACTATTGGATTCTAGCAAGAAATGTAATTGGATTTGAGGTGGAATTCCCAAAGACAGTTCCAGGGCTGATCTAGCTACATATATTACAAGAATGGTTTACCTCCTTTTTTGGTTGACTTTCTGTATCTCTTTTTGGGCTGCATTCCATAATCGGTTCTTAGGTCTCTAGTAGCAGGTGCCTGTGTTTTATTTCTTTTGAGAATCACATTTCCTGACCATTCTCCATAAATGGGAAAAGTGAGATTGTAGCTACCCCACCCCACCCATCCTTCATCCCTAGTTATTCCCACTGTCAGGTGGAAGAAGAAAGCTTACTTCCTATTGGAAGTATCTTGTTTTTGTCTTGCTCAGGCTTATGATGCCCTCTCTCTATCCTAGCATCTATTGGAATACCCTTCCCTATGCACAGTTTCTTGGGCCTGAGGTATCCAGGTGATCCAATAAATTACAATGGATAGTAAAAAGATTTCCAATGGTACCCAGAAGTTATACAGTAATCGTTGATAGTGACATACTTATTTAAGCTTTGAGAATTGTTAGATTTACCTTTTCACTTGGACCTCAGAATAACTCATGAAAGCATACTGCAATTGATAACCACATTTTACAGTTGAAGAAATAGAAACTCAGAGAGATTACTGGAGTGTCCCCAAATTTTCACAGTTGGTAACTGGCACAGCCAAGATTACAGCCAGTTTTTCTACTTGGTAATCTTGTGCTTTGTACAATGTAAGGGCATTGCCGAGCTATCTCCCATAGACTAGTAATTGAGCAGATAATACAGAAAGGAGCTATTACCATTATCTACGAATTCTGACACATACTAATATATCTGTAGGGGTCTTAGAAATTGTATCAATCAACCTCACATTATATCATGGTGCCCACTATCTGGCAGACTAAAAGGCAATGTTGTAGAAATTTAGAATAAAGTTTTTTCGTAATGTTTGGATAAATAGGAAGTGGTATATAGGGTGGCTAGAGGGGAGGAGAATTAGAGGTTGTTATTTAGTCAAGTTTTCTTTGAACATATAGATGACATTTTTAGTTGCTGGGAAGAAAATAAATAAGTAGAAAGTGATGTTCCTGCTACCTGCCTACTTCACACTGTATATGACTCATGACTACAGGATTGGAAATTGGCGTGACTTTTTTTTTGTGTGTGTGTGTGCCATAAGCAAATTCACCGCATTACTGCTTAGTCGCATGACTCAGTCTTTGAACAGTTAATACCCACCATAACTCACGTTTTGCTCCAGATAAATGGCATCAATAGCCAGGGATAAAGATTTCAAAGCAGGCAAAGGCCATGATGAAATCCAGGTCAAGGAATACTGCATGTCGTGTGTCACAGTGGACAGATGGTCATATGAATTCTGTGAACCCAAATTCACAAAGATGTTAACTTTCTCTATGTTAGTTTCATCATATGTAAAGAAGGACTGATGGTATGTACCTTATATATTTTTTGAAGATTAGAGATAATTTATTAAGACACCAGCACTGTACCTAGCAAACACAGCTCAGTGCCTCATAGATGCTATTCATGGGGAAATGGTCCTTAAAGAAAGCTCAGACTTTTATACACTGAAAGCAATAAACACAAAGAATAAGATTGTGGATGTTTTCTGAGGAAAGCCTAGTCCTGACGCTCTACCACTGAGGACACATAAGATGAGGTAATATGATTTGTATTACAATTTAGCCAAAGTTTACCTTCTCTATCATGTCCCTAAATTCCACACTCCTGCCAATATCATGTCTCTGTGTAGTCTTCCATGTAAGAATGAACAGGTAGAATGCACGGAAGAGCTGGCTATGTGCTAGGCATTGTACGCTGGCTTTGTGTCTTTGGACAAGCTTGTCGTCTCTTATTTCCTTATCCATGAAGTTGCCAGTATTCAATAACATTTAGCAAATATTTAGGAAAGACCTGTATGCCAGACAGTGTTTTAGGTGTTTGAACTATAGCAGGAGGTGGGGGACAGTAAACCCAAAAAGAAAATATTTGTTTGTATGGTGATAAGTTTATGGACAAATATTAAAACAGAGAAAGAGAGCAAATTGAGGGGATAAGTGTGGTAATGAAATTTCAATTTGAAAAGGGAAGTTTTCACTAAGATGCTGATAACTTGATGAAGGTGAGGGACCAAGGCTCCCAGGTATCTGGGGAAGAGCATTTTAGGCAGAGAAAGAAATGAACACAAAGGTCATGAAGTGTGAGCATGACTGGTCTATCTGGGTAATACCAAGGGACCAGTATTTAGGAGTGAACAAAGGAGAAACCAGAACTATCAGGTTCCAGATTACATATGACCTTGAAGACCATTTTGATAGCTTTGGATTTTACTCAGACTGAGATGGGGATCCACTGGACAATGTTAAGAAAAATGACATTATGTGAATTTATTTAACAGGATCATTCTGCCTCCTATTTTAAAATAGACTGGGAGGTAAAAGGTGGGAAGCAAGGAAACGAGCTATGGGAAATTATTGCACAATCCAACCAGAGATGGTTTAGACATGGTGGTGACAGT
Organism: Rhinolophus hipposideros; assembly: GCF_964194185.1. Lineage (NCBI taxonomy): Eukaryota > Metazoa > Chordata > Mammalia > Chiroptera > Rhinolophidae > Rhinolophus > Rhinolophus hipposideros. The sequence continues at coordinate 18,699,886 of NC_138058.1, read as the reverse complement.
GGTGAGGGTAAGAAGAGGTCAAATAATGGATGTGTTTCCAACATGCCGTTGGCAGGATGTGACTGCAGATTAGATGCCGGGTCAAGGAGAACAAGGTGGAACCTAAGATTTTGAGTTTTTGATCCGAACAGTTGGTTGAGTTGTGTTGCCAATAACTGAGCCCAAAAAGACTGTGTGAGGAGCAGGTTTTGGGTAGAGGTGGAGTTCATCAGAGAGCTCTTGCCTATCTCTGGAATGTTGGGATGAGTCAATAAAAGAAATCTGCAGAAGCTTAGATCATTCCCTACATGTCAAGAGGTCTTATTTGTGAAAGTAACAGCTAATGCAAGAAACTGAAGTGTGATCTAGATTTAAGTTAAAGACTTAGGCTTATTAACTCATTGAACTATCTTCTGAACTAAAGATAGGAACCTTCTCTCTGAATCAGTGACAGTGTACACACTGCATTGTGAGACTTGGAAATTATGTGAATATGTGATGAAATTGGTAGTGGGTATACATCTTATAATGAGAAAAGCAGTGACCAGGGAGAAAGAAAAAAAAAAAAAAAAGGAGGGTATTATGTGATGTCTGCTCAAAAAAAAAATGTTTAAAAGTAGGCAGAAAAATATGTTCAATTATAAAAAGCTATGGATCAACTGCTCAGATTTAAAATTCATTTAATTAAAATTACTGGTTTTAAGCCATGCATTATACTGACGACCTCTTATGAACCCTTGAATAATGATATCCATTTCTTCTTGTCGTAATTCTAATTTCTGTGATGAAAGAAGAGTTGAAATTTTAAGTTAGTGAATTAATTTCTATAGTAATATGTTTCTAACATTTCACTTCAATTGTCTGCATTATATTTAAGAGATCATTCTGTATGAATTACGTGAGGAGAAAATTATGATAATGAGGGAGAAACGATGTTAATATACTACTCTTAAAGCATAGCCTTTGGTTGGGATGGGGGTTGGGAGGTCCGTAGAGGAGATGGTAAAGGGGTTTTATCTTGCTTGCTAACTTTCCTCAGTTACTAGTGATTGAATGGGCTATGTTTTAAGAAGAACTCTAGGAGCAGTAGAACAAAGTACTGTTATTGACTGAGCATGTCTGCTCAATGTACCAATGAAGAAATGAGAGAAACTGTGACTCACACCAATCATCCTTTCTTTATTGGTTCTGGAAGAGGCCTGGAGCATCAACAAACATGGCTTGTCTTAAGGTTGCCCATTGTGTTGTTGTTGTTGTTGTTGTTGTTATTATTATTATTATTATTATTATTATTATTATTATTGCATCTGTCCCTACTTCTTGCTCTCTCCTGGCCTTTCCAGGTCATAGCCTAGACAATGCCCTTCCTTCGATTTTGACTTTTAATTATCTTGGATTTTTTTCTTTAGAAGGTCTATTCTCAGAGTATGCCCTTTGCTAACTTATTTGGTTAATAAATGTGAGCATAGTCTAGCCAAAGGGAGCAAGATTGTTATACTCATGTTCTGAGAAGCTGGAAGAGCCTTTCAAGAACCTCTAAAGAATATGGAGGTTCAATACCTCAAGTCTATGGATGGATTTAATAATGACACAGATCAACCTTAGCTGCATAGGGCAAGTGCTTGGTTCAAGACTGAAGCAAAGATGAAAAATAACCCAGTTTGTAGAAAAACAGATTTAAGACTCTACGAAACAAGTCTAGGGAACCTGTGTTTGTGTTTGATGGAGATAAAGCACAGAGCTTAGGGGGCTGATCTTCAGTGTTGGATGGGCCCTTCCAGGCCAGAAGCAGCTCCATTTTTGAGGTAGCTAGGGCTCTCAACTGGGTGCTGATAAGAATATAAGATTTTATATGTCTATTTGCCATTTGTATGTACTCTTTGGAGAAATGTCTCTTCAGGTCCTCTGCCCTTTTTTCAATTGGGTTGTTTGTTTTTTTGTTGTTGAGCTTCATGAGTTCCTTGTATATTTTGGATATTAGCCCCTTATGGGAGGCACTGTTTGCAAAAATCTTCTCCCATTCAGTTGGTTGCTTCTTTATTTTGTCGATGGTTTCTTTTTCTGTGCAGAAGCTTTTAAGTTTCATATAGACAAATAGTAACAAGTGTTGGAGAGGCTGTGGAGAAAAAGGAACCCTCATACACTGTTGGTGGGAATGCAGACTGGTGCAGCCACTATGGAAGGCAGTGTGGAGGTTCCTCAAAAAAATTACAAATAGAATTACCATATCACCCAGCAATCCCTCTCCTGGGTATCTACCCCCAAAATTTGAAAACATTTATACATAAAGACACGTGTGCCCCAATGTTCATTGCAGCTTTGTTTACAGTGGCCAAGACATGGAAACAACCAAAATGTCCTTCGATAGATGAATGGATAAAGAAGTTGTGGTATATATACACTATGGAATACTATTCTGCGCTAAGAAAAGATTATATAGGAACATTTGTGATAACATGGATGAATCTTGAGAGTATAATTCTAAGCAAAATAAATCAGACAGAAAAAGCAGAGAACCCTATGATTTCACTTATATGTGGTGTATAAACAACTAATATAAACAACTGATATGTGGTATATAAACAAAAGCAACAAAAGAACAAGACAAACAAATGAGAAACAAAAACTAATAGACACAGACAATAGTTTAGTGGTTTCCAGAAGGCAAGGGGGGTGGGAGTGGAAGATGAGGGTAAGAGGGATCAAATATATGGTGATGGAAGGAGAACTGACTTTGGGTGGTGAACACACAATGGGATTTATAGATGATGCAATACAGAATTGTACACCTGAAATCTATGTAGTTTCATGAACAACTGTCACCCCAATAAATTAAAAAAAAAAAGAATGTAAGATTTTAAATGAATTGAAGTGTTCCACTTTCCAGGAAACATCATTTTTCTTTTTAATTAGAAATAATAACCAAAATGAGCAGCCTGAATTTTTAGAATTTTTGGCCCTATAAGTGGTTGGCTTAAATATTGTATACTGACTATTTTTATGTCTCTTAAATTAGATCTTTAAACATCACCTTCCCAGGCTAGATTATCTTCCCTCTATCTCCAACTAGAGTTATCTTGACTTTCTACCATTTGTTCTCCTCCAACCCGTATTAAGCCATGAATGTTCTTAGATATTTGGAGTAGAACACTTTTAGCCAAAAAGCTTATTTTCTTGTACCAACTCTTGATTCCTCCTTTTCTTCAGCTAAAGAATAAAGTACCACTAGAAAAGGTACAAATCTTTTTGGTGCTTTTCTAGTCCCCTTGTGAACTTCTCCATGCCTTTATCCCTAACACAGTAAAACTAATATTCAGGCATTGAGAGCAAGCCAAAGGAGGTGGTGGGAGCTTCAGTAAAAGAGGGTTAGAGAGAATCCAAACTGTTGGATGGGGGGAACCGTGAAAGGAGAAAGTAAGGAGAAGGAGATGTAAATGAAGAAAAATAATTTTAGAAACACCTATTTTGGACTCAAATGGTGAATTCAGGAAAGATAGACCACAGTAATAATAAAAGTGAAGGTTTGTTAAGGGCCTACCATGTGCCAAGCACTCAGATTTAAGGACATTATCTCATTTAATACCTAAATACTTAAATGTGTTTTTGTTGTTGTTTTCCATTTTTACTTTAAAGATAAAACATTTGAGGTAGAGGTAGGTTAAGTAACCCTCGAGAACACAGAGCCATTGATCAGTCCTATCAGGGTGTGGACTTGGGCTTTCAATCCAGAGCCCAGGCTTTCCTTTCACAATAAGAGAGGAAAGGAGGGAGCAACAGAGAGAGCAGGAGGCAGAGCATAGAATGTGAGACTGTCTTACCAAAGGGAAGAGTATGTGCAGGGCTTGGTGGAAGAAAGGAGTGGAGAAGAGGGAACTAGGATGCTGAGGGGAGGCAGCAAACAGTCTCTGGAGAAGACATCTCTTCGACTCTTCTTTACTCTTTTCATCCAGGACCCAGATAGCAACAGGCTTTAATCAGCTCTTCCTACTTATATGTTAAGAAGAGGGCATGGATTAGATAGGAGTTTATTTCCCCCAACATATGAATAATGCCCTCTGACACAATTGGTAGTGGTTGAATGTGAAGAGAAGGGAAGGGATGGAGAATAATAATCCAAGGCAGTCAGTGATGCTTATTTTCTAAGCACAGTCCTCCACCAACTAGCATCCAACTAGCCACACACACCCAAGTTCTTTGCACGTCTGTTAATACTTATGTCTTCTGCTTAATGAGTTCATGTAAGGACCACCCAAACTTGTGGTCCTTAACTCCTGTTGTCCGTTCTTCACTCAGTGTTGGCACGTTGCATGCTTGAGCCTAGGAGTCATTTCATAAGGTGTTAAATAACCTTCATCATTTATCTGTAGATAACACGTTCCTACATAATTACATCTTTCTGATAGTATGGGGTCCAGTAATGGCTCTTTCATCCATTTTATGAACACATATATCTTGGATTCTTGGACAGTGGTTTGTTTTAGATTTGTTGCACAGTCATGCTGACACTGCTCTTGGGGGAAAGAATGAGGGGAAAAGAGAGATCAAGGTGCTGATCTTCTGCCAGCTGGCTCTTCTATAGGGAAGGTGAAAAGGAGCTTCAGCTGTTGAACAATTGATACAAAGTATGAACCTCGGATGGTGGTGACATAAAGCTTCTCTCTGTACCCAGGAATATCTCCCAATTGTGGGTGTGCCTAAGAACATATTGGCACTTCTCCTTTGGGTTTCTTTCTTAGGAACAACCCAGAAAGGAGATTGTAAAGTGTGGGATAAAGAAAGGGTGCGGGGAGGAAGAAATGTAGAAAAAGGAGGTGGGGACTGCCTAGATGAACAAAGATGTCTATTCATAACTTTCCAAGGACCAACACATCTCAGTACTCCCTTTTCTCCTTGGGATTCCAAGGTTAGCAAGCATATCTTGTTTGGGGTTGAGCAAAAACTATTCTGCCTTTAATGGTGAGAAAAAATGACTCTAAGCCATATTTAGGAAATTTGTTGACTGTAATTAAACCTTCATGGGAGTCCCCAAGGTTTACTTACCTATAATTGAAAAAATGCAAATGAAGACAGTTAATCAGTGGACTTGCTGACTATGAAGCGCTACTACCTACCTAAATGAATTTAAAACGAAGACACAAATATGTCCAGTTAAGAAAGTTGCCTGAGAGCCAATTGATACATTTCTCAGCAACGCTGTGAAGATGTTTTCTTAGCCTGACTGAGATGGCCGTGCTTTTCTGCGAAGGAGTTTGCCGACTGAATCTTGAGCCATTACACACAGATTTACTAACAACTGGCCTTCCGTGGTGGTAGAGCACCAGCTGACGCCCTGGCGTCAGTCAAGGAAGCCCTGCAGAGAAAATACCAGCCTTCTGGTCTTCCTTTCTGTCATGATGGAACCACAACTTAAAGCTGTACAACATTTGCTTTTCAAGATCCCATAATCAAATGGGAATACACCTGGGATTAATCCAACTCCTCAAGCATTATCCCACAGTATTTTAGCTATCAGTTATTATGGATCAGTAAATATTCTAATATTAATAGCTTTAAAGCCGTTTTTTCTTCTTTTTTTTTTTAACAATAATCACAGCATACCTGTGATGGTCATTTTCACTTCAGACACCATACTTGTTAATATATTCAGCTAATTTTTATTACCTGATTTAAAATCACCACCCCTGGAATTATATAAATCGCTGTGTTGTACATCTGAAACCAATATAAAATATTGAATGTCAACTATAGTCTCTCTCTCTCTCTCTCTCTCTCTCTCTCTCTCTATATATATATATATATATATATATATACATATATATATATATATATATATTATATATTATATATAGTTACGGGATGTAAAGTACAGCATAGGGAATATAGTCAATAGTATTGTAATAGCTACATACGATGTCAGAAGAGTAGTAGACTTGGGGAGGGGGATATCACTTTCTGAGGGGTGTAAATGTCTAATCATTATATTGTTTTGTACACCTGAAACTAATATAAAAAAGCCACACACACCCAAGTTCTTTGCACGTCTGTTAATACTTATGTCTTCTGCTTAATGAGTTCATTAATTAGCAACTATGGTGTCAAGTAATAAGTGCACAATTTGTCCCTAAAAATTATCTATGGGAACAAAAAAGTAATGATGCAGCCTCATTTCGATAAAAAATATGGTCAGTGATCTGATTATAGTAACAAAAACAAAAGGTATTAAACAAATTAATTTAAATGTAGAAGTAGAGGTGCAGTAGATATCATATCGCATTGTTTTTGACCTCTTGGAGGAGGGAGCTAGAGATGTCTTATCACGCATGCCTCCCAGCAGATTCTGAGGGAGCCAAGTGCCATGACTGATTGCTGTCTGCCATGGCCACCACACGGGTGAGTGGCATATTGCTGCCCTGTGTTCACCACTATCACTGTCTTAAGAGGAAGGATCCAGCTTTTCTAATTCACTTCGTTGTTGATGTTAGATAAGGAACAGCACAGTGAGTGGGTTAGAACACTGAAAGGAGAGCTTGCCACAAAGGAATTGTTCTTTTTTGCAAGCGTGTAAACATCCGTGAAGTGGGAAAAGATGCGATTAGGCTGAACCTTTTCAGCATGTCTTTGTTTGCTTGAGTTATTTATTCCCCTGGACTTGCTAGAGTTTTCAAAAGTGTTATTGATATAGACTCTGGAAAAAGTAGGCAGATATTTCAAGGTATTTCAAATGTGTCACAGTTTCTAAGGAGATCAAATATCTCTTCAAAGTCTCATGGATTTTTTTAAACATGAAATGTTCTTCTTGGCTGATAATAGGCGCCAATGCTTTAGGTTTCTAACCTCCCATTCATTAACAGCAAGGCTGACTTGTAGCAAAGCCTTTTTTTCCCCCCTTCCTTTCCTGAAAGCAATTTGTGACTCATTTTGGGTAGATAACTGTTTAAATATAAATAAATGACCATCTCTAGTGGAAAGATTCCAGTTTTCTCAAGGTGTTTGCTTTCAATTTATGTCAGTTCTCCCATCACAACTTCCTCCCCTCAAAACACTGCCCCAGGCCTGAATATGTATAGCACAGTCCCATTAAAATACTTCTTGTTCTTATGTTTAACACTAATTTATTCCTATTTAAAGATCTTGTACATGGCAGATAAAATGGACTCTACCCATATCTGCAGAATCATTTTAGCATTCTCAAAATCATTAGCTCTAACTAGAGAACATTAAAATAAAAAAGCCTAGGCCCAAATGTGACTGGGTTTCTTCTCCCAGGCACTGCTAAGCTTTTTGAGGTAAAGCAAACTCCTCAGTTTTTATATTTCAAAATCACCATCAAACAGATTTGGTTTCTTTTCTTCTACCTACCTTCACCAGTAGTCTCATGACACTTGCATTCTTTTTAATCCAAGGACAGATTTCTGTGTACCTGGGATTTCCATGCCATTTGTGGTTCATTATTTTTTCGGTAAAAAATAATCATCCTTTTTGAAAATAGATTCATTTCCAGCTTGTATTTGTATCTCTGCATGAATATTTTAAATGGATTAATGTAGAACACATAGTGAAATTTTAATTCTCTTCTGTAATTATGTTTCTGGTCCTCACACATTAATATCCTAAGATATTTACTGTTATATGTAGTTAATCCAATGCATTTCCATCCACCTTTTACCTTACTTTGTACTCTTGACTATGTTATGTGGTGTTTTGTTTGTTTGTTTTTAATGTGTTTTTTTTTTAAACCCAGCTGTTACATCTAAACTGCATTTATTTTATTGCTGATTGGCTCCAGGAAGTTCACCATTATCAAGAGTGATTGCTAATTACTTAACAGAATAGAAAGTAGCCTTGGCTGTCAAGGGAATAGTTCAGATATTTTGTGATTTCTTGATGATGGTATGTCTTTGATTATATTAAAAGAATATTGGTTTTGATCTTGAAAGCATAATGTTGAGAGAATTTTTAGTACATTTAGTGGACTTTTTGATGTGATAAAAGAATACTGATTTACTATTTCATTCAGCATCCTATTATCTTTCTAAAAATGCTAAATAACGAATATGAAGGGAAGAAGAAATTAGACAGAATTGACATAAGTTAGATACCTATAATATGCAGAAAACTGTTCACGAAACTGAGGAAGACCAGCCTAAGCAAATATGTGGTTTCTTACATCTAGCTTCCTGAATTTTACTCCCATCATTTCAACTGTCCTTTTGATAGCTACTGATATGTGACCCACACACCTGAAATTTAGTCGGTCCAACATTAAACTCAGTTTTGTAGCACCTCAGTTTCCCTCTTATTTCTATAATCTGGGTTAGTAGCACCAGTATATACCCAGTTGTACAAGCTAGAAATTTAAGCTGTCCTTTATCACTCAACCTTCCAATCACCAACAATGGTCTATTTCATCCATTAAAGTGAGTTTAGATATCATGCACACCATGAAGTTTTATTTTCCCGCCTTGTCCCCACCTGACTCAAGGTAGATCCCCGATTCTCTACAATCCTTTAGCACCTTACCTCCTACTAAATCATTTATCACAGAGTATTAAACCTTTTAGTTTATGTGTCTATGTTTGTATACCAACACTAAAGCACCGTGTTTGGCACAAAATAGATACACACTAGGAGTCTGAAGAATTATTTGAATGAATAAATATATGTAGAAAAATGGAGTAGACATAAGGGTAAAGAATAAATGAGAATTCAGCATTTCAAGAAATGTAGTTGCATTTTCATTTAAGAGAATGTTATTGGGTCATGCAGTCACAAACGTGTCTGTGGAAACTGAACACCTTGTGGTGGAAACTCCACGTTAATGAAATAGCATGGAACTTAAGACCTGGGGTTTCAGAACTCTTTAGCTGATCCTGTATATTTTCAGTCATGTTAAGCACTTTTCATGACAATCTTCAGCTTTGACTTAAGGAATTAGGCAGCATAAATGTCAATAGAAGAATCACAATTCAGGAAAGTCTTCCCTCTAGTGTTTTCCTTCCATTCGCAGTCCAAACTGAGGATGGTATAGCAAAAGAGAAATCTATCAAAAGTTGTATGGGATTAAGAAGACAGAGTGGTGACAGAGGCAGAAAAATATAAAAACCTTATAGAAACAGCTGAAAAAGAGCTCTCCTGCCTTTATTTGCTTTCCATGGACTATAATAGAACAAGATGTGAGGAAACATCTGTTGACTTTTCAAAATAGTACTTTGATATTTTAAAAGAATAATGACAGAATTAGGAGAAGCCTAATTTCTGTGGTTTGTCACAGCAGACACCCATGAAATTGAATAGAGAGAATTAACCTAGCACAGCTTGATAAATTTGGGGGATGTGGATTCTTCTGTCATACATGGCTCTAGGAAGAAGCATGGAGCAATGGTTAGCTCATGGGCTCTGGAGTTAAGCTGCCCGGGTTTAAATCTTGGCTTATTTGCTTCTTATTTGTAATGCTATCCTGGACAAGCTGTACGGCCCCTCTAAATCCCAGTTGAGCATAATAATATTTCCTGTCTCTGAGGTGGTTGTGAGATTGAATAAGACAAATAAAACTTGGGGAGCCTGTGTAGAGACTGGCTTATGGTCTCTGTCACGCGGGGTACCCTGCTCGCTGCGCCATTTGTCCTGCAGGGTCTCAGCTCCCACTCCCCGCCCAAGAACGCAGGACACGGTAAGGCCAAAAAGGAACACCCACGGAGCCATAGATAGGGGAGTCAAACCAATATATTCTCGCTGGCGGCTGGGCTGGAGACACAGGAAACAGGATCTACATAATCTGCCTAACAGCAGTCCGCGCTTGCCAGCCACCATCTTCTTGCTAGCCCCCATTCCTTTCCTGCTAGCGTAGCCACAGCCGTTATATTAGTGGCCAATGGCCTACGGGTTACAGCTGACGGCCAACTAGCCACAGCTGCTGGCATCTGATCATAGTTGATGGCCATTTACTACCCGAGCCAGCACCTTTCTATGTGAGGCCGAGAGCCTGGAAACTGCTTTTTTGGGGTTTTGTCCCCACAGTCTCCTTTGCTAAGTGTAGGTTCTTATTTTTTAAAGTAAGTGAAAATTAGCAGCTTCTCTTAGACTAGACTTAGGAATTGAATGGCACGTCCAGTAAGAATAGAAAGGCCTTTAAGCAGGAAAAGATTTAAGTCTTTTTTTGTGGAAAATTCTAGTCAGTGTCTATGCCAGGAATGGCTGAGATGTGATCCACTTTTGAGGCTCTTATAAAGCTACCAGGACCAGCCCAGTTAAAGACTTAGCACACCCCAATTAGCTTAGGTGAGCCGCATCCACAGGCACAACCAGTTGTTATAGATGTGTGGTCAATGGGCAAACTGAGCAAATGCAAGAGAAACCTGCAGGGCTCAGATTCCAGGCACTGCCTCCAGGAGGGAGCTTTCAAACCAGAATGACACCTTAAAGGCCAGGAAAGACTGGGAAGGACTGAGCACGAAGAAGGAGAACAGCTGAGGCCAGGAGATTCAACTATAGAGAATTCAGGCTCTAAGGATGAGACTAAAAATCACAGACCAGGTGAGATGGAGCCTTTCACCAGATGAAGTCATGATGTTTACAGGATGTTACCAGGATTAAAGGACAGGCTTCCACCCAGACAGAGTTAATACTTGAGACAGGTTCATTTTGAATGACAGGTAGTCACTGAAAAAACAAGACCCAGAGATTAAATGATGCTTCAGAGAAGTAGTGAATTGGTTCAGTGGCAGGCTTTGGAGACAGAGAGTATTGATCCTAATCCCTACTTTACCTATTACTACCCGGGCAATTTACATGACCTATCTAAGCTTCAGTTTGCTCCTGTAAAATGGGGGTAATAGTAGTTCCTATTTCAAGATTTATTGAAACTTAAATCATGTGATTTAATTGAAAGGACGAGGGCAATTCCAAGCACCTGCTGATTGCTCAGTTAATGTTGGTTATTATTATAAAAACTTTATACAGAATCATTTGCATGTCTTATTTGAAAATGCCATGGTTACAGTGTAAATCACAAAATAGAAAGCAATTATGTATTTAAAAAATCACCTTGCCATGTAGCTGTACCCTTTATAATGTATTTTCTTTAGGAAGTGAATTTTTAGCAAAATGTGCCACTTGGAAACCAGGTCTCAGAGCTATTTTGGACAAGCGTAAAGGAGACTCATTTTTAAATAAAACAAATTCTGATCGTACTGATAATGATCTTAATCAATCAAATGGGTATAGGGCGTATGGGAAAAAAATTAACCTTTGGTAATTGAAGTTTGAAGAAAAAGTAAAATTTGGCATTAATTTTAGATTGGGCTTGTTGTCGAGGAGTATATTTGCTCAGGTTTAGCTAGTCAGGTCCTTCACTTCCTTGCTTTGCCTCGCAACAAATTCAGCACCGTGTTTCCCCGAAAATAAGACCCAACTGGAAAATAAGCCCTAGCATGATTTTTTGTGATGACATCCCCTGAACATAAGCCCTAATGCAACTTTTGGAGCAAAAATTAATATAAGACCCGATCTTATTTTCGGGGGAACACAGTATCTGCCCTACCAGGTGGCTTGAATGAATTAACTGGCTTTGAATTTCAGAGCTGTCTCACTCTTGACCAATGTATTAGGTTTATTCACAGGATTCCTGCTTCAGGCTGGGAGAGCAAAGGGTTTCTGAAGAAGAGACAGGCTATCATATTTTTGCTGCAGAATTAGACACCATCTATCTGAAAATGGAATCTGTGGTAAAAATTTCCAAATTACTTGTAATCCTTCTCTTAGGATCCACTGAATTCTCCCAAGATTTGCTTTTTGGGGAACTCTTTAATAATATGATACACATGTCGTCTTCTACTAATTCTTTTGCTCGAAAGCAAATCAACAGAACTGTCCTTGATATTATGTCATTTTACACTCTCTTTACCCATAGCACATAATAGAATTAACTAACATTGTGAATGAATATTACTTATTTTTGAAACCTGACACTTCTAGGGAACCATCAATTGGCTAAGGAATATAATATTTAGCTTCTAAAGAAACCATGACTGATCTTCTAATTGTCCCAACATTTTACTATCTTATCTCTTTCCTTCATTATTTACACTGTTACCTGGGCGGTATAATGGAAAAGATAAAAAAGTGAAATTCAGTCAAATAACTGGCTATGATGTTATGAAATCACCTATCATGAAAGTCCTGAAATCATTAGATGAAATAAGTCTTCAGAGAGTCGTTGGGTTTCATTAATTCAGTGGTTCTCAAGCTTTGTCATGCATCAGAATCCCCTGGATTGCAAGTTTCTAATTCAGAGAGTTTGAGATTGGCCTGAGAAATTGCATTTCTGATTGGTTCCCAGGTGATGCTGGTATTGCTGGTTCAGAGCTTGTACTTCGAGAATCACTGCACTAATCCATGCTTGGCTTCTCTTCTATTAACATAAATAATCTAGAATTTGCTTCTCCTTAGCTTTAGAGACTTACACTGTATAAACTAAACATTATGGGTTAAGCAGTTATTTTGGTATATGTGCACCTTGTACTGTGTAGTAGAGGCAGTAGAGTAAGTACTTAGTCCATTTAGTTGATTTCATTCACAAAGCAGTCGATTACAATATTTGCTGAATCGTGGCTCTAATCCACAAATCACTTTTCTTCTCTATAGTATTGTGGGGTCAATGTAAATATTGATTTTTAATCTTATTTTTCTTAGTGGTGAAACCTCAGTTCTATGGTATTGCAAAAAATTCATACATAGAAAGCATCTTCCATTGTTTTCCCCAATTATCTGACTCTATGGGCTTTTTTGGTGGTAGAAGAATTGAGTTTCATTTGTCATAAAATATATATTTTTTAACCCAGCATGATGTTTGGTTAGCTTTGATAAAGGATATGGACCAACAAACACATCACATAGGTCTTAGATGTAACTTCTGTTCCTGGTCACTGCCTGGGACATGTTTTGGTCTCTAGAAATGACACGAAGCTAAAGTGAATGTGGTTCACACTACATAGGAAGCCGCAGTGTTTGGGACCTCAGCTTAAACACGTTGCTAATCACCTTGCACTCAGAGGGTTGTCTGTTAGCTCCCCTTCTCTAATGCAGCTATAGTCTACCAATCACAGGTTATACAATAAACCATCTCAACAACAAGGAAGAACATTGCTTAGAAACTTCCTTGGATCCCTCTAACTGCAGTGGATACATTTCCTTAGTTGATATCACAAGAAGTTTGATGAAGTCAAGCTATGCCCAAGCATCCCTGAGGCTGGAGTAATATTTTCAGTCCAGCTCTTAATTTTTTCCCTTCGCTAGGTTACATGTAGAATCCCAGCTGAAAAGGAGTCTGGGAAATGCAGTTTTTTATCCTTTCCAGCATCTATGGTTCAGGAAGTGAAGGAAGAATAAGGTTGAAATAGATATTGAATGGCCTAATATACAGTATACACCACACTGTGTAACTAGTTAAAAGCGGCAAAGAAGTAAGCTAAAAGCATTCCCTGGCTTGAGAGTCTGGGGATGAGCTTCTAAACCTACAGTGCTACTGTAACTTGTCATAGTATCGTTTCTGAAACAATCCTGCCCAACAGGGTGGCAGTGTGGTACAGTAATACAGTCTTTAAGGGCTTCGGCACTTAAGCTATGTAAAACTGGAAGTTATTGGATCTCTGCACCAGCTCTCTCATCATAAAATAGCAATGACAATAAATGCCACTTCACAGGTTGTTGTGAGAGTTAAATAGGGAAATACAAATTTCTTAGAATAGTGTCTGGCACAAAGTGCAAAATCTATATTTCATTAACACATGCATATGGGCTCTCATTGAATGCAGTCTGACCTGCAAGCACCTGACACAATTATTGATATTTTTGTTGGAGGTATATTCAAGACCTGGGGATAGTTAAAGGGCTACTCAAGTTCAATAAACACTTAAGTAAAAGCCAGAACACCTACGGGTGTGTTCCTCTTCTTAGCTGCTTGCCTGCATCCCTACCAATCCTAAGCTCAAGATGGAGAAATAATCTATAGATACTTCCACTGGGAGGCCATAAAATTATGATGTAACCCCTTATAACTTTTTATTCTTCAGTGCCTGCCAAATGCTTTTTAAACATTTGAGTAATTGTCACCATTAACCATTAGCCTAATGTAATACCATGAGATGTTCTACTTTGGAAAACTTTTGTTACATTGGAATTCTTACATGCTAAAAAGAGGGCTTTATCTTTAGAGGTATTGGGACTTTAGAAAACTATGCATCATAAAGTATCTTCTTTTTTTTTCTTTTTTACTTAGGGAGTAGGGATGGGGGAAGACAAGTGACTGCTTTGTAGCCTATTCACCTTATCATGTAATAGTTCGGGCAGTACTGTATACTTGCACAAGCAAAGCATTGTTTTAACTGAAATTGCACCACTTTGTGAGTGTTGTGCCTTGACTGACCCAGGTGTATCTCATTCTTCTCCTCCCACGCTAGCTGGACAGTGCCACATCACTCATCCAGGCAGCTAAAAACCTGATGAATGCTGTTGTCCTCACAGTCAAGGCATCCTACGTGGCCTCAACCAAATACCAGAAAGTCTATGGGACAGCAGCTGTCAACTCACCTGTTGTGTCTTGGAAGATGAAGGCTCCAGAGAAGAAGCCCCTTGTGAAAAGAGAAAAGCCGGAAGAATTCCAAACGCGAGTTAGACGAGGTTCTCAGAAGAAACACATTTCGCCTGTACAGGCTTTAAGTGAATTCAAAGCAATGGATTCCTTCTAGGACGATAGGCTTTAACAAGAAAGCTTTTTCTTTCTTTTTTATTTTTTTCTTTCCTTTTTTTTTTTTTTTTAATTCCATTTTTGTATGCATACCTGCCAACTTGTATGCCTCTGGCATGGGGAAATTAAGGGAGCAGAGTTTGTTTGCATGTACGATGGGATGCGATCAATACTACTGGTCCATCTATAGCCTGGAGAGGGGACAGGGAAGTCCTGTTCTGAGGTGGCACAGAGCGGTCCTTTGCAACATTCTCATGAAATTTGGTGAAGAGATCACCTTGCAATGTTTACGGGAGGGGGAGGGATGGGGAAAATAAACTTAACTCTACAAAAGCAAATTCTAATGCATGCAAGAATCATTAGGTTGGCAGGTATATTAAGTGAAAAATCTGGAAGTGTAATGATAGAACATAAAGCTTGTATTGCTTCTGTTTCAGTGCAAAAATGTACTAGCCAATACGCTTAAGTGTGTGGCCCACAAATTGAACAACTTAACTTGGAAGTTATATCCATGATATGTGGATTACTTTTACTAAGGGGAAACTAACTCATCCAGCTAAAAATGCTTCTTTTAATCTGTCTTCTGTTCTTTCTCTTCTAGTAATGCCCATCCTAGTGCTCATGTTATCAATTTTTCCCCTTTACTGAAAACAATAGACATTTATTTGAGGCAATTATAATCCTTCTGGGGGCACTGGAAGCACAATATAGTGATCCACCTTGCTTTTACTTTTTGTTGTTGTTTTTTTGTTTTATTTTTCTAATTTGAACTATGATTTTGCTAGAAATAGGAGGCCCAGTGGTGAGTTGTTAGAGGAATGGAAACTAACCATGTGTGAAGGTTTAGAGGCAAATACATAGGTATAGCTTGGAGTGCTGGTATCTAATATGCCATTGTATCCACTAACTCAAAATAAACACATTTAATCTTCACCTCTGAAGCATATTTTCTTTCTTTAAATGCATACTTAATAAAAGATCAGAGCATCTTCTTGAAAACTGGTTTAAAATGTTTTTGTTTGTTTTTAGAAATTGGGGATAAAATAGGTGATATATAAATAAATCTCTGAGTCATCTCTAGAGAACAGGAATTGCTTCTGTTTTATATTTTTCAATTTGTTTTTATTTACTTTCAAACTGAAATTAAAATGAGAAAGTCATGTGTTAGATTTTTCTGAGCCATGTTCAGCCCTGGGCTAAATGTAAGAAACTTAATGGGTTCTGGGTTCTCAGAGAGAAACTGAAATATATATATATATATATGCCCATTAATTTAAAAACATTTGATTCATTTCAAAATATTTTTTTTATCTAAATTGTAAAAACAAGGCTTCTGTCTTATTATTAAGGAGTGAGTAGTAGTCTTACAGCTACGGCTTGAGGAGTGAGAAAATGACCCCAAATAAGTTTTTGTGAGTGCCCCAAACTCCTTCCATTTAAATGATCCTGACAGGTTGGCAAGTTATAATATGTCTCTAGAAGACTTCTAGTAAAATATGCGTGTCTTTCTTAGCAATGTGATAATGCATTGGGACTGTGCTTGTGTTAGCTTAAGTGCAAGCTCAAAGAGAAGAAACTGAGAAGTTGTGGAATGAAAGACGCATAGTCCAAAACCTTACTTAGACATGGTTCTGCTCAAAACACTGCTCATCACCACTGGGTGATGAAACTACCACCCAAGCTGAGAATGATCAGGTAGAGAAGCCACAATAAAAGTTGTAGACTGATTGTCAACACTAATCATTAGATCACTATTTCAACTATCCTGCCCCCTTAATTTGTGTAAACCTAACACAGGCCATATATGACAAGCCCATAACTAACATCATATTCACTGGTGAAAAGCTTTTCCTCTAAGTTCAGGGAGAAGGCAGGATGCCTAATCTTGCTACTTGTACTCAAAATAGTATTGGAAACCCTAGCCAGAGCAATTAGGAAAGAAACAGAAAAGACATCCAAATCAGAAAGGAAGAAATAAAATTGTCACTATTTGCTGATGACATAAATAAGTAATCCTAAAACCTCTAACAAAAAACTGTTAGGACTAATAAACAAATTCAGTAATACTGCAGGATACAAAACCAGTATACAGAAATCATGTGTTTCTCTACACTAATGAACTAAAAGAAAGAAATTAAGAAAACAATCGTATTTACAATTTCATCAAAAAGAATAAAATGCCTAGGAATAAATTTAAGGAGGTGGAAGAACTGAAAACTACAAGACATTGATGAAAGAAATTGAAAACACAAATAAATTGAAAGATATTCTATATTCCATTCTTATGGATTGGAAGAATTAATATTTATTGTTAAAATGTCAATACTACCCAAAACAATCTACATATTCCATACAATCACTGTCAAATTTTCCAACATCATTTTTCACTGAGACAACAAACAGTCCTAAAAATTTGCATAAGACCACAAAGGCCCTCATATAGCCAAATCAATCTTGAGAAAGAACAAAACTAGAGACATCATGCTCCCTGATTTCAAACTATTATATTTCAAAGCTATAGTAATCAGAATAGTATGATATTGGCCTAAAAACAGACACATGGATTAATGGAACAGAATAGAGAACCCAGAAATAAACCTATGCATATACGATCAATTTATGACAAAGGAACCAAGACTATACAATGGGTAAAGGACAGCCTTTTCAATAAATAGTATGGGGAAACTGGACAGCCACATGTAAAAGAATGAAACTGGACTATCTTATACTGTGCACAGAAATTAATTCAAAATGGTTTAAAGACTTGAATATAAGACCTGAAACCCTAAAACTCCTAGGAAAAAAAACAGGCACTAAGCTTCTTATCATTGGTCTTGGAGAAGATGTTTCTAATCTAACACCAAACTCAAGAGCAAGAGAAGCAAAAATAAACAACGGGACAACGTCAAACTAAAATGACTGGAAGGGAAAACCTTTGGGAATTTTATACTTGGAGAGGGGGAAATGTAAAATGACTTAATCCATACAATTACACAGTTCATTGTGTATATACATGTTGAATGTGTAAGCATGCTATACTTGGTTATTGATTGTTAAAATGACAGGCAAACTGGAAAATTTTAGGAGGAAAGGAAAATATTTGGGGAGGATGATAAAAGATGTCTTTTCTTTTGCTTACACCTTCATATTGCATTCCCTCCTGACTTAGACTCGACATAAGCCAGCAGGTTTAACGAGCTATTTCTTCCCCACAGGTGGGTTAAGGGTCTTTCATTTTGGAATCTGACTTTAATAAAACAATTAAATTGTTCTGTTTGAAATAGCCATGGTTGTTAGTGAACTTTGATGATTATATTTTGAATAAACAATTTTGTTCAAAAGAATAAATTAAATAAATGAATAAATAAAGTGATTGTGCACAGCAAAGAAAAACATCAACAAAATGAAAAGGCAATCTACGGAATGGGAGAAAACATTTGCAATGTCATGTTGAGGTGCATTCCCTCTATACCACATTGTGGAGAACTTTTATCATAAACGGCTATTGAATTTTGACAATTCTTTTGCATTGTTTCTTAATGCCCACTCTAGTCATTTTCCTTACTGAATATGTTCATTGATACCTTTTATTTAGAATCTAATTATTATTACTCATTCCCAAATTCTAAGTCTTCCGTTAACCCATACCTAAATACTTCAGTACCCAATGTGTTTTGACTTCTCTAGTCCTACACAGTAGTAATTTCTCTACCCCATTCATTTGGCACATGATTTCTTGGCATAGCTGTAAAATAATATGTACATTTGAATTACTAAGTAACGTATTGGGATTTGATAAATTATAGTCCCTAAATTTGTTGGTAGTAGATCATAAGTTGTTTGTTTGATTTTTATTATGGTGTCCTTACATATTAACCAAATCAAAGAGGTCAGTACTTACATTTTACTTGAAGATTGTGGATTTTTTAAAGGTAATGGAAGTGAATTAACTACAGAAGGCTGTTAATAATAATGTTTTTTTTGAAAAACACTAGTGCTGAGGAGTGTCCTCAGCAAGATGGTGGCCTAGGAAGCCCCAGACCCGTGTTCACTCATGGAAACACAAAATAAACAACATGTTGACCAAAGTGGCTTTGTGGAAAACCTAAAAGTCAGGTAAGGATTTGCATCAGCCAAGTGAATGTCTAACCAAGAAAAATAAAACACTCATTATGGAAGGAAATTTGGGGGAGTTTTGCTTACCTATGCTGCCCCTTCTCTGGCACAGCATGATCAGGAGGAAGCCGTCCATTTTCTTGTTCCTCCCAAGTAATGGAAGAAAAAGAATGGATCTTGTCTGCATTGTTCTGGCCTCTCTGGACATTCCCAAGAGACTGATTTCTATCTTGCCCAATTTGGAGCACTAGTGGAAATGGTGGCAAAGTTTAGATATCAGATTGGAGGGCACTGAAAACAGTGGCAGGCACCCTGGCATGTAAGAGTTTAGGGGTGCTGCAAATCTATGGGCTCCCGGAGGGAAGAGACTTGGGGCAGAGAAATACAAGAGAACAATTAAGAACTTTGAGAAGAAGCAGGGATGAGACTTGTAAGGAATATAAGATATTTAAAGGAAGCCATGAATATGGGGGTGAGGCCATTGGGGAAAAATCACACACACACACACACACACAGGCCCAGGGGACAGACATACTTTGAAAGATTTGAGAAAACCATAAACCTTCATACCAGGTTGATTAGTAGAGGTTTTTTCCTTCACAGAGCCAGATCATAAAGACTGGGAGAAATGACTGTTTTCTCAAATGCCCAACTATATGTTGTCTACAAGTGACTCACATTATATCTGAGGAAATACATAGGTTGAATGTGAAAGGATGGAAAAAATATCCCATGCAAATAATAACAAAAAGAAAGCAGGAGTGGTTATCTTAATACCAGACAAGATAGACATTAAGTCAAAAATGTTAACTAGATACAAAGAAGGACACTATACAGTGATAAAAAGTTCAATGCACAAAGAAGATATAATTATAAACATCTATACAGCAAACATTAAAGATCCTAAACATATAAGGCAGGTACGAACAAAACTGAAGTGAGAAATAGCTCCAGAATAATAGTAGGAAATATCAATACCCCACTTTCAATAATGGGTAGAACACTCAGACAGAAGATCAATAAGGAAACAGAAAAAAGTTTAAAAAGTGCTTGAGAACACCTAGTGTCATAAATCAATCTGGCGTTGACGATGCATTGAGGAGACGCAAAGGAAGGTCAGCTTTATCCCACAAGTGAGCAGAAAAGGGAAAAACAGTAACTGAAGATAAAATGTCTCTGAATCTGGCTGTACCTTAAAGTTTCTGTGTGGCGTAGAAAGAAGATGACTGAGTGATTGTTTCCCATGCTGTGTGATGCAAAGAAGGAATGATGTTGTCACGCAAGGGACCCTGCTCGCTGCGCCATTTGTTGTGCAGGGTCTCCACTCCCGCTCCCCACATAAGAACGCAGGACACGGTGAGGCCAAAAAGGAACACCCATGGAGCCATAAGTAGGGGAGTCAAACCAATATATTCTCGCTGGTGGCTGGGCTGGAGACACAGGAAGCAGGATCTACATAATCTGCCTAACAGCAGTCCGCGCTTGCCAGGCACCATCTTCTTGCTAGCCCCCATTCCTTTCTGCTAGCGTAGCCACAGCCGTTATATTAGTGGCCAATGGCCTACGGGTTACAGCTGACGGCCAACTAGCCACAGCTGCTGGCATCTGATCACAGTTGATGGCCATTTACTACCCGAGCCAGCACCTTTCTATGTGAGGCCGAGAGCCTGGAAACTGTTTTTGGGGGCTTTGTCCCCACAGATGTGATGTGGGAAGAACAGGCCAAAGGACCCCCCACGGCGGGTCAAAAGAGATCATCCACCGCCATATTCAATATTATTCTTAACACAGGACATACCATTTAACAGGATGTTATTGTCCTTTTAGCCTGAATTCACGACTTAGACGAGAATACGAGGTCTGACAAGTTCGCTGACTTGTTGCAATGATGTAGCTAACCTTTTTTGATATCAGAGGAATTACTCATTATGAAGTTCTACCAAGTGGACAAACAGTTAACCAAGTTTACTATCAGAAGTGCTGAAAAGGCTGCGTGAAAAAGTTAGATGACCTGAACTTTTCATCAACAATTCATGGCTCTTGCATCACGACAATGCACCAGCTCACACGACACTGTCTATGAGGGATTTTTTGGCCAGTAAACAAGTAACTATATTGGAACACTCTCCCTACTCACCTGATCTGGCCCTCAATGACTTCTTTCTTGACCTGAAGATAAAGGAAATATTGAAAGGAAGACATTTTGATGATATTCAGGACTTCAAATGTAATACGACGACAGCTCTGATGGCCATTCTAGAAAAAGAGTTCCAAAATTGCTTTGAAGGGTGGACTAGGTGCTGCTCTCAATGCATAGCTTCCCAAGGGGAGTACTTCGAAGGTGACCATAGTGATATTCAGTAATGAGATATGTAGCGCTTTTTCTAGGATGAGTTTGCAAGCTTAGTTGTCTGACCTTGTATACATTCTCTCAATCAACAATACCTAGAAACTTTTGTTTTTCCTGAAATATGTATTTAGAATCTCATGTGTGCCAGCAATTATTTTCAGATACATTTACAGTTTATAATTACCACAAAGGGCAATGTAGGGATTTTCATATCTCATATGACATAAAAATATGTGAGAGCAGTTTACATGGTCTAAAGCAGGAGATGGCAAACTTTTTCTGCAAAGGAACGGGTAGTAAATATTTTCAGCTTTGTTGACTGTATATGCTCTTTCCCAACTATCCAACTCAGCTATTATGACGTAAAAGCAGCCATGGACAATAAATAAATAAGCACACATGTGTTGTAATAAAACTTTATTTACAAAAACAGTGGGCAGGCCAGGTTTGGCACACAGGCACATAATTGATCAACTTGCATTCCCGCTTCCTCCCACAAACTCTCCTGATATTTAACACTTCACAATTAGTGATTTTCCTTTTTTTTTATTTTGTAAGTATTCCCTTTTCTGATGTCTCGTATGAACATAAAAGAACTCACGAAAAGAAAACAATGTATTCTGTGAGTTCCAAACTTAGCACTGTTAATTCATTCAGCAATTATTTATCGAATGCTGCTTTTGTGCCAAGCACTATTCTAAGTGCTGGTAAAATGGAGATTAAAGATTCACTACCAGTTCCAATGAAGCTTATAGTTTTGTGATGATGGACAGGTAAACAGGAAATTAAGGAATAATGTGCTAATAAGAGAGGTTTGTTCAGGATTCAATAGTGACAGCACAGAAAGTCCTGTAGGAACCTGGTGATGGTGGTTAGTTGGATGGCAAGGTGGGATGGCAGTTGGTGTTCATGTGTCTCACAGACATGTGTAAGAGTGAAACTCGGGGAATCAATGTAGTTAGATTTAGCTAGTTTGCAGTTCAATTCACCCTGATATTCAGCTGTTTCTTCTTCGTTTGTTTCTCCCCTCACTGATTGCTGTCAGAACTCTGTTTTGTCCCCTTTCTTAAGGCTACATACACCTCATTAATCCATTTAATTAGCAGAATCCTAACCTGAAAAAAGCAATTTCTTAACCCTCAGGCGCCTGGAGTTGGGACCCAAGATTTCAATTCCTTCACCGTTTTTGCTGACGATGCATAGATTATTCCGGCCATGGACAATACAATTTAAGATAATATATCGAAGCAGACCTGAGGCCTCAGAAGACCCTTAGGAGTTGATTTCTCAACTGTCACCCCTGAGACATGACTCAACCCCGCTTCTCTTTGTTCTTTCCCACATACCTGCCTATAACACCTCCTAATCATTCTGTTTGGGGAAGGTGTTTTTGTCTCGACCTTAGTCTGCCATCTTCCTTAGCTGCCAGCATCTGAAATAAAGAACACTTTTCTCCTTACCAACCCTGTCGCTCAAGATTTGGGCTCTCTGGGCAGCAAGTGGCACCTAACCTGGGTTCAGTAACACATGTATATATTCTATTTTTCAGAAGGCTCAAGAACAGCTCTGTATCTGGTGCTTGTTCCCTTCTCTTATGGGGTAGCATTCTGGTATACTTTGGAAGTATGCTTGTTCTTCTTAGCATCCACCCATTCCCTCCCAGCTCCTCCCAGGGCTCTGTTCCTGTATTTGGAGATCGATTTCTGTTTGAAATTTTACTTCTGAGTTCCAGGCTACCTGGAATCTTTTTCTCGGCCACTACATGGCCTGAGTTAAGTCTCTGAGCTTGGCTATTCCACGCTCTGAAATGCCTACTTGTGAGTGCTAAAGAGGTACACAAGGAAGAGATTCATAGATCAGGGAAAAGAGCCAGATAGAAAGAGAAATTTATGAAACATATTCTACGCATGAGGTACTTTCACTTACAATGTCATGTGCAATATCCTCCACAAGGCAAGTTGATAAGTTGAGTCTCAAAAATTCAACCATTTAGCTAAAAAATGCAAGCCAAGATTCAAATTTCGATCTGTGATGTTTTATTAATAGATCCCTAACTTCTTTCTGTGTGCTTGTTATCTCCCTCAGGTTTATAACATCTAAAGATGTATGCTGTATTTAGAGTCTAAGTCATAAATACATGAAAAACCAAATAATAAGAGGAGTTAAATAACAATGCAAAAGGTGCTATAGAGAGACATATATTTAACCGGGGGGGGGGGGGGAAATCATTACACAAAACAAAGGACAGTAAGATATCAGTGGGTTGTGTTGGTAGAAAAGCATAATAAGAAAGGGTGGGTTTTCTTACCAGGTCTTAAATATGAGATATAACAGATTAGAATTTATTATTTTGTAGGTTCTCTGGAATCCCAGAGACACAGAATGTATTATACTGACTGGAAACACAGTCTCTCATTTAGACAGATGTCCTCACTACCTTATTCACTAACTATGAGGGTTTTTTTTTTTTTTGAGCCTTGGTTTCTAGTTTTATAAAACTGGAGACATTATCTGATTCAATTTATAATAATTTAAAATAATTCTCCAAGGTTCCAATCACCTTCTGCACAGGTCAAAAAAATAAGTTTAAAAAAAAATATGTGTTAAGAATCACCATCCCTGCATCTTTCAAAATTTTAATGGTGATATTTTTCCTTTAATTTTTTCCAGGGTTGCATTATTGCCTTTGAATAACCATTTTGGAATGGGGTGGAGGAGGGCAGGGGAAGTTCCTAGTATTCCAACTTTGTCTTTTTTCTACTCCAATTATGTCCCATACCATGGATCAGTGAACCAATGTTGCAACTCAGTCAGTTTCAAGATATGTTTATTCCAACCACACATTAAGAAACTGGAGGGAAAAAAATCATAGGGTGGGTTTACAGAACCACTGTATCCACTGACAGTTAATTTTAGGCCAAATCTCCATTTTTTATTAGATTTTCATCAGTTTCCATTGTCCAAAGGAACACAGTGTCATTTTAGATCGCCAGGATTAGCATCAACTATGAACCAGTTTCTAATAATTCCTGAAATATTTGGTAATTTCTAATTGGCCAAGGCTCAGATATTCTGCTTATGGCACATGTCCTTTTGAGAGACTTTTGAGGATGATTTACAGTACACAGTTGTGGCAGTGTCAGAAGTTCTTCATCAAGGGTCCAAGTTTCATCTTTATTGAGGGGACCCACCTCTGAAATGACTTAGCTCTGGGAACTAGATGAGAAGTGTGACACTCCACTGTGGAAATTCAAGGCTTGTATGCTGTGATGATGGTAGGAGATAGTGATATTGAAATGGCTTTCCTGAGTTCAGTTGAAATAATGGAATCCCATATTGGCAGAGACCCCAGCTCCTGCTTAACAGCCATAAGGTGAGTGAAATTGCTGTAAGGTGGGCAGGGCCTAAATAATCATCACCGTTAGAGATATTTTGGATGTCTTAGCAAAATGAATATACTTTTGCCTTATCAGGGGACATAGTGGAGAATGAGAGAAAGAGTGGGAGGGTTGCTGAATGAAAAATCAACTCCAATATTTCTGACTCCTTAAATTTTGCGATTATTTTTATCTATCAGGGAAGTATCTAGTATCTACATTTCTTAGGCTGTAAGTCACCATTGACTTTAGGCTTCTTTCAACCAATCAACAAAACTGTTAGAAAGACAACCGTTCAGACTAATATGTTGAACCCACAATCTCCAGTAAGTATATGCAACCCTTATCAACATTATCACTCAAATCAAATGTATTTCTGTCCTCTTTGGCCTGCTGCTTTTAGAATTACTTTCCACACATATATCATGGGTTCTTCTACATATAACTTAGCAAAACCCTACGGGTCTTTAAGTGTATGAATCACCTTCGGGGTCAGACTTTGCCCTTTTCCTCTTTGGAGCACCATGTGTTCTGACTCTAGTATTCAGTCTAAATACAATAGGAGTCATTCTGGAGACCAGTTATGTGTCTTGAGAATATAGGGCCCTGAGTCTGTCATTTCTTTCTGTAATCTCTCTTATGTGGTAGGAAATAGCCAGATAATCACATGGTTCTTATTATAATCTTACTACTATTATGGTAAACTACATTAGCATTTAGTGTACCAATGCTTTACCTTTATTTATTTTTATTTAAAAAACTTTCCAGTTTTATTGAGCTATACCATGTGATAGTTTGATATACACATACATTGTGAAATAATTACCACAATCTAATTTACATATCTATCACCTCACATTGTGTGTGTGTGTGTGTGTGTGTGTGTGTGTGTGTGTGTATCTGACTTGAACATTTAAGGTATACTCTCTACCTTTAAACTATGCTTTATTTCAAGTTACCACTGATGATAACAAGTACTTGGAATGCCTCTAAGTTCCATGGATTATCAAAAAAACACTTACCAATGTCAATGAAATCATGTCTTCTTACAAATGAAGATGAGATAGCTAATCCTATATCCCAGCATTTGAGAGTTATCTGGGAACATTCCTGTTTCAGTTTGGCTCCAATCAGGAAAACATATCCATATTGGTTAAATCAAATGGAGGATTTTTTATATCGAAAATTATTTATAAATATGTTGGAAGGACTGGAGGTGCAACATGAGGAGATGTTAGAAGAAAAAAAAAAAAAGAATCTCTGCTTGTCACTCCTAGATCATATTTGACAGTCCCTGGTCTGTTGCCTGCATTTGTGGAGGTTCTATTGATCCTTACCTTCAAGAGTTACTGAAATGTTGCTGATTGATTCAGGGTTTCTGGAATTCATAGTAACCTTGCCTCTCCTACTGTAATAGGATAAGACTGTGTAAAAGGTGGGAACAGAGGCCTTTTCCCTACCTCTTGCCTTCTAATCTCCCACTTGTGCTTCCCATTGCAGAAATTAATAAAAAGCTAGGAGTTAAAGGACTCTGGGAAATATAGTTTTCAATCTCCCAGTCCCAGCAGTTCAGAGCAGAGTATAGAAGGGTAAGTATGGGGCTGGATAAAAATCACTGACATTGACAAATGTAAACTTTAAATATGTGATTTAACACTTGAGATTTTATTGTAAGATTCATATTATAATGTGAACTCCATAAATGTGATTTCTATTGGACATACAGATTAAGAATATCAGCTCTCAGGTAGACATGAGGTAAAATTCCAATTAACTTACATATCTAATTTTTGACTTCCAGCTTGATATTTTTCCTTCGAGGAGCTTAGTTTTTAGATTTGTAAAATGGAGAATGTTGACCTTTTTGAGCTTCTGTAGTATAAAAAGTGTCAACTACCATGGAACACTGTAGTTCCCTGTTAGTACTGATTCCCCTGTAGTCATGATGACGATGCCAAGAAAGATGGCAGAGTTGGTGGCGGTAATGATGTTGAATGCTGAATCGATGACTTTTTTCTAGTGGGAGTTATGGTTTTGCTCATATTTTCAATGTAACCAGACTCCCCGAATGTTACTAATCATTGCTAGGGATAAGTTTCGAGGAGGTAAGTGACACTGCGAAAACTCCTCTGGGATTATGAACCTGATCTTGTCATTTTAGAAGGATTATGGGTACAGAGTAAAAATAATGTTCCAAGGGAATTAGCCATCATTTACTGACACTTACTTGCTGGATATGGAATAAGCTATAAAGTTTAAATAAGAAAGTTTTGATCTAACATATTTCTTCTTTCTGTAGAAGCTTATTGTCTAATTAGGATGTGATTGAAGTTGTTCATATGAGGGTGATAATGTTGAAGTTTAAGCAACAGCACTTAGTTCCTGCTGTGGAAAATGAGGGAGAGTAGACATCAACAAATCCTCTCATTAGAAGATGGAGCAGAGTGCAAATTTTCCTTTCCCTTTCCCCCTTTCCCTCCTACCTTCTTTCCCTTTTTACCTCCCCCTCTTCTTTAAAAAGGAAGCTTTTTTTTGTATTATTTATGATATATATATATATTTTGTATTATTTTCAAATTGAGAAACACAAAAACCCCACTTACTTATTCAAATGTTATAAAATAAATATTAATGTTCATCCTTGTATTCTTTGAGTCCTCCTCCTCTACAGCTTTTTAATCTTTCCAGATGTTCTATATGCTAATAAAATTTGGTCTAATGCAGCAGAATGCCTCCAATATGTCATCATTGGTACAGTTGTCACAATTGAGGCTGGGGTTGATGCCAAACAACCACACCAAAGATGGCAATTATCAAAGCTTTGTCACTGTAAATAGCATCATTTACTTTCTTTGAAGAGAGAGTGCAAACCATAAAGATGGTGTATTCCAATGTGAATTTTCTCAAGAAATGTGAAGATTCTACCTCTAAAAATCCAAAGTGTCAGAAATAGAAAGAATGCCCTTGGCAGAGAATACACTGGGTTCTTTTTGATCCAGACACTGCTACTCTGGTATCCTTCACTGGATTTTTATTTAATTTGGCCCTTAAAGCATCCTTTGAAGTCATGTTTGCTCTGCTCAGGGATCCTTCGAGCAGCAATGCTTGATCATTAGTGGCCTTTTGATTGCTGCTTTACAACAATGTGGGTTTCTGAACTTGTCTGTTTCCATTTGTAAGTCAATTCCTGCCTTCATATCAGTCAACAGGTAATTCTTTCTTGTTCCTACACAGTACCTATGGGGGGAAAAGGAAGCTGCAACATTGCCAGCACTTAAAATAGAGTAGTGAGGGAGAAAAAAATTAGAACACTATTTCACTTAGTCTGTTTCACCTTGACCAAAGCCAAATGGGAAATTCAACTCTGATTGAAATCATTTGGGTAAAACAACAACATATATACTACACATACACACACACACACACAACAGCAACAACACAGATATAAACATACTTACTCCCCAATTATCTTGCCAATGGATGAAATCTATGCCTACATCAGCTATGGATACCATGTAATGCCCCACCTTAAAAGTGTGTGTGTGTGTGTGTGTGTGTGTGTAAAATGATATATAGGTCAGCTTCTTGACTTTAATATAAAAATTCTTTCACACTTTGTGGGTTCTTGTATTTATGACTATCCCATGTGGAACTCTCCTGCCCTCTTTTAAGCCAAAAAGCAAAAAAAACAAAACAACAACAACAACAAAAACCCTTGATGACTTTCAAATCATTGAAATAAGCTATATTTAAATCAATACATCAATTTCCTATAATAAAATTATAAAGCTGGTTCATATTACAGTAGGCTTGAATCTTGGTTCATAAAGTACTAAAATTCTTCCTATTCCCATCTTTGTATAACTGTCAAGCCATACAGATATCTCATGGTTTTACTATCTAAAGAAACATACAAGAAATGGAAATTTAGAAAATTCTGACACTTCTGGGAGGAAAGTACTACAGAGAAAAATTCAAAAGGAATTATGCACTGAGTAAGATGATGCTCATCTGGATGGGTAGATACACTGTACTCAGTGATCTGTTGTTTAATTCTTGTAAGATGAGTTTCCATGTCCAACATCGTTTTGGCCAGGCTTTGGTAATGGCAATGGCTTGTAGTAAGGGGGGAAATACATATGGTTTCTGCTGGTGAGAGAAGAGAAGTGAAACGGAAGTGGTATACTAGTAAATGCTTAACAACTGTTTGAAAAAAAAACAAACAAAAAATGTTTAGAGTGTGTGTCCACTTTCTTGATGCAAAAACTCCTATTTTGGCCAATTTCAAGCTTTCATATCACATGACTGAATGCAGAGTTGAGAAGAGGAGCACACAATTGGCTCTTGTGAATTAGTATGAGTTCCTGCTAGCACACCACAGAAGGTTGGTCAGAAAGGGACTGAGCTAAGTTGAATGTTAATTTGAAAGGAAAAAAAAATGTTTTGATGTTATATCTGCCCCAACTCTCTTACAGAATTGAAGCCAGTATTCATTTTGGCATAGTGGCTTTTCTTTGTTCTGGCTGAGTGGTGCTATATAGACTGAATGCTTCTGCCGTACCAAAATTCATATGTTAATTCCTTATGCCAAATATAATGGTATTAGAAGGTAGGACCTTTGGGAGGTGATTAGCTCATGAGGGTGGAGCCCTGATTAATAGAATAAGTGCCCTTTATAAAAGAGAACAAGAGCGTTCCCTAGTAATCTTTACCATCATGAGAAGATACTTCAAAAAGACAGCCATCTATAAACCAGGAAGTGGATACTCACCAGACACCCCATTGGCCAGCCCTTTAATTTTGAACTTCTCAGCTTCCAAAACTGTGAGAAATAAATTTCTGTTTTTTATAAGCTACCCAGTTTTTGGGATTTTTGTTATTGCAGCCCATGCAGACTAAGACAACTGGATACCATTTATTTAGTGCTTAGCCAGCCATCAAGCTGATGTGTAAAATATAGGAACAGTATAATAATAAGTGATGTCTACAGGCCATAAAAATTCCAATAAAAAAATTAGAACCTTTCTATCCTTCCCCTTTAGTTAAATTGTTAAGAGATATGGGACTTTATGATATTACAGTTGGGGGAGAAAATTGGAAGAAGTTTGGGTACGACCTTGATTATAAAATCTTATGAAAGTTTATTTCTCTGAATAGAATTTGGTCAGTGCATTCCTTTTCTGGCATGGTGCTAGGCAACATTAGAACATGGAAATCTCCCAGAAGTTTTGAGTACATGGCATGCAGATGGATCAATGTGGGCTTTCCTTAGTGCTTGCAACTAAAAGCATTGCCAACATTTATCAGACACAGACTTGAATATACACTGTGTCCACACTTTTGTTATATATGTATCCATAGAAAAAAGACTGGAAGTAAATATATCAAAATTCTGACAATGTTTATCTCAAGGCAGTGGAATTCTAAGCACTTGTATTTTTTTTTTTTTTGTATAAAAATATTTTCCAAATTTTCTACAAATAAGTTGTATGTTAAATGTTTTTAAAGAGAAAAAGAATATAAAATAGAAATCTTCTATGAGTATTTTTTAAAATTTACTTTTATCATTTTTTATTAGTTTCAGGTGTGCAAAGCAATGTAATAGTTAGACATTTAAACCCCTCATAAAGTGATAACCCACCCTCAAGCTACTACCCCTCTGATATTTTATATAGCTGTTACAATACTGTCGACTATCTTCCCTATGTTGTACTTCATATCCCGTGACTGTATATACCTATATATTTAGTTATAGTTGACATTCAATATTTTTCTACTTCAGCTCTTTTGTGTATAGCACATTGGTCAGGCATCTACAGTCTATGAAAAGGTCCCCCTGATAAGTCCAGTGCCCATCTGGCACCTTACATGCTCTACATGCTCTTTCATTGTTGATTATATTCCCCATACTGTATTAACTATCAATTTGTATTTCTTAATGCCTTCACCTTTTTCACCCTGCTCCCAACCCCACTCCCAACTATCACCCTGATAGTTCTAGTACCTATCTGGCACCATACCTAGTTATTACAATATTATTGACTATATTCCTTATGCTATGCCTTACATCTCTATGACTACTGTGTAACAACCAATTTGTACTTCTTAATCTCTTCCCCTTTCACCTATCATTAACTCCCACCTCCACCCCCATCTTAAAGAAGATCCTGCAAGAGTCCTTGTAACACTGGTTTGTTGGTGATGAACTCTTTCAGCTTTTTCTTGTCTGGGAAGCTCCTTATCTGTCCTTCAATTCTAAATGACCGCCTTGCTGAACAGAGCTATCTCGGCTGTATGTTGTTTCTTTTCGTCACTTGGAATATTTCCTGCCACTTCCCCTTCTTGCTTGCAAGGTTTCTGTTTCAAAACCAGCTTATAGTCTTATGGGGACTCCCTTTCAGGTAACTAACTGCTTTTCTTTGTTGCTTTTAAGATTCTGTCTTTATATTTAACCTTTGGTATTTTAATTATGATGTTTCTTGGTGTGGGCCTCTTTGGGTTTATCTTGTTTGGGACTCTCTGTGCTCATTGGGTTTGTATGTTCATTCCCTTCACCAGGTTTGGGGCGTTTTCTGTCATTATTTCTTCAAATAGGTTTTTAATTCCTTACTGTCTCTCTTCTCCTTCTGGTGCACCTATAATGCGAATGTTGGTATGCTTGCTAATGTCCCGGAGGCCCCTTAAAGTGTCCTCAATTTTTTGGATTCTTTTTTCTTTTTTGCTGTTCTGGTTGGATGTTTTCTGCTACCTTATCTTCTACATCACTGGTTGGATCCTCTGCTTCATCTAATCTACTGTTGATTCCCTGTAATATAGTCTTCATTTCCATTATTGTATCCTCTATTTCTGACTGGTTCTTTTTTATAGTCTCCATGTCCTTTTTTATGCTTCCTATCTCTGTATTGAAGTTCTCCATGAGATCACTGAGTATTCTTATAAGCAGTGTTTAGAACTCTGCATTTGATAGATTGCTTTTCTCCATTTTGCTCAGTTCTTCTTTTTCTGGAGCTTTGTTCTGTTCTTTTATTTGGGACACGTTTCTTTGTCTCCCCATTTTGGCTACCTCCCTGAGTTTGTTTCTATGTGTTAGGTAGGGGTGCTATGTCTTCTGGTCTTAGTAGAGTGGACTTGTATAGTAGGTGAGCTGTGGGGTCAGTGGCACAGTCTTTCTGGTCACCTGAGCCACGTGTTCCAGGTGTGTCCCTTGTGTGCGTTGTGCGTGCCCTCCTCTTGTAGTTGAGCCTTGGTTGATAATTGCACATCAATGGGAAGGACTGACCCTTGGGCTCACTGGTTGTGAGGACTGGCCTTGACTACAGTGGAAGAGTTGTTGTTCAGGGGCTGATCCTACAGAGCAGAATCTGCCTCAGCAGGACTCTGGTGCCTGCCCAATCTGCCCCTTGAGTGTGTCATACTTGGAGGCAACTGGGTGCTACTCCAGCTGATTTTGAAGCTGGCCACTGGGTGGGCTAGCCCCAGGACCACCTTGGATGGGATCCGCTGTATGTCTACTACAGCCACAGTCAGTGCCCCACCCAGGGCCACCCAGTGGGAGTCCGAAAGAAATCTGCAGATGGCTGTTGCACATGCTGCGCTTGGAAGCGTCTTGAGTGGCCAAGCCTCAAACCAAGGCCTGCTATTGCTAGTGCCAACTTAGGGCTGCTCAGCCAGAGGTATAGGGTAGGCTCAAGCCAGATGCTATTTGTCTGGGTTCTGCGAACCTTTGAGAGACCCTAGGAAAGTCTGCAGCTTAAGCCAAGGCAGGTGGTCTGCGTAAAAAAGCCACTGGAAACATCCTGGGAGTGCCTGAATGTTGGGCAGGACCTGGTCTCTAATCTCCAGTGCGTAGCTAATGAACTGCAGAGATTCACATATGGCTGCCACCTATGTTGGCATGATGAGAAAAGGGACGGCTCAACAATAAAACAGTGGCTTCCACCAGCTCCTCTATCCAGGAGAAAGCCGCCTCTCCAACCCCCGTCCCAAGCTGGACAACTCAGCTCCCCGCTGTATGTCCCTGCCGCCTTTCCAGCTGCTGCCCCAACCCTGGAGCTCAGAGCGAGTGATTCCAATCGTGGATAAGTCCATGCACAGTCCCTTTAAAAGGAGCGCCAGTGAATGCAACTGCATTCAATCTCAGTCACAATCTCCGCTGGTTTTCGCAACCAAAAATTATGGGGGCTTCTCTCCCTGGCACTGGAACCCTGGGCTAGGGTGGGGCTGGTATCTCTCCCTTCTTTAGGACATGGGGGGGATCCCCATAGCTGAAATAGCCCTCTCATCTTTAATGGTCACACGTAGCTGTGGGACTAGCCTATCCCGCATCTCTGACCTTCCTACCAGTCTGAAGGTAGCTTCTTCTGCAAGTCCTTAGTTGAAAGGCTTCAGTTCAGCTTGATTTTAGGCAGTTCTCAATAATGGTTGTTTTGTAGGTGAGTTGTAATTTTGATGTGGTTGTGAAAGTAAACACAGCATTTACCTACTGCACCATCTTGGTTGTCTTATCTTCTACGAGTATTTTTAAAGGTGCAATAAGTAGTTAGTTACTTGTGATTTATGCTATCTCCTACTCTTACATAGCACATTTTTATTATTAAAATTTAACATTCATAAGCATTAGTTCAGTGTATTAGTATCTGTTTTTGCCACAGATGAAATACCATCTCCATAAAAGCAGGAAATATCTCCAACATGGTGACTGAAATGAGTAGGTGCTCAATAAACAATTATTGAATGAGTGAAGGTCAAGGAGCGGCAGGTGAGATAATTTGGGGTAGCTTTAAAAGAGTTAAATATCAAATGTAAAGTTAGAGAAATGAAATTTTAGAACTCTTATATTTCCTTTTTGAGACTCTTATATCTTCCCAACTTATTTATATATTTTGACTGTTCTCATCTCTTTCTCTCTCTCTCTCTTTATTTTCCCTATTCTATTTCTCATCTCCAAATGAACCTCAGTTACACAGTTTAAATAAATCATGTTAAGTTTATAACACACTCTCATCATGGCTCCGTGCCTATAATCACGTTTCTTTATCTTTTTATTCACTGGTTTACATTCAATAATGTACATAACACTGTGAATATATTTCTCAATTTAAAAAGAACATAGACAATACCCCACATAAATCTATATGCTCTTCTCTACCTCTCTCTGTTTACACCCTACAATGGTTAATTTTATGTTTATTCTACACGTATTTAAAAATAATTCTTCGTATATATATAAAATAATATAATGTTAATGTTCTCTTCCTGAACTTCATGGAAAAGGCACCATGCTCTATGTATTCACAGAGCTTACTTTTTTTCACATGGTATCGTGTAACTAGGGTTCATCCATGTGGTTGCATGTAGATGCCTCCATTTGTTTTTACTGCAGTGTATCTCACGGACTCTTAACCAGTATCTTTAAAATTAGACAAATCCTAATGAAAATGTCCCTGGGAAAGCCTAATAAGTGACTTATTCCCTTTTCCAAGAGCTATGTTCAGAAACATTTAATCCACCAATTATACGATTTTTTAGATCTCTGGTAAACACATTTTTCTAAGATGAAACATAAGGGGTTATAAATTATTTTTCAATTGGATGAACTTATATTTGTAATGCTTGAAATAACACTAGATATTAGATAACCAGAAATAGTGGACTAATTTAGGAGAAAGAGGTCTGATTTTAATGTTATTTGATATCATATATGGGACAGTTGTTAAGGGAGAGGAAAACTCTCCCATAGTTAAGACAAAACTCTGTGTGGCCGCAAGTAATTTCATCTTCAAACAGCTTAGTCTGTAGAAATATTAAATGTGTCCTTCTAAGCTTCAAATACATCTCTCTGTTTTCATTTTATTTAAATTTAGTTAATCAAAGCAGGCTTTCATTATAATTTCTGGATATATTTGAAATCCCCACAAGAATATATGAAAAGGATATAAGATGTTATTTACCCTTGAGATGAAATAACAGGTATAGGCAGAATCTTATGAACCATACAGTAGTAGACACAATTGTGACAGGACCTTTTGTCTGTGATACAATTTCAATTACTAAAATTTGTAATAAAGATGGATTTACCCTCTATTTCCCCTGCTACCCTTATAATGAAGAAAAATTAAAAGCTGTCCAAACAAGCTGAGGTTTTTGACTGAAAAATTAGTTCATTGACATGTCCCTACTTATTTCATATTAACCCTGTCTCTTATAACACATGTCACATATGCTTTCTGGGCTTCAATTTCCTTCTCTGGATTATTTTTTAATTCCTTCTGGCCATTGGTATGATGATTTTATGCACACTTTCCTCTCATCAGTCATGGGGAATGAGGAGTGAGACTGAAATTATTGAATACTCACCCTGTGGAGTTTCAGGCCTCAAAGAGCCCCAGATCCTCCCTACAATGCTCTCAAACTTAGGGAGGAAACATTTTCATAACCATTTTAACAAAATGTCTGTTTTTGTTATTGATCTCTTTCTATATTGCTCAAAAGACATACTGAATGATTCTGTTCTTGCAAAAATAAAATTTTAATGTCAGAAATTCAGGTAGAGCGCAGCAGAAAAATAACTTTTAATCTGGAAGGCAATGAGTGATAGCCTGGGTTGAATTCTTGTTTCTGCCACAAATGAGCATTGTGATTTGGGGAAAGAGACTTTCCCTTTTGATGTCATTTCTCACAAAGAGTGAGAATAATAATGGGTATCTTAGAGTGGTGTTGTGAAAATTAGATAGATCATGCTTGTGAGAAATCCTAGCGTAGTAGGTACTCGAGGTATGTGGACTCTGAGGGCGCCGGCATGGAAGATATGTAGAGAAGTTTTAGGTATAAGCTTCCAAGCACAAAAAGGAACTGTCTTGGAATTCACTGACAGGCAAGGTTGGCTTAGTTCTTGTGATGATGCTAGCCTAACCTTTCTGTTCTTGTCTAGTGAATGGTTGAAAAAGATGGGAAGAGAGGGGGGGCCTAGACACAGAAATTCTCACCCTGCGGGGGTACATTTAGACAAGGATCCATGCATTTCCCTCAGCTCCATATTTCTAATCTAAAATACTTAAAAATAGTGAAATAGTTTGTTGAAGGGTATTTTAAGTATCCTGTCAAACATGGGAAAATGTGAACACTTAAGTAAAATCGTTTGTGCTATTCACTAACAAAAGGACCACAGAATAAAACAGGGACCACTGGGCCTTGCGGGGGCTCATTTTGTTACAGGGATGAGCAGATGTAGTTCAATTCTGCTAGGTTCCTCTTGTGAATTGGTTAAAATTTATAAGCTAGTTTTTTTTTTAAGATTGAGTCTAGGGCCACATGTTAGTATCAGATTGTACCTAGGGTTACAAGTCTGTCAAGTGAGGTATGGGGGCAATTCTTATGCCCTTCAAAGTGATTCAGCTTCGTTCTCCGCCAGTGGTGCGGCGGTAGGGTTCTCGCCTGCCAAAGTGATTCAGCTTCATTCTCTCAGCCTAAGAGAGCACAAACCACAAGCTGTACAGTAGCCTGTGAAGGCTCTCATCTTTAGGCAGCCATTCAATCCACATTCCCTCCATGCAGGGTTTGGCAATCTGGCCTGTGATTGAAACTTCAGGAAAAGAGTCCACGCAAAATCCCAACACATCTCTCACAGCCATCCTTTTATGGCCACCTACAATAGAGTCTCCAAAAAATCTCCTCTTCCTTTATTCAGTTAGAGCTGTCGTGACAACGCACAAGGTATCTCATCTCTGCTCTGGATCAGTATGACTATGTGATGTTTGTGGTTTTCAACATATGTATACTTCTCTACCTCTTCCCCAAGATATGTTAGTCAAGGTGCTTATAAATATATATTACATATAGACATATATATATATATATATATATATATATATATATAAAACACAGGAAATAAATATTCCTAGGCAAGATATATAGATATAGATAGATCGGTGATACATGATAGATAGATACACATACACATTGAAAGTTGAGAACCACTGCCAATGTTAAGCAAAATAAAATTATTAAAAATTTATTTTTATAAATGATGGACATCTAAGTATTACCTTGTCTTGTACACCTGAAACTAATAAATTAAAAAAAAAATTTAAAAAATATTTTTTTGTGTTTCAGGGCTTTTTTGTTTGTTTCTGACTTTTTTTTAATTAAAAAAAAATCCCCAACTTCATTGAGATTTTAACTGACGTAACACTACGTAAGTTTTAGGTATACAACGTGATGATTTGATACATGCATGTATTGCTAAACAATTATCTCAATAAGATATGTGCCTTAGTTCCTTATGTGAACAACAGGATAAATGAAGGAATATTGGAGCATGAGAGTATAACAATGTTCCGGCACAATGCAGATGTTCACTGTATGATCTTTACTCTTATTTTTGACAGTATGAGAAATGTTGATTATACAGGATAAGCAAATGGAGAATTGTCCCAGATGTTTAAAGGAAAAGAAGAATTAGGCACAAATTCCAATGAGTTGCCCTGGAGATACAGTTCGTCTGAGAGCTGACTTATTTCTAGACTCGGGTACTTATAGAAGGGAAAACTACATTAATTACAGAGAACTTTGCAACTCATTTGATCTAGCTTCCTTTCCCATGTAGAAATCTCCCTTTAAGCTATGGTTCTTTGGACCCTAAGTCAATGGACCTTTCTCAAAGAATACCTAGAGAAATCTTGTTTATCCTTTATTTATTCCCCCAAATGTGGCATGATATGTGT
The DNA here is from genome assembly GCF_964194185.1 of Rhinolophus hipposideros. Classification (NCBI taxonomy): domain Eukaryota; kingdom Metazoa; phylum Chordata; class Mammalia; order Chiroptera; family Rhinolophidae; genus Rhinolophus; species Rhinolophus hipposideros. Next base: position 18,662,599 of record NC_138058.1, on the reverse strand, counting down.
CATATACTCTAGGCATGATATATTTCATATGCTGTAGGCATATGAAAGAATAAATGCTTAGCCCTTGCAAGAGTGCATGGTCATGTTTAACATTAGGATTTGCTCCTGGTAAAGATTATCAAGGAAACCAAGTTTTGGTATTCCCAGGGAACACCTTGTGGTAGTGTCCCTTTCCCCATTCATAAAGCCATAGCTTAAGAGGTTTTTAAAATTCCCTACTCATCCCATAATAAAACATGACATCTGGATAGAATCTGATTTGTTATTTACTCAAAGGTGCACACGTCAGTACAGTTCCTTAACAAAGTAACTGTAAGTAATTCCCTATTTGACTGAAAATATGTAATAAAAATAAGATTTTTCTTTTGCCAAAGAATTATGTGGGAGGCTATTTTTGCTCCTACACAAGGGAAGAAATAGAGGCTGCCTTAAATTCTGGCTCTACCATTTACCAACTGTGAAAAAATGAACAATATTGAACCATCATATAAGACTCAGTTTCCTCCTCTGTAAAATGAGGATAATAATAGTTGCTTCTTCACTATTGATGTAGAAAAAAGGGGATAATATATATAGGCACAACTTGTTTTATTGTGCTTCACTTTATTATGCTTCTCAAATACTACAATTTTTACAAACTGAAGACAAGACCATCTACCAGCAAAATGATTATGACTTACTGAAGGTTCAGATAATGGTTAGCATTTTTTAACAATAAAGTATTTTTAATTAAGGTATGTACATTGTTTATTTACACATATGCTATTTCACTCTTTACAGACTGCAGTATAATGTAACCATAACTTTTATATGCATTGGGAAAATAAAAAAAATATATGTGACTCACTTTATTGCAATATTTGCTTTATTGCTGTGGTCTGGAATCAAACCCAGAATATTTCTAAGGTATGCCTATATATTAATATAGTATCTGGCCATAAATACTGAATACGCTTCACTATTAAAAATATCCACTAAGTAACTGAGGGTTGATGATGGTGATGAAGATGGTGATGATGGTGATGATTCTGACAATTATATTTATTCTACCTTCTCCTTGTCTGTCTATTGGCCATATACACTCTGTGGGGACATGGAGGACTGTATTCCCTCCACCATGCTGTGAAAGCCCAAATAGCACAAGTTTAGAAAGCCAGAAAAGAGAAGCAACACATAAATTCAAAACATTGCAGGAGGATCTCACTGAACTGAGCCTGGAATTACATGAAAAGAAATCTTTTAAGAATTATTTCCTATTCAAAAAGGACTTGCTGCATTATTAAATTCCACCATACTGGGAGCTTTGCTCCTTCACATTTATGCTTTCAAATCTTACTTATTACTGCACCAGCCTAGATAGAGTGAAGAAAGCAGGGAAGGGAAATGCTGGGCAGTAGATCAGAAAGGAGGTATTTGTGGGGATGAGAATAGCTCTACCTTTCTACCTACATCTGTGAGTTGCTTTTAATTTTTCAAAACACTTTCATTTCTATATTCTCTATTGGTGTTGGTAGCAAGCAGATTGGCGAATGGTGAAGCTAGGACCCCCAGACATAAAGTTCCTAGATAATAAAACATTTATGCCCCTACCTATTTATCCCATTTCTTAAAAACTTTCAGAATAATATGAACACTGTGACTATTTTATAACAGCATATTCACTTATCAGGTATCCACCATGTGCATAATATGTCGAATATCTTATATACATTACCTACATAACTTTTAGAGCAACACTTTGAAGAAGCATGTTTTGTTTATTTCATTCAGTGACTGGCTCAAGGTACTGTAGATAACAAGTGGCAGAATTTGGATTTAAATGCAGAAATTTAACACCAAAACTTGTGCTTTAACTACTCTGCTAAAATGCTGAAGACTTATTCCTATGTTTGGAAATAGATAAAGGGTAAAGAAACCAATGGAAGTTCCTGTCCTGAGCTTCAAGAAGAGAGTAGATCCTCGGAAGGAGAATAACATTTCACTGTCAGTGTGTTTAAATGATGAAAGTCAATTCCAAGGGACAAAGAGGGCAAATAAGCTGGGGAAAGGGTGATTTCAGAAGACCTATAGGGGAGAAACAAATACAGTTGAGCACATGGAGGGCAGGGAGTTCTCTATCAGTCAGGGTGCCAGCCAGCTGTGTGGTCAGGGAAGACTGTAGAAAGGAAGGATCTCAGTAAAATATAATCAGTAACATGTTTCTGTAACCCCATATCTTGCTAAATTAAATAAGTCTCTACCCTGCCAGCTGGCACTCATTTGAGAAAATACATAAGAACGAAGGCCCTTAATGAGTTAGTTGTAAATCTGTGGAGTCCTTCAGCATGAAGAGACTACAGAGTAGGATGAGGAATAAACAGGAGAAATGAGGAACACTCAATCAGAAATATTGACTTGCCCGAGATTAAAATTTCTTTTGGGACTAGCTCAGATTACCTGGTATGTTGCTTTTTTTGTCCTAACTATCCTAGAATTAACCACAGGTAACATAAGTTTTCTAAATTTAAATCTTCTCATTTACTTATAAACATTTGACTTATTGGTCCAGAGCAATAGGCATCATTTATGGAAAATGGGTGTGGTATGGTCAGTGGTGTCTCTCCTGAGCCTGGGTCACCTGGAATCACCTATAACTCTTCCTCAGATGCTCTCAGATGTTTCTGTGCCACACAGGGGAGGCATTGTGGGGACAGAGTCCCAGAAAGCAGTTTCCAGGCTCTCGGCCTCATGTGGAGAGGTGCTGGCTCAGATAGTGGATGGCCGTCAGCTGTGGCTGGTTGGCCATCAGCTGTAGCCATTAAGCCATTGGTCACTGATATAACTGCCGTGGCTACGGAGGGGAGCCGAGGAGAGTGAAGGAGGAGACTGAAGGAGAGTAAGGAGAGTCGAGGAGAGTTGGTCGGTTGGCAGCAAAGCGGACAGCAGGTCGCAGGTCGTGTAAACCCAGCCTCCAGTGAGACCATAGTGGTATGACTTCCCTACCTATGGCTCCGTGGGTGTTCCTTTTTGGCCTCACCATGTCCTGCGTTCTTATGTGGGGAGCGGGACCAGAGACCCCGCAGGCCGCCCAGCTGGACACCCCACACGACAGGCATTTTGATTCTGTCTGCCCTCTTCTTATCTGCATCTGATGTCATTTCTCTTTTGTGTCTCTTCCTAAATTGTACCTATTTCAGAGTTGTGATCCAATTCCACACACCCTGTGCCTGGTTAGCTGACCTCAGCAAGCCTTCTCTATACTTGCTTCAGCCTATTAGAGCTTATTCCTTCTACATCACAGTGATGATGAGAGTCTCGTCTCCCCAATAAGACCATGACATCGTAGGAGGATAGAAACCAAGTCTTATAGCTTATAGCTTATCATCAAGTGTGTGCTCAATAAAATTTGGCTGAGTGGCCATAAGACAGAGAAATTATAGGCAGTCAGGGACATGGTCATGTTGGAAGGAATTAAGGCCGAGACCATAACAAAGCCAGAGGAAGTAACTTTATTCAAGCTGCAGGAACAGCCAGAGTAATGGCTCAGGTGTAGCGGGGGAGGGCCATTTAGCTTGTAACAAAGCCATTCAAGCTGCAGAGCCCGCCAAAATTAACTGCCCAGGTACAGGAATGGGCCAATCAGCTTGTAGTTAACAATCAAACTGCAGAGAACATGTGCAGTCTGAAGAGATGAGGTAATAGCCTTTTGTCAATCACAGGTGTCAATCAAGTGGTCCCACACCTGGGGAGAAACAGCCCATCTACATAAAACTTCCAAGCTCCTTTGGGCCTGTGGGAACAGAGCCAGGAGTGCAGTTTCCAGGCTCTCTGCCTCACATGGAAAAGTGCTGGCTCAGGTAGTAAATGGAAATCAACTGTGATTGGATGGCCATCAGCTAATTTGCCGTCAGTTGTAACCAGTGAGCTATTGGCCACTAATATAATTGCCGTGCTACACTAGCAGAAAATGGGGGTTAGCAAGAAGATGGTGGCTGAGCTAGCAAGAGCGGATTGCAGTTAGCAAGTGGGTTGGTTGCCAGAGAAGTGGATGAAGGTTGCAGATCATGTGGATCCTGCTTTTTGTGTCTCCAACCCAGCCGCCAGCAAGAATATGGTGGTATGACTCCCCTATCTATGTCTCCATGGGTGTTCCTTTTTGGCCTCATCATATCCTACGTTCTTATGTAGGGAGCAGGACCAGAGACCCTGCATGACACTGCGAATGACAGGGCCTTTGCTTTTTTGAGCTTTGCTTTTGCTCGGGGGCCTGCTCCTAACCCTGTGGAGTGTACATTTTCTCCTAATAATGCCGCCTTTGGTCCTTTGCCCCTTTTTTGCCTTGTCCTGGGGCCCGCTCCAAACTCTTTGGAGTGTACTGTCATTTTTAATATTGGCCCTTGAGCCACTGCTTTCTGCCTCTATTTCTGCTTCTATTTCTTTGAAGTGTGCTTTTTCTTCTAATAAACTGCTCTTTCACTACTTTGCCTTGTTATCTCGTTTAATTCTTTGCTCAAGATGCCAAGAGACTGGACACTGCATCAAGGTGGGCCCATCCTCCGGTAACGTGGTGACTAAGGGTCCCAGTGTTCCTCCCCGAGGCCCGGGTGTGGGTGCCAAGCCCGGACTTTTCGCCGAGAAAAACCCCTCTCAGGTAACAACCATAGAATTAGCATTTCTCAGCCACAACTTATCAGAAAAATTTAAAGTTGTGCCCAAATATAGCATTTCTTGGATTAAAGGGCAAGTTTGGTTTTCTAGTAAGAAATGTTAGGGGAGTGGGGGGAGGGAGAGGAGGGTAAGGGGGATCAAATATATGGTGATGGAAGGAGAACTGACTCTGGGTGGTGAACACACAATGGGATTTATAGGTGATGTAATACAGAATTGTACACCTAAAATTATGTAATTTCATTAACAATTGTCACCCCAATAAATAATTTTTTTAAAAAAAGAAAAGAAATGTTATGGTTCTACAGAAAATCACTTGGCTTTTAGTTGGATCTGTCATTGGGGTTAGGGAAGGTCGTGGCTGTTGTTACGATGTGCGGACTTTAATAATTCAGGCTGTATATACTCAACCGATTGGCACAGAGTCTGCGACAGCTAAGCTTATGAGGAGGCTGCCTCCGTCACTGCCCCTCCCTTCCCCAGCACTGCTGCTACATAACTTTCTACACCATCCCTTCTTACCCCTAACAGATGACCTAGAAATGGAATATGTTATTTGGAGGCATACAGAAAGACACAGTAGATTCTCATTATTTGTGGTAGTTATATTCTGTAAAGTAACCAGGAACACTTAATTAGTGCATACGGAATCATTGCCCTTAGGAGAGATATAAGGTTATGTTTCTGAATGCTGCTAGTCACAACATTTGCTTCAAAGGATTAATATATAGCTCCATTTAATGGTTAATGGGGATTCACTACGAGTGAACTCGTGGCCAACAACAGTGTAATTCATGCCTGAATTTAAGTTCATCTAACGTGTGTTTTCTCCATAAGGCGTATTAAAGCCTTCTTGTGCTTAGGCTCACTAGATATCACTTGAGTATTCCAGTTGTTGATCATGTTAAAGTACAAAATAATAAAAAACTAAATAGATTGTAAAAAGGACACTTGCTTACAGTACGAGCTGAAACAAGAAGACAGAGGGTTGACTTGGACCTCAGCTGGTAAAACACACATTGGTGACTCAAATTTTCCACCGCTATGTGCATATCTGTAAATGACTACAAATAGGCATCAGTATTAATTTGGGGGTTACAAAGAAATTTTAGGAAGTAGGCAAGTTGGTAAATACTGAATAGGTAAATAATTAACATACATGGAATATGTCTGGTAGGAGGGCAAGGTGAGTTCAGTGTTTTTCTTTTGCTCCCATTCCAGGTAATTCTGGAATGAACCGTATTAGATGTTATGTTTTCCATAATTCTGAGATGGAAATGGATAAAGGGAATGGATAGGTGGTGTGAGACTATGCGTAGGAAATGGCTATTAACACAGGATAATTAAAAAACATATATTTTTGTTTTTCTCTAATCAAAAAATGCTTCTTAGTAGGAGGTGGTTAGTATTGTTTCCAGAAATGGGAAAGGAATGAACAAAATCATCCAAAAATGGTGAAGAAAGAAACTTGTGAAAAATTTGGAAAAAGCCAGTAACCTCTACATGTTATAAGATTAGTCTATGGTTGACATTTAGGGGTCAAACTGAAGCTAAATGAGTCAGATTGAGACTGAGATTAGGACAATGGCTGTGATTAGAAAGTGAAACTGTACCCATTTAGGAAAATAGTACAGAAACACATGACTTTTTAACCAGGCCTCATGTTGTAAAGTGTAGGAGAGTTGTGAATATAGTATTTATGCTCAATATAAGCTGACATAAATCCTTGTTCAGCGCCTAAAAAAGTGGAGTTTGAACAGGATAATATGGTAAGTTTATTTATATTAACTGAAACTGTTATTACTAAATAGCCCTTTTTCTATCAAAATTATTGTCATAAAAAACTACCCTCAAAATATCTACCTGGTTCTAATTCTTAAAGAGTTTTTGGGCAAAATAATTCTACAAGCTGTCTCTCTGTTTCAGAAATAAAATTGAAAAGTTCACCAGCCCAGATAACACTGGGGCTATGTCTACAAAAATATTCCTTGGACAGTCATCATATCTCTAGGCTCCTAGTATTGGGTTTATGGGTAGCTGCAAAATTGTGATGGTTAATTTTGTGTGTCAATTTAACTGCGCCATGGAGTGCTCAGACATTTGGACAAACATTATTCTGGCTGAGTCTATGAGGGTGTTTCTAGATGAGATTAATATTTGAATCAGTAGACTGAGTAAAGCAGATTGCCCTCCCTGATGTGCGTGGGCCTCAACCAATAGTTGAAGATCTAAATAGAACAAAAAGGCTGAGTAAGGGAGAATGTCTCCTGCCTGACTGCTTAATTTGAGACATTGGTCGTTTCTGGCCTTCAGACTCAGACTGAAACATTGGCTCCTCTTATTCTGGAGCCTGCTGGGTTTTAGACTATAATTTACATTATTGACTCTCCTGGTTATCAGGCCATCAGGCTTAGACTGGAATTATACCTGCAGCTCTCCTGAGTCTCCACCTTGCCAACTACAGGTCACGGGATATATATGCATAAATATATATGCATATATATATATATGTATATATGCATACACATGTATCAGGGGTGCCAAAAAATGAATACACATTTTAAGAGATGTTATCTATACTCAAGCAGTAGTTCACTATAACCAGATGTGTCTGGGTGCTGATGGTAACCAATTTGAGAACTTATAATTGCAGAAGTCAAACATGACTTGTATTCATCTTTTGTTATCGGTATATATTGAGTATTACAATTTTAATACAGTTTTGTCCTTCCTTAAAATGTGGTTTTTTTTGAGGGGGGCACCCTCTGTATATTCTATCTTCTATTGGTTCTGTTTCTCTAGAGAACCATGACTAATAGTAGCGGATTGCAGTGGACCAAATGATGAGTAGCTTGGGATGATTTTACTTTTTCCCAAAGCAGGTGGTAGTTGCTATGATCCACTCTCAAGATCTCATTTCAGTTCTAAAGACATTAGTACCCCAGCCGATGAGAGTTCCACGACAGACAACTCTCAGCCATTTGCCCTCTCAGGGATCATCTCGGCTAAAGAGAACCATGTCATCCAAGGTCACGCCCTCTCCCTGGAATGGTCTGCATCCAGTGATTGATTAACTTGGGGGTATAAAGTACAGCTGTCTCACCCAAACTTGTGACAACTTTTAAGGACCATCCTAGCTCCATAGCAGCCTAAGGGATAGTGAAGCCTTTTGCAGTTCAGCTTACCGTTCTGTCTAGTTGTGTTTGTTCTATCTCTATTTCTCAGGTGTTAATCCCAAAAACAGTCCATAATTAAATTCCTGCCTGCTAACCTCCATCTAAGAGTTGGAACTCAGCCTGCAACAGAATCCAGTTTAAGTCCTGGGTCTCCTGAGATACCTTGCTTGACTCCTCTCAGTTCACGTTTTACTTTCTATGATAATAGCAGTTCTTATTGTATCATTAAATATGTTATTTCAGGGGTTGCATGCATGCCCATGGCCTGCCAGGTATACCTGGCCCTCAAATTGGTTTTGATTGGCTTGAACTTTATTTTATGACGTTTTAAACTTAAACAATTTAGTCATGGTGTGTATTTCCAGGTCATAATGAATCACTCTCCTCCATATTGTCTTATACTCACTAGTTTCTTTAGTTTTTTATGACGTGCTATTCTGAAGGCATGTCAGTCTGGGTCCCCTTACTTACTCTGTACCACCTTTGATTGCAATGGTTTCATTTGGGGTGTCTACAAGTAGAATACAAGTTCCTAGAAAGCATGTGACTGACTAGTACCTAGATAAAATGAGTGGCTTTTTTCTCTCAGCCTGCTTGTGACCCTTTCTTAATGCTTTGGAGCCCACGGTTTGTGTGAGATCAGTTGCATGTTTGGTACATAATTAGATATCTAGTTGGTACTCAGAAAATATTTATTGGCAAATCAATTATTCAATTCACATATGAAATGAATCCACTGTAGTGTATTTCATACTATTTCGCATCATAATGCCATGTTATTATGATTGCGGGAATTGTCTGAGAAGAATTGGCTGAGATACCTGGCTGAGATAAATATCCAGAAAGATATTTATCTAGCTTCAAAAGCATTAATCAAGTAGCATACAAATACAACCAATATTTACTAATAGTTTTAATTTATAGCCTAAAATCCATAATTTGGTTAGTAATGACACATAAGTAGGAGATCGAAGGGTCCAGTACAGAGTGTGAAATGTGGTAGAATCGACTTCTGCTTCTAATTTGTGGATATATCTTGTATCGAATGACTTTTCTATCTTTCAGTTTCCTCATTCTTAAATGAGGTTATACATGATAACAGCAATTAACATCAATGAGTTTCAGTTTACCAATCAAGAACCGATGGTTTCTAATGCAAATTCTAGCTCTAGGAAAGCTTGATGATAAAGAAGGTATTTGTATAATAAGAGAACATATATGTGTATGTGCTCAACCAAGCTCCTGTTGTCTTATAATGTTGTATTAAACACGATAACTGTGAGTGTAGAAATGTTTTTAAAAAGTTAATAATGCACAAAATATATATTTCTGTCTATTATATGCAGTAAGCAAAAACAAACGTCAAACAATCAAAATTCCCAAACTGGGGGAAGATAAATTATAGTACATCAACTCGATGAAACTTTATGTAGTTATTAAAATACATATGAAAGATATGTAGAACAATGCAAAAATAGGTTTAAGACACGGCAACAAGAAAAAACAGTAAGCAAAATTGTATGCTAGAATTACAACTATAAAAATAGGTGCACATTTAGACAAAGTATGCATGAAAATACATGAAAATCAAAATAGTTGTTTCAGAGTGATAAAATTTTGGATAATATTTTTTCTACAAAATGTTCTTTAATGTTATATTGTTTTTTTTTTCAATACAAGTACTGTGCATTTGAAAAGAATTATAATGAATAAAGCAATCAGAGATTGTCTTGAAGCAAAGCAGTATATACAAAATGAAGATAACCAAAATGACAGATGTATTACGTATTTTGATTTATATCAAGCAGAGGACAGTTTCCGGAAGCCTAAGATGGTAGTTTAAACAATGACTGCTGACAACAAGATAGTGCAGAGAGAGATAGGAAAGGATAGAAAGCCTACCACAAATCCTTTCAAGACTGTTTGCCTTTCTCCTTCCTATCTTCTGATTTCAACATTGACTCATGTAGCTTTGCACATTGGTAGCAAATTTTTCCAGCTCTGTGCTCCCATGATCCCTTCTGTTCTATAGAACACATTAATATGCAGCTTCCCAAGAACCACCTAAGAATAATCAGGTGTATTGAGAGAAATGCCCGCAAGAAGGCCACAGTCCAGCTTTTTAGAGCAGTTTGTATTGCATTGTATCAAAAAATATGGAGAGCTGCCAGAAGGAAAACAAGAAGAAAGGTAGATAGTCTTTGGTTGGGTCTAGTTGCAGAAATGTGTTAGTCTCAGTTTCCAGATCGTTGCAATCTATTTCACATTGTTATAAATATTCTACTTTTAAAATTGTATTTGACTCTCTATGGGGCGAGGAACACAAATCATGATTTACTTTAAGTTATAAAATATTTTAAAATGTGGTCCTTTGTCCTATAGTATGGTACTGCAATGACAAATTCTACTTCCATGTGCGTATTTAATTGCATATAATTTAAAACATAGGCACTTAATTAAACTGTGTTTGATTGTATTGTTGCAATGACCTATCAGTTTTAAATGGAATCTAGCTATTTTACACCGATACCAATTTACACACTTACTATAACAACCAGCTATTCTTCACCTTAGAATTTTCAAACGTATCCTTTGCAGGCCCTGTAAAAATAAGGTGTTACTCTTTCTTCACCCCTGATACCAGAATTCATATCCCCCTCCCCAAATAATTTAATTTTCAAGGGAAGGTTATTAACCATTCTTTTACTATCTAGTTGTATATTTCCTAAAACTGTAATTTGAATTTCACAACACAGACTGTTGCTGCCCTGTATATGTAGAAAATATTCACATACAGTGTGTGTTAGGGTCAGTGTCTGGATACTGATGGAGAAAGTGACAAAAACTTTGTGTCCAGAAGGGTGGACTGTGAGAATCATTAATGCTCTTCACAAAATATTTTGGCTCTTCATCTTATAGTCACATGCAGTGTTCATACATCTATACTCTCCTTTAATGTGGATGTGGCCATGTGATTTTTTTTTTTCCCAATGAGACACATGCAGAAGTGACATGCATCATTTCTGTGCGTGAACAATTAAAAGCCAGTGCAGAATTTGCCTCTCTTCCCCTTCTCACTGTTTCAGTGATTCAAAAACAGTTGGCGGAATGAATCCTTGGTCAGTTTGAGATGTGATAAATCAACATGAGTAGAGCTGCCCACAGATCTATGTTGAACATGTAGAATGAATAAGAAATAAGGATCTGCTTTGCTAAGCCACTGAGATTTTTGGAGTTGTTTGTTACCACAGCATAATAGAGCTGTCCTAACTGAATTGCAATGAGTAAAGGTCTGCAAAGTTTTTCAAATTTTATTCATAGTCATTTGAAAAAGTATATTATTTAGCATTTGACACAAAAGAAATATGTAAGAATTGTGTAAGTTACTAAGCATAAAAGTCAAGTAAATACCCATAAACATACTTTCAAACTTAAGAACTAATACATTTCTATATTGTTAGAAACATTATGCTCTTATATTCTAACATCTAGCTTCCTTCTTAGACACAACCACTGTTTTGCATTATTCGATGTTTACCATTCCTTTGATTCTTAATCGTATATATATATACGTTGTTATGCATATAATGTTAAAAGTGAAACAGGATACAGGAGAATATATAGATGATGTCAGTTTTTAAAGTACTCATTGCCTTTTGAATCTTATTCTTTTTATAAATCAATACTTACTACTACTATTATACTGTAATAGTTGACACCGAACACTTAGCATTTGCCTAATATTATTCTAACAGCTTCCTATGAGGTAGGATCTATGCTTATTTCCATTTTAGAGACAAAGCAGCTATGGCACAGAGATTAAATTCCTTATTCAAGGTCAGTTATATAGTAAATGGCAGAGCTGGAATATGGACTCTGAACATTTGGCCTTTGTATTAGATTCTTATAGTGGCTATAAAAAATTACCACAAATTTGGTGGCTTAAAACAACATAAATTTATTATCTTACAGTTCTGGAGGTTAGAAGTCCAAAATACATTTTATTGGACTCATTTTAAGTGTTGGAAGAGCTGAATTCTTTCTAGATATCCTCAGGGAGAAGATAACTGACTGGGGGGGTGAGTACACAATGTGATATCTAGATGATGTATTATAGAATTGTACACTTGAAGCCTATGTAATTTTATTAGCCATTGTCACTGCAATAAATTTATTTTAAAAAAAGAAAGAGAGACCTGATTGACCTGAATATGTCAAAGTTATAACAACTACACAAAAGTAATATGAGGGCTGACAATTAGGTTCGCAAACTCATCCTAGCAAAAGTGCTGCATTCATTGCGGAATATCACTGCGGTCACCTTTGAAGTACTTGCCTTGGGAAGCTATGCACTGATGCCAGCGCCTCGTCTACCCTTCATAGCAATTTTGGAACTCTTTTTCTGGAATGGCCATCAGCACTGTCATCGTATTTCCCTTGATGTCCTGAATGTCATCAAAATGTCTTCCTTTCAATAATTCCTTTATCTTCAGGTAAAGAAGTCATTGGGAGCCAGATCAGGTGAGTAAGGAGGGTGTTCCAATACAGTGATTTGTTTACTGGCTAAAATCTCCCTCACAGACAGTGCCGTGTGAGCTGGTGCATTGTCATGATACAAGAGTCATGGATTATTGGTGAAAAGTTCAGATCATCTCATTTCTTCAGGCAGCCTTTTCAGCACTTCCAAATAGTAAACTTGGTTAACTGTTTGCCCAGTTGGTAGAAATTCACAATGAATAATCCCTCTGACATCTAAAAAGGTTAGCAACATCATGGCAACAACTTCACAAACTTAATTTTTAGACCTCATAGTACATAATAAAGATAAAAATGGCGCGCACACACACGCACACTCATACACACACACACATGCACACACACACACACACAAAGAATCCATTTCCTGTTTTTCCCAGCTTTCAAAGGCCATTTGCATTCCTTGGCTTATGACCCCTTGCTCTATCTTCAAAGCCAGCAGTATAGCATCTCCAAATCTCTCTCTAACTCTGAGGCTTCTTCCTTATTCTTCTACTTACAAGTAAAGATAACCTTGAGATTACCTTGGTCCATTGGATAATTCAGAATAATCTTCCCATCTCATGATTCTTAACTTAAATATACCCGTAATGTACCTTTTGGTCTTTAAGGTAATATTTTCACAGGTTCCAGACATTAGGAAGTAGGTATCTTTTGGACAGTCCATTATTCTGCCTATCACAGCTCCAAAGTCTGCAGTATTAGTCACTATGCTGTACTGCCTCTCAATAGGATGATAACTTTAGTACAACTCTACTGTAATATGTAATGATTAAAATCAAGAACATCAACAGCTACAATAAAAAATTACATGCTACAACTATCTTATACGTATTATACAGAGGGAGAACTCTGACCTCCTACTTTAGATCCAATCTATCGATTCTTCAAGATGTTTTATAATATAGATGTTTTATAATATAATAGAGTATTAGACCTAGACAGGGGTAAAGTCCTGTACCTGCCACTTACTAGTTGTTGAACTAGTTGAAGAACATGAGGCTTGGTTAAGTAGCTTTCTCAATATAGCATAGTTAGTAAATAAGCAGTGGACTATTTCCACTATGGCATGCTGTGTGTCATCACTAACAGGTTTCACTGAAAACATAGACTGGGAATTACATGTTGTGAGTTTGAGCAGGAATACATCATAGTGGGTTTGAGTATTTGGGGAAGTCTTTATTCAAATGTGGGGAATTAATTGTGCCCAGAAGAATAACAAGATATGTGGTTCAGGGATTTATGTAAATCCAAATGCTAACTTTACTGATATTCACTGATGCCTTACTCTAGGCTGGGGGTATTGTGCTAGATATTTTCACAGACTTATTAAGATAAACAACAAAAATCCTTGATAAGACAACTAAAGACCCCAGGCAATATGTATATATTGCCTGGGGTCTTTAGTTGTCTTATCAAGGATTTTTGTTATTTTTTGTTATATATATATATAACATGTTTCCCTTTTTATGCTTAAGATGACTATCACAGATAGAGAGAAGACAAGTTCAGGACCTCAGGACACAAGGAAGAACACGGTGTGAAGTCCCCCAAATTGGAGCTGAAGAAGCTAGCAACCCAGAAATGCAATGAGCATAGAGGGACAAAAAAAAAAAAAAAAAAACAACCACAAAACAAACAAAGAAACAAAACAAAACAAACAAACATAAAAAAAAAACTAAATAAAAGCTTGCTCCAGGAAAATGGCAGCCTAGCATATGAGTATATAAATTTTTTAGACAATAATCACTCTGCTCCAACCAACTGCTGATATAACTACCCATATCTGAGAAGGCAAAGTGGGAAGCCTAGACTTCCACCTGTGTGAGGCTACAAGAGGTACGTTAATATCCCTACTGAGAAATTGACAGAGAAGCTTGAAGAGGGCTTGGCACTTTCATCCCCACCAGGTAGAAACAAGGCACTCCTGGTGGTGTCAGTGAAAATCACATTGTGAGTCTGGACTTCCACCCACAAACATCAGTAATGAGGCAACTCCCCTCTCCTCCTCTAGAATGGTGTTAGAGGATCAGAGGAGGCCTAATGGAGAGTCACGACTTTTGCCACTACCAGTGGTTTCCATGCATACCACCCTCTCCTCCTGCTATGGGGTCAGTGGAGACCATGAGGGGAGCAATAAAGGGACATTCCATCCTTTCTCAGCCAGGGAGACATGAGCAGAGTTCTAGTGGGGAGCTAGAACTCCTACCCCAACTGAGAATTAATGAGGAGCCTCACTCTTAGGTATCAATGTATATCACAAGTTACGTACTGTATAATTTTAAATATATACCATTCTTGAAATAAACATTATAGAAATGGAAACAAATTAGTTACCAAGAGTTAAGGAAGGAGTGGGGATGAGAGTATAAAAGGGCAACAAGAGGGATTCTTGTGGTAATAGGAATATTCTGTATCTTGATTGTACACATGTCAGTATTCCATTTAATACTATATTATAGTTTTCCAAAATGTACTGTTGGGGGAAACTGTTTAAAGAGTGTACCATATCTCCCTATATTATTTCTTAACAACTGTGTGTGATTCTATAATTATCTAAAAACATTTTTTTTAACTTAAAAAAGACTCTGATGAGCCATAACTGTTATGCTTTGAAAGCCATGGTATTGAGATGACATTCAGTATTCTGATTAGCAGACAATGGCATAGGTTTGATCTTAAGGGGAGTAGACTCAGGCACTCCAAATTTTAAGAACATACATAAATAAATATTGCTCTGTGGTTTGTCTCATGTCAACCAAAATCAAAGAATTAATTTGAAATCCAAGGCATTAGTTTAGTATATGAAATACGACTGCCCCAAAGCCTAGAATATTCAAGATCACTGATCAACGCTATCATTCCTTAAGAAAATATTTACATAGAAAGCAAAATTAAAAATTATGTGTAGTAAACATGTAATCAGGGCACGTTAGAATAATTGTCAAGTAACTTTGGTTCCAATAGCTTGAGGCCCATAAAACATTGGGGATGTCCTCTTCAGGGCTGTTGTGAAAACTGTTCATAAATTCCTCATTTCTTTCTTTTCGCATTTTCAAGTGTCACAGTCTATCGTCATATTAACACCAATGTACCCTTCCTGCCTTAATGTCATACTTTCTGAGGATTACTACACAGGAAGGCGAGAGATTGGAATTAAGCTTAGTTGAGCATCTAGAGAACCAGGCTCTAGGATGAATCAAGTCATTTTACCCACACTAAAACCATCCACTGATATAGTGTCACTTTTACATGTGAGTATGTGAGAGGTTTAGTGTGGTCCTTGCAATCTATTATTTATAATTTGGGTCTGGCTTTTGCTATTATTAGATTCTCAGAGGATAAACTCAAACAATATAATTTAGGAAACTGAAATTGAAATAGGTTACACTTAATTGTTTACATTTAACTTCTAGTAAGTGATAGAACTAGAGTCAGATTTTCTATCACTAAGTCTATAACTCTTCTGTAATGATTTGTGAAATTTGAGTAAGCAGCTATAATATAACAGTAGAACATTTTCCCTTTTGTTTCCAGCATTTTTTTAAATGTAGATAGAAACACAATGGACTCTCCTTCTGACACATTAATGTTGACCACTCTCTTCATTTCCTCTACAAATATTCTTTTTTTTTTTTCTGTGTCCAGTGTGTTCTGGAAAATATGTGGTTGTGGCAGCTACTTAATTTTTTTGGAGAAAAAGTAAAGTGAGAAAGAATTTGTATAATGTGCTTTTTTCCTAGCCTCAGACAAATAAGGGAAGAGTCATCCCACGATCCTGTCAATAAATTTTCTCTTTGGTAGATTATGTATTTTCTGTAACATATCCAGACTGAGAGAGCCTGGCACTCTACAGCTGGCCTATAAAAAATAAAGAATTAGGACAACCGTTCTGTTCAACTGAGACCTTCACTGCTATGCCCATGGGAATTTCCTAATTGATACATGTTCACATTATTCTGGAATTGAGAAAGAGAAAATACCAGATATTTTGAAATAATGAGAAACTTTCCCAGCTTTAATACAGTAACCAGAACCTGTGCCACGGTCTATAGTATTGTAATTCCCTCATGAGCAGAATTGGACCAAATAACGATCTGATGCTTGGAGCAACATAAATACAATATCTTGGACTTCCGTTTTCAGCAAATGAAAATGCAGGGGGAAAGGAAGGAGAAGAAGAGGAAAACACATTTAGCAGTTACCAGCTTTTAAAAAAATTATTTTTAACCTCATTCCTTAGTAAAATAGTGAAGTTGTTAACATTTATGAAACTCTTAAATCCAACTATCAACACTCCTATACACCTCCAATTGACCAATAGATGCCTTTTTTTGGTCCCATTTTTAAAAATAAATTTTGTATTCAGAAGAGCAGGAACTATCCTTTTATGTTACTCAGTTAAGGTCAATGCCACTTCAAAAGTATTGTATATAAACTGGGGCTTGTGAAAGCTTTAAGGACTTACATAAGAACTCTGTAATATAGTACATTTGAGTTTTATTAGTTTGGATGGAAACTCAGTTTTTTACAGTAAGGGTTGAACTCGTCTGCTTAGGGGGTAGAGCAATGACAAGCGTTCAGAAGTAGACTCTGCACTCATGACTCACATTTGTTAAAGCTGTGAAGATGGAATATAAACTTTTAAACTCCTTTCATATGGAAATGCCTTGTGTTTTCCTTCTTTGTATTTGCTGCTTTAGAGAGATAAAAACTAAATGTGTTACCCATCCTTGATATATTTTTTAAGATAAACCATCTATATGTAATGTTGAAACAAAAAGAATCAGTTTTCTATTTGCTGATTATTTGGGTGCTGTGTTTAATGGTCCCCTGAAGTTTACTTTGAAAGAAAAAGTAGAATTGTATTCGGGAATTGGTGGAGAAGAGAGGGAATGAAAGGAGAAAGAAAGACAGGAACCTAGAAGGGTAGAGAAACAAGTCAGTGGGGTTACTAGATGGGGCCCAGAAGGAAGGGTGTTGGTGTGAGTCCAATAGGGAGGAGTCCATTTTTTTCTGTAAGAAAGAGGTAAATAGACCTTTTGAAGGGGCATGTGAGGGGCACCGTCTGAATGTCCCGGAATCCTATAAGAGAGAGGGCTCTGCCAGTTGGTTGCCAGCTTTTACACAAAAGAGAACTTTCCATGTTCAGTACAGAAGGTCTTCACCAGTGGGTACTCTTCTCAATGCAAGTGAAAAGTTTGCTCCAACTGAAACAGCACCTCATCTGTTATCTACTCTAAAATAAGGTGCTTAGATGAGTCACATAGCTCTTCCAGGACTCTGTCTGAATAGTTTGTGTTACTTGTGAGGATATCTCTTAATCCACAGGAGGAAAGCTCTTTAGGCACCAGGTGGAGTGTGGTATATCAAGCCAGTCACCTATCATTCATTTAGCAAATATTTTGGGGAGACTTTCCATGTGCCAGATTCTCTGATATATTCTGGCAATAAAATGTTAAGTGAAACAGTGTTCTAACTTTAAGCACTTTTTATCAGGGAGGACTGATTTTAGCTCATATGTTTATTGCCAACATAAAAATTGGGACAAAGGGCTACAGAACTTCTCCTGGTGCACAGCAGACAGAGGGATGAATTCTTTCTACAAAAAGGCAAAGCAGACCTAACAGATTACAACACATTTGAGCTGGGTCTGGAAGGATAAAATAGTGCATTAAGCAGAAACAGGACAAAAGCAATTCGACAGAGTGGAAAGTATTTTCAAATCTTAGTGGCATGAACATGCTTAGAGAATTTGAAGTAATCTGGCTGGACACAGGGTATGGGAGAAGAGAGCAGAAGATAAGGGTGGAAAACTCAGTAGATCCTAGACTAAGAAAAGTCTCTGTATGGTGTTTATTCCATGGGCAAATAGGAGCTATCAAATCATTTTAGGAGGAAAAATGTCCTGGCAAGGGTTGTTTCTTCGTACCATGAGCCTGGTGTCAGTGTGGTATGACTTAGTGGATGGACTACACTCCAAAGGCATGTCAGTATGCCATGCAAATGGAGAGAAAGAGCTAAAGGGCATGTGGAAAATGAATGGAGAGTAAAAGGAAAAGGACATGTAAGTGTGTAAATGGAAAATAAAAATAAGCCAAAGTATAGAGAAATACAAGGAGCAAGGAGTTTCATATGATCTAGGTGAAAAAATGTAAATAGGTGAGGTGGTAAATAAATGTAATATATAAATGAGGCCACTAAGTTTGAAGATTAGAGAAGAGTTGACTTCTTTTGTGGGTCCAATTCCAATTGAATATTCAGGTCAAATATGTCTGGTATCTTTCCAACCTCACTTTTCACCACCCTTGTTTACTCATATTTTGCCTCAAAAAGCTGATGTGTATATGCCATCAGTGTGCTCTCTTGCTTTCTGACTTCTATTGGGTTTGTCTAATGGGGAACACCAAGAAGATATTGAAAGGAGGGTATTTGTTTCCTTGCTTCCCCACTTGAAGGTCACTTTGTGCTAACCAAGTCCTGAAATCACCACCCTTCTTAAGTTGGCCTCTCTACATGACTCTCCTGGGTCTCATTAACTGTCCCCTCCATTGGGCCTAGTAGTGACTCCCCTTAGCGCCTATTATACTAACCTCAGGTTTTGCACCATATCTTGGACATATTCCCTTTGTAAACAATATTTTCTTAAATAATCCTAACTTGTGAATGCATCTGTTTCTTTTTGGCAATCAGTCAGATAAAACAGAAAAGAGATTTTAGGAGTCAATGGGACGTATAGAGTGAAGACAGCAAATATAGGCTACTGATTCAGGATATTTAGCTCTAAAAGAAAACTAAAGAAAAGGTTATAAGTTGAATAGAGACCAAAATGGGAAAACAATATTTACGATGGAGAGACATGATGATTTTTATATATTGAGACAAGGACACTTCCTCTCCTTTAAGTAAGTTAATTATAATAAAAGAAGTTGTGGGATTACATCAAGCTAAAAAGCTTATATACAGCAAAAGAAACAATCAACAAAGTAAAAAGAAAACCTACGAAATGGAAAAACATATTTGAAAATCATATATCTGACAAGGGGTTAATATCCAAAATATATAAAAAACACATACAACTCAATAGCCAAAAACAAATAATCCAATTAAAAAATGGTCAGAGGACCTGAATAGACATTTATCCAAAGAAGATATACAAAAGAACAACAGGTACATAAAAAGATACTCAGTATCACCGGTCATTAGGGAACTGCAAGTCAAACTCACAATGAGATATCATCTCATACTTATGAGAATGGTCATCATCAAAAAGACAAGAGATAACAAATGCTGGTGAAGATGTGGAAAAAAGGAAACTCTTGTACATTGTTGGTGGGATTGTACACTGGTAAAGCCACTATGGAAAACACTACGAAGGAATCCAAAAAAATTAAAAATAAAACTACCATTTGATCCAGCGATTCTACTTCTGGGTATATGTGCAAACGAAACAAAAACACTAACTTGAAAAGATATCTGCACCCCGACGTTCATAGCAGCATTATACACAATAGTCAAGACATGGAAACAACATAAGTGTCCATTAACTGATGAATGGATAAAGAAGTCATACATACATGACGGAATATTATATTATATTAATTATTATTTGTTATATTATATATTATTCAGTCATATAAAACAAGGAAATCCTACCATTTGTGACAACATGGATAGAACTTGAGGGCATTATGCTAAATGAAATAAGTCAGAAAGAAAAAGAGAAATACTGTAACGATTTCACTTATATGTGGAATCCAAAAGAAAAAGAAAAAAAAAGGAGTATCTGTACAGTGGGTCTTTCACAAACCCCACATTTTTTAACCTCTAATTTTTTAACCTCTAATTTTAATCTCCTTTAATTGCCACATAAGGGAGATAAAAAATAGGGGAGTTGAAACTCTTGTTTTGAACTCAGGACTCAGAGAATAATTCTAGCACCGTTAGTTCTAATTGGTAGCTAAATGTTAAAAGTCGCTGTGAAATCATGAAATGGCAGCAAAGAAAGCTGTCATGTAATCGACCCAAGCAGAAACAGGAGTGGAGTTATTCCTAGCCAGTAGATGAGTCACACAAGAGGAAGGAACAAGAGAAGGAGGAATCAGTGGTCAAAACAGGGGATAATAATTACATCTCTAGCTCGACTACTGCAGAATTTTGGCATCACTATATGATACTGCCGTTACGGTGGGCTGCTTTAGGGAACAGTGCATTGTACATTGTTTTCCCCAAATTTAGCCTTCTGAACGAAGTACTGGCCTTCTTCACAGAATGTATTCTATTAGGAAGGAAGCAATCAAGGCTTTATAACACACTGTTTCGAGGCGCTTAGAATGCTTTTTCACCTCATAAACAGTGCAAGCAGTAAGTGCTATGAGTTCACACATGGGGCTGAATAAATAGACACTTACAAATGACTTATCTATATATGTGCAAATCCACTGGACAATCCATTGAGTCTGAAAAGGCAGCAATGTCTTAATTTTGTATAGAAAATTCATTAGCATCTTATGATCTCTCTTAGTTGGAAGGCTCCCCCAGCTTGCTATATAGACTCTGAAAACTGCCAACAACTTTTTTATTTTAAAACCACCCAACCCTATCAATTACCCAAAAGTGCTAGATGCTGAGCACAATATGAGGTAAAATACAGTCAGCCTTGAAAGTTCATGGTGTTTTTATATTGCTGATATTTTTAAAATGTTTCAAATAACTGTAATACACAGAGAAATAACCACAGGCTTGAGCTGGGAGGATGTTAAAGAACAATTGCAAAATAAATGGCTTTTCCAAATTTAAGTGAATTTACCTCTAATCCCCCTCAAAGAAAAAGAAAGCAGAAAGCATACCAGAACATTGAAGAATTAGAACATATTACTTTATAATACTACACTTCAATTTTGGATGATATCTCTGATTCCTAGATATTCATTGGAAAAGTTAGGAGAAAATCTGGAATAAGAAGAAAGGCATACTAAATGTAACTGAATGTTATGAATTCCTCCACAGGTTTGAGGGTATCAGCACACTCACACCTCTGATTTTTTCAAATAGACTTCTCAGTCTCTCACCTGTTGAATATCAGGAATTTCAGTGTCTCCCTCCTTTTCTATTGAATTATCCCAGAATCCTAGGAAATTTTTCAATCTAAAAGAGTTTCAGCACTATCAGGTTGTCAGTTTCCTGCTGCTGTAGTGTGTCACAACTGATGACTGTTGATTTAGTCTGATGGGTCACTTCAGTGTTTCTGCTACTTCAGCTCTCTGTGCGGGCCACAATAGTTTTTAAAGGAGAAGGATCCTCCGCATCTCTCAGTTCAAGGGTCATATTTTCTTGGGATCCCAGGATCACAGCTCTTAATAATTACCTTTATAAATTCATATACCCAGTCCCAGTCTCAGAGTACTGGATCAGAACTCATGTGTGTGTCTGCTTCCTTTCGCACCTGGAAAAATCATCTACTTTTCCTTCTAGTGACGACCTTTTCCAGGGGGATAGTACATGTTCTTGAAATTCTCATCAATCAAAATGTTGTGTTAAAGTCCTCTTTACAAACAATTGGTAATTTAGGATTTACTCAAATACAACCTACCAGTTAAAGGTGGCACCTCTCAAAATTTCCTAGCAATATTATATTTTAGACTATAATATGAAAAATATGGTATTTTTCTAGCATGCAAAGAGAGAAAATAGCATAACAAAACCTAAAAGAAACCAAAAGTTTATTCTTTAGCATTCTCTGGCAGATATCGAATTATGTAACATTTTGTCATTCCTACAATTGCATTAACTGCTTTAAATCACCTTATTTAAAAGTGTCTACTGTATAGAGAACAAAATCTAAAATCAGAGAAGTGAGTACTTATTCAAGATGACACATTTGCTAATATGAATGAGTCAGGATTTCAATTTAGATATCTGAGCCCATAGCTATACTCCTTCCATCATGTAGCTGAACGTGCCCTCGAGGTTACTGTAGGGCATCAAAGAAGTCTACCACATAGTCCTTAAAGAGTTTGCATTGTAGAAGAGGGGCAAGGAAAATGCCAGACTTACACACATAAAAGCGGTGGAAACTAACAAAGAAAGCGTATCGAACAGAAAAAGAAAATAATTTAACTACATGTCTAAGGTATTGGGGGGACTACATAACGGAGTTCAGTTCAACTCAGTAATATTTATTACTATTCAATAGCTGTGATTGACTGACAGATTATTATCTGTAACACACTTTACCTAGATCATGCAGATGAATTTACCCAATGCCAACTCTTACTCCTATTTAGTGTATCCTCCTACCCTTTAGAGGCTAGAAAGCTATCATTTTTCAGCATGGATTCTGTGTGTGACCAAAATTCTCCAAGCAACTGTACCATACAAGTATTGGAAAGAGGAAGTGGACAATGTAAAGGGATAGCCACAAGCATGGAGACTGACTATTCTGAGGCAATTAGGTAGCATGGGTGTCATCCTAGAACAGAAGTGACTAGACTTTTGTTAAGAGTACCATTGTGTTAAAAGCCTTTTCCCCCCCCTGCCTCTGTCACCTGGCATCTGGACTACTAGAAATTCTGTACGATCATGTATAATAACCTACTTTCTGCCTAATGGAGCTAGAGCTGCCGAGATTATGGCACTTGATGCTGAGAACCTTGAAAGGTACAATCGTTGATGTCAGAAAGGTTTCAGACAAAAGGCATTAGGGAAATAGGAGTTAGGATTGTTTATCTGACTTTGTTGAGTGGAAGGTTGGGGTGGTCTAGTTGGCTGTAGAAAATGGAACACTGGTAACCTGTAACACTTAATGATGAAAGAGATACTAAATTACAGACTTTTGTCCCTGGAGAAGATGTATGTGTTAAAGCCAAAGGCCATGCATAATAGGCCATGTGAAAACGTGTAACGTATATAATAACAGTGGGTGGGCTGCCGCTTCAAACTGAACTGGAAAGCATAAAGCGAGAAGATGATTGAGGCATCATTTCATCGTGATGAAAACTGTACCTGAAAATCATGGTGAGACTTAAGGTAACCATAGTTGCAAAACATGACTGTTTATCCTATTCTTGCCTATCCGGAAGCCCTAGAAAGAAAGACAGGCTGGGTATCTAAAAAAGTAGAGACAGCAAATAATATCACATGTAAATTACATAAATCTTCTTAGCCTTTCATGAAGCAAAATCCTGGTGGAAGTCCTGGCCAAAGAACCAAGAATTTTGTATGAATACCCTGAAAAGAATCTTATATTTTGATATAGGCACTGGATATATGCAATTAAAAGTCAAATCCAGAGACTGGTGGTTGATGAAACAACACAGAGTTCAGAGACTTTCCAGTTCTTCAGTAAAAATATAAGGGTATTGACTGGGAAAAAGTTAACCCTTAAAAAAAAAGAAAAAGAAAAAAGCTTTAGATATAGATGATTAAATCTAATATGTTGGCATTAGCCAAAGGTGGACTGTTTTAGTTTTTTAGTCCTACTGAGGGGAGATACCCCAGGACAATAGTAGAGATAGTAATTCTCCTATTGGGAAATATGTAAGTGTTAAATATGATTACCGACTTTTCTTTGAGAGAAAAGGCTATAACAGTATAGTGTTGTATGTATCATGGTAAGGGTAGGGTAGACAATAGTTTGCAGGCATGGTCAGAGACTTGGAAGTACAATATTGAGGGATTACTGACAAGGAGGTTTTGGTAAGACATTTGTGGATATGATTCTTAAAGTTTTGCAAATGTATGTATGCTTGTGCTTTACGTGGATGCTTCTAATGATTATCATGACTCTCAGTCATTTGAGCAAGATAATTGTCTCTGTTGGTATGATTCAGACTCTATTCTCTGCCATTTCACATTTATTCAGTGGACTCATGTATAAAGGTGGCTCTGGTGACAGTGAGGAAAGTTAAGTATAGCCTCAAAAACATGAATTTCTCACTAGGCTGATTAAGTAACTGCCACTTACTGAGTACTCCATCTGCCAGCAGCAAAAATTAATGTTACATCGCAATTGAGTTTCATATCCCAAGGCACTAACTGGCAACTCAAGGCAGGTCAATT
Organism: Rhinolophus hipposideros; assembly: GCF_964194185.1. Classification (NCBI taxonomy): domain Eukaryota; kingdom Metazoa; phylum Chordata; class Mammalia; order Chiroptera; family Rhinolophidae; genus Rhinolophus; species Rhinolophus hipposideros. Next base: position 18,638,180 of record NC_138058.1, on the reverse strand, counting down.
ACATGGGACCTCTTTTTTCATGGAAGAGAAAGTGATTTATTTTCACTAGAAGAGATATTACATTTTTCACTATGCAAGAGTATGAATTTGCCTTTATCTGCATGCTTTATGGATTGGCTCTGCCTGTGAATTCAACAAGTGCCCTATTCACTGTCACGGAATTCCCCAGAACCTTGTTTCTAACCAACAAACCATTTTACAACCAGGATTGCTGAGAGTATTAAGATCTGCTCTTATTGGGATCTGGAGAAGACGAAACTGGAGATCTATGAGTCCAAAAGAATTGGGAGAGATAGTGTGGTGTGGTGCAAAAACCTTGAGTCTGATCCAAAGAAAGTGAGTTTTGTCTGATTTTTTTGTCTGATTTCTACAATTTCTTTTTTTTTTTTTTAATTAAGGCTTATTGGGGTGACAATTGTTAACAAACTTACATAGATTTCAGGTGTACAATTCTGTATTACATCGTCTATACATCACATTGTGTGTTCACCACCCAGAGTCAGTTCTCTTTTCATCACCATATATTGGATCCCTTTTACTCTCATCTGCTACTCGCCACCCCCTTGATCCTCTGGTAACCGCTAAACTATTGTCTGTGTCTATGACTTTCTGTTTCTTCTTTTGTTTGTCTGGTTCTTTTGTTGTTTTCAGTGTTATATCCCACATATCAGTGAAATCACATGGTTCTCTACTTTTTCTATCTGACTTATTTTGCTCAGCATTATAATCTCGAGATCCATCTACAATGTTTAGTCTTTGGCTCCTGGCAAATTACATAACTCTATGGACTCGAGTTTACCACTCTGTAAAATATGTAAATGATAATTAACCCATGGGATTGTTGTAAGGGTTAAACAAATTACAAATGTAATAGGGTTAGCACATGTAGACAATTTTTAATAATTTAAAACAGAAAGTTATAAGAATTCACCTTCTCAACACTCTAGAAACAGCAGAGGTAATTTTTTTCTATATGGGTCTCATGATTGTTTTTACTTTCAGTGAATATTAACCAAGCACTTAATATGATAGAGGCATTGTGATTTTATCCAGAAACAGAAAGATAAACATTCTCAGCATATTTGATTCCATATATATTTATTTTTTTCTATCTCCTTTCTTTCCTTTTATATAATGTGTATTTGGAGGACTGAAATATTTCACCACCTTATGAATACAGATGAAGTTATACCAATAGTAATAATTTAAATTTCATTGCCTTTTTGTCCCAACTGCATATTACAAGACCTTAGTGCTCCTTCATGTGTTCAACGCTTCAAACTCAAAAAGCCTGGACACTTCAAATGCTTTTCCTCTTTGTAAGTTTCAAGTATCTATTTTTGTAACTTTGAGAGTAAAAATTTAATTTATTTTTTTCTCTTGCTTTCTTTTGTGTCCTCTTTGCCGATATATTTAGTTGGAAAACTCAAGCAAAATAAATGGGGAATGGCAAAAGAGAAGGAAAAACTGGGGAGAAAACGTACACTAGAATGTATGCACCTTAAATCTCTATTTGGCCTCACGATGTGTAGATAGAGAGATGTCAAAACATGACATAAATAGAAGAAATATACATTCATATACAGCACGTAAGTATAGTAGTGAGGTATCTAGAAATAGATTTCTCAAGAGGACTAAATTTAAATGTCTTAGTAGTTTTTATGGATAAAGAAAGCAAGTCACTTTGAAGTATGTCTTTTTGTTTTGTTTTGTTTTGAAATAGCTACCAGAATAACAGTATAGTCATTCGAGTATAGGACAAATACTTTATTCATTGTTCATAGTGAAGACTCTACATAGTGGATTGATCCCAAGTATAAATCCTTCAATTGGAATGTTAACTTTTTTTAAAGAACAGTGATGAAAGCTAAACTTCTGGGGCAGCCTGGAGGCTCAGGCTGTTGGAGCACCATGCTGCTAAAGCTGAAGGCCGCTGGTTGGATTCCCAGATGGGCCAGTGAACTGCGCCCTCTACAACTAAAATTGTGAACAACAGCTCTCTTTGGAGCTGGGCGGCTATGAGCAGCCACAGGTTGGCGTAGGCTGCCGCGTGGTACTGTGAGCGACAAGAGCTGCTGTGAGCTGCCGACCAACAACGGGCAACCAACTGCTTCAGCCAGTGGGAGCGCAAGGCTCATAACACCAGTATGGGCCAGGGAGCTGCGCCCTACAACTAGACTGAGAAACAATGACTTAAAAGGAAAGCTTCTATGAACTTCCATGTATGGGAGGGGGGTTTCTTTTCGATTCTGTATGTGGGTGTTGGGGAGCAGAGCTTTTATCGGTCCTATGGGGTGCAATTTGAAAGCAAGCCTCAAATATAAAGTTGAGGGCCTGTGTGCTCTGTTATTAACTCTGGAGAAATCTTGTAGTTAATCCAGGTAGAGAAAGATAGCACTGTGTATTAGTATTAGATTAGCTAAGTCATGAAAAAATGAACAATGTGCAGGAGACTCAGAGAAAGTAGCAGTTTAGGGTAGAGTCAACTGATGAAGGTGCCAAGATGCTGGTAAGCATAGGGAGCATGTAAGTATCCCGTTCAGTGAGTCTCAGAAATAGCAGGGAAACCTTTTGATGGAGGACTCAGGTCCATCAAACTCATCAGTTTTCCCAAGACTTTCCCAATTTTAGTACTGAAAATCATGTGTTCCAGGAACATCCTCAGTCCTTGGAAGAGAGGGATGCTTGGTCTCTTGCAGATGTCCAAAAGTACCGGGGGCTGGGGTCCCCCGGGTGACTCTAATGGGCATCAAAAGTTGAGGGTTGTTATGTACTGATGGATAAAACCAGATGATCGTTCTTGGGGCTGAATTGTGGAGGCTCTTAAGTTTTAGGCAACGGAGTCTCTATCTTGTTTAATGGGCCCTCAGATTTCTTTTAGAACAATATGTTATTATGTGGTCAAGAGGGAATTTGGAAGAAAGGGAGACTACTAAGAGAGCCAGGCAGATAAAGTGGGCATAAATTAGAGTAGTGGTGAAAATATGAACATCTTCAAGAGGGAAGAATTAGGTTCAAGTATTTATACAAAGAGTAGGAAACATAATGTAAATTATATTTTCCCTTTTTATTCTCAAAAAAAAAAAATGGGGGAAGGACAAGGACCAAGTAAGCATGATCATATATTATTCTTTAACTTCATGTTATGTGACAGGCAGTCCAGCTTAGAGACATACAATAAGACTTATATGATCTTTCATGGCATGACCTTGCATTGTGGTGTCATAAAAGTATACAAACCAACATCACCCTCCCATATCTTTTCTTGGCCAACAATCCCTTGGAAGACATAATTGCTTTGCATGTGTACATTGTAGGTTGTTGGCAGGTAAGAATATTTTTTAAATGTTACCTGTATATGTAGTACATAAGGGAGCAACAGAATATTTGGCATGTACTTCTGGGTCAGAAATTATACTCACATGTTTGGAAACACAAACGATACGCATTATACACATTATTCTACACTTACATAATTATATACAGTACACACTCACACTTGCATACACATATGAGATCTGACAATTAAGTTCGCAAACTCATCCTAGAAAAATGTTACATACCTCATTGCTGAATATCACTGCAGTCACCTTCAAAGAACTCCCCTTGTGAAACTATGCGCTGATGCCAGTGCCTAGTGCACCCTTCAAAGCAATTTTGGAACTCTGTTTCTGGAATGGCCATCAGAGCTGTCATCGTATTATACTTGATGTCCTGAATGTCATCAAAATGTCTTCCCTTCAGTATTTCCTTTATCTTTGAGTAAACAAAGAAGTCATTGGGAGACAGATCAGGTGAGAAGGGGCGGAGTGTTCCAATAGAGTTATTTGTTTACTGGCTAAAAAACTCCCTCACAGACTGTGCCAGGTGAGTTGGTGCATTGTCGTGATGCCAGAGCCATGAATTGTTGGTAAGAAATTTAGGTCGTTTTCATCTAACTTTTTCATGCAGCCTTTTCAGTACTTCTAATAGTAAAATAGTAAAATTGGTTAAATAGTAAAAATTGATACAAATTCATAGTCTAATCCCTCTGATATCAAAATAGGTTAGTAACATTGCTGCAACAAGTTCACAAACTTAATTGTCAGACATCGTACACATGCACATGTTCTTACACAATTATACACACACACACACACACACACACACACTCATATACATACCTCTATGTCTTTAAAAAAGTCAAGCTAGCTATAAGGAAAGAGGATTTTAAAGAATAAGACAAAAATAAAAGAGCAAGTCACCTTTGCTTTGTTAAATTGATAAGAAACCCTTTTAAGAAGGATATTGATTTATCATCAGGTAAAGTTTCATCTCCCATGAAATCCTATAGACCCTACAGCGATTACTGAGGAAAACTCTTATCTAATGGTCTCTTGGAGGTGGCAGGTAGCAAGATATCAGTTCCTGTAATCAAAAAAGGACACCCAACTCTTTAATTGCTAATCACATTGTAAGACAACTGAATCTCCAGTTTCCTCTGCTATAGAAAAAATGATCAGTGTAAGCCTTGGGCAGAGACTGTTCTGCCTTTACAGAAAGAACAAAAGGTTGGGAATGGGAAAGAGAGATAGTTAAACAGGCCCTGAAAATAAATTAATGATTCTGGTGTGGGTATGACAATAGAAATAGAATAAAATTATATAGGGACACACACACACACACACACACACACACACACACACACACACACACACTGATTTATCTAGAAAAGAGGTAGAGAAAAAGTAAGATCCCAGATGGAAGTTGGAGGTCTAGGGTAGGTTTATCTGTGTTATGAGGGTAGGACATGTGTTTTATTTGGGAATTTTGAGAGTAAATAGTCGTAAGTGAACTATAAATCAATAAAACTGAAGGAGACTTTAGACATTCTTGTTTGACAGAGAAATTAATGGCCAGAGAGGTGAGATTTGGTCATACAGCATCATTAGTGCCCTAACCACTAATCCAATAATCTACCACAGTAATCTGTCTACTCAAGAAAGAGTAGAAGAAGGTAACCCACAAAGATATTCCTAGAGACTGATGATTTATAACCAAATTACAAATAAACTGTGACTCAGAAAAATAACTGAGAGGACTGGGGCGATGAAAAGGAGGATTTATTTCATTTATAACCATTCAAAAAAAAAAAAAGTTCAAAGACTGAAGGACGTACTTTTAGGTCATTATGATCACTCACTGTTTTTCACCAATGGTGGATCTGCCTTTCTTTCCATCACTTTCCCTAGTGGAGTAGAGTGCATGATCCGAAGTGGGAGCACTTCTAAAATGTCTGTCTTCCTGACTGCTATTATTGCTATCTGACTTCTGATCAGAGAGAGTCGTATAGGGGCACCTTGTGTGAATTTCTGTGACTCTTTTCTTCCTGGAATTTCTCTTGGGGTCTGAAGCTTGGAGGGAGGTATATAAACAAGGTACATTTGTTAAAATTGGTATAAATTACAGGGTTCTGGGAAGGTCACAGCTCTGAGGGAGGTTAGTAGAATTGTCCTGGAGTAGCCAGAGAACTCCAGTTCATCTTCTCATGGTTTCTATTTGTGTTTCCCCTCCCCTCAAATTTTCATGATTACAAACCACTGAGGCATATCCACCTTACTTTCTCTTCCCTCCAAGGCTAGTTTTTGTAAGTAGAACTTATCGATCCCTGGCATTTTTCCTTTTAGCATTTTATTTCATCTGACTGAGATCCAAGGTGTTATAGTCATGATTCTCTTGACACACTTTATTTCTCTCCTAAATCTGTTAATTCAAAAATCAGTGTTCTGATTTTGAGGTTTATCTGTAACCTCAAAAAAGTTTTAATAACTAACATGATTAGAGGGAATCATAATAACTACTAATTGTAATACGCCATCTCTCCCTTATCTGCACCCCACCTATGAGCTTGCATGATACCTATTTTAAACTAAAGCAGTGATTCTAAAGATGAAATTTTAGGCAGCATTCAATTCAGGTAAAGGAGATATTTTTCAGGTGAGACTTCCAAGAACTCTGTAAAGGATACAAATGTTGATGATTTGTACCATGATTATTTACCCTCCCCAAGTGTCTTAAATAAACGATGCTTATTCCTACTTGCCTTCATGGCAGGGCACAATGGTGGTCTATGTGACTGGTGGACCTTTAGGAACCCTCTCCTCTGCAACATAAATTTGGTACTTCCTCTGTCTGCAATGAGAGCTAGCTTCTTTCCTATTTCCCAAGAAGTGGTCCCAGGAAATGAGACAACCAGTACTGGAAGAGATCCTTAGGACAAAACAAGGAGGAGAAGGGAGTAGCTCAGTCCATTAACTCCCTCTGCTGAGGGAAAAGGGCGCCTTATCCATGGTCACAAAGTACAAGAGGGGCAACCAGAGACATGAGGCTGTTCCCCATCAGCCACAGGCTCGCCCCACTTACAGTTCTGTATTCTGCACCATGTTAGTTCTTGGGCAGCAAGAAGAGAATCTTGCATTGTGGCCCCTGCCTTAGAGGAGATGTAATTTAGGATTGACTAGATAGATATTTTGGCCCACTTGTGTCTCTTTAGAAAGTGATTCAGAAGAGTTGACATTTCAGTCAATAGTGTCATCAAAATAAGTCCTGGGTACAGGGTGACAGAAAGAAAAACCCAAAAGGAGTAATTCCAAGAGTACACTCATAGTAACAGTAATGATAATAATAATTCTTACTGATTAAACACTTTACATAGATATATCTGCATGTACTCATATCTGAGTGTATATAGACACATGTATATTACATATATACATGCAAAGATATATATTATCTAATTTATATTATATTATATTATTATATTATATTATATTATATTATATTATATTATATTATATTATATTATATTATATTATATTATATATGTATATTCAATCTTCAGTAAAACCTCGAATAGTGAATGGATATTATCATCACTTTACAGGTAAAGATCCTAAGGATTAATGACCTGTCCAAAGCCACTCCAAGAATGTCAGAACTAGCACCTGAACTCAAGTCTGTCACTTTCCAAGTCCATGCTTTTTCTTTTCTATATTTCTCCTCAAATAGATTCTGTGGTCCCAGGCTGATCTTAAGACTACTCATCAACTTCAGCTAAAGTTAAGTAAGATCTCTGGACAGAGAGAATGCAATCATTTCTGTGGCAGGCATCACACTAGGAGCTTTTCTATATCTTATGTAACCATCACAGCAACAAGTCAGGAATTTGTTATTAACCCCCTTTTATAAATGTATGGTAGAGGTCCAAATTGTTTCCAAATTAATTCACCCGGTAAAATGAATAGACATGATAAAAAATATTTTATGAAGAGTTAATATGTGGTAGGCCTGATGTTACCATCTTTATATTACCAAACCAGTTAAAGGGCTGAGATCTAAGTCAACCTTGGTAAGTAAGTTAAAGCATTGTTCTCTGACAGCCCATGTGAAAATACAAGTATTTTATCCAGGAGGAAAAAAAAGTCCATGTTACCATCTCATTAACACTGATCAGTTTTCCAAAATGCTCACCAGAGGAGAGAGGTATATGGGGCATAGATGTTTGAGGGGAAATCAAGACACAATCATCCCAACATTAAAACAGTAATATTATAAAGTAATTGATGATTGCTCATTTAAGTATTTATTGATTTGAACAAATTATGAATATTCAATTAGTTATCCAGTGTTTGTATTCATAGAAGGGCCATGTGAGATAATTCACATGCACACACACACACACACACACACACACACACACACACACACGCCCACACATTGGTTTCTGACCCAATTCCCGGCATAGAGCTCCTAAAACCCTTATAAGTTCATAATTGATACGAACACCAGGACCATCGTAGTTCCAATATTTGTCTTGGACCCCATCCCTGACACAGGTCTTCTCAAACCCTTGTAAATTTTTAAGTAATAAAAGCACTAGGAACATCTTTGGTTCTATTGAGGTGATTCTGAATGGGCTCCTGAATACTTCCTGGATGAGGGCTAGTAACCAGAAAGACCTACCATGATTAGAAGCTTAGAATTTTTAGCCCCTCCCATCATCAACTAGGGAGGGGAGAGGGGCTAGAAATGGAGTTAATAATTGATCATGCCTATATGAAGAAGTCTCAATAAAATCCCAATAGTCAGGTTTGGGGAGCTTCCAAGCTAGTGAACACATCCATATTGTTGGGGGTCTATGATGTACCCCAACTTTATAAGAACAGAAATCGGGACCCTCCCAGACCTTGCCCTATGTATCTCTTCATCTGGATATCCTCTGTAGCCTTTAATATATCTTTTTATAAACAGGTAGACATAAGTGTTTTCCTGAGTTCTGTGAGCCACCCTAGCAAATTAATCAAATCTAAAGAGAGGGTTGTTAGAACCTTTTATCTATTGCTGTTTGGTCAGAAGCACAACCTGGCCTTGTGACTGGTGTCTGAAGTAGGTGTCTGTGTGTTTGGGGGACAGTCTTGTGAGGCTGAACCCTTAACTTGTGGGATCTTATGCTATTTCCAGGTAGATAGTATTATAATTGAGTTAAATTGAAGGACATCAGCGGGTATCAGAAATAATTGCTTGTTCTGGGAAAAGCCTTCCACACGTTTGGTGACCAGAAAAATCAAAGTGAAGTGTTCTATGTGAGTAGTAAAGTAGACTTATAGGAAGGAGAAGTAGAGAACAACTATGGGTTTTTCTACACAGAAAGAGGAAAACTGAATTTTTCCTTTACAGTTGATATCAGAAGGGGGATTTGTTAGACTGACCTTAGTCCATGGAAATATGTGGTTGGGAAGAGAAAGGCTAAAAGGATGGGGGATAAACAGCTTATGATTTCTGAATGGCCACATGATCACCATCCGTATCAAGTAGCAGCTATGCTGTAGTTACTAAAGTTAAATGCGATCAGTGGAATTTAGAGATGAATTCAACTCTCAGGCAGTTGGTTCATTGGATAAATAAGAAAAGGCAAATTTATAAAAAGAGGCAAAATATTCTATCCCTTGGTTGTCATTATGTGTAATAGCTAAACTAAAAGTAAAAGAATATGCTGGGTTGGATATTAATGCTGGAGAAATCTCTAATTTCAGTGCATCTGTGCTTTAATTGCTTGTTCCAAAGCTGTTCGCGCACACACCCCCCCACCACCGCCAAAGTGAAAATTGTGCAGGGATAACAGAAATTACCTATAAAGCCTATGGTTACCAAGAAGGTAGTCAGTGTCATGGGAGAACAAAACCAAGAAACTATTGAATCAGAGGTTATGATGTGGAGTTTTTCATTTTGTAGATCAGTATCAGTAACTTCCTGAGGAACCTTTACTGAGATAGAGCATGTAAGTAACTAATTTGGGGGTTGTGTCTGTGGTTTTGAATGCTGCATAATGAAAGAACAGGTTTGGGTTGATTCAGGACCCACACCTCACTGTGAAACAATCACAGAAGACTATACGTGATCCAGACACATAGAAGATTATTCCTGAAGGAACAGCCAGCCTGGTGGACTGGATAAAAGCCACTGTAAGATCTGTTTACCCTAAAAAGGGGCATTGTTTATGTTCCTCTATAAATGCCAAGTGGGTCACCCCAGATGAAGCAGCTGATATGCTATGTATGCAAGCCATATGGGACTGGCTTTATGAAGATCAGGATATCTGAGTATGCCTGTTACTGAGGTCATGGTAAATGCTATGGTTAAGGGGCCCCCTTTCACATGGACACCTCATATAACCCTATTTTGACAAAACTAATGAATAATTCAGAAAGCCTTATCAAATTTTCTATATAAACTTTTCTTCATGGTTCTTAGAGAAGCTAATAAAAATATTAGGATAATTACGGGAAAGGCAGAGTAAAGAATAAGAGACTAGTCTTAGAAGGGTGGACGTTTTTAGACCATTATTAAAGAAGATGACTACAGCAAATACTGATAAGAGACAAAGAAAAAGGAAACAGAAAGGGCAGAGTCACAGGACTCATTCCAGCAAGGTGGAAATCATTGGATAGTTAATAAGAAATGGATGAATAAAATAGATATTGAGGGAGTTAAAACAAAGGTTTTATACAGCACTACCCTAATCTTGGGTGGGCCAAAGGGACCTCTTGCTGGTTCCAGAATATTAAAATACTCCAAGAAAGTTTAGTCTATTTCTCCCAGTTTAAAAAATTTAAAAAGCCTGAAGGCACAGATTACAGTGAGAGGCCTGGCCAACAATTTATTGGACTTGTGGGTGTGGTTACACAGATTAATTGGGTTAAATACTGAAAAAATGGTCAGGATCCCTTGGTTTGATCTCTCCCTGTGGACCCACAGGCTTTTGTACAAGAGTGGATAAAATAGCCACTTTTGGAAAGAGAAGTTTCTAGCACTCCTTGACGCAGGAGTCCCACAAACTGTGGTCCCAAACCCATTGTTTTTTTTTACTTTCTTGGTAGGAGCTACAATTAGATTAAAAGAACAAATAAGTGTAAGGGTGGATGGAATTATAAAATTTGAAATGTTTAAAAAAGCTTTTTGTAAAGAATTCGTGTCTCCTTTATGTGAGTATTTTATGAGAATGGTTATTATATCATACTGGGGAACATCTTCCTTATCTATTGTTATAAATCAAAACATGCTGATGAAGTCCTAATAGAATAATGGAACATAAGAGTAATGGAATTATGATAAAAGCTTGTAAAAGATTTGAGATGTTTAAACAGGCGTTAAGTGAAGTGGTTATACCTCTTTTACCTGATTGTATTGTAGTCATGAAAACTGTATCTGATGGGGAATATTTCCCCCACTATTGTAAAACAGAAGGCATGTAAATTCACCCTTTATGCAACGTTAATTGAAAATGTTTAATGGGAATCAGTAAAAATTTCAGTCCGCACAGTAGAATAGAAACTAAAATGCTGGTAGGGACCAATTCTGTGGGATTGCCCTACGTGGACTATAGACTGGGCTATAACAAAATCTGTGGGTGCCTCCCTGTGACAGATACTGGGATTTTAGACTACAGAGTTTCCATTTGAGGGCTTTCACTCACTTGCCATCTGACATTAATTAAAGCTACCCTGATGACTGAAGGATATGAGATGATCTTAAAACCTGAAATATCTGTAACGTCTAGGATGATGTCAGAAAAAGGCTCTAATGGGGATGGCAGTGCCCAGAAGAGTTCCATAAGAAAATAGACATGGTTTGTACTGGATCATGCTGCCTTGGGAATGCAAGGAGCAGATTCATGAGCAGGGAGCCTCTTTTCCCCTAGGACTCACTCTGTAACTATGTGAGGAGCTGCTTGATTTTATTGGCACTTGGACAGAGCCCTGCAAACAGCTCTCAACTGACCAAGAAAGAGCTGCTTGCTTTTTGGACAGAAGTTCCAAGGTAAATGAACAACATCCTGTTTGGAAAGCTGCTGCATTATGACCAATGAATGGACTCTGATTCAAGAAGGTAAAAACAGATCTTTTTGGTGGGTGAAAGGGCGTGTTGTTTTCTCAGCAGTGATGAAAGAATTGAACAGTGGAAAACGCCCCTATGTTGTGGTTTTTATTGACTCATGAGCAGTGGGCGATGGCTTGGCCATTTGGTCACGTACAAAGGAAGTGGAAACCTGTCCTGTTGAAGGAATGCCCATGTGGGGTACATCCCTATAGAAATTTGAGGACACGTTGATTGCCAGAAGAATTCTCTTTCAGGTTCAAAAAGTGATTGTCATTGACAAACAGATATTCCTATGTGCTCCCTTGAAATGGCCACTTTGAAATGGTCCATGAAATGAATGGATATGGGTTTATTTCAACAATGCAGAACTAAATTGCATCTAGACAGAATCCTCATATACCCTCTGAGGAATAAAATGCCAATAAAACTGTCTGTCTGCCAGCAAAAAAGGCAAAGACTGAGAAGGCTCTATGGCAGATTCCCTGGTGGGGAGGCCCTGATCACAGCTGGCAACTGAAACTGATTCTTCTAGTAGTTCTGGGGGGCTACAAATGTTTCGGGACAGGAAGAGACGCTGACTCTGGACGAGGCTTTGCTGACTGGGTGGCATACAAGAACTGGAACACAAGATATTGCACCAATTCACATTGCCAGCTTTCATTCTTTAGACCAAGGAACACATTTTACAGCCCATAGCGTCCAACAATGAGCAGAAGGAGATTCTCCTCAGAATACTAGCATGATAGAGAATTGGAACAGGCAATTGAAACATGGTTCTTTTTTTTTTTTAATGGGGGAGGGAAGCATGAAAGATCTGGTTTGCCCACCTTCACAAGGGGGTGCTCACACCCAACATGAATGGAACTAAAGAGTGTCCCCAATGGATAGACTTGTCTGTTTTGCTGATGAGAGGTGACAGGAAGAGAGGTGAAGGAACGATGCTGATACGACAATGTACTTGCCAGGGAAGCAGGATGCTGGTATATGCCGGTATGATAACTACACGCATTTTTTATCTCTTCCCCACATCACCTCATTTTTCTTTTTTTTCGTTTTTAGTTCTTATTTCCCTACCTCATGCAATGGTCATAGAAGCAGGGCTGCAATGACAACAGTTCCTAAGCAAGAAATTGTGACTATGTTTTTGACCTGTTCATCAGACAGGATTGCTAATGGGGCAGGATGTGCCTTCATACCGTATGACAAAATCAGGGCTACCAAAAGATGCAACTATATTGCCTGGTGGTAAAGACAGCTCAGTAATTCGACACCTGGGTCACTTTACCCTATCTGAATGTGAGTGGACTGAGAGCAAGGCACTTGCTAGACTAATATTGCTGCCTGAAATCTAGACCAGCACAGTGGCTGAACCTAACATGTCTTCCAAAGGGGGAAAAGTTTGGGTATAAATGGAGAGAAGAAGAGAGAGTGACTAATGGTTAAGTAATGAATATATGACTGATAAGGGAAATCCAATATTACATTAACACCTTGAAAGAGGCTCTGAGCAAAAGATGATATTATCTTATAGCTCTCAATTATATCAGATGCCTGAAAGGGTAAATAAAGCCCTGTGTTTGCTGAGGCCATTTCTGCTTTTGGAAACTGACAAGATTGAATGGAAGCCTGTAAACCTGAGTGACCTCACCCTGGGAGATACTTTTTTTCTATGATGCAATGATGAGTTGGAATGATTACTAATGACTGAATGGGATTCTAGTAACTTTCTAGTAAGCCAGTATCTTTTGACTTACACATTGTTTTGCTATAAGATATCCGTGATCAGAGACGAGGGTGTGGACTGTGAGATAATAGAGATATGTATGGTGCCAAAAAATGGATATACATTTTAAGAAAGGAAAACTGTATTAAAACTGCACTACTCAATATATACCAATAACAAAGGATGAACACAAGTCATGTTTGACATCCACAATTACAAAAGGTGCTCAAAGTGGTTACCATCAGCATAATTTTCATACAGTTTTTTACTTTCTTAAAATGTGTATACATTATTTTGGCACCCTTTGTATATATAGTTCCCAGCACGAAGCTCCTAAAACCTTTGTAAGTTCTTATGCGACAAGAACACTAGGAGCGTCTCTTGTTCTAATATTTATCTTTGATTACATCACTGACAAAGCGTTCCTAAAACCCTTGGAAAATTCCTAAGTGATAAGAGCACTAGGAATGGGTTCTTGCATGGAATTTGAATGGGAACTGGTAACCAGAAAGACCAAGCCATGACGAGAAGCTTGGAATGTTTAGTCCCACTCCCCATCCTCCAGAGAGCGGGGAATAGCTGAAAATGGAGTTAATAATTGATCATGTCTATTTGAGAAAGCCTCCACAAAATCCCAATGATACAAAGGTGGGGAGCTTCCAGGCTGGCAACACATTCACATTGGGAAGGTGATACACCCCAACTTCATGGGAACAGAAGCTCCTACACTCAGGACACTCCCAGACCTTGCCCTTGTATACCTTCAGTTGGCTCCTTTATCATCTGGGTCCTTTATCATATTATTTAATAAACTGGTAAACATAAGTAAGTGTTTCCCTGAGTTCTGTCAGCTGCTCTAGCAAAATAATTGAACCTAAGCAGGTGATCATCAGAACCTTCAATCTATAGCCAATTGATCAGAAACACAGGTGATAACCTGGGCTTGCAACTGGCCTCTGAACTGTGTGTGTCTATGGTGGGTGGGGGCAGTCTTGTGAGACAGTGTCCTTAACCTGTGTGATCTGAGGCTTTTTCCAAGTAGACAGTATCATATTTGAATTCAATTGTAGGATATCCAGCTGGTGTTGCAGATAACTGCTACCCTTTTTCCCCAAAAATAAGACCTAGCAGGACAATCAGCTCTAATGAATCTTTTGGAGAAAAAATTAATATAAGACCTGGTCTTATTTACTATAAACTGGATATTGTAATATAATATAATATAATATAATATAATATAATATAATATAATATAATATAATATAATATAATATATACCAGGTCTTATATTAATTTTTGCTCCAAAAGACGCTTTGAGCTGATTGTCTTGCTAGGTCTTATTTTTTGGGAAACGGTAGTAGTGGTGAAAAACCTGCACACATTTGGTGACCAGAAATGTCAGAAATGTTGTGTTCTGTGTGAGTAGCAAAGGAGACTCATTAGGATGAGAATCACAGTAGGCAAGAACTGTTTTGTTCCCTGCACAGAAAGAGGAAAACTGAGTTTTCCCCCTGATAGCCCAGTTACTGGTGAATAAAAACTATATGGTGCCAAAAATGTGCTTTGTTCATGGGGAGCTTCTTCATTATGTTATCCTGGGGCTTTAAACAACATGATTTCCTTTTCCAGTTTTATCGCATGGTGGTGTCAGTGCATTTTCAATGACAACTCCAGGGGTTGCTGACTGATCCCTGAATTTATCTAGACAAGTATTTGATGGTGCAATAAACCTATGGCATACTTTGCTGAAACACACATGCACACACACACACACACACACAATGGGATACATATATAAGTAATTACAGGAAGTAGTGCATGTTTATCCTCCTTCTTAGGGATTTATAATGTCCATTATCTCATTAAAAGTCTGAGAATTACTATATAAGTTCCCAAAATTATTTGATTTTAGGACACTTCGAGTGGTACCACTGGAGGAAAATCCCCTAGTGTATGTATTTATAAGGCCCAAGGAGTTCATAGGATTCAAAACCCGTTTTTCTCTTTAAGAAGTTATTGTTTTAACCGAAGATAGGAATACATACAGAAAGATCATACACCATGATCAAGTGCAATTTATTCCTGGGATGCAAAGTTGGTTCAATATCTGCAAATCATTCAACATGCTATACACATAAGCAAAATGAAGAATAAAAACCATATGATCACATCAATACATGCAGAAAAAGCATTTGACAAAATCCAACATCCATTTATATAATAAAAACTCAAAGTAAAGTGCGGATAGAGGGAATGTACCACAACATAATAAAGGTCATATATGACAGACCCAGAACTAACATCATACTCAACAGTGAAAAACTGAAAGCTTTTTCTTTAAGATCAGGAATGCCCACTCTCACCATTTTTAACATACTATCAGAAGTCCTAGCCATAGTAGACAAGAAAAAGAAATAAAAGGTATCCAAATAGAAAAGAAAGAAGTGAAACTGTCAAAATTGGCAGATGATATGATACTATATATAGAAAAAACCCTAAAGATTCCACCAAAAAGCTATTTGAATTAATAAATGAATTTAGTAAAGTTGCAGGATACAAAATTAATATTCATAAATTAGTTATGCTTTTATAGACTAATAGCAAACTGTCAGAAAGAGAAATTAATAAAACATTTACAATTACATCAAAAACAATAAAATAACTAGGAATAAATTTAACCAAGTGTACAAAAACCCGTACACTGAAAACTATAATACATTGATGAAAGAAATTGAAGAAGACAAATAAATGGAAGGATATATTGTGTTCGTGGATAGAAGAATTAATATCACTAAAATGAAATATATACCCAAAGAAATCTACAATTCAATGCAATCCCTATCAAAATATCAATGGCATTTTCAGAGAACTAAACAAATAATCCTAAAAGAATCATAAAAGACTTTGAATAGCCAAAGCAATATTGAGAAAGAAGATGAAGTTGGAGGTATTACATTCCCTGATTTCAAACTACATTATAAGTCTATAATAATCAAAACAGCATGGCACCAGCACAAAAACAGACACATAGATCAATGGAAGAGATAGAGAGCCCAGAAATAAACACAAGTTTATATGATCAATTAATCTACAACAAAGGAGGCAAAAATATACAATCGGGCAAAGAGTCTCTTCACTAAATCATGTTAGGAAAACTGGACAGATACATGCATAAAAATAAAACCAGGCCACTTTCTTACACCATATACAAAAGTAAAATCAAAATGGGTTAGAGATTTAAATATAAGACCTAAAATAAAACTCCTAGAAGAAAACAGAGGCAATAAACTCTTTGATATTGATCTTAGTAATATATTTTTTGTCTCCTAGGGCAAAGACAACAAAAGCAAACAAACACGCACACGCACACACCAAAAACAAAAACACACAAACAAATAGGACTACAGCAAACTAAAAAGCTTTTGCACTCCAAAGGAAACAATCGACAAAACTAAAAGGCAACCTACTGAATGGGAGAAGATATTTGCAAGTAATATATTTGTTAAAGGGTTAATATCTGAAATATTTAAAGAACTCATGCAACTCAACATCAAAAAACAAACAGTCCAATTAAAAAAAAATGGGCTGTGGACCTGAATTGACATTTCTCCAAAGAGGGCATACAGAAGGCCAATGGACACCTGAAAAGATACCCGACATCACTAATTATCTGGGCACTACATATCAAAACTGCAATGAGATACCACCTCACACACATGAGAATAGCTGTTATCATAATGACAAGAAAGAATAATTGTTGATGAGGATGCGAAGGATGTGAAGGAAGAGGAACCCTTGTGCCCTATTGGTGGGAGTATAAACTGGTGCAGACACTATAAAAACATTATACAGATTCCTTAAAAAATGAAAAGTAGAGCTGTCATATGACCCAGAAATCCCACTTCTGGGTATTTATTCGAAGAAATAAACAAACACTAATTCATGTAACCCTTAATAAATTAATTTATTAAGTATTAATTTATTAATTAGTAATAAAGTAATTCCTCATTTCTAGTTCATTTATTAATTAGGAATAAATGCAATAATAATCATTACATTATTTACAATAGCAAAGATGTGGAAGCAACCTAAGTGTCCATTGACAGAGAAATGGATAAAGAAGATGGGTATATATATATATATATATATATATATATATATATACCCATATATATATATGGGACGATCACTCAGCCATAAAAATGAATGATGTCTTGCCATTTGATACAACATGGATGGACCTAGAGAACGTTATGCTAAGTGAAATAAGTCAGACAAAGACAAATACTATATGATTTCACATATGTGGAATCTGAAAAAAAGAAAAAAAAGAAAAAAAACACAAAAAACAATATAAACAAACAAACAAAACAAAACAAAAACAAACTCATAGACACAGAGAACAATGTGATGATGGGGTTGCCAGATGGGCAGGGGTGGAGTAGAGTGAAAAAGTTGGTGGTGATTAAGAAATATAAATGGATAGTTATAAAAATCATCATGGGATATAAAGCACAGCATAGTGAATATAGTCAACAATATTGTAATAACTATGTATAGTGCCAGGTGGGTACTAGACTTATTGTGGTGATAACTTTGTAAGGTATATAAATGTCTGTCTAATCACTATGTTGTATACCTGAAACTAATATAATAATGTATGTCAACTATAATTGAAAAATAAATTATTGCTTTTCTCTCAAGCATTGATGATATTCCTATAGGACAGATCTTTGCCAAAATATTTAGACCTACACCTGGTCAAGAATCTACACTTGCTTACCTTTTGTTTAGATAGAGTTCCTCCATGTCTAGGCATTGGACATTATGTTGTAGGTTCTGCTTACCTGACTTCTCTGTGACATTTTGTCCACCCTTTTATTTCATGCCTTTTATATGATTGATAAGTTCTCTCAGTTAATTTTCTTCTATTTATTCACAAATATTACAAACAAATTCTGTTATTTTAGGAAATAGGTTTATAGTTTTAATGTGGATACATACTTTTAAAAATACTAGAGTTATTTGGAACACATTATGCTTTCTAAACCCAAGTATTTTTATTTTCCATAAATTCTGAAAAATTATCAGCCATTATTTGTGAAATAGGATATCTCCCTTTCTGTTTTTTTCTTTCTAAAATTAGACATTTTAAACCCTGTCATTATATTAATCTGTGCTCTTAATATTATTTTTATTTTCCTTGCTTTATCTTTCTGTGACTTATTCTGGGTTTGTTCTTTAAATTTAATATCCGGTTTACTAAACTTATCTTCAGCTGTACTAACGCATATTTAAAGACCTCATAGTTTTAAAATTTCAAAGACTTGGTTTTATTTCTAGAAATTCTATTAATGCTTTTTCAAGTATTCCTATTTATTTAATAGTGGATTGTTTTCTCTTATTTTGTACCTTCTTTCAATTTAATCATGGTAAGCATTATTATTTTATATTTTGTGTCTAGTTTCTGTTTACTCATTTATGGTGATTTGTGTATGGATTTCTGATTTTGTACTTTGAACTCATGTTGGATGGTGTTTACCGTGGAGAATCTTAAGTGTACCATACTCATACTAAATATGATTAACTTTGTCTTTGTTTGTTTCTTCCCAGGTTCCTTAGGCCTCTTTATGTGACTACTCAGTGTTGTGGGTCCCGAATCACACACTTGCGTGAGTGATGTCAGGTCTGAGTTTAAACTTCTCTGGAGAAACAATGTGATGATGGGGATGCCAGATGGGCAGGGGTGGAGTATTTACTTTATTTATGTTTATTAGAATCTGAGGTAAGATCTTTAGGCTTCCTTTCTCTCTCTTTTATGATAGACTGTGTTTATCATGCTATGCATTAAGGTGTCTGGCTTTCTATCAGGATCCCTCCTCTATCTTCCCATTTAACATGAGCCCAGTATTTATCTCCTATCATTTTGAGACCTATTAAACCAAACCTCTTGGTTGATGAGATGGGCATGTCCTCTCAGGGCAATCAAAGCCTCAGCTTAACCACTCCGGTTTCCATTCTTCTTCAAATGCTGTCTCTTGGGGATTTTCCTGGTTTTCTTATTTCTTTCGATATAGTTTTTAAAGAATGCTGATCATCATTTCACAGTTACTTTTAGAGAGAAAACATTTTTTTCTGATGATCTATTATGATATATTGTTGGAAACAGACTATTAGAAGTGCTTTTCTAATTTTTCAATTACAGATGACATTCATTATTATTTTATATTAGTTTCAGGTGTACAGCATAATAGACATGACTATAATTTACGAAGTGATCTTCCCAAATAGTCTTGTATCTACCCAGGACTATGCATAGTTATTACAATATTATTGACTATATTCCGTATGCTGTACTTTACATCCCTATGACTATTTTGTAACATCTTAATCCCTTCTCCTTTTCACCTATCCCTCAAATCCCCCTCCCTTCTGGAAACCATCACTTTGTTCTTTGTATCTATGAGTCTATTTTGTTTTTCTGTTTATTTTGTTCTTCAGATTCCACATGTAAGTGGGATCATATGGTATGTGTCTTTCTCTGTCTGACTCATTTCACTTAGCATAATGTCCTCTAGGTCCATCAATGTTGTTGCATAGAACTGTCTTAAAGGTCATCTAGACAAATGGATTGTCCAGTGTTTGCATTCTCTTACTTCTAGTAATACCACCATTTATTGAAATTTGGTGTGTGCCCAGAAATTTGCTAAGTGCTCTCATGGATTATTTAACTTATCATTACAAAAAATTCGCTGATTAAAAAAAATGTTGACAATCTGTAGAGAAGAAAAATGAAGCTCTGAGAGGTAAAATGACTTGCATATGTTCACATGCCAATGAAGTAATTGCAAAATCAGAATAGAAATCAAAGATTTTTGTTTTGTTTTGTTTTTTTGTTTTTACTTTGTAGCCCATTTCTTCCCACTTCATGATATTTGCTTTCTATAGTTTTGGAACCAAATGTTTACTCACCTTATTCTTAATTGCTAATAGTAATAATAATAATAATAATAATAATAATAATAGGCTTCCTGTTTTTTGAAATAAGTCATTCAATGTGGGTGATAATTAATTTACTATTAAAATATTATTGGTAATTCTTCCTTCTAGTGAGTCAAAATGTATCTTCAGGTTTTGGTCTTGGTTTGAACCTTTGAGTTCATACCATTTCAGCACATTATACTTTACATCTGCTGAATCTTTTTTATTTTTTCTATCATTCCTCATATTAAAAATTCTGCAGTTTCCTTCTCATACTTTCTGGTCATTCTCCTCTGAATGAGTCCCAGTTAATCTAATATCACTCAAAAAAAATGTGTCATCAAGAACTGAAGATGATTTCCTAGAGATAAAGATGAAAAGTGTTGTGTGAATTTAACTGACATTTAAATCTAAATTCCTTTAAGCTCCATGTGGTAGGGAGGAGACTTAGAAAATTACAATTACCGCTCTTTATTTTCCCTTTCTCTACATTTGGTCAGTATCTCTCTAATTTTTCCAGTTGAAACCAGCTCATATTACAAAGTTCACCAATACGTTATATGTCTTAAACCTACAGGCTTCACTGTGCCTTATGGAGTCATTTTAACATTTTGGTAGATAAATGGCAAGAAAAGCTTTAATAAATGTGATAAAATTATGATATATTCTATGATGCAAAATTATGGCTTAATCTGTCACTTGTTTATGTTGGGATAGATCAAGACCTTCTTTTGAGACAAAAGCTTGGCTCTGAGTATTGGCAAAAAAGGAGGTGTCAAAGATGATTCCTAAGTTGCCTGCTGAATCGGTAGAGGGGTGGTAGTGATAGTTGGACTCAGTGTTACTGTATATTAGTAGGATGCTTGGGTTGTGATAATCAACAAGTAGTTTCATATATAATTCTGGAGTTCAGGAGAGAGTTGTGAACTGTACTCACAGACTTGGAATTCTTTTTATATTAGTTTCCTATTGCTGCTATAACAAATCCACACATTCAGTGGCTTAAAACATGAATTTATTAGATCTGGAGATTGGAAGTTTGTAATCTGTTTCACTGGACTAAAATCAAAGTGTCGGCAGGCCTTTCTTCTGAAGAAACCAGAGGAGAATCCATTTCCTTCCCTTTCCCAGCTTCTAGAGGCTGCCTACTTTCCTTCACTTGTGGTTGCTTTTTCTGTCTTCAAAGATAACAGCATAGCATCTACTCTCCTTCTTCATCTCTGATTCTGTCCTTACTTCTTGCTTCTCTCTAACCCTCCTGCCTCCCCTAAGGCTCCTGTGGTTTCACTGGGCCCACTCAGATAATCCAAGATGATCTTCCCCATTACAAATTATTGAATTCCCTCGTTAAAAAGTCTTCTTTGCTATGCAACATATCAACAGGTTCTGGGAATTCTATGTGGCCATCTTTGGGTGGCCGTTAATCAGTCTACCACAGGGGGGAGTTCAAACTGAGAGACTATAAACTTAAACAAGGAAAGTATGTAGGAACTCAGTAGTGGCCCATTTCCTAGTATCTGTTGTTCAACAAATACGTGTTAAAATAGTTACTTTTCCTCTTAATGATATGAGGTCAATAAGAGGCAAGAAATGCTCTTGTTCAGCCTGAGAAGAGACAGTTTAGTAACCTAGAGGGTTAATTCATCAGGAGGATAATCAGAATGGCCTGCATACACAGATGCATCTTGCAAAAGGCAGAAATAGATCTGCTATTTCACTGTTTTCTCCAAGACTCCAGTAGCATTGAAGAAAGGTGAAATTAATTTAATGATCTATTTAAATCTTTCAGTTATTTATATTTGCCAACGCAGAATATCTCATTCAATAAGTTCACTTCAGGCCCTCAAATGGATGATAGGTGAAAAGTTTGCCTGAATAAATGATGAGGCTTAAAGTTCTGAGTTTCCTGCTGCAGATTAGCACTGGATTAAAAGGACTGGGAGGAAGAAAGAAATGGGTTTGTAATCAGTAATAACATTCAGTTCTCCCCTTGCCCAAAATCTCTGGATCACAGAGCTCCCTGCAAGTGACTTCTGAAATTATGGACTTTCTGCTTGCATCTGAATGAGATGAAACTAGGTCTGGGAAAACTCAGAGTCTCACAGAAGCTGACTCCAGAACATGCACGACATATACTGTTAACTAGAGCCCTGGTAGATTTGCAAGTGAAATGTTCTCTGGTCTTATTCAAGAGGTGATTTTCATGAGATGCTGTGCTCAGTTATGCTGGAAAGAGAATATTTTTACTTTAGCAAAATGATTTGGTTTGTCCGATTTAGATGACCTAAATGGCATTTGCTCACAGAAATTAGGGAAAACATAGGTGGTTATTTAGTTCCATGTACACTGAGGTCAACAAAGTGTGGCCTAATGGCCTAGTAACAGTTTGCATCTAAGCACATCAGGTCCAAGGCCAATGATAGAGGGGAAGCATTGCATTTCAGATACAAGGACAAAGGCAGGAAAAGACACAAGAGCTCAGGAGGTGAAAAGACTAGAATACAGGGTAAATAGTGTACTATGCAAAATGATTCTAAATTATTTGGGACATAATTAAAGAACAAAACTAAGATGCTACAGACTCATTCTTATTGGATATTACCACCATATATACAGATAGTTTAATAGATTTAAAAGCAGATATTAAGGATAAAAGTAGGAAATGAAGGAGCAAGGCAAGTTTCTATCATTTACTGCAGAAACAAGTACAACATCTTTGGATAATCTCACTCCCACTACCTTGGCAAGTTTATCTCCAACTTCTTGCCTTTGTGTAATTTAGTCTCTAGCAAAATTAGGTCATTTGCCTCTGTGCCTTTCACATATGCTCACACCTCCTTAGGCCTCAAGTACTGCCCTTGTAGGGTCGTTAAAAATTTCTGAACGTGTTTTAAATCTCTTTCCAGTTGGCCATCTGGGTGGAGGTAGGCAAGAAACAGTTGGAAGTCTGCATGCACAGCTATGTAAGAAGGGTTGGACTAAAGCTGTAGGGTTTTGTGTCATTAATATAAGAGTCAAAGTAGAAGCTGTGCATGGATGAGTTCAATGAAGAAGTGAATATAATTAGAGAGGAGGAATAGCCATCAGGACCACCATATATCCTTCAGTGATAAGAGAAATGAAGACACAACAAGAGCAGTCAGAAAGCAAGTACAGGGAGGAAGTGTAAAAAGAGTGGGTGATCATTAGTGTTAATTGCAATAGAAAGACCAAAGAAGGTTGAGACTGAGCAAAGTCCTCCTGGACTAGAAGAACCAGGAATTAAATTTTTGTATCAGAAATGTGTTACTGTGGTGTGGATAGGATGTGATTGGCACAAAGTGAGAAGGAAATGAGAATGAGGCAGTGAAGGTAGTTGAGTAGAGAGAACTTTTGAGAAATTTATTATTTGGAGAAAGGAGACAGATGGGACGGTAGCTTGAGGGTGGAGCTAGGATTCAATAACCAACTTCTTTGGTAAAATATCTCAATAACACATTCATCATATGAGGTTTTCCTTTCAAAGTATTCTTAAAGGCTATGTCTACCTTACATGTGGTTGAGTCCTAGAGAAAGACCTGAATTCTGGGCAAATAGCTAAACTTCCACATTTTTATCTCAAAATAGGAATACCAGTTATTGTTTTTTAAACGTATGTTGTAAAAATTCCAGGAAATACAAAATTGTATTTTAAACTGCAAAACCTATATAAAATATGGTATTATCACTATAATCAACTATGAAATTTTTTAAAAGTCTAATACCAATTTTTTTTTTAAATAGTCATGTTTCAAAACATTTTAATACCAAGGAATTATATAAGTGACAATTAGAAATTAAATATGGGAAAGGGCCATTTTTAAAGTACTCACACTATATGCCAGACATAGAAGTAAGTATTTAAATAAATTATCTTTGTTAATCTTCATTAATGTATAATGAAGTTAGTAAAGTTTTGTTCATTTTACAGATGGGGGAAAGGTCTCTGAGTTATTAAGTAGTACTATGAAATTCACCTAATCAGTTAGAGAGAAGTCAGTACTCAGGATTCAAACCTATGTTACAAAATTAAAATTCATGTTGATCAAATCTCAACATCTGTTTCCCCAAATTTTCTTATATGTATAAACAAGAAATCTAGTAAAATAGCTGTTAGAGTTGACTAAATATGTTAAAATAACTACTTTTATAATTACGAACTAAATTCAGAAGTGAAGCAGAAATCTTCAACAAATTCAAAAGTTCCCAGGGGTTTCCTGGGTATATTTCTCTTTAGATTTCCTGTGTGCTGCTTGCAGAAATGAGCATCAGAACTTCTAAATGAAACGTATTAATAAAAATAATGCTGTAACCTATTTTACTACCTAAATCCTGTTTCTCATTAAAATGCTCTAGACTTCCTTCATTACTCTCTACAATGGGTGTGCTGAGGGCTAGCATATGTTAATCAGCTAAGGGTCCTATTCCCAAATCAAATACTCTCAGTTATATAGACAGGTGTAGTTAGTAAGCATGTGTCAATATATTTGAAAGCACCATGTGAAGGCAGTGTATCATTATTTTCACAATTATATAATAGTTAAAAATTCTACTTTTACTGGAGATAGAAATTATAGATGGCAAGGATAGAAATACGGTGAGGATGAGTGGAAAGGAAAACAAGTTTTTCCAATGTAAACCTATTATTTACTTCAGTTAGGAGAGGTGGCACAACATAGTGGTTAAGACCTAAGTTTGAATGTAGGCTCTGCGACTCATCAGCTATGTGATTTGGATTGTTCTGTGCTTTGATTTTCTCATACATAGAGTGGGATTTTATAATTATTAAATGTAAAAGAGTAATAATAATCTGTAGTATATGGAAAGTCCTAAATATTGTCTACTATTAATATTAATATTTCATTTTCAAAGTTATTCTGAATCTCTCTCTCTCTCTCTAACAAATAGTCAAAGCAAATACTGTTCTTCAGTAAAAATTAGATTTTCAACTCTATATAATACCAAAATAAGGCTCCTTGAGACAAGTATAAATTCAAGGAAAAGATATTAGATTGCTTCAAAGTAGAAGAGTTCCTTTATTGTAATTCAATTATTTCTATTTATTCAGGATTTATTGAGTGTCTGTAATGTGCCTGTTGCTCTGTGTATGTGAGATGACAGCCATCAGTTCCTTCTGAAGCTATGTGTGCATGGTGCTCCTCACATCAGGACCTGGAGTCTATCTTCCCGCCCCTTGAATCTGACTGAATTTACTTTCACAAATAAAATGTTACAGAAGAGGTGTTGTGCCTGTGTCTCCTGTCTTTTAAAATAACTGCCAGCTTCTGCTTTCTCTCCCTCGGAAGCCAGCTTCCACGTAACATATTGAGCTACAGCAAGACTCTATGTAGTCTGAGGAAGCCCAAGCCAAAGGTAAAGGAGGTCACATGAAAAAGAGAGTGATGCTTATCCAATCCCTTGGTTCTAACCATCCCAGACATGTGGATGAAGAAGCAGTCCCAGATTACCAATCCTATCACATGCCATGTGGAGTAGAACTGCCCAACGCAGCCCAACCAGATTTCAGACTTGGGAGAAATAATAAATGGTTGCTGTAAGCCACTTAAGTTGAGGGGTGGTTGGTTAACCAGTGAGTATAAGCAAAACAAGACTAGTACATAGTCCAGCAGCAGTAGGGTGAGTAGTATCCCTACTCTGAGTTGAGGCTAAGAGGTGAGATGAGATGAAATCTGTGGAAAACAGAGGGTAGCATATTAATTTTCATGTCTGGTTCTCATGAAGACACATTCAGACACTCAAATGTGTCAATATATCCAGAGATCAATAGTCTATATAAATCAGAATGCCAATTTACTGATGTAATGTGCCAAGTGAAGTGATACATACTTTAGTCAGCACATTCACCCTCTGTTCCCCAAGCTACATGAATGGCCAATTTATCATCCAAACACAGCATGATGGCATGGAATCCAACAGGATGAGTTAGCCTTGTGCTCTTAATAACAGAAATCACACAATTAGGATAATCCGAGGCACTTAAGTGGGATAAGGAGGAGAAAATTTGCATATCGGCTCCTCTGAAAACCCTCTCTGAATAGGACAGTCCCCGACATGCATCAACAATTTTGAATCATCCAGTCTCTTTCTCAAAGGTCTTATGCTGCCCACTCCTGTTAGTTAACAGTCTTCTTCCAGACAGGGTGTACAACAACCGCTTATGACTGGGTTAGTTTTTCCCATTGGCTATGAGTGGATTAGATTGATTGACCCAAATAGTTCTCTTGAAACAAAACCATGAATATGGAGAATGTGATGGATACTCCGCTGGTGTTTACTAAACAATTCTTCAGCCTCTGATTTCTAGCTAGTCCTTAGGGTGACATTTTTTGATAAGCACATTAACACCCGGCTTTTACTGTCATTTACTATGTTTTCTTGGCTGCATATTTTGTGATAGAAGCTTTCCTGCATATTCCCGGGCTTTTTAATTGTTATTTGTAATACGATTGCTCAAATTGTGGCCTTCCAGCATGGTCACTGAACTACCCTGGTATCCACATATTTTTGGGGCCTCTTCACTATTTTTTTCCATGGAAGACATTACTTTTTCTCAAGCAAATTAATGACCCAAGATTTTTAGACCTTGTCACTTCTCTTTCTATACATGCATCTTATAAAATTGCACCCATCACAAGAGGACAGCACATCATGGAGACACCAGGAAAGGGAGCCGACTCAACAGCATATAACACCCACAAATAACTTTTATGTAGAAGACTTTCTGGTCTGTTTGTTCATCCTCAATCTCTCTCCCTCTATTCCTGCCTTGCTAAATCACTTCATTGGAGATTTTTACCTGCACCTTAAACATCAACATGCCAAATATAGAATTCATCATAGTTTTCCAAACATCCCCATAAAGCTTTTTCTTTGATTTCTTTATTTTCAATTTACTAGAACAGCTTTGCTTTTTTTTTTTCTTAGTAAGCGTCCTAGGTTTAAAAACGGGTTATTATTTGGCTTTTTTTTCTACTTATTAACATGCAAATTACAATCCAACTCATCCAGATTTGGCCTCAGTGTTGTTGCTCAAATCTCTCTTTCTAATATTCACCACCAGCATCCCAGGTCGGGCTCATACACGTCTCTTCAGGACCACTGCAACAAATCTTCAACTTTTTTCTCTGCCTCTTGCCTTTTCAAACTCCAACTGATTCCATGCAAACTGCCATACTTCTCTTCTTAGCCACTTTCTAATTATTCATTGCTTCACATTCACCAGGAGTCTTGGCTTACCAAATGAAACCCATATTTTTCTGTTTGACTTTTCATGAACATTTAATGTCATTACATCCATCTGTATACCCTGTATACTGAGCCAATTGGAATCTGGTGGTATTTACTAAATACATCACATTCTCCCCCTCTACTCTCCACTTACAAAGCTCCCTGCTTTCATTGTCCAACCTAAAAAATTAATATATATATGCAGCAAATACAGGCTATTTCATAAAAATTTTAATAATCCTTCTTACCCTTTCCATTTTTTTTTGCAGCAATTTGTCTATGTCTCTTGTAATATTACTTACAACCTCCATCATTTATATAGCAGATTTCTCCAGTCTTTTCGGCCAGGCTCTAGGATCCTTGAAGAAAGTAGTTGTGCCTTATTCAATTAGCATATAATAAAGAGTACATAGTTTTAACGACTTTGCACAGTGCCTGGCACATTGTAGAAGCTCTGTATGCTTTTAATACTTGGAATAGACCAGAGTTAAGTGGCCCACATGAGGATCAAGTTCATGACCTCAGTCTCATTATCATTGAAGCCTGGCCACAAGAAAATATAAAAAGTGGAAAACATTCTTGTTATATTTAAGCTTTCATTGAAGTACATTTAATTCTCAAGACAAGTTCCAGCTTTGTGACCCTGAAAACGAATAGAGAACATCCTCTATTCATTAACTGAGCATGAATAAATGCAAGTTCCTCCAGGAATTTCCATTTTAAAACAGTCAATATTGGCCCAAATGACCACAGAGATAAATGCCTAGAGATAGAGACACAGGGAGTCATGAAGTTTTTGAAGTTAAAAGCGTTTGGTTAGCTAACAATGCAGTTAGGTTCTATGTTAGACCTGCTTTAAGTACTGGAAAGAATAAAAAAAAATAATCAAGTAATAAGATCACTATTCTCAAAGAGCAGGTGTTTATTTCATATATGAGTATATACAAACATATACATATACAAACACACATTTTATGTATATACTTACACATTATACACGAATACATATGCATATATATGTATGTACACACAAAATAAGTGAAGGGAAATACAAATATATGGATATATATGTATATACACACATGTGTATATGTGTATTTTTTATTGTTTACTTATAAAGTTCATAGTCTGCTTGCTGTTTACTATTCATATTATGCTCATCTTTGCCTCTCCGTCAGGAAGCTTCTATTCTTTTATACCCAGACTATTCAACTCCATCTATGACAATCTAGGTCAGGGGTCAGCAACATTTTTTCCCAAAGGATCAGATAGCAAATATTTTAGTGGCCACATATGGTCTCTGTCAAAACTACCGAAGTCTTTCATTGTGGCAGTAAAGCAGCCATAGACAATACATAAATAGGTGGGTGTGACTGTGTTCACAGCTATACAAAACACAAGGCAGGCTGAATTTGGCCTCCAGGCTATAGTTTGCTGATACATATTATCTCTGGACTCCAAAGCTTCCTTCATCCAGGAACTCTTCTGTAATTCTCTGTCCCTTCTTTGAGTTTCTTATTGAGTTTTTAGTTTGTTTGGCAAAGATGTAAACTTCCTTGATATTAAAACTTGAAGAGGCAGGGGAGAGATATCGGAGACTAAAAACGGTGAAGAAAATGAGATGCTTAATTTTGGGCATTCTGGCAAGACAATTTGAATACCAATGAAGGGGACTGCATCTGCCAAATGAAATCTTCCTGATTCTTTGTTTGGGATCCAGGGAGAGTTGGGTGTTTCCTAATATAAAATGATTTTCTTATTAGTTATGGAGAACAGAACTACTAGCATAAGAAAGAAATAAGCAAGAGAGCCAATTCAGTGCCCACCAAAACTCTAGAGTTAAAAATAAAATACTCTAAGAATGGTATCAGTTGAGGGAGAGACTATGACATGTAACTTCCTTCTCATTTTTGTGAACTTGTTGCTCTGAGTTGGCTTGACCTTCCAGGATACTGAAAAGATAGGAAAAGCAATCCAAGAGGAAGCCTGCCTGGGCTGCTCTGAACCATGTGGAGACTGAATATAAGTCTCCTAGGACAAGGTTCCTATTTATAAGAAATGTCCTTCCTAAGAGTTATGCCAGAGCAGACCAGGAAAAGCCAGGTAGATATGAAGCTATATGTCATATCAAATAGTAATTACTATGATCAAAGTCAGCAGTACCAAAAAGTCCCTGAATCATTTGCTACTCATTGAACCTTTCATAACCTTTAAACCTTGAGTTTTAGTTTTCCTCATCATGACACAATCTTTTTTGTTGTTGTTGTTAAATTTGTGGAATACACTCCTCCTGAATGCCTACCTTTCTATCTAGCATTCCTCCCAGGTGGAAGTAACTAAGCAAAATTGGCCTTGCCACTAGTTAACATGTACTGTAAAATTGATGCATGAATTTTGAAAATTAGAATGTTAATATATTCAACACTTTGAATGAGATCTTAAATTCTAGTTGATCAGATTTCTTCTGGATTCTTGGTTATCTTCACTCTGTGGTTAAAAGAATGCATACCACTTCAAGTTCTGTGTCTATCACTTTTTTTTCTCTCCCTCTCCACAAGATCTTTCTCTTAAGATCACAAGAACTATCACAGTTTTCCCTAAATTTACTAATTTAAATATGATGTTGGCACTTTTTTCCCCCATACATCGATCTCCAGTGCTTTTGGCAGAAATTAACTGGTTTCTATTTCTCTTTTGTGCTGGGCATAGAGTGTGTATTTCCTAGTGGTTCTCTCTGTGTACTGCGACCATTTGATGAAGGCCATTGAAATGTCATGGAAATGACGAGTGTTCCTTTCAGACCTGGCCTATAAAGACCTTCTATACCATCCTCAGTCTTTCCTGACCACTGGCTAAAAATGAAGGACTCAGATACCCTGAAAGATGATGGGACCCTGAGATGGAAGGAAATTGGGTCTCTAAATCACCACGTGAAAGGCTACCTACGGAACATGCTCATTGGGTTGTGAAATGAGCAAGAAATTGACTTTTATTATGGTGAACCACGAAGATTTCTGAGGGTTTATCTGTTACAGCAGGCTGGCATTACCCTAATTTATCTACCACTTAACACTATTACCCATTACTCTCCATAATGCTTTCTACGATTTCATTGTTCCTTTCTCTGTTACCCTCTTCTTTTTATAGTTGGAACCACTTGACCTCAAATGAGAAGGATTTTAAAATACAAAGCAGTAGAATATTGCAATCACTTTCATTCCATGTAATTTTGACAACAAACCTGAAATGCCATTAGTTTCTTCTTATTCTATAGACAAAGATAAGGAGGCTCCAAAAGTTAAGTGGTTTTTCAAAATCACACAGTTAATGATTGAAAGACCAGCATTCAAGTACAATTTGGTCTGGTGCCAAAGCTCAGGCTTTTTACATTATGGCATTTGTTCTATCATGCCCCATACTCTCTATAGAACCTTTAATGTCATCACAACTCCAACAATCTATTTCTTAACCTACAACGAATACAAAGTTTCTGGGGAACCACTTATGCCTCGCAATGTCAGTAAGGCATTTAAGGATATAAAGTTAATAGGAGGGTCAAGAAAACATTTTTCAAAACTTTATTAGTAACTCTCCTTAGACAAAGTTCAAGAAGTCTGGTTATGCTGCTTTCTACACTCCAGAAGGCTTGTTGAAATTCCACCTTGGCACCTAAGCCAATGAGAACACTGTAAAACTTCTAAACCCAAAATTCAGAAATGAAGACAAAACTTTGTTTATTTAAAAGAAGCTGTTAAATATTCTTCTTAAATGTGAGAACTCTATCAATCATGAGCTCTAGAAGATGAAGTTACACTTGACCTTGTGATTCACATCACCTTTATATTTATAGATAGGGTAAGAATAACATATATCTTCCTTGTAGAACTCCTTTATGCCCTACTTAGCACCTTTCTTGTGAGTCCCACCATTTGCTCTCACCTTTCACATGTCTTTTGAGGCTCAGTCTGGAAGCTGTTGTTATTCCTTTTAGAATAAAAGAGATTTAAATCACTGAATCCCAGCCAAGCTAATGGTAAAGCTAACTGACAAAAAAGTAGTTCTGGGATTTGGGCATTTATTGAGTTACTACTATGTGCCAGTTATAAATGTGATCACCATTATTTCATATTGTCTTCACCTTTACTTAAGTATTTACCAATCCCTGACTGTTTACCAAGTACTGTACTAAACAACCTTGATTATTTTTCAAAAGTAAAGTATAAAAAATATCTCCATATCTTCATGAGGAAGAGACCAAGATAGAAGTGGAGGAGGCTCCTGAATTTCTCTCCCCCCATAAATGCACCAAATGTACATCTACACATGGAGCAATTCTACCTGAAATAAATTCAGAAACTAGCTGGGCGATTCCTATACACTGGGCAACTAAGAAAATACCCACATTGAAATGGATAAGAAAAGCTGAGACACACTTTCTACAGCCCCAACATAGTGCCATGCAATCAAGAGGGAATCCCTAACTCCCAGCTTTTCCCTAAGAAACAAAGAGTTTGGACCATACATGCAGTGGCCCAACATTTAAGACTCCCACTTAGGGCATGGGCCCTCCAAACTCGTATGTCTGAAAGCCAAAATAACTTGTGTCCATGAGACCCATAGAACTATAGCAAACTTACTGAGCACAAGCACTCGCTATAGTTATCCACCCCTACTCCCCAGGGGTCACTATAGAGACAGGAGGCAAAATGCCCACCTCCAGTCTTTCCCTGAAAGGGGTTTGACTGCATACATGACAAGCTGCTGCCTGAGAGCCCATCTTCTACTTTAGCACACATTTAGGTTCTGTCTGCAATCCTCCCTGGAGCTTGGGGGAGCTGATAGGCACTTCCCCTGCCTTCTGCCTTCAGCTCATGCTAATGATAAAACCAGATTGCCTGCATCTCTCTGGAAGGAGTTTGTACACACATATGACATCCCAGCTTTTGTGGCTGCTTTCCAAGTGATGGGTTCCTGGATTTCTTGACTCTGATTCCAACAAGGTTTGTATCCATAAGTACCACAAGACTATAGCAAACAAAGAAACAGTTTTTAAATGGGCAACACCCCCCTAATGGGTATACACCCAGGCTTAGCACAGAAGGAGCAGGCAAAAATGTCCATCTCCCGTTTCTTCCTGGGAGGGGCTTACTGGCATTTTTCTCTGCTGCTGCCGAGTGTCTATTTCTAATCAGCCTGCATATTGCGGCTAACTATAATCCTCCAGTTTGAGACATTGATGGGTTTTAGCACATCGTCAACTGGTAGGAGCCACTAAGAAAAAAGATGTGTTGAAAAATCACAAAGGTTTGAAAGACAATCAGACTTCCAGGCCAGGATGATGGTTAAGTCTTATATCCTGCATAAGACGAGTCTGTCAAAACTAGGAGAGGTAGCTCTTTTATATAATGTGCAGAAGCTAACACAGAGATTCAAAGAAAATTAAGAAATAAGGGACTATGTTCCAAACAAAAGAACAAGATAAATTTCTACAAGCTAATATCAGTTTTTTAAAAAAACTTATTTATTAAACAAAAAGTTCAAAGTCATCATTAAAATGTCGCTGAGGTCAGGAAAGCAATGAATGAAGAAAGTACAAATTTCAACAGAGAGATAGAAAATATAAAATAGTGCCAAACAGAAATAATAAAGCTGGAGAATATAATAATTACACTGAAAATGGCTCAATAGAGGGGTTCAACAGCAGACTAGATCAAGCAAAAAATAGGAACAGCGACCTGGAGACAGGGAAATGGAATTCATCCACTTGGAGGAGAAAAGAGAAAGAACAAAAAAGTGAAGATATATTAAGTGATTTATAGGACACCATTAAGCAGACCAATGTACTCAGTACAGGGGACCCAGAAAAAAGGAGAAAGAGTGAGAGAGAGAGCAAGAGCGAGGACGAGGGCGAGGGAGAGAGAGAGAGGGAGAAAGAGAGAGAGAGAGAGAGAGAGGGAGAAGAGAGAGAGAGAGAGAGAGAGAGAGAGAGAGAGAGAGAGAGAGAGAGAGAGAAGCAGAAAGATCATTCAAAGAAGTAATGTTGAGAATGTCCCCAATCTGGGGGAAAAAACAAAAAAAAAACATCCAAAAACAAAAAACAAAACAAAACAAATAAAAAAGCAGACATCCAGATGTAGGCAGCCCAGAGAGTTTCAAAGACGACAAACCCAAAAAGGCCCACGAGGAGACAGATTATAATTGCTGAAAGTTAAAGACAAAGAGAGAATCTCAAGAGCAACAAAAGAAAAGCAACTTGCTATGTGCCAGGATACACCCATTAAGATTATCAGTGGATTTTTCAGCAGCTGCTTTGCAAGCAAAGAAAGTGGGATAATATTCAAAGTGCTAAAAACAATGCAACCAAGAATACTCTATCTGTCAGTTATCCTCCAAAATTGAAGGGGAGATAGAGTTTTCCAGACAAGCAAATGGTGAAGGAGTTAATTACCACTAGATAAGCTTTACAGGAAATGTTAAAAAGAAAAAAAAAGGCTTTCAAGCTGAAACAAAAGGATAGTAATAGCAGCAGGAAAACATAGGAAAGTATAAAACTCATTGGTAAAAGTAAAACACAGTTAAATTCAAAATACTCTAATATTGTATTAATGGTAGATAAATCATTTATGACTCTAGTATGAAAAATAAAAGACAAATAATATATCTATAATTACAATAATTTATCAATGTATACACGATAGTATATAAATTGTGATATCAAAAACATAAAATGTGGGGAGTGTAGAAATATAGAACTTTTGTATGTATTTGAAGTTGAATTGTTATCAGCTTAAAACAGACTGTTATAAGTTGTTTTATGTAAGCCTCCTGGTAACCACAAAACAAAACCTATAGTAGATACACAAAAGATAAAGAGAAGGGAATCAAAGTTTACCGTGATAGAAAAATCATCAAATCATAAAAAAAGAGAGCAACAGAGAGATAAAGGAGAAAAGGAATTATAAAACAGCCAGAAACAATTAAAATGGCAATAGTAAGTTCATACATATCAATAATTATTTTAATATAAATGGACTAAATTCTTTAGTAAAAAGACACACAGTGGCTGAAAAGATTGAAAAAAACAACACAATTATATGGTGTCTAGAAGAAACTCACTACAACTTAAGAACATGCATAAGCTAAAAACAAAGGGATAGAAAAACATGAAATCAAAAGCTTCTGTACAGCAAAGGAAACAATAAATGTTAAGAGACAATCTACAAAATAGGAAAAACAGCATATTTGCTAACTGTGTATCTGATAAAGGGTTGATATCTAAAATATATAAAGAACTCATACAACTCAATAAAACAAATAACCAAATTAAAAAGTGGGGCAAAGAACCTTAATAGACATTTTTCAGAGAAGACATCAAAAAGTCCAACAGGTATATGAAAAGATGCTCAACATTACTGGTCATTAGGGAAATGCAAATTAAAAACACAATGAGATATGTTAAAACAGCAATTATCAAAAAGACAAGAGATATTAAATACTGGCAAGGGTGTGGAGAAAAGAGAACCCTTTTGCACTGTTGATGGGATTGTAAATTGCAACTATAAAAAGCAATATGGAGGATCCTCAAAAAATTAATGAAACTACTGTATGATCCAGCAGTTCCACTTCTGTGAATACACTGAAAGGAAACAAAAACACTAACTTGAAAATATATCTGCAAGTTCATAGTAATGTTATTTACAATAGCCAACATATGGAAACAACCTATGTGTCCACTGATGGATGAATGAATAAAGAAATTATGATATATGTACACAATGAAATATTTTTCTGCCATAAAAAAAAAATGAGGAAACCCTGCCATTTGTGACAAGATGGATGAAACTTGAGGGCTATCTGCTCACTGAAATAAGTCAGACAGAGAAAGACAAATACTGTATGATCTTGGAATCTAAAAAATGTTGAACTCAGAAAGTATATACAGACAGAAAGTATAATGGTGGTTGGCAGAGGTTGGAGAGTGGGGGAAATTTTAGGGAGAAGTTGGTAAAATGGTATATAAATTTTCAGTTATAAGATGAATAAAGTCTGAGGATCTAATTATAAGATGGTAGCTATAGTTGATAACACTGTATTGTAAAATTGAAATTTGCTTAAAGAGTAGAACTTAAGTATTTTTATCAAAAAATAAAAAGTAAATATGAGTGGTGATAGATGTGTCAATTAACTTGATAGTGGGAATCCTTTCACAATATATACATTTATTTAAAAAATCCCATTGTACTCTTTAAATATCTTACTATTTCATTTGTCAATTACATTTCAATAAATTAAAAAAAAAAAACTTCATTCTCTAGTCAAGTGTAACAGAGTGCAAGTTCCCCAAATTGTAACTCCCTTTATGTAAATAATATTTTAACTCAAAGGAAAAATTCTACTGGGGTTCTTTCGGATTCCAATCACACTAATATCAGTGATGCTTTGGCACCATGTGTTTCTCTAATCAGTTCTACTTCTAAGAATTCAAAATCCTCTAAATAATATACATAGTATACTTTGTTCTACTGGTAGTTGAAAAGTTCATGTTGTTTTTTTGTTGTTTTGTTTTGTTTTTAATACTATCTCTTAACTGATATACTCCCTAAGACAAACAGTGGTATGCCAAAGAACAAGACAACAATACTGAAATTGGACAGGGAAGATACCACTTCAATTCAATCAGTCAGTTACATATATTAGAGAATTTGCTTTGTAAGTTATTTAGCTTCACTTCACATGTAGGGGGATATTATTCTGGTATAGCATTTATATTAGATGTTGTCCTGTGACATATTTAAGAAGTTTGTTGTTAGGAAC
Organism: Rhinolophus hipposideros; assembly: GCF_964194185.1. Lineage (NCBI taxonomy): Eukaryota > Metazoa > Chordata > Mammalia > Chiroptera > Rhinolophidae > Rhinolophus > Rhinolophus hipposideros. The sequence continues at coordinate 18,601,981 of NC_138058.1, read as the reverse complement.
ATAAACTTCGAACTCAGACTGCCTAGATTCATGTTTTGACTCACCTATTTGCTATATGACCTTGGGCAAATTAAGTCTCCAAGCTTCTGCTTATTCATCTGTAGAATGACAATAAAATTGGAAACTTACCTTATAGAATTGCTGTGAGGAATAAAGTTTAAGAACTCATGTAAAGAACTATACACATAAGAAGCTCTCAAGAAACATTAGCTATTATTATCTAATAATAACTAATTATTATCTAATTAATAACTAATATTAATGAACTCAAGACCATGTTTTATCATTTTAATTTATGAGGAACCTACCACTCCTAAGGATTCTGGATGACTGCCTCTGGTTCAACAGTGACCATTTTCCTTTGCTCAGACTTTTCTGCCTTAGGTTCTGTGCCACCAGACTCTTGTCTATAAGTGACCATAGTCAAGCCTTATACTGTTTCTACTTTAGCCTTGTATTCCTATATTAATTCTTGGATTTTGCCTTGTTCCTATAACCCATATCCTCCTCAGAAACTCAGCCCTTAAATAGAAAAGAGGGGTGTGACCTATTTGAACACATATGAGGACTTGTGCAGTGTCTCTAAATAATATGCACTCTTGGGAGCAGTCTGAAAGCTTCTCCTCAAGGGCAAAGTAGGAATACTTGCCTACTTCTCTGTCAATAGACTAGGTATTATTATGTAGCTCTCCCCTTCCTCAAGGCTAGGGGCCTCCCACGTTTTTATGAAAAGGACTGAATGAAAATGTTAGTCCAGAAAAGCTATGGTCTCTGTCACAATTATTCATTTCTACCATTGTATCAAAAATGCAGCCATGGAGAATAGATAAATTAATGGGCATGGTTGTATTTCAATAAAACTTTATTTCCAAAAACGGGGTGTGCAGATTTGCCTGTGTACTCAGCTTCATTTCTGGAACCCTCTTCTAGGCCCAGGAATGAATGTCTGTAATTTTGATGTGGTAAGAGAGTGGTATGTAGTCTGTAACCTCTTGTTCCTTCCTGCATTGCGATTCTTAAAAACAGTAGGATCTTGTTTTTCAATTCTGAGTCTGGCCTTTTCTCAATAGTAGCAAATGCTGATATCAGAGAAGGCCAGTCTCTTTTTCCTTTAGCTTACTTTATTTTTAGGGGACTCCCACAATCTCGGGGGTAACTCACCCATGGCCACTAATTGTGCCAAAGATGTGACATGGGCCATAAATAAGTGAAAAAAAGAAAATATTATCCCCCACCCCCCACCATGAATCACAGAAGCAACACTTAGAATACTCATATATCTCAGCCTTGTTTTTGTCCATTCTCCATTAATAAGCAACTAAGACTCCTGCTCCCGGGATAAGAATATGTAAGTGACATGACCACAAGCTGTCACTGGTGGGTAGGGGCACTCCACATGGAATGTGCTACACACTTTCAGGGTTGTCTCAAGTTTGCCTTCCTATTTGGAAGCAAGTGGAGTTTCAGGTTTCTCATCATTGTAAAAATAATGTAATTCCCATCTCAAATTGGAAAAAAAAGCTCCCAGGAATAAAACTTGAATATGTTGCTGGCATTTCAGAAGGAGAGAAGCAGGTCTCAACTGAGAGAATGGGATTACTGACCTCTGGGGCTCATCTTAAGAGTTAATGACAGAGCCAAAAACTGCCCTTCCTCTCATCGAGGACCAATTCTTATATCTCTGCTTTGGTTCCATGAATGCTAGCCTGCTCAGCAACCATGCCCTTGCTTAATCCTTTCTCTTTCCCTTTCTCTTGTATATGCAACCACTTTCTCTCAGCTGAATTTTTAAGCATAGCTAAGTTTCTCCCAAGTAGTATATAAACAAAAACAAATAATTCTTTTATCTTTCCCTTTTCCCTCATATTGTTTATTTTCCCGTGACTATCTGTATTAGCCTCCATTTTACACTCCTTACCCGTTAGCCCTTCTAGTCTGGTTTCTATCCTCATCTTTCCATTAAATCAAGTCTTATTAAAGTCACCAGTGACATACAGGTTGTTGAATTCAATGATCATTTTGCTATTCGTAATTTCTTGAGGAACCTCCACACTGCCTTCCATAGCGGCTGCACCAGTCTGCATTCCCACCAACAGTGTATGAGGGTTCCTTTTTCTCCACAGCCTCTCCAACACTTGTTACTATGTGTTTTGTTGATGAAAGCCATTCTGACTGGGGTGAGGTGATATCTCATTGTGGTTTTCATTTGCATTTCTCTAATGATTAGCGATGTTGAGCATTTTTTCATATGTCTATTTGCCATTTGTATATCCTCTTTGGAGAAATGTCTCTTCAGGTCCTCTGTCCATTTTTCAATTGGGTTGTTTGTTTTTTTGTTGTTGAGTTTCATGAGTTCCTTGTATATTTTGGATATTAGCCCCTTATCAGAGGAACTGTTTGCGAAAATCTTCTCCCACTCAGTTGGTTGCCTCATTATTTTGTCAATAGTTTCTTTTGCTATGCAGAAGCTTTTCAGTTTCATATAATCCCATTCATTTATTTTAGTTTTTACTTCCATTGCCTTTGGAGTCAAATTCATAAAATGCTCTTTGAACCCAAGATCCATAAGTTTAGTACCTATGTTTTCTTCAATGCAGTTTATTGTGTCAGGTCTTATGCTTAAGTCTTCGATCCATTTTGAATTAATTTTGGTACATGGTGACAGATAGCAGTCCAGTTTCATTCTTTTGCACGTAGCTATCCAATTCTGCCAGCACCATTTATTGAAGAGGCTGTCTTTCCTCCATTGTATGTTTTTAGCTTCTTTGTCAAAAATTATCTGTCCATATTTATGTGGTTTTATTTCTGGGTTCTCAATTCTATTCCATTGGTCTATGTGTCTGTTTTTCCGCCAATACCAAGCTGTTTTGATTATTGTAGCCCTGTAGTACAAGGAAAAATCAGGGAGTGTGATACCTCCAGTATTGTTCTTTTTTTTTAATATTGCTTTGGCTATTCGGGGTCTTTTGTGGTTCCAAACAAATCTGATGATTTTTTGTTCTATTTCTTTAAAAAATGCCATTGGGATTTTAATGGGGATTGCATTAAATCTGTATATGGCTTTGGGTAATATGGCCATTTTAACTATGTTGATTCTTCCAATCCATGAGCACGGAATGTCTTTCCATTTCTTTGTGTCTTCTTCAATTTCTTTCAAAAATGTCTTATAGTTTTCAGCATATAAATCCTTCACATCCTTGGTTAAGTTTATTCCTAGGTATTTTATTCTTTTTGCTGCAATTGCAAAAGGAATTGTTTTTTCTATCTCTTTTTCTGAGATTTCGTTGTTGGTATATAGGAAAGCAATGGACTTTTGTACGTTGATTTTGTAGCCAGCAACTTTACTGTATTCATTGATTGTTTCTAATAGCTTTTTGGTGGAGTCTTTAGGGTTTTCTATATATAGCATCATGTCATCTGCAAAGAGTGACAATTTAACTTCTTCATTCCCAATTTGGATGCCTTTTATTTCTTTCTCTTGCCTGATAGCTCTGGCGAGGACTTCCAACACTATGTTGAAAAGCAGAGGTGATAGGGGACAACCTTGTCGTGTTCCTGAATGTAGAGCAAAGGGCTTCAGCTTTTCACCATTAATTATGAGGTTAGCTGAGGGCTTGTCGTATATGGCCTTTATTATGTTGAGGTATTTTCCTTCTATACCAATTTTAGTCAGTGTTTTAATCATAAATGGATGTTGTATCTTATCAAATGCTTTTTCTGCATCAATTGATAGAATCATATGATTTTTGTCCTTTATTTTGTTTATGTGATGTATCACATTGATGGATTTGCGAATGTTGAACCATCCTTGTGCCCCGGGGATGAACCCCACTTGGTCGTGATGAATAATCTTTTTAATGCATTGTTGTATTCGATTTGCTAGAATTTTGTTTAGGATTTTAGCATCTGTATTCATCAGAGATATAGGTCTGTAGTTTTCTTTTTTTGTGTTGTCCTTACCAGGTTTTGGTATCAGGGTAATGTTGGCCTCATAAAATGAGTTAGGGAGCACTGACTGTTCTTCAATTTTTTGGAAGAGTTTGAGCAGGATTGGTATTAGATCCTCTTTGAAGGTTTGGTAGAATTCACTGGTGAAGCCATCTGGTCCAGGACTTTTGATTTTGGGAAGGTTTTTGATGACTGATTCAATTTCGTTACTGGTGATCGGCCTGTTAAGATTTTCCAGTTCTTCATGATTCAGCCTTGGAAGGCTATATGTTTCTAAGAACTTGTCCATTTCTTCTAAGTTATTAAATTTGGTGGCATATAGTCCTTCATAGTATTCTTGGATAATCCTTTGTATTTCTGTGGTGTCCGTGATAACTTCCCCTTTTTCATTTCTGATTTTGTTAATTAGTGTCTTCTCTCTTTTTATTTTAGTGAGTCTAGCCAAGGGTTTGTCGATTTTGTTAATCTTTTCAAAGAACCAGCTTTTTGTCACATTAATTTTTTCTATTGTCTTTTTGTTCTCTATTTCATTTAGTTCTGCTCTGATTTTTGTTATTTCCGTTCTTCTGCTGACCTTGGGTTTCGCTTGTTCTTCTTTTTCTAGTTTTTTAAGGTGTAACATGAGGTTATTTATTTGGGATTTTTCTTGTTTCTTGAGATAGGCCTGTAATGATATAAATTTCCCTCTTAAAACTGCTTTCGCGGCATCCCAAAAATTTTGGTAGGATGTATTTTCATTGTCATTTGTTTCTATGTATCTTTTGAGCTCTCCTCTAATTTCTTCTTTGACCCAGTCGTTCTTTAAAAGTATGTTGTTTAATCTCCATGTATTTGTGTTTTTTCCTGCTTTCTTTTTGCAGTTGATATCCAATTTCAAAGCTTTGTGATCAGAGAATATGCTTGGTATGATTTCAATCTTCTTAAATTTGCTGAGGCTGATTTTATGTCCCCATATATGGTCTATCCTTGAGAATGTTCCATGTACACTAGAAAAGAATGTATAGTCTGATGTTTTAGGATGAAGTGCTCTATATATGTCAATTATGTCCAATTCATCTAATGTGTCATTTAGGGCTGCGATTTCGTTATTTATCTTCTGTTTGGATGATCTATCCATAGCTGTCAATGATGTATTTAAGTCCCCTAGTATAATTGTGTTTTGGTCAATTTCTCCCTTTAGTTCTGTTAGTAGTTGCTTGGTATATTTCGGTGCTCCCTGATTGAGGGCATAAATATTGATGACTGTTATGTCTTCTTGTTGTATAGTCCCCTTTACCATTATGAAATGTCCATCTTTGTCTCTTGTTATCTTTTTCACCCTGAAGTCTGTTTTATCGGAAATCATTATGGCTACACCTGATTTTCTCTGGGTACCATTTGCTTGGAGTGTCAATTTCCACCCTTTCACTTTGAGTCTATGCTTGTCCTTGTAGCTGAGATGTGTCTCTTGTAGGCAGCATATGGTTGGGTTTAGTTTTTTGAAATGATCATTTTTCTATCCTCATTTTACTTAATTCTGAACAACACTTGATATTACTGACCTCTCCCACTTTCTTAAAATATTTCCCGAGTTTCCACTATAAACATCTTCGTGAATTTCCTGTTCTGGCGATTCGTACTGCCCTGCTGAGTGCTACACATCTTTAACATCTCCGTATCATGAGTGTCATGATAACCACTAGACAAATCTTAGAATATAATCAGGAATGAATGTCTGTAATTTTCATGTGGTAAGGGAGTGGTATGTAGTCTGTAACCTCTTGTTCCTTCCTGCATTGCAATTCTTAAAAACAGTAGGATCTTGTTTTTCAATTCTGAGTCTGGCCTTTTCTCAATAGTAGCAAATGCTGATATCAGAGAAGGCCAGTGAGAACTTGACATTCACTTAATCTTTAACTGACTCTTCCTCACTTAAAGCTTAAATCTTACTCAGTTCATCTGTCCCTCTGATCTCTAAGGGAAATCATTTGTTGATCACACAAGTTAGGACCAATTTTAAATTATCTTGACAAAATGACACTTATCTGGGAGCTGAAGAATAATTTTAAGTTAAAAGGCTTTCATCATAACAAGTCGTGCTAATGGCCCTAGTGGATTCAAATGTTCAGAGAACAGATTCCATGAGAGAATAGAATTCTTATTAAACTGTTAATATTGGAGGCAAAGGGGCCCAAAACCCTAGAATATGGGCTGTGTGAGGGGTGGTTTGGTGATGGTGGCAGTGGGACAAGTTATAACATACTACCTCAAAGAAAAACCTAGAAACGAGATAGGGAATGATACTTAATTTAACTGAAATAAGTCCCAGGGAGGAAGGTTAAATTAACCTACTAAATATTTTCGCTCTGTCATTTTTGCCCAAGACTCATCTAAGATTATTCTCTAAGAGCCATCAATTCCATCTTAACTCTAGAAAATATTCACCATTTTCCTCCAGGGATACAATTTTGGCCTTCATTTGAGAGTAACTGAATGTCTGACAATTTCATGTCTTTGGGTCTCTGTTGTATTGTCTGGAAATTATCCCATGGATTAAGAGTTATGAAAAAGACAACTAGGAAGCTTCAATGAGACCCGTAACAATGCTCCTACCTGATGGTGGCATTTAAGATAGATGGCAAATGCCAGTTCTGAGACACCTCTGTAAGAATGTTGTGTTTCTCATTAGAGAAATAATGCAGCTTCCATCTAATTTGCAAGTTTAAAATTGCAAATAGATCTCTTGGGAGAAAATTGGGTGAATCATAAGTGACTACCGCTTAAGTTTCACATCAGTAAATATATTGGCTGTGTTGATATTATTCAACACTCAGAACCAGAAAACATACTTTTGTACCATTTTATTTGTAAAAGAATGGCACAATTATTTTCAGAATAATTAACTCCTCAGTTTAGTGACAATTATGTTCCATTATAATAATTAAAATCACTCCCTGCTATTTGGATGAACTCAATAGAATAGTGATTTCTTAGGGGAAGCTTTAATCGGATCATTATTTTTTTTCTCCAACATTAAAAATATCTGTAAATTATTTCAATTCATTGCACTTCTGCTTATTTTTGAATTTTTCTGCTGTCCTATGGAAAGAAATATCTCAAACAAGATGTCTGTCTCAACCCAGCCTTGAGCCATCTGTGCATCATCATTATTATTGGATGTATGTAGGGGCTTGGCAAATACAGACCTGATGGCTGGCCATAGCAGCTGGGCTACAGATCGTGAGAGTACCTGAGGTCAGGTGGGTGGAAGCCAGTGATGAGCAGAATAGTGGTGTTTCAGATTGGCCTATTGAAAGGAGAACTCAAGTGAGGGAGTGAGAGAATATGAGGAAGGGTTCATACCTCTCCTGGGGATGAAGTTGGCTAGAGCTTGGAAGAGTATCTGGGCCCTACGCAAATGGACTGGAGTTCAGGAAAACACTCCTGCTTTAAAGATGAGCTGACTAAAGCAGAAAACCCTAAAACAGTGGCTGGTAGTCAATGCAATTTGGCTGAATGAATGACAAGTTCACATCTTCCTCATATTTTGAGCTCTGAGAGTTCCTAAAGGTTGTCTTTATAAAATGAAGCTGGGATAGTTTTATAAAATTTCACATCATTACCCTGGAGTTGTGGACATATTTCTTGCCCTTGCATATCTCCCAGTCTAATGGGGAAATCAGATACATAAATATTATCTATGAGAAGCCATAACAAAGATATATACATAGTGATATGCAAAATAAGGAAACAATTATGCAATCTTTTATGCTCAAGAATAGGAAATAACTACTAATGTGATCTTTCAAAATTATACAGTAAGTAAACAGATAAAGAGGGATGGGCAGTGGTTTCTCTGGGAGAGTTGGGTATGGAACGATATAGTCTTGCTAGCAAGGGGTCATTAAAATAAAAGGCAAGAAATATGATATAGGATAATCATCTGCAATTTAAATGTTACTGGAACATAAAGTTCCAAGCAGAGAAATACATGAATGGAACTGAAGAAGTAGAAGGGACCAAGTGCTCGAGGGCTTTATAGTTTGACAAAGATCTTAAGTGTTGTTCTCTGTTTAGTAAGGGGTGACACAGACAATTTTCTATTTAGAAAACTCTGGAAGATGTGCTAAGGATTAATTTGAGGTGGTCAAATCTCAAGGCACGGAAACCAGTCAGAAGAACATAGCAGTCTTCTACAAGAGAGAAATGTAAGAACCTGAACAAGGCAAAAATAGATGTGAAAATGAAGTGTCTAAATTTGGTGCTTGAATGGCAAGGGGTCTGAAAGTTATACTGGAGTCAAGAATAATTCCTAAGTTACTAATTAGGCTGAAGAGTTGGATAGTGGTGACACAAGTTGAAAAAGACTGCAAAAGTGAAATTAAACAACTCTGCTCTGAGGAGGGTGTCTGCAAAACATCCATAAGTATGTTTCCTATGCAAAGGACTGCATGAATTTGAAGTTTGAGGAGAAAGGGCTGACACTGTCAATTTCAAAATCATTAGCACATAAGCAGTTTAAACTACGAGACTGTATGAGCTTGCTGGAGAAGAGCACAGAACTGAACACTGAATCAGGGTGAATAACCACAACTAACAAGCGTAGAGGAAGAAAAGCCTATAAATGTAATCAATAAATATCAGATTTGTCTTCAGTGATAACATAATATTTCCCCATATTCAATTACCTACTTCCTCTTGACTCTGCGGCACATTGTAAACTGGCTTCTGCCTATTGATACACTTCATGCTTGTTTTTTTTTATTATACTTTACATTTAGAGATAATTACAGATTTACATGTGGTTGAATGAAATAATATAAAGATGTCATGCGCCCTCTACAAAGTTTCTTATAATGGCAAAATCTTACAAACTATAACACAGTGAAGAAATTGACATCAATAAAGATACAGAATATTTCCTTTATCACAAGGATTCCTCATGTTGTCCGTTTGTAGCCAAATCTAGCTCGCAAATCCTCCTTAACTTCTGCCAAGCACCAATGCAATCTCTTTTTCTAAGATTTTGTCATTTCAAGAATGTTATGTAAATAAAATCATACAATATATAAACTTTTGGGATTGGCCTGTTTCATACAATGTAATTTTCTAGAGGTTCGCCAGGCCATTATGGGTATTGTGAATGGAAATTGCCACAACAGAATCATTTATGTCAAGAGAACTAAATGGAGCCAGGAGATCAGGAAAAGTGTGCTTTATGCCCAACCCACCTATTGACTCTTGAACCACCTGTGAGACTACCTCCTAAACTTTACTTCCCCCTCACCATGGCAACCAGACCACCTGTACTCTTCAACTTGAAAGGAGCCAATTTGTTTCACAGCCATTGTCCTTCATTTGCATACAGGATCTGAAGGAGGTTTGAACTTTTGGACTTTGTGCTTACTGTAGGGACACATATGGAACTACTTATCTCAGAGTCTCACCACCCAGAAGTAACCAATCCTTGTTAATCAAAGCAGGAATCCTTCATTTGCATGAAAGAATTACAGGTTGTGGGTTCTGCCCTTATAAACCACGCCTTTCTTTGCGCTTTCTAGAGCATAGTTTTGGTTGCTATCTCAATCTGCATTTCTTGGATTGCAATCCTTTGCTCAACTGAATGGTTTTTATTCTTTACTACAGAAGAGCATAGAACTGAGCATAGAATTAAATACACCTTTTCTCTTTTTCTTTTTCTTTTTTTTTTTTTAACGTTACATGGTGATCAGGAGTGGAATCCAGAGTGACTGTCCAATCCTGGTGCCGCCATGAATTTGTGCAAGGGATCTACAAGAGGCCATTGTTCTCTACTGTCTCCTCATTGCTTTTGATGGTAGTCCTCCTGGATCTGAACATCCCTTCTTGGTCAAGGTTCTGGCCTTTATGTGAGCATTCTTTTTCTTTCAGTTGGTTTTCATCTCCACCCCTATGAGTAGAAAATTCAGGCTCAAGGATTTGCATCTCCCTTTGTTTTTAAGTCGGATTTTGAGGTTTTGGTTTCTCCATTTCTACTTATCTAATTCAGTTCATACAGTTCTTTAGACCTCATCCATAGATTTTGTGAGGACGCTCGTGATTAAGGTGCACTCAAAGGGATACCTTCATCAGATGAGTGCAAATGGGTCACCCATGTTCTAAGCTCCCCTCTATTGATCAGCCACCCTTTTTTATTACACAGGATGATTTACCCCTAATTTGGCCATTATGGGGAACCTCTGATAATCCCAAACTTGCTTTTCTCAAAACTAAATTAGGAAACCACAACACGGAAATTAAAACAAACTGAATGGATAGTTATTTTAAGTGGTATCTTGAGACTTTTAAACCTATTCAAGACTTTAAATTAACTGAAGCAAACAAACAATTGAAAGAAGTAAAAATGGCTTGTGAAGCCTCTTCTATATTTTTTTGTCTCCAGTTGTGTGGCAGTTATCTTTTCTCAGGCTCCACCTCTGGCACAATCTTCCTTTTTCCCTAATAAAATCTACCACTTTCATATTATGTATGTATGTATGTATGTATGTATTTATTTATTTATTAGCAGTTTCAGGTGTATATAATGATTACACATTTACACACCTCACAAAGTTATAACCCTAACAAGTCTACTACACATCTGATACCGTACATAGTTATCACAATACAATTGACTGTATTCTCTATGCTGTACTTTAAATTCAGGCCTTCTGTGGTCACTTTCTTAGTGTTCTGAACTCTCCGACATTATTATGCACATAAAGATTCAAAACCTCTCAGAGACAATGGAGTGCATTCTTTGATTAATTACAAATTGATTCCTAAAACATCTTTAAAAAGATCCTTATAGCAATCAGAAACCTTTGGCCATTTGAGCAAATAACTTTAATTCTGTCCATCTGCCAGAAATATAATTTGGATCTATTTATTCTTTTGAGTTTTGTATTATTGTGTCTGGGACATAACTAATGTTTATAAAATATAAGCTATGAGATCTCTGTCTCTGTCTATATATACCTATATAAGTATAAATATGGTATTTATCTACTGCTGGTTGGTATGGTCAAAATTAATTTGTAAACTCAGAATTATACTGTAAAGGAGCCCTATTCAATCAGCTTTAAAAAAATGAGGACTGATATGAATTAAAGAAATTTAACAGAAACTAGCCCAAATGCTGTTCAAGTGCATGTGATCTAGGATTACTCATTAGTAAATAAAAGCTAGTTTAAGATTGTTGGATTAATTAAAATAGGCATGTCTTTAAAGTTATCACTGCTATAAAATAATGCAAACATACTACTTTTATTGTAGCGCATACGATATTTTCCTGGATGAAAAGAATGATGGGTATATGGAAAATTAAAGTAAATAAACTTAAAGTTAAACTTTAGGAAAGTCAGTGATGGAAATGAACATGAAACTTACCTCAATCAAGTGAACTGACTGGCATGAAGGAGACCAAGAATTTGTTTAGTTTTTATTATTTTGTATATCCCATGATATCTAATTCACTCAGGTTTAGTATTAATTATGATAGCCCTTATTTTTAATAAAAAATTAAGATATGTAGTTCACAGGAGAATAAAGATAGGTGTGCAAGGATAGTTGTGCTAGTGAGAGAATGGTTCAAATGATAGACATTGTATATGAGATAAGTAGGGGAAAAAAATCCTGGCAAGTCCAGAGAGTTACAAGAAAATGAATGAATTATAGGAATCAGGAAGAGTTATGATGTTAAAGAATGGCTTTAATAAGACAAAGAAGGCAAGAGAGAAAAGAACAAGAAACTGGGCAGTTAATAGAGCATGGTAGAGATATCTACCTTCTACAAAAGAGTTGTATCTTCCTTTTTCAGTGAAAAAAATTGATGCCTGTGATCCCATAGAGCAGAGTACTGTTTATCTTCCTCTGTCTAGCCAATGACAATTGCCTATTTCAGATTTTTCATGTGTCAAAAGCTAGTATTGTATTAAGTAACTGAGATGTGCAGTTATCCATTACAATAGCTAGCAAAATATCCTAAACAAGATATTGTAGATCGAGATTTCTGAGGTAGAGTTGATATGAATAATGGCTGGTTCCAGTGGTTGGAAAGCTTTGAAAATGTCTTACTGTGATTTTCCAAACCTTTGATTCTTACAACTGGTGCTTGGTGGGGAGTCTAAATTAATCTCTTGAATTTTCTACGTATTGATCCAACTTTTACATTTTGGAGTTACATGTGAAATTTATGTTCCAGTCTTCCCAGTGCAAGTCTTAAAGTATTTGAAGAAGTTATGATCCATTTTCTTGCATTAGTAAACAAGTTATTTTTGAACTAAAAGCTTCTAATTTTTCCAGTTATGCCTTATAAGGAGTACTTAACTGAGTAAAAGAACAGGCACCAACTCACGGCCCTAATTTATAAAGGAGACTGAATAGACACCAAATATGTAATGAGACAGGCAAACTTTTATTTGCCAGAATCTCTTTCATGAATAGTACTCTATCTGGTTGGATGGAATGCTTTGATAAGCTGCTTAGGATAGTGAGGCAGTGTAAGACTCTCTCCCAATGGAAAACTTTGAGCAAAAATGAGTTATTCCTATATTATCTTCTTAGGGACCTGGGTCTGGTTATTTTCATGACTATTGTTTGGCTGCATGGAGCCAGTGCTTAGTTGCTTGGGAAAATAGAATACGGGTAGAGAGCTATCACTAGAGAGACTGATTCTTTACTTAGCTTTCCTATAGTGCTCAGACTATATGCCCTGAATTAAGATGAAACAAATATTTAATAAAATTTCCTTCAGAGGGCCAGAAAATTATAACTCAGTCTAGTTAATCCTCATGACCCATTCTAGTCCAGATTACAAAACATGATTTCTAGATTATTCAATCTTCTGATCCCTCATCTGAAAAATATCTTCAAATTTAATATATCTCTTTAAAAAAAGAGGAAACAAAAATAGAGTTATCTGGATGTGGTCTTGACAAGCAAAGAAAAAAAACAAAAATGATGTTTTCTGTATTATAGCTATTTTATGTGTATGGATTCAGTCATAATTTTTCTTAGCTTTTTTTGATGGTCACTTCCACAATTAACCCAATATCTTGTTTGCGGTGAAATCTATTCTTAAATTACTTTTACATGTGTGTTTGCATTAAGCTTACTTTTCTCCAAACTTATACTTGGGTAGTTAGTTTTGGAATTCCAGTATGTGTTATTTTAAATAAAAATGTAGCATGAAGACCTGTTCAAAATCGTACAACACAGTTACCCTTTATACAGGAGTACTCAACCTCAGCATACACTGGAGCAACAAGCTATAAAATTCTTGACACAGTAGATTTTTATTTTAGTATGCCTACTTTGTCACAAGTTCTGCATCTGGTGGTCTTTGCATAAATAGGTGACACAGTGATATATTGTTTTCTTGGCTGTTGTATTTGTTATGCCCCTTGTGTAAATACTGGTCAAGCAAATCAGTAAGCACAGAATACATTAACTATTTTATAAGAAATATAAATCTTAAGGCTATACATGTAAAATCATTGATACTTCTGACCTCACTTACTCCTCTCATTTAACCACTTAATTCCATTTTCTCTGTCTAAAACTGTACAGATATCTTAACTCAAGAATGGAAAAAAAACTGAGTTTTCAGAAATATTTATTCACAGTGCAGTTCTTCTACAAATGAGACGCAAAAATAGCTCTCTTATTAATTAAGCGTTAATATAAAAAACAAAGGGAAGGTGGTATTTAGAAATAAATTTTGAAAGTGATCTACAGAAATTTCTATTTCTGGCTATGGGAAAGTTACTACCATAGAACGTGCCCAATTATTGAAAACAACTAGAAACTGGACAAATAAGTGAAACAAATGAAGCACCTTGGGCAACGGGAAGCTCAATACGATGAGCCCTGAGAGAAGGGAAACAAATGGTGTGAGCTCTGGCTTTATGCCTAGAGGTTTTTCCTTTATTTTGGTGAAGGGAGACCCAATCAGAGCACAGAGATCCCACTGAAATGAGGAGAAAAGATTCAACTTTGGGTAGACTTCACGAGGCATAATATTGGAGTGAGAGATAACTATACAGAGAAGGAATTTTGGAAATATGAAAAAGTTCACATTGAGTCTTTGCTGAAATATGTATACATACATATATATATATATATATATATATATTATACAATATAAATATGTATACATACATATATACATATATATATTGCTGAAATATGTATACATATTCCCTATGTTTATATATATATATATATAAACAAAGGGAATATATGTGTCAGAGATATATATATGTGTCAGAGAATCTGTCACCAGTAATTCTGGACTATAAAAATGTTTAAGAAAAAAAATATATATATTTTTCCATTTTGAATGAAATGGTAGCCAATGGAAACTCAGATCCTTACAAAAGAAGAAAGTACATCAGAAATGGTATGTGTGAGTAATAGAGATTTTTTTCCATCATTTATAAAATAGTAAAACATAATTGATTATTTAAAGCAAAATAACAATGTATTGAGGAGTTTGTAATATATTCAGAAGTAATATGTGTGACAACAATAGGATGAAGCATGGGAAAAATGTAAATATACTTAATATGTTTCTTAAACTATGTGGAAAATGGAACAGTGTAAATAGAGGTAATAAATTAAAAGTTTATTTTGTAAACTTAGAGCAACCACTAAAAGTTTTTTTTAAAGGAAGAAACATAATGGAATATAGAAATACTTAACTAATTAAGAAAAGGCAAGAGAGTATAAAACAAAAACAAATGAGACAAATAGAATGCAAATATAAAGGTGGTAGGCTTAGACAAAAGTATATTAAGTGATTACATTAAATGTTATCTACATATTGTAAGTGAATTGTCAAAACTGTTAGACTGGAGGAATAAAAGCAAGACCCAACTAAATCCATTTTGTTTTAAATGTGAGTTTGCATATATGTGAAAAATAAAAGGATTAAATTCCATAAAATTATTATATATAATATATATGAGTATATATATATATATATCATATATATGTTATATATGATATATATAACACTATTTTTTTAAAAGCAATATTAATATAAGAAAAAGAAGATTTCAGAACATGAAATGTCACCAAGGAATAAAAAAGAACATTGAGTAATGACAAAATAATTAATTCAGCAAGAAAAGAAAAGAAAATACTAAATGTGTATGGTTTTAATTACAGAGCTTCAAAATACATGAAACAGAAAACTGATAAAAACTAAAAGAACAAATTCATAAACTCACAACCGTCATTAGGTATTTCAATACTTTTTCAGTAATTAATAAGAAAAAAATAGATGGAAAAATTAGTAGGGACCTAGAGGAATAGAATACTACCAATAAACTTAACCTAATTTGACATTTAAAGAATATCCCACCAAACAATTGCAGAATTTTTGTTCTTTTCAAACGAACATGGAATATTCACCAAATTAGACCACTTTCTGAGTTATAAAAAAGAGTCCATAAAACTTAACAGAAATCATACAAAGTAACTTTTGCATCACATGCAAATTAAAGTCTAAAGGAATTAAAGAAAGAACTTGAAAACTACCAGATATTTGAACTTAATATACTTTCAAATAACTTATGAGCTAAAGAAAACCATTACAAGGAAATATTTTTCTTTTGAATTCTAATGAAATAATATAAAAAATTGTGTGATGCAGTGTAATGCAGGGTCTCAGCTCCCGCTCCCTGCAGGTAAATGCAGGATATAGCGAGGCCAAAAAGGAACACCAACGAGGCCACAGGTAGGGGGTCCATGCCACTATATTCTCGATGACAGCCTGTTGAGACACAAGAAGCAAATACCAACCAATACCCCAACAAGGGGTCTTCCTGCACCACAGTCTTGCTGGCAGCTGGGTGAGACACAAGAAGTAGGATCGGCACAATCTGCACCATCTGTAATCCACGCTTGCTAGTGTAGCCACTGCAGTTATATACAAAACAATAGTGGCTAATGGCCAACTGGTTACAGCTCATGGTTAACTGGTTTCAGCTGATGGACAATTAATAACCAAGTCAGCACCTTTCCACATGAGGCCAAAAGCCTGGAAACTGCTCTCTGGGACTCTGTCCCTACACCATGCTTTAGGAGAAATGAAAGAAGACCTTTTTCAGATATGTTCTTAGTAAAGTGTAGTACATTTAGCATTAAATACACACACATATTCAATTAACTGATTAAGAAGTTAGTTCAATTGTTCCTAAGATGATTCTTCTCAGAAATTTTTCTTTACCTGATTTGGGAAAAAAATATAAAACCACAGTAGCAACAAGAACAGCTAAATTACAGAGAACTATATTTCACATCTCTCTTAAGTAACTTATGCCAGTTGTCTGTAAACTTGAAAAATAAATATAGATGCCATTCAAACTGACTAGATGAGTACTGTATGAAATATGGGGAGGAAAAAGATTTTTCACAGGCTGAGAATAGGGTCTAAAGCAGTGCTGTCCACTAGAAATGTAATGTAAGCCACATGATTATTTTTTTAAGTATGCTAGTAACCATATTATAAAGTTAAGAAAATAGATGCAATTAATTTTAATAATATATTTTATTTAACCAATATATCTAAAATATTATAATTTCAACATGTAAAAATTCAGGAAATATTCTTACATTATTAAACAAATAAGTTTTTGCAATTCTATTCCTTTTAAATAGTAAGGGTGAAGATTATTTTAATTTGTCAACTTGTAGGGTGTTTTGGATGAGATTAACATTTAAATCAGATTGCTCTCCATAATGTGGGTAGTCCTCATCCAATGAGTTGAAGGCCTGAATGAAAGAAAAAAAACTGGCCTTCTCAGGAGGGAATTCTCCAGCAGACTGTCTTCAGACTTCATCTGTTCAGTCAGCTCTCCTGTTTCCCCAGGTTGCTAGCTTTCAGAGTGGGACTCCTTTGGCTCTCCTGAGTGTCTAGTCTGCCAACCCACAGTACAGATTTGGATTTTCCAGAATATAGTGGTATGAACCCCCTACCTGTGGCCTTGTTGGTGTTTCTTTTCGGCCTCACCATATCCTGCATTTACCTGCAGGGAGTGTGAACTGAGACCCTGCATTACACTGCATCTCACAATTTTTTTATATTATTTCATTAGAATTCAAAAGAAAAAAATATTTCCTTGTAATGATATTTATACAGCAGCACATCCTCTTTCTTATTACTTTAGTTCCAGCAGCCAAGGATGTGACAAGTACCTATAATCATAAATGGTTCAAAATGCAAGAACAGAAAGAGAGCAGACACAAATTACAGTGAACTTGGAAATCCATATGTGACCTGTAAACATGCACTTTTTCACATTTTGGTTTGAAGACAGACTAGCATTTTGTTGTGCTCCCCAGAAAGGTGTGAACAGGTGCATGGGTGTTGGAGCTGATTTTAGATGCATCAGCTCCTGAACCAGGAAATTCGTGGTTGGAAGGTTCTGTCCCAACGTTGTATGTTCAACCGAACTTTGGAAACTTTAGCCAGGAATTGAGCCCAAGGTCAACTGAGAAAGAATGTGCCAACTGAGAAAAGTCCAAATGATTCTTTTACTATCAGGGCCACTGTGAACTCTATAGTGTGCACTGGAAATTTGCTCTGGGATGACTTTCAAGCATTGGCATTGACAAAACCGGGCAGTGTTTAGACTGAACTCTTACCATGCTTATTTTGTCTGAATAGATGTTTAGGTCAAGTAATTAACTGATTAATTAGACATTCGATCAATCTTTAAGTCATTTAATTAATTAACTTGATACTTGAAATGTGAGACAGAGATACTCCTAACAGTCAGACATGGTCATAAAATGTAGTTGCTATTCTCTAAGTGTTTTCTCTTATTCTGTTGGGCTTCTTGACTCTCTATTTCTCTCCCTCCCTTCTTTCCTGCCTTCCTCCCTTTCAAATGTCCTGTATAGCCTTTGTGGTTGTGAACTTTAATCCAGGAGAAGTGATCAAGGTTCAAACATTATCTTTGATTATTATGTAAAAGAGGACACATTTTTGAAGCACTACTTTAGACTCTGGCCCTCTGACTTTGTAAAAGAACTCTTGCATTTTTTTCTTCTATATCTGAGGCACTTTTCACATTCTTCAGTTTTCATGCCCTTGGAAATGTAAATATTTTGACCTTTCTCACTTCCAGTTTTTTTCAGAAATGTATCTGAAACATTTGGAAACCTTTCTATCCCCCTCACCCTCCCATTTTATGTCAGATCATCTGAAAGATGTCTGGTTAAGATTTTAACACAATTTGAATATATGTAAGTCGCTTACTGTGTGAAATTATAAATTCTGGATGATAGTTAGGAATTGCTAAGCCATAATTTTCCCTGAGTCAGTCATCTTTGTTTTTGACAGATTTCAACTTCAGGCATTTAAGAGTGTTCTTTTTATCCTTTCCATGTCCCCAGTGGGAACCTGAGTAAGCTGACATCAGTATATCAGTACTTCCCAGGTTCCATAGCCAAAAGATTATTTTTTAATCCCACCATTCATTCCTAACCCTTCCTTTGGTTAACTTCTTTGTGATTAACTGTGTTTTCTGGGATAATTCTGCCTCCTATGTTTCAACAAATCACAGTTCCTATAGCAGAAGCTGTTGATGTCTCACGTACCCTTATGCCACCTCAAGTTCACCAACAGCTGAGGTGACAGTGCCTGTACATGTAGACAGCCTCCCCCTTCAAGGCCTGTGTCTGTTTGAGGGCTTTGCTCCAGAGTTATGAGTGAGAGGTGGTCAGCAATCATGGTGTCCCAGATGACTGGAGATCTCACACCTCCAGGAGTAATTGTCAACAAATGAGGGACTGGAGTCAGTAAATAAATGCTCCAGCTTCCCATTCCTCATATGAAAATATTGAAACACATTCTACGGATACCTGAGGGGCTCAGCAGGAAGCAGTCTTAATTATCCACAGTGGGGACTTGCTCATTAGCCCTTTTATTATCTTCCTTTCTTGATTCACTTTCCCCACTCTTGTTTTTTGTGCTTTTTATGATCACGTCCCATATAAACTGTTTAGCATGCCAGTCAATGTATCAAGATAGACTTGGAAGGAATCCTACCAAAGACCCTTGCTTTAGTGTCATATCATGGGGGTAAGAACGACACTACCTGCACACACCTATTTCTGTGTGCTCTCTAACAACACAGGGCTGAATGAGTCATTCGTGAGAGCACCATATGATGACTCTGGTCTCCTTACTTGACTCCTTACGTTTCTCACTATACAAAACATACAGGTACACACAGAGCGAGAGCTCTCTTCAATTTCTGAGACAAAATTGGAAATTACCTAATGGTATGAACTTTTGCATTAGGCAAAATATATTCATATGTTTATCTCATTGATTCTTCAGAACATTTTGAAAGATTAGCATATTTTACACCATTTACAGAAATATTGAGACTGGGATTAAAGGACTATAAAAACACAACTATGACATGGACTACAAAAGACCATGGCGGTAAGAAAAGAGTCCTTCTAACTCCAAAGTTAGTGGACGCTTCCAGACAGCACTCAAGGCAGCAATTGCCTTGAAGCAATTACCTAGAAACTGAAAATCCTAGGGAACACCTTATTTTCATTAGTGTGACCACTCTTATGTCATCATGTCATAAAAAAACAAAAAACAATTTTTAATAATTGTTTTTTTCCTGAAGTTCAATAGGGTGGTGATCACACAATCTCCCTTGTCCTCACTTGTTTTTAAATTTGTTTCAGGTGTACAAAACAAAGTAATAGTTAGACAGTTACACCCCTCACAAACTGATAATCCCCTTCCCCCAATCTACTACTCCTCTGACATCGTATATAGCTGTTTCAATTCTATTGACTCTATTCCCTGTGCTGTACTCCACATCCCATGACCATATATATATATATATATATATATATATATATATACATACATACATATATATATATATATATATAATTATAGTTGATATTCAATATTATTCAGCTTCAGTATAGCGCAGTGGTCAGGCATCTACACCGTCCATGAAGTGGTCTCCCTAATAAGACAAGTGCCCATCTGACACTCTACAAAACAATAATATCCTCACTTTTAAAAAGTGAGGGTTGGGAGAAAAGGGTGTAATGACCTTAACATGTATTTCATTGTCCTTGTTTCAAGTACCAAACGTAGGCCCATGTCCAACGTTAACAACTATTCTCTCATGTCATAACTGCTGTCTTTAAGGCATTTCAGCATTGGCCGGCTGCATCAGATTTTAATTGCTTTGCTGACCTTTAAATTATCCTAAACATATTTCCTCCTATGTGTTAGAACTTATTGTATTGCCATTTGGTCTGCACACACACCCTTCTTAGAATCAGACCAGTCCTTTCGCTATCAAAATGACACCCTTCTTTCTGCTCAACCAATGTCTACCTTCTTTTATTCAAATCTCATACTTCATGGTCCAATTGACATTCCCTTTGCTCTCCTCCAAAAGATTTCCATTGTTCCAACACTTAGAGCTATCATCCTTTCCTAAAATGTTTCCAATGTGTATTGGTTTATAATTAATCTATGTATGGAAACAGGTTTCCCAAGTCCTTACCAGTACACTAAACGCAACATGATTGCACAAAACCCATCTCAATTATCGGCAGACAAAGCAATGTAGAGAAACTCAAAAGTGGAGGGACAGCTTCAGTATAGCTCAGTGGTCAGGCATCTATAGAACAGCAGCTACAGTGCTGAGACTTCATTTCTTCCCCTAGGAGGTCATTGTCAACTCTGTGTATTGCTCTGGGCCTTAAGTGAAGGAAAGAGCTAAACGGAAATTTCTTTGTGAATCCCAATTCCAAATGTATTATACATTTCAATCACAGAAGAATATACAGAAACTCATCTTCAAAGTACATAATACTCATTCCTTACCTGCAGTGTGAGAGAGTCACGTACATATTTCTGGGATTAGGTTTTAGATTTTTCCATTGAGATGGATTCTATGGAAGCCTTTGAGGATTTATAAAAAGAAAATACTGCAATTATTTGCAAACATTTGAAGTCGAAGGTGAGAGTGAGCATTTTGTGTGGCTCGAGTGTAAATAAGGAGAATTTCCCTGGAGCTGGTTAAGATGTGAGTCTGGCCTAATCTGAAGAGAGCTTCTGCTCTGCTTTGCCACATCTCAGAGGAGCTAATACAGAGAGCCACCTTGAAATAACTTGGAAACAGCTCAGAGTTGGGGTCAGCTCAGTAGGGAGGGCAGGCAGAAAAAGAAATAGCTGTTGAGCTGAATGGATTATTGAACTGGGAATTCCAAAAGAGGGGGAGCGCACAACAGGAAAAGCGTTGCTTCTTAAAAGAAGGAGCAAAAGCTAAAGATGCTCTTTCTGACAGGGCTGCTGGAGAACTGCTGGCTTCTTTGCTGTGCTGTCTTTGCTTGTGGAAGGATTGCTGTTACTGAAGTTGTCTCAGGCATTCCAAATGAAACTACAAATAATTGTGCTTCCTACAGCTCAGGAAAGGCTCAGCTGAGGGCAAATTAGATGGTTGGTAAGGAAAGTGATTAAACAGCTGAAAGCTAAGAACTGTCAAATGAGGGAGCAGCCTAAAAATAGCAAAAGACTTCTCTGTAAAGATGAGGGATGAAGGAGAATGGCCAGTCATTCCACGAATTATAATTTACAACTACTGTGTCGAAGCACTTGGCTGATGCTGGGATGTACATGGTGAGCTGGTCATGTAAAAAGGAAGCCTGGGTAGGAAAGGATTAAGAGATTATCTACGGAACACAGCTCTAGAGCCGGACAATCAGCTCTAATGCGTCTTTTGGAGCAAAAATTAATATAAGACCTGGTCTTATTTTACTATAAGACTGGGTATGATATGATATGATATGATACCTGATATGATACCGGGTCTTCTATTAATGTTTGCTCCAAAAGATGCATTAAAGCTGACTGTCCAGCTAGGTCTTATTTTCGGGGAAACACAGCAGTCTAGAGACAAGAACTGGAGGTCTGATAATATGCACTGTTTGTTCCTAAACCTTGAGTTGGAAGACTAAACACCTTCAGAACAGGTATGCACAGCCCAGTGGCTGCACACGTAAACCCTTCTTGTGTTCTTGAGCCACTGAATTTCCTGAAATGCTTTCCTGCCTCTGAAATCATGTGAGCCTGCGACTCCTGCACATCTCCTAGTGCTACAGATGGGATGAGGGACATCAGGTATTACCTTTGTTTTCAATGCATATTAGAGCAGAGACAGGACTGGGACCCAGGTTACCTTCCTCCTAGTCCAGCACACTCGCATTACGGCTGTCCGGGTAATCACAGAGAGTGAGTCAAGCCCCAAATGACTCTGTTGGGTTCTCCAAGGTATCAGTTTCAGAACAGTGCACAACCCCGATCTACTTGTCTAGTCACTCAGCGCCCCTCCAATCCTTTGTGCTGCTTTTTCTTTCTTTTTTTCTTTTTTTCTTCCCCCCTCAGGTGAGGAAGAGAATGAAGCAATCTCAGACAGGCTTCAGAATGTTTGGAGTAAACATAGATGGACTGTTCCAAAAATCGATTACTGTTCAGCTCCACTGAAGAGAGAAGGCACGGGTAGTGACAACTGCCCAGACCTGTTCCTTCTCTCCCACCCCTGTACTGAAGTCCTTATCCTGGCCTCTGCTACTCTGCAGGTTCATGTTCCATCTGCTCTTTAGCCTCCAGGTCTGGGTCATGCCCCTGATGGGGACGAGACATTACAGCCTCACTTCCTTCTCACCGACATCATCAGCCAGAAGCAGTCGGCACATAATGATTTTCAGTTGTAACTGACCGGGATGAGAGTATTGCTTTAATTGTTATTGAATAACTGTAAATTAAGTACGGCAATGTAGGAGACAGGAGGTGATGGGATGAAAATTGTATTTCTGCTCGGAGACATAAATTTAGGACTACTGTAATTGTACTGTGACTGTGAAAACAGAATTTATGATTTTAAAAAATATATATCCTGGGAAAACTTCTAGATTGCATTTTCTTTTTCATAGTAGGTTTAGTTGTTCTATATAGAAAAGTGACAGAGCAATAAAAGGGGTCCTTGCTTTATGATACCAGCATATTTTAGATAAGACCCCGTACTGAGACTTAATTGATTTTATGCTAGTGGAGAGCAACAGCAAAGCAGAGAGAAGAAATGAAATGATGGTGTCGCAGTCACCAAGCCAACTTAGTCACAGTCTGAGAGACAAAAGAGGGAGGAAACTGGCATTTTATGGGTTAGGAAAAGCAACAGGCTTGTCATCCATTCACGGTCAGCCATGCGCCTGTATCTGGGGTAGGTGCTTTGGGACACTAAATAAAAATGACAACAAAACACAACAAAATCCTTGTCCTTTAGTGTATATGATTTATTTCGGAAAACAGAAAAGATGTTGGGAATCAAAAACTAGGTCATGTGACTCAAGCAGATTACATGAGTGTAAGGGGGTCCCTGACAGATCTGAGGATCTGGAGAGAAGCAGAGAAACATCTCAGGAAATGAGGCTGGTATGATATAGCTGAGGCTGGGCCCATAGAAAGTGGCACTGAGGAGACCCATTAGCCTAAAGCAGAGGGTCTGTGTTAGAATGTTGGTGATAGACATAAGGGCCAGTCATTCAAAGACTCTGCTGCCAAAGGCTTTCTAAAAGTCCTCATTCTAACTTACCAATAGGGTAATAGCCCTCTCTCATCAACAAGAAACAGGGCTTATTACCTGGCTGAAGTAGGGAATTATCTGGGTGGAATACTTAGCCCCAAATCTGTCCTCTGATTTGCTTAGTGACCTTTAAGGCCATTTGACTAGGAGCAAAGCCTTCCTTCCACCAGGAGAAATGAGTCTTCAAATATCAAGGACCTTGCGAGAGGGGACACAGAGATGGACCGTCACTGAGTTATAAGTGACTAAGGGCCAAGCATTTTCTGAGAAGACAATTTGATGAGTGAAGAGGGCAAGAGGGTGTAACTGCCTGGAGTTGATAAAGGAAGTGATTCAATTTTGGAGTAGGAGTGGTGAACAGTAAGAAAGGGCACACGGAGACCTTGTGATGTGGTCGAAAGAGCAGGGCATGAGGTTGAGATAGACCTGAGTTTAAATCCCGACTGCCAAGTTTTGGGGATGAGCAAGTATGCAGCTTTCAAATAAAGATGAGAAAATTTATGGTAGATTAGAGAATGAGAGTGCATATACGTAAAACATCTGGTACAAAACCTGGTTCCAGCAGGCACTGAATAAATGGTAGTAATGATTAAAGAAAAAGATGAGCACATCACAAAGGAACTTTACTAGTTTGACAGTTTTGACAACTTTAGTGCTGATAAAAGGGGAAGTGAGGCTTAGTTGAGAAATTATTAAAAGTCTCTTCTTGTTCTTCACCCAAAGCTTCCCAACTACTGTGAAATCATGTCAGGACTTTCTTCTCAGGGCTGTGGGATACATCTGTTGTTTTTAATCTACCTAGAATCCATTTCTTCTTTCTCTGATAATTGCACCTCAATTATCCTTAGAGAAAGCATTCCATTCTACTCAAAATCCACAGAGTTTATGTGGAATTGAGCCTGACTCCTAGCTACAGGGTGGGAAATTGATCCAGGCATAACAAATCAGAGTTGTCCATCCTCTGGCTATCTCCTCTCCACCTCCCACTCCCAGCGATTTAAATGTGGCTCACCAATCAATACAATCAGAGCAAGTCAAATATCTTAACAGTTGTGGGAAAGAAGCTGTCTTTCTACTTGGGTTGCTGTGAGGACAAGCAGAAAGCTGAGAGCTGGCTACCTAATGAGAAGATCCTGCCAGACTGAAGCCAACTAGAGGAAAGTGAAGAAGAGAGATGAGAGAAAGAATTCTGATGTGAACGCTGCAAATGTGGCAGGTACTGTTTAAATGCTTTGGACATCAACTTTACTCAATCCTTTCAAAAACTATGAGAATCTAATTGTTAATACCTCCATTTTAGAGGAAAGCAAACTGAGTCATTCACTGAAACATTTAATAACTAGCTTCAAGTTACACAGCAAGTACCAGGGGTGCCAAAAAATGTATACATATGACTTGTATTCATCTTTTGTTATTGGTGTATACCGAGTATTGCAATTTTAATACCATTTTTTCCTTCTTAAAATGTGTATACATTTTTTAATATATTTTTTGGCACCTTCTGTAGATACCAGTATTGCGATTTAATCCCAGACGATCTGGCTTCAGATGCTTGCCTTAACCAAACTGTGGCTGTCTTTTCAAGTGATGTTTCAGATTCTGGGTCCTCTCTACTTTCAGTTTTGTGAGCCAACACATTTACTTTTTGGCTTAAGCCAATTTGAGCTTGGATTTTACCACTGACACCCAAAGGAGTCCTGAGTAATTCAATTGCACGCCCAGTGTTCTCTCTGCCTTTCTCAGGATCCGAGTCTTAGCCCCAACTCTCTCCTGTACCTGGTGAAATCATTGCCCTGATATATATACCTTTCATCAAAGTTCTCCATATATTGGTACAAACCTGTGTTTGGATCTTATTTCCACTCTTTATCTACAAAAATGTCCTCTTTGTAACCTTTAGTGATCTCTCTAAACTTTTGGCCGAACTAATTTCTTTTTATAAGTCCATTGACACCTCTGATGTTATATTCATTAATATTACAGGAGAAGAAGTCTAAAGCAATTATTTTGCAATTTCTTAAACATCCATCCCTAATTAGATAAGCATAGTAACCTCTCCCTCTTCTTCCTCCTCTTGCAAATGGGAGTGAGAGGCTACAATCTTCTCCCTACATCCCAATGTTTCTTGTTAGTTTCAAGCAGTAATTGAAATATTTTAAACAAGGTTTCCTCTTCAACATTTCTTCCTCCTTTGTGTATTCTCTCCTTTGGAAAGTGCGTTTAGTTGTGCTCCCAGATGTGTGAGGTGGTTTAGATGCTGGTTTAGATTCTCTAATGAAATGATGTAAAGAATAATTGAACAACACTAGAGGTGAGGGTGGAATTCCAGTACCAGCAAGAGCTATTCTTTAATGTGAGAAAGCTGCTGTTTTTGTCTGTTGTTATGAAAGCAGTATTTTCCAATTCAGATCTCTAGGACTAAGACTCAAGAATGTTCCTGGTCCTCCGTTTGACAACACGGCTTTGTTTGGGACTTTGCCCTGACTCTAAAGCAATGAGGAGAGTAATCTGTTAACAAAGGACACTTTAATTTCCTTCCCACCCCCTGTGTTCTAACTTTACCCCCAAATTGCTGAAGCAGGCTAAGCTTTTCCCCTGGGTGCTGGTTACACACTGCATTCTTAGCTTCATTCACAAATTTTCCATTTTCTGCTGACCCCATTTCCTGCTTTTTCCAGTCAAACAGAACATACGAACTTCAATCCCAGACTACTTACAACTCCAAAGGAAGAGACAATAGGCTGAAGAATAAAGAAACAAACATTCACAACAACAACAACAACCACACAACCCTATGAGTTGACACATGTGTTCTGCTCCGAGGCAGGATAGATCTGACTGTTCTCACACCCATCTCAAGAAAGGAACAGTTGTTGTTTCAAATGATCGAGGATTACGCTGGATTCTCACAGGGATGAAACAAAATTCCTGCATAAGGCAGAAACAAATAAATATAGTCTCTCTCCCAGATAAGGAATTATGGCAAGTTTCCTACATTTTACAACACTGATGAGAGTTTCTTTGGGAAACTATGTTTTTGAAGAACCCAGTAGATACGAAATCTCCCCTTAGTAGTGTTCATTGGACCATAGAGGATCAATTTAACAGCAGCTGAAACTGCTGGCCTATGGGACCTGCTGAATTCACTCTAGAGCCTATAGAGTGCTTGAAAATTTGGGGAAAAAATGGTGCAGAGTTATGAGTAGACCTTATACTTTCCCCAAGCATACCCTGAACCTAGATAACAAATTTCTCCCATGGTTTTCCTGTAACTGAGCAAATGCATCTTTGTGAATTGCTTGAGCAACCCAACACACTAATGGGAATTGGTCCGGAGGTCATATCACAAGAATGGAAAGAGAACTTACGTATCTTGAATGTTCCTAAGTCATGAGTCTTAAAAAAAAATAAAATATTTCTTGTTAACTCCAAGTATCTCTGTTGAACTGCCTATTGCATTCTGTTGACTGGGAACTATTTAGTCAGATTTTCTAGTGTCGTTCCATCACCATAAGAAAAGTAATTTTGGCTCTTTTCAGTTCACTGGGTGAGTATATGCCCAGTCACTTTCTGGGGACATCACTGCTCACTGCCATTTGGAGTTTTGCCTCCAGACTGCACTCTACTTTCCTCTCTAGTTATCCCATTTCCCAGTTGCTTGGCAAAGTGAGGCTTCCAGGACACCATGCCAATCTCAAGGAATAGAGTTACAGGTTAACAAACTATGTATGCAATGAATGTTTCAGTTCATAATATGGAAGTCATATACACTACATTCCTCCTAACTATTGCTTCTATGACCACAAAAGAGCCTGTATTGGGATCTTTCACCGGTATTTATCTTATGTCCAAACTCCCAGTAATTAATAACAGGACAGCTTTTTTGTTCTCCAAGGAAAGAAGAATATTACCCATCTAAACCTGGGAATTAGATAATTCAGTAATTTAATGTTTCTTTGTGAGAAACCTTATTGAACCTCATGGTCTTGTTTCTCCCCCATTTCTCCTGCCAAGAACGGGAATTACACTCTAAAACCCAACTGTGAAAGAATTTTAGCTGGAAAGAAACAGTGTGATTTCTGGACTATTTTAAACAGCAGTTTGCCGGAGACATGAGACCTACACTAAGGCATATTACTTACCCACTCCACACCATTAGAAGATAGAGATTGAAGGGGATGAAAAACTGATATGGAGACCAAGATGAAAGTATAGGTAATGCCATTGATTTTATGATATTTTTACTGTAAAAAGAAAGTTAATAATTGGGAGTAATTCCTACTGGCTTCTAGTAGATGTTATAACAGAGGTTAGATTTACTTAAATAAAAAATAACTGTAAAAGCAAAGGTGTCACTCTTATAATCCTCATTCCTGGAATTTAATTTAAAAATGTAATACATAAGTGAGTTAGCTTCACTCTTTACTAATTCTTTTCCAATGTTAAGCAGTAATGGTACAACTTTATAATCAATTTTTACCCATTTTGTCTGACCAAGTTTATCTTATTCTTTTATTATACTGGATGACTCCAGGCAATTTTTAATGCTTTGGGAGGGGACTTCCTTTACAACTGAAAACTACTTGCAACTCCAAAGAAACGAAAGATAGACAAAAGTAGAAACAATCAAACATAAATAACAACAACAGTACAACACAAAATAATGGGACGCTGTCTGGAAAGTAAATACTTTCAAGTTGCACTTAAAGACTTTTAACATTACCCATCTTTTAAATCAGTGTGTTTTAAGGCTTAGGGATCTGAGTTTCTCCTCTCAACAAATCTTTGCCACATGAGACTCTCTTCTTCGGGCTTCAGAGGAGTATTTTCAACATCTTATCTTCTTGCTCACTAATGCTATATTCAGCTGTATCCAACATGTTATTAAGCCTGTCTATTGAGTTTTTAATTTAACCCACTGTAGTTTCATTAGTTCGGAAATCAATTTTCATCCCATTTTTTTGTTTATAGCTTTTAGTTTTAAGAAGAAAGTCTTCATTTTGGTCATCTATTATTTTGAACACAATAATCTTTTAAGTCCATGTCTAATAACGCTAATATCTAATATCTACTATAGTTCTATTTCTATTGTTTGTTTTGTTTTTCCCCCACCTCCAGAGATATTTTTGGTAATGAATTTTAATTGAATATTAAGTGACTTACACAAATAAAATTATAGTCCTCAAGATGATATTTTTCTTCAGAGAAGTTTCACCCTATTCTCTGGCAGGCAGCCAAGGGACAGACCATATCAATGGAATCAACAGCTTGTGGCTACTTTGCAGGATTTGTCAGACTTATGATTATAATATTGATTCAGTGGTATTCCTCAGGGATAGCCCTACACAGGTGCAAACTAAGAACCTACATTGCTATCCACTGTTTTTCTTCCTGTGTGTCCTGAGCTTCACTTTTTCTCCCTAGGACTAGAAGACAATAAGAATCTCTGCCCTGATATTCAGCCGCTTTCTTCTTGGTTCCATATCCTCTTGCCCCATACAACTATATAAGCAAATGCCTTGAGGGAAGAAACCTGTGCCTGGTGTCAGTCTCACTTCTTTGTGTCTCCCTCCTTCTGGACCTGGATCCCTCAGTGCTGCCTGCCTTGGCAACCTTGAACTCCAATGTTTGTTCCTCAGCCTTGTGAGTTTTTCTAAAGCTCAGTTGGCTTCTTTGTATCTCAATAGCTATTTTCTGCCTGACTCGTCAGCCTCTTTCCTCATGCCAAGAATGGGAAAAGGCCGTGAGGAAAAATGTAACACATGGAAAGTTAGGCTCACTTTGATGCCATTTCCTTTTCTCCAGGTTCTAGCCCCTGAAGTCATAGCTGCCTCAGAAACTGAGGCCTTTGAACAGATTTCTTTTAAATATAATCTAGCTTATCTGGTTGATTTTGACTGGATAATTGGCCTGCTGTAGGCTTTTCCATTATAGCCAGCACAGAAACTTCATGCAATTTGAAAATGTAGTTTTCAAAAGGAGTTAAGAAACAAGTGCCCATTTTCCAGGTAACAAGTAACCATTTTCCAGGTGTCCAATTATTTTGACCAAGGATATATCTTTCGATTACAAGCTAAAATACCCCGGCTTCTTTAGCATATTCTCACACTCTTTTTGCATAATTTTTGATGCCTTGAAACAGGAATTTTTGTGACATTTCTCTTGGATGAGGAGTGACATTTTGCATGCTATGTTTCCCAGCCTCACATGTCTTTCAATGTACACTAGTGACTTCAGGTAATACATTGGAAGAACAACTGTGTTTTCTCAAAAATCCAGAATGTTAGCAATGGTTATATGTAAAATGTTTTTAGGGTCATAATAAAGTTTATTAACGGAATTGCCCTACATGTAACAAATTGCTTTGGCAGGATTTTCAGAGCTCTTAAGATACTATTTTGAATTGTGATAAAGTGTATATACTGTACACTAATTCTCAAAATTTTATGACCGAAGAGTCTTTTCCCATAAAGTATCCATAAAAATAAGCCTACTAGGGAAAAACTTTGGGAAACATATTCTTAACTACAATCTATACTACCTCAGTTTATGGGCTACGTTACCTTGAAAAGTAGCAAGGGCTGAAATATCCATCAAATAGGTAAAGTGCCACTTTTAATTTTCAAAACTTTGGGAAGTAGTATTATTTACCATTGAGTAAATTTTTGTAGCCCATTATTTTAAATTGAATAACGTTTGTGAATATGTATTGGCAAAATTTCTCAAGTAATAAGTGTTCAAGAGGTGTTAATTTCCTTTGAACTATGCAACAACCCCTGTGAAATAAGTGATACTTGTATTTTAAATATGAGCAAATTGAGACTACAAAAAGTTAAGTAACTTTTCAAGGTGTTGGAAGTATTAAGTGGCAGAGTTGGAATTTGACCCAATATTGTTTAATTCTAAAATAAATACATGAATAATCGAATTTCCACAATGCCTGGCAAAGAATTACTGGAAAAGGACAAAGAGAAAATGGTGAGATAGATTTAGGAAAACAAACATGAGAATGTGAATATTTTATGTCTTAATATTTTAGAAGAAAAATGTAATGTTGATTGGATCTTTTCCCAACTATCTTTAGTAATCCGTGAGGTAGAGAATTCCAGAAAAGAGGAATATACATATTGATGGTAATAATACATGATTATATGTTATACCTAATACTTTAATAGTAATTATTTTGTGTACAAGACATTATTCTAAGTGATTTACACATACATATTAACTCATTCAATCCTCAAAATCATCAAGATGTTATTAGTAGTAATTGCAATTACAGAAATAGCTATCAATTATTGTATATTTATTCTGCGATAGGCCAGGGTTCATATAAGCAGTACCTCTTTTAATTCTAACAATAAATGAATGAAATAGAAACTAAATTTTGCTATGATGATACTGAGGCATAGGGAGTTAAATGAATGTCCCATTGTCACCTGATTAGTGATCCCAATGCAGCCTATATGAAACAAAACTAGTATTTTTAATCATCGTATTAAACATTAACTAAACCTTGAGGGTTATGTTAATAGGAAATAAAATCTGTGAAATGCCACTTAAATTCTATGCCTTTTTATGTTTTCTCACTTAAAGTTCCATAAAAGATTGATAACCAGTACCTAAACAATTATTATTTTGTATGATTGTTATGATTAAATAATAAATGTTATGAGATCTAGGTAGAATTAATTATAAGAAAATAATAAAAACGTGTCACAAGTGCAGATTTTGCAATCTTTTACTCCGGCAAGATTGCAACTAAACTCCCAAAAGGTAATAAATGTAATTAATTTCTGACACCTTTAAGTATAGGATTCATTTGAAAATGGCAAGTTTGGGAGTGGAAAAATAAGTTTATAGCTATAGGAATAACAGAGTAGAGTTATTTTCATTTCTATCTGAGAGAATTAAGTCCTTGCTTCCTCTTTGACAGACTCTACAACTTCCAGCTAGGTTAGGGAAGAGGAATAATACTTTGACTAAGAATTTCAGTGATCCCCAAGAACTGCTTAGGTCAATTCTTCAGCTGTATCTTTGTGTAGTTAAAAGTGGACATTAAGAGACTCCATGATGGCATGAATACAAGACAAGGTTTCTCCTCAGAACTATTTCTTGGAAAAAGTTGTGTGAGATTTCATTCTTGTTTCCAGTCCCCACTGCCCTTCCTCTAAGAGCATTAGAGATCTCTGCCAGTTGCAATTCCACTTGCAGTACTTCTCTATGGGATAAGTATATATCCCCATCCCAATAATGTTGAGCATGGCCATCTGACTTGTTTTGATCAATAGAATATGAGTAGATGTGATTATGAAACATCTAAACAAAATCTCTAAGTGCTACTAACAGTTTATCCATGGAAATGCATGCCATTGATAGGGCCTAATCCTCTTACACGAATCTCAGAATAAAGAACATAGGTTGGTGCAAAAGTAATTGTGGTTTTTGCAATTATTTTTAACCTTTTAAACTGCAGTTACTTCTGCAACAACCTAATAGAACAGAATGGCATGGAAATGACATATAATACGAATAAGAAATAAACCCTGTTATTAAACCATTGGGATTATAAAGTTTGTTACTGCAGCAAAACCTAGTAAAAGTTGACTATGAAAAGTATCATTTATTAATAGTATACTGCTTCCCAAACTAGAGTTTTTATTATTTATGTATTTACTTATTTCTTAATTTATTGGGGTGACAATTATTAGTAAAATTACATAGTTTTCAGGTGTACAATTCTGTATTACATCATCTATAAATCCCATTGTGTGTTCACCACCCAGAGTCAGTTCTCCTCCTATCACCATATATTTGATCCCCCTTACCCTCATCTACCACACCCCTCCCCCCTTACCCTCTGGTAACCACTAAACTATTGTCTGTGTCTATGAGTTTTTCTTTCTCATTTGTTTGTCTTGTTCTCTAAGTAAAATATAGAGCTTTTGTAATCATGGAGTTTCACCTGCCTGCAATAAATTATGCTGATTGTTTGTCTCCCATTTTTTACAAATCTATTAGCCACAAATTTTATTTCTTGGCTGCAATCATTTGATAGAAAATTATTTTGTGATATATTTATGGCATGCTTATCAAATTAACATTTAAATATTTGTTATAGTTTTATGACTCAATTTTGGATCTATATAATAATTTATTATGCCATAATCCCATAAGAAAGTTTCAACCCTTTCTGGTTGTGTGATGGAATGTTTCCAGGAGTATACTCATATGCTGGAAAAATACTTAATGTTCATCAAACTTGTACAGAGAAGGGAAATTTGGAAATTCCTCATGGACAAAGATATTGAACTAAATTATTCATAATAATTTCACTTAAAAATGTAATTACATGAAAGTCTTAAGTATGCATCTCCATGACCATAATGTCAAAGCAAATGATAAAATTCAAAATAAAATTACAAAGCCATTAAAATGTAAATACGCTATATTAATGTGATGGATGAAATTGTTTTCCTGAAACTAAATTGACAATCTTTTATTTACTAATGGAAAAGTATCTGCATATTCTACATTTCACTTGAGATATACTTGACCATTTGTATTTAGAATATAGAGGACAAGCAAATAAATCATCTTCATTGTTATTGTTACTTTTCAATTTATTGATTGTTTTATTTTTAACTACTAATCTGTCATTTCGATTAAGTCAGTTTCCTAGTGTGTAACAAAAATAGCTTCGTAATAAAAACAATTTTAACAGAAAATTATATATTGTCAAAATACTACTAAACATTCTGAAAAAGAAATGATTTTAAAGAAAATAATCTGTTTTGTCATTTTGGGTAAGACTTGTTATTAGTTTTCATTGGGTAGTGTTATTACAGTTAGGTACTTTTTTACAGATTTACTTACGAATGACTGCTGAATTTATTAAATGCCCTTTTAGCTTCTATCAGTGGGGTGTGCGTGCATGTGTGTTTTTAAGTAATTTTATTATATGTGTAGATTCAGATTCATAAAATCAACATACAGAACTATTCCATCACTACAAATATCTCCCTTGTGCTACCCCTCTGTAGTTTCACCCCCTCCAACTACTGTACCCCTGGCAATTACTTATCTTTATCTCTACAATATTGCCATTTCAAGTGGAATCATACAGTATGGAATCTTTTGAGATTGGCTTTTTTTTTCCTCACTCAGTGTAATGTCCTTGAGCTCCATCCAAGTGGATACAGTATATCAATAGTTTATTCTTTTATTTTGCTGAATAGCATTCTGCTGTATAGATTTTCCCATTTGTTTAACCATTCCCATACTGAGCACATTCAGACTGTTTTTAAGTTTTGGCAATTTTACAAATAAAGCTTTACAGATAAGCTGCTTAACTTACAGGTTTTTATACGGACTTAAGTTTTCCTTATCCTGAAATAAATACCTCATGGGTGTGATTGTTGAGTTATATGGTAAACAGTATAAGATATTTCCAAACAATGTTTAGAGCAGCTGTACCATTTTACATTCCTGCCAAGAATATCTCACAAATGCAATAACTCTACGTCCTCAGCTGCGTTTGGTGATGTCACTATTTTCCATTTGACCTGTTTTAATATAGGTGTGTAGTGATTTCTCATCATGATTTCAAACTCATATTCCCTTAATGGCAAAAGATGTTGGGTGTATTTTCATGTATATTATAACTTATCATATTTATTGATATTCTTGAACTTACCAAAATATCACAAGACAGTTTGTTAATAAAGCAAATCAGATTATTTAAGCTCATTGCTGTAAGGAAGAAAACCGCTTAACAGAGATTTGGCAGTGTCTCAGAAGGAAGAAAGAAGTCTGAAGTGGAATAATATAGACACTTCGGTGTCTGGGCTTAGGTGGTTTAAGGTAGATCTTTCAAGGTAGAGAGCTAATTAAGATCAGGCAAGTTATAAGATACAATAATTTTGGATTGGTAAATATAGTAAAGTAAGAGCCTTGAGGCAAGTTTTATAAGTAAAATGTCATTTAATAAGTAAATTGCCCAGATCATCAGTCCTTGTTTTGATAACTAGTTCTGAGGCAAACAGTGAAGTAATTTATTGATTTACAGTTGGCAAAGATGATCTGGTCTAATCTAAGTCGTGTCAATATAAATGGTCTGAGTTCTCGATACTAAATTATATTATAAATTTCTTGTTATTTTAACTATTCTTGAATCTTTGAAATAAACCTTTACTTGTCCACAAATTATTTTACTCTTTATAAATTATTAGCTTGTATTTTCAAAAATGTAATTGGAATTTATATGTATTTATCAGTGTGATTGATCTATAAATTTTTGTCAGATTTTGGTATTAAAATTATGCTGGCTTTACAGCATGAACTAAGCTATTAAACTTTTCAACATTGTGATAGATTTTAAATAATTCTGAAATTATCTAGTCTTTAAAGTTTAAATGAACTTCATCTATAAACCCATCTGGTCATTGTGCTTTTTTCCCCTAGGTGATCTTTATTCACCTTTCAATTTTCTTCAACGGAAAGGTCTATTCATTTTTTTTTTTTTACTTCTTCTAGGGTAAATTTTCTTGTTCTATTACTTCCCCCTTTGCTTTTTAAATGTCCTTTACTCCTTTCTTATATATGTGTGTCCTCATGCTTGCTCCCTCTCATCTCATCATTACCTGATCTTAGAATAAACACAATTATTCTCCTAAAGAGAATATACAAAATCAGGTCATCCAGGGTTAATTTCCTGTGACTGCAACCTGGGCTGTGCAAAAATGGAAAATTCAATTAAATTCTCCAAAACTCAAATTTTGTCATTAGTGAAGATAATACATATTGTGGGGCAACGCCAAGACCACGCTTTAAGGACGTTACTTCCCCATTTAATCATGACTCAAAGCTGAGTGCTTTTGCAGGAAAGGTTCGTCCATAGGAAACTCCCTGCACAAAGAATGGTCACTGTGCAGATATAAAGTGCAGGACACTTTTGAACTAATTCAGGACAAATCTGAAGAGTAACCTCAGTTCTGGAGGTCGCCCATGGGATCAGCAGAGTCTTCTTTTGCAAATGCCTCAACTTCTCCCTCTGACTAGTCATGCTACCCTCACCTTCCCAGAGACGTTCCAAGGAGCACTTCCCAGTAAACTCATGCAGGCAAATCTCCTTCTCAGACTAGGTTTCTTGTCCCACAGTCCCACTGAAGGCACTGAAATTTTCATAATAATAGTGACTATCTTAAAGCTGTTTTAATCGTACAATGATATTTTAGACGTATGGTGTTTGTAACCCTGAACACTTGACAAATATTAGTCATTATTTCATAACGGGATGTTAAAAAAGGACCTTCCTTCTATTCAGACTTTTGGGTAAAGTCACAAAGCTCAGGCTTAGCTTCGTGAGCTGAGAAATTTTTATATATTTTACAGGTAGGTGCTAGACACATCCATGCAGAACCTACAAAAGATAGAAGAACTGCTTCTGCCTCACTCCATCGCGATCATGAACCCCCAGCGTATGTAAAACCCTAGAAGTGTTAAAGAAGATTGCCTGAAAGGAGTTTGTACATGTACAGATATATTGGGCTTCCCTCTCTGTCCCTCACCTCAAGCATGCACACGAGACTGAGTGAAGCATGCATGGTGAAAGAGATTTGGGAAAAATTTACATGTCCCTAGAGTTTTGAGTGTATACTTGAATAAAGAAACTGGCACCCACTTCTAATACAGAGAATACCAAGAGAAGGAATTAATTGGTCTGATATGGCAGGCCAAGGAAAGAGTAGACAGTGTTGGGCAAGCATTACTTCCACCATTTGCCCAGCAGACAGGCATTTGTTACCAGTGGGGCAGTCAGTACTACAGAACACCAGGGTGCCCACCCAACACAGTGGCTTGCCTCTATGGGTAGAGATGTATAGTATGAGTCTGTGTGTAGTCAGAATATGAGTGTAGTCAGTACTTGGAGAGGAAGCTTGCAAGGGTTTGGACAAAAACCGAATACTTCTTCAAGGCACTAGGCAGTGTGTAAGGTGGCTTCAGAAGAAATTTCCAAAGATAGGAAAAATGCACCCATGAAAGATGGTTGCCTCATGAGAAGTGGATGGCTGCCATGGCAGAAATTGTCAGCAGCCAGATTATAACAACTATCTGCTCTAATGCCTCCTCCGTATGCTATAATTTTGGAAGAGGTGGCAACAACACCTCTTATACAAGGATATGCTATATCCTTGTATATTCCCCTGCTCTTCCATTGGGTGGAACTCATGATTTGCTTCTCACCAGTACAATATGGCAAAAATAATGAGCATGAGGAAGTTGTGGCGGTTTTAAAGCATATCTGCAAATTATTTGACAGTCCACCTATCAAAAGGTGGCAGCTAATTTCCCTAGACTGATAATGGGCCTGACTTATTAAAGTTATTCAATTTTATATAGTCCTGTTTTAGTTGTGATTATATTTAACATCGTATAAGGATCATTTTTTTTTCTTTCGGTAGGAAAGTTAGTCACATTAAACTTACTATCATGGGAGGCTTACTATTCTTATGTCACCTACATTATTTTGTTTTCTATTTTTTTGTTTTAGTTTTTTTCCCTATGTGTTGGATAAACCAGTAATATTTTTTTTGCTCCAGTAAAATGATATGTAGTAGATGGATTTTCATTCTACTTATGGTTAAGCTCAATTCTTTACAAAACATTTAAATCTATATTTCTCAATTTACCAATGCTGAAGATGAAATTATCATTTGATTACATGAAAATGAAGAACATGTTAGGCACACTTGTATTTCCTTTTAACTGCTATTTATAAACTTGTCCTCCACGTCACTTGTTATATTTGCTACAATGTTGCTTCCCTTTTTATTACTAATAGTATTGAAATTTTGCTATGGTATTTTTTCATTACTTAGCGTCTTTCTTCAACTAGGTCATTTTTATTTATTATTGTAATAAATAAATCTCCTATTTTTCCGTGCTTTACATTAGTTGCATTTTATTTTAATTTCTTTAAGATCACAAGTAAATTGATGTTTAAAATATATTTCTGATACCTGGACTAAATCTTTTTCAAACATAAATAACTCCCAGATATCTTGCATGCCTTGTGTAAATCTTTCATTTCATAAAATCTTAAGTTTTGATTCCTTTCGGGTGTTTTATAACAGAAAATTGGCTGAGAATTTCCCTTTTTTCTTGAATTACAGCTAAAACCTCAAAGCTGCAATAAATAGATACGCACTAGCACATTCTAAATGGAGTGGCTAGATACATCTCTGCAGGGATAGTTTAATTATTTTGCCAGCCACACCCTAAGGTGATCCCCAATGTGCTATATCCTTGTATATTCCCCTGCTCTTCCATTTGGGTGGAACTCATGATTTGCTTCTCACCAGTACAATATGGCAAAAATAATGAGATGTCACTCCTCTGATTAGCTTACGTTATATGTCAAAGTGATTCAATGTAACTTATATGTGTTATATATAAGCATTTGAGACTTCATTTCTAAGGCTCCATCTTAGTCAACTTCAGAGAGAGACTCTTCGATTGGCCTTAAAGAGGCAAATAGCCATACTGAGAACTATCTATGAAGATGGTCACATGGCAGGGAACTCTGAGAGCCTCTAATACCCACTAACAGCCTCCCATCTATAGTCAGTAAGAAGCTGGGTCCCTCAGTCATAAAGCTGCAAGGAAATGATTTTGTCTACTGTCTGTATGAGCATGGAAGCATTTTCTTTTCTAATTGAGCCTCCAAATTAGAACACAGCCCAACTAACACCTTGATTATAACCTTGTAAGACCCTGAGCCAAGGACCTGGTCAAGTTGTACCTGGATGCCTGACCAGAGGAGATTGTGAAACAACAAATATGTGTTGTTTTAAGCTGCTACCTTTTGGTAATTTGTTACTCAGTAATAGAAAACACTCATAGTTACTAATAACTCTGTGTCAGTTACCCAATGATCCATCTCCAGACATCTTTATAGAGGTAAGAGGCTAGAAACTGGAAAGAAGTATTGAGATGGTGTGATATAACTGTATTTGGTGGAGTAAGTTTGGGTTTCATCTTCTCTTCATGGTCAAGGAGAAAATAATTTTTCAGTCCCAACCAAATCAAGTAAGGAATGCCCCAAAGGAACAATTTATAGAGATTGGAGTTTTCTGGAAGGACGGAATACTGGCATCTCTTGTCTACATGCCTATTGAAGAGCTGAAACTCACTCACCCACCCTGTGGTCAGAGACTTCTTAGAAGAGCCTTTCATTTATCCCTGGAATTTGGAGAGGTACATGAACAAGATGATATTAGCCCTCTCTTATAAAAGTCTAGTTTCTGGATACAAGAGCTCAGAAGGAAAAAGCTCAAGAGGGAAGTAAGTAACACCATATCCATGGTTTAATTTCCACAGCAGTGTGTGACATTTTTAGGAAAGGGCGTTACAAGTTAGTCCATTGTGAATTCTTCCTCAGTTTATTTGCTTGGTCTATAGCTTGTAAAAATTCCTGTTTTATAATATGCAGTTTATTATCATCTGGTTTCATAACTTATAAAGGTTTATTTTTTCCTATTTAAGTTTCCCATTAAACACTTCCGGCAATTTCTAAGAGAAGGGTTTGCAAGTGTGTTCTGAAAGAAATTTTCTGTTTATGAGATTGACATTGTTGGTGTATGAAATTAAAAACTTACAACTGTGATTTATATATTATCTCAGATAAACCATGTAAGACTTTCCTTGCATAGCACATGGGGGGGGGGATGTGGCTGTATGGTATGGCAACCCATCCAAAAGTATCTCATCTACTGAAACCCCAAATTTGAAAATTGGTACTCTTTCTTTTGGGTTAAGCATTTTTTATAC
Organism: Rhinolophus hipposideros; assembly: GCF_964194185.1. Taxonomy (NCBI): domain Eukaryota; kingdom Metazoa; phylum Chordata; class Mammalia; order Chiroptera; family Rhinolophidae; genus Rhinolophus; species Rhinolophus hipposideros. Next base: position 18,562,559 of record NC_138058.1, on the reverse strand, counting down.
ACTGGATTTTAAAAAAAATATAAATTACTGATGGAATTTGGCTAAGATATTAACTCCATAATGCTTTAATGTGAGTTAATTTAACTTAGAGAACATAAAAACACTAGGACTCCAAGGGTTGGAGTGGCTGCAGACAGGAATGAAGGGGGGTGATGAAGAATAGCAATACGCAAACACACTCTGTGCTGTTTTATTACACAAGTGGATGGACAAAAACAACACTCCCAAGGGAAATAATCATACTATACTTGGGCACTACTCTCTCCCTTTCAGTTCTGTTGTCCTCTCCCCCATTGTTTTGTATAGATAATGGAAGTTAATTGTTACATTATTTCCCCATGTAGACATGTGGCTGGCAAGAACAGTAGCCACAGAATCAGCAGTGGCACTGATCCTTTGAAGGTTTGGCAAAGACAATGGGAGATGGGATAATATTGACATAAAAGTGTGTTTGAAAGTTGAAATTTTTTAACCAACGTTCCCCGCAGACTTATGTGGCTCAGTTCTGCAGGACTGCTTCAGAGCAAGGCAATAGTTCAGCGGGGAGGAATATGGCCTTAGCAGATCTTGGATACATGATCTGGCAGAGCCTTCCGAGTGTAAACCACATTGTGAAAAGGCAGTAGGACAATATACTAGTAAATACTGAATTTTGAAAAATCCATAGTGATTCTAAATTACCGCTTTTGTACTAGAATGAATGGAGGATTTAAAAGAAAAAGTTGAGATTCTTTTTTCCCCTCTAATTTCATGCACTAGATTTTACGGACCTTTGGTTTTCTGTGTAGAACAATGGGCTTTGTGTAGACAGTGAATATAACTCATAGATTTTGAGGCTTCTAAGGGAACTTCAAGGTCTTCTAGTTCACTGGTTTACCTGGCTACAAATCAAAATACCCAGGTAGAGGCCTCAACTCTGTAACAAAGTCCTTTGGTGTTTTGATGAATAGAGAATTTTGAAAACCACTGAGCTGCTTTTACTTTTCAGGTACTTGAATGGCCTGATTGGCAAGAGGTCAGTATTCAATTATACACTGATCTGTTGCAGAGTAGAATAAACAAAATTTGGGTTTGGATTTGATTTTGTGTCTTACATGATTCTATTTCTTTCCGCAATCTTTCTTTGAAACTTCATATTTATAAAATGAATGATGACTGGAGTTTGGTTTGTTTTAATTTCTGTACCATCTTCAACTCTGGGTTGCAGTCTAGACGGCTGAGAGTCAATTTGTTTTCCCTCTCTTAGGTGTCACTGAGTTTAAATTGTTTTCTGCCCATCTAGAAGATTTCTCTCCTTTAATGTTATGGGGGAAGATGAACTACTCATTGAGCTGACAGGAGCAAGAGTAGTAGGATTAGTTTGCTTTTGGAAATGATATATAGCTGCAGGGTATAAGATCAACAGAGATTCATATTCTGGAAAACTAGTTAGTCTATCCCAGTTGCTATTTTTCAGTCCACAAAACTGTAGGAAAAGTGTCAAGGTCAGCTATAACTATTTCTGAATCCTCTGGTTTTGTTATCAGCAAAATTGATTAGCACTAGCTTTCATCTTATGTGGTATTTTTAAGGGAAACAGAGATAATCAAATGATTATATAGAAGTATCTGAAGAGTCACACTAAGTCAGGTGAAAACAATGATAAATAAAATATAGCACTGATTATTTTCACCTAATTAACCTCTGAGATGCTCTGATGCCTGGCCAAAATATGAAATTATATGAAATTAGTGGGGAAATAAAAGCAGAGGGTAAGGGGGAGAAGGGTCATAGAAGATGTGAAGGGGGTCAAATGTATGGTGATGGAAAGAGAACTGACTCTGATTCTGGGTGGTGAGTACACAATGTGTATATAAATGATGTATTACAGAATTGTACACCTGAAACCTATGCAATTTTACCAACCGTTGTCACCCCAATAAATTTAATTTAATAAAGCTTCTTCTTCCAACTATTTTTTACCTTCTTTTTACTTTCCTCCTCACAACCAAGCGTCATTGGGCACTTGTCCTTTTTTTAAGCATCTAGTACTTTATATTAGCCCTCCTTCCTTTAGTTGTAAGCAAAAATCTATGTTATCAGTCATTTGAATAATGGATGGACTGTCCATCAGTATTAGTTAGTGGAATATGATTTTAGATATGAGTGTTACTGTCTATGAATTCTATTCCTGAACCTATGGCATATTGAGAACATGCTAGTGTTGGGTAACTTTAGAATTCAGTAAGCTACACTGTGCCTTATCAAAGATCAGGCTATTTTGTTTACTCATTACTAAAATTCAGAAAAATGAGTTATTTATTCCTCAGAGCGTAAGTTTCCTCTAGAATTATAATTGAAATACTATTATTCTCATTATAATTAATCAGGATAAACATCACACCCCAAAGGTTAATGGTAATTGCAAAATAGGTAAACCTTTAAATAATTCAAAGGGTTCTCTGAATCAGATTCTAAAATTTCAGGATAATTATTTGTTAATATGTTTATGACTCTTTACAGTTTACAAAGAATGTAAAGTACATAATCTTATTGAAAGTTCATCACAGAGGTTGGAGATGAGTTCTATGATATTTATTTTCTAGAAGAAGTAACTGTTCTCAGAGCTGTGGACAGTAACATTGGTCCTTAACCCAAGTCTTCTGACTCCCATTCTAATGATTTCTCGATTTTACAAATCATTCAATCATGCTGTTATTATTGCCTGTGTGCTACAAAATTCTATATATATTTCCAACATTGCAGTTGTTTAGGAACATGGGGAATATATTTGACTAGTGAAGTGTGTATAATATTGAAGATAAAGCTCTAGAATAAGATTTTTTAAAAAAAACGTGCCGCTGTCTGGGATCTACCTTCTACTAACCACATGACCTTGGATAGGTTGCCTAAACATCTCTGAAATTCAATTTTCTGTACAAGAGATGCTAAAGATTCCTGGTAGACCAGTTTCCATTTTCTATTGTGGTATATAACAAAACACCCCAACCTTAAAAGAACAGTGATTTATTATTTCTTATGATTCTGCTGTTAGGGATTCAAGCAGAGCTCAGCCAGGAGGTTTCTCTGCTCTGCTAAGCATTGGTTGGAGTCATTATCTTGGTTGCATGTAGTTAGCAGCTGGGTTAAGCAGGAAGGTCCAGGAAAACTTCCCTAACATGTTCAGCACCTCAATACTCCTCCATGTGGTCTCTGTCTCTATGTAATATCTCATCACTCAACAGTTCTTTCTAGTCTCCTTTTCATTATGTGGCTAGTTTCCAGAGAAGAGGAAAAGGAAGATGTCAGACTTCCTTAAGGCTAGGCCTTCCTCTACATTTGATTGGCCAAGCTAAATCTGAAGACCAGCCTAGGTTTAAAGGAGGGGAAAATAGATTATATCTCTTGATAGGTGGAGCAGTAGGCACATATGAGAAGGGAAGACATTAATGGCATTCACCTTTGGAGACTCTACCATAGTCAGCCTTAGATAGCTGCTGTGATGACTCAGTAAGGGACTGAAAGTTACATTTTTTTCGAACACAATTAATTATTAGTCATCTGTTATAGAAGAACTGTTCTGTGCTGTGGGTATATAGTTGTGAACAAAACAGATGTTATTTTCTTCCTTGTGGTAGTATGAATGGCAGATATTAACTAAATAAATACACAGAGAAGCATTTAATTATAAACTTGAGCAAGAGCTATAAGGAAAAGTGACAGAGTGCTAACAAAGCACAATGGCCTTAGATTGATAGGTCAGGAAAAGCACCTGATCTATCTGATCTAGTGATATTTGTTGAGAGCTGCAGTCTGGGTTGAAGTTAGCCAGGTGAAAAGAAAGGAAAAGAACATTCCAGGCAGAGACACAGGGATGACCATAAGAAGTGTTCTAAGCACTGAAAGTTCAGCACATGGATTCAGGGAGCATGGCCTGCGAATGAACCTGGAAAGGCAAGATAGGCAGTTTTGTTATTATTGTGTGAAGTTTACCCATATCATCCGGAAGTTAAAAGAAGGTCCAGTCAAAAGTTGTATCCGTGCCATAGTATTACGTCATGGCTGAATATGACTGGTGATATAAAAATCCTCAAAGAGATTCTGGTTTCTTCCTTGTTTAGTATGTTCCCACAGTCACTGACAGGTCTGTGGAGGCAAGAAGGAAGAGGGAACAAAAGAAAAAAAAAACTTCAAAGATAGAGTTTCAAGAACTTATTTTTCTAAAACAATCTCATTTTCCCTTCCCGAGCATTTATAATTATTATTGTTATTATTCTTATAGCTTCTGTAACATTAAGTAAATCTGTGATCCTACCTGCAAATTCAATTGCACTAGCCCTGCAAACACCAAATCACACAAATATTTTAATTGAGTTAACAAAGTCCCATTAAAAATGACCACCACTTAATTTTAATTATCCATGCAGGACAAAAAATTTATTCCAAGTATAATTTTTGTTTTCTCAAAAAAGGAAAGCCCAAAACTAAATGATAAATTCAAAGTCAAGCAGTTAGAACAGGCTCTAAATCATCACAGATTTTGGATATCTCTGCTTGGTACAGAAAGAATGAACTGAAAAAGATACACTGCCTCCTGATAAAGGCAAAAAATCTGCTAGAAAGTAATTTACAGCAATTCACCACCTATTTACTGCATATTTATTGCATGCCTAGCTCCATGCAGTGTATTTAAGGACACAAAGAAATGTACGATGCTGTGGAACTCTGTCTTGTTGAATGGGTAAGAGCAGCCTTAACCAGAAGTCAACATGACAACTAATGTAGCATGAGAATATCACAACCACTTATACTGACAAGTGTCCTGGAAATTTAAATGAGAGTCTCCTATGTGTACAGACCAACAAGAATGATTGGATCCATTGAGAATCAGCCAACAATCAGCCAACTTGCCTTTGTTGTCTTCCCAACATCCACTCCCTTCTTCTTCCTTCTATCTGTAGTTATGGACAAATAGCTTAGAAAAACCAATTTCTTCCCTATGTCTTCATGGTTCAGTGATCAAGTAAGTTGGGACATTTAATTATAGTGAATCGCAGAACTCATGCTTGGAATGCAGTGTCCTCAATATTGTAAACCTGCCTGAGAATGGACTGTATGCAGAACAAATGCCAGCCAAAATTTGAGAAAGGAAGGGGTTGTCTGAAGCTATATCTGCCTTTGCATTGTTTTATTTATTTATTTTCACATTTTATTTAGCTTTAGCAATCTAGCTGATAAGATAGCTACTGCCTCTTGGATGATTCAGGTTGTTTAATCAATACCTGCTTTCAATTACATTGTGTGAGTGGAATGGTCAAATAATCCTTAAGAATAGTTCCCACTCTAAGAGTTCATGACACTAATTTTTTACAGGAATCACTTTTAGCACCGGACCCTACCAATTCCTCCAAGTTGGAACTGGTGATCATTTAGTGAGTTAAATAAATCAATTCTATTAGCTGGAATGGGGAGGAAAAGAAAAAAGAAAGAAAGAAAGAAAGAGAGAGAGAGAGAGAGAGAGAGAGAGAGAGAGAGAGAGAGAGAGAGAGAGAGAGAGAGAAAGAAAGAAAGAAAGAAAGAAAGAAAGAAAGAAAGAAAGAAAGAAAGAAAGAAAGAAAGAAAGAAAGAAAGAGAGAGAGAAAGAGGGAGGGAGGGTGGGAGGGAGGGAGGGAGGGAAGAAAGGAAAGAGAAAGAGAGAAGGAGAGAGAGAAAAAGGAAGTGGGGAGAGAAGAAGGAAGGAAGATATAAGACAGCAAGGAAGGAAGAAAAAAGAAAGCAAGGTCAATTCCTCGCTGATAATAAAGAATACTCATAGGTTTTCCCTGTCAATACATTTATAGATGTAAAAAAAAATAAATCTATAATCTAAAGCAACCCATACATTATTACCATACATTAAAAAACAACTTGTAAGTTTATAGTAGACTGTATGTATACTGTCTAAAAGCAGACTTCATGTCTTCTTCTAGATATTGGCAGAGCCTAGCACAGAACTGGGGATTCTGGTTAGAGATATTTCAAGTTTCCTCAATATGTCAGGAATGAAGGAGAATTGGGTGCTGGTACTCTTTGTTGGCTTCAGTAAGAAATACCAAGTTCAGTGGAAGCAAAACAGGAGGAATGTGTGACTCTAAAGGATATACTCGTGTATACAGTTGACCCTTGAACAACACGGGTTTGATCTGTGCAAGCCTATTTATACATAGAGTTTTTTTAAACTTATAGTATCAATAAATACAATACAGTACAGTAAACATATTTTCTCTTCCTGATGATTTTCTGAATAATGATTTCTTTTCTCTAATTACTTTATTGTGAGACTACTGTATTAAATCAACTATTTATCATTAGTTAGGCTACTGATCAACAGGAGGCTATTAGTAGTTACAATTTTTAGGAAATCAAAAGTTACACATGGATTTTAGAGTGCGTGAGGGAGTTGGAGCCTCTAGCCCCCTTGTTGTTCAATGTTCAACTGTATGTACTTTTTGCCTACACAACAAGAGACAAAATGCTAGCACTAAGATTACACGAGTCCATTTGGCTGTGTCTGGGGGAAAATTGGAAACTGTTCAGCCTCCATTCTACTGTATTTGGCATTCAACAATGTGTAGGAGTCACAGCTTCATTGCTCTTGACGTTTTTCTATATTCTTCCTTAATTATTTTTTACATCTTTGCTGGAAGGCCCAATCATATTATTAACAGTAATCCACAATACACCAATAAAATAATCTGTGTAAATTAACAGGCACACATGCAGCCTAGAGATATGTGACCTTACTCTAGAGAGTGTCATAGAGAAGTATATTTTTTTAAAATGACTTTTTAATATAATTTAATGACACATGTATAATTTGCAATGATAATAGTGATTCTTATCTTGATAGCACTTCGCAGTTCACAAAGCACTAGAGTTTCTACTAAAAGTCACCATAAAGGAATACCTCTATTTATGATCTCTATGGATACAGACATATGTTTTCCCAGTCAGGAACTGGGGGGATGTAGGTTTGTTCTAGACAAATAAGAGTAATCAGCTGTGTCCATCAACTCAGAATGAAAGAAAAATCACTGAGTTGGCTGATGGGGACAAACAATTGTAATAGAATGCTTCAGTCACTGAGGATTCCCACTGCACAAAATTAAGCTATCAACAAGCTCAGCTCCCTATCAGCCCCATTGACATGCTAAGTCTTTGTGGACACAAAGCTATGCCCTCCAAGCAAATGATAAAGTTACTCTCTAAGAGTCAAACAACAAAATATAAGTTCAGAATGGGGGAAAAATCAATCAGATGGAAGTACCCCTGCGGCTAGGAGACATGGAACACACCCAAGTTCAATTAATGTAACTGAGATATATATTTAAGTTGAGCACCACTAAAGCAACTGATAACATAGTCAGCACCATTCAAGCCTTCTCTTCCTCCAGTTATGCAACTATTTCATTGATGGTATTTTTAAGTGACAGACATCACAATGTTAAGGGGCTGAGATATAAGAATAACTCACACATGGCCTTGGATTTAAGGGTTCACAATATATCAAAAGATACATATGTGTAAACATAATGACAACAGAGCCACGTGAGAAGTGTTATAATAGAGGCATTTGCAATGTGTGTGTAACACAGAGAAAGAAACAAACACTGTCTAGAACCAAAGGCAACCAGGAAGGGACTTACAGAGGAGGTTCTGTTTGAGCTGGTTTTTCAAGACTGCGTGTTACAAGGGGTCAGAGATAATCAACATGTCTCGTAATACTAAATTTTAAATGTCACTTATTTGTAACATGATAACAATAATTTAGATCAGGTATTGTTGTCCAAGCAGGTAGAAGCCTCAGAGGTATTCATTACGTAGAGAAAGGACACGTAAGAAAAGTGACCATAGGAAAGTGAGTTCTTATTTGGGTCTGAAGGATGGTTGGGGGCACTGAGACATGTGGCACAAAATTAAAGTCAAAAGAATACAAAAAAAAGAAGCTTGTCATGGTAAAAAAGACTTAGTTTGTATATAAAGGTACTTTTTTTCCATAATATAAATGAATTGTAGCAGGTGTACTAAAAGTACTATTGATTTGTTAACACTCAATGCTTGGAAAGGGGCAAGAAATACAGATGGTGCTGTGCTGGGAACTGTATGATTTGCTGTTGAATTTTATAATGAGCTGATATTTAGGGATCCCTGTGGCGCACAGAGGTATAGTATATAAGATATTAATATTTCTCCACCTCCAAATTTACTGCAGTATAGACCATGAAGTCTCTGAAAATTAGAGTTGGCAGATTGATATGAAACAATTATTAGTCTTTTTATAGGTTGGAAAAATAGGGAAGAGGGTATTTAAAGAAACAGAATAGATGTGCATGAAAGAATATGGAATGTTTTGGAGACACCAAATTCAATTCAGTATGTGATTTGAAGGAGGAAATATTGTTTAGTACTTTGGGATGGTGGGAGACAATGCACGAGGCAAATACAGAACTAATGTGGGTCATAAAGGTTACGAAGAGAAGACTAACATAAATGAAGAACTGACTCTGTTATCTCTGTGGAGGACTGTTAAGGATGGGAGATGGCTCAAATAAAAAGACTTTAACAAAGCAAATTTTACATCTGTATTTAAGATCACTCTCAGAATAAAGGAATTAACACCAAAATTCCTTTATTTCCTTTATTCCTTTTGAGGCACCAAAAGGCTTCCCTTTACTGCCCACAGGAAGGGGAAAGAAAAGGAAGGCATTGATTATACAGGATCCTGATTAGACACGGAGCCACAGAGAAAAGGACTCATGGCATTGGTGGTTTTGGTAGTTGTGATTGTGGTGGGGGCGAGTTGGCAAAAAGGCAAGGAGGAAACAGAGATAAAATAACCCAACCTTTCTCTCTTCCCAAGCTCAAGTCTCCTGCTAATTTGCTGAACTCAATCTGAAATTAACTATAAGCACTGACAAAGTGATTCATTTCCTAGGATCAGCTTCCCGAGGCACAGAACAAGTTAGAAAAGGACATGAAAGAAACAGGCCAATAATAAATGGAGACTAGCAAGCACAACTGATTGGGAAGAAAAATATTAATAGTGGGCTGGTTTCTTCATAAACAAAAGATATTTTATTTGAGATCCTCCAATTCCTATAGTTCTGATATTATTTTTCTCCCCAATAAATGTTTTAATAAGTTAACATGGCTTTCTGGGTTTCTTGATAGCCAGAGGTAAGACGGCTAATTAGCAATCCAAGTCTTTGTTCTTTGGGATACAAGTACAACCTATCTCTTTTGTCAATAAATATATTTGTAACTGACTCATCCATTAGCCTTTTTTTTTTTTTTTTTAACCATGGTTAGTATGTCTTATTCCTCCACAATTTGGTCACCTCTGGGTACTGTTTTCAAACTAGAGACATGGTGCAATATTTTAGATCTTGTATTTCATGAGATGGAAATTATCTGCAGCTTTACTGAATTAAAAGCTACAAAGTAATAAATTAATCTTGGCCTTATAGAGCTATATAAAAAAAAGAAAAGAAAAGATCAAATATGCAAACTTATCATTGAGCTGAAGGAATATCCAATATGCTCTTTTGCCTATTTCCAAGTTTCAGATACTTTTTTCTTAGAACTTATTTAAGAAGTTATCAATCTTCCTTCTCATATTTCTCTATAGTTAGAAATATTTTTAGGGAAACCAAATCACTACAGTAACAGAAAAATTTGGTTTGCCAGAATGTTGTGAGTGCCAGATTACTTTCTGGAGAAAAGAACTAGAGAAACAGAGAAGGGATAGAGAGGATAGAGGTAGAGAGATAGAGACAGACAGACAGAGAGAAAGAGAGAGGGAGAAAGAGAGAGAGAGAGAGAGAGAGAGAGAGAGAGAGAGAGACAGAGAGAGAGAGAGAGAGAGAGAGACAGAGAGAGAGAGACAGAGAGAGAGACAGAGAGAGAGATCACATCCAAGATAGAAAATTTATTTCATGTTAAAATCTTTTCTTTTGCTTTTGTAAGGGTTATAAATATTTCAAATTTTAACTAAGGCAGTGTTTTTTGAATAAATTTGTCTGACTTTTATTTAAACATCTGAGTTGTCCTTCCCTGTTTGAACCTGGGAGACAGAATTTCAGAGACTTCAGAATCCTTTGTTGGCAATAGACATGGATACTGTTTTTATTGTTCCCTTAGTCTTTAATTTTTATTAATATTTTATTTTGCTTCCTTGGAAGCCAGGATAGCTTGTTTTTTGAAGCTTTCTCTAACTCCTCTTTTGATTCCTTTTGGCCCTTTTGTGAACCAGAGAAGCACCAATGTTGGTTTCCAGACATTTGCCCGACTAGGCACTACTTCTATTTTGGATTTCTGCTGCATGTCCTTTCTTGTTGCTTTCTACTACACATCCAGTACAATCCAGTTTATCCAATCTGGAGTTCCTCTTGGAAGGGAATGCTAACTTGCATTTTTTCATTTAAATACACAAAATCTGCTCTCGTTCAGAGTTGGTCTTGTTTCTACTTGTTTGAGCCAGAGAGCTACATTTTCTGGTTATAAAAGCAGACTGAGAGAAGATGATCATGAGGAGAGAATGATGGGAAGATTTTTTAAAAAACTTGAAGTTACCTATGACTGCAGATTTGACTATTAGCCATAGACCATTATTGTTCTAAACCCGAATCCTTTCAGACCCATCTTAAAACTAGCTTTTCATTTTTCCAGAAAACAATGCCCATTCTGACTTTATCACATGACTGCACAAGATCTGGTTTTCAGTTTCATAGCACTATTGCCTATATCTCTTATTGACTCTTAAAACATATTGTAGGTCATCTTATTATTTTTATGTGTCTTCATCTCTCTATTAAAACCCTAAAATGTAGGGATGCAGGATTTCCTTTGGGCAGAATAATAAGGAGAATAATTACCAAAGGTGCACATTCTGGGAGCCTAAGAACTAAGGTAAGTGCTGACACCATTTACTGTAAATTAGTCCTAGGGAATATTACGGGGTTGGACAAGTAAATTCTCGAACTCATCCTAGAAAAAGTGTTACATACCTCATTGCTGAATATCACTACAGTCACCTTTGAAGTACTCCCCTTGGGAAGCTAGGCACCAATACCAGCACCTACTCTACCATTCAAAGCAATTTTAGAACTCTCTGGAATGGCCATCAGAGTTTTCATCATATTACCCTTGACATCCTGAATGTCACCAAAATGTCTTCCTTTCAATATTTCCTTTCTTTTCGGGTAAAGAAAAAAGTCATTGGGGGTCAGATCAGGTGAGTAGGGAGGGTGTTTCAATACAGTTATTTGTTGACTGGCTAAAAACTCCCTCACAGACAGTGCCGTGTGAGCTGGTGCATTGTCGTGATGCAAGAGCCATGAATTGTTGGCGAGAAGTTCAGGTCAACTAACTTTTTGATGCAGCCTTTTCAGCACTTCCAAATAGTAAACTTTGTTAACTGTTTGTCCAGTTGGTACAAATTCATAATGAATAATCCCTCTACTAGCCAAAAATGTTAGCAATATTGCTCCAACAAGTTTGCAAACTTAATTATCAGACCTTGCATATCATATCTCTATCTCTGTCTACTTAGATAACATAGATTACAATTTTAAATCCTAAAAACAACTTTCCCGAGTAGATTCTATTTTCTTTATTTTACAGAGAAAGCAAGGTTCAGAAGTGTTAAGTGATTTGCCTAAGGCTACCCATGAAATGTGCCAGAGTTGAGATTCAAACCCCATTCAATTGTCTCAGAACTAGAGTTTCTTGCACTATACCACACCATTCCCTACCATCTCCAGAATTCAGTGTCTCTGAATTAGGACTGAAACACAAGGTAGAGTACTGCTTTCTTCAACCTCAGCTAGGAATGTGTGTATAAGGCAACATAAATTTTTCGCCACTTTGTTCATGTCAGCAAATGACTGAGAAATTGCTGGTAGTATTTATTTTGATGTTATGAAAACATTTTAGTGACTTTATGAAAAATTCTAGTGATTTTTATGAAACAGTTTAGGTCAATTCACAAATACGAATATGTGTTCTAGTTCCAAGTAAATGCTAGTCTTCACATTTGGGAAGGAGATTAAGAGCTAAAGGCTATCAGAAGGAGAACCAATTCTGAATTTAGTCAGATACACTTGGATATCTGGTACTAAATGGTACCAGATACACTTCAGAATATTACTGGCTGATCACTGAACTGATAAGCTAAATGTCTGGAACCAAAACAGAGTTTTCCATTAACTGAGCAGTGTTACGATTTATAGGAATTGACCAACGAGAAGAAAAGTCATTCCATGAAACAAAGACTGGATATTGTGAAGTAATGTGACTCAGACTAGAAAAATATCCAAATGAATATGGCCATAAAAAATAATGTCAAAATTCAAGGAGAGAAAACTAAAGTGATGAATATACTATTGCCAAAAAAAAAATTAAAAACTCAAAAGAGAACATTTTCATTTGGCATTTCAGATGAATAAAAGTCACCTAACAGTCAACTGTAATAATCGATGACTTCAGCTAAAGATTTCTAATATGTGCCCAATCTCAACCCAAACACAGTCTGCTCATTGAGACTGACATTCACAGGCAGAGAAATAAATTCCCATGAGGCATCAGCTATATAGCTATTGGCCTTTCATGGGACATTTAGAAAATATCATTGATGGTTTAAACTCTGTAATACCTTGCTAACTCCTTAGCAATCGGTACTATGAGTTTATTTGACTAACTGACTCTGTCCCCATTGTTGTGTTTCTGAGAGTAGAATCTTTCAGTGTTGGAATACTGTTAGTGTCATGATTTTTAATACAATTGGGAAGATAATATTTAGCTGTTATTGACTACCCAGTTGAAGCTTTGGTGGCCAAGAAGGCAATATGAAAATACTTTGGCAATATTATAACAAATTTGAGAAATTTCCATTTTCCTCACTTTATATGAGTGTACTTTAAATGCTAATAAACACTTCCTAGGGTAGAGATGAAAATTAACTTACACCAAACAACAGACATGCATCCCAAGTCATCAAATTGTTTCTACTTGAGAATACTAAAGGAAAATTCTAAAATAACCATGTAAGAGATAGGAATACCCAGAGAGACTATGTGCAATGGAACAAAATACCCCGTTTATCAAAGCAATTTTAAAAAATTAAAACAAACAGACTACCCAATAACTTACTTGTTAAGAAGTGGACAATTTCTAGATTAAAAAAAAAATTCCAATGTTGCTGAAGGACTAGAAAGAATTAAAAGTATATTGTCCTCTTGATTAGGAAGATGTTTCATAAATATATCAGTTTTTCCTAAATAAGTCTATAAAATTAATGTGATTTCAATAAAAACACCAATGGCAATTAGACAAGATTATTTTAATCATATTTAAATGGCAAAAAAATAATTTAATCCAGAAATTTTTTTCTAAAAGAAGCATTATGGGCATCGTTCTATTAGATATTAAGCTATATCTTCCGAGCGAAACAGTGAAGTATTAGCATATTAATAAACAGATCAATAGAATAGTCCCAAAAGATCAGAAATGTAAAGAAATTTGTAGAAATTCTTGCATATGATAAAGTTAATATTTGAAATCATAGGTAGAAAAATAGGTGATTAATAAATTTAATTGGGATAACTGGTTAAACAACTAAAAATATACTTTCTTAACAATTTATACAAAAACAAATTCTAGGTACATTAAGGATTTAAAAGTGAAAAATAAAATTTAAAATACAAGTGGATATTTTTAAAAAATTTTGTGTTAGAATGGAAAATTCCTTTTTAATTATGGAATAAAACAGAGGTCATAAAAGAAAAAAATCATATTTTTATTATAAAATTCTAAAAGTATCTACATAGCAAAAACATTGAAACACATAAGAAAAAAATTAAAATTTCCAGTTCATATAAAAGAAAATTGATTAATTTTCTTAATAGGTAAAAGTTTTCTATAAATCAATGAAAACAAATAACAGCAACTTAAATTAAAATGGGCAAAATATTTAGACAAGTCAGATAAATGAAAATATAAATGGTCCTTAAGCATGTGAAAATATGCTCAATCTCAAACTCATTCATAATAAGATAAATATAAGTTTAAATTATAAAATGATTTTTCAATTAGCAAAGATTATAATGTTTGCAAACATATTGTGTTGAGAGAATGTCAAATAGGCACATGTATATTTTTCTAGAAATGTTAAATGGTACTATATTTATGAAAATGATTTGACAATACCTATGGAAATCTGATGCAGAATCAGCAATTTTATTTCTGAGAATTTGTTCTATATGTGCACTTGCAAAAATATATGCATATATTCACTGCAGCATTTTTTGTAATAGCACAACATAAAAAAAATCCTAAACACTAGGACTGATTAAATAAATTGTGGTACATCTATATGAGTTTGCTTAAAAAAAATGAAGGAGATTGTCATATATGGATGCAGACTAATCTTTAGAATATATGCTAAGTGACAAAAGCAAAACATCTAAGAGTATGTTGTCTACTTATTAAAAGGGAAAAATACCCACTTGTCTATATGCAGAGAGTGTCTCCGAACAAGGACCTGAGAATGTTACTCTACTGGTGTCTCATGGGGAAGGAAACTCAATTGTTGGGTGTTTCAGTTGAAAAGAGATTTAGTTTTCACGTTATTGCTTCTTGTACCTTTTACTATTATATCATGTATCTACTCAAAGAAAAAATAAGACTTATTTTAAACATTTCAAAACAGTGTATGGCTATTTATCAAGCTATCTCTCATGAAAGCAAGATATCAAGGGAAAGAACCAGATTTGTAGTCTAGAGAAAAAAGATATCTAGCTAGGTGATTGACAATCAGGAGGCCAGAAAATAAACAGGAAATTTAAGAGTTAAATCAAGGGATACCAGCAGTCTGCTCCCAGCAGTTTATCTGCTCAAACTTTTGTGTTAAAATTCTGCCCTCAGCAGCCCAACTTGAAACCTTTGCTTCATGGAGAATAAAAGAAGATTGATGTTTGGTGTTGGTACCATAACGATTCTCTGACAGGTAGCAAGATAGGCCAGGGGTGATTCTGGGTTTGCTGGCAGAGCAGTAGTTGATAGGGACAAGTCTCTAGACATCTGGAGGTTTTTCATGGAACTGGTCCTGTCTTGGGGTGCCAAATTTTTATATTCACTTAATACCAACTTTTCCCCAAAAATAAGACCTACCCAGACCATCAGCTCTAATGCATCTTTTGGAGTAAAAATTAATAGAAGACCCGGTTGTATTTTAATATAAGACCAGTTATAATACAATATAATATAATGTAATGTAATATAATATAATATAACATAATAATATAATATATAATAAATATTATATAATACTGGGTTTATATTAATTTTTGCTCCAAAAGACGCATTAGAGCTGATTGTCCAGGAAGGTCTTATTTTCGGGGAAACACAGTATGTCGCCATGAAAACCAGAGAATAAGACTGTCCTTCCCATCTGTTGAACTTCTGCCCAAGGTGGGGAGCTTTACTTTTCCATCTTATGTGCATTATGGGCTTACTTCTATCATATTCTCTGTACTTATGCCTCTCAATATTGATGAAAAATTTTAATTAGTAGTACAAATAAAATTTCTAAGATTCTAAATATCTGCTCAGATTCCCAACCTTGTGTGTTTGTAGGTGTATTTGTATGTGTGTATACACTCATACATGCACAAATGACTTCCTGCTTTTCACTCTTCATATACTCATGGTCACAGTGGTAAAAAATATCCCTGTTGCACTCCTGAGCCAGAGGCTCAATCAGTATAAAGTGTTATGGGTTAGCTGAATTGGAGGAGGCTCAAGAATTTGACGTTTACCCCAAACTCTTTTCTGTTCTACGGTGCAAAGTTGAGCAAGTTACGTAAACTTTGTGAACCAGTTTCCAAAAGAAGAGAGTACAAGTGCTTACTTAGCAGTGTTTCTACAAGTACTAATACTAATGCATGTATGTGAAGAGCCTGCCATGTGGCAATTGTTCAATAAATTGTTGTTGATTGAATGAAAGGCAGCCATAGTCAGGGTGCATCAAAAATACTATGTTGGTTTTTGTTTGTTTGGTTTTTGATATAATGAAAATACATGTATCTTTGTCTTAGTTTTAGCTAACACAATTAATAAGAAAGAAAGCCGATCTGTTAAAGTAATCAACATCAAATCTGTGAGTTATTTGTATTTCAAGAGAATCATACATACTTCATTGCCAGTTTACCAGCAGGTTTATTATAGCAGTAGTGTCAATAAATAATATTGTGCACATTATATACAAGAATATATGATTTCACCCCTCTTCCTTATCACAGCTGAGCAGATCTCAAACACACACATAAGGAAACGTGACAGATAAAGCCAAACTTTTATAACATCGACACTTTATAAGTCCTGGTTGGGTTAGACTAGAAAAAGCATTGAAACTTTAGCTGTAACATATTTCTGATTGGGACTCATCAATTATTAGGAAATGTGGAGATATTCTGGATTGAGAAGTTACATGGCAGTTACATGATGTCTAGTGAGCTCAGGACATCTCAGAATCCCTTCTTTCTGCGTTGGTCTTCTTCTTTTTGTTTTCATTCATCATGTCATTTCCCAGCTTACAGTTATATTTGTTATTATTTAAGGATAAACATTGAACAATTTAGCTAATTGTCCAAGCTACTATACATTAAATATATATATATATATATATATATATATATATATATATATATATGTGCATATATATATATATGTGCATATATATATATATATATATATATACACACACACATATATATATACATCTCCTCATCTGTGTATAATAATGTCATTTAAGGCAGGATTGAGCACATATCTTCTTACTCTATACCCATATACCATATGGACTGTCACTATGGCACTATTAGCTGGGCTGATCTTTTCAATCCAGCCTGGATTCTCCCTGTCTGTCCCCTCTCATCTCTGGGATTTTGATCAAAATTTTGCCTTTGCCTAGAACCCCATTCTTCATCCCCACATATTCAACTTCTCTCAACTTCTGAGACCTAGTTCAAGTTCACATTTTCTAATGAAGCTTAGGCATGGGGTAGGGGAGATGAGGAGAAGAATGGGAGATTAATTTCTTGTCAGCTACTACACCTTCTTTGCATTTAGAGTTATGATTGCTCATTAACTCGTTTGATATATGACCATTAACATATTTAGGTCTAATAGTTTTATGATTGTTAGTCTTGTCTTGCAGAAAATTATTATTAGCACTGTTTTTGAACTTCCTTGGCACATAGAGATGTGAAGAGTGTGTAGTCTATATATTTATGCTAAATTGATTTGGGTTGAACCTATCTAAATGACTGCTTGCTTTCTGTTAGCCTTATTTTAACATTTTAAAACGTTTTAGAGTTGGTTTTTCATCCTTCTGCTTGGATTCTTGCTACTTAACTACGTACAGGCATTTAGTAACAAACTTTATGAGCTTTAGTTCAGTGGTTTTCAAATGTTATTATACATATAGACTTTCCTAGGACCGTGTTCAACATGCACAAGCTGGTTTCTATTTCCCACAATATATTATAATAGATACCCTGAATGGCACTCTTGATTACAACAAACTATAGAAGTTGATAAAATATTAAAGCAATAATTTTACATTTGAAATTCACCACTGAACAGACAAGAAAGCAAGACATTTGTAATGGCCAGGATAAAGTGAAAGTATGGATAGCAAGATAAAGTCTCAGCCCTTTACAAGTCCTACAGCAGCTTTTATCATGCACCCTCTACCTGATGATGTATGGCTTCATTTCTTGTTACTTGGCATTTTAATGTAATCTAAAATCATTGATATTTTTATCATCTTACACACACTGTTGTGCTTTCCCTTCTGCCTAGAATGACTTTCTTCATTTTTTCACCTCACTAACTAGTAATCTAGATAAAGTTGTATATACTAGCTTATAAAATACTCAAATGGTTCCTTCTCCAGGAAGCTTTCTTTGACTCTGAGGCAGAAGGATTTTGCTCTTGTTTATACTCCCCTAATACCCAAAGTATAGTCTTCCTCATTTCCTTTAGCATGTTTTATTATGTCCCTTATTTCTTGAGTGGAAATCTTGAATCCACTCAAAGTGTGGTTCAACTTTTGACATGGTTTGGGCTGATGGGGAATGCAATAACCAATACAAGTAATAACTGCATTTCACTTGTTCATAATACTTATACACACATACATAAAACAGTGATAGAGATGGACAAATATGACAGTAGCTATAGGAATACAGCAAAACAGGCACACAGAGGAAGTAGTGTAACTTCAAGGATGTGGAAGATGGGAGGTGGGATGTTCCTAGTTAGAAGTGGCTGACTAGGAGATACACCTCCTACTAGAACTAAGCTCATTGCCCCACCTGCAGTTAAATACATAATTGTTTCACATGACCCAAAAGAGTCTTGACTGGGGCTTCTTTTACTCTACATTAGGATGTTTTTGCTTTCTAGAATATCAGTTATAGCCATTATGTTTTCATTTTACAGGTAAAGACTCTGCTAGAAAATTTCCAAGTGGCAATTTATGGTAATGACATCTCGTCATAAGGCCTTGCATATGGTGCATTCTTCATAATGTAAGTACTTTCTTTGGTCCTTGCCTATGGAATAGTCACAGAACTATAAATAATCTTGCTTGACTATTTGGATCATGATGTGAACAGAGAGGGGAGAATGAGCTCTTTTGCAGATTTATTCCTGCCACCAGGTTGCAATTATCATTAAACTTCCCTCTCTATTATACATTTCAAACCTTTCAGCAGCCTAGTCACCAACCATCTGAACTTTCAAAACTCTGAATAAAACAACCAAGTCAGGGAACTCAAGAAATCTGGAGAATCAGTGGGTGACAGTGGTTTGTGCCTGCCACATTTCTGTTTTTTCTTTCAACACTTCATTTTACTTAAATATTCACTCCAGAAGCACTTGCATTAGCTGAGTTTTAGCTGTAGCTCTAGCATACTGGAAATGTAATGTGTAGTAGCAAATTCATTATCACAAAATTGTGATGCAAACAATTTGGTTGCCTCATAGAGTTCATTATAAAATTATTCTACATAAACTGTGTGAAAAATGAAGGTGGTGAGTAGATGCTATTGCATTTTCACAGGATATTTACTTAAAATGATTTTCCTGGGAATAATTGAAGGTTTTAGAGTTATTATTAACTTTTTCAGGTCAGCAGGGCAACAGTTAGTTTCTCACTAATTTTCTCTGTTTCCTTAGTGACCTAAATGTACTCATAAACTGTTCCAAAGCTTTTATTAACATGTATGTGAACATTTTATATTTCTCCAGGATAAAAATGTTCCACTTTTCTTAGATTGTTTCTTTTCCTCTGAAGGAAAGCTTTTTCTTTTTTTCCTTCCTCTATACTTTTATCCATTGATGTAATAAAGCTTCAATGAAGAAAAAATCAAACCCCTTCTTTCGGACCAGTAGGGCCTATGACTAATGAGACTGCCCATGTGATGAAATTCAACATTTCATTGTTAATCACTGACAGGCACCTCTCTTTCCCATGATGAAGATACATATGTTTGGTTCTTGTTTATGAACGGCCGGGGTTAGCATCAATTAAAATTGCATCTGACAATAGAAATTACCTACAACAAGAGTTTATAACGAGATAACACTTGTCCTTGGTTATCCCTGTTTGGAAACATGGGAGTTGACAGGTCCAGCTGGATAAGAGGCCTGTGTCCTGGCCGGTCTTCTGAGGCATGAAATAGCAAGGGTTTCTTTCCCTCCCCACTACGAGGCACGAAATAGCAAGAGTTTCTTTCCCTCCCCACTACGAGGCACGAAATAGCAAGAGTTTCTTTCCCTCCCCACTACGAGGCACGAAATAGCAAGAGTTTCTTTCCCTCCCCACTACGAGGCATGAAATAGCAAGAGTTTCTTTCCCTCCCCACTACCTTTTCTTCTGTCCATTAGCGATAAGACTGCATACAGGACAACTTTCTCAATTTTTTCCTATGGGAGCAATGGTTTCCAACCTGTCTCTCTTTGACACATGACTGATGGCACTTACGTGACTTCGGCTACTTTCAGATACATTCCTGAGGTAATCTGTAATTCCAAGTTTAATTTTCCTTCTCTCATTAAGAAATCCAGGAATTGAACTGGATGTTATAGATATAAGCAAATCCTCTCATTTCTATATTAAAAAAAAAAAGACCAAAAATAAATAAATAAATGAAACACCTTGGGAGTTTTTCTATTTTAACTTTAATAAGTAAGATATTATTTGATACCTCTTTGTAATTGATCATTTCATATCATTGTGTCAGGACCTAGCTGAGAAGTAAAGGTTTGATCGATAGGATAGAAGTAAAATTTAGAGTTCTCTGATTCAAAATTTGTGATACTTCATAATGCATATATGTAGTCCCTGTCATTTACATTGTTTAATGTAGTCTTTAATTATTCACTGTCCTCAAAGCATTTTCAATACAAAGAAGTCCTTCATGAGCCTCCACCCTGTGAGTTTCAGCTACAAATTCTTGTGCATTGAAAGACACTGAAAATTATAATTCATATATTATGTAGGTTCATTGTGAACCTTAGTTGTATTGATAAACTTCACTTTTTCTACACAATTCCTTCTAATATATTAAATTGCATATGGGGATTTTTGAATTCAATCAGGGTAGTAATAGAAGACCTGTGTTTTTAACCACAGGTCAGCTTCAGTTCCCTCTTGAAGCCTTTAAATATTTAGTCAAAAAACAGTGACCTCTTTAAAAGATATGGAATGATTCAGTCAAAAACAAAAAAACAAAACAAAAAAAATCCCATGAAATAATTTGGTAATTTAAAAAAGTACTATGCTTGAAAGTCATGGAACTATTTGTTTAAATCTAGTGTGTTGTAAGGCAAAGCTTTGAATACTAGTTTTATTACTTACAAATTATGGAACTAGTTATTTTACTTTAGAACTTTAGTTTCCTTACATGTAAAATGTTGATAAAAGTGGTCACCTTTCAGAGAGTTCTTATAAAAAGTATAATAATATAAAGACCTATATAACAATATTAAACATTTGTGAGTTATATATATATATATATATATATATATATATATATATACATATTCATGCAATTAAGTGCTTCCCTACTATAAATTAATACCAGAATATTACAAAGATCCCACAGGAGCATAAATTTGTAGTCAGAAGACCTGACTACAATTTCTATATCTCTTCTATTTAACTATGTAAACTGAGAAATTCCCTGAACCCCTCTGGGCATTACCTCCACGTTCAGCATTGTAGTGTTGGTTGATCACTTCACTGCAAACATCACCCATCAGAAACTTGGGGAGCAGGAGAGAGGAGGCTGCTCGTGGAGAGCAGGATCCTGGTACCTAGAGGAGCAAACTGGACAGAAATCAGCATGGTGCCAGGAGTGCAGCCCAGTGTTCTAGCCTTAGGCAAGAATCTTGGCAGAACACTAGTCATTATAGCCTCCAGTTTTCTCATGGGAATTAGAGATAGTAACCTAACGAAAATCTTGAGGAGCCTAGAATCATCTCAGGAAGTATGAGTACTTGGCCTAGGCAGAAAAGCTAATTTTTGACCTTTTACTGTGAATGTGGTAAGTTCCTATTTTATTCTCTCGCTGGGTGAGAGTTGGCTGAGGGACCGGTACAAGGTCCCAGTGTCTAATAACCCCAATCTTTGCATAGTGAACAGAGGTGGAAATGACTCAAAATGACATCATTTATCCCAAAGTATTATTGTGAGGTCCAGGGAAATTCTATGTTTACCCTACAACCCTCTAAAAAAATAAGAGACTATTGGTTTATATTATATAACTCAACAATTTACTTGAGATTGCTTTTCCCATCCCATTAGTCCTAATCAATAATTAGGATTATCATTAGACATCTGTTCTATTCATATAGTGTCCAAAATGTCATTTGCCTAGGTAATATGTAGCAAAAGCATAATCGCTTACAAGAGATTCAACTCAGCTAATGAGAACTCTGAAAGTATATTGAAATTTAGAAAATTTATTCCGATTGAATTATGATGCTATTAATGACCAGCGTTATCATTCTATAATGTCAGTGCTTATTTACTTTTCTCAAGTATTTTTAGTCGGGGCCGGCCCGGTGGCTCAGGCTGTTGGAGCTCTGTGCTCCTAACTCCAAAGGCTGCTGGTTTGATTCCCACATGGGCCAGTGGGCTCTCAACCACAAGGCTGCCGGTTCAACTCCTTGAGTCCCTTAAGGGATGGTGGACTCGGCCCTCTGCAACTAAGATTGAACATGGCACCTTGAGCCGAGCTGCCTCCTGGATGGCTCAGTTGGTTGGAGCACGGGCTCTCAACCACAAGGTTGCCAGTTCGATTCCTCGAGTTCCTAAAGGGATGGTGGGCAGTGCTCACTGCAACTAAAATTGAACACGGCACCTTGAGCTGAGCTGCCACTGAGCTCCTTGATGGCTCAATTGAATGGAGCGCCGGCAACGGCAACTGGACCTGGAGCTGAGTTGCACCCTCCACAACTAAGACTGAAAGGACAACAACTTGACTTGGAAAAAAAAGTCCTGGAAGTACACATTGTTCCTCAATAAAGTTCTGTTCTCCTTCCCCCAATAAAATCTTTAAAAAAAAAAAAAAAGATTTTTAATTGAGTATTTCCTGCAAGGTGTTAGCACTGCTTATTAGAACATTCTTAATGTACAAACAATTCCCAAAACACAATATATTTATTTAATGACATCTTAACTTCCTAACCCAGACAGGGTTAATAGAAGTAGGGCTGGGGGAAGAAAGCATAAAATGCAAATTTCACTAAGGCTTCATTTTCACTTAATGATGTCCTCTAAAAGAAAACAGAAGATAGGAGAAGAAAGAAGAAAATAGTCCAAACCATAGATCTAAGAAGATGTGAGCATATCAAACTGAATAAAACCCAGAAAAACTCACATCAGGCATCAAATAATCAAATTGATGCAAATCGAAGATGAAGAACAAATCTTGCAGTCAGAGGACAATAAAAATAAACTGTAGATGCATTCTGTTAATTTAGACTATTCTTAAATTCACTATCCCACCGCATCTGTGAAAGAAACTATATTCAAATGGCTACACCCTGTGTGATTCTATTTATAAGGCATTCTCAATTCTATGCAAAACTATAAATATACAGAAAACATATCAATTGTTTCCAGGGGCGAGAGTAGAGGGTGGTGTTGCCCAGCGAGGGTCAGTAAGGAATTTTTGTGGGTGATGGAACTGGTATATATCTTAATAGTGGTATTAATTGCATGACAGTATGCACTTGTCAAACTTGCAGAGTTGTGCGTTAAAAAAGGGTGAATATATTGTACGTAAATAATACTTTTAAAAAGTGTGGATGTATGTGGGAAAACTCTGTAGAAAAAAATACTGCTTTAAAGAGGTGGTAGAATTTGAATCCAATTTTTAAAACTTGTATGATTAATAAGAAAGCTTGATATTATTTACTTAATGAAAAAAACACATGTACAGAGTACTTAGCACTAAAGTTACCGTAATTTGACTCCTTTATTTGCACTTAACCAAACTGCAGCATGGGCAACATAATCACAATCAAGGAACTAACATTAAGGATCATGAAATTCAAACCATTCATTTTACAAGTGAGGGAAGTGAATCTTGTAGCGGAACTAACTTTCTTAAAACACAATATGAGTGGGGAGCTAGAGCTGAGATTCCGCCTTGAAATTTCTGATTCCATTATGTTATTATGTAGTCAAACTTAAAATCAAAGGCCTGTAAATTATGATGGGGTCAAAACACCCTGGCACTTCTTTAAGGTCCTATATTTGTCACCTACCACTTTGGGAATGCTACTTTTGTAATTCTAACGCTGACGGGTCTAGAAAACCCTCATAGAAAGTAGCAATACTCTTCATTTTTGAAAGTCACGCTGCTAACATATTTTGGTGTATTTATCTATATAAATGCAGATTTTTATAGATTTTTCAGTTAAAATCACTAAAGTTTACTCACTGTCAGTAAAAAGTGGAGATTTTACTTTATAAAGTGTGGAACACTCTAGTTATTCTTTTAATAAGGCATAGAAAGATATAGTTTGCCATTTACATACGGGGTATTGAAAGGAACAGGGAAAGATCCTATTGCCATAAAATATGTTTTATTAATATAAATAGCAGTCCAGCCTCTACTCCTGAGATTGATAACTCTGTGAGTATGAAGTTTCATGTCAGTATTGCCAGTTGCTTTCTTATAGGAGGATAATGCTATTTAATTTCTGTTGACTTACTTACTTTTGTTTTCTCTGCAGAGTCTGTCTGTCCTAAGTAACTATGCTCTTCTGTGAAGACCTGATTTTCAGTCGAGTCCTACCTGCCAGCTTCTTGGCTCTCTCTGAGCCTGGCTCACTCCCTTCAATTTGAAGGGCGGACTGACTTCAAAGCCCAATAAATCTTGGTTGGTATAGTGACATAGCCATTATAAACTTGGATAAGTTATGGAAAGAGTATAAAAGGGAACAGTGATATTTCATCAAGTTTCCTTGAGGCTTTAGTTAAATGAGGATGCCATTAGCTGACACGGAGTAGGCCCTCTAGAGGCTATTTCTCTCTGGCCCCTTGTCTTGCATCCCTTTGTATAACACAAAGGCCATCTTTGTATTTCTGGTGTTGTGCTTCTGTGCTATCTGCTAAGCACCTTCCACTTGTTTCTCCAGACCACCTTCTGCACTTCTCTACCCTGCTTTGTGTGCCCTGGGTTATGCATTAATGGGCCACTTTGTGCTTTCACTATATGTGAATTTGTCCACTGGGAGGCACTGATAGGAGAATGAAGGTTGGGAGGAATGTGAGGTCAGAATATTTTCCCTCAGCTTCTTCTTTGACAGGTTCCAGTGAATTGACTGTTTTTCTACCAAAGGCTATAGCTCCTACTTGAAGGCCTTTTGCCTCTGTTCCTTTCTTGTCTTAGTTCTGGTAACCACTCTCTCTCCTTACACCTGCAGACCAAAGGTGGCAACTCAGCCATAAGTAGCTTTGGAATACTGCTCTTTGTCTTCTTGATGTAGTTGTCATTTTTAATCTTGCCAGTAGTTTTGTCAGGGCACCCTTTAAAACTCTTCTCTGTATATCTATTTCTGTCTTACCCAGATCCTGCCTGATACATAGGGATCATGGCTCTGGAATAAATCAAATATGGTATTCTATAAATACTCAAATTATCTTTCATGCCCACTATGAGGATCGAGTCTAGAAATACTCCAGAAATTCACAAATGTAGATAACAGAACACTAGAGAGGGAGCAGAGTGTTACTGACCAGCTTTGTCCCTTCTCCATTTAAAATCAACCCACAGTGAGGGAAGGGGCAGGCAAATCAATTGGAATACACATACAGACACATTCTAGATTTATAAAAATAAATAATTAAATAAAGTTAAGCAAAACTCAAGTGAAAAAGTATTTAAAAGAAAATGAAGGAAACTATCTCAATTTAGCAAAGTTGAAAGGTATAAAGAAAGGGAGATATCTCCGATAGTAATGCAAGTCAAAATGATAGGAAATTAGGATAGTAATATCTGAGGTGATTCTCAGAATAAATTTGTTGATGAAAATCTTCTGCTACTGTGAAGGAGGGCTAAGCTTGTATATTTCAAGGGCAAAGTTTTCCTTAAATATAACTAAGAATAGTGTTTCTTAAAAACTTGTCTATAACAGCATGTGATATAGCTTTCCAGAAGAAAATTAACCAACAGGCTGGGGAAACCTATTATTTAAATACTTTTTAATGGTAAGTCTTTGGTGATCACTGAAGAACTATCTCATTATCACCAGTGGAAAGTAAACAGAAGCTAAAAATTTTCTAGTCAGGGATATTTTAGAAATAATGACACATTTAATACATGATAGGAATAATAATTTAAAAAACACTTTAAAGCCTCTTTCAATGTTCTCAATCTGTTTCTATGAGATTATTCTGTATCATTTAATCTTTACTTATGGTCTCAATTTCTAAGTAAGATAGTGTCGTGCAGGGGACCCTGCTCGCTGCGCCATTTGTCACACGGGGTGGCCCGAGGGGTCTCAGTTCCCGCTTCCCACATAAGAATGCAGGACATGGTGAGGCCAAAAAGAAGCACCCACGGAGCCATAAGTAGGGGAGTCATACCACTATATCCTCATCGGCGGCTGGGCGGCTGGGTTGGAGACACAGGAAACAGGATCTACGTAATCTGCAACCCGCCGTCCTAACAGCAGTCCGCGCTTGCCAGCCACCATCTTTTTGCTAGCCCCCATTTTTTCTGCTAGCGTAGCCACAGCAGTTATATTAGTGGCCAATGGCTTACGGGTTACAGCTGACGGCCAACTAGCCACAGCTGCTGGCCATCTGATCACAGTTGATGGCCATTTACTATCTGAGCCAACACCTTTCTATGTGAGGCCAAGAGCCTGGAAATTGCTTTCTGGGGCTCTGTCCCCACAGATAGTATTACCAAAAATCCCAAATCAAAGTGCGGAAATACTGAAACCTATAGGTGAATAATTTATAAATTCCCAATACTCAATCTGGAAATAATGTAGATCTGGCATGTTGGCTATATACTAATCCTTCTCAAATTCTTCCAAAACAACTGAAGAGGAGGGAATACTCTCAAAATCATTTTATGAGACCAGCATTACTGTTATACTGAAGCCAGTCAAAGATACTACAGGAAAACTACAGACCAGTACTTGTGATGAACATGAATGGTAAAACCCTCAATCAATACTAGCAAATTAAATTCAACAGCATTTTAAAAGGATCACATACCACAATGGAGTGAGATTTATCTGAGATGCATATGAAAATCAATAAATATGATACACCACATTAACAAAATGAAAGGTAAAAAACACATGATCATCTCAATAGATGCAGAAAAAGCATTTCACAAAATTCAACACCCTTTCATAATAAAAACTTAACAAATTAGGTATAGAAGAATGTACCTCAACATAATAATAGAGGCTATATATATATATATATATATATATATATATACACACACATATACACATATACATATACATATATATATATATACACATATACACATATACATATATATATATACACATATACACATATATACATGACAAGTCCACAGATAATATCATATTCAATGGTGAAAAGCTGAAAGTCTTTCGTCAAAGATCAGATGCAAAACAAGATTGACCTCTCTCGTTACTTCTAATCAATATAGCACTGGAAGTCCAGCCAGAGCGATTAGCCAAGAAAAATAAATAAAAGTCATCCAAGTCAGAAAAGAAGTAAAACTGTCTCTGTTTGCATATGATATGATCTTACATATAGAAAACTCTAAAGACTCCATCAAAGAAACTGTTAGAACTAATGAATGAATTCAATAAAGTTGCAGGATACTAAATCAACATACAAACACTGAAAGGAAACTATCAAAAAAGGTATAAGAAAAACTGTTTCATTTACAACACTATTAAAAAGCAAAGTGACCAAATTCAATAACCTAGAAGAAATGGACAACTTCTTAGAAACATATAGCCTTCCTAGGCTGAACCACGAAGAACTGGAAAATCTAAACAGGCCGATCACCAGTAACAAAATTGAATCAGTCATCAAAAACCTTCCCAAAGCAAAAGTCCTGGAAAAGATGGCTTCACTAGTGAATTCTGCCAAACTTTCAAAGAGGATCTAATACCAATTCTGCTCAAACTCTTCCAAAAAATTGAAGAGACAGTACTACCTAACTCATTATATGTGGCCAACATTACCCTGATACCAAAACCTGGTAAGGACAACACAAAAAAAGAAAACTACAGACCAACACCTCTGAAGAATACAGATGCAAAAATCCTAAACAAAATTCTAGCAAATTGAATACAACAATGAATTAAAAAGATTATTCATCATGACCAAGTGGGGTTCATCCCTGGAGCACAAAGATGGTTCAACATCCGCAAATCCATCAATGTGATACATCACATAAACAAAATAAAGGACAAAAATCATATGATTATATCAATTGATGCAGAAAAAGCATTTGACAAGATATAACATCCATTTATGATTAAAACACTTAATAAAAAAGGTATAGAAGGAAAATACCTTAACATAATAAAGACCATATATGACAAACACTCAGCTAATCTCATAATTAATGGTGAAAAACTGAAGCCCTTTGCTCTATGTTCAGGAACACCACAGGGCTATCCCCTATCACCTCTGCTTTTCAGCATAGTGTTGGAAGTCCTTGCCAGAGCAATCAGGCAAGAGAAAGAAATAAAATTCATCCAAATTGGGAATGAAGAAGTTAAATTGTCACTCTTTGCAGATGACATGATGCTATATAGAGAAAACCCTAAAGACTCCACCAACACAATCAACGAATGCAGTAAAGTTGCCGGCTACAAAACCAATGTACAAAAGTCCATTGCATTACTATATACTAACAGTGAAATCTCAGAAAAAGAAATACGAAATACAATTCCTTTAGCAATTGTAGCAAAAAGAATAAAATACCTAGGAATAATCTTAACCAAGGATGTGAAATACCTATATGCTGAAAACTATAAGAAATTTTTAAAAGAGATTGAAGAAGACACAAAGAAATGGAAAGACATTCCGTGCTCATGTATTGGAAGAATCAACATAGTCAAAATGACCATATTACCCAAAGCAATATACAGATTTAATGCAATCCCTGTTAAAATCCCAATGGCATTATTAAAGAAATAAAACAAAAAATCATCAGATTTATTGGGAACCACAAAAGACTCCCGAATAGCCAAAGCCATCTTAAAAAAAAGAACAATACTGGAGGTATCACACTCCCTTACTTTAGCTTGTACTACAAGGCTACAAAAATCAAAACAGCATGGTATTGGCAGAAAAACAGACACATAGACCAATGGAATAGAATTGAGAAGCCAGAAATAAACCCACATAAATATGGACAGATAATTTTTGACAAAGAAGCAAAAAACATACAATGGAGAAAAGACAGCCTCTTCAATAAATGGTGCTGGGAGAATTGCATAGCCACGTGCAAAAGAATGAAACTGGACTGCTATCTGTTTCCATGTACCAAAATTAACTCAAAATGGATCAAAGACTTAAGCATAAGACCTGACACAATAAAATGCATAGAAGAAAACATAGGTACTAAACTTATGGACCTTGGGTTCAAAGAGTGTTTTATGAATTTAACTCCAAAGGCAAGGGAAGTAAAAGCTAAAATAAACGAATGGGACTACATGAAACTTAAAAGCTTCTGCACAGCAAAAGAAACCATCGACAAAATAAAGAGGCAACCAACTGAATGGGAGAAGATTTTCGCAAACAGTGCCTCCGATGGGGCTAATATCCAAAATATACAAGGAACTCATGCAACTCAACAACAAAAAAACAAACAACCCAATTGAAAAATGGGCAGTGGATCTGAAGAGACATTTCTCCAAAGAGGACTTACAAATGGCAAATAGACATGTGAAAAAATGTTCAACGTCATTAATCATCAGAGAAATGCAAATAAAAACCACAATGAGATATCACCTCACCCCAGTCAGAATGGCTATCATCAACAAGACAAATAGTAATAAGTGTTGGAGAGGCTGTGGAGAGAAAGGAACCCTCATACACTATTGGTGGGAATGCAGACTGTTGCAGCTGTTATGGAAGGCAGTGTGGAGGTTCCTGAAACAATTACAAATAGAATTACCATATGACCCAGCAATCTCTCTCCTGGGTATCTACCAAAAAAATCTGAAAACATTTATACATAAAGACACGTGTGTTCCAATGTTCATTGCTGCTTTGTTTATGGTGGCCAAGACATGGAAACAACCAAAATATCCTTCGATAGATGAATCGATAAAGAAGTTGTGGTATATATACACAATGGAATACTATTCGGCTGTAAGAAAAGATGATATAGGAACATTTGTGACAACAAGGATGGATCTTGAGAGTATAATGCTAAGCGAAATAAGTCAGACAGAAAAAGCAGAGAACCCTATGATTTCACTAATATGTGGTATATAAACCAAAAACAACAAAAGAACAAGACAAACAAATGAGAAGCAAAAAGTCATAGACACAGACAATAGTTTAGTGATTACCAGAGGGAAAGGGGGGGGTAAGGTATGAGGATAAGAGAGGTAAGGAGATGAGGATAAGGGGATCAAATATACGGTGATGGAAGGAGAACTGACTCTGGGTGGTGAACACGCAATAGGATTTATAGATGATGTGATACAGAATTGTACATCTGAAATTTATGTAATTTTATTAACAATTGTCACCCCAATAAATTTAAAAAAAGCAAAGTGAAATAAGCCAAACAGAGAAAGACATATTTCTACATGGTATCACTTATATGTGAAATTCAAACAAAATTTTGAAGCAAAGAGTAGAATGATTGTCACCAGGAACTGGGCTAGGGAGAGAATAGGGAGAGGTTGATCAAAGAAAATAAAGTTGCAGTTATGTAGGATGAGTAAATCTAGAGATCTAATGTATAGTCATAATGACTATTCTTATATAATCTATACTTACATAGTCATTATGGCTATACTTAATCACACTTTATAGCGCACTGGAAATATGCTAAAAGAGTAGATTTCAGATGTATTTACCACACACAAACAGTATCTATGTAAGGTGATGATATGTTAACTAGCTTGACTGTAATAATCACTTCACTAAGTACATGTATATCAAATTATTTTATACAACTTAAACATGTACAGTATATATTATAAATATATAAAGAAATGAAAAAAGTTTAAAATCCTTGCTAACTGAGTTCATCTTCTATGAATGGAAAGGAACTGCTGTTTTGGGGGTGAAGAAACCTTGCTAGGTTCAACTGTCAGGAACAGAAGGCAAAGAAGAAACAAACAGGAAGGAGCAAGTTTCTTTCTCTGCCAGCCTGTACCTACACCTGGTGGTAAAGCCTAACAAGAGGACAGCTGTCAACGCAAAGATGTGGTTGCAGAATTCAGATAAGAGATAGCAAAGGTCATTTCTCATCGTAATTGACTTACAGAAATTAACCTCGGAGCTTCCTACTTTCTCACAGTTCACTTGACCAGGACCCAATGCAAACAATATAAAAATTATATGATTCTAATTAAAGCATAGTTTTGTTTTGTTTTCTTTAAGATATTGTTATGGTCAGATTTACATGCTCTCATTCATATTTTTGCAGTGTCTGAGTGAGATTCAAATTGAACTAAAAAAATATACATCCAGGTGCACAAAATATTAAAATTTACATAGGTTATAGTAAGTCCTGCAACATTAAAATTACCTTTATTAATTATGCACCATAGTGTAATTACCAGGGGAAAATACCTGGGAGAGAATATATTGGAATGACACTATAAAAATGACTGTGATATGGAAGCCAGGGGTCACTTCCAAGGCATTCTGTATAATAAATTCATTTTCACACAGTGTTCTATTGAATTCCTTTGACTTTCTGGTATAATCTACTGTAGAGAAAAGAGTAGAGTTGAAATAATCTTTTAGGTTTTTATCAAGCCCAGTAATTATTTCTATACCTTATGGCATACATAAGATATACTCTAAAGAAATTCCCCCCAACAACTCATTATTAAATCCTTGAAAAGCCCATTGTTTTTGTTTTATTTTTTTCCCGTTTTTGTTTCTGAATCACTGAGTAAGGGGTCAGAAAAATGCCTAAAACTGACAGATGGTCAATAAATTCTGTGAACTGTTGTGTGAATGAATGGATGGATGAAAGGATGGGTGAATGAAAGAATGAATATGTATGAAGCACTTTTCATGGTTCTTTGTGAAGCTTATGAGAACTATTACTGTGTCTTACTTATAAATTGAGATATTGTGTGATGGTTAATTCTATATATCAACTTGACTGGGCCACGGATAGAATGCCCAGATATCTGATTGAACATTATTCTATTTGCTTCTGTGAGTGTGTTTTTGGATGATATTAACATTTAAACCCTTAGTCTGAGTAAAGCAGGGTACCTTTCCTAATGTTGGTGGGCCTCATGCAATCAGTTGAAAGTCTCACTAGAACAAAAGGGCTGACCTTCCCCAAAATAAGAGAAAATTCCTCCTGTCTGATTACCTTTAAACTGGAACATTGGCTTTTTCTTGCCCTTGGACTTGAACTGAAATATTGGCTCTTCCTGTTTCTCAAGTCCGCTGGACTTCCGATGAGAACTAAATCATTGATTATCTCATTTCTCAGGCATTTGAACTCAATCTGGAACTACACCAATGACTCTCTTGAGTTTCCACTGTGTCAGCTCACTCTACAGACCTTGGGAGTTTCAGCGTCCATGAGCTCATGAGACGATTCCTTATAATCTCTTTGTCTCTCTCTTTCTCACTCTCTGCCTTTCTCTCTGTCCCCCTCTTTCTGTCTTTGTCTGTTTCTGTCTCTATCTTCCCCCTCTCTCTATATTTATAGATATAGGTATACAATCACATATATACACACATTAGATTACGCGTATCTTTTGGTTCTGTTTCTCTGGATAACTCTGGTTAATACAGATAGTGAGTCAAATAAATGAAGCAGGAGACAAAATAGAGATAGAGGACCTCCTGGCTTTTCAACTTGAACTTGCAATTTGTATGCTTCCTTTCTTCTTCGATGTCACTTTTATAATAATTACCACTACTGCTAGCTGCCAACAATTGTCACTATCGGCCAACAATGTACTATCCATTTTACCCATTTTATCTTTTTCATTATTTTGGGAAAAATATTGATAAAGAAACCTGCAGCCGAGAGAATAATGACTAAGCTTACATTGTTAATAAAAGGCAAACATTGTATTTGAATCCACAGTCTTCTGACTTCAGATTTTATACCCTTGACCAGTCGTAGTTCCAACATTAATTTGTTGGATGCCCTTAAACAAACATTTTATTTACCCTTTTGTTTTTTGTTTTTTACTTTTATAAAAAGGAAGTGTTAAATTTGGTAATTTTTACTGTTCCTTCCAGCCCTAACAGTCTGTGATTATGTAATCCTTAAGAAGCAGATAAAAAGGATGCAATGCTCCAGCCATGCCTGGGGTCAAGGCCAGACAGGCCCAAGTGTCAGGCACAAACTCAGCACTTAATTAGCACCTCCACTTACAGAGCAGTTTGGAGACACTCTGACTGCCCTGAAAGATTTTACTTATTATTCCTGTGTGGCTATAGTCCCCAACAGTTTTAAAATATTAAACTAGATACGTATGTATATTCTCTGTCAGACTGAGTATATCTTCTCTATCTGTATGATATAGCATAAGACAAACAATTGTCAATCAAACAGGATGTGCATTTTTAATATTGATATATTGCAGGATAGTTCTCCATTATATTGGACCAAGGTATATTCCAAACTTCATTTTAAAATGTATTTTTCCATATCTTAACCGTGAATGTTAAGCATTTTGAATTCTGTCAGTGTAATAGGTTAAACAAAATCTCATGACAGGTTTTCAATTACTTTTACTAAGAGGTTGAACACTTTATACCTTATTCATACCTTATTTGCTATAAACTAGATATACACATATTCTTTGTTTCTTTCACTATTGTGTTTAGGGCTATTTTGTTGTTTTTGTCATTTGTTTATTAAACTCTAAAATTTATCGAGAATTTGTTTTGTTTTCAGATGTGAGGTAATAATCCATTTTTTCCAGATGACTACCAAAATATCTCAATGAGAAATAAGAAATTATTCACACAATCTTCAGTAAAATCCAACATATTTGGCTCATTACTTCTAGATTTTCTAGTTGCTTCATTAGTTGGTCTATTTATGTGCCAGTATTACATTGTCTTAATTATTTTAGACCTGAGTTATATTTTGATATATTAATTTTCTAAGTTATGCTTACTTATTTTCATATGAACTTCTGGGTTATTTTCAAGGTATAAAAAATGTATTAGCATTTTTGTTTGGATTACATAAATTTCTAGAAAAAAATGAGAGACGACTGGTACATTTGGAAGACTGAGTCTTTTTATCCAAGAACATAGTATGCCAGTTAATGGAATATTTATGTCCTCCTAAAGAGTAATTTTAAAAATTTATGAATTACTTGGATTTTACATAAATCTTTTGTTAATTATAAATAAGGTATAAACCTTAAGTATAGAAAGATCATTAAACATTTGTACTAAAATTATTATCATAATAGGAATTATTCTTTTTATCATAATTTCTTGGATTATTTGGAGTTTGTTTTTAACCAATCAATTATTTTCTATGGGTAGAAACTCACTTATACAAAAATATGTGTCTTTAACAAAAGGGGCAATCCTGAGAAATTCATATGCAAAAGGCAAAATCAGATCATTAAAAACAAAACAAACAATTGAGAGAAGGTTAATCATAAAGGAAATTTGACTTATAAAAATGTGAATCCCTAAAGACAACATGGGTGAGAATTTCTACTGGATTTTTAAATTTTGACTAAAGCTATATGATTATGAATGGCATAGAAAGGGAGTAGAACTGATTCTAAATTTTAAAAGGATACATATAATCTGTTTTATCTCAAATTAGAGCTAAACACTAATATTTGGCAAGAGTTCTAAATAGTTTTCTCACATCTCCAGGGTTAATCTGCTCATTAGGTGATAGATAAACTGGTTAGAAAATAAATTGTCTAAAATTTTTGTCCTCCATTGGAATCATGCTGCACAGAGTATGAAAAACAAAAATTGCTAACTGCTGACTAAATAAGTACAGGAGGAAAATATGATGTCTGTGGATTTAGCTTTTAGCCTATTCCATATGCTTAGTATACATGCTTGCTGGCTCAGGGGCACATTCTTTAATGCCTTCATCACACCCCCTTGATCTTAGGTTTTTCAGTGACTGGTATGAACACCACTCATTTACAGGGTTGCCAGGAGTTGGAGCTCACTAGACCGCATGTGACACAAAAAGCACATAAACTGTTGGAATTTAAAAATCGCCTGGGTTCCTTCCTTTTCTTCCCTTTCTGGGTTCTGATCATGTTGAGAAGAGCAAAGAGTAAAACAGCTGAGAGACTAAATACCAGTTTTATTCTTTAGAAAGCCTAAGGAATAAACATCTTGTTGTGAAAGCCAAGTGGGCCATTTACTTGTACCACAAGCGTGGGGAGATTTATCAAAGGACATAAAGGCACCCAGAGTTCATAGAAGAGCCTGCTCCTCAGAAGCAGCCAAAAATATCCCCTTTCTGAGGGTAACTCCTCCCAATAAAAAGGCTGAGCTCAGTCAAATACTTAGTTATAGTGACCACATTTACCAATCAGAAATATCATCTACCTCCCCACGGCAAAGCAAATAAATGAGCTGAGATATATTTGTGAGAATCTTTACAGAAACTGAAAGAAAAATTTTAAAAAGATGTTCTCCCTACTTCCATTTTTTATTTTATCCCTGCTTTGGTATTTTAAAAAATGGCCTGTTTGGCCAAAGAAATGTAGGGTAAATGACTCACTAAGAAGAAACTAGCTGTATTTTCACTCTAAAATTTTTATATTTTTTGATGATCTTAACTTGTAGACTGAAATGCTCACTTCGGATGCTCATTGTTGAAAAGGCAGCAGCCAATTCCAGAAATTCCGTGAAGCTTGAAGTTCAACCAATAGCAGACTTAACCTCATCTTACTTGTTTTTAAATAATTAGAGCAATTCCACTACTTACTTGGAAAAAAAAAAAAAAAAGCCCAGATTTCTTTTCAAGTGACATTCTTTTAATTCCATGTATAGCTGACCTAAACAAAGAAACTATTAGTCATCGGAGTCGGAGACTAAAGATCCGTGTGTTTTGTCCTTCTTACAGCCCCAGTTTAGAAAGAACATACGCTTGGGTACATTCTGAGTCAAGATTTATCTACAACTATGGGGCAAATGGCAAGAAGAGGGTGCTATAAGGGGGAACAGTTAAAAGCTATCACATTCTGGGGAGAGAAAGCATATTTTTCGTTAAAAATAGAAAATGTCTCCTTACTTAGTCATGTATACAAGCTTTGGATTGATTTTGCTTTCAAAAACACATAAAAGGTAGAATAAACAGGCAATGTGAAGAAAAAGAATTGATACAATATTGAATGTGGACTGGATTCCTTAGCTGCCAGGCTCTAACCCAAGCAAGGGACAAACCAACAGTGAGCATGCTGTAGTGATGAAAGTTTGGGTATGGGACTTATATCTGCATGTCCCAAAGAACGTATTTATAGTTTGTCCATTCTCTTATTCATAGCCTCTAATGTTGCTTCCTCTTTCCCTTACCACTGATTGACTAAATGTGACTTTATAATTGTTAACATTACATGTCCAATAGATGCATTATTATATATCATAGACTGAAAAACTAGAAGATATTCAGGCTCTCATTACTTTTGCGGTGATAGAAGTAACTTAAAAGTATCATGTATCTTTAATGAGTGACAGTGATTCTTAATCAACATGGTGGCAAAAACAGACAAGTGTTAAATGGAGTGTTACCATGGCATATGCTCTGTATGTGGGAGCAAGTTCAACACAGACACATTCTCCTGTTGGTCTGTCTGTCAGAATGTGTTCAACCAGTGGGGATTCTTAGTCATTATATGAACAGGTTTGTTTCAAAGCAAAGAGTTTTATATATATGAATCAATGTGAATCAAATAGATGAATAAAACCAGTGGATAAATAATCAAATGCATGCCAATTATGTAGGTTTATTTTTTTCTTGATAGGAACCCCTTGACAAAAGTGAACCAACCAAAAGGTACATCTTTTGTTTCCACAACACATTCCCTGAAGAAGTGGTTCCATATTATAAAAATTCATTTATCCTTCCAATTAATTTATAAATTAAGTAAAATTTTCAACTATATCCTGATGTTATTATTTTGAAACTTGGAATACTTATTATAAACATTTTTGAAAAATGAGATAAATAAGAATAATTAGGAACTTCTGAAGAAGAGATACAATGTGAAAGAATTTCCCTTGATTCTCTAATTTCTTTCCTCTCCCCTGAGATCTTCAAATACAACATGCATTTACACTCATTAAGAAAAAAAATAGTTTGGTACTAAAAGAGAACAGAACTCAGAAAAGAGATGAAACAATATATGAAAACTGATTATCTCTTGAGTAGTATGTTTATGAGTCATTTTTTTCTTTTTATTTAGTCATATTTTAAAATTTTTCTATAATTAAAATATTTTTTAGTACAAACGATAGAAATTAAAAGTATACAGACCAATGAAATAAAATTATTTCTATAGCAATGAAAAATTCAAATAACATAAGATTATAAATTATTTTGTAAATTAAATCAACAAATATTTTTTAAGTGCCTACTATGTTCTGTTTACATATGCAGTAACTTTCCAGCTTCCTATTCTTAAACATAAGTTTGACATTTCTCTAGTTTCTACATGCTTGAGTCAGGTTTTGAAAATATCTGGCTGAGAACTGTTTACAGTGTTCTGAGACATGCGTGCCTCACTGGAGCCGTTCATTCCCTTCAGCACACGTTGTATGGCTCCACTTTTAATCAATCAGCAAAGGCAATATTCTCTGCTCAAGTTTCCGTAACACTCTTCTGTTCAATATTGTGATGCTTGTGGGTAATTGCCCAAGTGTGAAGGTAAGTTGGAGAATTCATTACTGTGACCAGGAGAAATGAAGTTAGTCTGTTACAAATTCACCGGGAATGTGGTGTTCTTTTGTGTCTTTCAAATCCATCCAGTTTGCCTGTTTTATCTGGGACAGCTGCAACAAAATTCCTCTAGTTTCCTTATTTGAAAGTTGAAATTTATGTATAGGATTATATTGTGAAGCCTCCATAGCAAAAAAGACCACAGCTAGAAGACTAAGATGAGTGCAATGAGTCCCAGCTCTCCTTAAGCTCTACAGTGTGTATCCATCTGGTAGACTTGATCCATTCACAGCACCTTGCTGGGTCCCATTTCCTCATCTATAAAATAAACATGTTCAAAGAGAAATGTTTATGCTTATTTCTACCACTGCTATCAATATTAATGAAGTTCTCCAAATAGAGCCAATATTTTGGTTTCTGATTTGTTAATAGTGATAGAATTGTTCTGTATCTTGACTCAATCAATGTCACTATCCTGGTCAACAGCTAAAAAGTTTATTAAAACACGCACACACACACACACACACACACACACTTAAGTTTTAAAATCATTTAAACAGTTTTCCATATTAAATATAAAATGTGACCCTGAAGAGAGAAAACAAATTCACCATAATTATTGTTTATATGCTGCAGGGCAAGGAGCAAAGTAAAGCAATTATATGAATTCCTAACAAGTGACCAATTTTGTTTACATGTGTTATATTTTCCTTCTCTTTGTCTTCCTTCTCCTCCTTAATTATAGCTAGTTTTCTAAGAATCTACAAATAGTATAAGTATCTAGAAGGGATCTTGTTTGTAATGTATTTGTTATATTCATTGAGGGCTTTACTATTTTGATAAGACATATCTCGGTTACTTCCCAGGGTGCCTTTGGCAGATAACAATTTTAGGCAGACATACAACTTCTTAGTGGAAGCATAACACCTTTTGAGGGTCCTTTGGGAGACAGGGGCTATGTTTCTACCATGGTCTTTATTATGCTACTAAGGTATAAGCAGTCAGAGAAAGCTCGGTGCACCTAACACCAGCATGTGCCACATTTAACTATTGGGCTAAAGCAAGAGTCATTCTCCTTGAACTCCAGCTCTACAAAATACCTCATTACAGGACTTCAAAGTGTAGCTTGAATGCCAGAAGAGAGGGAAATTGGGCCAGAAAGTCACAATTAATTTGGAAATGTCTCTCCCTTCACGTTGAGAATGTTGTCTCTCATGTACCCCAGTGGTTATTTGGCTTGCCTTGAAGAACTTTGACATTAACTCCAACGAAAAAAAAGCTTTTAAATTTCATGTGAGCCTTTTTTATTCCCCCTTCAAAATAGTCCCTGTTTTTTGTTTGTTTGTTTGTTTATTTTTTTCTACAATTGAAGCAATATTGGGAAAGTAGATAGACCCAATCAGATCTCAGGGATATGAAAAAGGAAACCAGCACCTCCGACATGACCACCAAGTAAAGTGCTGTCATTTAAGCTCTGTCAAACCAGGTTTATAGTTTAGACCCACATTGCAGAATTCAGACAATGTGGCATAAGATATCAAAGTACAGAATGTTTATTACATTCACTGTATACAAGCCTCATTGTAGAACTACGTAAGGAAGAATCAAGTATAAATGCTATGGAATCCCAGCTTTGCCATGTGCTGCTTCTGTTGTGGGAGAGCGGTGTTTCTGACTCAGTGGAAGAGACTCAGTGGTCCGCAATCTTAGGGATGATTAATTCCTGGGTAAATTCAGCTATTTAGGCTTTGCCTGGGCAGATATATAAGTCAGTGGTTGGCTAGTAAAACAAAAACCACTCTAGGTCTCCTTGACAGGGTGAATTTTACTCAAAGTTACTATAGGTATGATAGAGCTACGAAACTCTGAGATTATCAATTGTTTAGAAGCTGCCAACAATCCTAGAGCAAGAGAGACAATAGCATCATCTGGTAAGAGGTGGAGACTGATGATATCTGAGTAAAGGGGCTGGAGATATAGCCAACACCAGAACATATTGCATGAAACAGAGAGAGGCAGAGAAATACCCTGTTTTCTCATTCTCAAGCCCTTTCATTGTACACCATTGCCTTCCATTCCATAGTTAAACCTACCTAGAAACTAGAAGGATAAGGGGGCATAGACATAAAGTTTCTGTGATACAGAGCTAAGCAGAGGAAGGGAGTGTTGGATAGAATATCATATTGGAATGGTGTATAAAGCAAGCAAGTGAGCAACTTATTGGTGAAAATGGAAGGAATGTAGGTGGCCTCTGAAGCTGGAAGAGGTGGCCTCTGGAAGCTGGAAGAGGCAGGGAAACAGATTTTCCCCTACGGCCTCAAAAAGAAATGCAGCTCTGCTAACACTTTGGTTTTAGCTCATAAAACCCATTTAAGACTTCAGACATCTGGAACTGTAAGATAAATGTGTATTGTTTGAAGCCACATAAGTATGTGGTAATTTTTACAGCAGCAACAGAGAGCTGGTATATTCATTAGCAGTATAAAATTGTTATGAAAATATCCTATAAATTAAAAGCAAAGAAATCTAAGGGAAAGTTACACATTAACCAAGTGAGAGTTTGCTCATTCTATCCATTGTAGATATGCCATTCCCAAGATCATTGAATTCCCATTCTAGTTCCCTCACCCCATGTTGTACTTTCTTAATAGAATCTGAACATACCCCCATTTTGCCTATTTTCTATTCCCCAGTAGGTATGAATGAGAGGTAAAGGGGACACCCAGTCCTGCTTATTTTATAATAAATCCTGAAGTCAAGTATTAATTAACTTGACTTTTTTTCTTTCACCTTATAATTGAAGAGCATTTATCCTTTCCCACCATCACTAGAAAATAAAGTAATTGCTCAATTAGCAAGAAGTTATTCCAGGAATGACTAATTTGAGTATCTGTTAAGTCTGTACCTAACTCTCTGCTGTGTCAACTGGAATAAAAAAAATTAAATATCAAATAAAAGATGTGAGAAGGACTTGCCTTAACAAGGTCAGCATTTCTGAAACACGTTAAAGCAGGAAGAAAACAACATTCAGCTTTGTCAAGACTGGCCTGACAAATGGAAAGGGACAGAAGTTCAATTTGGACAATGCGGGATCCCAGATGAGCCAGAGGAGCATAACTGCCTTTCACTCCCAAGCACTGCTTTGCAACCCAAAGACATGAAGCAGCTTCTGTCTCAAGTTTGGTCAGTGTCAGGGGTCTCAGCTTCCTGACTCCAGCCCTGGTGACTGTAATCACAACTAACAGAACCTGGCACTTTTGCTGTCTGCTTTGGCATCATGATTAGGTGTCGAAAGTGAAAATCGTGTGCTCTCATTTTCTACTGGCTTGGGGAAGAGAGCAGTGCCTAATTCTTTCCAACAAAAAATAAGTGGAACTGAGTCTGTTCTTTAGCTTACTGGTATTCAAGAGAGCAGGGATTCCTGTAAAACTTTTATTTGAGGGGTAAAGGGCCTTTATTTTAGTTTTTTTTTTTTATTTAAAAGTTTATTTAAGGGGCAAAAACATCTCTGACCCCTTCTCTGCATCCCTACCTCTTTCTATCCCATCAACCACTGGACTTCCCTGCAATTAAGATGCCTCTCCTTTGTCTTGTGTTTCGGAGGATTGATTTTGCTTTCTTACTTCACCATTGCTGTAAGGTTTTGACCTCCAATCCCATGTCATTGGTGATTCCCTCCACTTCAGTGTGAATGAGATGCATCTCGCTTTACTGGAGGTTTGATAGGGGATATGTTTAGAGATGACTTTGTTGGGAACAAGAGTATTAGAGACTCCTACTTTAAATCTTGAGCCCACAACTGGCAATTTCCTTCATCTTCAGGTTCCTCATCTAAATAATACAGATGCTAATGTTTGTACTTAATTCATAGAGTGATCTATGGAAAAAATATTTAACTGAATAGAAAGTGTTTTAAATTTTGCCTGGCACATAATAAATTCTTTATGATTTTAGTCATGTTCAATATTCTCATTTTTAAAGGACCAAAAAAGCCATCAGAATGGAGAAAATGTGCGTACCAGGCATGTGTTGATTTTACAAATTGATGAAGGGTGAGTGTCTTATGTTGCTTTGTCATAATCCCTGTTTGTTATTTTCATCAGCCTTTACTCAGGGCTCAGGGCTGTCTGTTTGCTTAGCGTCAATGTGTCTCACAACAAAAGCCCTGCTGATGGGGGTCAGTAGTGCTACTTTTGTATAATCTGTTATTTTCTATATTCTTTGCAATACCAATCTACTTACTGTTCCTACGACCTACTTATTAATACTTCTTACTATGATCTTTGTTTGTAGAAGACAACTTACATTGATGCACACAAGGAGAGAAACTAAGGACAGGCATGATGTATAAAGAAAGCAGCATAGCACAAAACAACATGTTCCAATATGTATGCTCAAGAATGTTAGTCTCTCTATTTATTCAAAAATCAAAGCACTTAGGAAATACATCATAGCATTTCCTGACTTAGAGATATACAGTCAAGTGAATATATTAAAGACTGTAAGATCCCTACAAAAAAGAAAGAACTTCTCATGTGCAATATTTCTCTAGGTAGCAGAGAGCGCATGGAATGGGTCTAAGAGACTAGAAGTCTAATCACTTACTGTCTATTAAACTATGATTCAATTATATGACTTTGGTAAAATTATTTTCCCTTCAGACTTCAGTTTCTTCTTTATACAAAAATTCTAGTGTTTTTTTTTTTTTTTTTTTTTTTTTTTTTTTTTTACTGCAGAAATACATTAAGTCTGGGCATTACAAATCTAAACATGACTTTTATTTTTACCTAACTTCTACACAAATAGTTAAGGGTTTCATCTAATTAAAAGAGATAGGCCAGGATTAAATGGAAGATGGCAGAATTGGTAAATGCTATCTTTGCCTCATCCCACAATCACATTAAAATTATAACTAAACTATAGAACAATCAACCTCAAGAAACACCTGAAGACTAGCTGAACAGAACCCTTATAGGATTTATCCCTATAACTAAGGATATAAAGAAGAGGCAACAATGAGACTGGAAGGAGAGACAGAGACGTAAAATGGACTGACATCAAACCTACATGTAGTGGTTGAGCACCAGGAGGGACACCTTGGCAGTGGTGGTCTTCCCAGAAGAGTTAGGGGACCCAGCCTCACACTGGGCTCCCCAGCCCATGGGTCCTGTGCCAAGGATTCTACACAACATCTGGCAGTGAAAATCAGAGAGATTCTGTCCTTCCATCCTGATGAGATAGAAGGCAGCTAGAAACCCAGATAAGCTCTTAAAGGGTCCATGCGCAGACTCACTTCCTTGCAAGCACTCACCCTGGGCTCCAGTGGAGAGGCAGCAACTTGAGAGGCACCAGAGACGTACAGGGAAAGGTTGAGTTGTATGGCCTCAGAGCTAGGGCTAGAGGTACAGTCACCACTGTCCCTGTGTGGAGCCCACCATATGAAAAGCCTACTGGTAGGCACCAGCTTTCATGTGTTGAGCCCTCCCCTACATGGCCAAATCTGAGATTGAATTGGCCTGGGTAATGTTCAGTCCAGTCTGGTAACTCCCTGGGCCCTTGCCTCACCCAGCTCATGTGGTATTGCCCACGGTCAGTCTGGGTACCCGGGCAGCTAGCCTTGCACTGGATGATGCAGGAAACTTTTCTAGCAGCAAATGGCCTGCAGTTGCCTGGGAAACTTTGGTGATAGGTGGTCCCAGCTCACGATGCAGCCTTTCTCGGGTGGCTCTCTGGGACCTATGGGCCTGAGGTGAGTGATGACTGGCTGCCATGTTCTTGGGGTATTTTATTGAGTGGCCACATGCTCAACACTGGTTCAAGAACTAAAGCTACATTAATCTTTTGCAAACTGCTGGCCACATCCCATGAATTCCTGGGACCCCACCACACACAACTCAGGTGGCATCACTGGGGGATTGTCAACACCAGGTCCACTAGCCCGGCCCATGTACCTAAGGAGGCTCTTTCAGCTGCTGAGCATTATGGGCATCCAGCAGGTAGCAACAGGTTTAGGGAGGTTCTGGGGTTTTGCTAAGCTGCTCCAGGCCCCAAACTGGTGGCAGCAAACCTCGGTTCACAGTGAGACCACCCCCAAATGGCTCCAGGTCCAATACAGGTAGCAACCAATAGCACATAGCTTTGAAGCTCTTACCAGGTAGTCCCAGGCCACTCACAGGCAAGGCTGAAATTGGCCTACATTGGAGCCCCTCTCAAGAAGCACAAGAAAAAACACACCTAGAGGCCAGCCTCAGACTGTGCAAAAGAACTATCCAATTAGCCCTATAAGAAGCACACCCAAAGGGTAGTCTCAACAGGCACAATAACTTACTCCGGAAAATCTCCCTCTGAGGGGTCAGTCCCCACACAGCAGCTCATATGTTGTAGGCATAGCCAATCCTGACAGCCAGCCAGCCTATTGGTCAATCCTACCCAGTGATGCACCCAAAGTAATTAAGGCTCAACTACAACAGGAGAATACACATCACACACTCAAGGGACACTCCTGGAACACATGCATCGATGATCAGAGAGCCTGCACTACTGGACCATACAGGACACGTACTACGTAAGGCCACCTGGCAAAGACTGAGAGACATAGGAATTCTACCTAATACATAGAGGCAAACACAGAGAGACAGCCAGAATGAGGAAACAAAGAAACACATCCCAAATAAAAGAAAAGGGTAAAACTTCAGAAAAAGAACAAAATGAAATGTAGGCAACCGACCTCCCAGAGACAGAGTTCAAAACACTGGTAATAAGAATGCTAAAGGAACTTAATAAGAACTTGAACAAAGAGAGAGTAAGTATAAAGAAGGACATAGAAACATAATAAAGAACCAGTCAGAAATAAAGAATACAATAATTGAAGAACACATTAGAGGGAATCAAAAGCAGAT
Source organism: Rhinolophus hipposideros (assembly GCF_964194185.1). NCBI lineage: Eukaryota > Metazoa > Chordata > Mammalia > Chiroptera > Rhinolophidae > Rhinolophus > Rhinolophus hipposideros. The sequence continues at coordinate 18,517,975 of NC_138058.1, read as the reverse complement.
TAGATAAAGCAGATTAAATTAGTGATTTGGAAGATGAGGTAGCAGAAAACATCCAATTGGAACAACAACAACAAAAGATAAAACAAAATGAAGATAGTCCAGGGACCTCTGGGACAACATTAAGCATAACAACATTCACATCATAAGAGTACCAGAAAGAGAAGAGATAGAACAAGGGATTGAGAACCTATTTAAAGAAATGATGACTGAAAACTTCTCGAACCTGGTGAAGGAAATAGATATAAAAGCCTAAAAAATTCAGAAAGTCCCAAACAAGATGAACAGGCCCACATCAAGACACATTATAATTAAAATGGTAGAGATTAAAGACAAAGAGAATCTTAAAGCAGCAACAGAAGGACAACTAGTCACTTACAAGGGAACTCCCATAAGACTATCAACTGATTTCCCAACAGAAATTTTGCAGTATGAGGAATATAATCAATACTATTGTAAAAGCAACATATAGTGCCAGATGGGTACTACACATATAGTGGGATCTCTGCACAAATTATTTAAATAATTAAATGATTAATTAAATAAATAAATTAAATTAATTAGTTTTTTAAATAATTAAAATACTAATATAAAATAATATTGAATATCAACTAGTTTTAAAAATTTATGTGATATATAGTATACCATAGGTAATATAGTCAATAATATTCTAATAACTATATACAGTGTCAGATGGTTAATAGACTTATTGGTGTTATTACTTTTGAGGTATATAAATGTCTAATCACCATTTTTTTTGTATACCTGAAAGTAATAAATAAAAAAAAAGACATAGGCCAATTTCTCTTAAATAATTGAACTGATTTCTTTTCCATTTTAGCTGCCCAATGGTATTATTTAATTACACTATTTATTGCTTATTTTTGGATCACTATATGCTCAATACCAGTGATTCTTTTCATCTCATCCATAGCTTCTCCTTTGGGAAGTGTCTCAATAACAGCCCTAATCTAGATGACCTTGGGTATGGGATGTGTTTTTAGAAATAACATCAAAGACACAATCTATGAAAGATTAATAAAGTAAACTTCATTAAAATCAAAAACTTCTGCTCTGTGAGAGGCAATGTCAAGAGAATTAGAAGACACAGACTGAGAGAAAAAATTTGCAAAAGATATCTGATAAAAGACTCTTCTCCAAAATATACAAATAACTCTTAAAACTCCACAATAAGAAAACAAACAATGCAATTAAAAAAATTGGCCAAAGACTTCAACAGGCACCTAGCAGAGAAAATATACAGATAGTAAATAAGCATTTGAAAAGATGTTACACATTATATATCATCAGAGAAATGCAAATCAAAATAACAAAAAGATACCATTACACACCTAGTAGAATGGCTAAACTCTGGAAGACAACACCAAATGCTGACAAGGATGAGGAGGAACCGGAACTCTTATACATTGCTGGTGGAAATGCAAAGTGGTATAGTCATTTTAGAAGACAATTTGGCAGATAAGAGTAAAACATTCTTACCATGGTAGTCAGCAATCATACTTCTTAGTATTTACTCAAAGGAGTTGAAAACTTAAGTCCATGCAAAAACCTGCACATGGATGTTTATAGCAGTTTTATTCATACTTGCAAAAACTTGTAAGCTACCAAGATATCCTTATGAGGTGAATATATAAATAAAATGTGGTACATCCAGACAACGGAATATTATTCAGCATTAAAAATAAATGAGTTATCAAGTCATGAAAAGACATGGAAACATCTTGAATGCATATTATTAACTGAAAGAAGCCTATCTAAAAGTGCTACATATTGTATTATTGTAAGTATACAATAGTCTCAAAAAGACAAAACTATTGAGACAAAAAAAGATCACTGATTGCTGGGGGTAAGTGGGGGGAGATGAGTAGGCAGAACACAAAAAAACTGTTAGGCAGTGAATATACTCTGTATGATACTATAATGATGGATATATGTCACTATGCATTTGTTTAAATCCATGGAATCTACAACACCAAGAGTGAACTGAGGTAAACTATGGACTTTAGGTGATTGCGATGTAAAAAATGTGCCACTCTGGTGAGTGATAGCTAATGGGGGAAGCTATGCATGTGAAGGGAAAGAAAGTATATGGGTAATTTCTGTACCTTCTTCTCAATTTTGCCATAAATCTACAACTGCTCTAAAAAAAACAAAGTTATATAAAAAGGAGAGAGAGAATGAAAAAAAAAATACTAGCTCTCTATATTATAAAGGATACCAATTAAATTGTAAATAGAAATAACTTCTGAATATGGTTTGCTTTAAAAAAATGTCCTCACTTTATTGTTCTGTCTTTCTATTTCTTGGCTATGTCTATATGACATTATGCAAGTTCCCCATCAGTTCATACTCTCATTTACTTTGGAAATTTCAAAACCTTCTTCCATCTGCCTAGAACCCACTCACCTTCCTGAATTCCACCTTTCTAGTCCCAGATTAGACATCACTTTATCATAAAGTCATCATAGTTGCCCTTCACTTGATTTCCTATCTCTCCTGCCTTTGCCTTATTTCCCCATTTCTAATGAAATCATTCACTATACTTCTTTCTGCTCTGATTTGCTGTCAAAACAACTTCCTGAAAAACTTGAACACCTATTTATACCTAAAAATAGAGAACTTAGTAATTACAAACTGATAGCCATTCTTGTCTTGGCACTGTAAATTCTACAACAGAGACATAATCTATGAATTGAGAATTGAATTCATTGCTTTTCAGAGGAAGTTCCAGAATTATAAACATAGCTTATATTAAAAATAGACAGAGCTGCATAGAGGGGAAAAAAGCATGCTTCAAAGGAAACTACGCAGTTAAGATCATACGTTTCCAGGCATCCTGATTCCAGTCTTTCATTGTTTTTGAGTCATTTCATAACTGTGAATTGTAGCTGATAGCAATAAAACATAATTCTTGCCAACAGACATGCAGACTCAATTGATTTCCCTTCGTGGTGGAAGAGGCCAGTTTGCCCTCATTTGTACATTCATTTTAATATTGTGGATCTAATATGTCTGTTGAACTAGTTATAATATCTTATTAATTTGCTCATTAATAATGAGTTATATAAAATATTTAATGCATGTTCACTTTTCATATAGGTATTAAAGTCACTATTTCACCACATTTTGAAAATTACTATTTAACAGGATGCCTAGTACGTCATACTTCCAGGGGAAAAAGTTTCTGAATTGCCCTATGAAAACCTCACATTACAGGATTCCCCTTCTTATCTGCAGCTTTCTTTTCCACAGTTTCATTTACCCATGGTCAACTGCGGTTCTCAAATATTAAATTAAAAATTCCAGAAATAAACAATTTATAAGTTGTTTATTACTACATCATGTGCCATTATGAGTAACGTGATGAAATCTCACACCATCCAGCTCTGTTCTGCTTCCCTGAGACATAATCATCCCTTTATCTGGTGGATCCACAGTATCTATTTAGCTAGTAGGGTCTAACTCTGTCCACCTGTTAGGTAGTTACTTAGCAGCCATCTCGATTATCAGATCGGTTATCAGAGAGAGCGAGAAAGAGAGAGCGAGAGAGGACATATTCACATAACTTTTATTACACTATATTGTGATTACTGTTCTATTTTATTATTAGTTATTGTTGTTAAGCTCTTACTGGTGTGAAGTTATCTATGATGTTGGCACTAACTCCATAGCACATTGTACTGTCATCAGCTCTCCCATGAGCAGAGGTGTCTTCTTTCCCAGGCCCCTACACAAACTCTTTATATGTTATTTCCCTTGGATCCTCTGCAATCAGTTTTAATTGTCCTTGAATGCACCTCCAATCATTGGTTCCTATTGTTCTCCTCTTGTGAGTTCCTGCTTTCTTCTTTTCCACATAGACACATGATATTTACCCCTCAAGACTCAGTTCACTCTGATCCTCACTCATGAATACATTTGCTTAATACTTGAATACTTGAATAGAGTGCTCCCTAATCCCAACTCTTAAAGCATGGAGGATCCATACCAAGTCTTTCAGGCTGATAATGTCCTGTAAGGAGACCTAGTATAGTAGAGCTGAATGGAAAATTAGAAATCATCTAGTTCAGAACCCTCACTGTACAAAGGAGGACACTGCTATTTATTACTTTCCCCTGCAGTTCCATATTTGGGGAGCACTTCACTTGAATGACTTATTCTTATGCACTGAATTCCTGTGCCCTCAAAGGGACAATCCTTTCTTTTCTTTTTTGTCTAGTTCTGAGCACCTGGGGAGTGATTGACCTTAGAGGTGTCATTCTTTATGCAAATGAAAAAAAGTTCCTCTTATTCTTATGCAGATACGCAGTGAATAGGTCCCTGGATTCCTGCAGTTTATAACTTACTTTTCCTACTCTGAAGATAAACCCTTGTTCCTCATTTCCAGTAAATTGCTAACACATTGTAAGCACTCAATAAAGTTTATAGTTGTTAGGAATTTCAATTTAACATTCCTAATATATTTTTCTTAGCCACCACTTTTTATGGTGCTTAGATATAGTTAAAATAATACAGAGGTATTAGATTATAGGCACTTCATGTTTCAATAGCATTTTTTTTAAATTGAATTGGAAATTATCAGTAATAACATAGTTTTGTTTGTTTCTAATGGGAGAAGCCTCCTAAATAAAATTGTCTCTCATAAGAATCTTAGAGACAAAACAGTTTAACAGTTTCTGGGTTTTTTTATTTTTTTTTCTTCAATTCTCTCTTTTTAATTATGTTTTGTTTAATTCTGGTAAAAGTGAACTGGCATCTTAAGATGCTTAACCATAGAGCTGGGAGGACTATGGGTGAAGCTGGGCCCCTTGTTAACTCTCTAGCCCTGACTTCCGGTTAAACTTTGTGCGAACTTCCAGAGGAGGGATGCTAATAAATAGAATAGCTATCTTGGAAAAAGGGCATTTTTTCTTCACGTGGGTGGCCCGTTGGCGTGTCAGTTGGAGTGTGCATTCGCACACTCGTGGGGTGACCTTATTTCTTTTTCTTTTCCTGAATGAACCGTGCTTTTGGTGGATTTTTCTGGAGAGTTATTTTTGCCAGTCAACAATTCTCTAAATTGTTTAACTTGTTGGTCCCTAAATTGTAAGCTCTTTGAGGGCAGGTTTGGAAAGTCATCTCAATATCAGTGTATCCTGCTAGGTAGTGTTCAGGTCCTTATGAACAGTATGTGTGGCATACGTGGTATGAAAATCAAATATATCCTTGACAGATGAGTGGAATAGCCGTTCAGGTTAATTGGTAGAAGACAGAAAAAAGGAGACTTTCATCTAAGTAAAGCAGACTGGAGAAAAGTGCTGAACTTAGCTCTGACAGGGCCAAGGAAGGGCATGATGTTGGGGGTGGGATGGGAGTCGATGGGGAGGATAGACAGAGGCTGACTCCCAGGTAGCTAGGAGGCCCTACAGTTGGCTATAGGAGGTGGAAAAGCAAAAGGAGAGGCAGAGAAACAAAATGAGACTTAGAAGGCAGGGAAGCAGGCTTTTCCCTGCTTCAAAATATAGAAGAACTCGTCTTATTTGAGGATTCATCAAGGGAAACTATATGCCTTTCGGTACATTTGTTTTTCTTTGTCAAAAGATGGTGGATCTAGAAAGCCAGAATTGATTTATACTTCCTGACTATCAAGAAACTTCCCCGTGATCACAGGGCTTACAGAAAATTTCTGGCCAATTCTGGGTTATAGTTGGAGGTTAGAGGGTTCATTTCTCTTTAGAAATTAAATGTTTAAAACCTCTGTATTGGGAATTATTCCCATTTTTAAGGAGGTGTGACAGAGCCTATGGTAGTAAGACTGTGGTGCTAACAGTACTTCTTTATCTTTGATAGTGGGGGTTCCATTGGAAAGGAAATTAATTAATTTCTGCATTCATTTTGGCAGGTCTATGAGATTGTCTCCTTTTATATATTGTTTTCATACTTTTAAAATCTTTCTTTGACATAGCCACAGCTGTATCTTGCCCCCGTCAAAATGAATTGCTTCTGCTATACTTCAGGAGCACTTCTTACACACATGCATACACACACACACACACACACACACACACACACACACACACACGACGACTGGCATCAGCACATGAAATTGGCACATCTATGTATTTGCTAGGCCATACTCTCCATTAGAGAAAGGGAAAGGCAATTATTTTTTCTTCACACCATTAGCATCTACTACGGTTAAAGGCGTATTATATGTTAAAAAATGGCAATAGGGAACTCAGGGCTTACTTTCTCACCTGTCTGTACATAAGCAACGTTTACTAAGAGGTCAATTGCTACAGGTCAAAAAATAACTTGGTGGCTGTCCTAAAAGTACAATCTCAGTCTTCTTTTTCTAGACCAAGACAATGTTCTACAACTACTACTATTACGATGACTACTACTACAATAATTTTTTGTGTAGAGTGTCAACAACAATATTACCACTAAATAACAGCTACCATTATTGAGCCCTTACAACATGACAGATTCATTTATATATGTGATATACTTCATCTATATTTGGAGAATCCATATATATGCATGCAGATGTATATGTACATTTATATATGTGCATATATACATATATATATATATATATATATATATATATATATATACTAATTTGATTTTCACAGCATCTTTTGAACTAGGTACTGATGTTCCTCTTTTATAGGTAAAGAAATTGGATATAGAGAGATAACTAACTTTCTTAAAGATTTTATTGAGAGTTGGGTGTATTTCACATCTTATCTCATTTGATTGTCTCAACAGGCTTATGAGAAAGGTATTGAAGGAGCTTTCTCAGATGTGAAACCATGAGTGAGTGTAATTAAGTAAACCACTCAAAGTCACCAACCAGTATGAAGTCAGGACATGAAGCCTGCTTGTTCTTGCTCTGAAATCAGTATATTTAACGAGGTCTCAACAGACCAAAATGATTTGATTAAAGCTTTTAGGAAATGGATTAGTTAGCCCTAGTGTTGACTTCTTGTGGACGTGGGTAACATGTATTCTGGAATGAAAATCAGAACAAATGGCCTGAGATAATTCACATAAATTTGTGGAATCCTGAGGATCCTGCTGACGTACTATGTTTTCCCAAAGATAAAACCTACCCTGAAATAAGCCCCAGTTAAGATCTTCAGCCAGACGGATGCATTTCGTGTGTTACGACGATGTTCCAGAAGAAGATGATATGACTGTATTTGAATAAAGTTAGATTGTTGTACATGAAAAAAAATAAGACATCCCCTGAAAATACATCCTAATGTGTCTTTTGGGGCAAAAATTAATATGAGACCTGGTCTTATTTTTGGGGAAACATGGTATTCATGACCTACAGTGGTCATGACTTTGGAAAGCATTCCTTCACTGTGCTGATTTTGTTGATGCCGGGGGCTTGTTTTATCAGAGGGCCAAACTTCACTGGCAATCAATAACTTAAAATAGATTTCACAGCTGCCTTCTGCCGACAGTTTCTCCCTTGTGAACTCCTACACTTTTGACCTGAGAAAAATGAAGCTGATGGGTGTGTTCACCCAACAGGTGAACTCGGTTGCTAGTAAGTACTAAAGCATTTATTATAACTGGACCAGCAATGCTGATTGCAAAGTTAAATGCTGAAGATGCATCATTTCTACAATGATTATGTCCATACCCTTTGGTTTAATGCCAAAGTAAGGTACTTTTGTCTGATAATTTAAAAAAAAAATTAGGTGCATTCTTATCAAAACAAAGACTTGAAGTCAGCTAAATGTGGTCAAAACTTATATTGACTTAAAATAACTGGATAATTAAGACTAGGGAAAATATTTGAAGAGTACTTGAATGATCTATTTAACAACTTCAGTGTTCCATGGCTCTTTCCTTATGTAGGCGTGTTTCCCTGTTTTCTTACCATAATAAATGAAATCCTATTTAACATTTTTGTCTTTTTTCTTTTTAAATATAAAGCATAAAACTAGGAATTTCAGTGTTTTATCTTACAGTTTAGTTTGCACTCTTATGGCAAACAGAAGGACATCAACTCCTAGGAATTTATTAATAAAATTAAAACAGGGAGAAATGAATAAAAGCATCATTCATAGCAAAGCCCTGTCTGTAGACTACTCCACACAGAAAACATCCCAGGGCATGGGAATTTCTGTATTATCTTTAATAATCCCTAGAAGAGATTTTGTCATCTTTCTAAAATAGCTTTGCACAGTATTTAGCTAAAAAGACACTTTGAAAGCTTATTGTAGAACTTGAAAACATATCTATAAAGCATAGCTCAAATTAGATGAGGGATTTTGAGCCCTGTTCTCTTGATCCACTTCCCACCACAACAGCCACTGGACACATTCAGTGAGCCCGTAAGGAGTTAGAGCCAGCTTGAGAATCTATGTGCAAAAAGAGGGTAAATCTGTTAGCAAAATTCCATTTCTTAAATTGGATGGTGGATTAGATAGTCCTTGTATTATTCTTAAGGATTTTTTGTATATTTTAAATACTATATTTACCTCCCCCAACCCCAAATGGTGATCTCTTTCTCTCCCTGTGATGTTCTGGAGTTATCTCAAGGCCTGGCCACTCCTATTGTCCAGCTGGCACCTTCCTAGTACTTTTTCAAGATTTAACTCAAGCTTAATAATCTTCAGAAACATTTAAGATCTTTTGGTGTGTATTCTACTATTTAGGTGAGCTAACATATCTAAACCACTTGGTAGAATACTTGGCACAATGTAGGACCTTGTTTTCTGTTTTCCATTTATCTCTTGTCTCACGTACCTCCCCCACCCCTAAACACACAAGGATCTTCTTTGTTTCCCAGATATATTTATTATACCATTGCTACATTGACAGTAAGTTATGGTGTATGAATCTGCCCGCCTGCCTCTTTCTCCCTCATCTTCTCCTGCCCCTATCTGCAAACAAAGAGCTTCATGGGAGCAGGGACAATGCTTTTCATCTGAGTGATTCCATGACCAGGCGCAGTGCGTGGTATAGAACAAAGAAAACATAAATGAGAACCAGACCTGAAGTAAGTGAGAAAGATTTTCCTAGAGGCCAAGACCTGAAGTGGGGAGAAAAGGAGTGATAGATACTGCAATCATTTGTTAACCATCTACTTAAGGGCTTGAAGTTAGCTAGGTAATATATATATATGATATATACTACATATATATATGTATATCCTACCATTAATCTTTACACCAGTCTAGTGAAATAGATGTCACTGTTATTTCCATCTTTCAGATTAGAAAATGAAGGTCAGAGAGATTAATTACCTTGTACAAAATCATACAATTAATACTTAGAACTGGAATGTTAACCCGGATCCAACATCATGCTTTCTTCTGTACTGTGCTATTTTTTGATATATAAGAGGCCCCTTCATGTGTAGAATGTAGAGAAGCCCCTTTCTGCTTCCAGCTCAAGGCAACCTCAAACCTCTTTGGCAGTAATGAGGGACAGTGAGACAGTATGTCATCCCAGCCGCCACAATACCCATGTATTTATCACATACCTACAAGAGGGTACCTCTCACCACCTCTCAGTCCAGCAGTGAGTGCCAAAGATAGAAAAGATGAGGCGACATGAATCTGATTTCTTTCCATTGCAGTATTCCTAAATAGGAGACATGATAGACAGGCTCAGAACATGGAAATCCTCGAGTATGTACTCTTCAAGTTGTCAAAACATTCATTAATAGAATAAAACACTTCCTTTTGTCTCCTCTCTTTATAGCATTCATATTTCTGCCCTGCATCACTTTAATTTTCAGTATGGCCTATTTTTTGGCCATACTAATCTAGTTTATCTAATTCCTTTTCAGGTCTAAATTAGGAGTCCACAAATTATGGCCTGCAAGCTAAGAATGATTTTTGCATTTTTAAATAGTTGGGGGAAAAACAAAAGAAAAATATTTTACGGCACATCCAAATTACATGAAATTAATTCAGTGCCCATGATTAGATGTATTGGGAAATGGCCAAACCCATTCATTCATGGCTGTTTTTGAGCTGCAGTGGTTACTTTGATTGCAATGGGTAGTTGCAATCAAGACCTTATGGTGGCTCAGGAACAAAGGACAGAGAACTTTATTACTCAGAGCAAAAACAATAGCTACAGATTAACGTAGGAGTCTATGGGTTTGGGCAGGATTCCTATACTCTCCACAGGGGTCACACAAAGATCTTATCGTGGACGCACGCACATGCTGTGGTTACAGGAAAGCTTGAGGGAGTCACCACCTATATAGTACATGGAAGGAAGCCCACTGTTTGTCCCATGGGAGACATTACCTCATCCCTTAAGTTTGCTCACTGCACATCCAACCCTGAGAAATGGCCCAGATAAAGAGTTGCCAGAGCCTGGCTTTCTTGTTGTTCCCAGCAAGTATATGTGGGCATGCTCGGGGCCTATGGCAGAGTGCTTCTCTCATCAAAGAACTATAAAATGTCTGGGCATTTCACATTTTCTTGTGCATTGGCTCATCTTTAACACTCTTTGAATTGGTGATGTTCATTAATTCATGTGTCACCCGTGTCCTCATTGTGGTGATTATTCTTAGTCTTGTGTTGTATTAATGTTGTGTCAAATGAGCAGAAAATTTATTTCTACTTTGTTCTTATGATTACCTTCTTTTCATTAACTAGATTACTAAAACTCCAAGAGCTTATTATTTCTATTCAAAATATAACACTTAAAAGACTACTGCTCCGGTATGATCTGAAAAACACTTCTGGTACAATTCACTTCTCTATGTGAGAATAATTTCCATTGATTTTATTGATCCTCTTTACAACTTCTGTTTCATATTCCACTTGTTACCTGATTATTTGTTCTCAGTTTAAAAATAATAGATCTAAAAGATGACAAAAGAAAGCACTCATCTCAGTTTGGTTTCTCTCAGAAACAGACCTGAAATAAGGATTTCAGTGTAAGTAGTTTAATTTGGGAAATGATTCCTGAAAATATCAGTAAGATGTATGGAAACAAGATTGGTAAGCATGGAAAAATAATCGAAGGTAATGTTATCAAATAATTACCGATCCTGAGTTACTGAGCTTAAACCTGTTTGAGAACTTGGGGAGTCAGTATAAATAGGTTGCTTTGGCCTGAGTGTGGGTGCTGGGGGATTGATATGCTAACATCCTTAGTCATTTTGGAGTAGATTAGTCTCTGGTAAGGGGGTGGGTGTTGATATTCTCTGACTACCAATGAGAGATCCCAAGGGGAAAAAAAAAAAGCAAATAATGACAGATGGATGTCAGCTGGAGGCACTGCAATATTAAGGCCTGGGGGGACATGGGTGGGGTCCCATATCACCTACTATAATATCTTTAAAATATTTCTAATTTCTTCATTATTTTGTTAAAATGTTTCATAATATTTTCCCAGATTGCAGTGATAGTCTCAATGCACTTTTCCCTTGGTAATATCTTAAAGATGCCTGTTCTATGCCCATGTTCCTCTACAAGAGAGTGAGTAGAATGGGGATGGAAGTCCAAGAGAGAGGACTGTGGCCTTAGCCAAATGTAGTTATAATACCTTAAATTTTACCAAAAATTATGGCCATGTGGAATACACTGCTAGGAGCCCTTAAATCCATCTTTGAAGGATCGACAATCCTTAAAATCCTCCTGTAATCAAGACCTTGAAGGACTTTCACATACGTAAACTGAGTTTCTAAAAGTTGTCCCACTTCCTGAGATTACCCTTCACTTTAACTCCATACTGTGAGTGCAGGACATGAAGTTTCTTCTATAGGTAAGCCATCCACTCCCAGAGAGTGCCCACATGTCTATGCTGTCACATGATCCTGTAATGCTCCAGGTGGGACTGAGTTACCTCTTACCGAGTCATGGCTTCGCCATGCTGTTGAAGTCTGTCCATAAACATTTGCCGCTAAGGTGGCATGACTACCACAAATTTTAAGTATGTTTTACATTTTACTGATGCCTTGCTAGCAACAAGTGGATTTGCTAATGGAGAAAGAATTTTAAAATATTGACTTAGTACCGGGAAAATTGTCCCTAGAGGTCATTAGACAGAAATCTCATAGGGACTTTTCTTAAAGACTAGTTTTTCTAACGTGCTCCTAATAGCATATTATTGCATGTTATCTATTTATCTTTAGTCTCTGCATTCATATCTTCTTCTACTTTAGATCCAAATAAAGTGAGAAAAAATAAAACTAAAATCTTCTCTCTCCAGGCTCCACTGGAGAAAGATAATTAATGGGTTACCCTCTCGCCAGTAAAGGCAACATTTTACGTTTTATGCAGCTGTGGGGACAGAGCCCCAGAAAGCAGTTTCCAGGCTCTCGGCCTCACATAGAAAGGTGCTGGCTCAGGTAGTAAATGGCCATCAACTGTGATTGGATGGCCATCAGCTGTGGCTAGTTGGCCGTCAGCTGTAACCAGTGAGCCATTGGCCACTAATATAACTGCCGTGGCTACGCTAGCAGAGAGATGGGGGCTAGCAAGAGCAGATTGCCGAGAGGCAGATGCCGCTGACGAGAATATAGTGCTATGACTGCCCTACTTATGGCTCCGTGGATGTTCCTTTTTGGCCTCACCATGTCCTGCGTTCTTATGTGGGGAGCGGGACCAGAGACCCTGCGTGACTCCCCGCATGACAGCAGCATTAATCAGGCTTTTTTTCTCTCAAACTCTCTTTCCTAGTCTAGGCTCTGGACCTTACCTCTGGGTAGCCAAATAACTTGATCTTTAAATAAGCAAATAATTATACCCCTTCCCCAATAAATTATTTCTCTTGTTAGCAGAACTACACACAAATGGCTATGCATTTTTAAGTCATTTTCCTTCTTTTTGATCCACCAAAAGTTTTGAAACCTTGGAGTAGATCTCCTCAGATCTCTCTGACTCACATGAATGTGAGGTTGGACAATTAAGTGTGCTTACACAGTGGAAAGTTCACAAACTTAATTGTCCAACCTTGTATGTTATGCAGAGACACTATAGCCTGGTGAAGAAAGCAAGGATAATCATTTTTCATTAGAGAACACAGACATGGGGCTCAGAAAGTTTAGATGAGGTCTGTTACCTATGAACCCTAGTGCTGCAGTTAAAGTGGTTTCTGCTAATCAGCTGTGGGCAATGAGCCAACATCTTGTGTTACAGAATATGTCTGTTGATGAATAAGGAACCTCCTAGAACTTCTACAGTGGTAGAAATGTTGAATGTTTCCCTCAGGTAGAAACTGTAGGTGCATATGTCCAATACATCCAGAAAGTGTTCAATGTATAGTTGGAAGCATCAGAAAAAATAATATAGCCCTGAGATTATTCCTAGTTTCTAAACCAAACAAACGACAACAACAAAAAACAGTGTTTTGAGTTGAGCCCTGGGCTATTTCACATAAGGTGACAAATGTTGATTTCTCAGGCCAGGAAAAGAATAGATTCAAATAAATAAATGCTTTATGTGGCAAAAAGAAAGCCGTAGACACATATGAATCCTGAAATTCCAAATATCTTTAAAATGGCATCAAGGATATCAACCCTCATTAGTGCTTTCACTTTAAAGAAGAGAATATATGACGGGCCATTGCAGGAGCAAAAATAAAAGTTTAAAAATGTGAAGAAAGACAGACTTAAGAAAATAATTTTAAAAATATATTTTCCATTTGCGTATAAAAATAAATCAAGGGAAAAAATTCTCTAGGGGATTTCTGATTCTAGAAGAAAAAAATAATCTAGTAGTTGCAGAACTCCCTCATTAGGCATTGTAATGGCTCTCTGACTTTGTTTTTCTGAAAATTTTTGCCTTTTACTATTAAGCTTTCTGATGTTTAATGCAAGTCTCCGCAACTTAATTATAAGCAAACCAGAGGTATAAATTGTGTTTAACGCTTCTAACAATTCATTTTTTATGTATATATTTTGAACAAATGAATGGAAGATAACCTGGAGAATTTAATGATGAGGGAGATAGAACTCATACCTAATTATTCTAGGCCCTGGGGATAGGGCACTGAACAAAATAGACGTGACCCTAATATCAAATGATGCTTCCCTTCTAGTATGATTAAAGAGAATATTTATTTTACTCAAAATAAATTAGAGCATTATGAGTAGTATGGAGAACATAATAGAGGATAATAGGCTACAGAGTGTATGCATGTGTGCAGAGATGTTATTTTACCTATGTGGATCAGATAGAATTCTCTTAGGAGGTGAGATCAAAGTTCAGACCTGAACAATGGAGATAAGCCAGCTACATGAAACTTTGGGCAAAGAACATTTCAGGCATAGTATTCAAGTAAGGATAAAAATACTGTGGTTGAAATGATCTTGACAATATCAAGGAAAAAGAACAGGATGTCTTATCAACAGTAAGCCTGGGAGAGAGTAGGATGGGAGAAGTAGGTGTCAGGTATATACAACCTTATAGGCTTATAAGGGGGACAAGTCAACCCTTATCGTGTCTGATGCCAAGCTCTCTCTTTCAAACCCGGTACTCTGCATCCTTAACCTTACCTGCCCATCACCCTAAACTTCCTTTGAGAAATAATGCAAGGAAACATGAGGGAGATAAGAAATAGAGTGACTAGATTGTTTGATGTTGATTACCCATCTAAGGAAAATAGAACATTGCATGTTTATGTCCTTTTGGATAAGAGCATATGTAGATTAAGGAAAAAATTGGACTGGACTTGTGGCTCAAGTCTTTCTTTTTGTTTTCTTTTTCATTGTGGAAACTTAAGTATCACACTGTTTTCATTTATTAACATAAATTACCAAGATGACTGGAACTGAATGGTTTCTTCAGATGTTTCTCAGAATTTAGCAATAATTCACTCACTCAAAAATTGTATAAATCTAATTCAACAAAACTACATATTTTACTACTCATTGAGATCTTAAATAACTATATATGATTTCATATGCGATCACAGATATTTTAGTTTGATTTTAATCACAGAGTGAATGTTTCAGTGTTTTATTTTTTAAAGATTTTATTAAAATATAGCTAACATACAATATTAAATTAGTTTTAAGTATACAATTTAGCTATTCAACATTTATATATCTAAAGAAGTGATCTCCATAAGTCCAACAACCATCTGATACTATACTATGCTACCATGATATTATTAACTATATTCCCTATGCTGTACATTGCATCCTCATGACTTATTTGTTGTATACTTGGAAATTTAAACCTCTTATTCCCCCTCACCTTTTTCCCCCTTTTTTAAGATTTTCAGTTACAGTTGACATTCAGTATTATTTTATATTAATTTCAGGTGTACAGCATAGTGGTTAGACATTCATATAATTTAAGAAGTAATCCCCCTGACTGGTCTAGTACCCACCTGGCATAAATGTAGTTAATATCATATTCCCTATGCTTTGCTTTACACCCCCATGACCATTTTGTAACTACAAATTTGTATTTCTTAATCCCTTCACCTTTTTCACCCTTAACCCCCCTCCCATCTATCACCCTGATAGTCTAGTACCCATCTGACACCATACATAGTTATTACAACATTATTGACTGTATTTTCTGTGCTGTACATTAATTACATCCCCATAATTTATTAGTTTTTTACCTGGAAATTTGAACTTCTTATTCCCTTTTACCTTCTTTCCCTCCTTCTTTAATTTTTCAATTGACATTTTTTTCAGTTGACATTCAATACTATTTTATATTAATTTCAGGTGACTCAAGTCTTTCAATGCCCAAGTCCAATAATCTTTCCCCTGCACCTCTGGGAACACGGTGGGTATATATAGATAAAATATTAGAGCACAAAGTGACCTCGGAGGACTTTGGCATTTGCCCTGGAGGGGTGTCATTCTGAAATGACAGTCTTTTTGAAATTATATCTGGTCCAATGATACCTAGAACCAGTTTTAACTGGGCTCATGAGAGCATATGAAAACAATTAGGCACAGAACTAGCCTAAATCCAGGAGATTAAGAAGCTAAAAACTCACCATCCCTCTTTTGTGCCTCTCATGTGTTCACTTGGCACAAGCTGGTGTCCTCTCGTGGCCTTTGGAAACAGAGAATGGAAATACTCTTTTGAGTGTTTAGCTTCATTTATATGTTTGAACTCTCAGCTAACACAATTTCGAGTGTGTGGGAAAATGAAGTTGCATTTCATTTGAATAATGAAAAGGGCATTTGGAGTCAGAATATCTATTGTGGTTTGAGGTAGTTTTGCAGCTTTTAATCATGGTGGCTGCCTTTCATATCAGTGTATTCTTTGCAAAGTGAAAAAAGTGAAAAAATGGAATCCATTCTTTCTAGGTGTATTGAAATGTGGGGATTTCTTTGTTTTTGCCTTTTTCACAAGTTTTTTTCAAAAAAGTGGTTTTTATGTTATTACTATAATGAAAAAGAAAAAAAAGAGCATTTTCTTTTCTTATCACATTCACATTGTTACAATACTCAGACCTTTTTCTGGTAGCCTTACAAGGCACTTGCTTCTAATTTGATTTTTATTAATGTTTGGTAAAATGGAGAGTTGTAGGCTTATATCTTTTTATTACAAATATCCTTCAATTTAGGATATGCCCTGGGAACTTTGATGCTGTGGGTAGGAGACTGCTAAATAATCATCAAAATTGGATCTGACAAAACCATTTAGTAGTGTTCAGTCTACCAGGGCCCAATGGCATATTTTTTTCGCCAGCAAGTTCTTTGCATGTCTGGTCTGCTTTCCCTTGATGTGAGTAATTATGCTCCTGTAGCTAAGTTTGGAAGCTAATTTCGGCCAACAATTCATGACTGCATTTTTGCAATACTGGAAGTTGCTTTTCAGAAGCGATTTGACACATGCTACAGGCCTAGGGCAAACCAAGTGAATGGCTTAAAATTATATTTTGGACACTAATTTCCATTGCTTATAGAATCACCTGGACTTGGACAGCGTGAAGGAGAATCCATGGGCAAATGGACTAAGGAATTTACTATTCTCCATAAGGTTTACCATCTACTTGTGGTTTCAGTGTTTGTTGTCACAACTACCCTGGCCCCAAATGTGTGTGTTTTTTTTTTTCTTGAAAACTATCCAAGTATTTATACCAAGCCCTTTTCTTGTTTTCTCTAAAAACCAGAGGAAGGTAGGATTTCACTACACACTGAAGAAAGAATACCAACAGAATAAAAAGGGAATAAAAAGGAAAATGCATGAATATAACATTATCCAGCTCACCACATAAATTAATGTGGATTTCTAGGAACCCACATTCCTCTTGTTTGTAAGAAAAATATCATCCAAGGATGGCTCTTAGTGTTTCAATCCTTTCTAGTAGCCGCATTCTTTTGAGGATTATTTTACACACATACTCCCTTCTCAGGAAAATACAGGTGTTAAGAGGAACGGATTTAACACTATCCACCTTCCCCCAACAAAACACCCCCAACCAAAAACTGTCCTTATACTTTTTCTAGTACCCATCAAAATATGAAGATACTTTCTTATCACAGATATGATATGTCTACATGTAGGAAAAAAGTCAAATATTACTTCCTTACATTTGGGGAAATGGGATTTTTTTGGAAGCTTATTGGATTGGGCTGGGGTTAAGACTGTGAGGATAATTGAGTGAGTCTATGCACTTTTTCTGGAGACAGATGGCTGCATATTCTATCCATGGAAAATTAAAAATCAAGTGTGTGTGTGTGTGTGTGTGTGTGTGTGTGTGTGTAGACAGGAATAAAATGCAGGGAATGAGAGTGTGGGATACTTGCAACTAGAAGGGAAAAGATAACTCAAAGACTAAGTAATACTTACAGGCAAATATGTCAAATTGTGAAAGTTATTGGGAAAACATTATTTAGGCCAGTTTTTGTCAATCCTGAGTGTACATCAGAATCCTCTGGAGGACTTACTCAAACTCAGATTGCTGCCCCTACCCCCATCCCCACCCCAGAATTTCTGATTCAGTATTTCTGGTGAAGGGCCCAAGACTTTGCATTTCTAACAAGTTTTCAGATTATGGTGGTGATGCTGGTCAGGGGACCACACTTGGAGAACCATCTGTTTAAGCCACACTTCTATGCATAGTCTATATGTATTGTTGGATCTCAGCAACAATATGATGAACAATCTTTGTGTCCGTTTCTGCTAGCTACCTTTCCTTATGCAATTATTCCCCCTGTTTCTGTACCTACTAACAGGTACCCAGTGTTTTAGCTGCAGATATTATTATTATCCATAATCCTTTTATCACTTGGAGAATAGCGATTTGTCACTTAAGACAGTTGCACTAGAGTGTTCCATATTCTTAACACGTGTGTGACACTGCTGCTGGTCATACATTACCTCAAATATTTTGAGAATATACTTCTGGTTATAAGTACCTCAATGAAGAAATTCCAAATGAAAGTTATTCTTGAATGGAATTGGGCTGATGACCTTCCCTAAACCAATTAATAAAAAGTACAATACTGCAGGGTAGAAACAAAGATAAAAGTAGGGGAGCTAGTTTGGGACAACATCCTGCCTTCTGAAGCTTCTCAAATCTTCCTTGGTATCTGATTGCATCTTCTGCCCCCACATAATGCCATTCCCGCATGCATAGATTAACAGAGAAGGCTGCTTTGGCAGCGGGGGTGGCCATTCACTTTCTTATATTGCCCTATTATTTTCACTTATTTATAGAGATAGAGCATGTTGAACGTCTCCATAGCAATGCCTGAAAACATTCCCACCTCACCCTCTTTCTTCCTCTGAGGCTCCTCCCTCTGGAGCACGATGGAGGCAGTCATGGAGGTGTCTTTTCAGATCCCTTCAAGAGAGAGCCTGCTATGAGCAGTGTCATTTGCCGACAGTCCCCAGTGCTGAACCTCTGGGATCTGCTCGCATTCATGCCTGGACTGCCCCCTCACTGGCTGTTCTCAGCTGATGTCTGAGCACAGTAGGAGTACTTGAATAGAGTCATTTCTACCTGATATGGGGCTCCTGTAAAAGGTAAGTGCTCTGGGTCCACTGTCTGCCTGGCTGAGACTTTCTCAGGACTGCTTCGTGGTTTGAGGCTCTTCCTACCCAGTGCTACTCATTCCCCTCTCCCTTCACAGGAGTTAAGAGTCACATCTAGGTCTGAAGGCTTTCCCTGCCTACTCTCATACTCTTTGCTCTACTTCCATAGGCATTTACCGAATAAATCTCTTTCATTCTATTTTTGTCTTGGTATCTGGGCCCAGACTGACACCATAACTGAATCCTGCCCTGCTTTTCAGATTCATACTCAAATTCCTTATCCAGGCCAACTCCTGTCCAGAACTTTCTTTATCCTCTTACTTCACTCATTTCCCATACTCTCCACCCCCAAACCACGCCACACACACACACTCACACATACTGAAATTTCTGACTCTGAACTAGGCCTCAGTTCTTCCAGCATGACAAAGCTGGCAACTCTGCCCATGCTAATACCAGAAAATAAGGAAAGCTCTTCAGCAGATATAGACGAAGAGATCTTTCCACCAGCAAATGCAAGCTATAGTACTAATGCTGCTTAACATACAGGGCTAGAAACCAAAAGTGTGCTGTAATGTCTAGAGCAGTCTCATATATCAAAGAATTGTCCTGCTCACAATGCCCAAGAATGCATACCTTAAGAGATTCTGTAACAGGTGACTTAGCTTTACTGGATCTTGACTTTCTCATCTATAAAAATGGGAATATTAAAAACCCTGGGCCTTAACATAGTGCATAGTATATATCTCCATTAACACTAGTTTCTTATCTTTTTCCTTCTTTTCTTTTCCCTATCTCACAGGTTACTGTGAAGATCAAATGATATAATACATATGAAACTACTGTATAATAATAAAGATTTACCCATGTGTATTGGAGTTAAAATATAGATAGCAGGCTCTTTAGTATAATCTTATTTTAAAGAAGAACGAATCAAACAAACACATAGATCTGAATTTTTCTCTAACTCCAAATTTCACTTATAAGAGTTTTTTTGTTTTGTTTTGTTTTGTTTTAATAAGTTGTTTCATTTATGCACCCTAGTATAAGCTGTCCAAGCCTTACCTGGACACATTGTGTTCAATGTTTCCTAGATATCATGGTCAATTCCCTCAGAGCTCAACCCTGGAATTTAAAGGCTGTTCTAATGGCTTTGTTATAAACAGAAAGGTTAATGTATTCAGGTTCCTGTTTAATTGAAAATCCCCTAGGAACAAGTATCTTTTGTAAAAGGAAGAAAGGGAAACAGAAGAAATAGCAGGGTGAGGTGACTTACTCTTCCAATTCTATATATTTCTGCCCTCACTCTCTTTTATATTGTTCTGCTTTTCAGTTATTTTCTTTCTCAAAATCACCTGGTGTGTCTTGTACCTGGTATGGATGTGAACATTGTCATATCCATCATCTCTTTTCAGACCCAGTGGACTTCTGCTGCTTCAGAGCTAGAGTGCCTTTACTGGTGAAAATAAGGCTCTGTGTTTGAACTCACATGTTTAAGTTATTACTTCCTGGAATATTCTGGATGCTACATTTTGGAAGAATATAACTGAAATTCAGTGCATTCTTCGGGGGTAATTTGACTTTGCAAATGTTCTTATTCCGTTTGTCATTTCCCTGCCAGATGACAAGATGTGTCTGTATGTGAATGTGTGTAAAAGAGAGGGCCGGGGGAGGAGGGTATGTGAAAGAGAGGGGGGACGAGGGCAGAAGAGGGTGAAGGGTGGAAGGGAGAGAGAGAGAGAAGTACTATAATGTTTACAACACACTAAGGAGAAAATGAACCTTTTAAAGATATCACTATGTATGAATTACTGATTGTAAGTTTTGCCCTTTACAGAAAACACAGTATTTTATGGTCAAGATTTGTCTGATCATCTGTTACAATACCAGATAAAATTTCATTAATACAGATTTTATGATGACAATGGAAGGATTACTTGAAGATAACTGAACTTGCTCCATAGAATGAAAATGAGAAACTTTATGTTTAAATTGGTTATATAATACCAACAAACTGCTCACCTGAACATTGTTCATCTTCACGGACAATTGGTGAAACTATAACCAAATATAGCTAAAGGAAATGCCTCCACTTTGGCTTATTGGAATGTTCATTATTATTCAAAGCCATTAACTTTACCTTTGCCCCATGATTTTCTTGCTCCATGCACATGGAAGGGAATGGTAACTGGTACCACCACATTTTAAAGAGAAATTCTTCAGCAGTGGTTTGATATAGTCTTTAGAGCCTGATGTCTTTGATCAAATACCAGCTTTGCCATTAACAAGCTGTATGACCTTATCCAAATTGCTTTACTGATTTATGCCTCAGTTGCCTCATCTGCAAAAGGAGAAGGACAACAGGACCAAACCAGGGTTGTTTTAAAGATTAAAATGAGTTAAAAATTACAAAGTGGGAACAGTGTCTGTCACAAATTGAATGCTCCATGTGTTTTAGTTATTGTTCTTATTGCTTGATTATGAAAGCCAAAGACACACAAACCTGCCACTCATATGATTCCAACCTCCAGAAGTTTTTATCATGGCTTTCTCCAGAACAAAGTTTATCAGTTCTTCTCCACTTACAGAGAATACCCTAGCTCAGGGATGGTCATTTCGGCCTGGATATTCGTGTGTTTGCTGATCTACTGCATGCATGCTTTGCTTGTGTTTGTGTTTAAAATTTCGGGACTATTTTATAAACATTATTAGCCCCATCACATCTGACAAGTTCAAAAGCAGCAAGAGGGCTGATACATGAAGAGGCATATTAGTTGGATACACATTGGCTGATTCAGTATTGTGAACTTACGAACCAATGGATTTCCTCAGTGCTTTCTGAAGCTAACTTACGAGTATTTTAGATGCAGGACTCTCTTTGGGTGTTTAAGTGAGGATGTTGCCAACAAAACTTCAAGGTCTTTTAAGGAAGCCCTTTACCTCATGTTACTGCTCTGATTGCAATAAAGTATCCTAATAGTTAACAGTCTTCTTATTATATGGTTTTCAGAATCAAATTCAATATTCCAAATATGACGTGAGATCAGCAGAGTATATTGAAAGTATTACTTCTCATCTATATGTTTAACTCTTATTTATACTAATTTTTGAGTTAGTCATACTTTCATATCAACTTGCCATCAACACTTCACTCTGTGATTTTCACATAGGCATGTTGACAATTCAAGTTATTCCAGTTCTTTATTTTATTAACATTTAATTATATTCCACCCATTTGCAAAACACTAAGTACGTTATAACAAAACCGGTAGAATCATGAAATCAAGATCA
The DNA here is from genome assembly GCF_964194185.1 of Rhinolophus hipposideros. Taxonomy (NCBI): domain Eukaryota; kingdom Metazoa; phylum Chordata; class Mammalia; order Chiroptera; family Rhinolophidae; genus Rhinolophus; species Rhinolophus hipposideros. Next base: position 18,495,737 of record NC_138058.1, on the reverse strand, counting down.
ATTTAAATTACTAATTTCGATGTTTGTTATCTGAACTTAGAACTTTATATTTCTGTTGAACACTATTTTGCTGGTTCAGCTCAATATTCAAGGAAAATTGAATCTATACAGTGTATTCTCTGTTCCTAGTCAATTCTGTCAAAATATAAGAAAGATATTGCATTGACTATTATCACAAATTAGCTCTTAAAAGGAAGAGATCAGACCCTCTAAGGAGACATAGGACAGAGAAGTCTGGTTTCAAAATTGGGCAAAGTTAAGAAAGTCTGGAAGTCTAGGTCCTGGAAAGAAGAGTGGATGTTAAATATCATTTCCTTGCACAGATAGCAGTTGAATGGAGACGTTTAAAAAGGCATCAGGAAGTGGCAAGTTATGTAGAACAAATTTTAATATTCAAGCATGAACATTAAAATTCTTGAATTTTAATATTCAAGCATTGTTGCATTCTGATTTTTCAGTTGGTCTAAATTACTGGAGAGAAAAAATTGGTTAAATCTGTTGATTTGGATGTTTCATGAATATTTCCCTCACTGAATCCACGTTGGGAGCTGAATTGCCTCATTCCATTAATGTTATAAAGACTTACAACAAATACCACATTATGTTTTTATCTTAAAGATTCTGAGATATATCCCTAACCCTTCTATGTCACTATTCACTCTTAATCACCAGACATTATGAAGTTGATATAAATTTGATCTTGTAACTCATTCATTACTCCTCTGGCTGATGATAGATGTCATTAGTTTAATGATCATAGTTATCCATTGTCATAATTAAGGTGATCACCTAATGAGGCCGGATGTATTATTACTTAATATATCAAATTAGGAAAAGATGTCATGGCTGGGCATACAACATCACCCATTATTTTTGAAGATGAGTCAATACATTAAATGCTTCTTAAGAAAACAATCAAGTGGGCCTTCAGGACTTTTAATTTTCAGAGGGATCTTAAAACAAGGTAGAGCTCTCCCAAGCTCTGATCTTGGCCATTAGCAAAATAAAATCTCTCCTGGCATCCATGTCTTGTCATGGAGGTGGCTTCACAACTGTGATGCTTTATGTAGATGGCTACAGAGTATGGAGTGGTATTTCCAAGCCCTGCTGAACTGCTATCCACTTACTCCATATACTCTTTTTGAAAAGTGATCTTTCCGTTAGTCTGCTGAAACTTTTCCCCTGAACAACTTTCCCCCTGAACAAACTCTGAACAGTTTCTTGCAATTGATTGTGTTTTGAAATTTATAAAGCCCTTTTGAAAACATCTCATAAAAAATCAAAAGAGAGTTCATCTTATTTCCTTCTGCAGCTTTCTTGGGACATGTGTCAGGCAAGTCCTGAATTAATTATTAACAGGATGTTTCCTACAAGAATAATAGGTCCTGAATACCAGTATCCATGTTATGTGTATATTATACCTCTACTAATCCTAGCCTAATTTCTCCCACTATCTTTTAATTTTTCAATACTCAAAATCAATCACAGGCTGATTCTACTCAATATGTACTGATAAAAAAAATTGAAATAAGCCAAACTATTTTGCTTGTTTTATCAAAATGTCACAGGGGTAACAGCAAAGAGTTTATTGGCAACAATTCCAACTCTCTGCATGGATTATTCAGTGCCCAAACTTGCTAAAATTAAATTAACTTTATCAGAATTATCATTAGAAGTCAATGTTTCATTACCTTTACCATTCACTGATTCGTTTAAATCTTGCTCATTCATTCAGTCACTCATTAGTCATTTAACAAGGATTTATTGAATTCCTTTTATATGCCAGATGTAGAGGAAATATAGAGGTAAATGAAGTAAGTCCATGTTTTAGAAACATTTAGTTCCTCTGGGTTGGTCACTGTCTGGTGGGGAAAGTAGCCATATGGACTGAAGAACTATAATATATTTTGATATGTGCTATTTTAGAGATTAGTCAGTAACTTTGAACACACAGAGCACAGAAGGATTAATTCTGCATGAAAATTTGAAGAAAAATTTTGAAGAAGTGGTATCATTTGTTTTGAATGTTGCTGAATCGAGAGTCTTCTGGAGAGAGGGAGTTACAAAGATTTCACTATTTCACTATGTTCAGGAAAATAAATGGAAGATGATGGAAGCCTAGATACATGGTATGTATGGAAGAGAAAAAAGCTTCAAGTATGCCTTAGAAAGGAGGCTGGAACTAGTTAAGCAAGGGTCTTACAAATTCTATTGAGACACTTTGGAGGTAGTCCTATATGTCCTTCATCTTCAAAGTATAGTACTTGACCTAAAAATCTTTTGTTGCTCATGAGTTCCTAGCTATCTTAGAACAAAGTACTATAGAGTTGTTGAGCTTCTAAAAGTTATATATTTTTAAAAAGTGTATTAAATTTGCTATAGTTTTATGTGAAATGTATTTTCAATAGTATTTTATCTGGCGCATTTTTAAAAGAGAAACCAAAATACACCCCTTGAAAGCAAAACAAGATGTTTTAAAATTAAAAGCGAAACTAAATTTCCAACATAGAAAATAAAATTGGAAATACTTATACTTTCATTGTTATGTGATGTTTGTCTCTGAAAACAATATCTAGACATATCTGTATCTAGCTATAATATATATCAACTACCTATTTTCAAAATTGCCCCCTCAAAGGCCTTGGAAATAGAATTTTCAACCTGTGTGAAAATAAGACATGGAAGCATTCTCTATTTTTTTCAAGAACAACTGAGTGTAATGAGGTAAGTTCACCTATTGAGTTTCAACAGCAGTTACAAACCTGTGCATTGTGGGTCAATAAGTTTGCAAATGTGTTCCATGACATGAACCAATGATCCAATTTTTCCATTTGATCCCCTTCAGTTTCATCATAAGGTAGATTTTCAGATATATACTCATTAAAATCAAATATCACAATGTGTTGGGTTCAGAACCATACCTTCAATTTGAAGCAATTTAAAAGGTTAAATGAAAATTTACAGAAACAATAAACCATTTTCAATCATATAGTTCTCTATATTGTATACGTATTTAAATAAATCGTGTTCTATTATTAAGGTTTTGGTATTAAGAAAAAATAATATATCCATTTTACTTTTTAATTCTTATAAAATGTCTATTTTGATGTAATAAATATTTTGAGATACAACTAGTATTTTACATATTATGCAAAGAGTTAATTGTATAACATAAAAATAAAATAATTCTGATACATAAATTATTTAAAAATTTTAAGTGTATATATGAATATGTATAATTTAAAAATCATTATGGGCATGAATTTTGGATATTCATGGCAATAATATTTCATAAATAGGCCTATAGAAATTAAAAAAAAAAAAACAAACTTTTGGATTCTGCTCCTGTGGAGAACAAGATTTGTCTGTGTTTTATATAAAGGACCTTGCACTGACTTGGATAAATCATAATCTTTGCTCAATGGCATATTCTATCCATTTGTCTATGAATGACGTCCTCCCTTTTTAAGTTTTGAAGATATACAGTTAGATATTTAAAATACGTAATAATTATTCATGGACCCACAAATCCAAACAAGCTAGGACCTTGACAATAACTTACAATGAATCATATCTCTTCTACTAATATATTGCCAGCCTCCCCATACCCACAGTATTCACATCCTAAATCCTATGTTCATTGTTCCCTTGTTTTTTACATTCAATATTATTTTATATTAGTTTCAGGTGTATAGTGTAGTGGCTAGACATTCATATAATTTATGAAGTGAATCCCCCCCATGTCTGGTACCCACCTGGCACTATACGTAGCAATTATAATATTATTAACTATATTCCCTATACTAAACTTTACATCCCCATGGCTATTTTGTAACTACCAACTTGTACTTAATCTCTTCACCTTTTTCACTCAGCACCCCCAACCCGACTCCCATCTGGTAACCATCTCTGTATCTATGATTCTTTTCTGTTTGTTTTTTGGTTTGTTTGTTTATTTTGTTCTTTAGATTCTACATATAAGTGAGATCATATGGTTTTTGTCTCTCTCTGACTTATTTCACCTTGTTTTCTTTTTAATGAGATTTTATTTTTAATTATATTTGCATTTTAGTATTCAAAAGTTTACTTATTTCTTTTTCAGTTTAGAAAGAGGGTATTATATTTATGGGTTATTTGGAGATTTACTTTTTTCCTTTAATATTGTACTACTGAAGTCTGTAACATTGCATGCTGCTGCAGCATTTTTGTTTTGACTGCTAAAAAATATTATATTGTCTATTTTGCCACAGTTTTTCATTCACTCTTCCTGTAATAGGCATTCAGGAAACTTCAGGGTTTTGCTATTGTGATCAGTAGTTCTAAAGACATTTGTATATATGTTTCCTGATAAACTTGGTAAGCATTTCTCTACAATATATAATGCTGGATCACAGGGTTGTGTAGAATCAATTTTTGGAGATGTTTACCAAAATATTTTCCCTGGTGGTTGTACCCATTGAGCTGTCTGTGGTTTTCCCACAAAAGGTTTCATACAGAATTTCTGTGTTTCATAGAAATAGCTCTGGCAACTATTTTGGAGGTGATGTGAAACGAGTAGAAAAAATTGGGGAGGTGCTGAGGTGACCATGTCGTAGATTATTCTACTTGTGCTATATCCTATTTAGAAACCTGTGCTACATTTGTTTATTATAAAATATGTATCAGAAACTGTATTCAGATGCAAAAACATTTTCAAGACACATCACTTTGTCATCACATCCAACAAGATAACTGATTCTAAAAATCAAAATTTTGGAGACACCACTGTGCTGAAGTGAAGCAAACAAATGCTGGCAAATTGTCTCATTATCTCTGTTCCTATCCCTACACCTCCTCTCCAAGGTACACAATAAGCACAGTTTTGTGTGGAGATGTATGCCTTAATCTTCAACTTTTATTCAGTGACCTACTTCTCTATGGATATCACACAGCAATATGTAGAAGAATTTTCAAATATTCTCTTTCCCCTGAAAACTTTCTTTGCAATAATCTTGGAGAAGAAGAGCTGTGACTTATTTATTTATTTATTTTTAGCCATGATTTGGTTTTCTTTTGTTCTGGTTCCAAACTCTGGAGATATCCTTGAGCTCATATCCAATCCATCTATAAATCTGTTGGTTCTTCCTTCAAAATAGATGTCAAATCATGTCCCTCCACAGCTCTCTACTGCTATGACACTGGTCCAGGTCAATGTCACCTCCAACCTGGATTAGTGCAAGAGTGATACCCCTGCTTCTACCCTGTGTTCTACAGACTCTTCTGAAACAGGTCAATTAATATCCAAAGCATGAGATTGATCATGCCATTTTATTTTCTTAACACACCTCAGTGGGGGTTCATCTCATTCAGCATAAAATCCTAAGCCGTTACCATGACTTAAAAAGACCCTACCTGGTACAGCCCTTAATTGACTGCTTGCCTTCCCTGTCACTCGTCACTAGCTTCCTCCTCTCCTGTCACATTGGTTTAGTTGCTTTTCTGAAACTGGGTCAACAATGATTCTGCCTCAGCACAAGCTGTTGTTCTTTCACTTTGAACATTCTTTCTCCAAATACCGACATAAAGAATGTTTTATTTTTCCTACATACCAACATACCTCCCTCACTTTAAGAATGTTTCTGCTCACATGTTAACATCTCTTGAAGCCTTACTTTGCCATCCATTCAGAAATAAATCTTTTCATTCTTTATCACATCACCTCAGTTTTATTTTCATCAAACAACCTACCACTCCCAAATAGATATCATAAATAGATTTGTTTATTTGTCAATTTTCATTCTCCCCTATTAGAGTCTAAAACCCCTGGGGAATAGATGTGTTCTGTCCTCCTCACCACTGTATCCCCAGCACGCATTACAGCGTCAAACATAAGGTACAGCATTCAAAAAAGCATCTTGAACAAGTAAACTAGAGTTTGATTCATTGAGGGACTTCCACAACTTCCAAAGAAACTTACCCTATACTTATGTTCTCTTTCTTAAAAATTTGATTAAATTGTTCAACAACACTAAATTTTTGCTAAAATGCTCAATTTTTTTAAATTGGATTTTTATGTTGGGCTCCTGTACATAACATCTATTCTTAATTTCACTTTTAGAAATTAAGTATATATATATATATATATATATATATATATATATATATATATATATATATATATCATGTTTTCCAAAAAATAAGACCTAACTGGAAAATGAGCCCTAGCATGATTTTTTAGGATAACATCCCCTTAATATAAGCCCTAATGCATCTTTTGGAGCAAAAATTTATATAAGACCTAGTCTTATTTTGGGCGAAACACAGTACATATATATAATGTAATCTTCTTGATAACACAACTAGGATTGCACTATATTCCAAGTTTATGGATGATGATATTAGACCTAGGAAGGCTTAAGTAATTTGTCCAAAGTCACACAGATGTTAGGTGCTTTGTCTCAGATGGGAGCAATTTCCGCTTCACTGCAAAGCCTGCATTCTTCCCAATTATCTTTATGTCTTTAGGTTCTTATTGTATTGAAGTAACTGAATTGAATATAAGATGTGATGACACAGGAGCAAGGAGAAATTAAATGTTAATAAAGAGATGATATAATCATTATTCCTTGGAGAGCTGTGTTTAAATTGTCTATTGGAGTAGAAATATGCACTGGTGAATATTCTGCAATGGGCCCTGTTACACATCAATATGCATCATGTAGTATATAGGCTGGGAATGGGGATAGAGTGGCCAGCAGGTACATAGCACCCTCTCCTCAAACTTCAGCACTATACATACATTGAGCTACTACCCACACCAAGAGCATCTCTCCATAGACAACTAATAGGATATCTGTGATTCCTCTGCCAGCAATGTCTCACCTGCACCAGGTGATGCTGGCTGCAATAGACTCAAGCCTATTGTATGGCAGAAAAGATGGGGGAAGGAAGGAGTAATACATGATGATAAAAGGAGCTCCATCTTATTATACTGGGTGTTGCCATGTTTTCCCATAATTAATAAACATGGGAAGCTTTATAGTCAGTGAAAAACAGCAGCACAAATACTCATAAAACAAAATTCAAATCCCTTAATATAAAAGTTGTGTATAAAGTTAAACTGTAGGCAACAGATAAAAGCCAACAATACCACTGTGTATTATCACAAACTACTTAACTGCAGAAAAATAAAATCAGGGAAAATAAATGTAAGAAAGTGTAATTAAGACTAACTTTAAACAAATGAAATTTTATTTCCTTGTTCTAATTAGAAAAAAAATAAAATAAAATAAAAAGTAAACAGCTGTTGAGATTACTTGGCTTCAATTAAAAAACTATTTGAGGTTCTTTTCACTCATATACACCTGACATATTTACCTCCCATGGGAACCTGACCAAATGTGGAGAGTTGCCTCATTCTAGAGAGGCGAAGCAAAGTGCACAAATAATTAGGACACCAACCACAAATTAGTAAACTTTGAAGCTCAGCCAAAACTTGAATATGAGCTAAAATGCAATTAAAAAATAAAACTATGCAACTTTATTGTGAAATATAAATGCTTTAATTCCCGTTAAGAGTCTTAAGAAATAAAAAAGCTTCCAAAGAAGCTGTTCTGACAATTCTTTTGAGATTCTTAAAGTATTATTTCTGTTTCTCAGATATGTAGTTTTTGTTTGAAGTTTCCTTCTGTATGATTTGATGTGATAGCTTTACACAACCTAAATCTCAGTAGTGAATCACCCCAATATAATCCTGCAGGCAGAGTTTAGGAGCAAGGGCTTGCCCTTCTCTGAGTTATGCCACACAAGGAATATTGGAAACTCAAGATTACATAAAGGTACAGATGAATGGCTATGTTGGTAGAAATATCCAGCAATGGGCAGTTGGAGGAAATGAAGTAAAGCAGAGTATTTGAAGATATGTTGGTAACATGTTCTTAGCAATAATCGTTAGTCTAATAGGCATACCAGTAAGATGGCACAAGTGGGCGTCTAAGAATATAAGTGGTCACTGTAAATATGTATGGCAGTGGGAATCTAAGCCTTGGCACAAGAGCAAGTAGGGAGATTACACACACACACACACACACACACACATATCTATATCTATATCTATATATATATATATACATATATGTATATGTATATATATATCCAAAAAATGTATACAAGTGGACACTTTGTCAACGTTGCTCCAGCAGTAGTCTGCCATATTGGAAGTGTCTGGACGCTGATGGTAACAACTTTGAGCACCTCTTGTCATTGCAGAAGTCAAACATGACTTGTAGTCATACTTTTTTTATCAGTACATATTGAGTATTACAATTTTAGCACAGTTTTCCTTTCTTAAAATGTGTATACATTTTTTGCACCCTCTCTATATATAATATAGAAAGTAAGTGTCACAGAAAATTATGCTTAAAAAATCAAGGGGCGTAATTACAAGGCCTCTGGACCAATGCTACTTGTGTCATGATATACTTGATGAGCAATCATCTAGGCATCTGGGGTCTTTGAATCCACCTAAGTCAATGGTTCACAAACTGGTGTACATTTAAATCACTTGGAAACTTAAAAAAATACTGATGCCTGACTTCCACCACAGGATATTCTGATGCGATTAGTATAAGGTGAAACATGGGCATTAGGCATTTAAAAGATGTCCAGAAAATTCTAATGTGCAATAAAGTTTGAGAATCAATAGATAAAGTCAGGATTCACTCCAGAGACTCACTGTAGGGATGATCATATAGTTATGAAGAAATGGCTCCACTTATGAAGGGAAGAGATTTTGGACTAGGAAATTATCAACCCTAGTATTAATTGGTAGTCAGAAATAGAAAGAGGACTAACCCTATGAAGTAATGTGTATGCTATAAATCTTCAATAATTAATGCTGAGTAGCATTAGTCATGAATATACAAAAATCAATAGAAAGTCCAAACACAGATGCAGATGTATATGGAAATTGAGCAATAAATTGATGCCTCCAATAAAGGAGGCATCACAGACCAGGGCTGAAATGAAAGACTATTCATGAAACTGTGTTGGGGCTATCAGTTAGCCATCAAGAAGGGTCACAGGGACTATGAGAGCCTCTATTTCCAGCTACTGGAAAAGCTACTACTGCTCCAATCACATATAGCATGGGGACAGGGCAGGCAGATTCTTGTATCAGAAGCCCATGGGCAATATATGGACATCATGAGGAGTCCAGAGACTCCAGGAGACAGCAGAAGAAATTGCTAAGCCTCTAAAATAAACAAGTTTATGGTGGGCATTAATAGGAGAGTGTTTTGTTTTGCAATTTGGACAGATTCTGGAGCCCTTTTTTGGAGGGGCCCTCTTCAAGGTGAGATCACTTGTAAATATAATAACATCATAAGGTAGATTTGTACAATGCATTTTAAATTTGTAAGTTTTACTTAGGACCCCCAAAAACTTTAAAAGATGTTGGGCTTGATTTAATGCTGTGGATGCTGAAAGAATCAATAGGTGTTCCTTAACAGTATCAGGAATAGAGTGGCTTATGGTTTCCCTAGTAATTTCCCAGAATCAAACTGATGTGGCAGGGCCTTACACGATTTGTGAGTTAATAACACAATATGCCCTTTTCTTTAAGCAACTTTGTGAGTATTTATGTGGTCTGAGCGAGTGTGTCAAATGGATTTCCTCAGAGGAGGGTATCATCAGTGTGATGTCATACCTATGCGCCTAGAAAAGTTGGATATGGTTAAGATCTTGCCTGAAAAGATTGTATGTGGTGGCAGGGCTGTTGAGCTATCTCGTGGGAAGTTAGGGAAAGACATTGTGTCGCACGGGAAGTGAAGGCAGACTGTGGTTTAGAGGCTGTGGAATAAGGCATTGAACAGAACATTTTAGCCAAATCTATGACAGCAAAATATTAACCAGTTGTTGTTTGGAGGAAGCCAGTAATTTTACTAATATTGGTGGCACCATAGCACTAAGGTTGCAATAATCTACCATTCTTTTTTTTTTTTAAGTTTAAAACAGGCAAAATTGGATTTTGAATGTTAAAGCAATGGGAATAATCATAGCTTCACTAAATACCACAGATTTAATTTAGTTTTAAATTCAAATTTATTTTATTTTATTATTCATAGGGTCAGATCATCCATGTTTTGGGATATTTTAGGGCCCTGTGTTCTAATGATCACAGGAAATTCAGGCAAGGAAATAGTCTAATCATTAAGATGAAGCATAAGTATATTTGTCCTCCATTTTATTTTTGGCAACATCCCTAAAATACTTTGTAAATTTAGTGAGATACCCAGGTGCAACTTTAATTTCAGTTCCAATATTGGTTAAGGCCATGAAGGTTTTCTAACGCATTTTATTTTTTAATTTTACTTTGTAATAAATTATTTTGTTATTCATTTAAATCAAATTTCCAGTTATTACTGTTTTCTTTCTTTCTTGTGGTTGAGAGGACTCGCTCCAACCAACTGAGCCATCCAGGATCTCAGGCAGCTCAGCTCAAGGTGCCGTGTTCAATTTTAGTTTCAGGGGGCGCTGCCCACCATCCTTTGCAGGACTCGAGGAATTGAACTGTCAACCTTGTGGTTGAGAGCCCACTGGCTCATGTGGGAATTGAACCGGCAGCCTTTGGAGCCAGGAGCACGGAACTCTAACCACCTGAGCCACCCGGCTGGGCCCTGCTAATGCATTTTAGAAGATGTTAAAGTTAATTCAAAATCTGTGATGTGGAGGCATCAAAGCCAATCAGCACTCTTTTATCTTTTTGTTGTTTAAATTCTTTTGGTAAATTTTGGATTTCCAATTGGGTCAAATTGTGGACATTTGTTTCAGCTTTTTTTCCTGGCCCTGTATTCAGGAGGATAATATATAATATATAATATGTGATATGTGATATGTAATATATGATTTTATATATATATGTGTATATATATATATGTGTGTGTGTGTGTGTGTGTGTGTGTGTGTATATATATATATTTTTTTTTTTTTTTTTTTGCTCCAAAAGACTCATTAGACCTGATCGTCCGACTAGGTCTTATTTTCAGGGAAACACGGTAGTAACAGCTTTTCCTCCACTAAAGTGGCTCCACATATCTTATAGGATATGAATCTTCCCCCATCAAGTCCTCTGTTGAACAAAGACCAATGGCAGATGGAGACACACAACCAAGGGTCACGGGCAAAAGTCATTCTCCTGAGCCTAGCACCTGCCATGGCTTAAGCTGCAATAAAAACACACACCAGCTAGGTCTGAGACACACAACTCAGAGCCACTTTAAGGAGGGCTTTAATTCCATACTACCGTGTAAAACATGCTTCACAGAACTCAGCAAATGCAGCTCAATGCAGCACAGTTCAAAGCACAAACTGCAGCACCACAACTCAGAGTGCATGCTACCTAGCAAAGAGCAGCCTAAAATTCTCCCCTGCAGGCAGCAGAGCCAGCTAGAAAACCAAAGCAAGAGAAGAAACACTCCTGCTGGTGGTGGTGATCACCTAGAAATCCTGCTCACAGCACTTTTGTTTTGGATTGTTTAGGAAAAGAAGACAGATCCCCACCCAAAATTTGGTTTGTATGCCAAGACTGACCCCACACACCAAGAAGTTCTGAAAAGGTTTATGACTTACAGAAGGAACTCCTGGATAGAGCAGGGAGACACAAGTCTGTTCTGGCTGACTTGAGAGAGACAGAGGGAATAAATTTACTGTTATCATGCTAACGCATGTGCATGGCCGAGATTTTTATCAGGTTTGAATTTCTCCTAGGCCCAAAGGAGGGACACGTGCAGACTTTCTCATCAGCCTATCCAGATGTCAGACTAAAGGGGAAAGAGAGGGTGAGCCTTCAAAGCAGTAATCACACTAAAAAAAAAAAAAAAAAAAAGGAATCGACTCTTTATTACACCCCTTAATAACTTGTGTATATTTTGCCTCGTGAAAATATTTCACATTGAAACATTAAATAAAACCCTCACCCTCATTCTTTCTCAAATGAAAAACAATAAAGAATGACTGTAGATACTCAAAACCTTCATGTTCTATTTATAATTCCCTTTCTATCTAAATTATTTTCCTATGAATTATTTCCTCAGGAGTCTCTTGTTAAAAGTGGAATTCAAAGGAACATAAACAGAGAATTATTCATAGCAGGAGGAAAGCTTAGACATTGTTTCTTTCAATAGTTTTCTGAAACAGGTGTTGAAACTAAATCCAGAAATATAGTCCAAATGGCCCAAGAGAGATGTTGAATTAATCTTGTCATAAATAATTGTTTTGTTTGTTAAGTTAGTTTGTTTTGGGGAGTATCAGGAATTAATCTTTGACATCTACATATCCTTCTCAGAATCTTTCCCTGCTTTCCTGACATGGGCTTCTGTCTTTAATAAAGTCTGTTCCTTTGGGAAAGAAGTATGTACTGCTGTGAATTTCAATTCATTTGATTAGAGCTTTGATTCCTCATTGAAGCCTTAATAGAAAAACAAGAGCTTGACTCATGTGTACATGATGTCATTGACACCTGGGACCTGCTCCAAAGATGCCATAGTCCTGCCTCACACTAGACCTCAGTGATCACTGTGGTTGGAAAATTTCTAGAACTTCTGTTGGCTTAGATGAAAAGTCTAATTTTGCCATACCCCGTTGAAGCCAGTTTTGCCAAATGAGGTTCTGTTTTTTTTCATTGGCTTCACCTGGATGGTTATTCCTCTGAATCAAAGATTTTCTGAGTTATAACAACTTTTAGTAAGTAATTTTTTCCTCCAATGTTTCATTCTTTGGCAAGATAGGCAATACAGTTTTAGAAAAGAAAAAGGGACCAAGACACATTGGAAAATATAAACCCCCTACCCCTCTGTCTTTTTTTTTTTCTATCTCTGACAGTATGACTAAATAATACTCAAACCTAGTTATTCTACATTTTTAGAAAAAGCTCCCTTTTCTCCAACTAGTTCAGACTAGTATAATTTTGAATAATTATTATACACACAAGCTTAAATACAGAGCTTGCCTTTTAACTTCCTTTTCCTATAAATTCTACAGTGTCCAGCACACAGCAATCAATAACATTGGCTTTATAGAGGTCATATAATACAATTGTTTAGAGTACAGACTCAGAATTTTGGGGTCATATGTATGCAAATATATTTCTAATTTTGACAGATACTGCCAAATTGTTATTGTAGGTGGTGTGCTGATTTATACTAATATTAACAATGAACGTTGATGTCCATTTTACCTCTCCTTTGGTTCCACAGTATATAAATCTTTAAAATACATGTCATTTTTAAAAATTTGCATTCTTTGTTACTACATGTGGCAAGCATTTTTTCACATGTTAATTAGTTCATAATTCATTACAAATTTCTTTATAAGATTGCTTGTTTTCTCAGTCATTTGGAGGACCTCTTTATTAATAAGAATTTTAATTCTTTGTGTCATTTCTAACCTGAATAGAATTTAGAATAGTCTCTCCCTGTATTTTCTAATTATTATTTTTTATATTGAGATAATTGTATATTCACATGCAGTTTTAAGAAATAATACAGAATGATCCTGTGTACCTTTTATCCAGTTTTTCTCAATAGGAATATCTACAAAGTTATAGCATAATATTATAACCAGGATATTGACATTGAGACAGTCAAGATACAGAACAGTTTTTTCACCCCAAATGTACTTCATGTAGCCCTTTTATAGCTGCACCTACTTACCTTCTTCCCCTTGTCCCTCATCTTTTGGCAACCTCTGACCTGTCATCCATGTCTACACTTGTCACATCAAGAATGTTAGGTAACCGGAATCATGTAACCTTTGGAGTTTACTTTCCTTTTCTCACTCAGTGTAATTACTCTAAGATTCATTCAAGTTGTTGTGTGTATTAATATAGTCCATTCCTCTCTATTGCTGAGTAATATTACATAATGTGGATATCCAAAGATTCATTTAACCATTTACACACTGAAGTACATCTCAGTTGTTTATAGTGTGTTGGTTGTTATTAATAAAGCTGCTATAAAATTTGTGTATAGGTGTTTGTGTAAACATAAATTTTCATTTCTATTTTTTCTGGTATTTTCTGGAAAATATTTTATAGAATACATGTTAATTCTTTAGTAGAATTTGGTAGAATCCTCCAGTGAAATCTTCTAGGCCAGAGATTTCTTTTGGGTGAAGTTGAAAAATTAAGAACTGAGTTTATTTAATGGTCACCGGACTGTTTAGATGATACATTTCAGGATCAGGATGACTTGCTTCACTTTCTCAAGCTGGCTTGTAGTTGACATTTAGAGATTGTTAAAAAACAGACAAACAAAAAATCAGCTGAATTCTTCTGATTGACTATATGGCATCCAATGGCATGTCCCCCCGATAAGGAAATGCTCCTGCAGGAACTCCTTCTCGTAAATTTAGGGTTAGTTGATTGCCTTGCAACCTCAGTTCTATAATGGGTTCAAGAAAAGTCATGAATTTGCTGCTCTCTAGCTTTTTCCGTGTTGTAGAGGTAGGAGTATCACATTTGCAACTTTCTACATCACCGAGCCAAGGTCCTCAAATAACTTCATAATATTAGCATTTTTTAAAGTATATACTTATCATAGGCTTTTTCTTTGAGAGATATAACAATACTGTTAATATAGTACCAGACCTTTGTAGAAATTGTATATTTTGAAAGTTCTTTCACATGTCGCCTTAATTTGACTCTCATTGCCACATTTGGATAAAGAGATGAAGTCATTCACAGAATGAAAAGGGAATTATGATTGTAAATCCAAGCATGTTGCTCTTTCTTGTAAGTGGCCTGTCTCTTGTTCACCATTCCCCTCCCCTCCTCACTACCACCCTCAAAAATGCCCATTGCTTCTGAGGAAATCAAGAAACATGGCAAAATCTCAGTACCCTGGTGGACAATCTGAAAGAGCTAAGAAATATAGAATAGTGGGTTGAATGGCGGTTCTGATCCATAATCACTTCTCTATAATTACATTTTGCATGCTCTAGACCAGTGGTTCTCAAACTTAATGGTCATGAGAATCATTTAGAAAGCTTGAAATAAAACACAGTTTCCTGTGCATTGGGTTCAGAGATCCCCCTTCAGTATGCGATGCTAGCTAGGGCTTATGTATTTGCATTCTCACAAGCTCATCGTTAATCCTAGGGCTGTTGCTCCAAGGACCACTCTTTGAGCAGCCTTACACTATGCAAGTATTTCTTCAATCTGTGTATGGGTCACTCACATTCAAATAACCTGAAAGGCCTCCTGTCATATCACTGAATCAGACTAGTATTTGAAGAGGGAACCGGGAATCTAATGATAGCATGCGTGGTAGTTTCTATCTAGACTAATATATGAAAATTCTAACCAGTGGTTCTCAAACTCTATATTGTATTCACTTGGGGATCTTTAAAATTTTCTGATGTCTTTCTCCCACCTGCAGATATTCTGATTTATTTGGTATAAGGTTTAATCAGGGCATCAGGATTTATAAAAGCTCACCAGGTAAGCAAAATATGCAGCAAAATTTGGGAATCACTGCTCTAAACAATATTTAAATCAGATGTTTGAGAAACAAAATTAGAACTTTCTTAACAGGGCTTGCTAGTTATAATAGCTAAGCAGATTGAGAAATTCCCCAGGCCTATCAGGATTAAAGTTTGGAATGAGTTAAATCTATTTCATGCCTAAAATTGCCTTGATTTTTAGTAATTAAAAAAAACACACAAAATTCTCATGGAGTCCAAAAGCCTTGTTCTTAAAAGAAATACCTATTTAACGCTGGTATTCAACAAAGTCAGCTTTTTTTACAGAACTTTATTATGCTTTGTTTTAACTAGAATTTTAGTTCATCTTGTGCCTTTTGACACAAATGTAAAAGTCACTGGGGACAATGACAACATTGTCATCATAGTCTCAAGATTGTACATTAATTCCCTTAACTTACTGATTGTGGGTATTTAAATCTTCCACTGAGTCAGGGCATACAGAAAGGATAAAATGCTGAGTGCTATATTTTTAAAAAAAATGTGTGTGTGTGTGTGTGTGTGTCATGAGTGTGTAATAGTTAGATCTCAGGAGAAATTTCTTCTCTCCAAACATTATGAAACATTTGAACAGTTTACAAAAGGATATGCCAAATCTCCTATTTGTGCAATAGTCCTCTTAAATTTTTATTTCATTACAATTAAATATTTAAAAAAAAAAGGAATTGGCATATTTATATTAGGAGGAAATGTGATGGAACAAATAAAATTTGGGTCCAGTTAATT
Organism: Rhinolophus hipposideros; assembly: GCF_964194185.1. NCBI lineage: Eukaryota > Metazoa > Chordata > Mammalia > Chiroptera > Rhinolophidae > Rhinolophus > Rhinolophus hipposideros. The sequence goes on along the minus strand of NC_138058.1, from coordinate 18,479,495 downwards.
CCAAAATATCTATATTTATGTAGGTTTACCTTTTCCCTTTTGGGTACACACAAATTCTTTTAACTCTTCCCAAATTCACCAAAGCAATTCCAATGCCTTCTAGAAAGGTCTCTTCTCTCATTCAGTAATTCCTCATGCTTCAGAGTTCAGATTTTTCTTTTTTTCTGGTGTAGATATAGACAAATAGAGGTAGATAAGGACATGTATACACTGTTTCTTTGTCTGTCTGTCTTTGATTGTTTAATTAAAGGAATATAATGAAATCCTAATGATTGTCATACTGTATATCTATATCTAGTATTTTAGAGAAAAACTAATTCCTGAACTAAAATAAGGAAAGTCAAGAGACATAATGTAAAGCATTAACATAGCTAAAGAAATAAAGACTTTTATTATAAACTGGCTTTTGATTGTGGACTCTGATGTAAAATCTTCCATTTTTTCTAATAAGATAACTTTAAAGATCCAGGAAAAGAAAATGACTTTTAAACCTGAAACAAAAAAAGAAGGCTGACAAAAATGTAACATTGCTATCTAAGAAAAATGTTTACTAATGATGATGAGAATGGATTTGGAGTAAGAAAAATTCACCTTGTGCAAAAACAAGAAACAGTCTTTAATATGGCAAAAAAGAAAGAGAAGGGTTTAGAAAATATCTAATTTTGTGGTCTCAATGTGGATTCCATGATTCATTATATCTAGCAAAAGGGATAAATCTAAGAGTCGGAAAGGTTGACTGAAGATGAAATACGTAATCATTGAATGAAAAACCCAAAGGAGGGAACAGAAAGCTAAATAAAAAAGAAAAAAAAATCATTACTAGCTTGAGCAAGTCTCTCAGAACTCAGAGAATAAGTAAAAAGAGATTAATGTAAACCTCAAAAACTGATATTCAGAATGAGCATCAGCTAAAATAGTGGAGTAGGTAACTCCAAGGGTCTGTCCCTTCACAGAAACATTGAAAAAATCAAGCAAAAACTATCACAGTCAACTTTTCATGAAAACTCAGGAAAACAGTTGAACAAAGGTTTAAAGTATCGAGAAAAAGGCAATTTATTAGGTTGGTGCAAAAGAAATTGCGGTTCAGCAGGTTAAAAATAATTGTAAACACCACAATTACTTTTGCACCAACCTAATAAAAATGGTAGGAAAACTCTGTGGCATTTTTCCTTGCCCTTGCTCTACCCCTGCCCTGGCTCAGTGGTGGTTTTGAAGACTGTAGCCCACATGCCCATTGTGGAACTCTCAGCCCTCATTCCTGAGGGAGCAGAGGAAAAAAAAGACCTTATTTATAAAAAAAAAAAAATTCTGTTTTTCTCTTCCATCTGCGTGACGGGCTGAGGCAAATGAATGCCTTTGTCTCTCAAATTATGAAAATTACTTCTGGCAGAAAAGCAAAGGGCATTGCTCCAAAATATTATAAGGCAAACATCCAACCCATAACCACCTGGGGGAAAAATTACAATTGAGGCAAACAATGGGGTTCCTAAAGCTTGAAAGGAAAAGATGAGGATAGAGTCTTTGAGAAATGGAGATATTCCAAAGTGCTAACCTATACTTGGGAATTTAGAAAGTTACATGCATGCCAAAGGAAGGATACATACTTAGAAGAATCCTGTGAAGAACCTAAGCTTTCACCTCTGGTGATCTGATCCCTAGCCTCAGTGCAAGCGAGAAAAGAAGGCTACAGTAGTTGTAAAGGAGTGATCTAGCACATCACCAATGTGTAAAGAATTGGGAGGCTCTCTCTCTCTCTCTCTCTCTCTCTCTCTCTCTCTCTCTCTCTCTCTCTCTGTCTCTCTCTCTCCCCCTCCTCCTCTTCCCCCAAACAGTAGTTAAGTCTAAGCTAAAGAAAAAGGGACTGCAGAGACTAAACAACAAAGAGCTCCAACCTGCAGTAAATGACAAAAAAAAATCCGAAGAAGAGGGAAGAATATGATTTCCAGAGTTACTATATTATAATATGCAAAATGCCCAATTTTCAACAATAACAAAATACAAAGCATGTAAATAAACAAATATGGCCCATTTACAGAAGAAATTAATAGCAACTGTCTGAGAAAGCACAGACATGGCATTTTCTAGAGAAATATTTTAAATCAACTATCATAAATTTGCTGAAAGAGAGCTAAAAGAAACCTGGAGAATAATGTATAAACAAATAGAAAATAACAATAAAGAGAAAAAAATTATTAAAAATTACCCAAACACAAATTCTGGAGCTAAAAAGGACAATAACTACAATTTAAAAACTTGCTACATTTTAATAGCAGATTTGAGCAAACTGAAAATAGAGTCAATTCAAGTTATCAAATCTGAGGAGCAGAAAGAAAAAAGAATGAAGAAAAATAAGACCTGTGTGCCACCATAACCACACCAAAATATGCATTACAGCTATCACAAAGAACTAGAGAGGAAAAAAGGGGGGGGGTAGAAAGAATGTGTAAAGAAATGTTGGCCATAAAACTTTCCAGTATTGACAAAAAGCCATGAATCTACATATTCAAGAAACTGAGTGAATTCCAAGAAGGATACACTCAAAGAGATCCACATACAAAATATTATAATTCGTTGAAAGCAGAAATAAAAAAAAAGTTAATTTTGAAAGCACCAAAAGAGAAGTAAATAATCATGTAAAAGAGATCCTAAATAAGAATAATTTTCTTACTAGAAATCATGGAGGCTAGAAGGGAGAGAGATGGCAGTTAAGTACCAAATTTAAAAAATCTGTCTACCAAGAATTCCATACCTTGCAAAACTGCTTGATTCAAAAATAAAGGAGACTTTAAGATATCCCCAGATAAACCAAATTTAGGTAGTCTATCATTAATAGACCTACCCTACAAGAATTGCTGAAGGGAATCTTTCAAGCTAAGATGAAATGTCATTAGAGAGTAGTTGGAAGCCACACAAAATAAAACACTCTCATAGGTATATGTAAAAGCCACTGTATTTTTGAAATGTAACTCTTTTTACATTTCTTATGTAATTTAATCACAAATACATAGTGTGATAATTATATATCTGTTAATGGGCGTATAATGTATAAAGATGTAATTTGTGACATTAATAACAGAAAACGAAAGGTGATGGAGCTGTGTAAGAGTGGAGTTTTTGTGTGCTATTGAAGTTTAGTTAACATAAATTCAAACTATATTTTTATAAATTTGTTAATTGTAATCCTCATGATAATCACTAAGAACATATCTAAAAGTATATATACATTAAGGAAATGAAAAGAGGCTTACAATGGCACACTAAAAAAAAATCCCGTCAACACGCAAAAATATAATAATAGAAGGAATGAGGAACAAACAATGGTATAAGGCTTAGAAAATATATAGCAAAAGGGAAGAAGTAAGTCATTTTTTATTAAAAATATATTTTATGAACAAATGAATTAAACTCTCCAACGAAAAGGCAGCGATTCACAGAAAGGATTTAAAACATGATCCAAATATATGCTGTCTACAAAAGACTCACTTTGGGTCAAAAACAGAAATAGATTGAAAGTGAAAGAATGGCAAATGATATTCCACACATAGAGCTGGGTCATATTAGTATCAAGCAAAATAGGCTTTAAGTCAAAAACTGTTACTAGAGACAAAGGAGGACTCTTGTCTCTGGTACAGCATGTAAGGGACTTGGAAGTTGTCACTCTGTCTTAATAAAAAGTAAAAATACAAAGAAATTGAAAAATCAACAACTCTTCATATATCCATCAGAAAAGTAAGGTACGGGGAAAACCATTGCCTCCGAATTTGTAGGGACAGATAGGCAAATACAGAGTTTCACAACTTGCCAGAGCAAAAACCTCTGAGCAGAATTTTCTGTAAGAACCAGTACGGGGGGTGGAAAAACCATTAATTCATAATGAATGGTTAGAGGCTAAGAGTAGACACGTCCTGACAGTTAAAAACTTAGGGGGACCCAGTCATAGGGGGACTCTCATCTTTTTGTGAGTTTTATATCCAGGAGCTTGACCAGGTTTTCACAATGCATATTAGAGAAAAATCCTCTTGTGATTCTAGCAGAAGGCAGGAGGAAGGAACCATTTTGAACTATGCCAGGGTATTCTGTTATTAACAATATCTGCCCTCAAGAGAAATTACATCCCAGAGCCTAAACTACTTGGGTTTTATCAGAACCTAACTGACCTGGAGGAAGGGAAATACTCAACTCCAGCCCTCTCTAGCCTTCTATGGGAAGGAAGGAAAATATTCATCTCCAATTCACTCTAGACAGTATGACCCATCTACAGGCAGGAAAAACTGAGAAGCACTTGTCCACAGGCACAGGTTTTCTGAAAGACTGAGACCTAATCATAGGACTGTAGAACATGTCCCCTCCCACAACCTTACCATCACATCACTAACATTACTAAAAGCCTTTTTACTGCAGTTTATATCTGGTCTGCAGTACATCAGGTCTGGTTATCAATGTAGAGTTTTTAAAAGGACTGATAGGTAAAGATGGTGACTCAAGAATTTCAGGTCCATTTAACGGCCAACTAATTTCTTCTTCTCCTTTTTCTCCTTCTCACTCTCTCGCTCTCCCTCCCTCTCTGTCTCTCCCTTCCTCCCTCCCTCTATCCCTCCTCCCTCCCTTCCATCTTTTCTTAGTGAGCAGACATCTGACTACCCACCTAGGGGTTGGTGTACAGTGGGCAGGATCCTTTCTCATCTTTGTGCTACAAGCTGCTTCCCCAAATACAACAGTTTCTCTCACTCTTCACAGCCCTCCTTCTTGTTTTAAAGTATAATAACCAGTCCTATGTGAGGGCTTTTCCAATGCTTTTTTCTCATCTGGAAAGTTCTTCCCTTGTATTTTTTATACTCACTCTTCTGATTCATTCGTGTTTCTGTCCATTTTCCCTCATCATAGAACTTTGTCCTTTCCATTTAAATTGCACTCTCCTCCCTTATACCCTCCCTCTTATCCTGTTAGATTTCTTTCTTCACAGTGCTTATTACCATCTGACACATTATAAACTTGTTTTAAATTGTCTCTCTTCACTGGATATACGTTCCTTTAGAGGAGAGACTGGTTCGGTTCCTTGATGTCTTTTTGTGCCTAACACGTAACAAATGTTAAATATATATTATATCAAACACAGGCATAAACCAACAAATATTTCTTGGGTAACTCTCATTATCTAGACACTCAGCCACACATAGTTAAAAGCATTCTAGAAAAAAAAAAACAGTCTAAACAAAGAAAGGAAATTGTAATATGGTTTTGGAGCTGATGAGTCCAACCTGGCTGGAGAAAACCTCTCTTTCATCTTAGTACACCTTGTGAAATGAGACTTTAATTTGTTGGGGCCAAACCATAAGCTGTTTAATGCCATACTGAGAAATGCACCGTATCATGTTGGCAAGAGGGAGTAGGGAGAAAACTGACTGAACAACACAGTAGGAATGTTAAGGAATGGGATTCCCCAGAAACCTATGTTTAACACAGAAGTTTGGCACTAGGATACACAAGTCTGGTTAGGATGAAGACTGGGGATACGATGGATGGGACCCTAGATTGCGTGTCAGAAATGAGGCTGACTGATAATGGATCACTTCAAACATAGTTATAATGGGAACCATGGCATCTTGAGTTCACAGATGTGGTAGGTGGATGAGGAATTGCATCAGAGAACTGAGCTGTTATAAATTAGGAATTGCTAGGGCAGAGAAAACAGGGTGGTGAGCAATAATAGGTAGGCAAGTATGCGTCAACAAGACTACGGTAACCTGAGATGATACTCTATTTACTACCACAGAAGTCCGATACTATCAATGTGATCACTTTACAGCAATAAAACATAGGTTAAAGAAGCAATAGGAAAATAAACACCTTAAAAAATAACACCAGTTAGATTGAAAAACACTCTGATTGGGAAAACAAGTGAGGTGCCAAACACTTTAGAGTCAGCTAGAGAATATTGGGTGATAGATTCTAGCTTAAGTTCTGCTCAAAGATAGTGTTGTATTAGATATAAGAGCCACTTCGACTTGAGAGTGTCTGGAAATTAAAGTAGGAACTCAGTTTAAACCCTGGGAAACTATTAATTTTCAGTTTTTATTGTATCAATTCTAAATGCCCATGAAAACCTGATTTTTATTTTTCCTTTTAAGTTCAGTAATGCATCAGGAAAACTGAGACTGTCTGAGTAGGAAAAATAAGGACAAACTCAAACATGGAATTTTTACACTTTCATTTTTAAACTTCAAGATAAAACATTTATTGATAATATTTGTCTTTCAGGGAAGAACTAGATATAAATCTGTTTTGAAAGAGGGATGCCTGCAGTGATCCTGACCAAAAAACACTGCTCTAAGTGTCATATTTATACAGGAGTCACTCTTGGTTCTGACTGGCTCTCTAAGGATGCGCTAGTTAAAATGCACTGCGGTAGCATTCTGAATCCAGTTTTAGTGAGAAAATATTGAAAAATGAATTAATTTCTTATCTCTTTGGACAGGTGGAATCTGGCAAAATTTTCCATGTTCTTATTATAATTATTGTGGATACTCTAAGAGGAGAGAAGTCAAAAAATGAAAAGAAATGGTTGGGAAAATATGATTGAGAAAAACAAATGTGCACACATGAAAATGTCATGATGTGGTCATTCTCTATTATATCACTCTGCTTTCATACTCTGTACAGCAATAATTAATAGCTTATATGTTTCTTAAAGATAATTTTTCAAGTTGCTCCTTGTTTAACCCCATAGATAATGTCTTTGTTATTTGTTGAATATATGAATATATGATCTTAAAGGATTTAGGAAGCATATTTGAAGATTAATATAATGGAAATTGAATAGGCTTAACAATTTGACCCTTCTTCAAGGCCAGAGTCTCTGATCATGGCTCTCGTTTACTAAAATCAAGACTGAAGGAATCAGTGACCCTGTGGACTATCATTATGTCCCTTCTAGTTTTTATTTCCTCCCCTCTACCCACTGCTTAATTTTGGACATTCCTTTTCTCCCTTATTCTGTGGGCATTATTCATACTGTGGACACTGCTCAGGCTGTCTCTCTATTACTCATTCACCAATCTGTGTGTGTGTGTCAGAGAGAGAAAGAGAGAGAGAGAGAGAGAGAGACAGAGAGAGACAGAGAGAGACAGAGACAGAGAGACAGAGACAGAGACAGAGTCAGACAGAGAGAGAGAGAAAGAGATTATCTCAGGTCACAAAATTAAATTAATCATAATTTTTGGTTCATGACACGTGTCATCATGGGTATCTATTTATTTTTTTAATCAGTTAATTATTAAAACTCACCACTCAAATCAAAAGTTTGGAACTTTACAAAAATCTGTACTTATTTAACCATGTAATATTCCTTTAACAACTTATCCCCCAGGTTCCCTCCCATCAGAGAGAATGATCATGTTCATTTTCTCCTTACATTTCTCTTTGTACACAATTTCTTATTGCATATACCAGGGGTGCCAAAAAATGTATACACATGACTTGTATTTATATTTTGTTATTGGTATATATTGAGTAGTACAATTTTAATACAGTTTTATTCCTTTTTTAAAATGTGTATACATTTTTGGGGGACCCTCTGTATATGTGTCCCTAAAATTATTTATTTTTTACTTTAATTTTCTTAATCTTACCAAAAGAGTATTAGATTATATGAAGTCGTTTGAGATTTACCTTTCTGTATTATATTACTATTTATCCATATAGTCATGTGTGTCTATGATCTATGTTATGAATGTCGCATAATGTTTCAATGTGTGAATATAATAAAGATCATTTATTTATCTACTCTTTTGTTGATGGGTATTCAGATTGTTTCTCTCGCTTTTTAAAATGTTTTGTTATTATGAACAGTACTATAAATGAACGTTCCTGTGCATGTCACATACAATGTCTGTCCTGTCATTCATTTATTCATTGTCTGCATATGTATTGGCGGTCTATTAGAATGCAGGCACCATACAAGATGCTGGAGAAGAAAAGGGAGATAAAAAAGTCAGTTCCTAACTGACATGGAACTACAATGAAGAGAGAGTTCACTATGATTTTAAATGTTATGTGAGCAAATAAGCTAATTCCCTTTAAAGTATCTAATTAATGCATTATTTATCCTCATCTTGCATTTCACACACACACACACACACACACACACACACACACACAGAATAGAAAGAAAAATGAATTACAGTGGCAACATTTAACTTAAAAAATTGAACTAAAATGAAATGTCATTGGCAACTATGTAATTTTTTTAGTCAGAGATTTTTTGGGATGTTTTTGTTTTTGTTTTTTTTTATCAGTCTCATAACACAGCTAGATTATGACCTTGTAAAGCTCATTGGTGTCTAAAGTTTATTATTTTTAAAGATACCCCTCAAGACTAAAAAAAAAATCATATTGTAGATTTTTTTTCCTTCCTGTTTCAAGTCGAGGTAGATTTTAAAATTTTTATGGCAAGCTGTCAACAAATCAATTTATGGTTAGGCACGCTGATCAGACCTGATAAACTAGAAGGAGTGCTGCTGTCTCTGTGGGGTTTCTTTTAAGCAATAGCATGACTTATTGAGAACATGTATATCCTCAGGGACAGACTAGGTATCTGAATCTGGGACTTAATTTCTTTTCTAACATATAAGAAGAGTTTCCTTGTAAACTCATCATCACAAATGCTGACATCCAAAATGTTGACTGGCCTTTGTTCTTTCTTTTTTCTATCTGGAGAGAAAGAAACAGAATGGTATGAAGATCTGTGCGAAAGCTTCAGACATCCTTTTGAAGTCAGCATCAAGTGACTCACAGCTGGTCCAAGAAATGCCTCTGACCCTGGTGTAGCCTATGCAGGCAGAGCCGATTAGTTATTGCTTTCTACTCAATAGAGTTTGTCACGTTTCTCTTACTGTATTACACCATTCAGATCTATACAGATAATATGATAGCCATTATAGGTCTTGTGTTTCATGTGTTAGTCATTCTGGCTACACTAAGAACTTCCCAAAGGCACAGTTCCTGACTTGGTCATCTTACTATTTAGCTTACTGCTTAGTTCTATTTAAATGCCTATTTTGTGTCTGACACTGGACTAGAGTTTGGTGGGTTAAGCTTGTGGAATTACCCTTCAGGTAGTTAGGTTTCCATTTCTTATATTTTTGTCATGAATTCCTTCTTCTGATAGATGGGCTCTCACTGCCAGGTCTGATCAGAACTTGCTCCATGACAGCCCTTCCCTGACCAATGTTAATGGAAAAAGAATTCCTGGGAGGCATAAAATCCTTCCTTTACCTATGGAAGATTATCAAAGCCTTAAAGAGGTGGCCGTTTCAAAGAATGAGAACTGTAAATCTCTACTGACTAAAACTTCCCAAATACTATTCCAGAGAACATAGTTGGGAAACTGCTCTACATGAAAAAAAGAAGAAAACAAAAGTCCTTCTCTTCATTGAATACTTCCATTTTTACAAAGCATTCACTGAGTCCCATATTATATAGTTTTTTGAGGCAAGAAAAAGAGGGCATTCCCATTCCGGAGAAGGAAAACTCAAAGTTTCACTGTTGACAAGAGGCCAAGTCACTCAGCTATACAACAGGTCTTCTCATTGGCGTTCCAACACTCCTTCTAGGACACAGCTTTGTTCTAGAGTTAGGATCAATTATGTCAGGCTATCCCCCTCCCAAGAGAATTTGTTCCTTGAGCCTGAGTTCTGCATGTTGGGATAAACACAGAGTGAGGCAAACACAGAAAGAACTGTGTTGTGTTTTGTGCAATCTATTCATTATCTATGTGGAAGACAGTTTCGATCTAAGAGCCATGCAGAATATTGAGCAGACAAACCATGTTCTGAGATCCAAGAAAACACTCTGGCCCAGTGAATTCAAGTTATTCTGTGGTTCTCAGCAATTTCTTATATACTAAAATACTATCAAGATGGTATTTGATTGGAAAGGTTGCAGTTTAAACAACTAAAGCTATGATGAGCTAGAAAAACTCAAGTCAGAATAAACCAAGAAAAGTTAAGAAATAGTTTACTTATTGTCTGCAGGAGATACACTTGGAACCCAGTTCTATCTGTTTTTGTTTTGGTTTTGTTTTGTTTGTTTTCAATATTATTGCCAGATAGAACTGAAAGTTGTTAGGGGGATCATTAAGGGCAAACCCACTGATTCAAAAAATGAGACTCTAGGGCCAAGAGAGAACAGCTTTATGTCTAAGGTAAGTTAGTATAGTTGACCCAAAAGCCTTTTGTGCATATTTACCGATCACACACACACACACACACACACACACACACACACAGCACAACACTTAGAGGTAGATTTCACATGTGGTATCCAACTGTATCAAGCTTTCATATGGATTTCCAAGGATGGATTCCCTCTCATACTGCACTAACCTGACTGGTGCTAGGAGTTCTAGTCAGACCATTCTGATGCTTCCAAGAGCTGATCACATCTAACAACAGAATGGTATTACTAGAGATTGGAAAAGTCTTCATCCAACTTCGGAAGAATAGTGAATGGCCGCTCTATACAAAAATAAAATAAATAAGCAGCCAACTGTGGAGTAATAGAGGTACTAAGACATCCCTAAGTCTATCGGACATCCCTTAGAAAAGCATCGGAATCTCTTTGGTACAGTCCTGTTCTCATCCTTTTAACATGAAGTTGAGAGATGATGTGTTATAACGCAGTTCTTTTAGCTTTTATTTCTGTTTAAAATTTTTCAATCTCCTGAAACTTTTTACCAATTAGCTTTTATGAAAACCCAAAATGTACAACAGGTGAAAATGTAGAGCTCCTTTGATTGAAGCTGGAGGCAGGCAAGAACAAGGCCCCAGCCTTTTGGTCCCTTATCCATTCACAATAGTGCTGCATAAGCCTTCACAAATATATTTCAGGGATTTATTTACAGCCATGTTTGTAGTTTGCAAGATTTTATGGAAAAAGGCTCTGAATTGCTAAATTGTTTTTAAAAACTATTATATACTCCATACTGAATGCTATATAGTCATCACAACAAGTTGATATACATCTGACATAGAAAGCTAGCTATCTATATCATTTAACCACAAACAACAAATCCAGGCTCAAAATTTTGTCAAGTATGGATATATTGATTACATAAAAAATACACACATGCATATACATAAAATTGATATACATTCAAAGAAAAATAAATAAAAATCAGAATGTATGTGGGGTTGTTCTGGGCATTGGAAGACTAAATTTTGATGCTTCCAATTCTTCTTTTAGAGAAAAGTAGAGGAGGGACCCTGCATAAGATTTTGATTATGTTTTATAAAATATGTCATGTTTAATCTGCGAATGATTAAATTCCTTGGGCAGGGGTGTGATTTGGGTGGTCCTCTGTTTTGTAAAGCATTTAATGAATGATAATTTTTATTCTCTCACCATGTGCAAAAGCAGCTCCAGGGAGACCCAGTGCCTATTTCCCACTGAAAAATGGACGATGGATCATTTTTAGAATAATTGTATTTATTAATTAATTTTATGTGGTTGCTTCCATTGAAGTCCTCCTTTGTTAAGACTTCATCGAAAGTTTTATTCGTGTACTGCCTTGTGTCAGTGAAACTTAGAATAAAAAAATCAAGATAAAATCGATAATGAACAAATTCCATAGGAAAAGAACAATAACCATCAAGGCTGCCATACTACATAATTCCAAGGGGTGTAATTTGTTTACAATGTGCCTTATGCAGGAGAAATAACTACAATTCTAAGATGGAAAAAATCATTGGAAGATGGAAACTGGAGCAAGTCATAAATAGAAGATACATAAAACTTCATAATTCTGAGATGTGTTAGGGCGAGTCCTTACATGCATACCATACTTAGTATCAGTACCTTAATAATTAAAAATAAGGAAAATTAAAAACTGCATTGTAAATATAAGTGTAAAAAAGTACTCAAGATTTCCTGTATTACTGCATTCTTATGCCCCTGCTGGTATAAGATGATTAGTTAACGTTCTTACAAAAAGTAACTTAACTAACCTTGCTCTGGTTAATGTATGATCTAGTCTCTCTGCCTCACTCTTTCACTTCCTTTTTAAAAAAAAATAAATAAATAAAATAAAGCTTATTGGGGTGACAGTTGTTAGTGAAATTACATAGATTTCAGGTGTACAATTCTGCATTACATCATCTATAAATCCCACTGTGTGTTCACCACCCAGAGTCAGTTCTCCTTCCATCACCATATGTTTGATCCTTTGTAACCTCATCTATCACTCTCCTTCCCCCTTACCCTCTGGTAAGCACTAAACTATTGTCTGTGTCTATGAGTTTTTGTTTCTTCCTTTGTTTGTCTTGTTCCTTTGCTGTTTCCAGTTTTATATTCTACATGTTAGTGAAAACATACGGTTCTCGACTTTTTCTGTCTGACTCATTTTGCTCAGCATAATCATCTCACTTTCAATACTTCATTCACTGTTAGGTTCATCAGCAAAACTGCAACTCTGCACCAACAACACCTCGGTCTCTCCTCTGGTGACTCACTGGGTATTTGAGCACTGCTGGCAAAAAGCATCAAACTGAGCACAACTTTGTCACTACAAATTCATAGGACTTGAATCTTTATCACTATTTAAATGTCTGCTCTCCAACTTCTCCACATCTCACTCCCAGATGACAATGATTTCTACTAGAGGGTCGAGAAAAGAGTTTATTAGAAATGTTCTAACCAATTTCTGTACGGCCGCCTATTAATTCCTTCTGTATTTCCTTTCCTTTTGTCTTCAAGTGAACTATTTATCCACATGTACTCACAACCCCATTTTACTCACTTCCAACTAGTTGAGAATTAGAAATTAAACAGTTCAAGTATTGAGCTCCCTGTATGCTCCTTCCCAATCCTATTTACTTCTTTCCTCTCCCAAAGTTAACTGTATATTTGACCCCATAAAGTCCACATTAATTCCTATTAAAATGAATGACATATCCTGACTTCACTTCTGTGTTGCTCTTGTCTCTTTTGTATCTCACGTTTTTTCTTCCCTCTAAGATTATTTCCACCAGCATGTAAACTCCATCTTTAAAAAACACACAATTCATATTCCCCTTTACAACAACACTACTTGAGAGAATTGAGAAAACTCACTATATACCCTTCTTCTGATCCATTTTTTTCCTACTACTTTACGGAAATTAATCTTATCCAAGACACCATTCATGTGCACAACGGCAAATAAGCATTCATTATTCATACTTCATATCATTTGACCTACTAGCATTATATTGTTGATTATTCTTTTCTTGAAATACTTGGCTTTGATTTCCGAACACCAGAAATTCTTGGTTTAATGTAGATTCTGCAGAATTTTCTATGCAAATGATTATATTGCCTGAAAATACTGAAAATTTTACTTTTTGCCTCCTAAACCTCATACTTCATATTTTCCCTTGAATTATTACAATACAAAGAAAATATGAACCTTTTAGTAACAATGAAGCATTCTAAGCTTTCTTTCTGAAATACAGCAAACACATCATTCTTCATTAAATACGTTTGGGGTTTTGTTACATGGTATTTATCAAATTAAGAGATTTTTATTTTATTCATTGTTTGTGAGAGTTTGACAACATAAAGAAATACTGAACTTCAGACAATACATTTTTTGCATCTGTCAAAAGACTAGCATGTAATTTATTTATAAATATATATTTTTCTGAAATAACTTGTGTAAGATTGTGATTATATGTATTGCTTGAGCATTTGCTAGAATCTACTCATAAAATCACCTGGGCCCAGAGAACAGTAGATAATGAATTACAACATTGTTTTCTTTACTGTTTATTAATCTTTCTTTAACTAGGTTTTTCTTGAGTCAAATCTCTGTTCTCTTTAGAGCAATATTTCTTCATATAATTATTCCACCCTGACCCCAAGCAGAGACAAGGAAGTTGCATTTGTTCCAACATTTTTGTTTGTTTCCTTTTATTATTGTCCCTCTTCTTTAGACTTTTACTGAAATTGTTTGTTGAGAGTTCCATCCTGATGCAGAGTTCTCAAGTTCACCACCCCTCCTTGTATTGGCTCAAGGACTTACCTCCTGTGCCCTGTGGCAATTACACTAAGTTTGCACTGCTACTAGTATAGTAGTTCTGGCTTTAGTAACTTACCACTCTAGATTTCAGTTCCAGTTTTGTTGGAGGCCTCCATGGATTCTTCTTGACTTCTTTTGCATGCTCAGCTATACATGTAAAATAATGTGGCTGTATTTGCACTCCTAACCTGTTTCATAGCAGGAGCCATTTCTTTCCAAAATATCTCATCTGTCAGATTGTAAAATGTTGCAGTCCCATTTACTATTCTAAAAATAATTATTTTAATACTTTCAAGATGTTGCAAAGTAGTGAACTCCTAGCATCCTATTTTTTATTTGAAATTTTGTTTTCAAATGATAAAATATAAAGAATAAAATGAAGTGCATTTGTACATTTTAAAGAAAATAAATGAAATGAACACCTGTGTACCCATCACATACATCAGTACACATATATCACTTGTACCCAGAAACCCCTCTATGCCTCTCAGCCATCATGGCCTCATCAAAAACCATCCTGCCATCAAGTGTCCATTCTTTTAACTCATAAGTGAAAAATCTTCTGCCTTTCCTTTATAGTTATCACCTGTGTATGTATCTCTAAATGATAATTATTTTGCCTATGTTTTAACTTAATGTGTTATCTAGCTTCAGTTGTTTTTCTTGATTATTTTATCTAATATTAGCTAATATTAGATATTTATCTAATGTTTATCTAATATTATCAAGATGTTTAATCTCATGTTGATCTATAGTCACAATTTATATATGAAGTATCATATGTCACTTTATTTTTTATTAAAGGAAATTACAAAAAATGACATATTTTTCAGTTATAAAAAATTGCTGATCAAAAATCCTCTAAACAGATTTTCTCATACAAGACTTGTTCCAGATACAGAGGACTTGTACATATTCAGCTTTGCTGGAAAGCCCAAAATGTTTCCAAAAAGGTTTTACCAAATTATAATCCCATCAGCAGTGAATGAAAGTTGTTAATTTGCTAAATATCTCATCCAACATTTAATTTTGTCAGCCATTTTATATGTTTGTCAGTCCGGTGGGTATAAAATAGTATATTATTTCAAATTTAATTTGCATTTTTCTGGCTACTAGTGAGGTTGAACATCTTTCTATATTTTATCTGTCATTCAAGTTTCCTCTCCTGTAATTGAGTACTCACATATTTTTCCCAAGTTTCCCATTTTGGTAATTAGGCTATTTGTTGTTATTGATAATGAAAGTAGTCTATATATACTAGAGAGCAAAGCCTTACTGGCTAGAGGTGCTGCAAATATCTTTTCCCAGAGTGTAGTCTGTCTTTTCACTTTCCTTATAGTCCCTTCTAATAAACAGAAATTCTTAATTTTAATATAATTGAATTTATCTTCCATCATAGTCTCCATTCTTTTGAAGTCTGGTCCTTTCTCTCTCCATAATAGCACAAGTGAGGTACTGATTTTTACATTCAATTACAGTTTTTCAACAGTTTTGTTAATGAACCTCTGTAACTTTTGATATCTTGGTTATCCCTTTTTTTCTTAAAAATGTTACTTCCTTTGCTTAAGTGACAATCTCTTGGTTTTACTTCTTCTGTAGATCTTTTTCTCCCATTTGGGATCGTATTTTACCATATTCATTTAAATGTTGTTTTGCCTATTGTCTGTACTTATTCCATTGTTCTTCTCACTCCCTGGAGTGTTTCTGAGTAACTTCACTCACTCCTATGATTGCACTTACTGCCTCCCAAATCAAGCTATTTTCTGTGGGCTCTTAGACTCATATCCAACATTAACCTTGGAAATCTCAAGGTAAACTCAAATCCAAACCTAAATTATCTTTCTTAAATTAGATCTTTTGTGAGTACTTTATGTGTCTGTGGCCCACCTAGTCTCATTGTCACCCAGGCTAAAGATCCAAGCACCACCTGTAATTCCTTCTTTCCCACACTACCACATATTATTCACAGATCTCTTGTTCCTTTCTAAGTGCTTCTCACTTTCACCTTTTCTTGTTTTGTGTACTACCAGACTTCTTTGTCTTCCTCACCTCATGTCTCGCTTGGATCTCAAAAAGCAGTTATTAATTTTTCTTACCAGACTTAGTATTTCTGAAACGTGTCTATGCAAAACTACCAATGATTCATCTAAGAGGAAGATTAGTGAAGTCTTACATCAATAAGTGTTTTCTTCCCCACCTGTGTTAGAACAAACTAGATATCAAAATGTTAGCATTATGTGTGTGTATATATATACATATACACATATACATATATATTTAATATATATGTATATATATTATACACACACACACACACACATATATATACATATATATATATATATTTTAAAGCTGGCTATAGAATGGGGGGCTTCATATGCAGTTAAAGGGCAGGTTAACAGTTAACACCCCCTCTAAATTAATCAGACAGCTCCATTCAGTCATAGGCACAGTGGGAAAAACAGATCTAACTCCCAAATACATTCTTTAAGTCTCTGCTTAGGCTGTATTTTTTAGAAAGTGTTTTTGTCTCCTCCACTCCAACTGGGAGGGGCCTTAAAATGACTCTTTCTTTTGCATCTATAAAACTATGTTCCACTTTCTAAAGTTAAATTTCCTTTGTTGTGTTATAATGAACTATTAATGTATGTGTCCCCCAATAGACTATGAACTCCTCAGGGAAGGTATCTCCAGACACCAAGAGCACTGCAGACATTCAAAATATCTGACGCATTTTCCCTTCAATGTTTGACTTCCTTCTTGAACTCCACTTATGTGTTCCCCTTGGATTTGACAACAGGGTTTGGCTTCTTAGCTTTGATGCCTTTTACTTTTCTTAAAGTATAAATTTAATCCTCTTTAATCTCTCTTGACTTCAGCTAACTCCCATCTAATCAACCATGGCCTTCAGGGGCCCATCTCAAATATACCTGTACCTAGCCTGCACTGGACAGACGAGATATGAAATCTTCCTTATGTCGCCCTCCTTCTCACCTCCTCTAGAGCTTTCAGCTTAGAACTCTATATGTGATATGTGATATATATGAAAACTACCTATGATGTCTATGCTAGGGGAAAAAAAGGCATACTTTTTCAACAAACATTTATAAAATGTCACATTCAATGTTCTTTGCTGTTTTTCACAGTGTGATCAGGTGATCTCTCCAGCCTAGCAACAGAAAACTGAATGCATGGAGCAGAGTTTAGAATTATTATTGAATAAAAATTTTCCAAATTAATATGGCACAGACTCATATTATAGCATGTGATAATATGCTACTAATAGTCAATAGTTCTCACAAGTATCTGTCCTCAATATTATTTCCTCAAAGTGAAAATACATATTAGTGTTTTTCTTTGTTCATTCTCCAGTATCTAGATGCAGCTATATATATTGGCAGTTTTCCTTGATGGCATGTTCAGTTTACTCTTCATCCCTTGCACTGATTTTTACTGAAATGTGGGATCTATTTTTTTTTCATCTAAAAACTAGGATTTTATGCTTCTAAGGCTAATGATGTCCTTCCTACTGATAATTCTGTAGTGGAATAGACAACTCCTCACTTCCTATTCAGACCCTTTAGAAAAGACCCAATGGAGGACTAACTTATCATATGACCAACTAGAGAACACTGGATGGCAGTGAGAAAGTAATCTTTCAGCTGAAAATAGTGCACAGAATGATTGTTTCAATTAAGGTTCATTGATTGTAAGGAACAAACATTAACTTCACTCAAGGCTCAGTGGCTATAAACATATTCAGGTCTTGGAATTAGGTGAGTGTTGTAATCAAAGTAGTTTTAGATGAGTAAGTTAAATCAGATCTTTATGGGTTATCTGTTGGTATTCTTCCTCAGTAATCTAGGAATTTTAACTATAAATAGAGATTTCTATGTATCAAACTATTTCCTAAAATACATTTATGTTGTCATATCTTTACTTAAACCCCATAGTGAAATCTTACCGTCAGCTATTCCTATAATGCTGATAAGATCCATCTTGCTTCTAGAGGTTAGTTGCTTCTACTTCCATTTCACAATCTTAAACTTCTCTCAGTTCCATTGAGAAGAGGTATCCAGTTTTAACTGTAAACCTTTTTACCAACATTTCTGACCAACAGAAAAGAGGTATAAATTGTTTTCCAAACATTTTGGTGTTTTCCATATCAATTTATTTCTGATGATAAAGAAAAATGTCTTCTGAACACTATCAGATAACATAGTGAAGGAAAGTGTAGGAAGTCAGGAAGAACAATATTTATTTTTGCAACCATTTAAATATCTTCGCCTACATTGTGACAATTTTTCTCTAGCCTTATAACTCACTTATGTAGGATAGCCATAAATTGAAGTTTCATTGGCCAATCTAGAAAATTGTTTAAAAAAAAAAAAGCAGCTAAATGCCCAACCCCTTGTTTAATGCAGAATCTCCTACAAGTGCATATATATTTAAAAATTTGAGCCTGTGTAAAAATTATGTCCTTACATCCTCGATTAAACATCTACCAAATCAATCCTCCACTATTTTTAATACCAAAAATTAGTAAATTACTGTATTTATTTCTGCATATAACTTTGATTTTGCTTTTCACTCTATAGAAAATTTTGAATGCAAATTTTTGTTACCAAGTGAAAAGCAATGAAAAGAGGGTCATGACTTCCTCAAGCAAGGCAGCTCTTGGAAAACATTTCAGAAGTCTTCTGGGTCCTCTGAGAAAATCTCATTATAATTATTAGGTTATAACTTTTTTAAAAATCAGGATTTTTCACTTTCATATATGATATCTGGCAATGTTGTGCATTCAACTAGAATTATAATTCATTAACCCATAAAATGACTCTATGACCTTGGATTTTGGCCGTGTCAGCTTTGTAGTCATAAGGAATAAGAAATCATTTCGGTAATGTCACATACTTTCTCAGTTTAAGTTCCTGACTTGAGGCAAAGATTTTGAGGTTAAAGTTAGTCTTCTCTTGCCCAGTTATCCAATGTCATTTAGAAACAGCCATTCTATTTTGTTTGTTTGTTTGTTTGTTTGTTTGTTTGTTTTCCTTTTACTCCTCATTTCCTTTAAACCGTCCTGTCCCTCTGCTATTATAGTCTCTGGAAATATATTACCTCCCCAAGGAGTGTTTCTTTCTTGGGAGGATCTACTTTATGTCCTAGGTCTTAATCTCCAAAGGTGACCTTATCTTAGGTTCACACAAGTAAGAGTCATTCATCGTGGACTATCGCTTTCCTATCCTCACGATTTAAGGTGGATTTCCATTACATTTCACCTATTTTTAAATTCCACCCTAAGGAGAGTATCTCATGTTATCTCTGAGGATCCACTGACCATACCACTTGTTTAATATCAATTGTTACATCAGCTAGAATTCCTTGGTTGAAAGCAATAGGAACAGGCTCATACTAAGATACAGGGGGAAAGTTGGGACAGCTATTATTCAAAAGAGATAGGAGTATTTCCAATAAATGAAAAGGAAGGTTAAATATGAAAACAATGGTGAGAATGTGGACCAGGACATTTCTGAGGATATCAATTTCAGGAGTTCATGTATTATGATTACAAGGTAATTTAACTCTTTTGGCTACATTCCAACAGTGATAAAATGTTCTTTGGTCGTTTCTAATACATGACATTGTATATGAAAAAGGGAAAGAAAAAAATAATAGCCTCTATATTGAAAAAGAAAATAATATGAATAAAGTTTAAATTTCAGTATCTGGAAGAGATGGCCCGTAACACAGTGGGTAAGGTTAATGAGTATAATTTTTAGACTTGTTCAGTTGTAATTAATAGTACTGAACTATTGGAAATGGTGGAAATACCTATCAAGTAGTTTATAAAATTGAACATCAAAGTATATCTGAATGGGGGTGAATATTTATAAATTATTTCATAGATAAGATATTTGAAACACTGAGGCAAATGAGGACTCTTCAAGAGAGCATATATAGGGAAAAGGCCAAGAAAGGAATGATGCAGATGTTCATATTTAGTGAAATAGAAGGAAGAAAGAGATAAATTGAAGTGTTAAATTTAGACACAGTGGTCATAAAAGAAGGAGGAGAACAAAATTGTAAAATATCAGGAAGAAAAGATATTTTAAAAAGGAATGTTTTGTCCTGCAGTAAATATCACACTCATTAGTATAAAATAAAATAAATATTAAGTAAAAAATGAGAAAAATGATGTTTACTATAATTTTTATTATTAAATATTATTGCTTTGAAAACATAGCAGATGACAAAAATGGTTACAAATTTATCTCATTCTTGTGTGCATTTCTCTTTGCAATGTGATTTTATAGATCCCTTCATTACAAGGTGGAGTGTACAACCTATTTCTCCACCACTTGAATTTTGGCTAGGATATGTGCTTTCCTTTGGCAACTGGGACTTTAGCTTGAAAGTGTTCATGTAAGTGAGCCTTGTCCTCTATTGCTGTTTTTGAGAACTCTACAACCCACCACCATGGTAATGATCTTGGGCAAGCACGATGAATGATAAGACTCATGATCATGTTATACTCCATTACTATGGCTAACATGGAGCCAACAGCCAGATACTTGAGTGATTTTCATTACCTATTGGTTGACTGTTGTATTCCCCAACATCTCTAAATTGTGCTTGATTGTGATGGAGAAAGATCCTATGGTGACAGAATAGCCCTTAGGCAAGGAATAAGGGAGACAAGAGAGCAAGGTGGGATGTTGTCAGTCTTCTGAAAACTCTATGCAACTGTTGGTGATCTCAGTTGGGCTGCATTTGTATGGAGCAGGGCATCAAACCCTGCCCGACTATGTCCATATTCCCTAAAGAATATCTGATAAACATTAGGTAATCGGTTTGGTTTTATATAACTTTGTAGTTTTACTCAACATTATGAGGAGATTTTGACTTGCATCTTCCTTGTACATATGAAAAGATATACATTCATATTCACCCAGTGGGATATAATTAATGGTGACCATGATGTAAGCATTGAGAAGGCAAATGTGGCATGTACTCAGTAGAAGGTGGCAGAGAACTGGCCATATACTACCTCAGGTTAAGACTTTGTGCTCCTAGGGTCCTGAAATAACACAAAGAATCAAGAAAGGTCTGCCTCAAAAGATCACACATGATTTACTGACATTATGATGCTAACTAACATCATGGGAACAGAGCAGTGGCTCAAGCCTAGCTCAAAGGAACATCTTTTGACTGAAGTTAAAATAGCTTTTCACATTGTATAACATTGGACAATAACTTCCCAATTCAACTTTTCCTCTCCTCTCTCCCTAACAATAGCGTTTCATAAGAAAATGGCAACAGCGAGTAGAGAGATGAGTCTGTTAATTTCTTCTTTACCACCACATCACAGAAAAAAATGTTTTCAGAAGTTCCATCAACAAATTTTAACATTTATTGAGTCTTGGTATATTGTGCTCTATGGCATCAGGCAATTAACGTGAAGACTTTCTTGATGGATTGAATTTCTATCACATATTGGTACCAAAACTTCACGGGGATTAGACCCCATGTCAGACTATGTAGGTCAGATAAACCTCAAATGACAGGAAGCTTCCATATCATAGTGGGGAATATGGTCTAAAAATGTTATAAGGCAAGAGATAATGCAGAGATTGGATAAAGTAACTCCCCCACATCCTATATGTAGTAAGGATGTAACAGGAATTCAAACCCTAGCAATCAGATTCCAGAGTTTTACAATGTAGTAAAAAGTTCAATAGTACTATAATGATTCCAAAAGCTTCAAGTCAAAGACAGGAGGTAAAACAGTCTTCATTCCAGACTCACCTTCTAAAACAGCAAGTCCAGGAGCATTTCCCCAAACTTGTTTTATGTGGTCTTCTAAACAATTTACTATCCAGTGCCAAAGGGGAAGATTCCAGATGGAAAATAAAGCATATGACATGGATAGTGATTATGCCTAAAGCAGCTAAATCTGGATGGATCTCGATAAGAGAGAGGTCATTTTGACCAAATTTGATTTAAAGAAGAAACACGCTGTCTGCAAATATTCTAAAACTGTCCTCTTCCTCTGCTACGATAACCACTGGAAATATTTTACCTCCTAAAGGAGGGTTTCTGTCTTGGTGATGTCAGTATCTCATGCCTGTGTGAAAAATAAATGAATTGGCAGGATTAACTTGAGTCACTGCAAATGAAAAGGTGTGAGCAGCACCAGTGTGTGGGTATGTTAGAGGGGAGTGGAAGAGAAGGGGGTGGGTTGCAAGTGAAACTGTGTCAGCACCTTGGGCCTCTCTGAAATGGTTTTCTCAAACAGAAGTGTGAATCAGCAGGTATACCACACACCTCCTTGACATTTGGGCCTGTGAAATTGCAAGTGTGGGGTGCTCAAAAGAAAATTGGCAGCTAACCCAAATATACCTTTGGGTTAAATTTGTCCCTCAGAGATAGAGACCAAAGGAAAAAAAAATGACCACTTAGTTTTTTAGCAATGCAGGAAGAACTTATGTGGGTCAGTACTTTGGAGGAGTGGGGGTGAAGGTGTTTTGAGATAGGAAGTCTTGACCTTAACTGACATTATCCAAAAGTTTAAGACCATAGCTGCAATGGGGCACCATCCTTACAAAGAAATCCTGATTCTCATACCTCATTGCTATGTGTATAAATGGATACAATTATTTGGAGTGCCATTTGGCAAAGGCTATCAAATTAAAAATGCGTTACTATCTCTTGACCAAGGATTTATCTGTTGGGAATTCAATCTGTGTATTATATTAACTTAAATACATGTATGGGCATGGCTATCACAGCATTGTTTGTATTCGCGAAGCACTGAAAACAGTCCAAATGTCAATTAGGAATTTTTTAAGTAATTCATGATACGTTTATAAATTGTGAATATTGTACAGCAATTGAGAATTGAGAAGTATGGATGTGCAGGTACTGATGTGAGAAGATACCAGAGATAATGTGAAGAAAAGTTGCAATGTTTGAGTATAAGCCCAAATTTGTTATACAAACATGGACAGAACTTTTAACCTTTAAACCAAGTAAAATCGTGTCATTTGTTAAAAGAATTAACAATAAGTCAAAATGAACAGATCCTTGCTATAACTTACATTCATGATAGATAGAGATGTCCATAATAGCAAACTATAAGTTTTATTTTATTTATGTTAGTTTATTGTGCAACCATCCACATATCCTATTAAAGTCCAGGATTTTTCTTTGTTATGTCCCTGCTCTTCTCTATTCCTCTCCAACTTGAAGTCCTAGGAACACTTGGGCTTATTTGGTCTAAAGAGCTCAGACAGTGAACACATGAGTTCATTGACTTCACTATTATCACACTTTAAGGCTCGACAAGCATGATTCAACAAGCAAAACAACTATGCACACAGGCTTGTCTGGATACCTGCAGCAGCCTCAGGAGTCCTCTGAGAAGTCAGTCTCTCTTTCTCAACATTGATAAGCCTGACTTCCCCAAGTTGCAGTTACTATGGTCTAACTCTTTTCTTTTAAATTTACTACAAGATCCTCAGGCATACGAGTTCTGACAATGAAGTTCGCGAAACTTGCCACCATGCACTTACATTGGCAGCACTGTACAAACAGCTCAGTAAGGTTTCATAACCTTGGTGTGTCAGTGTCTCACAGCTGTGTTCGTGTCAACATGTGGCGATGTCTTGCTGAGTTGCATTCATTATTGTTGAGAATGTCTGAGCTTGAATTAGAGCGATGAACAAACATTAAATTTCTTGTTAAACTTGGCAAGAGTGGAAGTGAAATCAGGGACATGTTAGTCCAAGTTTATGGGGACAATGCCATCAAGAAAACAACAGTGTACAAATGGATTAAACATTTTTCTGAGGGGAGAGAACACGTCACTACTAAAGAGAGGTCAGGGCAGCCAGTGACAAGCAGAACTGATGAAAACATTGCCAAAACTCCTTGAATTGTGCATCAAAATGGTCGGCTGACTGTGAGAAGCATAGTAGACCAAGTAAACATTGATAGAGAAACAGTTAGGAAAACCTTAACTGAAAATCTTGGCATGGGAAAGGTGAGTGCAAAAATGGTTGCAAAGGAGCTCTAGCATCACAACAACGCAGCAGCTCACACAGCACGGTTTATGAGGGAGTTTTTAGCCAGTAAACAAACAACTGTATTAATAACCTCCCTACTCACCTGATCTGACCCCCAATGACTTCTTTCTTTACCCAAAGATAAAGGAAATATTGAAAGGAAGACATTTTGATGACATTCAGGACATCAAGGGTAATACGACGACAGCTCTGATGGCCATTCCAGAAAGAGTTCCAAAACTGCTTTGAAGGGTGGACTAGGTGCTGGCGTTGGTGCATAGCTTCCCAAGGGGAGTACTTTATTTAGATGATTCTCCGTACACCTATCTACTGTTTGTGATTATTAGGTGTGATTATCTGTTTACACTAATGTGGTGAAAAAGCTTTTACTTGCCAAATAAAAATAATAAACTAAAAATTTGGCATTCACTTCTCCTGCTAATGTACCTTGCTATATGTGTAAAGAAACATATATGAATATAGATATATAAATATGTTTGCTTGCTTTTGCAAAGAAAGCATAAGGAGGATATACAAGAAACAATCTAGGAGGTAGAAATAAAGAGGTTAGAGTACTTCTACTTTCCATTTTTAGCTCCTGTACTGTTTTACTTTTTAATGTCATTATATCATTTAGATCACCATAATTGAAAATACAGAGTTTTGTTTGTTTGCTTTCTAATTTTAACAAAAGAGAGGAGGGCAAAAATGAAAGAACCTCACTTACAGACATTTCTAGGCATTTGCACTCAATTCCTGGCAGGACTGACTCTGGGTTTCCTGCGTGCAAATAAGTTTGCTCAGAGCTCTAAGAAAGTTCCCTTGGATTTGATTTTATGTCAAAACCAATCACAGCAAACCTTGCATTTATATGGCACTCTTAGTTATGTAATATATGTTCAAAAATATAACACACACATACACCTAAACAATAGCATGACATTCCTTATTGCCTTATTTTTCAGATAAGGCAATGGATCTAGAGAATTTAACACTGTATTGTAAGTAGGCTTTGAACACTGATTCATCATCAAGACAAAGTGAGATATGAATGTACCAGGTAATGAGAATAATGACTTAACAAATATACTATTGATATCAATACATACATAATCCAGGAGGATTTGCTGAGACTTAAAACATTTGGAGAGCTGTCTCTACATGGAATCATATTCAGAGTCTGAGACTTTTTTTTTTTTTAATATACTAAACTGAATTAAAGCACCATCTTTGAGAGTGAATTTGCTATTTGGCAATAGCTAAGTCATTCCAGCAATGTTTATTGTATAAATTAGCCAATTATGGCAAAACAAAAATAATTTGACTATAAAGTGTATGTGTGCATGAATGACTTGTGTTCTTCATAAATCAGCTACAATGATTCTAAAGTCCATGTGGTGAATTAAATGTTTCCAGCTATAGGCTTCAGGTGTGATATGCCTCCGGGAGCATTCCAAGCCAATCTGGAATGCTTCTATTTAAGGAAGCCTAGCTGAGTATCTCTTTCTTTACTCTAACACATATTGATGTGGGATTCTGGTAGAGGAGAGAGCCCTCTGCTTTGATGCATAAATCAGGAAACTGCAAGAAATTTGCATTGCCAAAAACTTTCCAACCTAAAAGTCAGAACTTTCATATCATTAAATTGATCCACTGATACTTGTTTTGATTAAAGCACCAGCTAACTCATAACAGCATCTGTACTCAGTGATATAACTCAAACAAGCATAATGAATGCCTATCTTTTAATTTTTTATGGAAAGGCTTCATAATATATAATTAAGATGTTTTTTACATGTTCTACTGATGAACCATCTGCAGGTATGACATTTAGCATCTGCACTTAAAAGTAGCCACCTGTTACATTCTGGTAATCCTGACTGTGAATTATTTCAGATAAATGGAATTTGGTACCATTTGGATTCAGGGCTCCTCATGAATCCATCATCTTCTTGACATTTATTATTTTTTTACAGCTATCTTTCAGGGTTTTTTCTTATATTGCATCTATTGAAAAGTCTGACTGCATTTGTTTTTAAGCAAGAAAACTCTTGGTAAATGTAAAGCAAGAGAAAAGAGTTTTAGAGGTCCCAAATTTGTCCTTCCCTTCCTGTTTCTTCTTTAGCAAAGTCAGATTATACTTACTGCCAGGCGCTCAGAGCTTTTCAACTCTTGTTTCTCTCATCAATTTCAAGACCGCCTCTCAGATTCTTCCATCACTCTGACATGTAAATAACTATGCTGCTTACAGTGCTTTGCATCAAATCAATAAAAAGATCAAAGTTTTATACTGAAAGGAAAAAGAAATCACTAATATTAGAGGATTTTTAGAATAAACTGAGATGATAATTGTGGGAATATTTGGGATCCTTTTGGGGAAAAAGTATCACTCCAGAAATTATAAAGTGCAGGTCATAGGAAGTACCCCCCCAAGCATAATCTCACTTCTCAGTAAAAAGGCCAGAGGTCAATCTTGCAAAGTCTAACAACACCATACATACTGTGGGCATAAAGTACCATAGAGGATAATAATAACGATGATACTACTAGTAATAATTATAATAATAATTAGTAGTAGTAGTACCTAATAGTATTTGTGTTTTTGTTTGCTCTCTACAAAGAAACTAGTATCGCACATGACCTGATTGCCTCACAAACATTTTAAGTAAAGTACAGGTTAAAATGTAAAACAAATTAATTTAACAGATAAGTTGCATATTACACTTGAGAGATAAAGTAGCCCCTAAGCTTGTATGCCAGAATTCTCCATAACGGCCTTTGCTGACTAGTATAGCAATAACAACTCTACCTATTGTCTGAACTTCAATAGAGCACTCTGATACCATTTCTCATTACGGATCATATTGACCCTTTGTTATTTAAATGTTTTTTGTACTGGTGTCTCACTACTCGAGGCGAAGGTCTGGGAATTCACCGGCCTTGTGAGGCATGTATGTTTACACACATGTATCTTACTTGAGAAGAAGTTTCTAAAGTCATTATACAGGGAGACAGTAACATAGAGATAAAAGGAACCCTGCAAGAATTGCTTTGGTTGAGCACCAGTTGAAGAAGCTGGCTTACGTTTAGACGCTTTAGAAGCTGGCTTTTGTTTAGACGCTATGTTTTTAATGAAAATCATAAAATGATGTTCAGCAGGGTGAGATGCTACTATTATAAAGGGGCCTTGGGTATGGAGAACAACTTAGAAAGATGCATTTCATCCGCCTACTCTGAGGCACATGTTCATTGAATACAAAGATGGGTGTTATCTGCACTGTTTAAATGTTAAATATTTACATATTAATGTTCAATGTCACATATTAATCTTTCTCTGATTAATATGTAACATTTAAATGGAAAATCCACTATATTTATACATGTGTACATATATACCGTTATCTCATCTATTCAATTATTTGTAACAGCT
This sequence comes from Rhinolophus hipposideros, assembly GCF_964194185.1. NCBI lineage: Eukaryota > Metazoa > Chordata > Mammalia > Chiroptera > Rhinolophidae > Rhinolophus > Rhinolophus hipposideros. Next base: position 18,451,948 of record NC_138058.1, on the reverse strand, counting down.
GTAAGGGATTTTTCCACCTTCCCAGATTACGTAGCACAGTGTATGGCAGCTCGTAGGAGACCAAACCATATTTATTACTTCATTTAAATTACTTTTCAAATTATTCTTCTCACCAAAAATAAAACCTATTGAGAAATTGAACTTGTCTATGTGGTGTTGGTCAAAGATGCCATTCAGTGACATTGTCCATTAGCAAACATTAATGTCTGAAAGGCTCTGACAAAGTGACCAAGTCTATAGCCAAGAGCCTTACTTCAGTTTTTATTTTATATTTTATATAGTGTATACACAGTTTTAATTATGCATATATATACATATGTATATGCTGATTGTAATGGGGTCCACAAGATCCCCTGTTCGTTAAGAGATTTGCTAGAAGGACTCAGAGGACTCAGCCTACAGTTATACTCATGGCTAAGTTTATCACAGTGAAGGAAACACAAGTCAATGGAGAAAAAAGACACAGGTGACGTCTGAAGAAATTCATGAATAGGGTTCTGATTTTCTCTCCCTCCAGTGATGGAGTATAATGAGTATGCCCTTTTACCAGCAGTGAAAAAACCAATATGTGTGCAATCTTTCTTCCCAGGAAAACTCATTATAATTTCAGTACCCCAAATTTTTATTGGGGGCTGGTAACATAGGCACCACTACCTAGGAGGCATTAACATTTCAGGCTCATAATAGGAATATAGAAGTTAGCACAAGCCACATTGTTTATACAATCTAGGTACATTGAGCCACTCCTATTTTATCATTTAAAGGTTGGCTTAAGTGCCATGTGCCCAGATGCCAGCAAGGGACAATGTTGGACCTTCTTGGGTCAACTATGTTAACTCTTCTGAACTGTCCAGCCCCCTGGCCCTTGGCCCAGTGTCTTTACAGTGGGATTATTACTAGCAGGAACCCTGCTACCGTACAGGAGCAGCCTCAGTTATGTCCTTTGGGGTCCTGGATGTCTACAGTTACAATAAATACCATTAACTATAAAGAGCTATCTTAGAAAGCTAGGTGACATTCTCCTTAGGTTTCTGTATTAAGTTTATTACTTGGTTTGAGGCATCCTCTCAGGCACAGTCCAACTCTGGCCAGTAAGCTGAAGCCACCATGAAGGGCCGACAGAGTGTAATTATATTTACAGTACACACAACAAGTGCAGTCCGAAAGGCACACATGATACCCTGGATTAAAAAAGATTTTACATCAGTTGGGACATATTTGAGTGAGGCAGTAGAGGAGAACAGTGCATCCTGCCTTCATGTGCCCAGGCCAATATGAATAATTCAATTTAATGCTTGGGTTCAGAGCAGCCACCTGAAGGCAGTTCTGTTGTCTATGACGTCAGTTCTACTCCATGAGAAGTGTGGATGAGAGCGGCAGCTGGCTGTAGTCTCATCTGGCTGTAGTTCAGTGTGAAACGTACAGAAGCTGACGCCTACACTCTGCTGCTTTGTGGTCAGAGCTGTCAGGCACGAGAAACTCTGCAGTCAGGTTAAATTCAAAGCACTAGATACAATTTGGAAAATAGTCTATAAAAATGGCACAGGTAGCTTTCTTCAGAAAGCTTTCTTCAGAAAGCTACTTCAGAAGGACACCCATTCTGTGGAAGGAGGTCTTCCAGCAGTTTTATCCTGGATAGACCTAATTACTGACATAAAATACCTTATCTTTTCTTCATGGTTAAAGACATTATATTGTTTTTTTTTTTTTTCGTTTGTTTGTTTGTTTGTTTTTTCCCTGATGTAACAAATTACCATGAACTCAGTGACTTAAACAATTCAAATTTATTATTTTAAGGTTCTGGATATCAGAATTCTGACATGGGTCTTACTGGGCTAAAATAAAGGTGTTGGCAAGACTGTATTACTTTCTGGAAACTCTACAGGAGATTTCCATAACCTTGCCTTTTCCAGATTCTAGAGACTTCCCGCATTCCTTGGCTAATGGGTTCTTCCTTCATTCAAAGCAAGCAACCTTGCAGTTTTTTGACCTTTCTCCTTCCATAACACCTCTCTCTGATTGACTATAGCAGGCAATGGGCCTCTGTTTTTAATTACTCATGTGATTAGATGGGGCTGACCTTCTTAATCCAAGATAACATCTGCAAAAGCCCTGTTGCTATAAAAGGTAACTTATTTACAGATTCTGGGATAAAGTTGTGGGAATCTTTGGGAGGCCGTTATTCAGCCTAGCATAGGCTCTGCTTCCACAACTTTATGGACCCAGATTCTCCAGTTCCTACACTCGAGTCTCTTCCTCAAGTTTTACTCGAAGTTCTCAGAAGCCATCTCACATGTGGTCCTACTGCCACAGATCCACTAGTCACCCCATTTCTGCCAAAGAGGAAAGGCAATCTTCTCGATTTTCATTTCTGTTAGGCTCATCATGTCAGGTTTTTCTGAATGCTGCACATATCTGAATCTCGTAAGGATTCAACTCTGTTTATGTTGGATCCTTATCACAAACATTCTTCATTGAAAAACTTACTTATGCTTTCTCTTGTCACCTAATGTTCACCTGGCATTTCACCTTTGGAAGCAGTCAGGGAACATGATTGTAAATTTTTGGCTTTTTAGTGGCCAAATTTGGGTCAAAGCATTTCATAGGTGAGTAAATGAGGCAGAAGTAAATATTTACTAAAAGCCATTTATACTTTTGTAAAGTATATTATTTCTACTTCACAGGACATTTTTCTTCTTCTTTCTATTATTATCACTGGACCATGGGATCATTCTAGTTCTATACCAAACATACAGACACACAGAAAATAGGAATTTTACTATTTGTGTAACTTCCAGGGAATCCATTTTCCAAATCTTGGATTTATTTGCGAAATCCTACAGGAAAGTAAGACACAAACATTTTGCAATGCAGCAAACTGGTTCAGAGTGTGTTATGGTGTATATTATGAAATAGTGAGATAGAGTTAGAGTTTGTCTCCAAAGAAGATGCATTTGACTTTTTAAAATGTCTTTCTGCAAATATATCGTTACTATCATGCTTGATAGGCTGTTGGAAAGGCAGGTACTAAGGGGAGGGTCTGGTATAAAATGACCAAATTTTCAGTGCTAAAACCAGGTAAGTCTTGGGCAAACCAGAACTAGTTGTTCACCCTAGAATAAGTTATTTTATGAATCTCTTGCCCAAAATTATATGTGAAGATTGTATGAAGGAAGAGGTCAGAAGTGCATAAGAAGCTATAAACATAACTACCAAATAAGAGCTGAGGCACATAATAGGAGCTGAGGCTCATGACCCAATCAAAAACAGTCCAGGCATTAGAAAACTAAATGGAAAAAGCAGTAGGTGTGATCAAGGATGTTAGGTTAATTTTGTTTCTTAATTAAAAAAAAAACTATATATGAATAGATTTTCGTACAGAAGTGAATAAAGCATGATGCTAAACAACCATTTCACCCTTTTTTGGCTATATCTAACTAGTGTTTACAGTTTGGTGCATATCTTTCCAGACATTTCTTAATACATTATATAAATATTATATATTAATAAGCTTTTTCATGTAAATATCCTGTTCACAAAACACGTTTTATTTCGTGACTTGCTATTTTCACTTAAAATCTGTGTTCAAGATTTTTTCCAAGTCAATGTGTAAAGAAAAAACTCATTAAAAAAAAAAAAAACCCACACACACCCAAAAAACAACAACACTGTGTGATATTTTATGAAACATTTCACAAATGTATGCTCATTGATTTAACTATTGACCTATTGATGGTTATTTAGTTTGTTAACATTTTTCAAATAATAAGCAACGATTCAAGAGGCATTTTTACATATATATCTTTATGCACAGAATGAATCATTCCTGAAGGGTATTAATAATAATTTCTATTTCATGCTCATTATACTTCAAGCTCTATGGTAAGCATCTTGTGTTTCATTTGATCTTTACAATAACCATAAGAATAAGGTATTGTGATTATACCCATTTTATAGAAAAAGAGAAACTAGTTCAGACATGTTAACTTGTATGAGCAAGGCCAATCTGGTAGAAAGAGATGGAGTCAGGTATGTGAGCCCAGGTAGTAGTTTTCCAGAGCTGAGCCAAAAGTACAACTGTTAGATACTGTTTATATCTAGAAATCATTCAACAATTGAAATCCTACATGCTCTCAGTTTTACTTTTTGATATTTTCCTCTTCAAACTAAACAAGATGTTGGTCAATATTCATTTAAAAGCTTATTTGTAGTCTCTGTAGTCACCTCAATTGCACATTACATTCTTCCTCTGGATAAAGCATCCAAAGAACATAGAATTCATTTTTTCGCTTGGCTTTATAATGCCAAATTGCCCTTAATGAGGTCAAATTAAACTATTTTCTAAAGCACAATGAGTGAGAATAACCATTTTACCATATATATGATAATGCATTCAAAATTTCATCGATCTAAAGGAAAACTGATATTACTTACTATTTTAATATACATTTCTTTGATTAACCATCAAACAAATTCATGTAATTTACATTTTTCCCATTGTAAAATTTCTGTTTTTATTCTTTGTTTAAGTGTCATGTTTATTTGACTTTTTTATTTGTGCAAAGTATTTTCATATTCTGTGTATTAGTCCATTGTCATATATCCTTCAACCATTTTATAGAATTGAATTAATTTATTTAGTGTAGGCATAAAAATAAAATTGTTGCTATTAGCCCCAATTATTAACAACCTTTCTACAAATAGTCACTCTACTGGAAGTAAACAAATCAAAGCTCCTAACTGTGATTGTGGCAAGTTCAAAGATTCTTTTCCTGTATTTCTTTTTACACAGTAATTTTAAGGATGTAGCTGAGAAACTACTGAACAGAATGCAGCAAAATACATGTACTTGATACTGAATGATGGTAATGGCAGGAGTTCTCAATAGGCCAATGTGCCCAACACACAGTAATCATTAAATGACGCAGTCATTATTAAGCCTATTGAGAACTCCTGATATTTTCATCATTCACTATTCAATTTTACATAATTTTAAACCAAAACTCTTTCTTCAGCATCAAGTAAACAACCTTCAAATAGGACATTTTTCCTAGTCTTAAAAACCTGATGCTCATTCCTTATTGTTAAATTCTGTGGAAGGTTGACAGAATAAAAACAGATGGTCTTCCTTTCTTTAATAAATTTTGGAATTACCAACTAGAATAGAATATATGTAAGATATATATCCTAATATCCCTTTAGGGATATCAAATCCTCAATTTCATTTGTTACATGTGATTTCTATAATAAAATGCAAATACAATGATTACAGAATACTAAAATCTCTAACATTGGGAAATTATTTCACTTTCATTTTAAATATGATACTTAAAGGAATTTTAGTTATTATGCAAAACTTCCAGATATGTGGAAATACATTAATGATTATTCCTTGAAATAAATGCTGATAGACTCTCTTGGGTTGAAGAGCGTATAATGATAGTCTCCAAAACAATAGAATCAGAGATGAAACATTACCAAAAAATGATAGATAACTTTGAAAATCAATTGGTGCTTTTGAACAAGGAACTATAATAAAGAAAAGAGAACATATGCTTCTTCTTATAAAGATATAACTTTGTGGGACTTGCTTTCCAACTACAAACAAATAAATAACTAGTCATTGAACAGGGGAATGGAAATATATAATTACACATATTATATATGTAAAGTGGTATAACGTTACTTAAAGGTAGACTTTGATAAGTTAAAGATCCATAATGTAAAACATATAGTAACCACTAAGTTAAAGTAAATAGCTAATACGTCAAGTGATGATTAAAATGTAATCCTAAAACACACACAATTATCCCAAAAGAAGTCAGAGGGATAAAGGAATAAAGTGCAGATAACATAAATCAAAACAAAAAGCAATATGGTCATTTAAAAACGATTAATAAAATTTATCTTTAGATCCAATAAAGATAGTGGTGTAGGTAAATGCTGTACTTACCTCCTCTCATGACCACATCCAAATTATAACTAAACCACAGAAGAACTATTATTGACAATTGCATGGAGTCTAGCTGAACTGAAGCCCTACAGCTAAGGACATACAGAAGAAGCCATCTCCAGAATGGTAGGAGAGAAGATGAGGAATGGGCTGGTACCACACTCATGTGTGAACATTAAAAATCAGGAGAGATATCCCTGGAGGATTGAGGGTTTCCATCCCCACACCAGCATCCTCAATCCAGGGTTTCAGTTTCTGGGGAGAGAGGCCCCCACAAATTCTTGCTGTGAAAACCAGTGGAGATTGTGGTTGAGTGAGACAAGGTGGTTAGACTCCCAGGTGTTCCTCTGAAAGAGCCTGTGCACAACTTACTCACTGATGGACTCACCTGTTCTGAGTTCCAGTGCTGAGACAGCAGATTGAAAGGTGCCAGTGACATACAAGGAGGAACTGAATTGTCTAGGTCTAGGACAAGGTCTGGAGGGGCAACTTTGTCCTGGATGGGAATAGCTGGTGGAAGCCATATTTTTGTTGAGCCCTCTGCCTTCCTGGCATGCAGACACAAATGGTCACCGTATCTGAGTCTGCATCAACCTAGCTAACACTGTTTATTCACTTGATTCCCCGAGACCCCACCCCACCCAACATGAGGGCCCACCCAAGCCACTTCCAGTGGTTTTTCCATATAAATGGCCTGTCTTGCTCATCGTGTGGACTTTCAAAAATCTCTCAAAGGTTCACAAAACCCAAACAAGCAACATCTGGCTTCAGCATGTTCCATACCTCTGTCTGAACAGTCGTAAGTTTGGCAAAGGCAACAGCCAGCCTCAGTTCACTACTTGACCTCTTGAGACACTTCCAAGTCCAGGGCAGGTGGCAGCCATCTTCAGATTGCTTTATGATTTAGGCCAGGTGGCCCTGGGCAGGCTATGGCTGAATTTGACCTGTGGTGAAGCCCGTACCAGGAGGGACGGGGGCTGGCACATGCAGTGGCCAGCTTCAAACCCTGTGACACAGCTGGTGGCCAGCCGGTGCATCACTCAGCCACCTCCAGGGATGATACACCCAAAAGGCAAATGAGGCAGGCACCAGAACTCTGCTAAAGCAAATCCTGTACTGTAGGGTCAGCCTCTGCACAACAGCTCTTCCACTGTCATCACAGCCAGTCCTCACAACCAATCAGCCTGGGCATGAATCACTACCACTGATGTGGGAAGAACAATCAAGGCTCAACTACAATAGGAGGGCACACACAACCCACACAAAGGACACACCTGAGCACCCAGCTCAAGTGAGGAGGAAGATTGTGCCACTGAGCCCCACAGCACACCTACTCTATAAGGCCACTATAGAAACAAACACAGGGAGGCAGCCAAACTGGAGAGACAAAGAAAAATATTCCAAACGAAAGAACAGAAAAATGCTTCAGAAAAAAAAAAAAAAAAGAAGAAAGAAAGAAAACAGAGACCGGCAGTATACCCGGTGCAGAGTTCCAAACATTGGTTATAAAGATGTTCAATGATTCCAGGGAGAACTTCAACAAAAGGATAGGAAACATAAAAATGGAGATAGAAAATATGAAAAAGAACCAGTTAGAAATAAATAATACAATAACTGAAATAAAGACTATATTAGAGGGAATCAACAGTAGATTAGATGAACCAGAGGATCAAATCAGCAATTCAGAAGCTGAGATAGCAGGAAACATCCAATCAAACAGCAAAAAGAAAAAAAAAAAAAATCCAAAGAATTAGGATATTTTAGGGGTCCTCTGGAACAACATCAAGCTTACCAACTTCCTCATCATACAGGTACCAGTAGAAGAGAGAGAACCAAAAATTGAAAACTTGTTTGAAGAAATAATGATGAAAAATTTCCCTTACCTGGTGAAGGTAATAGATATAGAAGCTAGGAAGTGCATACAGTCCCAAATAAGATGCACCCAAAGAGACCAACACCAAGACACATCATAATTAAAATGCAAAAGTTTAAAGACAAAGAGAGAATCTTAAAAGCAGCAAGAGAAAAGCAGTTAATTACTTACAAGGAAACTGTCATAAGACTATCAGCTGGTTTCTTAACAGAAACTTTACAAGCCAAAGGGGATTGGCAGGAAATATTCAAAGTGATGAAAAGAAAGGACCTACAACCAAGATTATTCTATCCAGCAAAGCTGTCGTTTAGAGTGGAAGAATGAATAAAGAGCTTCCAGGACAAGAAAAAGCTAAAGGAGTTCATCACCACCAAACCAGAATTACAAGGAATCTTACAAGGTCTTCTTTAAGACAAAAACCAAAAAAAATCAAAAACATGTATAATAAAATGATAATAACTACATAACGATCAACAATCACTTTAAATATAAATGAATTAAATGCTCCAATAAAAAGATAAGGTGGCTGAATGGTTAAGAAAACAAGACACCTGCATATGTTGCTACAAGAGACTCACTTCAGACCAAAAACACACACAGACTGAAAACAAAGGGACAGGAAAAAGATTTTTCATGAAAAAAATAAATAAATAACTGGGGTAGCAATACTGATACCAGACAAAATAGACTTTAGAGACAAAGAAGGACCCAGTAATCCCACTTCTGAGTGGTTATCAGAAGAAACTCAAATTGATACTTCAACGGGACGTGTGCATGCATGTTCATTACAACATTGTTTACAATAACCAAGATGTGGAGGCAGCCTGGTGTCTGATGATGGATGAATGGATAAACAGTAGATGGTACATATATACAATGGAATATTATTTGGCCATAGAAGGGAATGGGTTCTTACCAACTGTAGCTGCCTCGATGTACCTGAAGGGTATTTTGTTAAGTGAAGATGTCAGTCTGTGAAAGATAGAAACAATGTCATTTAGCTTATATGTGAAATCTAAAGAACAAAATAAACAAATAAAACAGAAAAAAACCTCAGAGATACAGAGAACGTTATGAAGGTTGCCAGATGGGAGGGGCTTTGAAGGTGGGTGAAAAGGGGGAAAGGATTAAGAAGCACAAATTGGTGTTACAAAGTAGTCAGGGAGATGTAGGGTATAGTGTAAGGAGTATAGTCAATAATATTGTAATAACTATGAATAGTGTCACATGAATACTAGATTTTCAGGGGTGACAGATGGGAGGGGAGTGGGGGCAGGGTGAAAAAGGTTAAGAAGTGCAAATTAGGAGTTACGAAATAGTCATGAGGATGTAAAGCATAGGGAATATAATCAATAATAAGGTAATAACTATGTATAGTGCTAGGTGGGTACTAGACTAGTCAGGGGGATTACTTCTTAAATTATATAAAATTTTAACCATTCTGATGTACACCTGAAATTAGTATAAAATAATATTTAATGCCAATTGCAATGGATAGATTAAAAGGGGGGGAGAAAAGATAAAGGGGAATAAGAAGTTCAGATTTCCAGGTATAAAACAAATAAGTAATGAGGATGTATTATACAGCATGGGGAATATTGTCAATAATATTGTGATAGTGTGGTACAGTATGAAATGGTTGCTGGACTTATCATGGTGATCACTTCTTTAAGTATATAAATGTTGAATAAATATTGTGTACACCTGAAACTAATATAATATTGTATGTTAGCTATATTTTAATTAAAAAAAAATCTTTTTAAAAAGTACAAAAGAGGGAATACCACACCAGATCCCACAGACTAGCGTTTCTTTACCTTGGCAGGCTTGATGTTTTGGACCACATAATTATTTGTTGTGGCATGCTTTTCTGTGCTTTTCAAGATGTTTAGCAACATCCCAGGCTTCTATTCACTAGATGCCAGTAGCAATTCATAGTCCTGAAAATAAAATAAAAATGTCTCCAAACATTGTCAAAGGTCTCCTGGGGGAATAAATCATCCCCAGTTGAAAACCACTGCTATAAATATTAATGGATAAAAATGGAGCATTTTGAACAAGATTTTGATAATATATTTAGATTAAAAAAAAGAAAAGAAAAGAAACACTTTAAAAACAGAAACTACCAAATGTAAGTATTCAAGAAGAACAAGGAAATCAATATAGCTATCTACTAATTAAAGAATTACAATAAATTTAAAAATCGTCTTTATAATGGTATGGAAGTATGATTACCTACTAAGCAAATAGTTTCACAAATAGTATTTATAAACTCTGGAAATGCTTTAAATGTCTGAAAACTGAAGAAAAGAAGGCAGTTTTAAGGCAGGACTCAAAACTTGGAGCAAGTGACAAGCATGGACTAAGTTTTCATTTTTCTGCAACTTTACCCCAAGGACAGTGGTCTTCCCAACAGCTTCAGTGTCAGGCAAGTAGAAATCTTATAGAAATACCAGCCATCTTTGTGACTGAAAAGAACCAGAGAAAGTATACTGGCTACAGGAGTATACATATGAAACACCAGAAAGGTGAGAGTTAAAAGAAGGATTACTCCTGTTTGTGTAAATCCAATTCAAATTTCTAGTTCCTCTATGAATCATGCTTACGTGGGTCAAAATAAAACATTTGGAAATGAGACTTAAAGAACTGAATTGAGAATTTAGCTGTTATACACCACAGCATGAGAATTTTCAATTTGTGGCTAATCAAATTCATTGCCTACTAAAGCAACCAGCAACAGTTTTAGAACGGCATAACAGAACCCAGAGTGTACAGTATGACCTCATGTCAAAGATAAAAGTACCAAAATACATGTAACATATAAAGCCAGGAAAACGTGACCCATTCTAAAGCAATAGACAATCAAGAGATACCAATCCGAGATGATCCACTAGTTGAAATTAGAACATTTTTTTCTAAGGCAGTTATTCTAAATATGTTCATTGAGGTTAAGTAAAATAGTTTTACTATGAATAAAACTATAGGAAATTTTAGAAGTCATAAAAAATATAAAAAAGAAAATTGAAAGGATTTCAAATGAAAAATGCAATATTTAAAATAAAATATTAATTGGTCTTAGTAACACAAAGAAGATAACTGAGAAAAGGGGCAATGGATTTGAAAATAGGAAAATAAAAATCATCAAATATGAAAGAGAGAAAAAAGTTTGAACAAAAATAATTGAGAAAATGTAAAGTCCAGCCACTAAAAAGGAGAAAATGCTTATACTATTATATATATATATATATATATATATATATATATATATATATATATATATATATATATATATATATATCTGACAAGGAGTTGAAATTCTGTGTATTTATAAAATACAAAGACCTCAGTAAAAAGACTAAAAAATAATGGGAAAAAGATTTGAACACACACTTCACAAAAGAAGTTGTACATGTGGCCAACAAGCATATGAAAATATGCTTAACATCATTGGTCATAAAGAAATGCAAATTAAAACTATTATGAGATACCATTACACACTCATTAGAAGTACTAAAATTAAAATGACTGAAATTAGCAATTATATGGTATCATTTAGAGTAAATGAAACTCTCATACACAGTGAGAGGAAAATAAAATCACACTAACACATTTGTAAACATTTGGTGGATTCTTACAAATTTAAGCACATACATACACAGAGCAGTTCAACTCCTAAGCATTTATTCAAGAGCAATGAAGACATTTGTCCACACATAGATGCTTATGTAATTATTCATAGTGGCCTCATTCACATTAACCATAAGAGGAAGGTAATGCAAATGCTCATCAATGTGTTGTGGGAGGTTTGGTTCTTCTTGCCATCACAATGAAAAATCAAAGGTCAGCAAGCTGGTTAGTATGCTAGCAGGGTTTATTAGTGATATGTTCTCAGGAAAGAGCACGGGCCTAGCCAAGGTGGGAGAGGGGGGCCTAAGCCCAGGTCCCCTTGTGCAGAGGACTTACATAATTTATCTGGTGGGGTGAGGGAGTTACATATTGATTTGGCCAGGAAAAGGTGGTCCATGCTCTTCCACAGCAGGGCGTGACCTCCTAAGATGGGTGGAGGTCTGTTAACCCAGATCCTTACCTTGCTTCAGACCACCTCTTTTCATCCCTTGTAAAAACAGAGGCAGTTAATTTATTTATGAGCTTTAACTGTAAGAACTATGGACCCTCTCCTCCTTCTCCTACATTTTCAAACTTTTACCTAACAAATGGGTGAATGAATAAACAAAAGCATATATGCCATACGATTTCATTTGTATGAAATGTAAACTAGCATAGAGTAAAAAAATATCATATTAGGGACCAAGACAGAGGGATTCCTGACCTGTAAAAGGGTGCATAAAATCTGTTGGGGGAGATGACAATATTTTGTAATTTGATTGTGGTTACAGTTTTAAGGTTGTATACAAATTGTCAAAATTCATATATTGTATAGTTAAAATGAGAGCTTTACCATTCCTCCATATAGCTGATAAGAAATATTTTTTAAAAGTATAACAGAAATCTTTTCATAAAGTAAACTTCAGTAGTCATTTTTGTTGAAATATTTTACGAAGGAATAATATCAATACTATACAAATCATCACAGAATAAAGACTGTATAATCATGTCTCAACACTATTGATGAGGCTAGTATTACCCTAATACCAAAGCTATACACATATTTGAAGAAACAGTGATTATAAAAATAATATGTGATTATAAAAATAATATGCTTCCTGAATTAGATGCAGGAATTCTTTAAAGATATTAGTAAATTGAATACAGTGTATATTAAAACAAACAAAAACCAGTGAATTACAACCAAATAGAGTTTATACCTGAAATCAAGGTGGATGGTTACAAAGAAGAAAGAATCTAGAATAATTTGTGTTTTTTACTTATCGCAACAAATGCAGATCTTTTCATTTACTTATATGGTGTTCAAATATAATGCAGGTTTTTCTGAACAAGAACAATGACAACAACAACAACAAAAACTGTCTTTAATCAATGCATCTTCAATTCATCTCTATTTTATAGATTGTTACTTTCTTTCTAAATTTCCAAAATAATGTTATACGTGTATGGCAAGTTTCAGCTGTGTTTCACACACACCTGGAAGCTCTGGGCAACATTCTTTTTCTTGCTGCCTAACCTGGGAAGGGAGGTGAGAAAGAAACTCTTTGTGACCAGCTGTTGTGGAAATATTAGCCCTGAACATGTGGTCCTCAATATGAACATATGTCAGCAGGAATTCTAATTAATTAGTTGAAAGAGTAGATTAGAGAAGCAACTTTACACAGCTGTTAATCCTATTGTGATACAATACCATGAATGATAGATTTTTGGATATTTTACATATCTCTCATGTATGCTGTGTTGTTTGCTTAAATGAACACACTTTGTTTTTCTGTCCAGTTACATCTGTAGATATATTTTAGAGTCTGTGCTAACACTAATTTGCTACCTGTGAATAAAGAGTGAAAGTGATGTGTCAATTGACCAAAGATTGAAGAAACAATAAAGAATTGGATTTCTAATGCCCCTTTCAAGCTCCGTTTTGTGGACAAGTTTTAGTCTTTTAAAATAATAATACTTATTGTATTCTCTTTAAAACTAACGCAGATTCATTGAATAAAGTTGATAATTTGAAAAATAAAAATAATATTGAAGAACCAAAAAAAAATTACCCACAGTTATTACCTGAATAGAATCACTATTAGTATGTTATTTTACTTTCTAGACTGTAAAAACATTGATACAATAGGTTAAAGAGCCTTGGATTCCATTTTTGTCTTGTCTCTACTTTTTGAGCTTTTGCCCATCCTGTTATATTGCCAGCAGATATTTGATTTTTAATGATTGCATAATTATAGAATGATAATAATATAATTTCATTATAGTTATAATGTAAAAATAATATTACTGTATTGAATGATTATTCCATAATTAATAGAACAATTCCCCCAGAACTGAGCAGGTACATTTTTTTTCTGATTAGTTTTGCTATTTTTGGAGATAATACAAACTAAAATACCACACTATTTGATACTAAGGAAGTAAACGTAATTTGTGACATGTGGCAGTGATATTGTACTCATAGAAACCTTACACTAGTTATTTCATTTAATTCTCAAATAAGATAGAAAATGCGTAGTGTTAATATTATTACTATCAACATTGAAGAAAATAATAAAAACATTTCTAATCATTTTTACAGTTGATAAACAGAAAATCCTGAGGCTTGAAAAGATTAAGCACCTTGCCCAAGATAATTTATGAAGGAAGGAGTAGATTCAAGATTTTAATGTAGATTGTCTAAGTCCAGGGTATGAGCTCTTTACAACCAAAACATTTTGCCTCTGTAATAGAGAACTATATGTGCCTATTCTAACTATATTAGCTTTATGGGGGAATTGAGTTGCACAAACTCACTGAGCAGTTAGGGAACATTTCAGATAGAAAAAGCCGAAAGGCCAGCAGGAGGATCCCTGAAGTTCAGTGCCATAGGAACTTAAGGAAAAAGGAGAATGTAGGGGACTGAGTGATTCTTTCCCATATATCCATAACTTCACCCTCCACTCTTCCAGTCAGTTTCTTCTTGCAATATTTTTGCCTATTCTCATTTCTCTACTTGATTGCCTTTTCTTATGCAAATCTCACTTTAGGCTTAAATAAAGTAATATCCTCTCATTTATGAGATTCTATTGATAATTCCAGACCATCAAGTACATTCCCGTACCATTCTCTAAATTCCCCCAGCACCATTTATTTCTACTCCTCAGTTGGATCTAACTGATACGGCCTTAACACGCTCTTGTCTCTTCTTATTGATGCCTCTCTTTTCTGGTCTTGATTTAAGGTCTTTGAAGTAGTCCTACTTTACACATCATAAGCATCAACAATTCCTGAATAAAATTGATAAGGACACATTTTATCCCAGAGCACACCTTGCAAAATGCTAAATATGCAGCTGTCATTCAATAAATAGTTCTTGATTGATTAATCTCTAGTATATTTTTACTTTGTGTCTCTGATTCATGTACTCGTGCATGTGTGTCTGTGCGTGTGTGTATTTCTTTTTTGCTAATTCCAAACTCAGTATTTTCAGTTTTATACTTCCGCATTATCACTTGTGAATTCTAGTTCTCATTTCCTAAATGACCTTCCTGATCTTTTCTGTCAAAATCTCCTCTTTTTATCAATCTTATACAAAATCAGCTCCCCACTGAAGCCCAATGGGATTAAGCTTATAAAACTCCAGTCATTACATTCAAGATAAAACTCTTCAAATGTTGTATATGTGCCTATGACTAATAATTTACATATTTACTTGCATGCTTTCCAATTGAGAAGATTCAGTATGACATTATGTCCATCTTTGATCTGAAATCAGCTTAATTCCACCTCTGACATTTTTGCTCTTTACCTACTTCCTCTATTATACGTCTGTTTCTATGTTCAATTCAACTATAATGACATTTTTTTCTAAAAGCTAATATTTTGTGTCCCCCACTAAAAAATATATATATATATATATATTTTTTTCTCTGTATACATATGTATACATATATATATATATATATATATATATATATATATATAGCTGTTATTTACTTAAATAAACTAAATTTCTAGAGAATAGTGACCTTATTTATCTCATTGTGCATCCAAAAGCACTTCATTCCAAAAGCACTTCATTCAAAGGTACTTGATTTGTATTTGTTGAATAAAATAGATCAGAAAATGGGTCATATGATTTTTGCAGCTCTCCAAGTTTCTTTATTATATTAGAAATTCTGCATAGGTGCAAATTCTATAGCTTCTTTTCTTATGCTCACACTGTGTCTCAAGCATTTGAAAAATAAATCTATGAATGATGTCTGGTATACATGCTAAAAAAACTAAAAATCTTATTAACATACATCTCAGTGACTTATTCAAAAATTATGAATATTTTCTATTATTTGATCCATTAAAAACTTTATTGTTTCCTGGCTGACGATCACCCAGATTTTATTTCTCTATACGATTTGAAGTATGGATACATATAAACAAATGTAACACTATTTATTGAAAAGACTGACATTTCCTTAATGCTTTATACTGCTATGATGATATTATTGAAAAAAAAAATTCCTCCCATTTCTTTCTAAAATGGATCAACAGGGACAAGATGTACACTATTTCGTGAAATAACCCCAAAAATCTACATATGAAAAAATAATTTTAAAGACACTATACATCAGGTAATGAAAGATAATGATAATAGGAGTAGGGGGAACAAATAAGGTGAGCTCTTTGATTATCACAGATTATTATTTTAAGAGAGTTGACAGACTATGGAATAAGAAGAGGGAACCCAAACAAACCTCAGTGAACTTCCCGAGTTGAGGAGTTAAATTGAGACTCTGTATACATATGTATACACAAAATGTATAAAAACAATAGCAAGATATCTCAGTTAAGTACTGATCAGTGTATACTTATAAGGAAAAACTGTGAAGCTGAGGAAAGAACCATCCAAACTGAAAAGAGGGAACGCTAATCAGCATTCAGAAGGGATAGGAATGTTACTTGTTATTACAAGCTAGGTTGGAAAATACCATAATCAGTGGATCACTGGGGAGAGTTTTCAGAACAGTCTTGCCTCAGTAATGGGGAATAATTAATGCTAGATTAAACGCTGTTCCATTCTTTACCAAACAAATCTTAAAAGAGAAACCTAAAAGTATCAAATAGACTCCAAATACCTTAATAGTATCCCAGAGCATTTTATGAGGTTCACAAAGAAGCAGGTAAATATGATCCAACATGGCAGAAAAATTAAGCAATTAAAATCATACCAATTCTAAGTAATATTTTTAGAAATTAGCAGAAAAGGAAACACTTCTCACATTTTTTCACCTCATTTTACCCTGCTGGTATTACACCGGATAAATTGCAGTACTGGAGCAAAAGCAGATAATTGCAGTACAAAAAAAACAAAGAAAAGCCACTTATAGAATCATATCCCTTATAAATATAGACAAAAAAATACTCAGCACAATATTAGCAAATACGAGTCGGCAATATATAAAAAGAATTAAACATCATGATGAAGTAGGGTTCATTTAAGGGATGCAAGTTTGGATCAATAGTCAAAAACATCAATCAATGCAATGCATCATATTAACAGGATTAAGACAAAAAAGTATATGGTCCTATCAATCAATACAGAAAAAGTATTGGGTAAAATTAAACATTCATTTGTGATAAAATTAGTCAGAAACTAGAAATGGAGACTTTCAACATGATAAATAACATCTAAGCAAAACCTGCAGCTATGTTTCTATTCAATGTGAAAAATCAAATGCTTTAATCGTAAACTCGGGCTTAAGGTCAGAATATCTGCTCTCACCACTTTCAGTCAACATAGTAGTGGACGTCTTAGTTACCATAATAAGACATTTTGTAGTTTTCAGCATATAATCCTATACATGTTTTGTTAGATTTTTTAGAGTGATTGTAAATAGTATTTCATTTTTAATTTTAGTTTTTCAGAATTCTTTGCCAATATGTAGAAATACAACTGATTTTTTTGTATGATGATTTGTGTGCCACAAACTTATTGAACTTAGTTATGGAGATTTTTATAGTTTTCTGGAGATTTCCTATATCTAGAAAATATCTCCATCATTTCATTGCAAATAAGGAGAGTTTGATTTCTACCTTTCTTTTAATCTGTATGCTTTAATATCCTTTTCTTGACTTAGGGTGGCTTCCAGGATTTCCAGTACTATGTTGACTAAAAGTAGTGATAACAGGCATCCTGATGATCCAATGTTCCACTTCAAAGTATTTATCCAACAGAAATGAAAGCTTATTCACTACAAAGATTTGTCAATGAATATTCAAAACCGCTTTATTTGTAAAAGCCAACATCTGGAAACAACTCAATGTCAATCAATATATATGTCAATCAATATACAATTGTTAATATATGAACAATTGTGGTACATTAGTACATGTATAAATCTATAAAATATGTAGAATGTTAAACTCTTCAATATAAAAGAATGAACTATTGTTACTCTCAGTGTCATAAATGAGTCTCAAAATAATGAGTAAAAGCAGTCAAATGAAAAAGAGTACATACAATATGATTCCATTATATCAAATTCTATAAACTGCAAACTAATCTGTAGGAGTGGAATGCTTTAGTTCTGTGGTAAGTATACATTCAACTTTTTAAAAATGTTTCACACTCTGGGTCTGCTTATATTATATTGTTTCTTTTGCATTTGATTACATATTTTCTTTTGTTAACCCTGCTTATTTTTTTATTAACTGCTGGACCTTTTCTTTAAAAAATTGTAAATAAAATGCTGAATAAGTTTATCCTCCACTAAGATTTGAATGTTGCTCTTGCAAAAGTCATTCTAGGGAAGATCATCTCCATCTTTCAAGAGTTAAAATTATAAATATATGTTTATTTTTATCATGGTTGTTCATTTTGTTTCACCTTTTGTCCTGGAGATTAGCACATTTTGGTCTAACTCAAAACTTAAGGTGTTTACCAGAGTCCCTTCTTAAATATGATTTAGTTGTTGTAGCCCTAAGATTATTGAAAAGTTAATTTAGCATTTTAGCTTGTCAGCCACCATTTTTGCTTATATAATTGTCAATTACAAAAGGACCCCAAAAGACCTCAGAACAAAAGGACCCCAAATTCCAAGATCACCTCATTTAAATTCTCTATTCTTTTAAATCTCGATCCTACACATTCCTACTACCTTGGTACATCTCCAGTGACTTCGAGCATTTTTGTTTTTTCCTTGTTAAGCTTTTCTGATTGTTCTTGAGATTTTCAGTCCTCTATTGCCTGAAATGGAACTTTCTTGATCGATTCTACAATTTTGGATATAGAATAAGAAAATCTAGATTAACATTGGGGGGTGGGAAATTACAGTTATCAATACTTGCCTTCGTCTCCCTCTGCTCTCATTTTGTTACACCTTTTTTCACAACTAGAAATTTCCTTTCATTCCTTTTTTTAAATTTCCTTTCATTTTACACTGTTTCTACTTGCTGATTCCACCCCATCCTCTTTTTTTTTTTCCTTTACTCTTACTAAACTCTGTACTTAGGAGAGAATATGATAAATTCATTCTCACTGAGTTCCAGATATTGATTACACAAAGTTTTCTCTTGACAAGGATTATTCAATGTAATGGGGCTGGTTTTAAGCTATCTTGTACATAAATTTATTATAAGGCTGGGATTTATGAGCATGCCTCAGCTTCTTTCTGGAACTTCTTTTGTTGTATTAGAAAAACTTACAGTGACTTTCTGGAATTTTTTCTTAAGTAAGATTGATTCGTTATAGGCAAAATGAAACACAGTGAAGCAAAATGTAACACCATATGTGCATTTGTGTATGATAATGTCTCCCTACATAATAAAATTATTTTTCTATGAGGTGCCTAGTGTATAACTTTTCCAATTTCTGCTCAGCTTGTTAAAAGAAAAAAGATAATTTTAAAGTGAAAACTACTGGTAAAATACTAGCACAAAAGAAAGAACTAATAGAAGAAATAGAAGATTTGTTAGTTGTTTGTGGTGATAAGCACCTAATGCACTCCAATTCTGTGTTCCTGAACTTTTCCTACTTCTGGAAAATAGGGAATTAATAAATACTGGCAAAAAGAATTCAATATGACCTCTTCATTGAGATGAATACCAGGGTGAGATACCTTTCATTCTTTCTTTTTTAAAAAATACACAAAGCCTGAATTAATTGGGAAAATATTAAACTGATATGTAAATTCTAGGAAAACCATAAGATGAGGGATGATTGCATTTAGTCTAAGAAAATAAATAGGAATTTGATAGAAATAAGATGAAATGGTATAAACTGCATCCCGTTAATAGGTATCAATACGAGCAAAGATTTGGAAGTTGGGAAATTCAGAATATGGAAAGGGACTAGGGAGAAATCTGATATGACTGGAGAAGAGTAATATAAAGGATATGATAAGCTAGAAACACTGGCTGGCTGGATTGTATAAAGGCAATTATGGCTACAAAAAAAGAATTTTGTCTGTGTGCGAACAATATGGAATCACTGAAAATTTTTACCAACAAATTGTGTATTAAATAGATACTTAACATCTCAGGCAGTTTAGACCCTGCAGGCATAGTCATCAAGTGGGAGACCCTCAATTACTCCCATGTTGCAAACCACACAACATTTGAAGTTTCCTTAGAGAATAACTTTATTGTATGAGGTCCACAGACCAACTTTACAACATGATGCCATGAACCCCTAATAATGTACTTTTTTTTTTAATGTGTGGTTTCCTGATCATAGGGCATGCTTATTGAGGAATATTATATTATAGACCTTGAAATAATTTATCAAGTCAATACTAATGGCTCCGGTATAAGGCACAGAGACCTTTTTAGATAGTTTGTGTGTTTATTTGGGGCTGTTAGGAAACATATGCTGAGATGGAACTGAGAGTGCAAGATGTTTATTGGAGATTAATGCCACTGAAAGATAACAGAAGGGAGGAAGCAAGATTGGGCAAAAGTGATGCAGATATATCAAAGTCTTGGCCAACTAAACTTGGGGTCTCTGAAAAAGAGATTCTTGCCCATCAGGAGATTTTCAATATAGAAAGAAAGATCCAGGATATATTATCCCACTGTGTGACTCATTGTCTGGGAATTGCCCCAGAAACATATGGCCATAACCCAAAAGCTTAGATGGCTCCAAAAGGCACTCACAGCTAGAAGGTGTCAGCTAACTACACTTTCTTGCAGTTGAATAGTAAATTATTTCTTGAAAGGAAAGACAAGTTGTAAACATTTCCAGGGCTGCCACAATTGACACAGTGTGTGTGTGTGTGTGTGTGTGTGTGTGTGTGTGTGTGTGTGTCGTCATGTTTGTTGTTAAGGAACTGAATATAATATTCACCCTATACATTCAACTGTAGTTAAGGAATAGAATCATAGGAGTATAGTAACTTTTCAGCATGTGAAATAAAGCCATTCTTGCTCATTTGAATGCAAAAGTTGATTTCATGGGGACTTAGTTTCTAAGAAATAATATGAATGATGCAGTCTAGACCAAAGCATCAATTTAGAGATAGCTGTGGTCTTCTATAAGTTCTTTTTTTACTATAGTTCATGAATAGCCAATTATGAATTTTGGATGCTTGTTTATAATCAAGGAAAGTATTAAATATCTACATGTTGAGCAAAAATACTATTTATAAATGAAAGGGTTTGTTTGAGCCCTGAGTCTTATCACTGACCTACGTGAGCTTGTATTTAAATTGGATAAAACCATATGAAGATAAGTAGAAAATGATATAAATTCAGAAGAATATATCAAAGTCTGGTCAAAATCAAGTGATAATCATTTTGGTGAGGGTTAAAATTTATGTAAAAGATGGATTTTATTTGTACTGGTTACTTCATTCTCTGAGGGAAAATTGATCACACTGGATCTCTCAACTGGGGACAAATTTACATCAGTCGGAAGATTTATTACTCTACTGTTTGAGGAATAAATAATAAATAAATTTGAACCATATTGAAATTGTTGGTAGGCTATATGTTTTTTGGTATCTCTCTCTCTCTCTCTCTCTCTCTCTCTCTCTCTCTCTATATATATATATATATATATATATATATATATATATGTATATATATATATATACACACATGTATATATATATATATATATATGGACCAGAAATGTATACATATTATAAGAAAGGAAAAAACTATTAAAATTATGCTGATAGTAACCACTTTGAGCACCTCTTGCAATTGCAGAAGTTAAACATGACTTATATTCATCTTTTGTTATTAGTATACATTGAGTATTACAATTTTAATACAGTTTTTTCTTTAATACAGTTTTTCTTTCTTAAATGTATACTATACAGTATACATTTTTTGGCACCATATATATATATATATATATATATATATATATATATATATATATATATATATATGTTAACTAATCACTCGTGTGTTTTCATTCTTTCATAGAATCACTGTTCTGTTCTACGCACTGACTGTTCTATGAAAGCGGTATTAACAAAATGGATGAGCTGAACTTCTCTCTGTATATGTAGGAGGATACTAATTAAGAATCCATACCTACGTTTGATCTCCTAACACTATTTGAGGTGAATCTGCCAACCTTAGGAGCTCTGGATACTGAGCAGAGTGCATATGATACCTTATTTAAAAATGCATTGCAGAGAATTTGGTTTCAGGTGGATGGTTAAATATCCTAGATTTTCTGGTCAGTCCCATATTGTGCCCTTTGTCCCAGAGTAATAATTAATGGGTCATCCTTTTACTCTCGAAATGTCTTGGCCAGCATAATACATTATAATTGTCACTTAAGATATAAAGGACATCACACATTTCCTATGTCTTTAGTTGTACAACTCCTTGCTTTTCCACAGGGAAAGTGTACTTCATCATATGTTTAAAATCATGATATTAGATCTCAGAGGTCAGAGACTTATCTTGTTCATTTTGTTGTTGTTGCTCATACCCATAACGCTTTATACCTGGTTGGTGCTCAATAAAGTGAACTAGAATGAAGGATATAGTAAAAAAATGGGAAGTAAACTCGAAGGAAAAACATGTTTTCTTGACAAAGTATTAAGAATTGCAGTAATAATGGGTCAAATGGTAATTGGAATTTACTGAAACATGACGTAAGTTATCTTATATGGTTCTATATTGAGAACTGCTTATAGTATATTGCCCAATCTTTTACCTGGGTTTTTGAGATTCCATCTCAATTCCAAATAAACATTCCTTTAACAAGGCTTTTTATCTCCTCCAAATGTTTAGATAAGCATCTAGTCTCACTCTTTTAATCATCACAATTAATGCTATTAATATATTTGTTCGTTACTCTGCTTGTTCTTTTTTTCTCATAGTACCTGACTTATTGTTTACTGAAGTACCAATAAATATTAGAATGTTTACTACTAGAGCTTATTATTTGCAGTTTCAAATTTTAGGGCTTAACACATTTTTTAATTGTGTTAATCTGGTAGAAAGTAGAGTACCTTTCCTCTCCAGATTTTCCACACTATATTTAAGCAAATCTTAGCGCATGAAGAATTTTAACCACGGAGAAAAACAAAATGAATTGGCCTTTTAAAAAGGAAATTAATAAAGATGTTTCATTTGGGAATAAGAGGGTGGGATTCAAATATTCAAATTAATCCAGAAATCCTTATTTTTATGTGAAATTTTTTGATTAAAAAACATCTCATAAAAAATAATAATACTCTTTAAGGCAATCAAAGCATACCAGAAGAAATTTGGCTTCTAATTTAGAGTCTGAGAGATCTAGTAGAGAGTCTTAAAATAAAACATAATAGGTCTAAATTACTAAATTTTCATTGTAGGTCCTAACTGATACCTTGAAAGAAACAACTCTAATCTGACTTGATAATTGATGACCTAGTTGATTTCTTTGACATATGTATGTTAAGTACCTATTATGTGGCAGTCCTCTTTCAAGGTGACATTGATAAAACAGAACAAAACAAAGTCCCTGCTCTCATAAAGCCTACATTCTATTAGTGGAAGACAGAAGAAAACAAGCAAATAAGTATACAGTGTATTTTTCTTGGGGAAAAATAAAACAGAATAGGAATATAGAAAAATACCAGAAAGAGCATGGATGAAAGCATTGTTATTTTATATACAGTGGATAGAGAAGGTTTCAGAGATAAAATAAAATTTGAACAGAGACCTGAAGAAAATAAGGGAGCCATCAATTCAGATTCTAGGGGAAGAGAATGCTAAGCAAAGGAAGCAGTATGTACAAAGGCTGAATTCTTATTCAAGGAAGGAAGAGAACCAGTTAGTTGGGTTTATGATATCCAACAATACAGAACATTAGGAATGACTTGTGTTTCAATTGAACCTTGCTTGTTCTTTGGCTCATAAAGAAATTTAAGAAATATTTTAAATGGTAGATACTGAATGAAGAGTGACAAAATTCCACAATGTGACCCTCATCAATCTTTTTACCAAGTCGATGTGAGATTTACATTAAATTTTTAAAAAGACAGTATGTTACTGGACAGACGGTTTATGGGTCACTTTCCTCCACTGAATGCTCCTTGACTATAAAAAATGATTGTATTAGATAACCCACTGGTTATAATTCAATAATACTCTGTGTTCTCATGTTTCAAACCATTAGCATAGCTCTAATAATGTAGCAATAATGGTGATGATAGCCTTATTCTCTAAGTAGGAACACTCAGTGGGCATATCACTGAAAGCAAGGTCTTCAACAGTGAGGATACAGTGGTTCACCAGTCCTTTCAAACGCAATCTTTTTCTCACTAACTTCGTACCGTAACACATGAGGCAAAAGAACTGGATGAGCGAGCCAGTCCAACCTATGGCTCTTGTTCACAAAGGCGACTAAGCATTGTTCTCGTATCCTTTAGCATTATTCTCAGTCAGGATGAGACAATCTTCCCGCCTGTGGGAAGATAGCCCCTTCCTTTTGTTATATGTAGCTTATTACACAATTGAGCAGCACTAGTTGCTTATTGATGAATAACCAAGTCTTTGAACTCTAAGATTTTCAGAGTAGGATCTGATCATTTGATTTTGAAACTTAGAGCTTAAAACAATAAAACCATTTTTTCATATTTCTAAGGTATTAGGTTGATGCAAAAGTAATTGCAGTTTTTGCCATTTTTCAATCCTTAAAAACTGCAATTACTTTTGCACCAACCTAATAGAAAGCCTTCTTCAAGCCATATACGAAGATCAGACAATTAAGTTCATGAACTTTCCATTGTGTAAGTGCACGGTGGAAAGCTCACAAATTTAATTGTCTGACTTCTGTAGTTCAAATTTCTTTTTGATGCTTGTTAAATAAAGGTTTATTTATTAAACTGTGTATTCACTAAAAATATGTAATGTCGCTTCTAGCTTAAATGATACATCAGCTGATGATACATTTACATAAAAGCTCTGAGAGTGGTTTGGGACAAATATTTTTGGACAGTTGGAGATGATGCTTGCCTCCAGGACTAGAAAACCCCAAAGGAGCCAATTGTTCTTCCACAAACTCTTCAGAATTTATTTTGTAGGGAAGATTTAACCCTAAGGGTAAGGAGAGGGAGAAGAATCAGAATGGATAATGCTAGACAAGGGTAATAATATAGTGAATCAGAGAAGTGGCACTTTTTAAATAATCCTT
This sequence comes from Rhinolophus hipposideros, assembly GCF_964194185.1. Taxonomy (NCBI): domain Eukaryota; kingdom Metazoa; phylum Chordata; class Mammalia; order Chiroptera; family Rhinolophidae; genus Rhinolophus; species Rhinolophus hipposideros. The sequence continues at coordinate 18,426,874 of NC_138058.1, read as the reverse complement.
ACAGATATTTTTTTTTAGTTACTATTTTGTTTTCGTTCCTATTATTTGATGCAAATTTTTATCATGTTCACAGGCTCCAGTGGCCGGAGAAAGCATAGGTCATATGTATAATTGAGATTGAAAGTAAGGTGACATCTGCTATAATCAGCAATAAAAATGCATTGATGTTTGGAGAAAACATTGTAGGAAAAACAGACGTGATAATTTAAATATGTTTTCATTCAACTTCTAGATATAAGCAGCAGAAATAGTTTGAGAAAAATTTCTCTTAGAGAGTGGGCAATACTTCAGACAAGTGGAGGTAACATAGGCCATGAAGCTTATTGATATATTCTTTCATTAATTCAACAACACATTCAGCATTTTATAAACTCACATTCATTTATTATTCAAAATTTAGTGAGTGTCGATGGAATATATGTTACTGCAAATATGAAAGAAGAAGGCAAAACCAAATCAATAGGAAAGTAAATTCAACTTTGGCTGGAATGTAGGCAAAGTATTTACAGTGTATACACGTAAAGGCATTGAAGGAAATCTACACATGAAGGAAACCTGTGCTGAGTCCACTGGTAAGCTTAAAGCCTGGCTGGGCAAGAATAAAAGTTTAAAGAGTGAAGATGTGGAAAATTCTACAAATATTAAAATGTTAACACTGTTGTATAGAGAGGTCAAGTTACATGGTCAGGATCACACAGCGGGTAATTGCAGAATTGGAAGAAATACTGCGAGGTTTAGATTAGTGATTCTCAACTGGGAGAGATTTTTTTCCCCAGGGAAAATTTGGCAAGGTCTGGAGACACATTTTTGGTAGGTTGTCACAATTTGGAAAGTGGGGGTGCAACTAGCTTCCAGTGAATAGAAAAGGCAAAGATTCCGCTAACCATCTTACAATGAACAGAAGAGTCTCCCATAATGAAGAATTATCTACTTCTAACTGCCAATATTTCCAATGTTTAGAAACACTGGTATGGAGAAAGAATGCAGAAAACAAGGATGGAGACAGAATCTGAGCAAACAGAAGAGAGAGAATGTAAAGATGTGTGTATAGGGGTTTCAGAATGAGTCACATTAAGATGTGCTTCTGTGGTATGGAGATTATTTTGAGCTAAAGGCAACCGAGACCCTATGGGCTCAAGAGAAACTTGTGTGCCTCTTACTTTTAACTATGTAGAACAATTTAAATTAGGGGCCTTGCCCATAATAAGAGATCATAAGATATAACCCTTTTGACCTACCTATGTGGCAGGGTAAACTACCAATTATTGAACATCTGTTCTTCTTATTGCCCTGCAATGACCCTTCGAAGCTCCAAAGCACCTTACCTCACCCTTACCTCAGAATGCCTCATTTTAACTTTATGTCCCTGAACCCCTCATGTATGTGCAGTCTCTGAATCTCCCATGTATGTGGGGCTCCCATGCATGTATATGTAATTAAATTTAGTGATATTGTCTTATTAATCTGTTTCATGTAGATTTCATTAGACCAACCAAAGGAACCTTGATGGTAGAGGTTCCCTCCCTCCCTCCCTCACATGGACTACACAGTGACAGCATGTTCTTTACTCACCCATTTCTGAGTATATGAATGACATCCACCAATTATGCCTATTTCACCCCAGGGCAGCATTTCCATAGAAAATGATCTTGTGAATAATGTTTTAATTCTACTTTCCTAGTTCTAAACATGAAACCTATAGCAAGTTATATCTCCTCAAATTGAGTGTGTCTTCCACAGAGAACATAGGCTTGACAGGAATGAATAAGATCAAAGTAAACTTCCATGTTACCTCCAGCCCTCCTAGGTGTAATGGCTAACCCAGGGGACACAAAGGGTAACAACTACCCCACTCTAGCAGGAATCAGCCGAAGCTGACGACAGGAGATAGGCATGAGGAGAAGTGGGGCATTGTTTTAGATATTTGGGTGCTCCAGAGTGCTCCAGATCCATCCTCTCTGGACAGAATGGGGGACATCAGTTGTGTCCACACTTTCCGACATCAGCATCATGAACTGTATTTACCTTGTAATACTAGGCACTCTGGAGGAGGAGCCACAAAGCCTGCTGTTTTATGAAATAACTGGATACTTGTAGGCTTCAGTGCAGATGGCTGTCTACACAAATGTAATCCGATAAGCCTTTCAAATTATAGTACTAGAAGACACATGCTCTTATAATTCAAATTTAGAATTTGCATATAAGATTCAAAATGCCACCCTTTGATTAAGTTACATTATTGTGTTTAGGCATGAAAGTCTTCTTATGAAGTTTTCTTGGAGAGTTAAAATCCTACATAAAGGAGTCTTTTTATTAGGTGTATCTACCAATACAACAATTTTGTTATTCTTCACACTATCGGTCAAAATACCACCAAGTTTGAAGGGACTTGAAAATTTCTAAAAGACACAAAAATAGCTGTAGTGAATATGAATATTGGAATTGAAAAATAAATGACAACGTTAGTTTCAGATAATTACACAAAAATGAGAAGTCAACACTACATTTTGCTGGGATATTTTGTTTTCTAAACTTTGAAGAAGAGGGAGTCTGTTTTTTCCTGGCTCTCTTCTCTCCTTCCTTTGGCATCGAGGGTTTTTCCCCACTGCCATGTGTCAGCCTTGGATAGGGAGAACTTTTACTGCTCTAAATTGTATTTACTTCTCTGAATTCCTGAGTCTTGATAGTAGGTTCTCAGTGGGAGCTCCATAAATATTCATTGATGGGGATGGTAATGAATACTAGATGTTTTTGGCTCCCTGTTTTCTGACTTCAATCCAGCCATTTCCTTTTCTCTTCCCTGGGGGAACTGGCAATCTGCTTAAAGCATGTTTGCACTTTGGAATCAGGAGGAGAAGCCAGCATCATTATTAGCTCCCAGTGATTCCCGGACTGTCAGTTAATTCTCAGGTCTTGCCATTTTCTCTGCTCTTCACTGTGAGCTAAGTTTACATATAAGTGAATTAGGTATCACCTTGAAAGATTTATTTCAGACATTAAAAAAAATGGCTAAGAAGTTTCCTTTATCTCTCAAAATATTCCCAAACACACTAGTGTACAGTTACCTGAAATTTTACTATTATCCACCCATTCTCTGGACTATCGCCTGTCCTCTCTTTAAAAATCTAATTAAAAAATAAATTCAAGAAGCCATTCTCAAGTGATTCCAACTATAGAACATTCTGGAAAAGGCAAAAATGTGGAGACAGTATAAATATCAGTAGTTGGCAGTGGTTGTGTGTATGTGCAAGGGGTAGATGACTAGGCATAGCACAGTGAAAATACTCTATATGATACCTTCATGATGGATACACATCATTATACATTTGTCCAAACCTCTAGAATACGCAACACCAGAAGTGAACTCTAATGTATACTATGGAGTTGGGGTGATTATGTGTTAATATAGACTCACCCATTGTAACAAATACACCACTCTGGTGAGGAATGCTGATAACAGAGGAGGCTACGCATGTGTGCAGGCAGGAGACATATGAGAAATCTCTGTACCTTCCCCTCATTTTTTTTTCTGTGAACCTAAAACTGCTCTTAAAAAATGAACTCTTCAAACAAACAGACAGATTTATGCATGTAACTTTGAGTGTGGTAGAGAATCAAAATTGTAAAGGATTTGGTTCTGGTCTTAGCTCTTCCAGTAAAGAGCTATCCAACTTCCTGGAAATCATTTCATCACTTTGGGACTCAGTGTATTTACCTATAGAGTGATGGGGCTGGAAAAGAGTGTGCCTAAGTTTTCTATCTCAGGCTAATTAAAAAAATAAATAAACAAACAAATAAAGAAATAAATAAAATGTAGATTTTTAAAAAGTGTGTCAAAGATATTATTTATTCCTTAAATAAGAGAATAGGTAACATGTCACAACCAATTTATATGTGAATCCAAAGAAGAGAAATAGTAATGGATTAGAATAATGAAGTGAATATACAAATGGATGTCAAGCTAGCTAGTTCCTCCTTAAGGAAGTCAGTTGAACCTCTGCTGCAAAAAACGAACGTGTCTGTAGGCAGAAACTGTTTCTCATTGCTATCAGTTATCTACAACTTAGAGAATTATAAAATCGCTCCCATAAAATCAGAACCAGAAAATTCTAAAAGGTGTGTTGTAGACAATGCATAGTCTTCAATCACAAGATCATTTTTCTCTACATTAAGTGTAGAGAAAGTGCCTGGTCAAAGTGGGTATTCAAGATTTGTTAGCCATTAATATTTCTCCCCAAATGATGATTTCTCCATGGTCTTAGCATCCACGTCTATTGGCCCGTATTTGGATACTTGGAGAGCAATTTGTTCTTTGTTCTCTGGCCTGCTATCCACTGCTTGATACCTAACATTTTATACATAAATTTTCTGTCAGATTGTATTTCTCTGATCCTGTGAGAAATAGTCTACCTGTATTTTTTTTCTTTCCTCTCCTCATTTGAAGGAGCGTGTCAAGCTATTGAAGAACAACAGAGATACTTTACATGCGAGGCCTTTTCTTTCTCTGGCATCAGTGATAATCAGAATTGGGATCCATTCCCGCTTGACTAACATTTGTATGAGGGATACGCCCAGATACTGCAGGTTAAATTAATACGCTCCTGTCTTTTACTAACCTTTACCATCTTCTGCTTGACAATTCGCTGTGGCCCATTTTCTTTCCTCTTATTGTAAAGAGGTTTCTTTTTTCTTAGCTTCATTTTTCCTTCTTCTTTCCTCCTGTTTCATTTCACTGGATTCTAACAAAAAGTCAATACTTGTAAACAGATCAAACCATAAATCTGGGCTATTCTTTTCATTATTTATTAATAAAAAATTCAAAAGCAGACAGATATAATTTAGTGATAAAAATGTTACATGACTTTGGCAAAACAAGAAGTACATGTGGGGGTCGTTAGTGCTCTGTTGGAAGGTATCCCAGTGATTGGATGCTATCCCTTGCTTCCAGTGGTCATTTTCAAGAAACGGAGAATAAAATTGGCCTTAATTTGAAAGTGCTAACACTACATATTTTAAAAATATATTAAGGTGACATTGATTAGTAAAATGACATAGGTCTCAATATTTCTATACTACTTCACCATATATTTAATCCACTTTTCCCTTTTCTAACACGCCCTCCCCCCCATACCCTCTGGTAACCACTAAACTGTTACCTATGTTTATGAGTTTTTATTCCTTTGTTTGTTTGTCTTGTTCTTTTGTTGCTTTCAGTTTTATATCTTACATATGAGTGAAGTTATATGGTTGTTGACTTTTTCTGTCTGACTTGTTTAGCTCCGCTAACATTACATTTTAAACTCAAATAAATGAATTCTTTTAACAGTATTTGCTTTGATAAATACAAGGCCCCTATCAAAGTTTGGTTTCCAGGCTTTAATTCATTGTTAAGATCATATTTTTCTTTAGAAGTAAACGTGAGGGATTTTCTTCTTCAAAGTTCATTTCTAATTTAGTTTTCAGACCAGAGTTGGCTGGTACACTCATTTTTCATCATATGAGAGAACATTGGCACACAGTTGTGTTTCAAGCAGAATTTTACTGGACGAGAACTTCAAATCATTTAAGCTGAATGGATAACACATTGGCAAATCTTCATTCCTCTCAGGTGTGTTTGTGTGTTTGGTAACAATATAACTTCAATAAGTAGGGATTCTTTTTGCAGTGAAGAGCTTATTGAATCATAGAAAAGTATTAATAAGGCTAATTTAAGTTAACTGGGACTAATGCAGATTTTGGATTTACTAGAAGCTTGAATAGCAAAATATTTGAAAAAAAATCTGTTTTATTGCATTTATATCAACCACAGCTTAAAATTAAGATGATAATAATATTTTTTATATTCAATAGATTAAAAAACAATGGCAGCTTAACAACAAGGTATTTTCAAGGTATCAAAAGTGCTTTAAAGTAGTCTATCCTCATTTCTTTAAAATCTTTTTGACATCGCTAATCGGTTAAGTAGGTCTGACTTCTCCATAGCACTCCAGATCTCAGCATAGAGCTGTCCATATTGTGAATGTTTAACAACAAAATAATACATAATTTATTGACTAATTATTATGTTAGGTAATTTTGTAAAGTTTCTAAATGTGTACATTAATTTAACTTCATCTGAACTATATGAAGTAGACACTTTCATTATCCCTTTTTTACAGGAAAAGAAATTAAAGCACAAGGGAGTTAAATAAGTTGACCAAGGTCTAACGGTAAGCAAATATTTAAGCCATATTTGAACCCAGGCAGGATGGCCTTATACCCACACTTCTCTTGAATACTATTCTACTCTGCTTTGACTAACTGGTCAGATATATTTATTGGTTAATATCTTCAAAGGTAAATTTTAAGAGGAAGGTTTGGGTGTTCAAAGTATGACATATCTACCGTGTCCAAGGCACTATGCTACATGATCTGTGTGACGTGTCATTTTATCTACACTCCACATATGTGCAATAGGTATTATTCTCCTCACTTTTCAGATGAAGAAAAGTATTCTGAAAAATCTTGGTTAACAACACAAATAGCTAAACTGGGAAGTTAGGGTGTCGATATTCTCTCAGGCTTAGGTCTCTCTATTCCATTGCATTGCCTCTGAATGTTTTCTGAAATTTATTCGACTATAGATCAAAAAAAGAATAATTAAGTTTTTCTTTAACTAACACTGGAAGCATAGAGTGCTTATTAAAAAAACAAAGCTGTTTTAACTAATAATTATGGCTGTAAATAGCCTGGTTTTGATATATCTGTAGCAAGTAAAAAGGAAAAAAGAAATGGCAAAATGGGTTTGTTGTTATTTAACTAAATATTACTTGATTAAAAGAATACTGAACTGTGTTTTAGGAAAATTAAGTTTAAGTCCAAGTTATAAAATTTACTATGTTTAAGTAAATTCTTTCCTCTTCCTTTTATTTATTTATGTATTTTTGAGCTGTTTATTTGTTAAGAGGGTTATCATATTGGAAGCTTTCATTATTTTGTAAAAATTTTCCCACAACTGTAAAATAATCTATTTAGATTAAATTTTATGCAGAAGACCTATATGTGAACAAAAAATATTTTTTGTGTGTGTAAAACGGAAGAAGTGGGCTTGATGTTTGCAAAATAAAATTTAATTTTGCCTGTTCTGAAGCCATGTACTGACTACCAAAACACAGTTGAGAAAACATTATTAAATCAGTAACTAAATAGTAGAGTGTCTCTTCACCTCTGGTATTCTACAACCAATGACAGAATACCTCAACATTTGCTTTCATTACAACACACACAAGATAACAGTCATATGTGCAATGTGGTCCAATGGGTACAGCCAAGTTTGCTCTTTGAATTAACTTCATTTCCATATCTTTTACTACAATTCAATATTAGAATGCAAGAAGAAAATTTTCCTTTGTATGATAAACTGTAATCCACTTTAATGTGGAAAATGTCATTCCATTCATGAACTTATGTGTATAATAATAATTAGTAATAGATCACTCGAGACGTACCTCAAACTAATTTCAACACACTTGCATTGAGACACCATTGATTTGAAAATCAATCTATGTTTTAGATGATGCTAATGGCTTGACGTTTTGGGGGAAGAATTAAGTACATGTAAATGATACTCTCTGCAAATAATAAAATTCTCAAGTTTTACAGATGCTTAAGAAAGAAGTCATTTAAAGCCCAAGATAGGTTAAGTGCCTCATACAACCACTTTAAGACATCTCTAAAAACAACCCAAATGCAAGTACATGCAATGGTGTAAGTCAGGATATGCTGTGGTAACAATCTCAAAAATATTAGTGGTTAAAACAATAAAGACTGATTTCTTGTTTGCATAAGTATGCTGAGGGTCCAGACAATTTTATAAGTTACTAGTCTTCCATACAAAGAACTAAGATTGCTCTTCTATATAAGTATTCACTTCCTGGCTCCTGGAAACAGGAAAAGAGAGTACTTGTAGCTGGATATTACACATTTCACTTCTTAGATTTTGTTGACCAAATTAATTCATTGAGATAAAATCAACATCAAGAAAATGGAGCATTACAGTCTCCCTTTGTTCCTGTAACTGGATATATTAGCGAGTTGCACTAATATCTACCACAGCTACCACAGTAAATCAGTAAATGTTTGAGCATGTCCAAACTTCACGCTGCCCTGTTTGTTCAGCAAATTTCTAATTTGACCCATTAAACTTTTAGACATGTTACCTCTTTTCTAATTTTTCATTTGGATATCAAGTATTTTAAGAGATATTTTAATTTGCCACAACTCTAAAGATTCAGCTACTATTAATGACTCTTTTCATTATTACTGGCCTTGACTATTGTAAGAAAACTGATTTGCTGTGTGATTCTGAGCGTAAGCATCAGCTACTCATTCAATGGCCTCTTTTTCTGTCTGTCAAAGAAACCAGACACTAAAGCAGAACCCTTTAAGTCTGTCTATTAAATTAGCTCCTGCATCTAGTAAATCTTACCATTGTGCTTTATTCTTTCATTAATACAAAAGAGATTTCCTTTATCCACCCATCTCTCACATCAAATATTATAACACATGATATTATATACCAAATACTCACTGGAGGGTTAGGGGTAATGAGGTGGGGAAATTGGATAACAGTACATGATAAAGAAAAACCCTGAATTGAATACGAGATCTCTCTCTTCATTAAAGTACCTCAGACGTCTTTATATGTTTATTCCCCAGACCCAATCTGTCACCATACTATTAGATTCCCTCTATCCTCTTCCCTAGGTATTAGTCAAATACCTATATATCCTTGTTAACATATGAAGTAGAACAGTTCTCTATCTCTAAATAAGACCATTATTTGTACATCTTGACACTCACTGAGGTTCTTTACTAAATAAGAAAATAATCAATTTATAATATTATTGACTATCTTCCCTATAATGGACTGGACATTCCTGTGACTATTTTGTAACTACCAATTTATATTTCTTAACCCCTTCACCTTTTTTACCTAGCCCCATAACCCCTTCTCATCTGGCAACCATCAGTGAATTCTCTGTATCTATGAGTATGTTTCTGTTTTTTATTTGTTTGTTTGCCTGTTTATTTTGTTCTTTAGATTTCACATATAAGTGAGATCATATATTTGTTTTACTTTGTCTTGTTTCACTTAGCATAATATCCTCTAGGTCCATCCATGTTGTTGCAAATGGTAAGATTTCATTTTTAATGGCTGAATAGTAATTCACTGTATATGTGTACACAATTTCTTTATCTACTCATTTATTGATAGGCATTTAGGTTGCCTCTATATCTTCGCTATTGTAAGTAACGCTGCAGTGAACATAGAGGTGCATATATCCTTTCAAATTAGTGTTTTGAATTTCTTTGGATAAATACGCAGAATTGCTGGGTCACAAGATAGTTTCATTGTTAATTTTTTGAGGAACCTCCATACTGTTTATCATAGTAGATACACCAATTTGCAATCTCATCAACAGTACAAGAGGATTCTCTTTTCTCCATATCCTCACCAATACCTGTTTTTAGTGCCAGTGGGTACTAGACTAAACAGAAATCACTTTATAAATTATATAAATGTCTAACCACTACACTGTACACCTGAACTGACATAAAATAATATAAAATGTCAACTATAATTGAAAAATAAAATAATAAAAAAACAATCTATTTAAGTTCAGCATACTTAGCCATATAAAGAAACAATCAGCAAGGACACGTAAAGAAGCAATGTATTTTTCTTTAATACATTCTGTACTGTGGATAGAACAACCTCCAGGGGTCATGCATGTTAGGTGGTGTTCTTCCTGTTACATTTATGACACATGCTATATACAATGGGTTTTATTAGATCTCGCAATTATCCTAGGATTTTCATCTGTTAATAATATTGGCCTCAAACATTGTTCTTTTCTTACTGGGTAAATTTCAAAGGCCCAAAAGTTGTATGTGCATTAAGAAAGCTCCATGGAGTTCAGACAAACTTTGAATTCCGAGTGGCAGTGAACAGAATTGAAAATTTCCCCCAAACACCTTTATTCTCAGGGCCAGCTCAGCAGGGACCAAGCAGTATAGAACAGGTAAAAATGAAAGCTAATCAAGAAAGAAAGCCCTTTCAAACCACAACATCAGTCACAAAAGCCGTGATTCACAATCAGGGTACTAGTCAGGTCAGTTCTTATTTTAACCAAAGCATCCCTTTTGGTTTTCCCCGGTGCTCATATCCAGTTCAGAGCAATGTTCCACAACAGGTTTCTTTCTTTTGTCTCATAAATACATCAGCAGGATAAAAATAGTTGCTTCTCTCAAATTTAAAGCAAAACAAAAGTCAAGGTTTCAGCAATTTATCTCCACTATTCTATTTTTTCTTATAATAATATGTAGATTAACACAGGGTAAGAATTTTTCAAGGATAAGTGCAGGCTGATATTGAAAGAAAACATTTATAATGTTGGCTATTATTTAAAATCTGGGATTGACCAGTGTTTTGGAAATGTGACTCATTTTATTCTTCTTTTTAAAAAATCAACTTGTTTGTAGAAATAGTTGAGAATATAATTGCATTATATCTCTCTTTCTAGAATAGAAACAGTGCTTCTGTTAGAAGAAGTCCTAAAAGATCCAAGGCTATGAATATAAACCAAACATAGGTTTTCTACTGTGTCTATGGGAAATAATCTCCTGAAGTTGAGGGGAGCATTTCATAAGGGAGAATTGTAAATGAAAGTTCCCAAGTAGAGAAGATTCTGGGAAGTTCCATCTTTGACCTTTCTATATAACATATACATATTTCAGTTAATTCCAGGAATTTAGCTAGCACTTAGAGTCAGCTTATCTTTCTAATGGCTGCCAACACCTCCGTGATCCCTCCTTTCCTGTTCTTCAGAAAGACATGGAGGAGTTTTCAATACCATGTATAGCATAAGTTTCCTTTTCTGAGAGTGGATTAGAGCTTCTGTATATTGAGCATTCATTTAATGCAGAGAGATTAATGTGGTTACTCTGAAATGAACTAAAACATAATATGCCATATTCATTAAACTTCACATAAGATTTTAGAAACTAGGGCTGAATTATCTTTATACTCATATTCACGTACTTAGTAACTCCAAATTTTGGCTAGAACACATCTTGATATCTTAGAGCTACAAATGCCATTGCACAATTTACTTTAAAATGTCACTGAAGCTTTCAACTTTGTCTGAGGATATGAAACATTGGAAAGACCATCACTCTCACCCTACAACAACAACAAAGAGCTGAGTAGGTAATCTATAAAATCACAGCCGCCTTGAACACATCAGAGAGCTGAATTCACAAGAAAATGAACTAACCCAATATAAACTCCTCATTTACATGGAAGACATTTCAACATTAATGATCTTAAAGTAAGTGCTGTCCTGAAAGATGCTATTAGAATAGGCTTGTTCAATTTGAGGTTGGTAGTATGCCATTAGATTGACCAGAGCACTTAAGCTGTCATGAACTCTAGTCACTTAGCAGGAGACTAAGGAAAGAAAAGCTAATCATAAGTGATGAAGGCAGGAGGCTGATATAAAGCATTCACTGGGTAGGTTGGCCATCAAAAGAAACACATTCAGAAAATGAATAAGCTGGGAGATCAATGTAAAGAACTTTACCCAGCAATTAGCAAGAAAGGATAAAGAAATGAAATGAGGGAAACAAAAGTTGAGTGTCAACATCAGTATAATAGGAGTGCCAGGATCACTAATAATTACGCAGTAGGGAGGAAATATCTGAATAAACACTAGTACCTGAGGATTTCCTGAGATTGAAAAAAATAATGAATATTTTAATTTGTAAGAGTTTATTTATTGCCAAACAGAATAAATATAAATCGTGAGATGCCATACATACAGAGTATAGAAAACTTTAAGTCATCAAAGACAAAAAGAAGTAGAATACGATGCAGCAACTCAGATTGCCAACCTCTTCAATCCATCTGCAGAGGGATGGATATGAAGTCAGGAAATCACTTTGTAAGTGCTTCAGATGCACTTCTTTCTCTTGTTTGATTTCACTTTTATCTCAAGACCAAGATTTTAAATTTGAGGAAAATACTAGTACTGTAAGTAGCTAATCAACAGCAATTTTTATTTCATATTAACTCTGATATCAGCTGTGTACAATGCTAGGTTTCATGGCAGAATGAAATCCATTTAAACTTATGACTGCAGGGATACTTAAGCTGGGAACAGTGATGAAGAAAGGTATGGTGGGGATTAGTAAAGATCAGGCAAGATATTGGGTTTGGTATAATTATATACAATATATAATTGTATCGAGCATATAAAATGTATTATAAATGTTGCATCGAGGTTTGCAAAACAAATTGTTTACTAGTAGGGACAGGACTATGGCCACATATGTGTGAGATAAGAGTGAAGTGAAAAACACGTTTTTGTGTGAAACTGAGCATAATAAAACTGAGTGATAAACATTTTCACCAAAATAACTTCTGGTTATCACCTAAGAAGTAAACCAGTCCAAGAAAAAGAGGAAAAAAGAACTCCAGAGCAATGCTGAGTAGCCTGACTGTACGCTCCAGCTAAGACCTTCTGCAAGGGGCAAGCTGCGATACTCCGGGACCCTCTGAAGTTCGTCCTTGCAAGACGAGTTTGTCTCCGACCCTTCATGGTATCAGTTGCCTCTCCTGGACCAGGAACCTTCTTCATTCCAATTGACTCTGGGTCAATTGGTTCGTTATTATATTCTATTCTGTATAACCGTCTGTGTTTACCAGAACATTGGCCTCTGGAGTGACATTGACTCCCAAATAAAGCTGTGTTATTCCCTCCAGCTGAACCTGTGTGTCGGGACTTTGTTCCTCATTCATGACACAAGTACCATGCAGGGGTGTAGGGCTCTGCTGAGGGATTAATGTCCCCTTGACTTTCAGGAAGAGACTGAAATGCTGCCACTGCCCTTACAGGCACTTGTAACAATAATATATATTTATATATACAAAATATGATCATTATATAGTAGAGTAGTAGTTTCAGAAAAGAAAAGCATAATATAATCCCTTCAGTTCTTTTTATTTCTGTTTCAAGCAGGATAAAACAATAGGAAACTGTCTGAAACTCATTCTATAAATATCTGAAAAAAATCTGGATAAAAACAAATTCTTAAAATATACCAATGACCTGATAGTTTTGTAATGAATACTTCAAGGTCAAAGGTGGCTAAAGGAAGAAGGAATTCAGATAAATCAGTAGGGCACTGAAACAATTTTCCCCTTGAGAGAATTTGCTAAAACTGAACGTCAGAGTTTTGATTTTAGTAGCCTCAGAGTGAGTAGAATAGAGGAGGCAAGCCTAGGACTTAGCTAAGAAGAGAGACCAATAGAAGTAAGCCTGCTCTTAGCACAAAGTTGAACCTGGAATACAGTACCCTCCATGTGAAGATAAATTAGAAATAAACCTGGAATGCCTTTGTTACTATCACAGTGTATGAGGGATGATCAACAAATATGGTGAATATTTAAATTAAATAAAATAATTATGGTAAAAGACACATTGCCATTGATCCCCCTCAAAATACCCCCCCTCTCTTTAAACAGACTTATCCCATCATTCTTGCCATTTTCTGAAGCAGTTCTGGAAGTTCTCTTTTGTGAGTGTCTTTAGTTGTGCTGTGGTGGCTGCCTCAATGTCCTGAATCATTTTGATTTTGGGGAAGAGCCAATAGTCACACAGTGCTAGATCCAGTGAATAACGTGGATCAGGACACACTGTAATGTTTTTATTTGACGGAAATTACCGTATACCACAAGTTATGTGTGACATGGAACATTGTCTTGATGGAGGATGATTTATATCACACTTTAAAACGCACCTTTTCTCAACTGTAGCTCACACCCTATGACTGCACCAAACAAATTGAAACATGTCACACCCTGTTACTAATGTTCGACACACCATACCCCATATTGAAGATTCCCGCTTTTCCACTGAATTGCACTCGGCAGCAGCATGATGGGATACGTGTGTTCAAAGAGAGGAGAAGTATTTTGACGGGGATTAATGGCAATGTGTCTTTTACTGCAATATTTCTTTTTAATTTAAACATTCACCGTATTGTTTGATCACATCTCATAATTCAAGTCAATACAGGGCCATAAGTGAAGGTGGAAAAACCTTAGAAATAAGCTATCATCACAAGCCAGAGTTCACCTATGTATGAAGCCCCAGTGTTATAAAGGAACTGTAGAAGAAAAAGTGACTTTTTAGTGTTCTCATGTTCCCGGGCAAATCAAATAAACGTTTCATGAAGGAAGTAATCGTCAACCAGGCAGTAAAGCTTCCACACAGGCTAATTTTAAGAGGTATGACTTTTCCAGTCAAAAATCACAAAGAAGAAGAAGAAGAAGGAGAAGAAGAAGAAGAAGGAAAAGAAGAAGGAGAAGAAGAAGGAGAAGGAGAAGAAGGAGAAGGAAAAGAAGGAGGAGGAGAAGGAGAAGAAAGAGAAGGAGAAGAAGAAAGAGAAGAATCAGTAACAAGAAACAGCAGAAAACACAGATAGCAAAATCAAATCCCCAAATCCTCAGATATTGTGATTATCAAATGGAGAAAATAATATGATTTGTTACATATACTTAAATTTGAAAAAGAAATTGAAAATATAAGAATAGATCAGGAACTAAAAAAATTAGGGTAAACTATATTCACAAAATAATCACATGTAACCTCCAGAACTGAAAACTAGACTAAATAAATAAAAATTTAAAACAACCACATTGGACAAGATTAGTAACTACAGAATTATTGATTTGTAAGTATCAGAGTGAAACAAAGATAAAAAGTATAAAAGGAAAGAGTAAAGAGAAAATAGGCAAATAAATACTTGAGGAAATGATTTGGAATAATCTTGGTCAGCATGGGCTGCTATAACAAAATGTCATAGACTGGATAGCTTAAACAACAAAAATTTATTCCTCAGAGTTCTGAAGCTGGGAAGTCCAAACTTCAAGGTGTCAGCAAATTCAATTTCTGGGGCGAGCTTTTTTTCTGGCTTGCAGATACCTACTTTCTTGCTGTGACCTCATATGGCAGACAGACAGATAATGAAAGCAATCTCCTTGGTGTCTTGTCTTATGGGCACTAATGCCATCATGAGGGCCCACCCTCATGACCTCATCTCAATATAATTACTTCCCAAAGGCCCATCTCAAATACTATCGCATTGGGGATAAGGGCTTCAACATATGAAGTTAGGAAGATACAATTCAGTCCATAACAAACATTTGCAAGAATTTATAGATGACATCAATCTTGTCTATTCAGGAAGCCAAAAATCCCAATCAAGCCAAGTGAAAATAAATCCCCACTAAGACACATCAGAGTTAATCAGTCTAACGCAAAAAAGGAAAAGATCTTTAAATCAGCCAGAGAGATAATCTAAAAAGGTGTAAAAGTTGGACTGATAGCTGTCTTCTCAACAAAAATAATAAAAAACATATAACCAAAATGAGACTGTCAATATATTAATATTCCCGTCAATCAAGGACCTGACAAAACAGTCTCTTGGCAACAAGAGCAAAATAAAGATTTGTTCAAACAAACAAAAACACAATTTTCTACCAACAGATACTTTCTAGTGGAAATGCTAAGGTTATAATTCAGACAGAAAAACAAAACAAAACAAAACAAAACAAAAAACTAATTCTGGGTAAAATATCTGAGAAGAATAAACTAATGATGAACAAAAATATGGTGAGTATATGGATAAACTTGAACAAATTTTGACTGTATAAAGCAAACATATAATGCACAATTAAATATATTAATAGAGATATAAAACGAGAGCAAAAGAAATATCATGTAGTTAGTAATTAGAGTTGAAGCTATACAATCCTTGTAACATTTGAAAGCAAGAAAAATATAAAGATTAACTTGTGACTATGATAAATTAAATATGCACATCAAAATATCTAAAGTAATAAAATGACAGAAATAAAGTATATAATCTCCAAACTAATGAAGAGAAAAATAAGAAAAAAATTGAATTAAGGTAAAAAAAGAGAACAAATTTTAAAGGAGTGCAAATAGCACGAAATAAGGTAAGAGAGATAACTCTAAATGTGGAGTATAACTATAACAAATGTAAATGAATCAAATGTTATACTTAAAAGAAGATTGTCAGAATAGATAAACATAAATAATTCTTTCAAAAGTTCCAGGCACCTGTACAAGAAAAAGATTTGATTAAGTATACACAAAACTGAAAGAATGGGGAAAAAAATGTATGCTATGGAAGTTCAAATTAAATAGACATAACTATATAAATAATAGATAATAAGGTTTTAAGGCTACAAGCTTTAGTAGAGAAAGAAAACTCTATATACTGATATAGATTTCAATTCCCCAGAGAGATCAACAATTATGTCTGTATGCATAAAATAACAGCCTCAAAACATACAAAGCAAAATTTGACAGAACTAGAAAAAAGAGACCACTCCACCACCATACTGAGAAATTTAACACACTTCTATAACAGATAAAATAGATGAAAATTTTGCAAACATATAGGTTAATAATATATTTAAAAATCATATTTAATCAATTCTGGAAAGGTGGTGTGAACACTAGGTAAACTTGCTCTCCTTATAAAACAGTGAAAATAAAAGCAAAACAACTAATATTACCCATTTCAGATATCTGGCAAGTAAATGGGAATGAAGAGGGGTTCCCTCTACCCTTCTAAATTTATTGGCTCATTGAATAATCAAATTGACATTGCTACTGAACTCAGGTTCAGCTTCTTGCTGCTCATGGGACAATGATCGAGAGACAAAAGTTGGTGAAAAGAAAAATAAGTGTATTCAAAATGCCAGCATTCTGGGAAGATGGCGAACTGCTGTCTCAAAGGCCACCTTCACCATTCCTAGAATCATTTTATAAGGGTTTTATAGGTGTACAAGAAGAGGCAGAACAAAGGAAAGGGGGTGGTTAGTCATGCGACTCAGTGCTGACTTCTGGGAGAAAATATCCTGATTCAGTTTGTTCTATGATAGCTATCTTAAACCTGGTCATAGGGGTAATTCATGTGTCATGTGATGGAAAATTGCAGTCCAGAATTGCAGCCTGGTTACCAGTTTGTAGCTATCTCAGGGATGAATCACTTTCTTTTAAGTCAGTGTTCTGGTAATTAATCAGATTTAACGAGGTATGCATGTAGCCTCAAGAAAACAGTTATTGAATCAGGTAGGAGGAAAAGAAAAAAAAAAGAGAAAAAAAGAAAAATAAACTAAATTGCTAAATTTTGAAAAATACACCATCACCCTTACAACAGGAGACAAATTAGCAGGAGAAAAACAAATTAAAGTTTTATAACATGGATCCCTCCAATATACTGGGGGTACCAAAAAAATGTATACAAGTTGATACTTTGGTCAACATTGCTGGAGCAGTAGTTCCCCATAATCAGAAGTGTCTGGATACTGATAGTAACCACTTTGAGCACCACTTGTAATTGCAGAAGTCAAGTGTGACTTATATTCATCTTTTGTTATCAGTATATATTGAGTATTACAATTTTAATAGTATTTTTCCTTCCTTAAAATGTGTGTACTATTTGGGGCACCCTTTATATTGAGGAACCCCAGGAACACTGAGAACTCACCAAAAAGGTGGAAGGCATCACCTTAAATACCACCTTGGCTATAGACAAAAGAAGATGTTGGGAGTGGGGGGAGTCAGTTATGGGAGGTTACCAGGAAATCACAGTAAACAGGGCAAGATTGTCACACAGATTTAAGTTCCCAGCTTTCTCTACTGATAAAAGTTTCTAGACAGAAGGTCATTCCTTCTGGTTCAGACAAGGAGCTATCCTTACAAATGGAGATTTCCCTTATACATTTCTCTTACAAAGGGTAACCATCTACTTGGTTTTCAGAGATTTTCCCATGTCTGCTGTTTCTTAAAAGTTAAACAGCTTAAAATAATCTTTATGCTAAAGAGACATTTTAGGGGGTGAACTTGTGTTCCCCTATAGAACAAAGCTACAGAATAAATGGAAAATTATCTATCCTTGGGAAACTACAGAACCTAGATAAGACGGTAAGGTCTGGGATGTTTTAACTTGGAGCTATTCCCATGTGTCCTCCCATTTCAGAGCTACTGTTATAGCTGGAAGCATTGTGAACAACAGAGATACCTGACAACTTTGGAGATCTTTTAAAAGCAAGAACTCTAGGGCATAGTCAATACTTGTTTGAATGTGTAGTCCCCTGGTAAATTTCTATTCTCAAGCATATAGTAGCTATTTGATTTGATTCACAGCTCAAGAAGATGAGGAGGTGCAGCCCACTCCTCGGGCATTTTTAAAACAGTAGCGAGCTGCTGCAACATCTCAGTTGCAAGTTGTGTTTTCAGCTGGGGCAAACTAGAACTTGTCTTGGAATTGAAAAGGAAATCCTGGAAAACATATGTTGTTCTGTTGCCTGGCTTCTTTCCCTTAGAATCTTATTTTTATGGTTCTTTAAATCACTTTGTTAAATTGGAATATTTGTCAAATTTATTGAATCATTTTCTTTGTTTTTTCTTTACGGCTGAATGTGGTGGTAGAGGAGAAGAATGCTGAAAAACAAACTTTGGTGAGACTCCATCTTTCAAGAAAAAAGACGAGAATATGGAACAAGTAAAAGAGGAAAGAGGAGTGACTCAACAGAAAGGGGAACAATCCCAAAGTTAATTATAACAACAGTAATAATAATACAGGAATCTACTGTATTATATTTGTCATTATCAGGCATTCTACTAAGCATTTGGTGTATGTGTTGTCACATTTGATTCTCTTAATGCTCACAGCAACCTGCTAAAATGATTTTATTATATTAATGTCATAGAAGAGAAAATGTGTGTTAGACGTGTTAAAGTCATAAAGAAATTAGCTGAAGATTTTGTTCTGCAGCTTATTGTCCTAATTTCAGTCTGATTAATAAAGAAATATGTTACAACAGGCCAGAGTTGTAGAATTACTAATGATGAAACTGAGGATCCTTATGATTTTGATTAAATGTAGTTTTAAATTGTGGCTCTAAAAATCTCTCCCTCTCCCTCTCCTTTTCTCTCTCCCTCTCTCCCTTTCCAGCGTCCTAGCTTTTGCCCCAGATAATCAGCAATCCCCAAGGCAGCAGAAGACAGCAACTGGGTATCGTGCAGGGTGTCCGGCGGGGCGGCCTGCGGGGTCTCTGCTCCCACTCCCCACATAAGAACGCAGGACATGGTGAGGCCAAAAAGGAACACCCACGGAGCCATAGGAGGGGAGTCATACCACTCTGGTCTCACTGGAGGCTGGGTTTACACGACGTGCGACCTGCTGTCCGCTTTGCTGCCAACCGACCAACTCCCCTTGACTCTCCTTACTCTCCTTCAATCTCCTCCTTCACTCTCCTCGGCTCCCCTCCGTAGTTGCGGCAGTTATATCAGTGACCAATGGCTTAATGGCTACAGCTGATGGCCAACCAGCCACAGCTGACAGCCATCCACTCTCTGAGCTAGCACCTCTCCACATGAGGCCGAGAGCCTGGAAACTGCTTTCTGGGGCTCTGTCCCCACACTGGACCTGACTAATGGCCACACAGTCTGGACCTCTGGTGGGCTAAAGAGAACATTGTGACCTAAGTTACATTTCAGCTCCTGACCCTTAAGGTAGAATGAACCCCTGGCTACTTTCCCATGACACTAGACTGAGGGACCCCGGAAAAGACCTCAGAACTGTCCTCAGTATCTGCAGAAATGATTCATTACTGTTACCTCACCTCCAACCTATCAGTTCCAAACGTGACCTGGAGCCCTCTAACCCTCAGCGTCTTGTGATTTTGCTCTATAGAATCTGCAATCTACACAATGGGGAGCCAGGTCTTTGAGCAGCAGCTCTCTTGTATCTCTGGCATTGTGTCCCATTTGGCTTTGACGTGTGCAGGCTTTTAGTTTGGTAACAGTGAACATGTAATCAAGTGGAAGTTCTAACTGCTCGCTGCATGGCAGCCATTATATCAAGTGACAAGGAGATAGAACAAGGAAAGGGACTTTATTCAGAAGTCAGCAAGCCAAGAAGACTTTAGGACTAGTGTCCTAAAGAACCATCTTGAGAAAGTACCGAATTCAAGCTTCTTTTATGTCAGGGAAGGGGGGGACGGGAGGGGTTTGAGGTCAGGAGGTGACTGATAACTGCAGACATCTGGACACCAGCAAGGGTCCAAGGGGGTATGGTGGAACTTCTTTGGTTTTGGTTAACAACTCTAGTTGCCATGGTTCCAGTCACAAGGTTTGGATAAACAATCATTATTTTCGTACATACCTTCCTTATCTCCTTGAGAAGGTAATTTCGAGCAGGGAGGTTTTTTTCAGTAATTCCCAGGCTACAGGTTAGATTCCTTTAATGATTAGCATACCTATGTGCAGGACTAAGGAGAAGTTGCTAACTGACATGTTCTGGGAACTGGGCAGACTCAAGCAGCACAGAGTCAGTGTGGGGGCAGAGCCCCAGAGAGTAGTTTCCAGGCTCTCGGCTTCATGTGGAGAGGTGCTGGCTTGGGTAGTAGATGGCCGTCAGCTGTGGCTAGTTGGCCGTCAGCTGTAACCCTTGAGCCATTGGCCACTAATATAACTGCTGTGCCTACACTAACAGAAAATGGTGGGCTAGTAAGAAGATGGTGGCTGGCAAGTGCGGATTGTAGTTAGGACAGCGGGTTGTGGACAGTGTGGCTCCTACTTCCTGTGTCTCCAACTCAGCTGCTAGAGAGAACATAGTGGTATGACTCCCGTATCTATGGCTCCGTGGGTGTTCCTGTTTGGCCTCACCATGTCCTGCATTCTTATGTGGGGAGCGAGAACAAAGACCCCGCAGGAGACCCCGCATGACAAATGGAGCAGCGAGCAGGGTATGGTGCTGGCCAAAACTTTCCGAAGGGCGGTGGAGCAGTTTATACGTATGAACACTCAGTCTCAGGAAGACCAAGAGGAGCAGCTGCTGGAGAGCTGGACCCCAGTGGAGGGGTGGAAAGACGTGGATGGTTCCCCAACCATCAGAGGCAGGAGAAAACAACGGTCGTTGCGGCCCTGTGGGCTGGGAACTGCTTGCTGAGGCAGCCCGAATGCAGGACTTGTAGTCCCAGGAGGAAACACTTGCTGAGTCCTCAGTGGGAGATGAAGGTGAGGTCAAGGTCATCCCTCACCCCCAGGACAGGTCTGGCAAATGACTATGGACTATGGGGAATTGCCTTCCATCCCTAATTTAATGGACAGCTTGACTATTTGGGAACATACCACCATGTAGTGGAACTGGCGGATGTTTGCTTTTGTGTCTTGACTAGCCGCGTGGAGAATATGTGAGAAAGACTGGCTGTGCCCAGGAAGTCTGGCTGAACCCAGAGAGAGTGGCAGTTCCCTGAGAGCCCTGGCTGAGTCCAGGAAGTCTGGCTGTGTCCAGAGAGAGTGGCAGTGCCCTGAGAATCCTGGTTGAGCCCAGGGGTTCTGGCTGTGCCCAGAGAGAGTGGTGGTACCCTGAAAGGCCCTGGCTGTGCCTGGGGAGACAGGTGGTACCCTAAGAAGCCCAGGAAGTCTAGCTGTGCCCAGAAGGACTGGTGGTGCCCTGAGAAACCCTGGCTGTGTCCAGAGAGCCTGGCTTTGTCTAGGATATTGCATTCACCTCCAGGCTCCTTGCACAGGGCCCCTTGCAAAAGACACTTATCGCATAGATTGCAAGGCGAGACCCTGTAGGGGTGGAGTGTGGGGACAGAGCCAGGAGTGCAGTTTTCAGGCTCTCGGCCTCACATGGAAATGTGCTGGCTCGGGTAGTAAATGGCCATCAACAGTGATTGGCTGGCCATCAGCGGTGGCTAGTTGGCTGTCAGCTGTAACCAGTGAGCCATTGGGCACTAATATAACTGCTATGGCTACACTAGCAGAAAATGGGGGCTAGTAAGTAGATAGTGGGTGAGCTATCAAGAGCGGATTGCAATTAGCACGGTGGATTGAAAATCATGTAATTCCCGCCTCCAGTGAGACCATAGTTGTCCCCTACTATGGCTCCGTGGGTGTTCCTTTTTGGCCTCACCGTGTCCTGCGTTCTTATGTGGGGAGCGGGAGAAGAGACTCCGCATGCCGCCGCGCACAACACACACTATCCGCAACCTGCCGTCCACTTCTCTGCCAACCAACCTCACTTGCTAGCTGAAATCTGCTGTGCTAACTGCAGTCCACTCTTGCTAGCTTAGCCACCATCTTCTTGCTAGCCCCCATTTGCTGCTAGCGTAGCCATGACAGTTATATTAGTGGCAAATGGCTCACTGGTTACAGCTGACGGCCAACTAGCAGCTGATCCAATCACAATGGCCATCCAATCACAGTTGATGGCCATTTACTACCTGAGCCAGCACCTTTCCACGTGAGGCCGAGAGCCTGGAAACTGCACTCCTGGCTCTGTCCCCACAGCCACTTGTTAGGAGAATAAATGCTTGAATATATAAATATTTAAATAGGAGATCTGTGTGGTTTCTGAATTCTACTGCATTATTATAAAGGACCCCGTTTTTTTGGCTGCAATCTGAGGAAAATTGAAATTTAAAGTATGATTATAAATTCAAATGCAATAACTGGTGATGAAGATGTTATGTCACACGTGGAAAGCATTTGGAGAACTTAAATACTTAATTGGCAAATTGAGAGCTGTATTAGCTGAATGGACTTTGATATTCTTGGTGAAATTCGACTTGCTGCTACTGCTTGTCTCTGTTTGTTTGTCATTTTTCCTTTTTTATTTTTAAGACTATAAGGGAAGTTCATGGATGAAAAGGCCAGATAGATCCTGATCATATTGGAACATAGAATCATCAAGGCTCAGAGATGTGCTTTTCTTGGGATGTGATGTTGTAGAAAAAGCCCTAGAGAGAGAGATTGGAGATCTAATTTGAAACTCAATTCTGCCACCAAACACTGACCATGAAAATCATCACTTCTTGGGCTTCAGTTTGTGTATTCTGCCACTTCTAGTGCTATCATCGAATATTTTTTGAGTATTCCAAAATGTGACAACACTTTGAAGTTAATATACATAATCCTTTATCTATAATAACTCATTTAATTTAATCCAACTCTATAAAAATGAACGTATTATTCCTGATTAAAGAAGAAGAAAAAACTAAGAACCAAAGAAGTTAAGTAATGCCATCAATAATATGCAGCTGGAGTCAAATCCAGATCTGTTTGAATCCAAAGCAGTAAATATTGTCCCTGATTACTTTATACTAAATTAACTTATTGGGTTATTGTCACTGTATATATCAGGAAAATGACAATAGAATGCACGGTAATTAATGGTGTATTATGTAGTTTCCTTGTCTACGTAGCACATGACAACAAATGTTTCCTGTTTCAGATCAAACGTGTTTCCACCCAAATTGAGGCTGATGGAGCTTGAGGTAGTTATTCTTTTCATATGAGAAAAAACATCTGCTTTTCTCTCACAGTGTCCTTTACTCACTTTTTTTTTTATGTTACATTCTCCAAAGATTTTTTTTTTCATGGCTCATACAGCTTTTCCCTATTTCTATAAGCTATTTGTAAGTTCTCAAGTTTCTTAATCCCTTTCAGTTTCTCCTCACCTTCAGCTTCCCTAAGTGAAATTGTATTCCTTACGAAAGCTGTACATGGTGTTTGACCATATGTATTGATCCAAAGATCATAAGTTTGGGGGATGGAAATATTGAGCTCTAAGTCATAAATACTTTTTAACCTAATTTTTTTCATTCCAAATGAGATTTTTTTTTGGACTATGATAAACATTGTCCCCCAAACAAGATAGCCACCTACTGTGTTTCTCCGAAAATAATACCTACTCTGAAAATAAGCCCCAGTTAATATTGTCAGTCAGACGGACACATTTAGTACATTATGACGATGTTCCGGAAGATGACATGACTGTATTTGAATAAATGTAGATTGTTGTGCATGAAAAAATAAGACATCCCCTGAAAATATTCCCTAATGCATCTTTTGGAGCAAAAATTAATATAAGACCAAGTCTTATTTTCGGGGAAACACAATCGTCATTGCATCAAGCAGCCCTGTGTGATTTCCATACCAACACACTCTTCCTGTCAAGAGATACCAGTAAAACAATAGCAATTTACCTCCCCTCATCAGACTCTCAAGTAACCCAGAGGAAAGCAGGCTTAATACAACTGAATGATCATTCTTCTTTTATTGGCAGAAATTGTAGTGTTTGAAAGTTATTGCCAAAAGATTTGGAATTTTTACTGAGAATTCCAGGAAGCCAGAGATTTCTGAGCAATATGTTAATCACTGAGAAGAAATCTTCCCCTTTGGGGCCAAAATCTGACTTCTAATTTCATAAAAATGTCAGTAAGTCATGAGCGTTCCATTTTCTTATTTATATGATCTCTTTTCTTGATACGACATCTTGAATTTCAAATTTTAGGACTGGGCTCCTTATCTTGACATTCAGGATGCTGCACAATCTTGAAGCAATGTAACTTTCTTTTATTTTTCATTATGGTATATACACATGAGTTCTCCCCATGCCTCGGATTAGCCACAGCAATGAAATCAGATTTGGGGACCATTTTTGATGTAGGCCATTTGGGCCTAATTTCTAAGATTCCATCTCCTTATTAATCTGTTTCTGACTTTCTGCCTTTATATCTGCTGATCTAGCTACTCCCAGAAATCTGTCTGTTGTTACTGCATTGGCTTTCTGAATATGAAATCACCAAGACAAGCAATTACACTATTCATAAGAGAATTCATTACCTTAATTTTGCTTTGTTTTAAAATACATTACCTAGGGTTTCATAAATCTTCAAAGGTATCTATAAGATATTATCCTACTGGTGCTCCTACAATACACCACATATTAGGAATCAAACTTCTTTCAAAACTGAACTATACATATTTGGGTTCTCTCTATGTGAGAAGTATATAGAACATATGTTGCTCACTATATTAGGACATGTAACACCATATGTGGTTAGTAAGGGGCATTAAAAGTGCCTCAAGCTGTTAGAACAATTCTTCTAATCTAGCACGGTAGTTGAAAGTCCCCTCATCAGGTATGGGGGGAATTTAAATATACTTCAAAATATATTTTCATGAATCAGCTGCAAAAAACTCCCAGTGTGAATTCTTTTGGAAAACCCTTGGGTCTTAAAGTACTGTTTTGCTCCATTTCCTCTTTAGGTCTTTTAGAGAAGGGAGGGTGCAGCAAAGGCAGATATATATTTTATTTTAAATAACACTAAGAATGCTAGCCATATGTATGTGTATCTGTCCCCCTTCCTCTACCTTAGCTAGTTGTGGAAACACAACTAGATAAACACAGCTAGCTAAAAGTTGGCTTTATTACAATCGACTTAATGTATATTATTATTAATTCTCAACATTCTTTGACCACCCATCTGAAGAAAATTGCCATTCTTTCCTGTCAGCAGGAAGAGGTCACTGTGTCGTGAATTTTAACTTTGTCCTGAGGGATTCAGTCCAGTAGGGAGGGCTGATGAGCAGTGGTGGTGGGGTGGAGCATGAAAAATTTGAAAGAGCGAGAAAGTTCCCTGTGGATTTCTGTGGAGTCTCCAGTCTCTTTACAGACCCTTTGAAAAATCATGATATTTATTTCAAATGAATTCATCAAAGATTTGTAATGCAGTAAACAAGTGGATGCTAAGAAGCTATCATTTTGGACTAGAATACCCCTCCTGATGTGGAGAATCCTGATTTCTAGACTGGTGCATATTGTCTCTTTTTTCAACTACTCTAGATAGAACATTCCTTCCTTCCTTCCTCTTTCCTTCCTTCCTTCCTCTTTCCTTCCTTCCTTCCTTCCTTCCTTCCTTCCTTCCTTCCTTCCTTCCTTCCTTCCTTCTTCTCTCTCTCTCTCTCTCTCTCTCTCTCTCTCTCTCTCTCTCTCTCTCTCTCTCTTTTCTTTCTTGCGTGTTGACTTCTCTTTCTTGGTTTTACAATAGCACTGTGCCAGTAGATAGCAAATTATATTTACTGTTTTGTCTCCCTTAGCTTTTGTTCCCTTTTAATGCAGAGGTTATATCATTTTAATCTCTCAATCTCCAATATTTATTAGAGGTCAGTTATATAATATGCAGTTGACAAATGTTGAGAGAAGGAAGACAGGGAACTTTGATGATGGGCACAGGAAAGGGAAGAGGTCAGTGAGGGCATTGTTGACTGAGGTCACTGTCCTGAAGAAAACCACAGGAGTATTGGGCCAAGTGGAAATGAGACACTTGTGGGAGGAAAAAAGATTCATATAGCAAAGGAAAATTTTGCCAACTTGACAATTTTTCTTGGGAAAGTAAGTAAGAAAGGTTTTATGGGTATGCAACCTGAGCAGTTTGCAAAGTCCATGTGTGTGGAAGGACCCTGCACTTGATTTAATGTTTTGCTATTGGTATCATAAAA
The DNA here is from genome assembly GCF_964194185.1 of Rhinolophus hipposideros. NCBI lineage: Eukaryota > Metazoa > Chordata > Mammalia > Chiroptera > Rhinolophidae > Rhinolophus > Rhinolophus hipposideros. The sequence continues at coordinate 18,400,433 of NC_138058.1, read as the reverse complement.
TTCTTAATAATTTTTGAAGAGGTCTCTTATTTTAATTTTACACTGAGTTTTGCAAATTATATAGTTATTACCTCTTTAAGTTCATAGACTCAAATAATCGTGGCACCTTAAGGGTTAAAAATTTAACTATGTCTTCCATTAAAGTGTCGTAGAAAGGAATGCATCTCTACTCCACCAGGACTATTCAACACCAGCAACACCCACCAGTTTCTCCCATACAGCTTGGCAACATTTGAGGCTGAAATAGGGGAGTGAGGATTGGTTTAAATGTTTACTTCCGATGGCCAAGTTCTAAAAAAGCAGATATATTTCTTTTGCTCTTGATGTGAAACTTATTCTGGAAGATGTTTTCAAGGAACAAAAGGAGTTACAATTGGTTAAGGAAATATAACACAGATATTCAAACTGGGCTTTTAGGTGTCCTGCTCTGTAGTTGGCTGAATTGTTACATATCATCACACTGCAGTGAGAGATCATCTATTAAGCAGTTATGAGCCACGAATGATCAAATCCCACTTCTCTCATTTATCAGGTATGTGATTTTAGGCACATTCTATAATGTCTAGAGGATTAACATCAGTTTTCTCATGTGTAAAGTGGGGATAACGTAGGCTGGAGTCTTGGGTTGTTTTACAGATGACATGAGGATGAAATGAGTTACCCTACGGGTGCTCCCACCAATAAGACATGGAACGTACTAACAGCAGTGCATTGTATATAATAAACATTCAGTAAAATCATTGTTGTTATTAACATGACACAAGAGGTGGTTGAATTCTTCAAAGATTGTGGGGAAACAGTCAGAATTCATTTGTAATAAGTAAAGAAGAGTAAAAGGAATAGCAAGATAAATATTCTGGCATGTAGAGGTCTTGTCTGAAGTACATTTCTTACTTTCTATTGATTCTTGAGCAGCAATCTGATGCTCCTGCAAGCTGCCAAGGGCTTTTGTACTACACAAGAACAATGCTAGGAGGCAGGACACTGGAGTGATGTTATGCTAAAACAATTAAAAATATATATATTCCTTTTGATGTTTCCCCTTGACTGGGAATAGGGTGAGATTTTACAGGCTCACAGGAAACAAATGGAAGCTTAACAGACCTCTCTTATTCCCAGGGGCATCTGGACAGCTTTGCTCTGAAGGGTACATCATCTGAGCTCTCTCTCTTCCCCACACACTGGCTCAACACACAAAAGCACACACACACTTGTGGTCAGACTTCAGCAAAACTATGAATTTAGTGGAATTTGTCCTCTTCTCCATCTCCCAGTTCTCTTTCCTATTCCTTCTCAGAAGTTATGCTTTTCCTTACTTCATCATCCATTCATTATTTTATTCAACAAATATATGAAATACCTATTTGTGACAGATACTCTGCTAAATTCTGAGAATACAGTAAGCAGGTCAGATAAGGTCTCTGCCCTTAAATACCCTTTTTAAAAAAACGCTAGATTATTAATAATTCTGAAAATTTTATAAAAACTACAGGGTGATGAGATTGTAAAGAATAAGGGGAAATCAGATTAATAAAATATTGGGGGTGCTTTTTTGAAGGGAGAACATTTGAACGATCTAATGGATGAAAATGAACCCACTGTGCAAAAACTGGAAAAGGAGCATGTCAAAAAGTAGGAACAATGAGTTTAATTATCCAGAAATGAGAAAGGGAATTAGTATCCCTAAGAATCAGAAAACAAGTGAACGCTTCTGGATGGTAGGGAAATGGGAAAAATGGAGAGCCGAGGGGATGGGTCATGATGAGAATTGTGGGCAACAAAAAAAGTTTGGAATTTAAATTTAAGAGAAAGTGGCACCCATTGATAACCTTTCATTAGGGGAGTTAAATATACTGATTTACATTTTAAAAAATCAGTCTTTGCTGGGAAATGGCAAAAATGGAAGCAAAGAGATCAACAGTCATCCATGCTATTGCTGATGATAATAATTTGCAAGGGTGATGACAAGGAACTAAAGATAAACAGTTAGATTCAAGAAATTTAGATTTAGAAAGTGGAACTCAAAACCTATTCTCAGAAAAGTATTGAATTAAATTTCTTTCAGTTAATGAAATGTTTTTTGAACTTCCTGACATCAGATGTTTCATAAGTGCTAGATGTACTTTTGTGAATATGACCAGAGGAGCACAGTTCAGAGAATTCTCTCAGGGAGCTTTGCATTTTAACAGGCAATGGAGACCTAAGCTAAACCAATAATATTCTACAAGCAGGACCTTTGATATTTGTGCAGTTTTTTTTTCTTATTTGCATTGAAATCATATCACATGGGCTTCCACCTGTTCTGCTATTACTGTAGTAACATACTATTCCCCACTCCTTTTCAAGCCTTTTTTGATTAGTAGTGTACACCAGCTGACCCAAAGCCGTAGTCCATGTCTGAGATAGATGTAAGAGTGTGAAGGACGAAGGGGGATGTTGGAGGGGCTGGCAGTGATATTGGATTTTCTTTTCTCAAAATCAAATGTTTGGCTTGTCTGTTTTTGTTAGACAGAATTTTTCACTAGCATAGTCAGGATACATCATTAAATTATAAGACAAAAGCTATGACCACACCTGAATTCTGCAGAAAATTCAAAGATTCAAGCTGATCAAGTTGATTTTTGATCCCATGCTTTTTTGGTTTTCTATAGTAACTATTTTCTTTTAAAGTCTACTTTGCTAGATCCCTTACCTCTGATTTCCCCTTAAAGTGTGGTGTTCTCTTATGTGTCGTACAGCCATTTACTATTTCCTCTAGACTTTTTTCCCCAGGATAATTTTATCCACTTAAAAGACTTTTAAAATGTGCTATACATTGACTACTCAAAAGCCAACTTAGGCACCTTTGAATAATTTATCTAATGACACCTCACATACAATATTTTTAGACTGAGCTTTTCATAATTTTTCCTGCTCAAAATTTTTGAGTTGATAATAATTTTCCAGAAACATGAACATCATTTTATTATAATTCCTCTCAGGTCATTTTTAATGATTGCCATTTTTAAAAACAAATATTATTTAAAAGTCTTCTGAAGCATATTTCAATTCATGATCCTACTGCATTAATATAAGATGTAATTATTTCAATAAGTTGTACTATTGTTCAAAATATTTACTGCTTCTCTGTTTAGGATATCGGCTTATTCAAAGATAATGTATCTTCATCCTTAGATTTAGTTGTCAAATTTGATCTATGCCACTTTTAAGCTGAAGTTATAAGAGTTATTGTGTGGAATATTATCCTCTCTTTTTCCTCTGGCACGAGTCATATATACCCCAACTAGAGAACATAAATACAAAGTGAGGAAGATAAAGAGGGGAGTCACAGATGAATTATTATGGTCAAAAATATGTGACAGGTGTAAATGTCTATTACATTGTTTTGTACACCTGATAAAAAAATAATAAGGTGAGCTATCTCAACCAAAACACATACATATACGAGCAAAACACAAACCTTTATTTTTTTAAGACACAGATTTTGTTGACTTGCTGCATAAGACATTAACAAGTCATTCTTAAAATCATATATTCCTTGGGAAAACTCAAAACAATACTTCAGATAGTTTGTCGAAACATTACACAATATTCCTTTTGGTGTTTATGCATTTATTCCCTTCAGGAATGTTACCAAGAAGTCAAGAAGTAAGGGAAAATTTAGAAAGCTGTGGGAACTTCACCAAAGCATCTCTGTATTCTGAGTTGCATAAAGTGAAAATGAAAATAATAACAGTACCTACCAAAAAAGTAGTTGTGACAATTGAATGAAATTAATTACATAAAATATCAGAATTCCTGACACATAGAAAGCGCTTTGGTACATTTTAACTAAGGAACCCTGGGGAATGGGAAGAAATGAGGTTAAGAACATGTATCTCAATCTAAGAATGGTTAAGGGCTGACACTTATACCCACTCTCCATACCTTTGTCATGACAACTCTAAAAGTCATATTTCATTTCATTTAAATATTTTTAAAAATTAAGATATGAGATATTTGAATTTGTATCCTGGTTGGAGAAAATGTCACACTGGTTTGAAAGAATTCACTACCTCTCTCATAGTCTCAGATGTTACCAGGATAAATGAGGACATGGAGAGTCGCTGGATCATTCCTTTCCATTTGTATTGGTGATTGATACATTTTCACAAAAATAACGAATATCTGTTTAATTTAATTTGCAACTTGTCTCAGTGAAGGCTTATTCTTACTAAATCATTGTAAATATTTACAGATTTTTAATAATATTGCTATTAATGTTAAGAATAATATTGAGGTTAGGGATAATATTATCGATTTCATATTTTGGAATTTAGAATATCATTGTACCAATTAATGGATTTCAGAAAGTGGAAAAGAGGGTTTCTCTTCAATTATTGCTACCAGTGTCTCTGTTTTGCATTTTCTGGTCCACTGCTAATCTTTCATTTGATTCATGGTATATTCTGGAGACGGTTCAGGGAAAGGCAGCAGGGGCCATTAATATCTTGTCTTGCCACAGTGAGAATGATTCTGCAACACCACACTTTCTCATGAAGGATGGGTTTTAAATATGTATAGAGTGAGTTACTGTTTGATGGATCACAGCAATGGCTATTTCAATGAGAGAACAAGCCTCTCCCAAAGACGGACATTCCCCTACAGATGACACTCCAGAATTCTGTTGTCAATACACTTTTACTTAAAATAAAACTTGACTGATGACCAGAACCTCTAGTGTGAAAAATGGAGTTATACCTCTGTTAAACTGTGATGTTGGTGGTGATTCAGCTTAAGAAAATTCTGTAACTTCTTTCTGCCCAATCCTGGCTCATGGAAGAAACATTTAAATGACTGGGGCTAGTGAAATTTGTTCCTCTATATCATTACACACACACACACACACACATACACACATGCACACACAGAAACACTAAACTTGACTGAGGATAGGTAGGAGTATCTTAACAAAAAGAATATATCAGTCTCTAGTGCAAAATTATATATAGACTTAGGAATGCTTTTTCTTTTTCCTCACCCCAGTATAATAGGAGACAGTGTTTCTTGCCCCTTTTCCTACAGATTAAAGGGTTTTGTTGTTTTGTTTTGTTTTGTTTTGTTTTTCATAGAGAAGGTAGGAGAGAAGTATGTGGAGGGAACTGCTTTAACCTCCCCAGGGGCTGATGTTCCACTTTCCTAGGTCTTAGGACTCTCTCTAAAAATTTATTTGAGTCTTATAATGGGTTGAATTGCTTCCCTTCAAAAGACATGTTGAAGTCGTAACTCCCAGTACTCAGAATGTGACCCTATTTAGAAATAAGGTCATTGCAGACATAATTGGTTAAGATCATGCTGTAGTAGAATGGGCACTTAATCTAATAGGATGGGTGTCTTTACAAGAAGATAGAAACACAGAGAAAAGATGGACATATGGAGACAGGCAGAGATCAGACTTATGCTGCCAAAAGCCACAGAATTTCTGGGGCTTCCCGAAGCTGTCGAAGGCAAGAAAGGATAATGCCTTTAGAGGCTTTGGGAAGGACGTGGCCCAGTCAACATCCTGATCTCAGAATCTGAGCCTACAGAACTATGAAATAATAATTTTCTATTGCTTTAAGCCACCTGGTTTGTGATGCTTTGTTATGGCAGCCCTAGGAAACTAGTACAAGACCCTATGTGCAGACTTACCCAATTCCTTTGCCTCTCAAGGACCATCAAACTCTCACGAGTACACACTCAGTCTACACCAGCTTGCCAACTACTCTGAGCTGAATTCTTCTATTTTACTCTTCTTTCTGGTGTCTGGGACTATCCACTTTGATAAGCCATTGCTTATGTCCCAAACCACCCTGCAGGTGCCTATCTCTCCTTAGGTTTTGGGCTAGCTACTTACCCTGTGACCTAACCTCTTTCATGGGTTCAAGAAAGCTAATAACTTTGCAATTTATGTGTGCTTTTTAATAATTTCAGTGTCAAAGCTACAGATCCTTTCCAGATCGCCAGATCTTGAAGCAGAAACAATGAATTTGATCTGATTTGTTTTATTTCAGTTTTCATTCAGTTCAAAATTTTTCAATATATTTTCTAATTTTCTTTGTAACTTTTTTTTGACCCATGACTATTTACACTTGTATGTTAAAGTGTCCACATATTTGTAAATTTAAAAAATCTATATATTTTTATTGATATCTACTTTAATTCTGAAATACTCTATATGATTTAATTAATTTAAATTTACTGTATTTGTTTCACCACTCAGAATATGTCTTAGTGAGGGCTCTGTGTGTTTCCTTTACCTGAAATAAATTGTTATTCTGTTTTTGTTTATTGGAATGTTCTTAGATGTGTGAGTTTATAGCTTTCATCAAATTTGGTATTTTTTATTTTTATTCTTGGCTAGTAGTTCTTCAAATATATTTTTCTGTCTCTCCTCTTCTTTCTTGTACTCCAGTTAAATGTATATTCTGGTATTTGTCCATAGAATCTAATTTTTAATTTTTACCTGACCTTGCAATTTTTATTTTTTCTCTTTATGCCAGCTGTGTCTTCAAGGTCATTGATCATTTTTGCAGTGCCTAATTGCTGTTAGTATCATCTAGTGAATTTTTAAAATTAAAAGTTCTATTTTGTTCTTTGTAATTCCTTGATGACTCTCCTAATTATGTTAATCTTTTCTTCAAATCCTTAAGTACATTTTTAAAAGCTATTTAAAGTTCTAATTAAAGTCCTGTTTAAAGTCTTTATTAAAGACATTCCATCATTTCTGTCATTTCTGGTTTGTTTCTTTCACTTGATTTTTCTCCTGGAGGTAGGTCATGTTTTTTGCTTTTGGATTTTTTTTTTTTTTTTTTTGGAATGCCAAATATTGTGACTCTTATATTGTTTGAATGCTAGATTTTGTTGCTTTTATTTAAGAGTACTGTGAAAGACTATAAAATTTCTGCTAATCAGCTTAATCATTTTAAGACTAAGTTTTGTTAGGACAGCTCTAGAGTAGCCTTTAATATAGGATAATGTTACTTAACCTCAGCCGTTGACATTGATTCTAGATAATTCTTTGTTGCAGGGATCTGTCCTGAAAACTGTAGGATATTTACCTGCATCCCAAGCTTCTGCTCAACAGATAAGTGTAACATTTCTTATCTCTCACAGCTGAGGCAGCCAAAAATGTCTCTAGAATTTACTAAATATCTACTGGTAGAAAAAAATGTCCTTTGTTGAGAATCACTGGTCTAGGGTGAATTTAGCACTACTACCATTGTATAATGATTCCAGGTTTTCTACTGAATGCCCTAGATTTTCCAAACAGGGCTCTTCACTCTCCTGGTTGTTAACTTGAATGCCTTCCATTCTTATCAGCTACGAGAACATTCAGCTTTTAGCTCCTGGTTATTCTCAGTCTATCCTCATGGAATTTTATCCTTTCTATGGACAGTGATAGTTTAAGCACAGGAGTGTTTGCGTGAAAAGTATGATGAATAATTTTCCTAACTCAATGCAGAAAAAAGGAAATGGGATGATATTTAAAGTAGGTAAATATTTTTTTAAAGAATACTAAAACACTGGGATAACATGTAAGGCAGCACGAGTTTTAGATTTATTTATTGATTCATTCAACAAGTATTCACTAAAAAATTTACACACATAGATATTCTATATTCATTATGTATTCGAGGAAAATAACAATAAACAAGACATACTCCTTGAGATGTTTATATCTCATAGTAAACATTCAAAAAATCAATTATTGCAACATAGTGTGAGTGGTGCTATAATAAAAATAATTTTTTTAATGGGATGCTAGAGAATGTCCACAGTAAAGCAATATTTAACTAGGTCTGGCATTATTAGTATACATTTCCAAGATAAAGAGACCACTGAACTGAATCTTAAAGTGGACGAATGTGGAAGATACTTAATTTGGAAAGAACAATGGGAAAAAAATACGAAGAAGTGAGGGTAAATGACTAGGCTAGAGAAATGCAAGCAGACTGCTAAAAATTGAGGAAATATAATAAGGAAATAATGAGGCTACAAATGCAATCAAGGATCAAGTCTGTATATCCTGTCGTTCTTAAAGTTTCTTCTGAAAGTAATGGTTAACTCCCGAAAACCTTGGAAGAGGGAGAACAATGTGATTAGATTTGAATTTTAATAAACATTATTTCATACCAAATGTGTAGGATATGTTAGAAAGAAGCCTTATGGTATATTTCTGTTTTGACCAAAAAGACCTGTCCTTTAGCTTTAATTAGGCCCAAATGACCTCTAGGCCTGCTGTACAGCTGTCATATGGGGCCTCACTCTTTTGCTTTTATGGGTTAGGTGTGTTAATTTGTCGATCACAATTTCCTCTGGCTCAAGATTGTATCCATTAACTTTTTTCTTTTGGTATTTCAGGAGGCCGAGAAGAGGTCTCAATTAATCTGATTTTTATTCCTATACAAAAGATAAACTTTTTTTTCCCCTTTGAACTCTGAATTCTTGTCAAATTTAACTTTTATAGTACATTAAATTTATCAGTATGTCTTTCAGTGTGTTTTTCTAATTATTTTATTACTCTATTAAATTTCTTAATTTATCAATTCAGATCTTTCTTTGGGCAAAAAGAAATATTCCTTGTAATTCAAATGTAGGTATTATTTAAAATTATTTTATTTTCTTCTCTTAATTTCTAAGACCAACTCTTCAAATATTATCTTTGTTATTCCGATGACATATTCTCTCTCAGCATTGTCTTTTATTATGGTTAAAAAAAAGACCCCACATAACATAAAATTGACCCTCTTACATTTTTAATATTTCAAAAATATTTGTTTTTTTCATCTGACAATTTGTAATGTGCCTAAGTTTGGACTTCTTTGATTTCATCCTAGTCCACTGGGCTTCTTGAATCTGAATGTACATTTTCTTCCCCAGATTTGGAATGGTTTTGGCAATCATTTCTTCAAATAAGCTTTCTGCCTCTTTCTCTCTCTTCTTCTTGGAATTCCATAGTGCATAATATTGACCTTTTTGATGATGTCCTATAAGTGCCCTAGGCTTTCTTAACACTTTATCTTTCTTTTTGCTGCTCTGACTCAATAATTTCAGACGATCTGTCTTCAGGTTTGCTGATTCTTTCTTCTTTTTCAAGCCCATTATTGTATGCCTATAGTGAATTTTTCAATTCAATGACTGTATTCAACAACTCCAAAATTTTCGTTTCATTGTTTCATCATTTCTATTTCTTTATTGATATTCTCATTTTTTTCATTGTTTTTCTGAGCATGTTGATCATCTTTATGATGATTATTTTAAAGTCATTTCTGGTAACTCATACACCTCCATTTCTTCACTATTGCTTTCTGGTGAAATTATGTGTTCCTTTGATTGCACAATGTTTCTTGGCTCTTTCATGTACCTTGTAACTTGAAGTTTTTTGTTTTTTTTTTAACTCAGTACAATCATTTATGTTGTTGCATGAATTGCTGTCTCATTCCCTTTTATTACTGAGTAGTATTCTATTGTATTGTATGGATATACTGTTTGTTTATCCAATCACTCCTTGAAGGATATTTGGGTTGGTTCTTGTATTTGGCTACTGTAAATAAAGCTGCTATAATATTCATGTGGAACACTGTGTGAGTACATATTTTATTTCTCTTGAGCATGTACCTAGGAGTGGGCTGCTGGGGTGTATAGTTGGTGTTTCACTTTTTTATAAACTTCCAATTGTTCTCCAATGTATTGGCATCATTTTACATTCTCACCAGCAGTATCTGGAACTTCAAGTTGTTATACACAGTTGACAATACTTGGTATAGTGAATCTTTTATATTTTAAATATTCTAATAAGTGTGTTATTTCATTGTGATTTGTTTGCCTCTATTTTTCTTTCTCTTGTTTTCTGTTTTCTTTATTTCTTACGTGATCTTTATAATTTCCTTTTTAAATGTTTCTTCATTTCGGGTTTTCTTTTGGTCTCTTTCTAGTTTCATAGTTCGTTTTCCTGGTTTCTTAAGGTGGAAGCTAATGTTTTTGATTGTGATCATCTTTTTTCTAATATGGGATTATTTCTATAACTTTCTCACTATGTACTGCTTTAGCGGCCTCCTCCAAATTTTAATATGTTGTACTTTCATTTTCATCTAGTTTCAAATACTTTTTAAATTTTACCTTCGATTTTGCCTTTGACCCAGTCATTATTTATTAGGTTAGTGCAAAAATAATTGCAGTTTTTGCAATTATTTTTAACATTTTGAACTGCAATTACTTTTGCACCAACCTAATAAAATTGTGTTTAGTTTCCAAATATTTGGGGATTTTCAGTATTTTTTTTCCTGTTATTGATATCTACTTTATTTCCGTTGTGATAAGAGAACATATTTTGTATGACTTCAATCCTTTTAAACGTTATTGAAAAAAGTTTTTACAGCACAGAATATGGCCTATCTCCGTAAATGCTCCATGTGCCATTGGAAAGGATGTATATTCTGTTGCTGTTCTTTTTTAGAATATTCTATAAATATAAATTAAGCAAAATTGGTTGGTAGTGCTGTTCAGGTCTTCTATATCTTTTTAAATTTCTGTCTCTACCTGTACTATTGATTGTAAGATAAAACTATTGAAATCTCTAACTATATTTGAGAATTTGTATGCAACAGGGTTTCTCCTTGCAGGTCTATCAGATTTTGCTTCATGTACTTTAAAACTCTTCTATTAGGTGCATACACAGAGTTGTTATATTTATGACTTGACCCCTTTATCATTATGGAATGAACACCTTGTCCCTGATTAGAGAATTGTTTTAAAATCTCCTTAATCTGATATTAATATATCTGCTTCTCCTCTCTTGGATCAGTGTTGACATGATATATTTTCTTTTACCTTTATTTGTGTTTTTATACTTAAATGACTTGTTAAGGCAGCATATGTTGGTCTTTTTTTTTAAAATCTAATCTGATAATTTCATGGAGAATTCAATTAAGTACTGATCAATGTATGCATCTGAGGAAATACCCAAGGATAGTGAGGAAAAAATAAAAATAAAAACATACCCAAAAAGATTAGTAGGAATAGTGCCCAGAAATCAGACAATGCCAAAAACAGCAGATGTAATCACTGCCCAGACTCACACTCTCATTTATCAGGGATCATCATGTCTTACCTTACCAAAAAAATTAAACCTAGATTAATGTAGTTCTGATTTCATCCAGAAACCGAAAAGACCTGAAAGGATCAAATGGTTTCTACCTAACTTATTGTGTCAAAAAATGAAGTTCAAATATATTTACAGGAATCTAAAAATATCCAACAGCCAACAAGCTAAAATTCATTTCTGACATAAAATCAGAAATTACTAGAAATACAAAGAATCAGGAAAAGACAACTTATGATAAGGAGAAAAAATAATCAATAAAGGGAATGTGGCCCACAAGTGTTAACAGTGGTAGAATGAATAGACAAGAACATTGAAAGTTATAACTTTATTCCAGAAGTTCAGGAAGCTACAAGAGCCATGCTGATTCATGGAATTCCCTCTTTGTGTGCTCTCTTTTTCAGCTACTCCGTCCTGCGTACTCCAGCATCCTTGACTTCCCCAGACTCCAAGCTCCTCAGCAGACTGTGGACTCTGCACAGGTTTCCCATACTGAATGTCTCAGAACTTTCTCCATATAATAAGCTGGGGTTGATGTAGGGCTCGTTTCAAATTTCCCTATCTCTTAGAAATTGCTGTTCTTTGTTGCCTGATGTCCCATGTCTATAGTGTAATTATTTTATATAGTGTGTTTAGTTTTTTATTTATTTTTGTCCTGTTTTTAAAAATGTGTTTTGCTGCATAGAATCTATTTGGATTATGTGGAAACACAAAGTATAATTCCTAAAATATCCTTTGATTTATATCATAAATTATTTTAAAATTATGCTTAGCTTAGCTTTTGAATTGATCTTCTGTCTTTTCTATTGATAAGTATTTTTATAAGCTCTGCCTTAAAAAATAATGCCAAATGAAGTCTGGTATCTGTATGCATATATGGCCAGTTTATTTCCTTTTGATTTTTTCATGGTATACATGAGGCCCTTTCACCAAGGCAAACTGCAAACACCTGTCTTTGTATTTAAATCTTTGTTCCAGGAATATTCTATGAATAAGTCCAGTCTACTCCTTGGAACAATTGTCCATTGCTTCAAGGATAAGTCTACACTTCCCTAACAGGCTTAGGTGTTGTTGAGGTAGAACAGCCAAACAGAGTTCAATTCAGATTCTCTTCCTATCTCCATGAGCGTTTTTATCCCACTTATTTTAGAGGGTACTGTGTAATGAGAAGATACTGTGTGATGGAATGGAAGAGTATGGTCTTTACACCTTTATACCTAGAAGAGATTTACATTGCACTTTTTATAGACTTCAGAGCTGATATGGGTATTTCTAAATTATTGAGATTTAAATCTGAATTTTAATGTGAGAGTTGGATATCTGAGAACATATCCCCAACATTCCTAGCAACTGTATCAATATTTAAATTGCTAATTATATCTGAAAGTTCAAATGAGGAAACAGGTACAGACCTTTTCTTTCTTTTTTTTTTTTTTTAATTATTCTCTAAGCTGAGGAAAGAAAATGACATCCAGAAATCAAATAAGTGTAGCATAATTAAACATTAAGTTTCAATAATAAAAAGGTAAAATTATTATGGGATAAAACCACTGACATTTTGAGAGCATATAGTAAGCAGTTAAAGAATATTAATCTGCAGGCAAATCAGAACTGAGAAGTCATTCTATTTTTATCTACACACAACATGAACTCTTTTAGGCAAAGTGAGATAACTGAGGAGACATGTGAAAGAAGAGCACATTTACTTGACCAAGAGAGGGTACATAAAGGATCTTGAACAAAACATTACTCTTTGGCCAATTGATGTTTCAAGGGCATTATAGAAAATGGATACTTTACTTTGCTCATTAATCTAAACTAACCCACATCATCAGCTTCATAAAATACAGGGTGACAATAATTGTTTGTCCAAATAGGGAATCTCTTGTGAATGAAAGACAGTATTATTAAGTTTCACCAGACATAAGTAAAATCCAGATCTTTGTGAGCATATCAGTGTATGGTGACTATACTAAAATTCCACTTTGACTTGGATTTTTCCTACTCAAGAAACAACATATCAGATAAATTGTGAACTCTCCTGCATTGTTTTTCAGGGCTCTCCATAATCTGGCTCCACTTCACTTATCTATTACTCCACTGCTGTCAGGCTCTCATGGAAAAGAAGAATTAACAGGAGCTTTGCAGTGTGACTGTCCTAGTAATGAATCATGGCAGTCTTCTACTTCAGCCAAGAGCTCAGTGACTGTCGTGTCAGGTTATTATCTTCAATGTGAGGATAATGATAGATGACTTTCTGGTTTCTCATCAACATGTGGTTTAGGATATATTTCTTCTACTAAGCCAGAGGAGTAGAAAGGTGGGATCTTTTCTTCCTGGGTTGAGACAGGTGATGTAATCTGGGCATGACTTTGAGCAATGACTAAGAGAAGACTGTGTGGTTTATGGGAAGTAGAGTTAGCTCACTGTATTAGCAAGAGCTCAGCAAAACGCCAGAGGAACTCCATGGGCTAAGGGCTGAGTGGCTCAGGCTAATTGGGAAATTTGAGTTGGAGGCAGTGAAACCCAAGTATAAACACTATAATGGAGTAGGTAAGAGTAGATTGTACAGGACAACTTTAGCTGGGACACCACAGATGCCTTGGGATCACTCATTGGGCACAAACAGGTTTACAATCAGAAGAGTTGATGCGAATGACGAGCACACCTGAGAACTGACAACCACATTGCTCTCTTTGGCTTGGATTTTAAAACTAGGTTAGATTGGGAACATGTAGGTGGCTTGGGGATAAGGATGAGTGTGTAGATCTGAGCAATTAGCAAAAAGGAAACAAGACAGGAACTAACAGAAGCACAATTTTGAACAGATGGTAGATACTCAGAACCTACTTACTGACGCATTGATAAGTCATTCAGAAAGCTATTTGGGCTGTGGAGCACTTGTACATTCTATTGACAATAGACGTTTTAAACTGCTGATTCGCTGACATGCTGTTATTAGCACAGGTAGCACTTATTTATGATGAAAGGTATATAGATTTAGTGAGACTCCTATCTTCTTCTTGTCAGAAACCTTAATGTTGGATTCTCCCAACTCACAACTGGACTGTGAACATCAATTATTCTCGTGAATTGTACAGATTTTGGAACTCAGCCTGAATTTTTATTGACTGTGTGAAATGGGGAGTTATGCTAATTAACATGACAAAAACTTGTACTTTGTGGTTTTCTATTTCTGTGTGTTACAAATAGATATAAGTTTACTTAAATTGATATTTCTGTAGTTTTCCAGTATCACAATTGTCTGTTAGTGTATTAACTTACAGATCCATTAATGTGAGAGGAAATGTATTTGCATTTATGAAGATAGGTCTGTCATTGTCGATGTACAGCCTTTAAACATTTTTTAGTATAATTTTAACATTGACTGTGGCTTACAGTTTTGTTCTGTTTTTCTTTGTCTTCTCTAATGAATATTTCTAGATACTACTTTAAAATAGAAGGATCCTTGCCATTATTGCCCCAGGCTACCCAAATGTTCACTCATACATCAGTTGGAAACTTGTCACAATTGTTTTAATTCAGGAAACTGGGGCAGAGTTGGTGGATTAGTCACTACAATCACAAAAATAAAATACTTCACTTTTTTTTGTTTTTGTTTTGAACATGTTAATAGGTGAAATATTGGACATCTAATGATGAAAACTGAGATCAGGAGAGTTGGAGGTGATGAGATTTTTTCTCTCTGCCCATTTGAAGTTGAATTTGTCTTTGAAATACTCTTTGCCTAGCACTTATATTTTGCTTCACTATAGTCCAATATTGACAGGTAAGTTTTTAAATGCTTCTTTTTTTAGATGTTCCGTACTTGCTGGGTCGCTCAATGAATTACCTCATGAACATTGCATTTATAAGCTAATCTTGATCTTTTTAAAATTTCACTAATTCCATGTTGAATGTCAAAACGCGTCTGATAATGATGTCTCTCTCTCTCTCTCTCATTCTCTCTCTCTCATTTATTTATCATCTGTCTATCTATCTATCATCTATCATCTATCTCTTTAAAATTAAATCTCTTCTATCTAGTTGCTAGTTTGGGAGCCAACACACTATTGAAATATTGGCAGGGCAATTATTTTATCTCCATTTTATTTATGTTATATAGATGAGGAAACAGAGACACACAAAAAATTAATGACCTGTTCATGTTAACAAACTATTATAAGATAGAGTCAGAACAGAAACTCAGAGCACAAGGGGGTCTCATAAGTGCTCCCCTTCATAACTCACTCATAAGTGAATTGATGAAATTTGATGATATGTCAGTGTGTTATATTTTCAAATGATACCAAGTAAATTCAACATAGAAAAAAAAAAACAAAGTGTAGTGGTAGGGACATCCAGTTGGAGTAAGAAAGATCTAAATGTGAGTCCTTTCTTTGATACACCTCAGTTATTAAGCCACTTTAAACACCACATATTTTTAAATGATCCAAAAATTCATTCCAACTTCATAAAATTATTATGACAATTAAAGAAAACATTGTCCATAAAGTACTTAACATGAGGGTAACATCAGTAAACACAATAAATTTTAGCTTTTCAAAAAAGTTTTAATCTAATATAAATGGACATGTTGTTATGACTTGTTAGTGGTTGTGAGTAGACTAAGACCTGTGTTTTTTCTTTTTTATACTGAAATCTCCCTATTTTGGAGAGCTAGCAAACTACCTAGATCAGCAAATTTTCTAGTGTACTCTAGAAATAATCATTCTTTTGTTACGTGCTGTGAATTGTGTGTTGTTTTCCATACGTGACTGTCTTATATCCTCATTTAAGTTTTGCTCTTTGGGCCATGTCTAATTCTGTTTTATTTTCTTTTATTGGTTGAGTATAGGAAAGGATCTTGGCTCACTGCTACTATACCATTTTATGGTACATGTTATGAGAACAACCTTGTAGATGATGAATCTACAACCAGACCTTAGATACGAAGCAGTAAATTCCAAGTTATATGGGCATCTATGATCTCACTCCACCATATCCCTGCTCATGTTGCTCCACAAAGGTTAAAATTTGGCTCAGTTGAAAACTGTAATGACTAAGATAGACTAAGAAAACCTGGAAGTGACTGAATTTTCCTCCAAATGATCAGTTAAGATTTTTGTTGCCGCTAGGCAAAATGGGAACTTGAGACAGTTATGTACTTCAGTAACAGAAAAAGCAAGTTTTATGTTTTTACATACCCAGGATTTTTGGCATGTGATCTCAACACACGTAATGTGTGCATCTATTAAATCAGAACTCTGGTATTTATCTGTGCTGTTTACTCAGGATTTGTGGCTGTCAGTCTTCTGGAAACATGCTAGGATTGTACTTCCTGGTCTGTTGGTGGTTGAGTGGGATTAAGTGTCATAATTGGGACTGAGTGTCATAACTGGAAGTGACATGGGTCCCTTTTGAGACAAAACACTTAATTCCTTATGCAAGAAGGAATTAAGTCACCTGAAATTTCAGTCACCTGAATTTCTTTTCTCCCTCTGGCATCACAGCTATCAACTGAATATTGGCTTAGCCACTAGCCTGAGTCTCTGATCATACCAATCTCATATAATCTGGCCTAATACAAAACATAGAGAACTTTAAAATTAAATTTTACTTCAGAGCAAAAGTGTTAAGCTTATTGTCAAGTGCTTTCTGCTTATATCCCCTGACAAAGGGTATAAAGACACTAAAAATGAATCCTTCTAAGAGATGCATAACTGACACATTCTTTCCTGAGGAAAAGCGAAAGCAGAGGTGCTATACCTGAACTGAGGAGAGGAAGATATACTGCTGGGATGGAAAAGAAATCTTTTTTCTTCCACAATTACAAGTTGTATCCCCAGTGAAGAAATAGGGGACACATTGCTAGTATTTGAGGTCCCTTTGGTTTGGCTGTTAATGTTATTTTGTCATCTTACCTTTACCATAAACTTGCAAAGTATGTACCATTGTTTTCATTTCAAAAATCACAACCCTTCCCACATCTAAGATGTTAAAGTTTTTCTCCTAATCAAATGACTAGTAAAATGTTGGACAACAATTTCAACCCAGACCTATCAAACTAAATTTGATTGATAAACTTTACATCACTCCATGTAGTCTCCTACAGAATGGAGATACACCTGGAAAGGTCTCCAAAATTAGATCATTCCTCAAAGCATGAATCACCTTTTGGAGAAAAAAAATATTTCAAAGATTATTTATAGTCACCTCTAAGCAACTGACTCATCAGAAGACACATTAACTTAATGGAAAGGGGTATGGTTAAAATCTAATATACTGGTGTTTCACTGAGCTCTACTACAGTTTCCAGGGCTTTTGATATTTTGTTAATTTTTTTGTTATAAATCTTTTATTCACTGAATCTAGTTCATTAAATATGATAATGCTACAGATTATAAGGTTTTCAATTTTAATTTCAGGCGTTATCTGATCAATCCATTTCTCCTTAGATGAAACATGGATATTTCTGTTATTTTTGTTTACAGTTGCCAACCAAAGGTATCCTATTATTTGTGTGCAGTTTCTATCTTGCATATGGATACATTTTAGATCTTTGAAAAGAATATACTTTCTATAGATACAGAGACCTTCTCCTACGTCCTCTTTTTAACATCTAGTGGTCAGTAACTTCTTGTCTTTCTTAGACTTATAAATAAACTATGTTATATTTGAGTAATCACATTTTATTTCTTGAAATTATCCAATCATTTACTCAAGTTTTCCATATTTATTCTAATTTATAAATTCCCAAACTCCTAGATGTTATAAAGCATGGGAAATTTATTTCATGGGAAATAAATTGACTTTGAACAAGAATTAAAGGGATATTATTGAAAGGTTTTAAATACTTAAATGACTGACATCCAAATCTCAATATCCTGCCCTTAAAAATGAACATTTCCACTTATACTATCCAAAGGCCTCTCAGATTCAATATTTTCAGATAAAATTTCATCATCTTTCCATCTTAACTAAAGGTTGTGCCTTTGTTCTCTCTATATCAAAGGATAACATCACCATATTCTAATCTAGTCCCTTCTATTGAACTTCCTTCATATTTAATCAATCACTAAACTCTGTTTGTTTTGTTGAAGTTGTTTTTCTTTTCCCTTATATTTGTTAGATTTATCTCTAACTTTTATTTCTTCAATTATGTTCAGGGATAGACCTTATGTCTTGTCATGAACACTGGAGCTGCCTTCTGACTGCTCTTCCAGTTTCCTTCATTGCTTATTCATAGGCTGGATCCAAGTGGATAGGATAGTAAAACTCACATTTTTCTTTTCTTTTTGATGTTTCTATAAACCTCATGTGATAACCTGTCAGATGTTTTGTCAATCACGGGCCTTTCTCTTTCATAGAGGAATCATAGGAACCCAAGTTTCAAAAGTCCCATTCGTATCTTTGGGAGTCTACTTTTCCAGTCTAATCAACTACTCCTATATTCAAAAGAATAGATGTGCTGATATGTTCCTCCTCAGCAAAATTATAAATGTCTCTTTGACATGTTACCGGAGAATTTTAATATGGACCAACAGAGGCTAAACTAATATTAACTTTATTGTATTTATATTATATATATGCATGTATACATTATCGTATTCTTTTTTTTTCTTAATTAAAGTTTTTGGGTTTTTTTGGTGACAATGGTTAGTAAAGTTACATAAGTTTCAAGTGTACGACTGCAACACATCATCTCTATATCACACTGTACATTATCCTATTCTTGATCTCATATTATTCTCAACTTACCACACAAAAATTCGCAATAAGTATGAACTGACAGTATCAACTAGAAAAACAGTCATGACTTCAGTTACATTTCAAATATCCTATTATGTAATTTTTTTTTTTCTAAAGGGTAAAGCCTGGTGGTATGTCATCTGATGATCCACTTACACTTCTCTCTGTGAATGTTTTACACTTTCATGCAGACTTAGTGAGGATTTTTAAAACTCTAACCTATTTCTGAAGTATATTTGCTTTTTTTCTTTCCATATATATATAGCTGACATGCTTTGCCAGATGGGTATCTTAATTTCCCTACCCCGCCTTTTTTTTTTTTTTCTTTTCTATGCTTTCTGTCTTGTTTTAAAAGACCAAACCTGAAATCTGTGTGTGAGTGTGTGCTGTGTTAAAAGTTAATCTCATTCCACTTTAGGAAAATATGCTTTCTATTGTATGTACAATTGGTTATTTATCATATACAAAATTCTGAGGGTTACCTTGCTTATGCTCTGTGTCTACCTAATTTACAGTGTTAGAGTAGTCCAGGCACAAGAAACTTTTATTTTTGTTATGGTCCTGAAATTTGTGATAATTCTGCCTTCTTTTTTGCTTTTTTCCTTTTTCAAACCAAGAAGGGGACCACTTTCAAAATTACATTACCAGATTTCAATACGGGGTACCTAAGTTTACTCAAAATATGACAGTGGGTCAATTCTTTAATTGATTCACTTTTTTATCTGAGAAACAAGAGTAATGTTATCTACCTTATACTTTTTTAGGTGGAAACTGTGATCTCTGACTTTCTTGGCGGCAAGAGAGGAGTTCATGAAGGAGGGGTGAGGGATGGGAAGAAGTACTTAAAAGCATCTTCCAAGACAGGGCTGTAGTTCTAGTTTCCAGTATTATAGGGAAGATGTTAAAGAAAATTTGCCTTCATTGGTTGATGTGAGCTTTTGTCTATTAGCTTGTATCTGTTCCTGCCTGAGAGATGATTTCTGTGCTGTGATCAGGACTTGAGTAAATCCCCCTTTGGTCTCATTCTCCCAAGCAGGGGAGACTTGAGATGAGGTTTTCTGTTTGGTCTCATTATCTCAAGTAGGGGAGATATGAGACGATGTTTATTGTTCTGTCCATGGTGTGAGGTGATAGTTAGCTTAAGGTTAAAGACATTCTTGGTCAGCGGTTGAGAGAATTCCCTCTTTGTTCTGTCTGTTTCACCCACATCAACAGATGAAGTGAAAAAGTAACTAAGTTATATCAGGACGACATGACAGACACATTGCCAGGCCTTGTTGCTTATCTAGATGAATTGGCTCTTTGGCGGATGGGCAACATTCATATCAGTAATTGCCAGACCCTCCTGGAACTGGCCATTCCCGGAGGGGTAGTCAGGAAAAAGAAACTTGGCTCTAAGGTACATCTGAGAAAACATATAAGACAGACCTCTGTTGGCAGTGTTATTATTATTTCATCATTTGGTCACTTGTCATTGGTGACTTTTTTCATCATTCTAACATTTTGAAGACTTCCAGCAACATGCAGCTTACAACACCAGGGTATGTCCTGACTGCCAGCCCCAAACCTGGTGAGTTCTGGCTGGTTCCCGACCTCTCCAGTGTTGTTCCCTATATTTAGCCTTCTTGAGAACTTGTTAGCATCTAAAAAACTTGTATGCAGCTGCAGTTTACAACATCAGAAGATGTACTAACTTCTAACAACAACAACAGCAACATTCTTCAGATTGTTAACACCTTGAAAACTTATATGCAGCTTGCAGCTTGTAGCATCAGAAGACGCCTTGACTTCTAACAAAAACAACAAAAATGCCAACAACAGCAGCATTCTTGGGAACTAACAAGCAGTGGTGGGTGTGGGAGACACCTGAGTTTCTCTCAGCTACAGTCCTGGCAAGGTTTTGATTTATGACTTTTCCAGTGTTGTTCTCCCTTGGTTTGGTGAGCTTTTGTCATCGACTGTAATAGTTACTATCCTGTAAAGCTTATCACTGACTTTGGATACACCTTACTGATGTTATTTGCATATTTAGCCAAGTGATTTTTGATCAATAGTAAACATATGTTGAGATCTCTTAAACATGTATGTGTAAAGTACATGTATGTGTACTCCTTTGACGTGGCATTGTTATCAACATATATAGTTTAGTCTTAACCACATTTACTTTCTAACAACACATTCTATTAATTGCCTTTGTTTTTTTTTCTTTTCTATTGCATATTGCTAAATAAAGCTAAATAAATTCATTAGCCCCATTCTAGCATGTGTCCCTCCTCCTTCTTTTTGCTGCTCATCATTACAAGTATAAATAACTAGATTACAATAATGGGTAATCTTTTTGAATATTGTGATTTCAATATTACATCCTTTTCTATATATATTTCTATGTACTATTTATAAATCACTCTAACATAAATATTTCTATATATTAACTTCCAGGTCAACTAGTTAAATGGCACCTTAGCAGAAATATACTTTGTTTTAAATTGATAATAACTTTTTCATATTTTATCTTAGATAACTACCTTTGATTTTTAGATTAAGCAAAAATAACTGTTAATATGTTCTGCTGGTATTAACACTACATTGGAATTTAATATACTTTATTCTGTCAGAATTCTTTTTCACTTAATATGACATTCATACAACAATTAGTGTTGCTATTTGAAAGAAGTTGTCATACCGTATTTTCCTCGAAAATAAGACCTAGCTGGATAATCAGCTCTAATGCATCTTTTAGAGCAAAATGTAATATAATACCTGGTCTTATATTATATTTTATGACCTAGTCTTATAGTAAAATAAGACCGGGACTTACATTAATTTTTGCTCCAAAAGATGCATTAGAGCTGGTTGTCCGACTAGGTCTTATTTTTTGGGAAACATGATATTGATTCCAAAGCAATTTTCCACTTAATCTATCCTTGACACCTTTGCAATATCTGTTCTTTGTTCTTCAATTAGTATTTATGATGGTGAAATCATAAAATTCAAAAATTGACCCAGTGTTGAACCCAGTAACCCAGTGAACTTGGCTTTAATAACATGTTATGTAGCTGAAAGAAGTAAATATTTGGTAACTACTGTGTGCTCAGAAAACCACAGTATTCAGGGGGAAGATAGGGGTGTCAAGATCACAAAAGCAATTTATAAAACCATTCCGAATAACATTATATTTCAAATAAGCTGGGAAACCAGTTTGAAATATATCCGGTGGCAGTTATGTTGAGAATAAGCCTAAGATTAAGCCTAAGCCTAAGACTTAAGCCTAAGCCTAAGACTGTGTCAAAAACTGCTCCATTTGTTTTTCTGTTTCTTCAATATACAATAAAATGTAATCTATAAACACACTATAAGGATAGATTGTGAATAAACTTATGCAATTACCATTTATATAAGTGGAAAGGCACGATTATTTACAAGAATTAAGTTCTAGTCCAAATTCATTATCTGATTAGTTGAATCCTTGGAAAATTATAGGGTTATGATTCCTTTATATAGAAAATTAAAAACTGCCTCACAGGATTGCAGGGAGATGAAAGTGATAAAAGTGAAAATGTTCTGTAAATTATTGATCTTAATTCTTCCCTTTTAGAGGAACAATATGAGCCTCTTTTTCTTTTAAGTTCAATTTCAGTCAAATGGCTGGGCAAGGTTCCTATAGGGTTTAGATGCCAAGCTAAGGGGTAAAAAAAGCAAAGCCCTTCGATCAATTCTACATCCTTGAGCCCATGTATATGTCCGGGAGAAGTGGCAGACTGTTAGATCTTTTGCTTATTGAAGAGTGATCTGAATCATGTTTTAGCTCATAGCAATTCACAGAAAGACCTAGTATAGACGATACTTCAAAGGTCCCCTCTGCTATTTATAAGTCATATGCACTTGAGAAAGTAATAAAACCTTTCAAAATTATCTTTCAGTTTCCTAATCAGAAAAATAGAGTAGTTTTGAGAAATAAATAACAAAAAAGTATATAAAATGCTTGAAATACCTGAAATAAAGTAGCTTCTCATCAATGAGTAGATGTGTCCTCTTTTCTTGTTACGATCCATAGAAGAAATCAATTCCTTTTTACTATGTAAGACTCCCTCTGGTAATACCCCATCATACATTTAAAAACATACAAACTTATTTTCAATTATTTTACAATCATTTGTCTCGTTTTGTTCAAGTTTGCTTTTAATTAACAGATATTTTTACGCAATTTACATGATTTTCGCCAAATTTGTAATTTTGGCATTTGACTATCCTTCATTTCATTATCATGGCTAAATAGAAGAGAAATATTTTTGGTTCCCAAGCACATTTGCAGTGCATTCCTTATACATGTATACTTATTGTCCCTCTCTTCTTAGAATTTCATGTTTTACTTTATTCTTTTCTGAAATCTGCAGAGTACTCATCTGTGTGTTATCCTCACTTGAGTATTTTGAAAAGTGTAGATCATAAGCAAAACACTTATATCTCATAAAGGAGATGACTTTTTTTTATCCCTTTATTCTCTTACTAAGGTATATTTTCCATCCATATATGACTTTTTGTTGGAAAAATAGTTATTGTGGTCTGAGCTGCACCCTATTCTACCTCTATTTTTTATCATTTGCATTGTGAAATCTCATTATTTAGTTGGGTAGTATGATCATATTACATAATTTTGAAGTCCATGACCATTCCAAATACACTACTCAAATCATATACTAATTTAGATACCAAATTTGCTGGATGTCATCTATAATTTTAATAAAAAATTGCATTTTTATTTTTAACAATATGCTATAAAAGTAGATGAGGCAGAAAAATCGTTAAGTAAGATCTTGAAGTAACCATTAGATGTCACCCAGCCAAATGACCAAAATTCCACTTACATTTAGGCAAAATTGTTCAATTGACTTCTGATCCAATAAATGGGTGTTGCCTCTCATCTTTACTTTCCCTTGCAGCTTCAAGTTGTGTTGAGAAATATTATCAGATTCCTTACCGATACCTATGTCTATCTATTTTTTCTAATTTCCCAATAACATAAATGATCATAATGTGATATTAGCTGTTCAAGTGAACCCACGCTAATGTTAATGGACCGTGATTATAGAATCTTGCCCAGGATCAACATTAACTGAGCTAGTCCACAGTTTGCTTATTCCATTTTGAGTCTCCATTGTAAAAACGAATATGTATTCCAATTTTTTCCTATTTGCAATAACAACTCAACGATCACCAAAGGCCATTCAAAGATCGTGTTTACCAGTTCTTTCACTCTAGCATCAAATTTGTGTGCTGGGGAACTTGAAATAATTAAAACTTCTAGTTATGTATTCAAGTAAATATCTTGATCTATCATAACCATCATCTTGTAAAACTGCCTCTGTTGGTTGTGTTTGTGCTGCTATTTTAATCCAGTGGCCATTTACTTGACAGAAGACAAAGGCCAAATATGGATTAAGATGTTCTGCTTTTCCATCTAATTCATCATTTAGCAGCTTCAATACCTGTTTGGAAAAAGCTCAGCTATAAATAAAATAAGAAAATCTACACCATTTGCCTTTTATTCTAGATTATAAAACCTAACAATGCATGTTTCGTTTTAACTTCCCCTCCCCCTCCGCCAAATCTTTCAAAATGATTGTAAAAGATTTCTGGATGACAGAAACTATTGTCAGCCTCATTGTTTGAATACATTAGTGTATCATAATCCATGCAGTATTTACTGTATCTCAGGCATTTTTTTTTTTGCAACTAATCACTTTTACAAAATGTGAGATTAACATTTTTTCAGTGAGTTAAGGTGTTACTTAATGTAATTTACACTCCAGTGTTATTTATTAGATAATAAAGAAAACATAAAACAGTTCATAATTTTTGAACAATGAAGGATGGCTACATTATGACTATTTAATATCATGTGTCTTATTTAGGTAGATAGATAGATAGATAGATAGATAGATAGATAGATAGATAGATAGATAGATAGATAAACAAGTAGATTATTTTATGTGTTTATTTTTGCAAACATGTATGAGATTTTCTAGGTTATATCACCAGAAGAAAATTTTCAGAGTAATAGGATAATAGGAATAATAGGCTTTTTTCAAGTTTACAGAATATTGACAATTTTTTTTTATTGGTTATAGAAATAGGCACATTTTCAGCAGTGTACTAGAATGCTTATAGCTCCACATTCTATTTTTTGTCTTGTTCCTCCCCTTCCCAAGTTTTATTAAGACTTAATTGACATATAACACTGTATTAGATTAAGGTATATAACAATGATTTGATATGTGTATATATTGTGAAATGATTAACACAATAACTTTAGTTAACATCTGTTACCTAACATAATTATAATTTTTTTCTTGTGATGAGAACTTTTAAATATAATCTCTTAACAACTTTAAAATATACAATACAATATTGTTAAGTATAGTTACCTTGTTGTACATTTATATCCCCAGAACTTATTTAATTTATAACTGAAATTTGTACATTTTGACCCAGCCATCCAACCCTTAACTCTGGCAACCAACAGTCTCTTTTCTGCTTCTATGAGTTAGGGTTTTTTTAGGATTCCACATATAAGTGAGATCATACAGTATTTGTCTTTCACTGTCTGGCTTATTTCACTTAACATAATATACCCACAAGTTCTATCCATGGTGCTGCAAATGGCAGGATTTGTGTGTGTGTGTGTGTCTAAATCACATACATATTATGGGCACTCAGGTTGTTTCCATGTCTTAGCTATTTTATATAATACTACAATGAACATGGGGGCACACCTATCTCCTTGAGACAATTATTTTTGTTTCCTTCAGATATACGCCCAGAAATAGGATTTCTGGATCATATAAGTAGTCCTCTTTCTACTTTTTTGAGGAATCTCCATAGTGTTTTACATAGTGACTGAATCAATTTACATTCCCACCAACAGTGTATAAGGGTTTCCTTTCCTCTACATTTTCACTAGTATTTGTTACCGCATGTCTGGCCCAACTAAATAGGAGCTTTTAAAAGATTGGAGATCAGTAGCATCAGCTGCTTCTTTCCTTTGGATTTTATCTCAGTAGACATGTCTTTATCTTACGATTGCATGCATGACATTTCTTTTGGTCTACTTCTCTCTCCCTATTCCAAAATTATACTGTGTTATTTTTTCTTAATTTATAAAAAGACAGTGACAGAGAACTCTCCTGCAACATGATTCTTCTTCCTGTCATGACTTCTTTATCAATATTCAACTGATCACATCAAATGTTTTTTTTTCTTTTCTTTTTTTTTGGGGGGGGGGCCCTGTAGCAATAGAGTTTTAGAACAAGGTTAAGAACCAAATAATTATATAAATAAAAATATTCACTTTGAAAATTGAAAGGGTATTTTAAGTTCTTCTGAGACTCAATGACATCAGAGCATTTTCCATAGTATCTAGCCAAGTGTTTAAACATTATTGGTCCTTAATTAAAGCTTTATTTTTATAGTAAGAGATAATGCCAGTGAGTACATCAACAAGCATGTGAGTTATAAGCTTCCTGTGGGTAGGGCCAGTCTACTGTTACCTTCTGCTCCCTGTGCATGTACTAGGACAGTTAATTTAGCAGATATTTGATTAAAGCAGGTAATGTCATTTGAAGTTCACCAGATATATATATATATATATATATATATATATATATAATTTGCTGCAGGTAGCAGAATGCCTTCCTCAAAGTGGTTTAAAAAAATAAGGATTAATAATCTTGCATGATGAGATTTCTGAAAGTAAAGGTTTTCAGATTTGGTTTAATTCAATAGATCTGTAATGTTTAGATATGTAAGGAGTACCCTTATGTTCTTTTTTTGGTTCTGTTCTTATCACCATATCACAGCTGTCAAAGTTCCAAATCGACAACTTCATATAGCAATCCCCAAAAGTAATAAGAAAGGGCAGGGTTTCTCCTCGTCATGTCTCTTTTATGTGGCATAAATCAGGCCCAGAAGCTCCCAGCTACCTTCTTTCTATGTCCAGTGGTTACATGCAGACTGCTGTCATTCATTGAGCAGAACTAGTTATAATTTGTCATAAAGCGAAGTCCACCTTACTTGAACATAACGCTAAGGAATACTGAAATGAAACCAAGTTCCTTTTACCAATGAAAAAGGATGACATTTCTTTTGGTTAGAAAAGTCAGCAGTTTCTGTCATGTAGAGTTTCATGTTTTCATGTCAATAAAAGAGACAAAATAGCAAATAAATGGAAAACAGTGATTATTTAAGATTTTTCTAATTCCAGTTTGTTTATAGAGCTTTTAAAAAGAAAATGTTGATTGTTAGTTTCTAATGTCTTTAAATTTAATAATTTAAACTGATTTTCTAAAGTTGTTTGCTCCTAATTAGTAATGTAACAACCTGTTTTTCCCTGAGTTAGCTTGTCAACACAAAATTTTGCTATTTCTTAATCACTTCAGAGAAATTTAAGAAAAAAAATAACACAGAAAATAATGTATTCCTCAGAATGGCCTACATTGTAGGAATTTCAACAAATAAAATCTGTGTATATGTCAGTGAGACTTAATTTCCCACTGATAAAGCAAGATTTAAATATCTGAAAGATGGTTATTTTTTCTATAAAAACTAACATGTGCAATTTATAGTCTATCATGAAATCTCTCCTGTAATTTCCATTTAGAGATTGCCTTTAGATTCTATGTCTTGAATTGTGTGTGTGTGTGTGTGTGTGTGTAGAAAATAAAACAGAGTTCTTGGGACCATGATTTAATTGATTCCCCTTGTTAAAAATAATTTCTACACCCAGTAGTTATTTATGGACTAATCTTGTTACTAAGACTTAGGGGTCAAAAATAAAGTTTGAATCCTGGTTTTGCCTAGTCTTGTGTCTTTGAACAAAACTATTCATCTTTCTGAGTCCCTGTTATCACATCAATAAATAGAGAGAGAAATAGAGATTACCTCAAAGGCAGATTAAAAAGATTTTTAAAAAATTTATAAAAGACCCAGAAGAGTCCCTGCCATATGTAAGCACTTAATAAATATTAGTTGTGATAGTTGGCTTCATGGTAGTAAAGTACATTTAGGAGTAAACAAATGTGAGTTTTATTTTTGTTTCCTAAACTACTCTAAACACAGTTTTATAAAAGTCCCAGTAAACTCTTGAGCAACAGAATCATTACTGGAAAAAACAAAAAGTTTATAGATTATAAAGTGAAAATACTTATACAGATCTATTTATTTTTTCCCAATATTATTTGTTAACCTTTCTAGCTTCTTTTATATATCTAACAAGCATATATATTTTAAATATTGCCAACTTTCTTGCATCAATATCCCAGTAACTTAAATTCAATGATAAGTGATCCTCAAGTGTCTAGATTGCTTACACTACTACAATTTGCCTGACAATTGGAATCAGTCTAGTATTGTCTTTCTGATAAGCATGACAATCTAAGAATGTGAAGTATGTGATGGATGGACAATTTCTCTGAATATCCTTTCTGGCTTCATAACACAGGCATCTTGGAATGTGCTGAGCTTGTGATACAGGTATCCAAAGCAGGAAATGGCTAAGATTTGTAAATTAAACTGGCCATTATAATGCCAGTTTGAACAAAAAGAATGAACAAAAGTAGCTTCCATTTCCTGAATAAGCAGTGATTTCTTCCCTTCTGTGAATTGGATGGGGATCAATATGAGAGGTGAATAAAAGAAACTAATAGTAATCCTTTGCCAATGAAAGCAGCACTTCCAAGATTGGTGTTGAGACATTACAACACTGGAGCTGAAAAAAATAAGTGCTTTTCTCACATTATTGAAAATGTACATCCACACAATTAAACCTTGTACCCCCCTTATTCTTAGAGGTAACTTGTGCATGTGAGGTGAGGTCTACATTGTATAAATCAGAATGGAAAAAGCAGCTAAATAGAGAAATGGGAAAGGGTGGGGAGCTATATGGATTTCCTATTTCCTATTTGCTTTTATGTGTATTAGGCATATTGTGCCTAATATGTGTATAATTGTACTGCCCATATGTAATGCACATGCAGACACACACACATATGCATTCCTGTTCACTATTTGGAGTTCCCCACATGGTTTACCTGCCCAGATGGAATTCATTTTATTTCTGTTTTTATCAATCATACCAATCCTTTTGCTCTTTTAATAATATCTTTTCCTATGAATCCTGTATTTGTCTTTTTGTACTTCCACTCTCATTACCCACAATTAAAATATTAATTGCATCTTGTCTTCTACAATTTGCCACTTTGCTTATTAAAATTGTAATATTCAATACATACTGATAACAAAAGATGAATACAAGTCACGTTTGACATCTGAAATTACAAGAGGTGCTCAAAGTGCTTACCATCAGCTTAATTTTAATACAGTTTTTTCCTTTCTTAAAATGTATATACATATTTTTGGCACCCTTTACATAAATACACACACACATGCACACGCACACTCATAAATGTGTGTTGGCATTTTAACCATTTTGCATTTAAGATAACTAGCACATGCCTAGAGAAAATAGGGTTAATGTAGTCTATTTTAAACCACTTGAAAATATTTTTGCTTGTTTACAGTGTTTACTTAATTCCATGTTCATATTAAGCCTCAAATTTTGAATACACATAACAGAATTTTTTCTTCATAGGGATTAAATGAGACAATATGTTAGGATATTGTGTATTCATTTATAGATTCATTTTCATGTAGAACAGATATTGACATAGTCCCTACTGTGTGTGGGTGGTATACTAGATAATGGAAACAAGAAGGCAACACTGATCAAAGCAGTCAAGTCCTTCACCCCCTAAAGCTTCAATGTACTTGAGAGACAAAAATAAACATCCAAAGCAGGCAAATATGAAAGAGTGCTAAGAAGAGCATTCAACTGAGTGTTGTTTAGACTATGGGTACTACAATGCCTCAGAATAAAGGCCCTGCGGCAGAAGACAGCCTGGGTTGTTGTCCGAAGAGGAAGAAAGCTCTAAGATGGCACTTGGTGAATAAGAGAGGAGTTCTTGATGTGATCAAAGAGGTAGGGAGCTGTCAGATCCTGTGAGCCAGGAGAGGCCAAAATAACAAAGTTTGAATGTTATTTAAAATTTGAACAGAAGCTATTGGGTTTCCAACAGGGAAGTGACAATAAGATTTCCATTATAGCAAAGATTACTTATGCTACTTTGCAGAGAAATAAGAAGGTGATCAGGACAATTAATTAGGAAGCTCCTGCAGAATTTCAGTCAAGAGATGATCAGCAACAGCCTAGCAAGTTGGAAGTGGAAATAGAAGTGGATAGATTTAGTATGTACATTAAATATTAATTCTAAAGTGAACGGGAGAGTTAAATATGACTATGCTGTGACTATACAGTGTGTGTCACGTGCTTTGCTAATTATTCTCATCATCATTGCCTAAATCCCAAAATGACTATGGCTTATCATATAGCAGCTTCGCAGAATAGTGGAGACAGATGGCCTGAATATTGGAGAAGTTGTATAAACCTTCTGTGCTTCACTGTTTTCATCTATGACATGGGGAGTAATAATATTACATAACACAAGAGTTGGTGGCATGATTGATATATGTAAAGTGCCCAGTGCTAATGTTCGAAACAAAACAAAACAAACAAAAACTTTCATGTCTGAAAGTTCTTTTTCTGGAAGACAGATTTTTTTGAGCCAAATGCTACGTGCACCGCCCCTTCCCAACCTCCGGGGGAAAAAAAAAAAAGCAAAACCAGGTCTTGGAGTTGAGGAGCACTTTTATACATTATGTTTTGGGAGAGAAAGATGTAAGTTGTTTTGAAAGAATTTACACTGGCTATAGATAACAGGTACAGGATAAGGTGAAACGGGGCCATTCATGATAGGAACACAGTCTGTAAGGAAGAAATATTTACTACTTTTGATTGGTTATAGGTAGCAGTCCTAAAATTTCATGCATACGCAGGTTAGGATGGAGTCTAGTGGTCTGCTAATAGACTCCTGGAAGTTGATTCAAAGCTCCAACATGCAATCTGGAATGTGAACTGTCTTTTGTCAGTTGACTCCCAACTACTAACAGGTGAACTGCTCTGTTTCTCTTCTTTTGGGACCAACTGCAATTTAATTTAGAACATCTCAGAAAATTTTTTCTTGTCAAAAATACGATTAAAATAATAGTTTAGGGCCGGCCCAGTGGCTCAGGCGGTTGGAGCTCGGTGATCCTAATGCCGAACGTTGCTGGTTCGATTCCCACATGAACCAGTGCGCTCTCAACCACAAGATTGCTGGTTCAATTCCTCAACTCCTGTAAGGGATGGTGGGCTGTGCCCCCTGCAACTAACAACGGCAACTGGACCTGGAGCTGAACTGTGCCCTCCACAACTAAGATTGAAAGGACAACAACTTGATTTGGAAAAAGTCCTGAAAGTACACACTGTTCCCCAATAAAGTCCTGTTCCCTTTCCCCAATGAAATCTTTAAAAAAATAGTTTAATAATAATTCAATATTTCTGGATGTCCACTATGCAGCAATATGATTTAATGGAAAGACAAATGGTTTTGGAATTCAATAGACCTATATCTGAACTTCTGCTCCACAATGTATCATTTCTTCTTGGCTTAGAAGACGTTGCTTAACCTCTCTATAAAATGTAGATGTTAAATCCTACATCAAATGAGATGTACAAGGATCAAATGAGATATTTGTAAATCATTCAACCTTGTGATTGGCAGTGGGAAGAAACCTAAATATTACTTACTGTGGAAAATTGAATGTCTCTAATTCTTGATTCCCTGCCTTTCATAAAATGTACTGATATTGATCTTAACTATGTAACTTTTTTGGCCAAGTATATGTTGCTGACATGACTCAAAGGTAGTCTTTATGTGTCCAAGTTTTGGCTTGCCCTCTTGTGCTCCTGCACTCATGAGAAGACTATGGCCCATACTGGTCCAATGAAAATAAACAAATATATGGACAAGATCTGAAGCTAGTCTGAAACCTAGAACCAAGCTCCGTGAAGCCACCATCAGCCCAAAGATTTGTGGGCAAGAAAATAAGCATTTTCTTGCAATCTACTGGGATTTTTAAATAGGTTTGGTATGCATTTTTATTAAAGGCAAAGTTGATTAATACATTAGCTTTTTCTTTTCTTTCTTTTAAATCATGCCAGTTGTCAGTATTTAAATTATATCCAAAACATAATTCCATGAGACTTAAAGAATTCTCAAACATAGCTCTCTAGACTGTGAACAAAAAAGGGGCTATGTAATAAACCTGATAAGCTCGGGGGGCCACATGGCAGGCCTGAGAAGCTCAGTGACTGGAAATAACCACAGAGGATGGTCTGATCACAAATTCCTAACTGGGCAGGTAACAGTGGGCAGTCAAGTCCTAGACCTATAGCTTCCTTAGCAAAGGTCAATCTTTACCTTAAATAAGCTCTGCCCATTGTTCTTATGCATCTAGCATACCATACTTTTGAAATGTCAGGATCACTTAATTTTTTTCTAGACCTCCTCGAAGGCACAATCACAGGTCCAGAGCACAAGATCACCAGAGTACTAGACTACAGAACCCCTCATTTTTATCTTGTCCCCCACATACCATTTCTATATGCTGTAAATATTAAATGTTAACTATCCTGTACCCACCAATATAAAAGAAATATGTATTTCTCCATTTTGCTTTTTGTTCAGTCCTAGATATTCCCCCACTTTGATTTCTCTTGCCTCCTTAAAGTACCACCAATGGATTCCATGTACCTTCCTTTTCTCCTTTGATTCTAAATGCACGAAAGGAAATGCAAATCTGCCATTCTCCAGAACATTTTCTCAATCCATGGAGACAGTCCTTGCAGGCGTGTCCTCAAAATTTTGGTTCAAAAAAACTCTTACAAAACTTTTCCCCTGGCTGGACATTTGTTCATTGACAGGAATTTGAACTGTAGTTAATATTAATTATCAGTAAACGAGGATTGGTTAACATCCAGTGACTAGCATCTTGGTAGATTTTCTTGATTTAAACAAACAAACAGCCACAATCCTAGTAACAGCCAGGATTGTGACTGGCATTGTGGTAGATTTTCTTGATTTACACAAACAAACAAACAAACAAACAAACAAAACACATGAAGCTTGATAATCTTAGGATGTCTCACTGGGAACATACTATGGGTCCTTCAAGAGTTCACATTTTCCAGGCCTACTCCAGAACTCTGACACAGAGGAACTGAAGCAGGAAAAATTTTGTAGACAATGCCAATGTGAGTTCTACATGAATTCTAAAGCACTTTAGCCTTACAGATACTGCTATGAAAAGCATAGGGATCCTTATTCACTCCCTGACTTTTGCTTTTTCTGAGGACTAAGGAAAGGCAGCCCTCTCTCCCAGCCCCAGGGCCACAGCTTCCTGACTGCACACTCATCTTCCTGCCTAATGGGACCTGCGTCCCTCAGAGGCTACTGACAAGACAACCTTCGGGTTTGATCAAATTCATCTTCTGACGATTGTTTGTATCTCTAATGATCCAAAGTGACACTTTACATTGAAACTTAAAAGGGGAAGTCCACTGATTTACTTTTTTATTAGATTTCTGATTGGAAACAGAGATGAGCTGTGGCCTTACATGCAAAACCTCCCATCTTTCATCTCTGAAGGTTTCAGATTTGAACGTGGTGAGTTATTTATTCTAACTTTGTCAGACTCTGTAATTGCAGATACAGAGCTTTCGGGGGGAGATGGGATGCAATTACTAAAGAATTTTGAATAGGTGAAATCCAGGTACCTTGCCCAACCTTTTAACTATACTTCAACAGTGAAGGAAAGAAGGAAGAAATAAAGAGGAATGAAGAAAAGAAGAACGAGAGGGAGGGAGGGACGGAGAGGGGAAGGAGAAGAGAAGAAAAGAGGAACAGCCATCTCTTGAACATTTAGGATAAGCCAAGCATGTATTAGATACTTCATGATATATGATGTATATGTATTTATACACTCAGTGGATTGTAGATGTTATCCCTGAAAGCTATATATTATTA
Organism: Rhinolophus hipposideros; assembly: GCF_964194185.1. Lineage (NCBI taxonomy): Eukaryota > Metazoa > Chordata > Mammalia > Chiroptera > Rhinolophidae > Rhinolophus > Rhinolophus hipposideros. Next base: position 18,366,542 of record NC_138058.1, on the reverse strand, counting down.
GATCCATTTTACAGAGATGCTAAATTTAAACACTTTTCTTAATATCCTAAAGTTCATAAGAACCTATATTTAAATATGAATAAAATAAATAATATGACTTCAAAAATAATAATCTCATTTAACCCTTGAGCAACTGTCTGAAGGTAGTTTATTATTATTCAGATGTGGGAGTTGCCTAACCTACAGAAGCTTCTGTTTTTCTGTTTCTAATTAATGAATGTACTTATATTTCATGAGATTATAAAGACAAAACTCACTTGTTTTCCAAACATGTTTTGGAAGAGAAGTGCGGTTGGTGGTTAGGATAAACTTTAAGCAATACACTGTGCTGGTTCATATATCTTGCCTAATTTAACAGTTTCCAAGTCTTTTATCTTTTTTTCTTTTTTCAATTGTTACAAAGTAAAACCTTTCTTTCCCACCTCTCAACTAACCACTAATTGCATTTCTCTGATGTAGCAAATATGCACTTCTGTCAACTACACCAGTTTCCCTTTCTGCTAAAGGAGCAAGGTTTCAATGGCAATTAAGAATAATTGTTGTGATTTCTTCCCCTACCTAACACTGGTTTCCAACAGAGCAGCACATCCCATTAGCCATTGAAAACAAAAATGTTGAAAGAAAAATACATCTTTTGAAAACAAAACATCACTAAGTTTAGGATCCAGTAATCTGTATTAAATCTCTCTTTCTGGGCAAAACAAAATTGGCAATATATAAAAACAGAAAGAAAAATACAATGTTGGTTTTCTTCAGACAAGTGTCAAACATTAGAGGAATTAGATGAGGCCGGCAAGGGGACAACTATATTTTATAAAGTAAGAAGTGATCCCAAAGGATTCTTCAAGCTTTATCTCAGTTAAAATTTCAAGATTGAGTCATCCCTTTGAGTTATCAATCCATGAAGAGTCCTTGTTTAAAATAAAATTTCTCTTTGAAGTGATTGAGGGGGACCGAAGTTTTGCCATCCCAAAATATACTTTTTTTGGATATTAATGTTTAAGCTGGTTAGTTAGAAATAAAAGAGTTAGAAAGAAACTTTGGCTCTCCCCCTGCATATAAACCTCAACTATACAGTGCATCTTCAGTTCTCATATTCTTTCGGCACCAAGCATGTATATCCATAATAAATACTGGACATTTTCTCCTGTTCATCTGTCTCATGTTACTTTAATTAAAAATAACTTTCCTGTCTTACCTTCTAATCTCTTCACCCCCACATGATAAAGTGTAGAGCTGTGTGTGTGTGTGTGTGTGTGTGTGTGTGTGTGTGTGTGTGTGTGAGATCTGTGTATATTTGTGGTCAAGGGAGGGTGGAAATCTTATTGAGACATTTAGTGTGTTTACAATCTTACTGCTTGTCTATCTGGAAGGCACAGAGTAATGCTTTCAGATGACTCAAAGTACTGAGAAGTTTTTATTATTTAAGTTCTAGACACCTGTCCCCCCGAATGAATTTCACCTACATTTTTACCTGGGGTGTCTAGTTGTAGAGAACTTCACTGATTGCTTTGGGATTTATCTAAATTTGCTTTATTCTAATTGAAGTGGATTTACAATGTAGTAGAGGGAAGAAAAAAAAAGTCACCTAAAAAAGGTTTGCAAGAGTTTCTCCAGAAAATGGGAAATAAATCATCTAGAAATAAAAACAAATACTTTACATACTCCATCAAAATATTGTACTGATGCTGTTTTAATAGTCATCCATAAGTGTATGTAATTTGATTACTAAGCTTTTTTCACTTTTAACTTTAAATATAGACCTTAGCATTTAATCATAAGGCAAAATGAATATTTGCTTCAATAGACAGCAAGAGGTCTTCTTGTTCTAAAATACTTCCTACCCTCCTTTCTTATGTCTCCACCATTTGAGACACCATCTCATTAGAAAAGACAAGAACTTAGTCTCTTGGTCAAATAATTCTTGGTTGCAGTCCTCTCCAATTAGAATGTTATCATGGAATAGTTTAATTTGATCATGAAATTAGGAAGCGCATTTGATGGCCCTGATCAAATGAAAAATACGATGAGAGGTAAGGGTCATGGTCTGAGATCTGTCTAGGAATTTGAACCTAGGTTCATTGAGAGGAGGCACTGAGAGGCGGTGGTGGGCATGGCTCAAAACCAGAACTCTTGTTAACATTCATACCCAAGAGACCTGCATTTTCAACACTTAGTTTTCACTTATTTTCTGCAGATACCAAATAAGTGTGTTGTAGCCCCTTTTCATATTAATTGCAAGTATTAGAAAGGCTACTGTTTCCCCACCCCATTGTAATGCTCCTTAATTACATAATAGGAATTTTGGAAATGTCAGCATGATTTGCCTGTTGGAGTTAAGTTACTCCATATTAAATTCTCTCCAACTTTGGTAGCAAGCTTCCAACCTAACGTTCAGGGATGCGGTTTCTCGTCTCAGCATTTTTGCTTCAACCACAACTTCAATTATACCTTTATCTTCTCCTGAACCCTAATCTTATCCGTCATCTTCATATAAAGCCTATCAGCATCCCGGTTCTCATCACGTGGACATTTTACCTGGAACTCCATAGACCTGCTTTGATCTCTTCTGCATATCTGGGTCCTAGACATGAGGGCAGGTGATTCAGAGAGGAGCGGCCTGCAGCCAAAAAGGAAAACTATTCATGTGAGATCAGGAAGGCGTTGCTGTTTTTACTCTGCCTTGGGCTGTTCTACTGGATTCTTTCAGCAGTGGAATTTATTGTATAATACCATTTGCAACTTGAGATTTGGGGCTGTTGGATTTTAAAGTAAGAGAGTGTAGGGAATAGAATCAAAATGAGTTTTCATAGTGATGTGCTTCATTTTTCCTTTGCAATTACCTCAAAAACAAGTTCTTACCAATGGGTCCCCAAGTGCCTTCTCAGAGCACATAGCAACACAGAAAGTTAGCAAAGATATTATGTGTGCAGGTGAAGAATCAACTTCTCAATGCAGTCTCTCATGCCCTAATTAAGAGAAAATGTTAGAACAGAGCAGGAAACATACAATTTCACAGCTGGATTTGGCTCCAGTGATCAAAGGCTTCCTTGTGGGAGAAACTCTAATCATTTTTAAACCAATGGGTGTTGACTGGTAAAACTAAAACATAGTGATTTTTCAGGCAGACTAGCTCGAATGGGGTAAACAGAAACTTATGCCAGCATAAAAGAGGCAGACAGGTGGCATTGTCAAAGAATGTGCTAGAGGTACAATGTGCGATGATAAAAGCAGAACTGGAGGGTGACTTCAGTCCTGCTTCCTTTCCGTACTATTGTGTGGGGGGGGGGAGGGGAGTCACAATAAGATGGATTAGTGTCTACCTAACATATCTGATAAGTATCTAGTGTATCTGATATCTAAGGTATTATACTTTTTGTCAAACCTTCCTCATGAGGTGGTTTAGTTTCACAAATTAGTTTTCAAATGCAGAAGATATGTATTAATGTCCTGGTTACTAATGTTCTTACTAGATAGGGCTTAAACAAAGGTTTCACACTCCCCTTGGAAACATGCTATACTGGCTATTCTTCACATGTCTCACAGCTTCAACCCAGCTTCCCCCTACTATAGTCCCTGCAGGGCTGGATTGTACCACCCATATCCTCTGGTTTGAATGAGGCAAAATCACTGAGAAGCACTGGCAGCAGACTGTAAACCAGGATAAAATTTGGAGTCCTGATTTTCCTAACTCATTTCCTGCCTCAGTATTACGGTTCTGCTAGTAGCTTGTTTTGACTCTTGTCAAGTGGCCCTTCTTCTCTGGCTCCGAACTTTCTCCAGGCAGCAGGCCTATGGGTGATAAAATTTCCCACTTCTGTCAATATTCCTTTCATTAAGCTATCCTTGTTTCAACCTTTTTTAGTGTGAATTTTGTTCTTGCTGGAACTATGACTTTTGCTGTTGTTGTTCCTGTTGAGATTGTGAAACCTGATGGTTACATGGGGATCCCAGAGAAGCCAAGGCAGAGGAAACAGTTAGCCTCTACATGGGCTACGTACTCATCAGTCCTCATTGTGGGTACTCTACGCTCCTCCTTCCAGCCTTACATGAAGTCCTCAACACTGATATGTTGTCTTTGGGTTAACTTTAAAGGTCTCTGTCAAACTACAACTCAGAAAAGTGCAACAAATTAAATATTTGGGCTCGGCTTAATTTGTCAAAGTGGTTTCTGTAAATTATGAGGGAGCAGGGATTATTTATTTATTTATCAATTCACTTATTTATTCATCCATTGATTCTTCATAAATTCCTTCTGTGAGCTTCCAGTGTATGCCTTTGTGCCAGTCTTCTGACTGGTGGGTAACAAAGGGCACACTCCACTGGCTCGGTGAAAAGAGTTGAATAGAAACTGTTATCACCACAAGGCCTGATGGTGCAGAAGAGGAAATATTATAACCAGAATCCAGAGAGTACTAATACTGTGGATTCAGTCCATCAGGAAGGAGCTGAAGTTGTAGAAGAATAAATCATGGCCAGAAGAGTACTACTCAGGTACAGAATGAATGGGAGGAACTGCTTCTACCTTTCTCTCTTCTCTCAATCAAATTTCCCAAGAGTGCCTCCTTTGGATTAAACCAAATATTAAGCCAGGAGGCAGGGTAGTCAGGTGAGTCAGTTTATAGGGGTAAGTTCCTTGAAGGACAAAACTGAGGAAGGAAAAGTATCTCTCAGTTTGTGACAAATGGCAAATAATTTATATAGTCTCCAAATGATGTACAAGGTGAATTTGTAAATCCTGATGAAGAAGATACTGGCTCTTAAATGACCATTTAGGCACGGGTTTATTTCTGGGTGCTCTATTCTGTTCCATTGATCTATGTGTCTGTTTTTATGCTAGTACTATGCTGTTTTGATTATTACAGTCTTATGGTATAGCTTAATATCAGTTAGCAATTTTGTTCTTTTTTCTCACAATTGCTGTGGCTGTTTGAGGTTATTTAATCTATGACAGAGAAGGCAAGAATATACAGTAGGGTAAAGGCACTCTGTTTCATAAATGGTGTTAGGCAATGTGGACAAATGCATGCCAAAAAAAATGAAACTGGACTCCCTTATTATACCATATACAAGAATAAACTCAAAATGGATTAAAGAATTAAATATAAGACCTGAAACCATAAAATTCCTAGAAGAAAACACAGGCAGTGAACTCTCAGACACTGCTGCCGTGATTTTTTTTTTTTTGACCTATCTCCTCGAGTGAGGGAAACAAACAAAATAAACACATGGAACTACATCAACTAAAAAGTTTTTGCACAGCAAAGGAAGCCATCAACAAAATGAAAAGATAGCCTACTGAATGGGCAAGATATCCACCAATGACACATCTGATGAGGGGTTAATATCAAATATTTATAAAGAGCTCATACAACTCAACACCAAAAAAACAAAGAAATCCAATTAAAAAGTGGTCAGAGAACCCAAACAGACATTTTTCCAAAGAGGACACACAGATGGCCCATAGACATATGAAAAGATGCTCAACATCACTAATCATCAGAGAAATGCAAATGAAAACCACAATGAGATATTACCTCACACATATCAGGATGGCTATCATCAATAAATCAACAAACAAGTGTTGGCGAGGATGCGGAGAGAAGGGAAGCCTTGTACACTGTTGGTGGGACTGCTGATTGGGATGGCCATTATGGAAAATGGTTTGAAGTTTCCTCAAAAAATTAAAAATAGGACTATCCTATGACCCAGAAATTCCACTTCTGGATATTTATCTGATGAAATCCAAAACACTAATTCAAAAAGATATATGCACCCTTATTTCACTGCAGCACTATTTAAAATAGACAAGATATGGAAGCAAATTAAGTGCCCATCAATAGACAATTGGATAAAGAAGTGGTACATATATACAAAGGAATATTACTGTGTAATAAAAAAGAATAAAATCTTATCATTTGCGACAACTTGAATGGACCTAGAGGGTATTATGCTAAGTGAAATAAGTCAGACTGAGAAAGGCAAATACAATATGACCTCTCTTATATGAGAAAGCAAAACACCATACGACCTCACTAAAGAACAAAATAAATGAACAGATAAACAAAACAGAAACAAATTCATAGATGCAGAAAACAAACTGATGTTTGCCAGATGGAAATGGGATTAGGGAGCTGAGTGAAAAATGTGAAGTGATTCAGAAGTACAAATTGGTAGTTACAAAATAGTCATGAGGATACAAAGTACAGGATAGAAAATATAGTTAATAATGTTGCAACAACTATATATAGTGCCAGGTGGGTACTAGACTAATCGGGGGATCACTGCATAAATTATATAAATGTCTAAGCACTATGCTATACACCTGAAACTAATATATATAATAATATTGAATGCGAACTGTAACTAAAACAAAAAATATTTTTTTTTAAAAAGAGAAGATAATGGTTCTTTCTCACAAGGAGCTCAGAATATAAGGGTATATACAGAGTGTGCCAAAAAAATGTATACACATTTTAAGAAAGGAAAAAAAAAACTATATTAAAGTTGTAATACTCAATATATAGTCATGTTTGACTTCTGCAGTTACAAGAGGTGCTCAAAGTGGTTACCATCAGCGTCCAGACACCTATTATGGTGAACTCTGCTACATAGATAACACCTCTTAAATGTGTATACATTTTTTTGGCACCCTGTATATTCCACAGGCAAGAACACTATTGTGTTTCTCCAAAAATAAGACATAACTGGACCATCAGCTCTAATGAGTCTTTTGGAGCAAAAATTAATATAACACCCAGTATTATATTACATTATATTATATCATATCATATCATATCATACTATATTTATTATATTATAAAGACCCGGTCCTATATCATATTAAAATAAGGCTGGGTCTTATATTAATTTTTGCTCCAAAAGACTCATTAGAGCTGATGGTCCAGCTAGGTCTTATTTTTGGGGAAACACAGTAGGGATATGTGGAGAAATTGACTTCACTAGTCAGAATTATCTCCTTGGGAAAGTATGATTCTTCTCTGTGACAATAAATTCTTGTTCAGACTCAATCAAAAGAGACACTGATAACAAAATAGTTTCTTCCATGCTTAGTTTACAAAGATAAGAAGTTATGTTTGGATATTCAATAGGCCACTTCAGTTATATCAGAACAGTGCATGTATACTCATTGCCACCCTTCAGAGAAAGGCTTCTCATCATTTTCTTGAAACTATATTGCACAGAGACTACAGAAATTGGAAGTTCCTCCAGTGAGCACTCCATGGTTGGTTAGATTAACCTGTAATTGGATTTCAAGAGGACATTTTAAAATTGGAGGTCTACAAGACCACCATCAGATTCAGTGATTCACTAGAACTCATAAAGCTCTGAAATTGTCATGCTTACTATGATGGCTTATTAAAGCAAGAGGATACAGAGTAAAATCGACAAACAGAAAAGACACAGGGGTAAAGTCCGGGAAAAACCAGTACCAAGCTTCCAACAGTCTCCTTCCAGTGAGGTCACACAGAATGTATTTAATTCCTCCTAATAACGATGTGTGATACATGGAAAAGGTTGCCAATAAAGGATATTTTTCTGAGACTGCTTGTCCAGGGTTTCACTGGGCATTAGCAACATAAGCATGTAGCACCTAGGTGACTGACCTCAGTTGTTCACACTCCAGGCCCCCAGAAGGGAAGCAGGTGTTCAGCATAGATAATATTATCAGCATAAACTATTTGGACAAACTGATACACTGTGGTTCAAGGCCTCACAGATGCAAAAGCACTCTTATCAGACAGAACATTCCAAGAGCTTAGTGCTCAATGGCCAGTGAAGAGCCAATCATCAAAATAGCCTTTCTTGAGATTGTGCAGGGTTTGAGCAGTCATGGCCTGCTGTGTGAACCTTTTTTCAAACACCTGTAAAAGTGCTAGATTTGATTTTCTAATTCCTCTCTCAATGTGAGCAGCAGCATGTGTGGGAAAATTATCAGTAGCCCATGTCTATAACTGCTCTAATTGGAAGCTAGTCACCAGCAATATTGTGAGATTAATCATGTTGACTCTTGGGTCCCCAGCTTCTCCTCTGTATCTTTTCACCACCTTCAGGGATCCCTCAAAATCTTGTTTCAAGTTCTCACCATCCTCATCTTCTCTTCTCTCATCAAACCCCATTTTCAGAAAGCCTTAGAAATTACCACTAACTATGTACAGTGAGCCTAAGTCTCTACTTAGGGAGTTTATACCTTAATGTCCAGCTATTCCTGGTAAATGACAGGATTTGGCCTCTGATAAAAGAAGACGAACCCTCTGGCAAATCATCATATTGGGCTGTCACTAATCCCAGCCCTCTGTTTTAGAGGTCTGATATTTCACCCCTGGGACCTTATTTATACTATCAAGAAAATTGTCGGGAAGAAACAAGAGTGTGGCATGAACATGGGGAAGCAAAAGAAAACGAGGAAGTATGCGACAATGAAGCGAATGCTTAGTCTCAGAGATCACAGGCTTAAAGAAAAGGATAGGTTAAAACCTAAAAAGAAACAAAAGAAAGATCCCAGTGCACTCAAGGAAAGAGAAGTCCCCCAACACCCTTCCTGCTTATTCTTCCAGTATAACACACAGCTGGGCCCACCTTACCACATCCTGGTTGATACCAATTTTATCAACTGTTCCATTAAAGCCAAACTAGACTTAGTTCAGTTAATGATGGACTGTCTGTACGCCAAGTATATCTCTTGTATAACTGACTGTGTAATGGCTGAAATTGAGAAACTGGGGCAAAAGTATCGAGTGGCTCTAAGGATTGCCAAGGATCCAAGATTTGAACCATTACCATGCGCACACAAAGGAACCTATGCAGATGACTGCTTAGTACAGAGAGTAACTCAGCACAAGTGTTACATTGTGGCTACGGTTGACCGGGACCTTAAACGAAGAATCAGGAAAATCCCTGGAGTTCCCATCATGTACATTTCTAACCATAGGTACAACATTGAACGGATGCCAGATGATTATGGAGCCCCTCAATTCTAATTCTTAAAAGACAAAATTCCTCTGCTTTCCTTCAACCAACTTTCTTTGTTGCCAGTGTATGAAACACGCTAAAGAATGAATTATTATTCAACTCACCCATTTGCTCTATTATGTTGCTTTGAAAATGATATTTTTGTATCATTTTAAAATGTGTTGCCTCTTTTTATAAATCCAATGACTGCTCATTAAAAAAAAGAAAATAAAATTGTCAATTCCCACTCCTGAAGACTGACCATTGATTATCAGCTCACTACTATTCACGTGATAATGAAACCCAGCAAAACAGTTCACAATGATATCGATGTAGGTGATGTTGGATCTGCCTGTAGTTTCTGGGTGTGGGCCAGGATAGTGTCTCGTGACGCTGAAGAATGGAAACACGGACCAGAGAGAGGCAAAAAGTTTTAAAAAGAGGATAGTTTATTAGAGGCAGGAGAAGAGGTTGCAGCTCCCTAGCAGGAGGGGGTCCCGAATGGGGGGGGTGCCCCATGACTGAGGCAAAAGCTCTTACTTTTATACCTTTCCTTGCCTGCTTGGGGAAGGGAAGCTGTTTGCAGAAGGAAACTTGTTTGAAGAAGGGGACTGGTGCCTTTTAATGAAATTTATCTACCAGGTTTGTTCTGCTTGTGCATCCTAAAGGAATTAGCAAAATAACCTACTCTTATCTATCAGATCTGCTCTATTTGTCAGACCAAAAGGAATTTTGTGACTAATCTCAGGGCCTTGTTACATTATGTCCTGGAGTGAAGGAGTGATTTCAAAACCTGAAGTTTTAGGATATGGCTGTCATTTGTTTATTCCACCAGGGACCTTTCTGTCTACCTAGGGACATGCTAACTATCCCGTATCAATATCCCTAATCAATTTGTTGGGTGCAGCATATCCCTCCCCTTTCTCCATTTGAAAATATAACTTGTCAAATAATAACTTGAACAAAGTATAGTGAGTTCCTATGTGTTGCCATAACTAACACAGCACATTTCCCCACTTTGTGAATTGGTATTTCTCAGACAATCACCTTTAATTGGTAGATTGTTTTTTTGAAATAAAAACATCACCAAGGGAGCGCATTTTACATTTGCTTTTTCCTCTAGCCCTGGCTGAATTTCAACTAAAAAAAATTGTCAGAACCACAAAGTGACTTGATTGGAAGCAGAGTGGAAAACTACCCATAAAATTTCGATAGCTGACTTCATATTATGTTTTTCCTTTCCCCCTACAAAAACTCTGAAAGAACACAAAATCATTTGTTATTTGGAGATAAGCAGCCATGTTTGGGACAATGTAATTATGAATAACACTTTATATTCTAGGCAAAGAAATGTGCATATTAATATTTTTATAAATGCATATTTTATAAATGCATATGAATATTTTTATAAATGCATGTATAAATGCATATTAGAAAGACATTTTTGTAGTACATGTTTGTCTATGAGATCAGACAATTAAGTTTGAGAACTTGTTGCAAAGATGTTGCTAATCTTTTTTGATATCAGAGGGATTATTCATTATGAATTTGTACCAACTGGACAAACAGTTAACGGAGGTTACTATTTGGAAGTAAGCTGAAAAGGCTGCATGAAAAAGTTAGACGACCTGAATTTTTCATCAACAATTCATGACTCTTGCATCACGACAATGTACCAGCTCACACGGCACTGTCTATGAAGGAGATTTTAGCCTGTAAACAAATAATTGTATTGGAACACACACCCTACTTACCTTACCCAGCCCCCAATGACTTCTTTCTTTACTCGAAGATAAAGGAAATATTGAAGGAAGACATTTTAATGACATTCAGGACATCAAGGGTAATACAACGATGTCTCTGATGGCCATTCCAGAAAGAGTTCCAAAATTGCTTTGAAGGGTAGACTAGGTGCTGGCATTAGTGCATAGCTTCCCAAGGGAAGCACTTCGAAGGTGACCATAATGATATTCAGCAATGAGGTATGTAGCATGTTGTCTACAATGAGTTCGCAAACCTAATTTTCAGACCTCATATGCATGTAAAGGTACTGAATACACAGTGTGTCAAGATCAGTGGTCTCATTTTTTAAAAGAAATTGTAGAAAATGCACAAGAATGTGGAATGTAAATCTAGTATCCTACAGTGCAGAAGGCTGTAATAGTACAGCCCTCTTTGGAGCATATGTTTTTCTATGATGACATAAGAAAGGAAAACAGGACCCCTTAAGACATTTCTAGCTTTGGATACCTCATAGACATAGAGAAAGAGACATAGCAAAAAGGTATTTGCTTTGCTGAAACCAGGTGGGCATTGACCTTATTGTGGTGCCATTGCTGTTTTCTTTCTTTACTTTCTTTTCTTTTTCTTTTTCTTTTTCTTTTTTTTTTTTTTTTTTTTTTATTTTCTATAGAAAACGAAGAGGGTAACAGAAAGTTACAGACTGAGGTCCATTGCTCCCGGTATATTTGTAGATAAACAATGAAAAGTAGAGATGTTTACAGTGTAATTTTTTGTAACAAAATAAACATGGCATATTGATAAGAGATAAAACGTGAGTTGAACAATTTCCCTTAACTTGGGGTAACATGGTATTAATTTAGAAAGATAGAGAAAAACTTCAGCTCCTCTTTCCAATTTCCAATCACTTTGTCATAGCCTGTACATAGGAATTTTTCCCTCGAGTGCACTCTCTACACAGCAGCCAGAGTGAGTTTTATAAAGCGCAAATTGAATCCTGGCATCCCTGCTTAAAATTTTTCAGGGGCTTCCTATTGTGTTTAAAATCTGAAATCATCCTATAGCCTCCCAAGCTCTAGGTGACCTCGCCCTTAGGCTTCATTCTCAACCTTTGTCCCTGCCAACAACCTCCTTATTTACCATATTTTAGGTTACCTGGCCAGCTGTCTTGTTATCCCTAACACACCAATCACTTGCCTGTCTCTGGGCCTTTTGTAATCACTGCTCCCTCTGCCTGGAAAAAGCCCTTCACTTCTCTTGGCAAGGCTGGTGCCTTCTCTTTATTCAGGTGGGCACAGAAATGTTACTGTGTAAAAGAAGGCTTCCCTAAGAGCACTCATTTATTTTTCAACTTAGCCCTGGGCTTGCTATCCTGTTCTTTATTGTAATTTTTAATCACACTCACATATACACATCCTGTGTTCACTGATATCCTTCCTCTGTCCTTTTCTATCGCATTTATTGTCAGAAACCCACTGGTTCATTCAGTTACAGACTCAATCTTACCATATTATAGTCACCGTCCTTGCCCTGGAGCAAAGTAACGTAAAGCATCATTTTGTCTTCCAGTAATAACTGAATTGCATTATTCTGGGTTTAAAATAATCTATTGATCTATTCAAACTATTCACTGAACCTAAAATGCATTAAACACTGTACTAGGTACTTGGGATGCATTTTGAAACAAAACAGATAAATTCCTGCTTTTGTGGAGGGCTTATTCCAAAAGAAAAGAAAAAGAAAAAACAAACAGACGGTCACCTAAATGACTAATCCATTCCAATTTTGATAAATGCTTCAAAAAGTGCAGCGTCCTAGGATTGCATATAAAGCCCATGCTAGTTCTGAAGAATGAGAAGGACATAGCTAGGAAAAAGGGAGATAGTGTTCTGGAATAGATGGTGAGAAAGCTCTGAAACAGGGAGATTTACTGTGTGTTTAAGGTTTAATGAAGAGGGTTGTGGGGCTAAAGCATAAAGGGCGAGGGGACAAATTGTATAAAATGAATGAGGAATAAAGCAAGACCTAGATATTGCAGTCCTCAGGAGGCTACACCCAAAGAACTGGAATACGTCAAAAGAGCGAGAGTAGGTCATGAAGTGAGTGACCAGAGTTTTGTTTCTACAAGATTACATTTTTTTCCCCTTTTTTCCTTTTATTTTTTGTATTAGACTCAATCAAGTGAGGATAAAAATATCTTGTTCAGTGCTTGACACATGGCAGGCACACCAAACATATTTAATAAATGACTAAACAAGGCAAGGAGAAGATATGCTTGTCATTAAGACTGTACGATTCTTGAGAACAGAAAATTTGTTTTTTATTTGACACCCCTCTCTTTTGACTTCCAACAAACTCTATGAGACAGAGGAGGTGTTTATTGTGCATTTGCTAGGTTGTTTTACCTTTTACTATCTTTCCATCTTCCAGTTGTGCCAATATCTCTTCAAACTACTAGGTCACAAAAGTACCTCCCCCAATATGTGGTGCCTCCTATATTCTCTGATGCTGGAATTTGAAAATTAATGTAAGAGGACAGGCCTAAAAAATAAAATAATCCTTCACCCCCAACAGCCGCACAAATGCACAGATATACACTCTTAGATCCTTATATTTCTGTGTGAAGCAGAAAAGGGAAGAATGACAGTGTTTTAGTGAATCTGTCCTATGCCTTTTGCCTGGTTTTGATGATCCCTATCTTCATTTGCTGTAATCATCGGAATTGCACATTTGCTTAAGTGTGTGCGCGATGGCATATGACGAGTGAATGAAAATTGGCAGCCTGGTCATTTTCACTCCGATCAATATTTCCTTCCACTCAATTAGCATGTGTTCTATGGTTTTAAGGCGTACTTATTGGTTCTGCCATTTTGCTATAAACCTTAAGTGTTGCACTTTCACGCTGCATCATAATTACTTTATTAGTGGTTGAAATAATTTGTAAAATGTTGAGGGAATGTTCTCGCCCAAAGCTCTGGTGTGAGACCAATATAATGAAACATTTTAACCCTTTTCAAAGTGAAGACTATAATGCCTTTTGTTTCACATAGTAAAATCTTCTTTAACCAGAGACAATAATTAACTGACTGTTTTAAAAAGTGTTGTTTTTTGTCTCTTATATTCAATTGTGCTCTTTATATTCCTGTGAATATAATTTGGTTTATCTTTTCATACCTGTTCTGCTTTCCCCATGCTTCTTTTTTATTTCTTTTTCATTTTTTCAATAGAACTATATTTCAGGATGTGTATTTTCTATTGAATAAAGTGCAACTTACTATTTTCAAAGTGCCTCAACTAATTGGCTTTGTGGTGATAGTACAATCATATTATTGTATAGGTGAGGAAAAAGAAAATATTTTAATCATTGAAGTCCTACCAGAAAATCGTAACCATAAATATTTATTTTACTGACATTACCTTGGGTTGGCACAAAATCTTCCTCTTTATCTCCTGATGTTAATCTTTACTCAGAGATCAGATGGTTTAGTTTTGTGCCCCATATCTTGGAGCTGGACTGGCTTTCCTACAATCTGGGGTTTTGAATGTCAGTCATCATCTGTATGCCTTGTGGACCTGTCCATTCTCATAGCCACCAATGCTCATATTGAGAGGATTTCCCTTCTTAAGTATATTACAAACTCTTAGTGGTCTACTAAAGGAAAGCCCTATCTCATAATTTCTCTTAATGTGTTCTCGTAAGTTCTTTTTTTAAAGGCAATTGGTGTCATCTCCTCCCTAGATTGGGATAAAATAAGTGACATCGCACATTTATGCACCCTCTTTTTTGTTTTCTACCAAGAATCAACTTGTTTCTAAGATACAAGGTGAGTAAACAAATTCTCCACTCCTGCTTGAAGAATTCTCTTGCAGAGTGGGGACTGATGTTTTACTGGTGGCATTCAATGTGTACTTTTACAGACCCCTCTGGAATTCTATTATTTCTGCAAGAGAACCTATCACTGAACTTGAAAACTAAATGAGATTTTCTGCTGTGTCAGAGGTAAATGAACCACATCTAGACAATAGCTTAGGTACTTGTATGGTTTCTCATGATGAAAGTTTTATGGTCTTTCTGCTAACCTAAGAAAGTAAAATAGGTAAGCTTAACTGATCATATCTCCGATGCAGAACAAAAATCGCACTCATTATTTCTTATTACATTTATCTTGTTTCACATTAAATTAATATTTGTAATCTTCGACCTGAAGCCCCTAAGAGAACCCCACAGGAAAAAAACATTACACTAAGAATGTGTTAAAGAACTCAGCCCTTCCCCCATTTCATGGGCTTGGTGCAAAGCAACCATATAAAAAGGTAAACCAGAAAAGAAGGGCAATATCTATAACTGAAGTGAAATTGTACATTTATATAAACAGAATAAATTTACTAGTTTTTCAAAACATTTTTCCTTATTTTGAATGGAGATAATGAGACCAAACATATGCAATTATGTCTATATATTTGTGTTTGATTTTTGTCCACATATTTATTTTCATTTAGCTTTATATCTGCTAGCCTCACAAGCGATACCTTTTAATTGTAGATATCATGGCCAAATGCAAGGGAGACCCCAAGGACTATTTTGGAAAACTTGCTGATTATACATATTAAAATAAGACAATATTAGTCTGTAGAAGTATTTATAGTAAAACAGTTTTGTTCCAATTTATGGACTCTTTTACATCCACTCTGTCTCTTTCTACAAAGTAATAAAACAGGACATAAATAAACTATAGGGAAAAAAGAAAAAGCAAATAAAGTATGAGGAATATATCTATCTTGGTTTTATTTGTGTCAAAACAGCAATAAACTGGAAAAATATATTCAGCTAAGATGCTATTTTGATTTTATTTATAAAGGCTACCATCTCTGGCCTAATGTTCATTAGCTTTGTCCTTGTTACCTGGTTACAGATTTATAATTTTTGTCTCTCTTGTTATTGATGGCTCTAATGTAGACAGTAGCAACTGAGGGCCTGAGGAAAACACTTTAAATCTCTATTCAGAGATGCTGCTATTTTTTTTTTTTTTTGTATGTGCCTAGTGCTGCTGATTATAATGATCTGGTAAAGGAATAGTCTTATAATAAAAAATAAAAATAAAAAAATTAGTGATAAGTAGCAAAGAGGTGGTCTAAGATGGCCTGTGTTTGTTCTATTAATTAAGGGCATTCTTAAAAAAATTATTTATTTGATAATAATTGGTATTGGTAGAAATGATATTGAACTAGGTTAGTAATTCTCCCCTAATTGTATCACAAATATTTGAAGTGTGGTGGTTATATTATTAAAGAGTTTTCTTACCAGAGACATGCCAAGAATTACTTGCTGACCAAATAAACATAACTATAAATGTTATATTGGGGTGAACAAAATATTTAAAATAAAAATTATGGCCCTGTAGTTGAATACTTATACTGACAATAAAGATGGATGGATAATTAGATCCTGAAAAGCCTAAGTATAAAGGTTCAAACGTACACTGGTCTTGAGTGCTTTCAAGTTCTCATGAGTATTCCACACTAAATTAAAATTTCCATCTCTTGATCGACCTTATTTCTTATAAAGTAGAATCAGAGTTATTAGATGAAAAATAAGAGGCAACCTACATTAGTGATTCTCAAATCATAGCCCCTAGACCAGCAGTATCAACAACACTAGAACTTGTTAGAAATATAGATTCTTTGGCCTAATCCTGGACCAATTAAGCCAAAAACTCTGCGGTAAGGAAGTGTGGCACATAAATCTGTGTCAATCATCAAACCAGTGAAATTGTGATATGCTGAGCTTTGGGATCCACTGCTCTAGAACAAGGTTTCCCACCCTCAACACTATGGACATTTGGACCGTTTAACTATTGTAAGGGGCTGTCATCCATACATGCTAGGAGATCTAGAGACATCCTGTACTCTACCAACTAGATACCAGTACCATGAATCCCAGTCATGGCAGCTGAAAACGACTCCAGACATTGCCAAGGACTCCTGAGGAGAAACATCATCCCTGGGTTCAGAACCACTACTCTAAATAAGTAACTGAATTTTATTTGGAACTTGTTAAAATGAAGATTTATGTGCCCAAACTCTTCAGTCTGATTTATTAAGTATATGGAAGGACTCTATGTAATCTGTGCCTTCAATAGGAATCAGCACGTTAGTGGCTCATGAGTCATATTTTGAGGAACGGAACCTCTATATTAATTGTTCTCAAACTTTGCTGGGTGTTTTTTGTTGTTGTTTGTTTGTTTGTTTGTCTATGTGTGAGTGATTCCAAAAGGCAACCTTTGAGCCACTGCTCTGACTCAGTAGGTTCCTACCCCGGTGCACATTACAATCCCATGGGGAACTTGGAAAACTTTTTGTGCCCAAGCTCTGCCTCAGAACAGTTACCTTATGGCTTCTGAGTATGGGACTCTGACCTTAGAAAAATGATTCTCAAATTTTTCTGAACACTGGAATCATCTGAGGATCATTAAAAAGTAGTGAGGGCTAGTCCTCATCCCCATTCTGACATAGTCAGTATGGAGTGTGAACTTCCAGTTTCAGGAGATTTTAATGTTCAACAAAGTGTGGACACATTGCATTAGAATGCCTCAGAAGCTTTTCAGATGTTTCTAACAAGCAAAAAGTGTTGAAAAACTGCTGTGGGCTGATTTCAAACCTAAGCTTAAGTGGCTAGTTTAGCTTGTTCTTTCCAGTAATGAAGGTACAATAAATGATCCCATTGAATGTTATGAATTGCGAATAGCTAAAGATGCCTGAATGAAGTTTGGAGTACCAAATGGGGAAGCCTTGTTAGAGACTTGGTAATAACAGAGAATGTGGTATTATTTTAAAAAATAAAAAAATAAAATCAAAAAGGAGGTCTTATAGTATACTGAAGAACAAATAGTGCTCAAAATCCAAGGCAAACAATTACAAACAATTGGGTATGATTACTGGGCATCAGTATTTTCTAAAGATTCGTAAGTGATTCCAATGTGCCTCAAAGCTTTAGGAAACACTCTATGATTCTACAGCACTACCAACTCTTTATCATTTGTCAACAATTTCCTATAGATCACACATTCTTAGAGAGCAAGCACCAGGCCTATGACTTATTTACTTATTTTATATTATAAAAAGAGTGTCTTTTGCTCTTTCAGAGATACTTTTTAATGTCTTGATTGAATCAGTCAGTTGAAACAATCGAATACTCCACAATTATGTCATTTGCCTGTATATGACTCAGGATGTTATAAAAGACTGAGGCTGATAAATTCCTTCTGGAGCAAGGAATCAAGATGTAGATTAATTTATCTACTCAGCATTTTACACTTTAATACACACTGTGTATGTTTATATATATGTATATATGTCCTGGGGGTGCCAAAAAATATATATACAAGTGGACACTTTGGTCAACATTGCTCAAGCAGCAGTCCATCATAATCAGAAGTGTCTGGATGCTGATGGTAACCACTTTGAGCACCTCTTATAATTGTGGAAATCAAACGTGACTTGTATTTATCTTTTGTTATTGGTATATATTGAGTATTACAATTTTAATACATTTTTCTTTTTTAAAACATGTATACATTTTTAGCACCCTCTGTATAAATATTTACATATACATCTATGTATATACATACACACACATATACAAGTATGAAACACACTGTGTTATACATTATGGATGTTATAAGAAGGAATAGTAGAACTCTCTGTTCTAAACAAGTTCATAATAGGAAAAGAAAGATGGAAATCATTTTTTAATGAGTCATTTCTATAACCGCATTATGTACTTGAAATAAATTCATGCAAAGTATCAAACTTTCTTCTGAAGTTTAAGAGAGAAAAAAGGGAGGGTTGCCAGAGTAATACACATTGGAGACCTTCTCTTTTAGTGCCATTAATCAAATGATGACTGAAAAGTTATCTTTATATTAGTCAAGGATCAAATCAGGTGGTGCAAGAACTTGCAGCAAAGTATTGAAATGGAGCTTCCTTCACTTGGGCAAGTTTTCCAGCGTAAGTCCTCTCTTTTATGGTCAGTATGGGATTTGCTGGGTTTTTTTTTTTTTTCTGTCTCATTTCTTTGGATTTGGAATAACAGTAATATTTCAGAGGCTCAGTCGCTGCCATCCTAGATCTCTGTCTGATCTTTTGTATAAAGTTCCCCCTTTGTGAGATACATAGTTTGAACTCAGCAGTGTTGTGTTGTGGTTATGTGCTTTAAATAAATGAAATCTGATTTTTTTACAAAATTTTACTAAAAGCTTTAATGTTTGGGGTGGCTGGTTAGCTCAGTTGGTTAGAGCACGGTGCTAATAACACCAAGGTTAACAGTTCGATCCCCACATGGCCACTGTGAGCTGCACCCTCCTTAAACAAACAAACAAACAAACAAAAACATAATAAAAATTTTAATGTTTGAGACATTTCAAAGCAGAACTGCTCTGACTGAGCAAAGTAGGCTGCCAATAGCCTTCCTTACAGAGGTTCCTCTACCTTTGAGGTACCTTTCAGAATTCCTGGTCGGAGGAGAACAAAATCTGAAAAACATCAAACTAGATTTGTCTCTAATTACTTTCAGCTCTTACATTTTCGGTTTTGGTGATTTTTAAAAAATTAGTATAAGTGATTGTAGACCAGTAAAGTAATACCAAATAAAAGATTTAGGTAGATCCAGTGGAAGGACAATGTGGGGAGTGTAAATACTGAGAACTATCCATCACACACAGATTTCAGTGCAGATCTCATGTAGAGATAGGAATTTTTCTGTGTCTGCCAGGAACATAACAAAAACTCCTTTATGCACTGAAAGAAATCATGCCCCTTCGAATATTAAATGCCATCCACAGAAATGCCAGACCCCATTAAATATGGAATGAGAAAATTGTAAAAGATTGCAGTTTTATTTTCCTCTTTTTTGCAAGTCAGTTGAACACACATTTACTTTAAAAGAAAACCTTAAACCTCTATGCAAGAGTTATTCCCTCTGCAGCTGTTGTCGAAATATGACAGGCCAGAATACAGTGTTGATTGAAGAGTGGGATTTTAGTGCAGTGAGATTTGTTTGTGCTTTGAACTGCATGCTTTGTGGCTTTATGGAAAGATGTACTATTTCTCTGAACGTTGTCCAGCAAGCTGCTGCACAATGGATCTTAACAAACTCTATTTGGTGGGAAATAAATATTATAGCATCCTGGGACTTTCATTAACCCAATGCAAAAACATTTTGTGATGAGGTGCCCAATCACATCCTCTAAGAACATACGTATAAATAAGCAGATGAAGTTCTGAAAGTACATTTGTGGAATGAGCTCCCCTCCTCCAGTGGAGGAGACTGGACAGCTAAAGCTGGGCTCCCATTGTTTACTGCTGATAGTAAGAATTAATAATAGATACTCTGAGCATATTTTATTGATTAGACCTGATCCTGGACCACAAAGATCTACCAAGTTCACCAAAGCTATCTTTTATTAAAATCCAGAGCCCAGCAACTAGAAAACAAAGAGGAACAAAGTAAGCTAACTGGATACTAGCTAGAAAAGATTTAACTATAAATGCCTATTTTCTGGAATGGAAGTCTTCTCAGGCAGAAGTATTAGTGTTTTCTTCCAGGTGGTAGCAGAGGGGGATAAAAATTGCCCTACAGTTTAGGAACATGACCATTTTAGATCAATAAGTGACTAAATGCTAGGCATGTAGTGTCATCAGAAGATTATATAAATTTCCAAATGGATTCTTACTTAACTTTTAGGGCTTATTTACATGAAGTATCAGCAAGTAATTTCACTTCAAAGAGAAAGGCTCCCTAGTCACTCAATGGTTCGTTTGCTTCCCGATGTGAGAGATCTTGAAGCACGAAAGAGCAGGGTTCAAATTCATTCCTTTCTCTACTCCCTTTCCCTTTCTCACAAATACAAAAATTGCTCTTACCTCAGTGCTCTCTTTGCGTTTCTCTTATATCCCTTTTACCCTATCACTAGATTGATGGAAACTTGAGGGCAGGTCAGTACTTTTATTTCTCTGAGTATCCAATAAACCTTCAATCATACAGTTTTCTATATAATGAATCCAGGTTGGATAAATTAAAGAAATGAATAAATAAATATATTCACAAAAATGTCAAATATGAGTAAATATAGAATATTCTTATAAAAAACAAATGAGAATCTCTAATGAAATCTGTTTTGAAGGAGAGTCCTCATTTCTATATATCATAAAAATCTGAGGATTTGAAAGGCTTCCAGGATAAACAAGCATATATATATATATGTTTTATATAAATGTTTTTAGGCCACTGGGTATGATTTAGGTGATACCATGTTTTAGGCTTTTGCGTATAATGCATTAATATACACTGTTCATGTGGCCAAACAAAATAACTCTGTGAATATTATGAACCTGTGAACATTTGTAGAGCCAATGTTTTCTTGATTGTCAAAGAAGATATTGAGGCTTAGAAAGTTTGTGTCCTGCCCAAGGTCATCCAGATAGTAGATGTCCTACTCAGAATTAGAACTCAGGCCTACTAATTGCTGAAGACCTTTTTATCGTGAAAGAAACTACCTCATCTGCCTACCATGGTTGTAAATTGATGGTTAACACACTTAAGTCACACAAAAAAAGGCAACTGATCAGAGGAAAAGATCAATGAGTTGAATCAAAATAATAAAGGCTAAAAACACTTCAGGTTTTCATTTGTTTGTTTGTTAAAACTTATCTTATACTTTCTTGGCATCACTTAATGAGAATCCAGTGGTTTTCAAATGGTAAAATCAATGACAGGATAAAATATCAATAAATATAATTTCCTCTCCTACCTCACATACCCATGATAACTAACTAATAATTAATATTAATTAATATTAGACATAAGTTCACAAGCACAATATGCTTCCATTAGAGTGTCTTAAAAGTTACGAATCTCTCTCTCCTGGATACTCCATTAGGTAAATGACACAAACTTTGGAAGTTTTGTCTCTACCACTTTCAATGTAAATTACACTACACTTACCACTCTAACGGTCTCTCATCCACCTCTTAGGTGAAGCATTGGCTGAGTAGTGATGATAACTATTTTAAGCTACTGTGGAATTATTTAGCACACTTTCACATCGACATCTTTATTTAGCTCTTTGTCAGTTCATTCGTGGAAATAATGCAGTATTATAACGAGGGCTTTCTTTCCAGAAGTCAAGCCCACTGTTCCTCAGGGGGATGTTTGAAATAAGTGCTTTTTCTTAATTGCAATTAGAAAAACACTTACACTCTGGAAAGAACTGGGCCAAATAAATTGCACCTGTCATTTACACCATATGACAAACAGTCATGCTCGTAGTGGTCTGTACGTTAGCCCCAGAGCTCTGGGAATAGGAGCAAAGATAGAGCCAGGATAACACATTCAGAGACAAATGTTGGGCTAATATAATACAGTATGTCCTGTAAACTAAGGGAAATATGTTCTTTATTTGGTCTTAGTTAAAGGAGATTCAGCTGATTCTACACATCCACAGCCACTCTCTAGTTGATCCAATTTCTTAGTTTATTCAGGCTCAACTCTGAATAGAGCGATTCACAGGTTGTGTTGTTGTTATTGTTTGTTTGGTTTATTTCAGGTCTTTTCCCAGATCAAATACAAATTCCCCACGTAGTATATTAAGCTCTTATTAGTCACATACTCTTATTAGTTACAATCACTAGACTAACTTTCACTGGTGATACGAGAAGACAGATGCCGTATTCTGAATGATTGAATGCAAGGGACCCCAGGAAAGAGGGAAAGAGTTAAGACCATGAGGCTAACAACACAGAAGACATAATGTGTCACCTTCCTAGTTGTTATGTATGGGATTTGTCCTATACATGTAGGACAGTGAACTTAGCTTAGCAATGCATACATTGTGCTCAGTAAACATAGCAGATAGAGATATAATTGCAGGAGAACAAAGCCATGCATTTAAATTTCACTATATTCTCACGGACTTCTAAGGCAGTCTTAGAATACAGAGGAAGAGATAAATATTGCTTAACATAAAGAAAAATATTATAACAGAGCTGCTGAATAATGAGATTTAGTTCTACTTGAAATTTTGAACTATCAATCACAGCAAGTGTTCCAGAAAATGTTGGATGATCATGTCTCTGTGGCATGTGACATCACAGATATCACTGAAGGCATTCCTCCTGCACAAGGTAGGAGCTGAGCTAGGTAAGCTCTGTGACCCCGTTTCACCCTTAGATATGAACTGAAGCTCACACTGCATGAAGAGCTGCTTGAGAGAGACATCTTTAGATTTGAGATCATACCCAGAGTATCTACACTATGGAGTAGGCTCTATTCAACCAAGTGAGATCCCAAGGAAAGAGAAAATGTCACTGCAGAACAGAGGAGAGGTATTTAAAAAAGACTCCAGCTATGTTTTCCAAGTCATGAATATATCTACCAATACAACATCTTCCTATAAAAATTATTAAAGTTTCATCAATCATCAAAGCATCCCATCTTTTGGTTGGGCAATATAATGGATTTTATTTAGTTTACACTCTCCTCCTTGTTCAAATTAAAAATCAAGAAGATAAAAACTCATTATCGATCAAAATTATGCTTCTCCTTTTGTGTGATTGTAATGGCCCTATAAATTGAACACGGGTAAATGATATTTGAGAAATGGGCTCAAGTTCATGCATTCATTCCATTTTAAATTTATTTTTTTTGTATTCAGAATGCATTATTCATAACAACTTTATCTTTGAAGAAATTTAGCATTCTCAAGTTATTGAACTAGGAATAGGAAAGGAATTGTTTTACATAAAATATCATTGAACAATTAAATTATTCAATAAGTACCCATTTCAAATTTATTTTATATATTATGTTCTGGTTTTAGATGCTATGGTATTAACCCTAAGTACCAAACAGTATCCCTACCAACAGAAAACTTACAATCAAGATGTGACTACAAAAATAAGACATAGAGGACAAATGAGAGAACCAATAGTGTGAAGCTGATAAGCACAGGACAACACATATTTATCTTTCCTGTTTCAGAGTGTTTCTGCTGTTTCTTCAGTGGAGAACACTCTTACTCCAGGTGTTCGCATTGCTTCATAATGTCTGACTCTCCTATTGTTTATACGTCTCAGCTAAACTGCATTACCTAACTTTTTCCTTCATAACACACCATTATCTGAAATTATTTTATATATTAACTGATTTCCTGTCCTTAACACCAAAACATAAGATTCATTGGGGGAAAAGCCTCTTTTCTTCCCCTTTCCAATGTTATTCAGATATAATTGACATATACCAATGGGTGAGGTATAAGGTATACAATGTAATGATTCATTACATGTATTGCAAAATGATTACCACAATAAGGTTAGATAACACAGCCGTCACCAAATCCAGGTACCTTCTTAACGTTTTTGTGTGTGTGGTTAAAACATTCAAGATCTACTCTTTCGGCAACTTTCAAGTATATAATACAGTGTTAACTATAATCACAATGCTGTACATTAGATCCCTAGAACTTATTCATTTCAGAAGTCAAAATTTGTTTCCTATGACCAAAACTTCCCCATTTCCTGCAGCCCCAAACCCTGGCAACATCTATGCTACTCTGTTTTGATGAGTTCAGCTTTTTTAGGTTCCACATGTAAATGAGATCATACAGTGTTTGTCTTTCTCTGACTTATCTCACATAGTATAATGCCCTAGTATAATGCCATCCAAATAACAAGATTTCCTTGTTTTTTTAAGGTTGAATTGTGAATTTTTAAGGTTGAATTGTGACCATATATATATATATATGTATATATATATATATATATACACACACACATATACATACACACATATGTATATACATACATACACACATATATGTATATATAGTGTTAAAAATGTATACACATTTTAAGAAAGGAAAACTGTGTCAAAATTGTAATACTCAATATGTACTGATAACAAAAGATGAATAAAGTCACGTTTCACTTCTGCAATTACAAGACGTGCTCCAAGTGGTTTCCATCAGCGTCCAGACACTTCCGATTATAGTAAACTACTGCTTGAGCAACGTTGACCCAAGTGTCCACCTGTATACATTTTCGGCACCCCCAGTGTATATCACACTTTCTTTATCCATTCATTTGTGAATGAACACTTAGGTTGCTTCCACGCCTTGGCTTTTGTAAATAATGCTGCACTGAAAATGAAGTGCAGGTATCCCTTCAAGATAATAGTTTAATTTCTTTTAGATATATACATAGAAGTGGGATTACTGGATCATATGGTAGTTCTAGTCCTATTTTTTTTTTTGAGGGAACTTCATAAATTTATCCATATTGGCGTTATCAATTTACATTTGTACCGAAAAGGCTTTCTAAGACCTTGTCTATGGACACATTTTCTCCATAGTTCTCCTCCCCTCTTTGAGGTAGGGGCCTTCTTAAGTTTGTATAGTTTCTCTTGATCTTGTAATGCTAGGCTGGGTTCTGACAGACTCCTGTTTGCTTTCCCTAGGGTGGTGCTGAATGCTTACGTTTCTGTGGTTTTTTCCAATCTTGCAGAATTGGTCCACCTTTCTGTGTGTGCTAACCAGCCATCTACAAAGTTTCACTCATATTGCTTTCAGGAGCAAGCACAGGGCAGTAGGTGTCCATGGAGCTGGGGTGTGCCAGCCAGGCATAGAAAATGTCGGGGTACCCATGGGTTGCTTAGGGAGAGTCTCTAGGTGATACACCTCCAGAAGCCCATGGACATGCATCCTGATGGAGTCTTCAAAGAAGTTAGTAAGACCTATGTCCTTAGTTGCTTCTAAACCCTGACTGCTGTTCTCTCAGGCATCCCTTGACCCCAATTCATACAGCACACTTCAGTATTCTGGATGGCGTAAGAACAAAATTGGTCTCTGGCAGTGTCTGCATAGCTGGGGAAGCCTGGCACTCACTCGCATTGTTTCCCCTCTGGGGACAATCTCAGGATAAAAAGTTCACTCTTGGCACTGAGCTGTGCTACCTTAGAGAAGGGGATATGTACGCAAAGTGGAACTGTTCCTCCTACAGTCTTCAATGCTTCCACTCTCAGAATTTTGTTTTCCTCCAGGGGTGTGCTGCAACTTCTCTGCTGGACTCCTGAACGTCCACAAAGACATTTTTGTCCGTGGGTGATTGTAAAATCAGCGTTCTTTGGGGGGGAAATGGTAGTAAACTATTGTGTCATTTTGATGACATCACTATACCACATGTTATTTATCCATTCATCTATTGATGGACAATTAAGTTGCTTCCATGTGTCAGCTATTGTGGATAATGTTGCAGTAAACCTGGGGGTGTAGATGTGTCTTTGAGATAGTGATTACATTTCCTTTGACTATGCATATATATCAATAAAGCTTATTCTTTCTGATATACCGCGAGTGCCAGAAAAACGTATACAAGTGGACAACGTTGCTCAAGCAGTAGTTACCTGTAACTAGAAATGTCTGGAAACTGATGGTAACCACTTCAAGCACCCCTTGTAATTGCAGAAGTTAAATGTGACTTGTATTCATCTTTTGTTACTGGTATATGTTGAGTATTTCAATTTTATTAATTTTTCCTTTCTTAAAATGTGTATACATTTTTTGGCACACTCTGTATATATGATTTCTTCTGATACATATATACATATATATGTACATATATTTACATGACAATAAAGCTGAATATATATATGTATATATATATATATATATATACATATATATATATACATATATATATATATATAGAGAGAGGGAGAGAGACAGAGCTTTCTTTACGCATACTTCACAGAAATGTAATATATTTAAAGTGTATAACATAGTTTGATTACATATATATTATGAAAAAATTTCCACAATCAAATTAACACATTCATTACTTCATATATTTACTTTCTTTGGTGAGAACACTTTAGATCTATTCCATTAGTAAATTTCAATTATATAATACGGTATTATCAACTATTTTCACCATGTTTTACTTTAGTTCCTCAGAACTTATTCATCTTATAACTTGAAGTTTATATCCTTTTACCAACCTCTCCCTATTTCCGTCACCCACCAGTCCCTGGTCTTCACCATTCTACTCTTTGTTTCTATGAGCTTCTCTCTTTTTTTTTTTTTTTTTTAGTTTTCACATGTAAGTAATATGCAGTATGTGTCTTTTTCTATGTTATTTCCCTTAGCATAATGCCCAAGTTTCATCCATATTGTTGCAAATTACTAGATTTCCTTCTTCTATAAGGCTGAATAATTCTCCATTGTGTAATTAAATTTTCTTTTTCCATTTATTCATCAGTGACACTTAAGTTGCTTCCACATCTTGGTTATTGTGAATAATGCTACAGTAAACATGGGGGTACAACTACCACCTTATGACAGTGATTTTGTTTCTTTTGTATGTATACCCAGATTGCTGGAATACACAGTAGTTCCATTTTAAAATTATTGAGGATCCTTCATATTGTTTTCCATGGAAGTTGCACCAGTCTACATTCTCACCAAGTGTAAGAGGGTTCCTTTTTATCTATACTCTCACCGACACTTGGTATCTCTTATCTTTCTGAAAACAGCCACCCTAACAAGTTTGTGATGATATTTCATTATGGCTTTGGTTTGTATTTTCCTGATGATTAGTGATGTTGAACACCATTTCATGTACCTGTTAGTCTTGTTTAA
This sequence comes from Rhinolophus hipposideros, assembly GCF_964194185.1. Classification (NCBI taxonomy): domain Eukaryota; kingdom Metazoa; phylum Chordata; class Mammalia; order Chiroptera; family Rhinolophidae; genus Rhinolophus; species Rhinolophus hipposideros. The sequence continues at coordinate 18,339,141 of NC_138058.1, read as the reverse complement.
TGCTATTGAATTGTATGAGTTCCTAATATTTTTTAGATACTAACCTTTTGTCAGATATATGGTTTGAAATATTTTCTCCCACTACATAGACTGCCTTTTAATTTTGTTGATTGTTTCTTTTTGTTTTGCAGAAATTAAAAATAAAACACAAAAACAATACAACAAAACTGTTTTCTTATTCCATGTTCTATTCTCAGATGTAGGAGAGTGTCTAGAAACAAATAAATGCTAAGGAAATTTTACTATTATTATAATAAATGAATTTGTAGAATGAATGGTTATCAAAGGAACAAGTCATTGTGAGCTGGAATGCTTAAGAAAAAGATCCAAGTAGTTTCATTTTAATCTGCAACTCAAAAATGTGTATGAATTGAGTTAATCTGAATGGACAAGGAGAAGCATTCTAAATTTGGGGAAAGAATACAAAAATATGTGCTTAGATGACGAGAAGCAATACAGGAGATGGTGAAAACCTGGGTTATTCATATTAGTGGTGGATCAATTTAATAGAGTGATGTTTAACAGCAATCAGTTTCTTACTTTCTATGCATGAGACATAGTTATTCTTTCCACAGATATTTACCAAGTGCCTAAGTATTTTGGGAAATGTTCTATATACCAAGGAAATATAATAGGGAAAAAAAGAACCAAATTGGAGACAATAAAATAAAGTGGAAATAAATACAATTATTAGTACAAACTAAATATCATGAAAGAAATAGAGTCCTGTGATAGGTACTGAGGTTACAAAGCTGAAGAAGACATATTCTGCTCAGAGCAGTTCATGATTTTTTAAAATTTAATTGGAAAAAGAAAGTAAACAAAAGTAAAAAAGCAAAAGATAATGCAGTAAGTACTATGATAGAAATCTACATAAAGTGCAGCCTGAGAGGGCATTGTAGTCAAGAGCTTGTGTCTGAGGCCATAGAACTAGCTGTGAGATCTGGTTTATAAATCTCAGAAGCTTCATTCATATAATGGGTAAAATTGTAGTTGAATTTTTATGAGGGTCAAATAAAATAAACCAAGTAAAATTCATTCTTTCTAGTATATAAGTTCTCAAAAAACTTATTTGTTGTAACTATTGTAGATTTATTTACTTTAATTGCTATTATAGCCCAATTATCGTGGCCTGTATCAATTAACTTTTACAGTTCCCTATTGATTTACACTTTCTTGCCACAATATGAAGATGAAGTCCCAATAGATTATATACTTTGTGCAACGTCATATAGCTGGGAGTAGGTGGCAATTCAGATCCTTGTGTACTTAGCCACTATGCTATTCAGTTTTCTGAGCTAAGGAGTGGACACAAAGTGTGACGTGGACATTTAACGATGGCCAGGATTTCAGTAAACAAAGATAGGAAGAGGATTATTGATTCAGTGTTGGCAAAGACAGAAACTTGAAGACATCCAGCATATTAGGAAAATAGAGACACTTCATGGCTAAAGTTCATTTGTGTGGGGAAGGTGAGAAAATGTTGGAGAGTGAAATTAACAAGTTAGGACAGAGCAGTGGTTCTCAACATTTTTAGTCTAAGTATCGCATAATACTCTTAAATTAATGAAGATTCCCAAGGAGTTTTTGCTTATGTCATATGTACTGATATTTATTGTGTTAGAAATTAAAATTGCGAAATGTTTAAGGACTTTATTAAGTGTATGAATATTGGACCCATTTCATGCTAATATGAAAAATATATTTTTACAAATATCCTTAATGTGTGCTGCATCCATTTCCTATGTGGCATATGACATTACCACAAATTCAGAGGATTAACACAAGAACAGTTTTTTTATCTCAAAGCTGCCATGGGTGAGGAGTCCAGGCCTCACTGAACTGAGTCCTCTGCATGGGGTCTCACAGCACTACAACCAAGGTGTTGCTTGGCTGTGTTCCCAACTGGAGGCTCAAATGGGGAAGATCACTTGGATTGTTGGCAGAATTCATTTCCCTGCAGTTTTAGGACTTAAGTCCCTGTGTTCCTGTAGGTTGTTAGCTAGAGGTGATGCTTAGCTCTTAGAGTTCAATAGCAGTTCTTTACCATGTAGTTCTCTTATAATATGTCAACTATGCCAGCTTACTACTTCAGATCTAGCAAGGGATTCTCTCTCTCTCTCTCTCTCTCTCTCTCTCTCTCTCTCTCTCTCTCTCTCTCTCTCTCTCTCTCTCTCTCTCTCTCCTGTTAAAACAAAGTCTTATATAATAAAGTATAATCATGGGAGTGATATCCTATTGTCACATTCTGTTTGCTAGACGAAAGTTACAGATTCCAAAAGGTAGGGGATTATACAACGTCGTGCATACACACTGGGGTGTGTCTGACACATGTAGCTTAACAAAAATAGCTGAATTTTTATGCCTGCTTTGTATGCTTTGTATTAAACTCATGCTGAATATTTTAACCATCCTTTAGATAATTGTAGATGTTTTTCTTTATCACAATATCAAAACTCAACAAATGGTAGTTTTTTAGAAATTAGTTATAAAACAGTAAATAGAACACTATCAATGAACTTTTCATGCTGTCACATTAAAATTCATTGGATTTTCCTGCATGCACTATTTTGACCTCACATATCTTTGAAAGGTCTCATATCTCCCTGGGTCCCCAGAGCCAAACCTTGTATGAAACTCCTCAATGTCAATGAAAGATATCTAGCAGTTCTTAGATTTTCTTATGCACTAGTAAGAGCTCTTATTTCTTTGGACAGACTGCCTAGGTAGCTGACAGTGATAACAAAGCCAGAGGATTCATCTTGTCCTTGAACACAGTTAATATCCTTCCAGAAACGCAAATTCCATTTATCCTACCTGTCTTTACCAACAGTAACCCAACTTACTTACCCCAGAATTGTCAGAGACCATGGCTTAAGAGAATACTTACTTAAGTGACCTCCATCTCCATGTCAGTCATTCCAGAGAGCTGACTCCAGAAAAAGCTGACTACTTTTGGAATAGGATCTGTTGTCCATTACTGTTGTCTTTGGGGCACATTAATAAAGGCAATACTACCCATTTGGAACATTTGAGATTGATCGTAAACTATGTTTCATGCCAGGTGAATTGTGGGACATTCTTAGAGTTGTTTGAATGTGTCATAACCTAAAATATCATAACCTACAAAGTGAGAAAAAGGGCATTATGCATTTAAATAGAGACTCTAACCGTCACTTCAACTAAGAAATTATTTGAAATAGGGAATAGGCAGGCTCTGATATATTTATGCATTTTGATAAAGCCAAGATGCTAGTTTATCAAAACCACCCCCAAGTGACAATGTAAGCTGAGGTTTTCTGATCTAAAGGATGGACAATTGAACTGTATTTAGGTTAGGGACGTCCTCACCCAAGGTTGATGGAAACTGGCTCTCATCAGAGTGTAGTTAAAGCCTTGAGAAAGGGCTCATGATGGTCCCATGATTAACAGGGAATACTTCAGTATATTGACATGAGTGACACATTTGCACAAAGAAAGGACCATCTTAGGAATTCAAGGGACAATAATTTACAGTTATAAGGTTTCTATTTTGACTGATCACTCTCCCACAATAAAAATACCAACCATGTGGTAATGAAAGCCTAAGATCAGCATTTTTTGTTTGTTTTTTTGTTTTTTTGTTTGTTTGTTTGTTTGTTTTTCATCAACACTTACATTTCTCTAGCCACCATTCCGTTCTACATCATGGTTTCTCAACCCTGTAACTATTGAAATTTTAGGCCAGATGATGTTTTGGGAAGTGTGTGAGGGAGGGATGAGTGGGTGTTTTCTGCATTGTTGGATGCTTGGTAGTATCCCTGACCTCTACTCACAAGGTACCTACAGCACATTAAAGTGGTGGCACCCAAAAATGTCCATAGACATTGTGACATTTCCAAATGCCCCCTCAGAGCAAAATGACCCCCAGTTTAGTTCCACTATCAATACATTATCACTATCAATACATACTCCTATACCAATACATTATCTTTCTCCAAGTATATGAATCTGTGGCCCTAATTTTGTATCACAGTTTTAGTTGGGGCTGTTCAAGGATTGTTATAAGTAATCAACATTTATACTGCCCTAACCCCAAAATAAATGGTCAGAAGTACATGTCATTCAGTTATTAGTTTAAAAAAAATCCCTCAACTTTTACACATTTATATAAACTTTTATAGTAACTACAAACAATGTGATTTGCATACCTGCTTCACCATAATTGATTTTGCCTAAAAATCTCAGTACTATGCTTTTTCTTGTAACAACATATCCAGATCAATTTTGGCTTTCAATCTTGATATTTTCTTGCAATTCTCAGCTCTACTATAACATCTAAGCAGGCATGTTTATATAATAATAACTTGGAGGAAGTGTAGATAACTCAGAGATACCTCAAAAGATTCTTTTCTCATACGATAAGGCTGTGCATGGAATATGTTTACAAAACCACAGGAATAAGCAGCTGCATGAGAGCAATATTCTGGTTCTATTGTGTAACATTCTAACTACTTATCTATACTTAAGTGTGGAGGACCTATTCTTGGGACCCTTATTGTGACATTGATGATCAACCCTATGGATTTCTGACATTAATTTCCCCCATCCATAAGCATTATCACTATCTTCCTGTACCTTCTTTTACATCACAGTAAAGAGAAGCTTTTCAACACTGCCGCACACAATAAGTTGTGATATCAGAGGGCAAAAAAGATTATGTTAGAGAAGGAATTAGAAGGCGTCCTGGGGGGGCTACTGCATTTCCAGGGTAAAGGTGAAGCTGAGAACTTGAGGATAATTGCAAAAAAACATTTGCTACATCAGAAATACCCCAGAGCACTAATAACCACTTAGATTTAGGGAGAAGTGATTGGAGGGATGGTATGAGGAGGGTTTGTATATGTACAGTCAGCCTACTGATTTGTTCCCAAGTCAAACACACAAGAGGCTGAATCTATTAAACAAGGAACTGCAACAAACTCAGAACCAAGACTCAGATAATTTTTCTAGGTTTACATTCATCTCCTTTGCTTTCTTAAAATTATTTTTATGAAGTATTTTAAACATACTGGAGAAAACAAGGAATAATAAGACAAATCCTACACAGATAAATCTCAAAAACACAGCAGTGAGTAAATATAGTAAGCTGGAGAATAACGTATTGAACACGATACATAAAACTTGAAAACTGCAAAATAATATGACATAATTTTTTATCAATATTTAATGTTAACATTTTGGCATACTAAATCAATATAGAAAAAGAAACAGAAGTTTAGATTGTAGTTAAAACACTCATGCTTCATCCCTCTCTCTTCAGAAAATAACTCTATCATGAACTTGGAGTTTACATTTCTATCATATTTTTATGGTACTTTTGTATATGAAGGTACCTACATAAAATATAGAGCACAGTTCTCTAAGTTATCAGATTATAAATAATTGGCATCTTACAAGACACATCACACATACCATTGTGTTTGAGTTTTTTTCATGTTGATACATGTAACCCTAATGCATTTTATTTTACTAAATGTTCTTTGATAATTATATTAAAATTTATCTACTTATCTTTGTCCGACTGATAGACATCAATACTTTTCTGCTCTAATATATTGGAATTAGAAACACTGCTGCAATTGGCATACATCTTGGGCACACTTTCAAGAGATTTAGACAACAGCTAAACAACAGTCTTAATTCTGTAAGATAACAAACTTCAGTTTTTAGAATCTAAACTCTATTTGAGGTACTGTACTCCTATTTTCAGAACAAAACCAGGGACACTCCTGCAGCGGTTTTCAATATCCCCAGCCATGCTTTTTATATCTGATAAGGGACGTCTGATATCACTCTCCTCACTTCCTAAAAAATATTCATTTTCATGATTTAAAGCACTTTCTTTATGCTGACATTATCTGATTCAACAGTTCAAATTCAAGATTCTGAGGCCTAAACATATATTTTATTCATTGTCTCATTAATTCATTCAAACCAGAAATATTTATTAAATCTCTAACAGAAACATCAAAATCAACATGTCTAAAACTGGATTAATCACCTGCTCAGCCTAATTTATTTGGCAAATTTATAACTTAACCCACCTTTTATTTTTCTCTTTGTTGTCAATTCTGATTCTACTTTGTCCAATCCTTTCTTCTCACTGCAACAGAAGTGGTCTTTTTAACATGAAAAGTTGATAATATAACTCCCATATTAAATACCACCCAATAGCTCCCCATTACATTCATGAACCCAAGGTGAATGTAACAAGATATTTTTCTCTTTGGCCACCATTATTCTGTAACTCCAACTTACAGATGAAACTACGTCTCCAACTCCAGTTAATAGCTAAAACCACATTATCGGGATGACTAAATTATAGAATATTCAACCTGGAGAACCATTCAAAGACTAGCTGAACAGAAATCCTATGAACTAAAGTATAAAGAAGAAGCCATGTGGTGACTGGTAGGAGGGGCAAAAGTACAAAACAGGTTGGCCCCATATCCATGTATGATGGTTGAGAATTGGGAGGGATATCTCAGCTGCAGATGTCTCCCCTGAGAAGAGCACCAGTACTGGGAAAAGAAGCCCTCACAACATCTGATTTTAAAAGCAGTGGGATTATATATGTCTCATAATTGTCTTGAAGAGAAATGGAGGTTTCCCTCAGAAGTAGACCAACCAAGAAATGATGCTTGCAATACTCATTTGGTAAACTGTTTTCAAGATTTGAATCTGTAGTACAATGAAATTTAAAACCCATTAATAAAAACATTAAAAAAAAATAAAGCAATGGGGATTCTGCCCATCCAGTTGAGAAGGAAGGTTGATGGAAACCCAGGCATCCTCTTAAAGGGCCCATGCACAGACTCACTTGCTTCCAGGCACTCACCCTGGGTTATAAAAATGGATGGTTGCTTGGAGGTGTCAGAGACATACAGGAAGAAACTGAGTTGGATGGCTTCAGGCCAAGGGCTAGAGGGACAGTCACCATTGTCCCTGTGTAAAGCCCTGCTCTCATGCAGCCATCTTTCCTGTGTTGAGCTCCCCACTATAAGGACAAATCTGAATCTGCATTGGTCTAGTGAACTCTGCTCACTCCACCCTGGTGAGTCTCCAGGACCCCACCCCATTCAACTTGAGCACTGCCAGAGGCTCTTTTGGGAGTATGCAGCTGGCCACATTGCAATCGCTCTTGGAGAACACATGTGAGGTCTGCAGCCTCCAGGTGGGCAGTGAATAGCTACGGTGTGCTCTGTGCTTTTTGCTGAGTGGACTCAGGTCTTGCAGTGGTACTAAATATGAACCTGTATTAACCTGGTGAGAACAATTTGCCTCACCCTGGTAACTCTCTGAGATGAAAGCCTCACCCAACTCACATACTGCCCAAGGCTCTTTCAGCAGCTGAGCCTTATAGGCAGCCAGCAGGAAAGCATCTGGGTGCCTTGGGCATTTCGCTGAGCTGCCCCAAGTCTGGTACTTGTGGCTTTGGTTCATAAAAGTGGCAAGAATACACAATGGGGTAAAGACAGTTTATTCAATAAATAGTGTTGCAAAACTGGACAGATATAGGAAACGAAAGAAAGAAAGAAAGAAAAAAAGAAAGAAAAAAAGAAAGAAAGAAAGAAAGAAAGAAAGAAAGAAAGAAAGAAAGAAAGAAAGAAAGAAAGAAAGAAAGAAACTAGACCATCTTTTACACCATATACAAGAAGAAACTCAAAATGGATTAAAGACTTAAATGTAAGACCTGAAACCATAAAACCCCTAGAAGAAAATGTAGGAAGTAAACCCTCTGATATTGCTCTTAACAATATATTTTTTTCTGACCTATCTCTTTGGGCAAGGGAAATAAAAAAAATAAATAAATAAACAAATGGAATAACATCAAATTAAAATGTTTTAGTACAGCAAAGGAAACTATCAACAAAATGGAAAGACATCCTACTGAATGGGACATGATATTCACCAATGATACATCTAATAAGGGGTTAATATCCAAAATTTATAAAGAACTCATACAATTTAACAAAAGCAAACAATCCAATTAAAAAACGGGCAGAGGACCTGGGTAGACGTTACTCTAAAGAGGACATGCAAATGGCCAACGGACATATAAAAAATGCTCAGCGTCACTAATCGTCAGAGAAACGCAAATGAAAACCACAATGAGATATCACCTCACACCTGTCAAAATGGCTATCATCAATAAATTAACAAATAAATGTTGACAAGGATTCAGACAAAAGGGAACTCTCATGTACTGTTGTTGGGACTGCAGACTGGTACAACCACTATGGAAAGTTGTACGGAAGTTCCTCAAAAAATTAAAAATAGAAGTACCTTATGACTCAGCAAGTCCACTTCTCAGTATTTATTTGAAGAAATCTAAAACACTAATTCAAAAAGATATATGCACCCCTATGTTCATTCCAGCATTACCTACAATAGCCAAGATATAGAAACAACCTAAGTGTCTATCAATAGATGAATAGATAAAGAAGATGTGATAAACACACACACACACACACACACACACACACAAACACACAAGCACACAATGGAATAGTACTCAGCAATTAAAAAAAGAATGAACTCTTGCCAGTTATGACAGCAGGGATGAACCTAGAGGGTATTATTCTAAGTGAAATGAATCAGACAGAGAAAGACAAATACCATATGGTCTCATTTATAAGTGAAATCTAGAGAACAAGATACATGAACAAACAAAATAGAAACATACATATAGATACAGAGAACAAACTGATGGTTGCCAGATGGGAAGGGGTTAGAAGACTGGGTGAAAAAGGTGAAGGAATTCAGAAGTACTGACATAGAGAATATGTCAATAATAGTTTAATAACTATGTATAGTACCAAGTAGGTACTAGACTAATTGGGGGTATCACTTTATAAGATATATACATGTCTAACCACTACTCTGTACACCCGAAACTAATATTAAATAATATTGAATGTCAACTATAGTTGAAAAATTTTTAAAAGGAGCATACGACCAAATATGACTAAAGTAAAATAAACAAGTCTTAAAAAGAAAACATAAATTAATTAATTGGAGTTAGAGTTATATTTCCACTTTAATAAACTGTACATGTTTGAAGAAAAAAAAAACACCACATTATCAGCTACTGACAGCTTGTTGTGCATGCTTTCACTGTTTATATTTTCACTGCCTAGAATTCCTCTCTTTCCTTCTTCACCAGGCTAACTCCTTCAGATTCTTTAAAGTTGACCTTTCTCAAGAAATCTTCTCTCATCTCTTCTCTAGTGGCTTCATTTTGATTTCCTATAGCATGTTGTGGACATTTCTTTTATAACATATACTAATCTGTGTTTAAATTGGCAGCTTTCTTACTTGTTTTGCTCAGTAATTCCTTTAAGTCATGACTAGTGCTTTATGTCACTAACTCCCTAGCTCCCAAAATTGAGGTGATACTTATCAGACTCTAATCAACTGATGGGACAAGCACATTAAAATGATATCCTCAAAATCATACAGTGAAATCTGAGCCTGGAATTCAAACCTACTTATTTTCAGCACAAGCCTCTTTCCATTACCAATCAGATACAGTGTAATTTTTCTAAAGTATTATCGAAATACATCAGTGTCATATGATATTAAAGTTGCCAAGGAAACCTTTCTGTGTCCAAAATGTCAGTTTTCTTTACCAACGGATTCTCGAAATTCCATTAGCAGGAATATAAAAAGAGTACATATCTAAAATGCAAATACTTTACAAAGAGTTTGGAATAGTAATTTATATTCTCTCTCTAGTATACACATTTGTGCTGAAGTAAAAATCAGCAGATAAGGAGAGAGACTAGAGAACCCAAAGTACTAAAAACTTGGAAGAACTGTCCCGACCCGCGGGACACTACACGAGGGACCCCGAAGCACCTAGAAGGGAGGAAAATGGGAGACACAAAGACCGGAGACAAGACAGGAGTTCTGATCAAGTCTCTCTTTATTGCAGCTCAATCAGGGGTTATATACATTCTTCTGCTGGGTGGAGGGGCATTAACATAAGAAGGGTTGCCGCAGGCTAGCATCTTAAGCCATCCAGACACCCCCTACAGAAATGTGGGTGTTATCTAAAGACCCAAGTAACTTCCTCTATCTCATGCTTCTCAGTTATGTGATGGTGCCTTATAGGCACCCGCCCCCTACAGGTCCCCCTTTTCTGTTTTATAAAAAAAGAGCTCTAAGCCCCTAGGGAACTGCGCCTGTCTTAGGTTGGGACAGTCCATCTCTGTGAAACCTGGGACAGTGACAGGTTTTTGATTTTTTATGTTACTTAGAGAGCTGTCCTCTTACCCGTCATTGGCTATCCAGTTCATCTCACAGGGGAGGAGTCCTGTTTTATGACTCCTGTCATTGGAGATAGGGATCTCCTCGCTCTTGCATCTCCAGTCGGGTGTAATGGACCTGTATGGGCTTGGCCTGCAAGGCCTCTATTTGTTGTCTGAGAAAGCGCATGAGTTTATTGAGAAGGATGGGTCCCAGTGATAGTAGGATAAAGCACCCATGTATGGGGCCAAGCAGGGGTAGTAAGTAGGGAAAAAGTCCATTGAATCCAGAGAGGGTTGGAAAGGAGGTCTCTTCTTTTTTCAAGGTCTTCTTGTCATTTTTGACTCTGTCACGAACAATTCCAGATTTGTTAGCATAAAAACAACATTTTTCTCTGAGGGCCAGGCAGATGCCCCCTTTTTCTGCAGTAAGTAAATCTAATCCCCTCCTGTTTTGGAGGACAACTTCTGCTAGGGAATCAACCTGATCTAAAAGATCTTGGATAGTTTCTGAGAGTACCTGGACATCTGATATGAGTTGCCCAGATAATTTATGGTATTGTACTAGGGAATGTCCTATCCCCGCGGACCCGGTGGCAAGTGCGGTGGTGATGCCTAGATCCGCTAATAAGGGAATAAAATGGACTGCACGTTTAGTGCGTCCTGCAATATGTTCGAAAGTCGGGATAGGGACTGGCTCATCTCCTGGAATGATGGATACATCTGGGAGGAGGGAGCCTAGGGCACAAACTCCTGTCCAGTTTTGTGGTAAATAGGTGTAGGCATAATTATTTTCACAAATATATACCGATCCATTGGGTGCACACATAGGAGAGGATACATTAATGAAGGAGGAGCAATTTGTAAAGGAGAGGCTTCTAAAAATAACCTCTGTAGTATATTGTTAAAGCCAAGGGGTTGGACTAAAAAAAAAAAAGGGAGAGCTATGTTGCATGAATTAGCAGTCATTTTTGTGCCTGTTGTGAAAGATGGCTTCTCAGGGAGCAGGGCTGTCCCTGGAATGGGGGTTAACATCTATTTGTTTTATAAGTCTCTCGGGAAGCCACCTGGCAGCTTGGGTTTTATTATCGAAAATGCAGACTGATCCTCGTCCCCAAATGAGGACAGGATCTGGGCCTGACCATAGATTTGTTATGGGGTCTCGCCACAAAACGGAGGCAAAATTATCAGCTGTGGATGGATGCCAGAGGCGGTCAGCGGCAGTTTTTGAGTTTTTGTCAAGTTGCAGGAAGTTTAGAATAAAAAGCGCATGAGCAACAACATTTTTGGGGGAATTTTTTATAGTGTACAATTCTCCACTTTTTAACTTATTTATAGTGATTTTGAGTGTTTGGTGAGCGCGTTCAACAATGCCTTGGCCCTGAGGATTATAAGGGATGCCTGTAATGTGATGGATCTGTAAAGTGGAGCAAAAGGACTGGAAATTTTTTCCTGTGTAGCCTGGCCCATTGTCTGTTTTGATAGTCTTAGGCTTGCCCATTACTGATAGGCAAGTGAGGACATGAGAAATAACATGTTTGCTGGCTTCACCTGTTTGTGTGGATGCAAAAATAAATCCACTGAAGGTATCAACTGTAACATGAAGATATTTAAGTTTGCCAAATTCAGGGACATGGGTAATGTCCATTTGCCAGATTTCATTGGGAACAAGGCCTCTAGGGTTTACTCCTAAGTGAGGGGTAGGTAGATGTGTGACACAAGCAGGGCATTGTTTTACTATTTGTCGGGCTTGTTCACGTGTGATCTTAAACATTAATCGTAATGTCTGAGCGTTGAGGTGGTGTATAGAGTGAGCGTGTTGAGCCTGATCAACAGTGGAGACGAAGGAAACAGTTGTTTTGTGTGTAGGTGAGTAAGTGTGTCAGAAAGGGGCCAAGAAAGTGGCCAGTCTTCTTGTCTAATAATGGTTGCATCAGCACCAGTGTCAATAAGGCCTTTAAAGGTTTTTCCATCAAGTTTTAAATCTAGCATGGGCTTATTGGGGGAGAGATTTTGAATCCAATAAGCATCTGAGGATCCAAAATTCTTTTTGTTTCTAGGCTCATTGCTGGCAGATTTATGGGTGGTCTGGAGTGGGAGAAGGAGTAGTTGAGCTATTCTCTGTCCTGGTTGTATAGAAATGAGAGAGGAAGTGGAGGAGGCTACAATCTGTATTTCTCCTGTAAAATCATTATCTATAACACCAGGGTAAATATATAGGCCTTGTAGGCTCGAACTGCCTCTTCCGATTATTAGACCAAAAGTGTTTGGTGGTAGGGGTCCGGTGACACCCGTAGGTAGTATCTGAGGTCCCATGTCAGGAGTTAATATTGATTTGGAGGAGGGACTGAGGTCCAGTCCTGCACTGCCGGGGGTTGCTCGGAGGAGACTTGAGACAGGACAAAGCTTTGTTGTGGATGAACAAACCGAGTCGCCCCAAGGTTTGGATTCTCTGCAGGGGCCTGGGGCTGGCCCCTCAGGAAGTTTCCCTGCTGGGGCAGGAGAGGATTGCCATGGGCATCTATTTTTGATCTACATTGATTGGCCCAATGTTTGCCTCTCTTGCATCTGGGACATACTCGTGGGGGCAATATGGGTATGGGAGTGGGTTGGCTTAATGGTGTCTGGCGAGGGGTTGGGCATTGATTGGCAAAATGTCCGGGCTGGCCACATGAAAAACAATTATTTTTGTTTTTAGATGGATTAAATAATGAATCTTTTAAAGCTGCCCCAATAGCAAGGCCCATTTGGTGACCAGGACCAATATCAGTGCATAGGCGAATGTAATCAGAGAGTGAACCCTTTTTTCTAGGGCGGATGGCTGCCTGACAGGCAGAATTGGCATTTTCAAAAGCTAATTGTTTGAAAAAATCACTATCAGTTTCTGTGCTACCAAGGAGTCTTTCAGTGGCGTTGGTTAGGCGACTGATGAAGTCAGCATATGGTTCATCTGGCTTCTGTCTAATACTAGTGAGTTGAGTTGTGGCCGGCCCCTTAGGGAGAAGTTTTTTCCATGCCTTAGTAGCGGCAAGGTGAATTTGAGAAAAAAGGCCAGATGGATATTGTAGTTGAGCTTCATTTGTATCGTAGGGCTTAAAGCCCCTGAGCTTATCATAGGTCCAATCAGTGCACTCGCCTCCCGCTTCTGCGTTGCGGCGTGCAGTTTCTTTACAGGCCTCAGAAAACTCAGATTTCCAGAGAACATAATCACCCCCTGATAGGGTGGCATGGGCCAAATAGTGCCAATCGTGGGTGGTTAACCAGAGGTCATCTAGGGATTGTAAAATTGAGAGTGTAAAGGGGGCCGTGGGGCCATATTCATCCACAGCTTTTTTGAGTTCTTTTGTGGTTTTTAAATCAAGGCGTTTATAGTGTCTGGCGGGTTCTTTATTATCTCTGTCGGGGTCCTCATCACTATCTGCACTGCCCTCTTCAGTTTTTATTGGGGGGAATTCAATAACAGGGAAAAGATTAAGAGGGGGTTTTTTAGCAGCAGAGGAGAGTTGTGAATCTAACTGTTGAAGTTGTTTAAGAAGAGTTAGATGTTGTTTTTTGAGTTGAACGGTTTTTTTTCTAATTGTTGGACTTGGTGGGAGAGGAGAGTTTGATCAGGATCGTGGATAGGAGCTGAAGGCATTTGGGGATTATAGGGAGGGGGCAATTGATTAGAGGCCAGAGACTGCCAGTCAGGATTAGCGGCAGCTTCCTCTAAATCAGCCTCGTCCTCAGAGCTTAACTGATCGTCCTCAGGTGGGCTCGAATTTACATTAAAATCAGGACAATTAGGTGAGGACTCTTTTAGTCCTGAGATAAACTTGTCATGAACACTAACCTCTTGTCCCATTATGAGAAGGAATAAAGACTCTCCTCACGTAGGCAGTCGGTTGGTACAATCCGCCAACACGGACCCAAACGAGACGGCTCGGATGGTAACGACCCGCAGACGAATGTCTTTTGGGACTCACCCGGCCGGAGCGACGGGGGTGTTGGGATGAGAGGAGAAAAAGCCCTTACGTGAGCAATCGGTTGGTATAATCCGCCAACACGGACCCCGAGAGGCGACGCGGCTGGTAACGACCCTCAGGCGAAAGCCAGTCGGGACTCAACCGGTCGGGAAATCCTCTGGGTGGACGATTGGAGCTCAAAGTAAGCAGGCAAAATCTCGCTCAGACGGTCCCAAACACCTAGAAAACTGTCTCGTTGGTGAACGACTAAAACCCAAAGTGAGCTGAGAGCAGATAAAAAAGGAGACTGGGACAACAGGTTAGGGGAAAGGGGAACCCTAGTCTAAGTGTCTGAGGGGAAGCCTGTAGACTATACATAAGTCTAGAACACAAATATATGTCCCATTTTTTGAAGGAGTCGTCCGCTTACCTGTACAGATCTCCCACAAGTTGGGTAGTCTTATGGTGATCAAAGAAGAAATATGCTGCAGCTCTTTAGACCGGACGAACTCAGGCATCTCATCTTCTAGGAGACTTCAGGCCCCACGTTGGGCGCCAGTTGTCCCGACCCGCGGGACACTACACGAGGGACCCCGAAGCACCTAGAAGGGAGGAAAATGGGAGACACAAAGACCGGAGACAAGACAGGAGTTCTGATCAAGTCTCTCTTTATTGCAGCTCAATCAGGGGTTATATACATTCTTCTGCTGGGTGGAGGGGCATTAACATAAGAAGGGTTGCCGCAGGCTAGCATCTTAAGCCATCCAGACACCCCCTACAGAAATGTGGGTGTTATCTAAAGACCCAAGTAACTTCCTCTATCTCATGCTTCTCAGTTATGTGATGGTGCCTTATAGGCACCCGCCCCCTACAAAGAACAAGCAAAATGGCTGGGGATTCTGCAAGGAAACACCATTTGCTTTACCTCTGGCTGGTTGTGTTTTGAATCCTTTTCACCAACATGCTTCTTCAATTGTTCTACTTGTGCCTGCTTGTTCTTTGACATACACACTGAAAGAAACTTATGAACACTCTCAATCTTTTCCTTTAAGAACACCTGTGACATTCAAAATGCACTAAATATTTGTATCTCGTGTAGTAAAAAATAATACAGCTATAAAAATGAACAATTTATGTCAAAAATAATGACCATGAAATTCTGGATGGTGAATATCTTCAGGAAGAAGATGACTGGGGCTGGGATGGAACACAGGAGATGCCATGGGGGCAGCGGCTGCTGTTTTTTCCCCCTTTTTCTTCTTCTCCCTTCCTTTCCTTCTTCTTCATCTTCCTCACCTTCACTTACAACTGGGGATATGTGTTTCCATTGGTGTTGTCCTTCACATCTGTGTTTTGTTATTTTTCTATATGTATATTTTATTTCAAAATTTTTAAAAACAATGAAAAGGAAAAATAAAGTAAAAGGAAGATAGATTATCAATGATAAAAGAACACTAACAGAACATTTATTAGTCCAAGACTAGGAAACTGAGATATACAATGTGAAGGATTTAAAAAATAATGATGGGATGAGGCCGAGATTTCTTGAGCTCTAGCTAAATAAGCAGGAGAGAGAGGATGGGTGAGAACTTGATTCTATTAAGCAAGCATTATTTTTATTCCCTTCTTTTGTGTGAAAAAAGTAAAGCTGTGGGAAATTGAGCAACTTTTCTAAGAAGGGGAGAAAGGGAAGAAGTTCCTGACAGCTGGGGCCTGGTACTACCATCGGTGTTTTCGGTGCTCGCCTATAGAACATAAACAAGTTCACTGAACATCAACACAAGATAGGACCACTCTGTGACAATGATGGATAAAGCCCAAATCAGATTACTTTGTAATCATATCTGCACACACACACACACACACACACACACACACACACACACACACAGAAATGAACATTGTCCAAATCACAAAATGAACAAACACACCCCTTTTCTTGTTAATTATTTTCTGTTACTTATTTACCAATTGTAATTTTGACCTCAGCCTATTCTCCCTTCCTTCTAGATAAGACTTATTACAAAAAAGCCGTCATATTATTAGCCATACTTCATAACAGCATCCAAGCTAGAGCACAGCCTTGGTCCTTTAAACTCTCCTTAAAACTAACTAATACAAACCCAAGTCCTATAATAATTCTTTTCTAATACTTTCTTAATTAAAACCCCCATGGTATGTGTTTTTCCTTACGGCAACAAACAGCATGCCCAACTTGTTCAATTATAGGTGTGTTCCTGGTTGTCTCAAATATGCTAAAGCATATTCACTTAATCATATGCCCATGCTTGCTTTGGAGATCATTTGCAATTAATACAGGAGCTCTGTGTTCTATGTATAGGTGGGGAGGAGAGTGTAACAGAGGTTTTGGGATGTAGGTGGGGAAACTTGTTAGCATGAGAAACCTTCTATACTACCAAGTATTGTGGCTTCCTAAATCTTCATCCTCCTCTGTGATTTTCTTCTTTGTGCTGAGACAGACATGTTATGTTCAATACTCAGGGTATACAACAGTTTTAGTATCTCACAATTCTGAGACTTGGTAATGAATTTAAAATTTATATAGGCTTGGTAATGAATTTAAAATGTATTGCCTAATGATATATGTTTGCTTTTGATTAGGGTACACTGGCAATTTACAGATGTCAACTATGCTCACAGTGCACATTTGCTGTTTGCAATTATATAATGCTGTTTGTAGTTACATAAAAAGTAGCTTTCCTTTTTTCTTTCCTCATTTCTTAGCTCTGACAAGCTCCTGAATGTGAATTTGTAAGTCCTTATTTATAGACACCCACTGTGTGCTTAGAACTTCCCATCAGTTCATTGAGACAATAGATCTTTGAGATAAGGAGGAGTAATGAGGATGAGAAAGATAAGATAAATACAATCCTGCAAATGTTGAAAGAGAAGCACGGAGACTGACTCAAAAGGTATTGTGGCCTTAGTGGCCTTAGGCTTTGGATTCTCTTCATTTCACGGTAACTAGACAATTCTGAAGCTGGAGCCAAGAAACAATTTGAAAAACATTTGAGAAACCAATGAAAATAGATATAAAGAATTGTTTAAAAGGTAAATTGGTGTAAAGAAGAGCAATATAAAAGAATGGAACAAAAATGATACAGAGAACAAACTGATGGTTGACAGAGAGGAGGCGGATTGGGGGCTGGGTGAAAAAGGTGAAGGGATTGAGAAGTACAAATTGGTAATTACAAAACAGTCACAGTGATGTAAAGCATAGGGAATATAGGCAATGATATGGTAATCACTACATATAGGGACAGGTGGGTACTAGACTAATCAGGGGGGCCACTTCATAAATGATATAAATGCCTAATCACTATGCTCTACATGTGAAACTAATATAAAGTAATATTGAATGTCAACTATAATTGAAAAAAATGATATAGAGAAAAGAGAAGGTGGGGAAGAAAGATGGAATTGGCTCACATTTTCTTATTTTTATCATAATGTCCTAATCGAGCATGATGTAGTGATTTTAAACTGTGAAAAGAAATAAAAGAAAACTTATTTAAAATGGATTCAGAAGTCCTGAAGGGAGAACATCTCATGCGCATACCACTCATCACAGCCTGTGTAACAACAGGAAGAAAGAAAATAAAAATTATTTTGACAAGGGAGAACATTACTCCCATGAGAATTTTAGCCCCTGCTCTTAAGGAAGAAAAAAGGAAGAAAATCCCTTCCTCCCCCAGTAACAATACACTAACCGTCACTTGCAGCCAATGATAAGCCACCACAACCTCAAATTCGTGTTCTTTGCCAATGGACTCTTGTTCAAAAAAATCATCTCAATTTTCTTCTAAAACCTAATAAAAGCAGGGCACTCTCCTTTGGTCTATGGACATGCCGCATGCCGATGGTTTTGCCATAGCTAGCTTGTCCCAAATTGCAATTCTTTGCTTTTCCAGAATAAACCCACTTTGCTGGTAAAACAACTGGCTGTTTTATTCTTAAGTTTGACAAAACCATAACTTAACATTATGTAACATTCTTCACTTGAAGAAGTACGTTCTGTGTTCTCTCACTTTGAACTTGGCTATGCCTTTATGACTGTTCCAATGTCCAGATTTCAGTGAAAACAGGGCTGTGTTAGAAAAGACCACGCAAGAGTAAAGGGGTAGGGAGGTAGTAGAAGTGAGTAAATGGGATCAAATATATGGTGATGGAAGGAGAACTGGCTCTGGGTGGTGAACACACAATGTGATATATAGATGATGTATTACAGAATTGTACACTTGAAACCTATGTAATTTTAATAACCATTGTTACCCTAATAAATTTTAATTTAAAAAAAAAGGAAAAAAAAAGAATAAAATACCATGCAACTTCTGCTGATTTATCTTGGAACATTCACTCCTGGAACCTTCAACAACCAAGTAAGAAGCCTGACTATCCTGAGGAAGCCATGGAGAAAGCCATGGAGAAAAGGGGAGGCAGAAAGTTGCCCAGCTCTTTGAGCCCCAGCTGTTTTAGGCTGCCCAGCCAGGCTATAGAACACGGGCAAAATGCCTTCAGCCTCAGGTAACATCAAACTGAAAATGTTTGAGATTCAGAGTAAGAACTTGCTGCTCAGCTTAGTCGACTCCCAGATCAGTGAAGAAAATAAATGTGTCTTTGTTTTACAACACTGTATAGAGCGGTTGTTGCACAGCTCTAGGTAACTGAGACGTAAGGTGTGCTGAGTACCAGCCCGCAAGCCCACCCTCAGGTACTATGTGGCCAAAGATGTTTACATAGCACATTTTCCCATTTCTTTCTCCCTTGTCCTTGGAAACTTTTCCTTTGAAAGTCAGGACCAGATATGCAAATGAAAAATTAATTTCTAATAGTTAGCATTTTCCACATTTATAAAATAGGTGTAATATTAAAAGCATTTTTTCTACATATCAAATATTCTTGAAGAGACTTCAGTAGCTAAAATATTTGATTTTTTAATTTGTTCCACAAGAAAGCACTATGGGAATGTTATTATTATTGGCAGTAGTAACAATAGCTAACACATATTGAATACTGAATATATTACAGACTCATAAATGCTTTAGTCATTATAACAGTCAGCCTCTAAGAACACCCCTGTGGTCCCCAAGTACTGGCATTGATCTTTTGTATGACACCCTTGCCTTGAGCGGGGGCTAGACTCACTGATTTGACTTCTAAAGAATAGCATGTGGCAAAAGTCATAAGATATCACTTCCATGATTAGTTTATAAAAAAACTGACTTCAGCCTTACATGCTGATTTTCTCTCTTTTTGGCTTTGATGAAGCAAGCTGTTATGTGGGAGAGTCTCAAATGGCAAGGAATTGAGGTCAGTCTTCAAGTAATAACCAGAAGTGAACCGAGGACTTCAGTCCAAAACCCCACAAGGAATTCTATTCTGCAAAAACCATGTAAAGGAATTTGGAAGCTGATGCTGCCCCAGTTGAAACTTCATTGCTGCCTTTGAGAAATCGTAAAGCTGAAGACCCAGGTAAGCCATGCTCAGCTTAGTTCCTGATCTGCAGGAACTGAGATAATAAATATGTGTTGTTTTAAGCCAGTAAGTTTTGGGGTAATTTGTAATGCAACAATAGGTAGCTAATACACCTACATAGAGAAAACTGACACATAGATAATTACTAACTTCGAGTCTTACAATTAATAATCATAGTATTTTAGTGCTAGAAAAGTCATGTCATTAATCTAAATTATTCCTTTCTGCTCTGTCACTGGGAGATACTGAGGAAACCGTTATATTATAATGTAATTCAGCAGGAACTTTCCAGGGGAAAAAATGCTGCCCCACACCCCTCAATTGTCTGAGTTAGGGAAATGAATAAAGGATACAAATGTAAAATTTAAAGTCAAGTCAGAGTTAAAGGGAACTAAAATGTCTTGTGCCCTTATTCTATGACAGGCTCCAGAATTGTTTTGCCCATTCAGTTCCTGAATTAGTGCCTTTGTTACCTGAATATTCCCAGGTTATTCATTTCATGGATCATTTCTGGATGGCACAATCCTCCCTTCGTATCATTCCTGAAAATATCTGCAGTACAGGCACTTTTACCACAAAGTTACACTAAAACATCCCATCAATCAATAGTAAAATCCATGAACTGCACATGGGTCCAGATTTTAATTCTGTAGTTTGCTACAGACAGAGTTGTCTAGTTACCTTGTTCTGAAAAACCCGCTCACTTGAATGGTGCCATGAACAATCTATTCCTTCCCCTCAGACCTTGGAATGTGCTTGTTCCTGGGTTCAACACTCCAGATTTTCCAGAGCGTCCCCGCAGGCAGTAGCAACTACACCTTCATAGCTCCACAGTGAATGACGATTCCCTGGGCTAAGGAACAGCTTTGTTACTTCACAAAGTCCAACCTTGCTCAATATGTGCATCAAATAAAAGGCTAAATCAGAAAGTCCTCCCCAATTCATTCTAGTTGAATTTCTATCTTTCTTTCTCCTCTTGGAAATCCATGTTATGTAGCCAACACTGCCTGACTTCCTGTCTCCAATTAACTTTGTATTATGGAATGCAGGCGAATCCCACCAGGAAAAAGCCTCAGTGAATCATGTTACAGTTACTTATATCATCCCCATTTTGAACTCAGTGTGCTTTCAGGAATCCTTTCTGTTGAGTGCTCTTGGCCTTATATTGTCAAAATCTGGTTGATATGTAAAGAAGGAACTGAAGTGTACCTTTTGACTATGAAGTTCACATTATTATGTGGATTTGAATAACTGAGCATCTTTATTCAGCTAGAATAAAGAACTGACAAATTATTCACTGCCCACCAGGAACAGGTCCTGAGCAACTATGTAATAGAAATAATTTCTCCAGGCTGAAAAAGAATGTCTGAAAGTAATTCAAGCATACATTAGAAGAAGAGTTTGTTGTTCTTTGCAAATAATAGAAGACTGGAAAGGATATTAAGTTAGTCATTTTATCCCACAGGTGAACGGGAGGCTATTTAATTTAGCAGGTGGGCTTCAGGTAAGGTAGTTCTGTGTTTAATTTCTACCTCAACTGCATATTATCTGTGTGACCTAACAGCAAACTTAACCTGTCTAAACCTCAGTTTCGTTTTCTGAAATCTGAGATTAAAATGTATATGCAAAAATAAGCCAACTTCAGAATTGCTGTGAGTGTTAAATATGGCAAGAGAATAAAACATTTAGTGCGTCATACACAAAGTGGTTAATAAATGGTATGATTTTCACCCAACCTCACAAAGTAAACCTTCTTTATAAAGTTTTGCCTTCTGTACACTAGACATGCCTATGAAATATTCAATTAATTATGAGCTATGCTCAGGAAATAGAAAAACTGACTCCAAAAAATAATAATTTGTAATAATACTTCGGCAAAATATTTACAATTACTGTAGTTGCAGAAATGCTTACTGAGTTCTTCTAATTAAACTATATTCATACTCTCTACTCAAAAATGAAATTATGATTATAACTAAATTCCCATGTAGGTCAGAAAACAAAGATAGAATATGTGAATTATGTATAAAAATCACAATGAAATTAATGCATTGTCATTTGAGTGTATAACAAAGGCTCTTATGAGTTTTATGGCATTAAAATATATCCCAGTACATGATTCATTTTAGAAATGCTGAGTAAACAGGATATCTGGACTTGGAGAACTATGGGCAATGAGCTACCCAGTGCTTTTGTTTCTCATGGAGATTACAGAGATGAAGGAAGTAAGCCCAACAGAAGAAGCACTTTTCAATATATTTGCTTGCATTCCATTGAACAAAGTATGTCACGTGATAAAACCAAATTGAAGTAATGATGAACAGTTAATCTGGGGAGGTGGAAAGCACTGACAAGTCACATGGCAAAGCTGTGGGTAAGGGGAAGGTGAAGAATTCAGTACAGTGGAGCAAGTTCTTACATATCTTAAGGCTAGGAATATTTTTTGCATGTAAGTGATATAAATGAATATTTGTCATTGAACTTTCTTATAATAGACTTTAGACAGGTGCAAGAATGATCTCCTGCCAATACCATCCTTCTTGAAATAATGTATGCTAAACAAATTGAAAAGCGAAGGAACATTAAACAGGATAAAATAGGAAGACCTATTTCATTTCTAATCCACTGATAAACAGGCAGAAAAAAACTTACATTTTAGACATGCAAGTCAGCATTTGGCTCATGCTGACTTGGCGGTAATAGCTCATCTATTCTGTATTTAAGTTTTTAAAAGTATCTAGAATTGTTTCAAATGGTATGATTTTATTTAATTAAGATAGGAAGAGAAGCACCTGGGCCCAGTCTATTTCACTATAAGCAAAACAAGAACAAGAACTATGCATCTCTAAAAGCTTCTGAAATAGGACTCTTAGAATGTGTGTGTATGGCTGGGTGGGAGGTAGGAGGACAATTCAGGAGAAGGTAGGGAGATAGGAATGGTTGAAATTGAGACTATAACTAATGTTCAATGCAAAAGGAAGCAAGAACCCCCTTGTCTATTGAGAGAAGAAAATGGAATAACATACTTTTGACGCACATAGCAATGAAGATGGAAAATCTCAACCCTGACAGAATTGATTGCAATAGTCAAGTCAAAGATTGGATAACGTATGGGAAAAAGATATATAGATTGGGGGGAAAATGGCTATTGTTATAAGAGAGCACAGAAAACCATGAAACACTTAAGAGGGGAGGAATAATGAAAGGAGTAGAATAATAACCTTATCCATGTTAAATCTCAAGCATTTGGAGTATGACAAGACTGTTAGCATTAGCATGTTTAATCTAATAACCAAAATAACCAGATACAATTTGGTTTGCTAATTACATAAAATTAAAAAAAAAATAATAATTGCTTCTTTAACTCTGTAAGGAAGACTTACCATCTTCTAACTAAAATTCTTAGTGTGTCTGGATCTGGAAGCACACACATTAAGGCTTTATCAAAAAAGAGTTGGGCATGTAGTGGAGGAATAATGATTGAGCCTAGGTTTTGTCCCAAGTGATCTAAATTGTGGTTTAAAACTGTAATTTTAAATTGATTTGATTTAAATTGAATCCATCCTAGATCCTGCTGCTTATGCTTGCACCCTTACATAAGGATCCTTGTAGAATAGGTAGAAATACCAAGCATTAGTAGTCGTAACCAGGAAACAAAGTGCTATAAATTAACCCCCACAATGAGAAGCAGAGTATTTTCCCCAGTGGCTGTGAAAATGGATGTGTTAGTTGCAAATACAATAAAATAACAGTATGAATATTTGATATATCTAAACTATGTCTTCAATCTAACCTCAAAAAACTTTTGACCCAGCTTATTCTCACAAACCACAGCATGATTTGTAGGATGAGAGCCTGCACACTGTATACTGTAGTTTTCTTCTTCTTTCTTTTTTTTTTTTTACTTTAACAAATTGGTCTGGAACAACTGCTTTAAAATGTTACCCAAGAATACCTAGATGAATAAATGAGGGCCTTGTCCCCAGGGAGGAAAAGAGAACATGCTGATAATTACTGGTACAAAGATAGGCGTATATCCTTAGTGTTAGGGAAACAGAGGAGCAGCACCTAGCCTGACCTTAGGTAGCCAGGGAAAGCTTTCTAGAAGAGCTGATAATTAAACTGAGTCTTTAACGATGCATAACAGTTAGACAGCCAAAAATTCAGGAAAGTGTGTTCTTGGCAGAGGGAAGATGAGCAAAGGTACAAAGATAAGAAACAGTTTAATGTGTGGAAGCAATGATTTATTATTATAGTAACTAGAGTGTTGTGTGGCTGCCAGGGTAAAAGAGGGTAAAGGTCACATAGCCTCATAGGCTTTATCTTTGCAAATAGAATTGAAATTTTAAAAAAATGTATTTTTTTAAACAATTTCATTGAGTTATATCGAACATACAACAAACTGTACATATTTAAAGAGTCTAATTTCATAAGATTTGACATATGTATATGCCCAATAAATAGCAATTACAATAAAGATAAGTGGACATAGCCAATACCTACAAAATTTCCCTGTCTTTTAGTTAAACCTCTTTCCCACCTGTCCTCACTCCCCATCTCTAAGCAACAACTGATCTACTTTCTTTTCACTATTAATTGAATTTCCAACTTCTAGAGTTTTAAAGAAATGGAATCATACAGTATGTATTGCTTTTTGTCTGGCTTCTTTTACTTAATATTATAATTTTGAGATATATCAAAAGCTCATGCCTTTGTATTTCTGAGCAATGTTTCATTAAATGGATATAGCAGAATGAATATACCCACTTACCTGATGATGGGAATTTGAGTTGTTTTCAGTTTTAGGCAACTACAAATAAAGCTGATGTGAACATTCATGTAGATCTCTTTGCAGGGACATATTAGTGTACTTCCTTTTCTCTTGAGTAAATACCTACAACAGGAATGGCTGAATTATATGGTTTACTGTGGGTTTACCATTTTAGGAAACTGCCAAACCATTTCCAAGTTTTGTTGTACGATTTTATATTCCCTCAAGCAACATATGAGAAATCCAGTTTTTCAATATCCTTACCAACACTTGGTAAGGTGAATCATTTTAATCTTTAGCTATTCTAATAAGTGTATAGCAGTATCTTATTTTGATTGTGTATTATATCATTACAATATTTTAAGAATACTTTTAATATAAACATATTTATATATAAATAATATCCAAGTATTATTATACCAATGCATTGAAAACACTGTAAAGTATTAACATAAACATGTTTTAAAATAATGCAATAAGTCATAAATAAAAATTCCAATGTTTTATTCCTAAATATCAATAAATTACCAAGTGTATTCTAGGAAGGGAGGGTACTACAATCACTTTGGCAATCACTATTCTAGGCACTAGGAGTCACTGAAAGATTTTTAGCAGAGAATTGACTCTAGCAGCAGAATAGAAGTTAGAGGCAAGAAAGCCAAGATCGGGGAGGTGGAAGAATAATTAGGAGAAGGATGATAAGAGGAATACTGGTAAAATAAAGAGTGAATTAATTTTGAGGAAGAAAAATTAGCTAGCTGTGTGAATTATTGTCTTTGTCTGACAACTCTTCTGTTCATTATTTGGTGTTAATTAAATGATTAAGTTCAACAATTCGGGAAGAAGGTCAAGGTGAAGAAGTCAGTGCCCCCTTTTGCCAGATATTTGTTCTCTATCTGAATAATCACACAAAAATGTTAGCAACAAAACGGTTTCAATATGTTATGGTTATTAAATAATTACCAAAATAATAATCCACCTTTTAAGGTCCTCTATTTAGTTATTTAACTTACTGAGAAGGAACTAAGTGGCTATAAGGAGGAAAAACACAATTGTAAAATAATAAAAATCTTGGTAATTTGTTCTCATGAAGTCTGTCAAAGTCACTAACTAGATGTCTGAATATTAATACATACGCCAAAAGTTAGGATTTGAACATGGAGACTTAACAGAGATGGTTTTGGGACTTTGGAAAGTTTTAAAAAATCTCTTCCTTTCTAAATAGTTACTTAATCCACTGCAGAGACTGTAAAAATATTATCGCCAAAGAAGTGCAGATTTTTTAATCTTTATAATAATCTTCTGAAATCTTATATTACCATGGCATTTGAAAAAGCCTAGACACCCAACCACAAATGCATTTTTGATCTAATAAACTTTTATAAGCCTTTTTCTTTTCAGAAGATCAAAGACCTTTATAAATGTTTATTTCAATGTGACAACATCTCTGCAGCAGGAAATACATGAAGGTAGTCAATTTCACTGGATGAGAAAGGTGATAAAATGTAGAATATTAGAGTTGGAGCTGGAAAGTATCTCAGTGATTAATTTTGGTCTGGAACAGCTTCTTTTTGTCAAGTTTCTATAAGGATATGAAGGAGACTATATTTATGATGATAAAAAGAATAATATGTTTTTTTCACATTTTCCTGAGAAAAGAAAATTGTCAAATTATGGTGAAAAGACAGAAATGGGATAGAACTAAAAGAGAATGAGTACATACTTGATCAAAATCTCAATTCTGACCCAACACCATAGAGACACAGCATAGAAATGGTGACTAGAGCATCAGCTGTTCCAGCCACCCAATGGATCCATAAGATTTAGTTATTTCCCTTTACAGACGACAAAACTATAATTGAGAGAGGTTATATTATGTCCACAGTGCATTATTGGTGATGGAATAAGAAATTAGGTCTCCTGCATTTTACAGTTCATCATGAGATAATTGTGAGGGACCATATTTGTTAAGAACAAATTAATTATGCTTTCTATAGTACCTTTTTTGTTTTTACTTTTAACTTGGTAAAAAAAAAGCAACTCTTTTAACTAAAATATGGTGCTCATATATTTATCCATTTGTATGAACATGTATGTATCTACCTACAACTTTAAAAGCTCTATTTTGGTCATAACCCAATGAAGTTAAATTGTATCTGTATTATATATTACAATTATTTTTGTACAAATTCACAGAATCCGATACTCCATGGCATACTTGTAAATCTTTTTAATTCACTACACAAATATTTAGAAGCTAGATTAATATAGACTATTGCTTGTGTTGTTCTCACAGAATAGAACATTTTAAATCCTAAGTACAAAAATTAAATGAAAAGATAGCGTTGATGTAGAATTCTGCCTCTTCAGGTTCTAAATCATCACCTTCATTAGAACGTTCTACAAACACTTTTGGGTAATGCATTGTCTAATCTAGATCTTCAAAGCTTAAAAGAAAGGGTTGACATTAGAAAAGATAAGTGTGGGTCTGATTCAAAATCTGGGTTTAACTGCATTTTTGGAGACTGATTTTTGAAAAGCATTTCTGAGGCTCAACAAGGTTTTGGATAGGAAAAACTCATAGCTCTTTTGCCATATTTCAGCACATACTGATATTCTTTTGGGCAGATTCTATAAAATGTAAATGAGGTTGATAATTAAATGATTCTTTTCCTGTGCCAAGAGCAACTAAGTATATTCTTAAATATTTTTAATGTTGGAAATACATTATCAGTAGCATTGTAAATGAAACCTTTTATGGGGAAAATTAGAGAAAAATGATAATTATAAACTGGTAAGGAGGGTGGGGGGATCAAATATATGGTGATGGAAGGAGAACTGACTCTGGGTGGTGAACACACAATGGGATTTATAGATGATGTAACACAGAATTGTACACCTGAAGTTCTATGTAATTTCACTAACAATAGTCACCCCAATAAATTTTAAAAAAAGAAATAAAAATGTCAACTTTTTTGTCACCCATCATTCATTGCAACATGCTCATCATTGTTTTCTGCTTCAAACATTTCAAAATTGAAAATATACACATTTATTCTTTTATAAGGTATCACAAAGGAGAATAAGGCATCCTTCATGAAGACCGTCAAATGGAAGAGGGAAAATAAAGATAAGAGAGTGAAAAAAATGAAGCATATTTTATTTTATTTTTAACAATTTTATGAAATATAATTGATATATAACAGTTTTGTAAGTTTAAGTTGTACATTTGATATACTCATTTGATACATTAATATATTACAATATGATTACTACAGTAGCTTTAATTAACACCTTTTTCAGGTCACATATGTATCATTTTTTTCTGTTAAGAACTGTTAAGTTTAGTCTCTTAGCAACTTTGAAGTTTATAATACAGTATTAACTATAATCACTATATTGTACATTATATCTCTGGAACTTACTTATGTACTAGTTGTAAATTTGTACTCTTAAAAATAACCTTTCCAATTCCCCACCCCCCAGACCCTGGTAACTACCATTCTACTCTCTGTTTTTACAAGTTCAGTTTTTATAGATCATACATATAAGTGATATATAATCCAAGTGAAAAATGAGCAAAGGATCTGAATAGACAGATAAATGGTCAGCAGGTACTTGAAAAGGTGCTTAACATCATTAATCATGATGGAAATGCAAGTCAAAACCACAATGAGATATCACCTCAGACCTGTTAGGATGGCTTTTATCAAAAAGATAAGCTATGGTTACATTTTGAATGGAAGAGCCTGCCATTGTTGTTTCACATCTGGTTGTTACTGTTTACTTTCCTTTATGGAGCCTCTATCTTCATAAGCTTTTTAACAGGTGTATGTCAAACACTTCTGTTTTGTGATCAAGAAAGGATCAGAGGTCATGGATATTGACAATTGATTTGTCTGTTTTATTCTGTCTTTTTTCATGACTGGATCTACTGCCTCATCTTGATTTTTAAGCAAAACTTGGAAAACCTACAAAAATACGTTCTGTGGTTTATCTATAATACAGAAAACATTGCTGTTATTTTTGGTGAAGAAAATCAATTTTGTATAGTTTATTTCAACCTTAATAAAATGTGAATTTTGTTTAAAAAGAAAGACAAGAGATAACAAATGTTGGCAGGGACATGGTGAAAAGGGAACCCTTATACACTGTCACTAGGAATGCAAATTGGTACAGTGATTGTGGAAAATAGTATGTCATTTCCTTAAAAAAAATTAGATTGAACTGCCATACGATCTAGCAGTCCCATTCCTGGGCATATGGCCAAAAATCTTGAAATCAGTATCTTAAAGAGATATCTGTATCTCCATATTCACTGCAGCATCATTCACAGCAGCCAAGATGTGGAAACAACTGAAGCACCCACCAAAGGATGAATGGAAAAAGAAGATGGGCACACACACAATGGAACCCCACCTAGCAAGAAAATAGAAGGATATCTCGTTACCTGTGACAACACGGGAGGTCCCCAAAGACACCATGCTAAGCAAGATAAGTCAGACAGAGAAAGAGAAACACTGCAGGAGACCACAAGATGAATTTTGAGTCCCTTCTTACCCAGAGATTCTGTAACTGTAAGCACAGGTTAAGCCAAAATAATAGGTCTGTTTTATTCATTTGTTAATTTTTTAAAAATTTTTCAATTGCAGTTGATGTACAATAGTATATTAGTCTCAGGTGTACAACAAAGTGATTAGAAATGTGTATAACCTACGAACTGATCATCCTGATAAATCCAGTACCCATCTGACACCATAAATAATTATTACAATATTACTGACTACATACCCTATGCTATACTTTATACCCCATGACTATTTTGTAACTACCAATTTGTACCTCTTAATCCCCTCCCTCCTTCACACATCCCCCCAGTCTATGACTCATCAGTCACCCATCAAAATGTTCTCTGTATCTATGAGTCTGTTTCTCTTTTGTTTGTTCACTTATTCTGTGTTTTTTGTTTGTTTGTTTTTTGGGTTTTTTTTGATTCCACATATAAGTGAAATCGTAGGGTATTTGTTTTTTACATCTGACCCACCTCACTCAGCACAGTACTCTCCAGGCCCATCCAGGATAGGGCAGGCAGCAAGACCTCATGCTCCCCCATGGCTGAGCAATATTCCACTGTTAAAAGCTTATAAATATATGTGTTCAACAAAGGAATGTAAACAGTAATAAGCAGATGTGAAACAACAGTGGTAGGCTCTTCCATTCAAAATTTACCTGCAACTTGTCTTTTTGATTATAGCCATCCTAACGTATGAGGTGATATCTCATTGTGGTTTTGATTTGTATTTCCCTCATGATTAATGATGTTAAGCACCTTTTCACATACCTGCTGACCATTTGTATGACTTCTTTGGAAAAATGTCTATTCAGATTCTTTGCTCATTTTGTTGTTGTTTTTGGATTATATATCACTTATATGTGGAATCTATAAAAATTGAACTTGTAAAAACAGAGAGTAAAATAGTGGTTACCAGGGGCTGGGCAGTGGGGAATTGGGGAGTTTATTTTTAAGAGTACAAACTTACAACTAGTAGATAAGTAAATTCCAGAGATATAATGTACAATATAGTGATTATAGTCAATGGTACTGTATTATAAACTTCAAAGTTGCTAAGAGACTAAATCTTATCTGTTCTTAACAGAAAATAGAAATGATACATATGTGACCTGAAAACGGTGTTAATTAAAGCTACTGTAGTAATCATATTGTAATATATTAATGTATCAAACCAACGTGTACTTAAGCCTTCCTATTTTTACAATTAGTAAGAGAGATTCTAAAATACACTTCGTTCTCAAATCAGCAATTTGGAAGATAATGTAGCAGTAAACACCCAATCATAACAGAAAGAAAAAGAGTTCAAAAGAATTAAAGATAGTTTAAGGGGCCCCTAGGACAATATCAAGCATACCAACACTTGCATCAAAGGGGTATCAGGAGAAAAGAGAGAGCAAGGAATTGAAAAACTATTTGATGAAATAATGATTGAAAACTACCCTAACCTGGCATAAGAAATAGACATACAAATCCAGGAAGCACAGAGTCCCAAACAAAACGATCCCACAAAGGCCCACACCAAGATGCATCATAATTAAAATGCTGAAATTTAAAGACAAAGAGAGAATCTTAAAAGCAGGAAGAGAAAAGCATTTCATTAGACAAACATTAGACTGTCAGATGGATTCTCAAAAAATACTTTGCAGGCCAGAAGAAATTGGCAAAGATTATTCAGAGTGATGAAAAGCAAGGACCTACAACCAAGATTTCTCTACCCAGCAAAGCTATCATTTAGAATAGAAAGACAGACAAATGTTTAGAAACAGCTAAAGGAATTAATCATCATCAAACCAGTATTACAAGAAATGCTTAAGGGACTTCTTTAAGATGTTCTAAGATATGTATTTGAAAATGTGAGACAGCTCCACCTAAGGAGAGTTCTAAACAGTAATCACATATCATTAATAAAAAAAAACAACAACAAAAAAAAAACATTGTAACCATACCTCTTTAAAAAATCACTTCTCTTTCTCAGATTCATGTAGGTATCTCCTTTTGTACATGTAATAAATTCATCACTAACTAAAAACTATTTTTATTTTTATATATCTTTCTATACATGCCACCTTTAGAAATGTTCACAGGTACATATGTTTTCATTAACATTCAAAATTTAGTAAGCTATTTATTTCCAAGAATTAAAAGGCGACATGACATATTCTATATTGTTTTCTTAACTCAGATACAAAATAAGGCAACTTATTTTCTAAATAAATAAAAAAAGCCATCAAGTTAGAGATAAACTTAGTTGTAAAATTTTTTTAAAAGTTTAGCTCCAAAGCTTGTTATTTTCATTTGCCAATTAACATGGTTGGCTATCCATTTTCTTATCTATAAATGGTGTTAATGGTGCTTTTCTGCAGTTATTATAGATATTAAAAATTGATGTCTTGTAAAAATACTTTGAAAATGGCATTATGAGTACATACAATACAATTATAATATAGGTTATAGGGATCTGATTCACCAGAGTAAAAAACTTTCTTAGAAAATCAGAAGTATATTTGGGTGTGGCAATTAAAAGAAAACATAGGACATACTGAAGAGGTATTCTTTTTTTCAATCTGTTCTCTTGGTCTAGAGTTCTATCCATCTTCAAATTTAGTTACAAAATGTACTTCCAGCAAGAAGTTTTCACACGTTTCTCCATACTTAATTAATCTCTCTCCACTATATGTTTATAACCCTAAAATTGTAGTACATATAAAAGATGCTCAAATGCCACTAATCATTATGGAAATGCAAATTAAAAACACAATGAGTTATTACCTCACATCTGTTACGATAGCTGTTATTAAAAGAAGAAATGACAGAGTTGGTGAGGATGTGGAGAAACTGGAAATTTTACACCCTGCTGGCGGGAATGTAAAACAGTGCAGCCACTATGAAACATTACTTAAAATATTAAAAACAGAACTATCATATGATTTATTATTTTCAATTCTGAGTATTTATGTTAATTAATTTAAATCAGGACCTCGAAGAGACCTTAACACTGCCATGTTCATTGCAGTACTATTCACAATAGTTAAGATGTGGAAACAACATCTATAGATGACTGATATCCAGTCATCTATAGATGACTGGATAAAACAAATGCGGTATATAGATTAAACGGAATATTACTCATCCTTAAAAAAGTAGGAAATTCTACCATATGCCACAACATGGATGAGCCTGGAAAATATTATGCTAAGTGAAATAAGCCAATCACAGAAGGACAAGCACTGCATGATCTCACTTATAGGAGGTACCTAATATAGTAAAACTCAGAATCAAAGTGAAATGGTGGTTACCAGGGGCTTGGGGGAGAGAGAAATAGACAGTTGCTAACCAACAGGTATAAAATTACAGTTATTCAAGATGAATAAATTCTGGAGATCTGTTGTACAACACTGCTTATAGTTAACAATAGTGTATTGTCATCTTAAAATTTTGCTAAAAGGTTAGATAGAGCTCATGTTAAATGTTCTCACCATTTTCATTCTATCTTATCTTAGAAGTTTTTGTGAAATGGACTATTTTTTCTTTTAGATTGTGAGTCTTGAGTCTTGGTCCATAAATTCTTTACCTCTCCCCCATAAAGCCTAGCACTGTGTCTTATATATTAAGTAGCCAGTGGATATACATTTAATCGAATACAAAGAATAAACTTGCATCGACTTTATGCATTCTTGCGTGGAATAAAGGCACACTTTATATTATTTAAAACTTTATAAAAATTGGTAGGGAAAATAATTTTATATATAGTTCCATATGAATTGTGCTGTTGGAGTTCAATGTCCACATGACAACTGAGTTAGCCTAGAAAGGCTGAGACATAAACTATGTCTGGAAGGATTACTAGGATAAAGAGAGGAGGGCATTACAGAGAAAGAGACCAATACAGAATCTTTCCTTAGGGAAAGAGCAAGAGAACTTGGTGCTTTAAATATACATTTCCTGCCTCCATCCACAGTACAGTTGGCTTTAGAATTGCTGTTTGAACTGTGCCTGCATGGCACTGCCTTTCCCTGGCAGATGTCTGAGTAGTAGTAGCACACTGGAGGGTAATGTCTTTAGTTGAAAAAAAAAAAAAAAAAGCTACTGTCAGATCATCGATTTGTTCCCCCTCCAGCTTCTCCAAATTCAAGGAACCAATGCTTTGCCAATTCTGATTTCAGTGTGTGTTCTTCTTGGGTTTTATATTTTACCAGCTCCTCCTTCACCAACACTTATTTTTAGTACTTAAAATATTAACTACCCTTGTCTTTTTAAATTTTTTTTATTTTTTCTACCTTTAAAAAATATTTCTAGTTCTTTATGCATATTCATGTATCCACTGGAAAATCAAACAGAATGCAAAAAGGCTAGAGTCAGCCACCTGGAAGACTGATTAAGAACATTGAATTTTTATATAAATGGTCTTTAATCCAGAGATGCATGCTCTTCAAAAGAAAACAAAAAACAAACAAATAAAAAAAACTAGCATGTATCTTCTTTGGCAAAAGTAAAGCAAAAAATGAAAGTCATTACCCAGGACAATTTAGAAAATAGCCTTCTTTTGTGGTTACATTTGGCTGTGACATCTATCTGAAGAGAGTAGAAGAAATATATCGCAGGAAGAATAGCAGTAGTTCTTTTGAGAAACTCAATGCACAACTTCGTAATTGAGGCCTCTTCTGGTTTTGAGAAAGATTTTGGAGATCTTGTTCAAAATCTTGCAACCTGCAGTACAAAGTTACATCTTGTTGGGAGGGGCCTCTTCAGATGAAAGAAAAAAGAGAGGATGAGACAAAGGTAGGGAAAGGGATGATGCAAAGGCAGGAGGAGATTAGAATGTAATCTTCAGAGCCCTTCTTCCCAGCCTGAGGTCTCTTAGTTTTCACTGTCAGGCAGTGAGTAGTGGGGAAGGATCATCGTCTTAGGCAGCTTGGGCTGCCATAACAGAATATCATAGACTGGGGCTTAAATAACAGAAACTTATTTTCTCACAGTTCTGAAGGCTTGGAAATCCAAGATGAAGATACAGGTTACAGGCCAATTTGGTACTTGGTGTGGGTTCTCATTATGAATTGTAGATGGCCATCATCTTGCTGTGTCTTCACGTGGCAGAGAGAGAGGTCAGAGCTCTCTGGTGTCTCTGCTTACAAAAGCATTAATCCCATCATGACTTCATCTAAACCTATCACCTCCTAAAAACTCCACCTCTTAAATACCCTATTGTGATTTATTGTCTCAACATAAAAATTGGGGGTTGGGGTGGGGTGGGGACAGACACAATTCAGTCCATAGTAATCCTGAACCAAATAAAAGATGTGCATTTAGTGATGCTGCCACTGAGTAATCATTTGGCTTCAAACAGATCACTCTACCAGTCTGAAATCCTGTTGACTGCTCTGTGAAATGACAATGGAAATGCATGACTGCCTGCTTGCTGCAGAAAGTCAGAAGAGCTTGACTTCCTCAATCTTTCTGCAGGGGACTATCAAAGTGGGCATTTAAATAATCATTAGAAGTTATGGGGATTATAAATCTTTTTTCAGACTCCTATAAGTGATTGGTTTGTTTTAAGAGTTGAGTTTTTTCCTTTATTTTACTTTTCTGTCACGATGGTTAATTTAATGACAAGCTGGGTGTGAATGAGATATTCACCTGTTGGTGAATAATGGAACCTGTTATCTGACTGTTAGCATCTATTCGCATCTCAAGCTACAAGTTGATTTTCTACTTTTTCAATGATATCAGTAGCTCTTGCCTTTGTCTACTGCACAGAAGACATATGGGATTTCATCAGTGATAGAAACAAGTCAGGTATCTCCTTGCTGATTCCTGCCAGGATGTTATTTAACATATATCCAAGCCATACAGTCCTTCTAGGATTATTTCTATGTGTTCCCTTTTGGAGCAATAGACATATGTGGATAAGTCCTCAAATATCTGTGTGTGGGAAACCAGTTGGGAAGACACGGACATGACAAAACCTCAAGCTCTCTATGGAAGAGACATCGCCCTCTTTCTTATGCCTTTTTTTAGGATCTCATTACTCTGACCATAGAATAGAAGCCCAGCATCACAGGGTTGAGACTAAATTGGCAAAACAACTTTACTTGATATGGCTCCTCATGGAAATCACCTAGATTCATTGAGCACATTTATTGATTCATGAAATGTACCTAACAATACCTAATTTACAAAATTGTTAATATTTGAAATTTATTAATAGGTGAAGTTTAATCCGTATAATTTCTGTGTTCAACAAATGGTAGTTGGTATCATTATTCTTATCATTTCCATCATTGCTGTTCTATGATGAGGAGGAGGAGGATAATGATCATCATGCTCGTCATCATCCTCATCATCATGATCCTCTCTGGAAAACTCATAAGTTTACAAATCACATGGCAGGTCTATATCATGGTTATAGGTCTCTAACCCTGTGAAACATTGCAATACAGGCTAATATTTGCATTTGTGTGAAAGTTAAAAACATGTGACTGAAATAAATGAAACTGGCAGTTCACCTCAGAAAAGTGGTTTAATTTTCTAGGTTTAAACTTTTTTTTGTAAGAAAAAGGATTATCCAGATATACTATCTCAACCTTCCATTTTTTCTTTTGAGAGAGAGATATTTTTGTACAGAGAATTGTCTTACAAGATGGATCTTGAGATTATTATGCTAAGTGAAATAAGACAGACAGAAAAAGTTGAGAACCGTATGACTTCACTTACATGTGGGATATAAAACTGAAAGCAACAAAAGGAATAAGACAAACAAAGAAACAAAAACTTATAGACAGAGACAACAGTTTAGTGGTTACCAGAGGGTAAGGAGGGTAGGGGCAGGGAAATGAGGGTAAGGGGGATCAAATATAAGGTGATGGAAGGAGAACTGACTCTGGGTGGTGAACACACAATGGGATTTATAGAGGATGTAATACAGAATTGTATACCTGAAATCTATGTAATTTCACTAACAATTGTCACCCCAATAAATTTAATAAACAAATATTTTAAAAGTGAATGCTAAACTATTGCATACCCTCATTTATTAATGTAGACAACAATATTTTGTTATATAGCTGGTATTAATTTATTTTGCTAATATTTGGGCCAGAAGCGAAGATTCTATAGATTTTGCAAAAAAGCTGAATTTAAACTAGCATATGATTAGGAATTTCCTTAGGTAGGGGATGAGAATAGGAACATTTTTATCAAGACCAGCTACCCAACAAATAAAAAGTTATCAAACCGTACTGTTTTACAATATATTGGATGTTCACTAACTTTCTTCTTGTTTATTTTTGTTACCCATAGCTCATGTTTCTTGATCTTATCTAAAAGTTTAACCAGTAATGAGGCGGTTAAGACGACCCCAGACTAATTCTGTGACTCATCCCATAACTTCAGTCTGATCCAGATCCCAGGGCCAGTTTCTCCTCCATAGTTATGCAGGATTCTAATTTTCATCTCCTGCCAATCTACTTTACCCTCTTGCATTTAACAAGACATTGCCTTATATAGCCATACTGTTATATATGTGCTTTATATACATTTTCTGCTGAACTTATTTTGAGCAGAAAATTTGGATATATAGTTGTGGTTGTATAGAAAAACTCTCATTAGAGTTTAGGGATAGTTTACTAGTTTACTAGGGATAGTAAACTAGGGATAGTTTAAAGGAAAGGAAGTTATGTTGTATCTTGGCTTATAGAAGTCCATAGTAGAATTACTCTTTTTCTAACTCCAGGAACCAGAATCATTGCCGTTCTCTACTTCAGTACTTGGGTGCATTTAGCCATGATACATTGCTGAGAGCATGATAGATTCTGAGTCCCTTTATGGCAGCCCATAATTATATTAATCACAGAGAATGTGTCTTAATACTGTTTGGGATTTCAAACTCACATTCCTAATCTGTTGAACACGCTGGGTAATTAGTGAGTCCACCTGACTCATTATTTGTAAAATAAAGCACGGGGTAGTAGAGAACAGAGTGACCCATTGACCAATGTTTCTTAGATTTACTCTTTATCTTTGATCCTGCCTCATGTCCACCTCGAGATGAGAAAGTGATCAACAAGACCCCTTGTATCTGACACTGTCAAAATGAACTTAACTTTGTCCTGCACTACTCTCCAGAGAACTCTCATAACCGAGAACTGAGTGTTTGACAAAGGACACACACACACACACACACACACACACACACACAATGAGAATTACTTAAAGAGAAAAGGAAAGTTATTTTTCCACTTGTAAATTCTTTCTAATTGTAAAACTTTTACTCAGTGTGGTGTTGCCATTTTATGTTCTTGCTGACTCTCCGGTATTGACCATATCAGAACACCTTCTATCTTTGGGTCATATGATCACCATTTCACAATTTAATGTCATGTGATAGCTATGTATAGAGTTTTTGGGAGGAGAAAACACAGATTAAAGAGTCTCTAACATCAAGTAGTTTTCCTCTAGGGATTTACTTTTGTATCTAGTAGGCTGATTTTGCTGGAGTTTCCTGCCGCATGCTCAGTGAGATTCAGGAACTTCTCATTTTTTCGAGTTCAGTGATGCATTGGAAAATGACAAAAATAAAAATAGTGCCTGAGATATCTCTTTTTACCCTTTCAGTAACCTTCTTCCTAATTATGGATGCTTTCTTATTTTCCATGAATGTCTAGCCTAGGTCCAATTACCATGAAGACTTGATATCAACTAGTATGCATTCTATATCTTCCTGACAAATAGTGGGTGTTCATATACCACCTGAGACCAGTGTGAAATGTATCTTACATGTTCACTTATATTACTGTATTTACCTTTTAACTTATCAGTCTCCCTAAAGTGACCACAAACTTCAGGATAACAGCGCTGACTAGAAGTGAGCTTTGTGTCTGTTCCTTTATGATAGAATGAATCATTGTTCTGAAAATACCAATTTCCTGTAAGAGTTTCACTTTCATAGTGCTTATAATATGATAGGCATTGTTCTAAATACTTTACACATGTTGCCTTAACAGCAGCTATATGTAGTATGAACCACATTAATCCCATTTATAGATGAGAAATTTAAATTCAGAGGGCCTAAACAAAAAACCAAAAAAATATTTTAGAGAAATAATCTTGAGAAATTACTTAGCTCTAAAATATTTATCATAATATTTTCTAATAGAAAAATTAAGAAACCATTTAAGTGCCTAAAAATATGGCATAAAACAACAAGCAAAGAAACGATCAAAACAAAAAAAAAAATCACCTCTTAGTGGCTCCCTCCAACCACCACATACCACAAATCACAAGTATAAAATAAAATACCAGTTCCTAAACATGGCATACAAAGCTCTCTGTGTCTGACTTGGCTTGATAATCCAAACTTAAAAACAAAACAAAACAAAAACAAACAAACAAACAAACACACACACACACACAAAAAAAAAAAAAAAACCCAGAAAGCTAATAAATTCATTATAATATGTCCCCATTACTTGGCCAAAGACTGACTGAAATTGTTAAATACATAAAAAAAAAAAAGATGATATATATTCCTGCTGTTGTGGAGAAAAAAAATCTAGTTGAAATTACAGAACTGAAATGGTGAAACAAATGGAGGGGTGGAGCATGGATGAGTTTAAGTTCATCAGACATCCAGTAGAATTCCAGAGAAGATGGATATCAGTGTAGAACAGAGAAGGGGTCATAGAAGATGGGGATCTCAAGCAGCACTTCTAAAATCTTGTAAGATTTATGTAGGAAGAGGGAGAAGGAGTCATTCTAGGCAGAGGGAGGAACATATAGAAACAAGTACAGGCATTAGAGAGTGGCCTGAGTTCGAACAGAAATTGTACTGGGGAGTAGATCAAAATCAAAATAAGATAAATTTGCAAAATCTAAGCAGGATCAGATTCTGGGGGACATTGAAGGCCAGCTAGAAGTCTGAAAATAACCTGCATGGAAATAGAAAAATACAGCAGACCAATCTGGAGCCACAGAGTGATGTAGTAAAAGAAAACTTGCTCTGGAAGTATTTCGAGTTATTTGAAGAGGGAGAAAATGACACTTATAGAACCGAGAGGGTAGATGGGGGCCTGCTGTAAAACTTGACGTCCTATCTGGGATTTCAGTTTGCACTGCTGAAAAAAATGTGTGTATTCTCCAAAGTTATCATTTTTTCTATTACGCAAATTGTGAAGTGAGTTTAGAAAGTCAAGCAGCAGGACACTGAATTAAGGAAAGAACAATATTTTGGTACATCTTGACTTTCAGCCAGATTCTTTTCTAGGAGCTATATTCATTATTTGAGCCATTGATTTTAAAGACCACGTTGCCCAGAGGATGTACAAAGGAAAGGAAAGAGTTCATTTAAGCTATTCTTCAAGGGAATTGGAAGAAAAGTGGTGTGTGTGTGTGTGTGTGTGTGTGTGTGTGTGTGTGTGTGTGTGTGTGTGTTTTAGCGCCATGCAATAGGCATTGTGGACGGCTACTTTAATGTTTTACTCATTTCTTAGGGACGAATGTCAGCTGGGATTCCTCAGGTTATAGCCCAAATATAAAACTAAACTTTACAAATTTATTCTGCTGGGTAACATGGAATGAGCAAGTTAGGGGTCATCAAATTGCTGAAAGGAACATACGAACAAGAGTTGATTCACCTCCGATTTAGGATTCTTCTCAGTAGTGCACGCTTATAAATAATATAAGTACAAATACTGTGCTTTCAACTTTAAACCTATTTTTGTAACATTACAGACTTTTAGAGCTGGAAGGGAATTCCAAGAAACCTCATCTCATCTTATCATTTTCAGAAGCGAAAACAGTTGTCTTCGTAGTGACTGCCATGATGGAGGTGGCTGCAGAGCTTATTTCAGTGTTTCTTATTCAAGGTACCACTGAGCACCTGTCACTTAAATGCTTAAAGGCTCGCAATCATCCTTCGCTTCTCCCTCTCTCTCCTCACCTGCTGTTGATTCTGAAACTGCAAAACCCCCTATTTCTGACTCTTCCTTTATACTCCTTTTGAAACACTTTAATTTAAACCTCTATTACCTCTCATCTAGACAATTTTAGTATCACACAATTAATTTCTGTGCACATTTTCTCTTTTGGACCCATCTTATACATTGTACTTCCTGTATTTCATCCTTTATTATACAACTCTTGATTAAAAAATATAAACTGCAAATCTCATTACATGTCAAATAAAATTCAAAGTCTTTAACATTCATAATAGTTTTCTTTGATATGACCCTGACTCACTTCTCCAATTTTATACCTAATATATAAAGAGAACTATGAGCAATATACTACCAATTACTAGATAAATATGCTTCATACTTGCCAACTTCTATAACACCTTACAGCACTAAAACAAATACTTATAATGCCTAACTCTGAACAATAAGAACAGCTTAATTTTATAGTTAATATCTTCTGGAATAGAAAAACCTATATTTTACATGAAAAAAAGATATGTATTTTATATATGTACATATGTGGATGTGTGTGTAGCTTGATTTAAACAAATTGCCATCATTAATGGTTTCAATTTATGACACTTTGATATTTTGAAAACTAATTTTATAAAATGCTTTAAAATTTTCAAGGTAAGTTATTGAATTGCACTATTCCATGTTGCTTTTTTCCTTCTTTTTTACATTAAAAATTATCTTCAATACTAATTTTCATAGAGGATTACACATTTTTCTCAAATTTCAATTGATATCCCGTTGCCTAAATTACATCATAATGATGTTCTTCTCTTAAGAAGCAAATTTCTTTCTATAAACTAGTTAACATTTATCAAATAATCCCCAGAATGATTGTCTTTTAATGGTGAGCACTTGCTCAAATATGACAAGAAGTTCATTGTCATAGCTATGAGCTTGGGCATTGTAGGCAGACAGCCTGGGTTGTAAACATTGCTCTCATTGTAGTAGTTTTATGACTTTAAGCAATGATGTAACATCTTGATCCCTCCCTTTTCTCATATAAAAATGGGGATAATAATACCCCATAAGGTTTTTGTGATGATTAACTGAGACTCTGCACCTATGGGCCTCTAAAGAGAATCAGACTTACAGCCATCACTCAGTAAGTACTAGCTATTATTATTATTCACAATTCCCTGAACTAAAACTTTACATAATAGTCAAATGACCCCTTCGGCTGTTTTATTCTTAAGCTCTAGTTGAAATTCATAACATTTACAGGAAAATTTCTAAAGATGTTTTACATAATGTTTAAGTTAAACAGACTGAGATTTGCCACGAAAAAAATAATGTAATACTATTTTAATGTAGTAAGTCGAGTAGGTAGCTGTTGTCAAAATAAAATGATTACTTTGGATTATTGCAAGTGGGAGTTAATGACACTAGGAGCAGATTTCTTATTTTAGATTTTTTAAAAATATTTTTTCTTTTAATTACAGTTGACATACAATATTATATTATACCATAGTGATTAGACATTTGTATAACTTACGAAGTGGTCATCCCACTACGTATAGTCCCCATCTGACACCATACATAGTTATTTCAATATTATTGACTATATTCCCTATGGACTATATTCCTCATGATGGTTTTTATAACTGGCAATTTATACATCTTAATCTCTTCCCTTTTTTACACACCCTCCAACTCTGCTCCCATGTGGCAACTATCAAAATGTTCTTTGTATCTATGAGTTTGTTTCTGTTTTGTCTGTCTGTTTATTTTGTTTTATAGATTACACATATAAGTGAAGTCATATGGCTTTTGTCTTTCTCTGACTTATTTCACTTAGTATAATGCCCTCTAGTTCTATCCATATTGTTATAGATTGTAAGATTTCATTCTTTGTTTTCTGGCTGAGTAATATTCCATTGCATTTATGTATCATATCTTCTTTATTCATCTATTGATGGACACTTATGTTGCTTGCATATCTTGGCTATGGTAAATAATGCTGTAATGAATATAGGGATGACATGCCTTTTTTGAATTAGTATTTTGGGTTTATTCGGATAAATATCCAGAAGTAGAATTGTTGAGTCTTTCTTTATCTCTTGTTATAGCCTTTGTTTTAAAGTGTATTTTGTCTGATATAAATGTTGCTACCCCAGCTTTTTTTCATTTACATTTGCATGAAATATCTTTTTCAGCCTTTCCTCACTTTCCAGCTACATCCTATCCACTCCCTTGATTATGTCTTTTCTGCCTAGTTGATGCTGTTTTGATTTCCCCTCTTCTTAACCCAGAATTTAGTACTTATTAGCTCATTGTATTTTATTATTCACTGTTACTTCTTCTGGGTTATTTTTCTCTACATGATCTGATTATAAACTTTTCAAGAATAGAGGACCTTATCTTATATAACTTCTGTTTAAGCATAGTCCTTAGCAAGTAAATTTTGCTTTTCAATATGTGCTGATGTGTTATCAAAATACTTCTGATAGAACTTTTTATGACATCAACTAAGACACAGGCAAAATTTATGGCAATATAAATGGGTCATCGGTAGTACTGTCAGATTTAGTAAATATAGAACTCCAAGTAAAGTTCGAAATTTAGATAAATAAAAAATACTTTTTTAGTATAAATGTGTCCCATGCAATACTTAGGACATACTTATAGGAAAAGATTATTTTGTTTTTTTCTGATATTTAAAGTTAACTGAACATGCTATATTGTATCTGTTAATGATTATCATAGATCTACAGAACTTCATTTTTCAAAACTTCATTAAAAGGTCATCTGAACATGTCTTGCTCCCATAAGTAGTTCTTTCTTAGTATCTTAGTAATCACCATGTATGATTTTGTGCAAGATACGTAATTTCTAAGAGTTTTATTTGGCTCACTGATGAATTGTGATAAATGATTATAGTTGCCCAAGTAGGTAAATCATAATTTCTCCAGGGTCATTTGTTTTAAAGTAAATAGTTATTAGTGGAATATATGCATATGGTGACTATTAATATTAATTTCCTTGAGAACTGGTCATGTAGTAAAGATCCAAGGCATTATATTCCAAATATGTACACATCACATATTATATTTCAGGCTTATAGTAGATAATGTTAAGGCCTATTTCTGTCTTCAACAAGCTTAATGAAGTGACAAGATTTTGAATGTGTAAGATCTAGTCTAAGAAATAGGTCATTGATAATTTTAGGGCTCCTGGGGCCCACTGGCTACGGCCAAGTTTAGAGCCAAGTCAGCTGGTGAAGAGGGACAATGAAAAGTTAAACCTTGGGTATTTTCTTGGATCAGTCTCCCTCTGACCAGACATGCCCCTACCACCATGATTTCACAGCTACAACTACTGAAATTTGACTAATGTTAATTGTCTATGCTGGCCTATTGTCAGAGAACCAGGATTCTGACCACAAGGACTGAGAGTTTTGTTTTCTCTAAATCTTATATTAAATAAGTAAGTAATATTTTGATGCTAAAAACTTATTAGTTAACAACTATCTTGGATCAAGTCCTCATAACATTGGAGTTTAGAAAACAGATTCCTGAAAGAAAACTAGAGCCACCAATAAAATTAATATGTAGGCACCAGAGATGAAACTTGATATCCATCATTATTTTCCCAAGGAAATCTCCGTCCCAGAAATACGACCCTTATTTTGTTAAATACTAAGGAAAAAAATAAAGACAGAAAGTTAATCAATTCTAGCCTGTTGCATTTGTCCTGATATTCACACACTGACCTAAGTTTGCTTTCCATTTCTAGATTTCACACCTGTGCCTCATGATAGAAACTCTGTCATTGTGTAATTGACCCCTCTTTAGAAAAGTGAATGGTCCTCCATTGTGCTTTATTTGCCTTGAAAGAAAAGTCTGTAAATGTTTTATTATATTCTTTTTCTTTTTTAAATTCATTTGGGGACATTGGTTGGTAAAATTATATCAGTTTCAAGTGCATATTTCTATAATACATCACCATATATTCGATCTCCTTTTACTTCTTCTACCATCCCGTCTCCCCCATTACCCTCTGGTAACCACTAAACTGTTGTCGGTAGCTATGAGTTTTTGTTTCTTTGTTTTTCTTGTTTCTTTGTTGCTTTCAGTTATATATTACACATATGAGTGAAATCATGTGGTTCTTGACATTTTTGTCTGACTTATTTTGCTTAGCATAATAATCTCAAGATCCATCCATGTTGTCACAAATGGCAGTATTTCATTTTTTCTTGTGGTTGAGTAATATCCCATTGTATATATGTACCACATCTTCTTTATCCAATCATCTATTGAAGGACTCTTGTTGTTGCCATGTCTTGGCTACCATGAATTATGCTACAGTGAATATCAGGGTATACATACCTTTATCGATAAATGTTTTCAGATTTTTAAGATACCCAGGAGAGGGATTGCTGGGTCATATGGTAATTCTATTCTTAATTTTTTTTTGAGAAATCTCCATACTTTTTTCCATAGTGGCTGTACCAATTTACATTCCCACCAGCAGTGTATGAGAATTCCTTTTTCTCCACAACCTCTCCAACATTTGTTATTACTTGTCTTGTTGATAATAGCCATTCTAACAGGTGTGAGGGGGTATCTCATTGTGGTTTTGATTTGCATTTCCCTAAT
Organism: Rhinolophus hipposideros; assembly: GCF_964194185.1. Classification (NCBI taxonomy): domain Eukaryota; kingdom Metazoa; phylum Chordata; class Mammalia; order Chiroptera; family Rhinolophidae; genus Rhinolophus; species Rhinolophus hipposideros. The sequence goes on along the minus strand of NC_138058.1, from coordinate 18,294,503 downwards.
AGCTAATGAAGTTGAGCATCTTTTCATATATCTGGTGGTCATTATATGTCTTCTTGGAAGAACTGTTTGTTCAGGTTCTTTGCCCATTTTTTAATCGAATTGTTTGTTTTGTTGTTGTTGTTGTTGTTGAGTTCTATGAGTTCTTTATATATTTTGGATATTAGCCTCTTACCAGAGGTGTTTGCAAATATCTTCTTCCATTTGATTGGTTACCTCTTTGTTTTGTTGATTTTTTTTTTCTGCGCAGAAGATTTTAGTTTGATATAGTCCTATTCATTTATTTTTCTTCTACTTCCCTTGCCTTTGAGGTCAAATTCATAAAATCCTCTTTGAACCCAAGGTCCATAAGTTTAGTACCCATGCTTTATACTATGCAATTTATTGTTTTAGGTCTTATATTTAGGTCTTGCATCCATTTTGCATTAATTTTGGTACATGGTGACAGTCCGCAGTCTAGTTTCATTCTTTTGCATGTGGCTTTCCATTTTTCCCCAGCATTATTTATTGAAGAGACTTTCTTTTCTCCATTGTATGTTTTTGGCTCCTTTGTTGAAAATTATCTGCCCATATATATGTGGGTTTATTTCTGGATTTTTAATTCTATTCCATTGGTCTGTGTGTCTGCTTTTCTGCCAAAACCATGTTGTTTTGATTATTGACAATTTGTAGTACAAATTGAAGTCAGAAAGTGTAATAATTCCAGCCTTGTTCTTTTTCCTTAGGATTGCTTTGGCTATTTGGGGTCTTTTGTGATTCCATACAAGTCTGATGATTTTTTTGTTCTGTTTCTTGAAAAAATGCCATTGAAATTTTGATGGGGATTGTACTAAATCTGTATATTGCTTTGGGTAATATGCCCATTTTAATTATATTGATTTTTCCAATCCATGAACACAGAATATCTTTCCATTTATTTGTGTCCTGTTCAATTTCTTTTAAGAATGTCTTATAGTAAAAAACTTGTAAATGTTTAAGAGTCTGAAAAGTATCCTGATTTCAAACCGTGATGCTTTTGTAAATAATAAATTAAAATTTCTTAACTATTTGCAATTGCTTCCAGCCCAGAGAAAAAAATTGGCTGGTTCTTAGAGTTTGAGTTTCTTCGTATTGTTTTAAATCACATTTTAATTCTCTGTTGGTGAAATAAATATTATTTTTCTCCTTTTTTTGTTACTGATGTCATAAGTGCTTCTCAGTTGTGCTATACTTGTCAATTACCTTTCATGATGCTATTGCAGACTCTTTCCAAATGTGTTCATATTTTAATATAAAATCATTTTCTCCCCAGATATGTTCTGCTCTCTCTTTTCTCTCATTGTGTTTTTAAATCTTCTTGTTATAAAATCATATCAACTCAAGCAGTAGGTGGTGTGCTCCATGCCCTCTTATAAGAATTGTTTACATATCAGCACTTACCTTGTATATGACATTTTGTGACATGCATACTTGTTCACAGCACAAACTCGGCTAAAAACAATTTATTTTTTTTTCACCCTTCCCTCAAATTGAACAGAGCTCCAAAGTTGGTGTTTTGAAAATAAAGGAAAACAAAAAACAAAACAAAAGTTTCCCACCTCTTGGCAATTAAGGAAATATGACGTAAAAGTGAATGATCAGTTCTTTAGTAGAAATTACAAAGAATATCTAGTCCAATTCCTCTTTTATAAAAAATTACAGTTGACATTCAATATTACTTTATATTAGTTTCACGTGTACATCATAGTGGTTAGACATTTATGTAATTTATGATGTGATTCCCCCCAATTAGTCTAGTACCCACCTGGAGCTATACAAATTAATAATAATTATGATATTATTGACTATATTCCCTATGTTGTAATCTACATCCTTGTAACTATTTTGTAACTACCAATTTGTACTTCTCAAATCCTTCACTTTTTACTCAGCCCCCCTCAAACCCTTTTCTATCTGACAACCATCAGTTTGTTTTCTCTATCTGTGAATCCATTTCTGTTGTGTTTGCTCATTTATTTTCTTTGGATTCCACGTATAATTGAATTCACAGGGTATTTTGTCTTTCTCTCTTTGACTTATTTTTACTTAGCATAATACCCTCTAGGTTCATCCAAGTTGTTACAATTGGTAATATTTCATTCTTTTTTAATGGCTGAGTAATACCCCATTGTATATATGTAACATTTCTTCTTTATCTAATCATATATTAGATTGCTTCCATCTCTTGGCTATTGTAAATAGTGTTACAATGAACACAGGGATGCATATATCTTTTCAAATTAGTGTTTTGGATTTCTTCAAATAAATACCCACAAGTGGAATTTCAGGGTCATAAGGTAGTTCTACTTTTAACTTTTAAAGGAACCTCCATACTGTTTTCCACAGTGGCTGCGCCAATTTGCAATCCCCCTAACAGTGCACCCAGGTTCTCTTTTCTCTACCCCCTTGTGCCTATGACGTGCTATCTTATTTATCGTGGCTTTATAGTAAATCTTAAAGTCGTAGAGACGCACTTTGTTCCTGTTTGAAACTGATGTGGCTATTTTAGGGATTTGCTTTTTCATGTACATGTGATATTTATCTCCTCAATTTCTTTAAAATGCTGCTGGAGTTGTGTATTACATCATAATCTGCACATCGATTTGAGAATTGCCATCTTAGCATATAAGTTAGTTTTCTTTAACTTTTCTCAGCAAAGTTTTGTTTTTGTATTTTTTATATTTATTTCTATGTATTTCATGTTTTTAGTGCAGATAGAAAATAGATTTTGAAATTTTAATTTACAATGTCTTTGTGTATAGAAACACTGTTATTATGTATTGATCTTGAATCTTAGTTCTGGTAGCTTAGTTATAAATGCTTCGGGATTTTCTATTTATTTTTGTAAATAAAGAAGGTTTTAATTCCTTTTCCTTGTGTACTGTTTATTTCTTCTTATTTTTTTATGCACTGATTAAAATATCTGTACAATCTTTAATAGAAATGGTGACAATGAAACTTCTTTCTTTGTTCCAGTAAGCTCTGTAATAATGGCCTGTATTTCATTCCCAATATCCATAATTTGTTTCTTCTTCGTTTGTTTTTAATATCAGTCTTCCTAGAGATTTTTAAACTTTTATTGATCTTTTCAAATAACTGGCCATTGATTTCTTAGATATGCATATTCTACACTATTATGCTGTTCTTTATTTAATTGATTTCTATTTTTAATCTTCCATATTTCCTTTTGGCTTTATTTGGTTTGAATTTATTTTTCTTTTTTGAATTTATTCTTTTTTTTAGATTTTTTTAGATTCTTAAGTTAAATATTAGATAATGGTTTTAGACTTATTCTTTTCTAATGTAAATATTTTGGATTTAAATTTTTCTCTAAGCATCACTTAAGTTACATTCTATACATTTTCATCTATTGTGTTTTCATTTCATTTTTTAATTCAAATTATTTTTTTTTATTTTCCTCATTTGTTTTTGACTCAGATTAGGTAGAATTGTGGTGTTCTATTTCTAAATATTAGAGATTTTTACATATATGTATATAATTCTAGTTTAAATCAATGGTAGCAAAGAAACATGCTTATTATCTACCTATTTTAAACTTTTTCAAATTTTCTTTATGTCCTAGACACTTGCCTGATGAGATTTCCATGTACACTAAAAAAGAATGTACATTATGTTGTTATTATCTTTAAATGGAAATAAAGTAAAATTGTTTGAAAGTCAATAAAGTAAAATTGTTTGATAGTTTCTTTCAAGTCTTTTAGAGACTGACTGATTTCCTGCCAACTTACTCAACAACTAGTAAAGTAGTGTTACATTTTAAACTCTGCTTGTTGTTCATTTATTTTCTCCTGTCTGTTATGTTATGTTATGTTTTTGTGCTCTGTTGACAATTGCATAAACATTTGGGATTGTTATATCTTCTAGATTAATTGCTCCTTTATCATTACGAAGGATTCCTTGTCATCTCTGGTAACATTCCTTGTTGTCAAGTATACTGTGTCTCATAGTAATACTGTCACTATTTTCCTTAGGTTACTATTTTTATTTATGGTATCTGTTTCCTCATTATTTTACTTTTAACTAAGCTGTGTCTTTATATTTAAAGTGAATTTCGTAGGGACACAATATTTTGGTCTTGCTTTTTATGCAAACTTACATTTGTGTATTTTAAATGGATTATTTAGATTTTACGTATAATTAAATTATGGATACGATTAGAGATATCTTGCATTTTACTCTTAGAGTCCTATTTGTCCCATGTACTTTATTGGTTTTTCAGATAAGTTTTGAATTAAATACATTATTTTTATATTTCCCCCTTATCATTACTATTGTTTAGTTAAAATCTTATTTGTAAATGGTGCTATAGGGTTTCTGGTCTGCACGTTAAACTTATCTCTATCTGTCTTAACATTATACCACTCCCCACATTGTTTAAAAACCTGAAAAGAATATATGTTCGGTTCTTTCTAATACTTTTCTTAACATCTGAATTAAAATGGTACACCTTCTTATTCTCTTAGTTACTAGGTGGTTAACTCATTTTCAGTTTCCCTTCTTACTACTCTTGAAGCCTTCTGGGGATACACACACTCATCCTGAATCCCTTATTTTATTATTTATCGGGTACACTGATATGAGATATAATGGAGCCCAACATCACTATCGCTGACCTTAGGGGAGGAATCAATCCACATTTGCTGGTTTTTATTGCTGCTGGTTCCACAGCAATATTTCATATTACAGAACGGTGTGCTAAATCCTAGTACTTACTCTGCTTTGGTGTTTGTTTGTTTTTCTAGTTATTTTTATTTTTACTTTAGCATTTTAAAATTTGTGACACAATTCACATACCATAAAGTTGATGGTTTTAAAATGTATAATTCTGTGGTTTTTAGTATATTTACAATGTTGTGCATTGATCACCATTACCTAATTCTTGAATATTTTGATTACCCCTCGCCCCCCACAAAATCCCATACCAATTAGTAGTAACTCTTCCCTACCACGTTCATTCAGACTTTAGTAACCAGTAATCTATTTTCTGTTTCCATTGATTTGCCTATTCCATACAGTTCATGTAAATGAATCATACCATGTCTGGCATTTCATGTCCGGCTTCTTTCACATAGTATACTATTTTCAAGGTTTGGTTCATTTAAGTTGCAGCATATCCTCTGATAGTTATTTGGATTACTTCCATTTTTAATTATTCTATTATCATGAATAATTCTGCTATAAACTTTCACGTACAAGTTTTTATATAAATATATGCTTTCATTTTTTTTGGATAGATACCTAGGAGTAAAATCATTGAATAACATGTTAATTCTATACTTAATTATTTGAGGAACTGCCAAACTGTTTTTCAAAGGCATCACTCCATTTTATGTCCTCACTCTAAATGTATGAGGCATCCAATTTCTCCACATTCTTGCCAACACTTATTTTTAAGCATATTTTTGGTTGTAACCATCCATTGTATTTTACTAATGACTAATGATATTGGTAGTCTTTTCATGTCCTTATTGGCCATTTATATGTTTTCTTTGGAAAAATGTCTATTCAAATCCAATTTTAGATTAAATTATTTGTCTCTTGTTGAGTTGCAAGAGTTGTTTATATATTATATACAGTAGATTCTAATTAGATATTTTAAGAAATTGCAAATATATTCTCCCATTGTTTAAGTTGTTGTTTTATTTATTTATAGTGTCCTTTGAAGCAATTTTTTTTCCTAAGTCCAATTTACATATTCTTCCCTTTGTTGCTTGCACTTTAGGTGTTCATATTTAGAAAACCATTGCTTAATCCAAGGTCATGAAGACTTTATCTTTTATTTTTAATTCTAAGAGTTTTATAGAGTTAGTTATTTCATTGAAGTCTTTGTTCAATATTGAGTTAACTTTATATCATATTAAATAGAAATCCAATTTCATTCTTTTGCATGTGAATATCCAGTTTTCTTGGCATCATTTGCTGAAAAGATATTTCTTTCCCAAGAATTTGTCTTAGCACCCTTGTAACAAAATCAACTGACCATGTACAGGTTTATTTCTGGACTCTCAATTCCTTTCCAATGGTCTAAATATTTATCTTTAGCACAGCACTGCACAGTCTTGATTAATATAACTTTGTAATAAGATTTGAAAGTGGTGTGAGTCTTCCAAGTTTGCTTTTCTTTTTCCAAGATTGTTTAGACTATCCTAGATTTCTCTCATTTTCAAATGCATTTTAGGATTATCTTTTACATTTTTATTTAAGATAATTACTATGATATCAACAGGAATTGCACTGAATCTGTTGATCCATTAGATGATTATTTCCATTTTAACAATAATAAGTCTTATTCTATGAACATGAGATCTCTTTATTTTTTTTAGGTCTTCTTTAATTTCTTTCTATCATGTTTTGTAGTTTTCAATGTATAACTCTTGCACTTCTTTTGCTAAATTTCTTCTTAAAAATTTTATTCCTTTTGGTGTTATTATAAATGAAATTGTTTTATTAATTTCATTTTGATATTGTTCACTTGCCAGTGTGTAGGAATTTAACTAGTAATTGTATATTGATCTTACATCTGGCAAGCTTTCTGAAGCCACTTATTAGCTGAAGTATTTTTCTGAATTTCTTAGGATTTTCTATACATAATAAGATCATGTCATCTGAAAACAGAGCTTTTTATTTACTCCTTTACTATGTACATGTATTTTATTCATTTTTGTTGCCTAACTTTTCTGGCTTTACCTTCTAATGTGATATTGAGTAGAACTGGGAAAAGCAGGTGTTCTTACATTATTTCCAATCTTTCTTGAGTATGATGTTAACTACGGGTTTCCCATCCTTTATTAGGTTGAAGAAATTTTTTTCTGTTTCTAGTTTGTTAGTGTGTTATCATGAAAGGCCGCTGAATTTTAGCAAATGCTTTTTCTGTGTCATTTAGATTATTATATATTTTTGCATTTTATGAATATGGAGTATTAAATTGGTTTTTTATATGAAACCAATTTTGCATTCCTGGGGTAATTCCATTTGGTAACAATAAATAATCTTTTTTATATGTGGTTGGACTCAGTTCACTAGTATTTAGTTGAAAATTTATGCATTTATATTCATAAGGGAAATTAATTTGTAGTTTTCTAAATATCTTTTACCAATTTTTGTGTCACAGTAATACTGGCCTCATAGAATAATTTGAAAAGTGTTTTCTCCTCAACTTTTTAAAGACATTTGTGAAGTATTGGTGTTAATGTTTCTTTTAAAATTTGGTAGAATTCACCATGAAACCATGTAGCATTGAGGTTTCCTTGGGAGGAAGTTTTTTTATTACTAATTCAATCTCTTTAATTGTTACAAATATATTCAGATTTTTAAAATGTTTTTTGAGACAGTTTCAATAGTTTATGTCTTCCTGGGAATTTTCCCACTTTTTCTGGGTTATTTAATTTGTTAGCATATAATCGTCCATAATGTTCGCTTATAATTCTTTTTATTTCTGTAAATTCAGTAGAAATCACTCATATTTCATGTCTCATTTTAATAATTTGATTCTTCTCTCTTTCTCTTGTTCAGTCTAGATAGTTGTTTACTAATACTGTTAATTTTCTCACAGAACCACTTTTTGTTTTGTTGATTTTTCTCTATTAATTTTCTGTTTTGTATTTCATTTATTTACATTGAAACCTTTATTATTTTGTCCTTCTGCATGTTTTGGTTATCTCTTCTTTTCCAGTTTATTTAAGTGTGAAAGTAAGTTATTAAATTAACAGCTTTTCTATTTTTTTAATGTATGCACATGCAGCTATAAATACCACTCTATGTATTGCTTTAACTTCTTCCCAAATGTTTTATCTTTGTTTTCATTTGCCTCAAATTAATTTCTATTTTTTTGTGAGTTGTTCTTTGACCTATTTACTACGAAAGAGTGCGTAGTTTAATATTCACATGTTTATTCATTTCCCATTTCCTTCTAATATTGAACTTTTAGATAGTTCTTTTGTTGCCAGAGAACATATTTTCTATGATTTCAATCCTCTTGAATTCATTTACACTTGTTTTTTTGGTTTAACACATGGTCTATCTTAGAGCATGTTCCATATGAACATAAGGATATTTATTCGGTTGCTGTTGGGTAGAGTTCACTGGGTAGAGTCTATTAGGACGAGTTCATTGATAGTGTTTTCAAAGTCTCCTATTTCCTTGTGAAATTTGTTCTATTATTAAAAGCAGAGTATGAAAATCTCTAACTATTATTGATACATTGACTATTTTCATTTAATCTTTTGGTTTTGTTTCTTGCATTTTGGGGTTCTGGTTTTAGGGATATACACATTTATATTTGTTAAATTTTCCTGATGAATTGGCTCTTTTATCATAATTAAATATTGTCTTGCTAGTAATAGTTTTTGGCTTAAAGTCTATTTTGTCTGATATTAGCATAGCCACTCTAGTTTCTTCTTGTTATTGTTCACATGGTAGATCTTTTCGCATCCTTTACTTTCAACTGATTTGACTCTTTAAATAAATAGTGTATTGCTTTTATACAAAATATAGTTCAATCATTTTTTTAAAAATTCATTTTGCAAACCTCTGTCTTTTAACTGGAGAGTTCAATCTATTGAAATTTAATGTGATTATTTTGAAAATAAGGCTTACATCTATCATTTTTTATTTGTTTTCTATGTCTTATGTCTTTTTCATCACTTACTATATTCTTTTGTTTTAAAAAAAATATTGGGTAGTATTCCATTTTAATTCCTTTGTAATTTATTTTACTATATATTTTAAGTTATTTGATTAGTGGTTGCTCTGAGTATTACTATTAATATGTTAACTTATAACAACCTAGTGCAGATTAATACCAACTTATTTTCAATATCATATAAAGAAAAATTATTCTCCTCTACCGTTCCTTTACCTCTAACCTGTTTTTTGCTCTTATTATCATTCAAGTTTCATCTTTATATGTTGTGTGCCCAACAACTTTGTGTTAAATTTATTGTATTATCCAGATGTCTTCTAAATCAGAAAGAAAAAAATAAGGAATTATAAGAAAAATAAATTTATTATGTCTTGTATATTTACTTAGCTAGTTAGCTTTACTGGTTCTCTTTTTCCTCCATGGATTTGAGTCTACTTTTATTTCAGCCTACATTACTCCCTTGAGTATGGCTTGTCTCTTAGTCACAAATTCTCATATTTTTGATTTATTGTGAATATTTTGATTCTCTTGCTTCTTTCAAAATTCTGTAATTGTGTTTGTCTTTCAACAGTTAGATTCTGACGTATCTGTTTATTGATTACTTTGAATTTAGGATACTTGTAAATCATTGAGCTGCTTGGATGTGTAGATAATTTTTTTTTGATCACATTTGGGAGATTTTAAGCCAATATTTCTTCAACATTCTGTCACTTTACGTCTCTCCTTTCCCTTTAGGATTCTCAGTATGTGTATGTTGGTATATTTAATGGTGTCCTGCAGGTCTCTGATCTGAAGCTCTGTTTTTGTTTTCATTTTTGTTTCCACATCCTCAGACTGGATAATCTCAACAGATCCTTCTTTTAGTTTGCTGGTTCTTTCTTCTGCCAGCTCAAATGTGCTGTCCAGGCTTCTAATACTTTTTTTTTTTTTTTTTCCCAGTTATTATACTTCTCAATTCAGAATTTCTCTTTGGTTCTTTTGTATAATTACTATCTCAATTTCTATATTCCTTATTTTATGAGACATCATTTTCATATATTCCTTCAATCTTTAAAATTATTTTATGTCTCTTTTAACAAACATAAAATATGTTTTACTTCTTTTTATTTTTTACTTTCGTCCTGTAGTTCCAATATCTTGACTTCCTAAGTATTGCTCTCTACTGATGACTTTTTTTTTTCATTTTGTATGGGTTATTTTTTGGTTTTTTTGAATGTCTCATAATTTTTGTTGTTGAAAACTAGAGATGTTAAATAATATGGCAACTCTGGAATTTAGATTATTGCCCCTCAATATCGGTTTTGTTGGTGTTGTTAGTTGTAGTTCTTTTTATTTGTTTTTTTAGTCACTTTCCTGAACTTTTTTTTAAGAGTATTGGGGTAACAATGGTTAATAAATTTGCATAAGTTTCAGATATGCAGTTGTGTAATACATCATCTACATATCACACTGTGTGTTTACCACCATGTATATTCTTCACCATGTGTGGCCACTGAAGTCTCTGTTCACTATTTGTGGTATCCTACTCACTACTTCCATGGCTACCTTTCCAGATCTTTTTTGATTCAGCTAGGCTCCAGTCTTCTTGGTGGTTTCACAGAAAATTTTACTTTATATATTATCATTTTAAGTTTGAATATCCAGCAAGAAAGCTTCCTTGGCTTAAACTGTTACAAATGCTAATAGATCAGTTCTCTCTGCTTTCACACTTGTAGTCTTTTCCCCAAAGGGTTCAGACGAACAGGGCAATATGAAGTTATGTCTCATGGAAAAAGCCGCTGTTATTCTTTCTGTTAAATTGGCCTTTGTCAGAATCATTCTAGTCTTTTAAACATAATTAATGGAGTTGAACTTCATAAGGAAGACTTTAGGATTCTCAATTTAGCTTTTACCCTAGAGACTACTCTTATTTCTCAATATATTTTTTATATTAAATTTCTAAATTAAAGAGGGAAATTAGTATGTTATTCCCAGACGTGCACACTGAACTAAAACCTTGACTATATAGAAGTAGAAGGCTGACCTGCAATTCCTCCAGCTAAATCTCCCAATTCTTCAGCAACCCCCAAATTTTGTTACATATAGCATATTCATGTAACACAATATTGTGAGGAAATTAAGGTTATTGTGAGTGCATAGTCATCCTAAATCTTAAACAAAAATATTATAGATGTGATAGCTGGGTATTTTGTGAAGATTTTGGTATTAATAGGTGAAGTGGGTGACTTTTGTGTGTGTGGCTTGCATGTTTTGTTTTATTTTATGTGAGTATTTTTGTATTTCCTTTTCTTTCAATAAATTTATGTTACTCTTGCAGGTGAAGTCTTAAAATTGAACATCCCTATAAACATATTCACCCTACTCTTTGTGGTGAATGTTTATTTCAGTTATATACTCTTTATTTTGAATGGTGGAAGTGATAAAATGCAATTTCTGAAACAAGGGCATATAATTACTATGAATTTCTACTTAGTTCTTTGGGCACGTTCACTCTTGGAATCCAGCTACTATGCATAAAAGTTCAAATGGCCTATGGAGAGACCCACATAAATAGAAATTAACGCTCTGACCCACAGCACCAGCTAAACTCCAGCTTACAGCCAGCACTAACATGCTCCTTGGGTCAGGCAGCCATCTTGAAAGTGGATCCTCCAAGCCCCAACTGAATAGCAAAAATTCATTTTTGTAGAGCTCTGATCAAATTGATGGTTTGTGAGTAAAATAATTATTGTTGTTATTTTGAGACGCGCAGTGTGGGATTGTTTCTTACACAGAAATAAATAGCCAAAATATTTTGGTATCTGGAAAAAGGGGATTTCTGTGAGGGAAAAAAAATGCTAAGACATGTGGCATTATCTTTGGTACAAGTTAAGGTTGGGGGAAGTTGGAAGGGCTTAGAGGACACTATTAGTCATCAAGCAGAATGTCAGGGGTGCTTAAGAAAAGTAAGAAAAATGTTTTTTGATGCTGGAGAAAAAAAGACCCTTTGCATGTAGTCATAAAAGATTTGTCAATACTATTTCCTACAATAATGTGGAAAAAATGCACAACGTATCCGTCAGGCTGGATGATTAAGCTAAAAAGATTTTAAGTCAATATTTAAAGTATCATTTGGCTTTTTTTTCCCTCTGCCTATACTGATTATAATAAAAGAAGAGGATAGAACAACCTAAAGGACACGCTAAGTCAAGTCCTCATGGGTTTGAAAATAAATTATTTCTCATTTCTAGCCTCTCTTGATAGAAATTTATTCTCAGATTAAGAAATGGCCCCAGGCCAAAAGCACATCCATGGTGACAATATACAGTTTTATGTTTTACATCCTCAGAATGATCTATAGTATTGTCTCATAGGATTGTTCAAACAGACAAATGCCCTGTAATGCGAATAAGGGCATGACTTACAAAATTTCTTCATGAAATAACAGGATTTATAAGACTTTTAATGGTATTGTTCCAAAGAAGTCTCCAACAGAGCCCCAGGAGAGAAGGGTTTGTCTTGAAGAGATTTGTGGGTGTGGCTTTTGTGTAATGGAGTAGACTGTAAATTATCATATTAGAAGACCATAATGTATTTTGTGAAAAATACACAAAATGGACCTAAAGGATAGAAATTATATAAAGCACAAAAATACCTTTAGATACCAAGTATGGTGGAAAACTACTCACTTATAAGCATGGGCTTTTTGTGAAACAGGAAGACTGTTTTAGAGTATGAAACTAAAATCCCAGAGGGTGGAATCTCTTGGGAGTATAGCTGAGCTCTAATCAAGTCACAGGCAAGGACCGTATTTCAGAATTGTTATAAAATAGTAATTGTTCTGTTTCTCCTGTTTTCCCCATTAAAAAAAAAATTTGATTTATTTAAACTAAAACCACAACCAATTCACCCAGTTCCACAAATGGGTGAATGTGTTTTCCACATTTTTGAATGACATTGTCCATAGCAGTTACCCTGGTAACTTTCGCACCACTGTATTTTGCATGTGTAGAGAAGATAATTTGTCTCATTAGATCTTCAGATTGAGAGGAATAGAATGAGTAGCTTCATCTGCCCCTAAACCTGATTTAGATAAATAGATTGTAGACTGGAGCTGATACCATAAAGACATGAGACTTGAGAGTCCTGATGTAGAGATAAATGTAGTTTGTATATGGAAGAGATGTAAACTATTGTCATAATCAGAGGGTGAACTGTGGCAGATTGAATTTTCCTAAGATGGTCATCCATGTTCTTATGGATATTTTTGATTCTCACAACCTCCACAATATGGAAGAAGTGAGACTACATGAATTCTGAGATTAGATTATAATATAAATGTGCCATAAACTTTTGTCTTTTGCTTTGGGGATGCTTGCTCTTAAAAACAAGCTAGAACTCTACAAAAAAGCCCAAACAGCCCATGGGAGAAATGTTCATTTCCAATGTGACAACATCGATAGGCCACATATAGACATTCTGGCCAACAATTCAGCTGAGTCCTCAGCTGACATCTATAATCGACTTCCAGCCATGTGAGTGACGATATCTCCAGATGATTTTAATAAAGGCTGAGTCACCACCAGCCTTTCAGTTTTCCCTGATAAGCTCTCAGACATTGTGGAACAGAAGAACACAATCTGAATTTCTGACACATAGATTATGGGAATGTAATAAAATGATTGCTTTACACTTCTAAGTGTGTTGTTGATTGTTATGCAGCAATACTCTCTTGAGCAACTTGCCTTATTTCTCTGTCTTTGCAGTTATTATCTGTGCACATCCTCCCAAACGAAAAGAGATTTTATGTTTACAACAGAGATAGTCCCTTCACAGCCAGCAACATAAGAGTTAAACATCTGTACTGTTCTCTTTAGAGAAATGTCTCTTCAGATCCTCCATCCATTTTTTAATTGGATTATTTGTTTTTTCATTGTTGAGTTGTATGAGTTCCTTACATATTTTGAATATTAGCCCCTTATTGGAGGTATTGTTTGCAAAAATCTCACATAGATAATAGTTTAGTAGTCACCAGAGGGTAATAGGGGAGAGGGATAGTAGATGAGGGTAAATGGGATCAAATATATGGTGATGGAAGGAGAAATGACTCTGGGTGGTGAACACACAATGTGATATATAGATGATGTATTACAGAATTGTAACTTGAAACCTACATAACTTTACTAACCATTGTCACCCCAATGAACTGTAATTAAAAAAAAAAAGAATCAAACATCACATAAAAGTAAAAATTACTGGTAAAAATTCTTGTTTTAAAAGACAAGGAAAAGATTAACAGAAGAAATAATAGGGTAACAAAAACCAGCTAGAAGTAAAGAATGAAGCTGGGGATATAACTTCTGGGGGATTCTAGCTTCTTTACCAATCTCTAAAACATTTCAAACTCTTCAGTGTTCATTGGAATGGTATGAATAACAATCCATTGCTTAACTTTATCTATTTATGTCACAGTACAATTGCTATTCAGGTGAACTTTCTTATTTCACACATATATGTAGACACACATTACCTGCTGCTTTACTCCATTATTTGGGCCACTACCCCTACCACATACACTATATTCCACTCAAAAAAAGGTAAAGGCAAGTTAAGAACTGCAGATGGTATTGAGCACTCCCCCAAAATGCTAGCAATCTGATTGAGAAGCAAATATAGTGACACCATGAATAGAAGAATAACTTCATATTAAAAATGTGGTGGGAAGAAAAGGGCAGAGATTTGGATTGGTTGAATTTAGGGGGGTGGGGGAATGTAGAAGAAGCTTTAAAAAAGTAATAGTAGACTATAAATTAAAAATCTGAGACATTTCATTAAAGTGTAGACATTTTGATTAAATCTGAGACATTTTGATTAAAATGTTTTAAACTGTGTGGGCAGCTCCCCTGGATACATCTTGGCAGCCCAGAAACTCACAGATCTATGGGGAACATAGGTTAAAAACCAAACCCACTGAGTTAAACAATCTATATAGCCCTGTCCTGCTCCAATAATCACTTTATGGGTAATGGGCAATTACTAATACACAGGGGAATGGGTTAAAGTGCATATGAACTGGGGTGAAGACTTGCAATTGAACAGAATCATCATCAATATGCTTAACATGCCTTAAATAAGCTAAAAGACAAGACTTCTAAGTTCCAAAATAAATGCCCATCTGCTCCATGACATCTGTCAGTGGTGAATATTGCACATTAGAAATGGCACAATTGACCTTAAACCCAGCAGAGATCACAAAGGACAAGTCACTTTGGCCAATCTCAATTTCTTTTCTGACAGACTAACATACAGCAGTGACAAGTTTTCAATAGGCAGCGCTGAATTCAAGTGATGCCAGTTATCATAGTCCCTTGTAATATTATGAGCGGTCTAAAACAGGGACTGGGTGGAAGGGTGGTTAGGTAGAATAGAATACAATTTAATAACCATCCAAATGGTACTGGTTAACCAGAGCTCTGTTACTCTTAGTGATATTTCTGAACAACGATGTCAGAGCTGCCACCTCCACCCTGTCCTGTCCCATTCAATGAGTTAGATGACTAAGTATAAATATGTCAAAAGGACAGACAAATTTGCTAGATGACAGGTTAAAGATCCCAAAAGTCCCTGAAAGGCTGGGACAAGAGATAATTCCAATACTATGTAATTTAACAAAAATAAATTCATTTGATCTGTCAAAGCCAATTACTATAAAGAGGAGAGAAGATCTATTTTAGCAGAGACACATATAAAAATCATTACAGAGTTTTAGGAACAATAAACTCAATGTGAATTAGCAGAGTGCCATGGCCAATCTGAAACCATTTTTGGTATTCATGTTCAATTTGGAATGATTCTTAAAGATGAAGCAAAGGGTAAATGGGTAAATGGAGTTTTGAAACAAAAGTTGTATAATGGTATTTACATAAAAAATAGTATTTACAAAATGGAATCCCACAGCATTGAAAATTTAATAAACAAAGCTACATGCAACAGTATTAATGAATCTCTGGAGTATAATATTTAGTGAAAAAAAATCAAATTTTAGAGAAATAGAATATAATTCCTTTTATACAAGTTCTCAAAATTGCCAGAACTGTAATATACTACATAAAAATGTAGGTATTTACATATATAAAAAATAGGAGAATGATAATCACCTCCTGTGTTTCCCTTAAAATAAGGCCTAGCTGGACATCAGCTCTAATGTGTCTTTTGGAGCAAAAATTAATATAAGATCCGGTATTATATTATATTATATTATATTACATTACATTATATTATATTACATTATATTATATTATATTACATTACATTATATTAGATAAGACCTGATCTTATATTATATTAAAATAAGACTGAGTCTTATATTAATTTTTGCTCCAAAAGACACATTAGAGCTGATGGTCTGGCTAGGTCTTATTTTTGGGGAAACACGGTACTAAAGGGCTATAGATGCTTCTGAGTGAGGATGGAGTAAATAGTATTACAGAACGAAGCATACACTAAACATAATAATGGATTTTTAAAACTGTGTGTTTGATAAATGAAGTGTTACTGCATATATTATGAATTTGCTGTAAGAAGGACGTGGCCAGGGGCCCCTACAGATGCTGGTCAACTTTTGTGCTAACATTCAAAAATTACATTTATATTCAGAAATTTAATGGTCTACTGAACATTAGCTCCATAAAAGAAGGATGCATACAAGAATCCCTGTCAAAATACACAGAACAAGCCACTTATTAACCAATAAGTGTTCAAGTTCTTACTCTGGTCTCTAGTTCATTGGTGAGGCTCACACTTTCAGAAGATATGGGTTGCCAGTCTTCATTTTTGAGGTATTTCTTCTTTATAACCAAGGTCTGAGGACCATTCCCATCCCCTTGAGAGTATCGATAAATGAAAGAAATAATCTTAGCTTAATAGTCTAGGTAAATTGGCTTCGTTAAACTAAACAAACAACAAAAAGTGTTCTATTAAAGTTATAGACCAGAAATAAGGTTAAAGACTCGCATTAAAAGGGTAGAAAAAAAAACACAAACCTACATAATTACCAAAATAAATAGTTAAAAAAAAAAGACTAAAAAAACACAGCAAAGGCCACATAACCACGTCATTCTAAAATAAATTAGGTAGAATGAAAATATATAATATTATTCCTACAAATAAACAGGAATAGGCTTAACTCATCTGTTAAGAAGAAAAAATACTGTAAAAATGCCACTATATGGTATATATGAAACATACCTATACCAATCATTTGAAAAGGTAAAAATAAAGGGATGGGCAAAGATAATCTGTCAAATTGAAACAATATGAAACCATAGACAGTGATAGTGACATTAAACAAAGTAAAATTTGAACCACAAAGCATTAAATGTCATAAAAATAAACTCTTTAATGATAACATTTATATTGCACAATGGAGAAATAACAAATATGAATATCTATATGCTAGATAACAAAACAACCGCTTTTAAAAGCAAAACTTGCCAGAAATGCAAAAAAAAAAAAAACGTATAAAAATACTAATACTAGAAGACTTTAACACTTTACTCTCAGTACAAAACAGATCGAATAGGGTTAGCAATATACATTGAACTTTACATGCTGTTTATAGAAAATACACCATTTCTCAAGTGTGCGTGCAGCAACCTAAAAAACTGATCACATATCATGTCACAAATAAAACAGCAGAGATTTATAAAGTAAAAATATTATAATACTCATATCACTATGCAATAAAACTAGAAGTTTTTAATGAAAATTGAAAATCCATTGAAACTAGAAATTTAATAACTTTCAAATAAACAATTATTGGTTGAAAGAAAAAAATGATCTTTAAATAATAGTGTTTTAAAATTTTTAAACTTTTTTGTCACAATTTTGAATGGAGTAGGGGAAACTATTATATCTTCTGATTTTTGTCTAACTGATTATCATTTGTATATGTGAAGGTTAATGATTTAGACATGTTAACTATAATTTGCTACTACATTCCTGAATTTTTGTATTATTTGAGTTAGATTAATCATTGATTTTCTGGTGCTTTTTAAGCACATGATTATATAATCTGCCAATAAAAACAAGTTTATATTCCCCAAATTCATACACCTTTGATGTTTAGCTATTTTCATTGACTAATACAATGTTTCTTTTGTTGTTTCTAAGTGGAACTGTTAGACATCTTTTATTTTTATTTATTTCTTTTACATTTTATTTTATTGTATTTATTTCATGAGTTTTATGTGTACAAAACAACGTAATGATTAGTTACACCCTTCACAAAGTGATAACCCACCCACCAAGTGTACTAACCCTCTGACATTGCATATAGCTATTACAATACCATTGACTATATTCCCTATGCTGTACTCCACATCCCGTGAATACATATATATATATGTACACACAGGTACCCTGTTTCCCGGAAAATAAGACATAGCTGGACAATCAGCTCTAATGAATCTTTTGGAGCAAAAATTAATATAAGACCTAGTATTATATTATATTATATTATATTATATTATATTATATTATATTATATTATATTATATTATATTAATTCTATTCTATTCTATTCTATTCTATTCTATTCTATTCTATTCTATTCTATTCTATTCTATTCTATTCTATTCTAGACTCTGTCACATACTATATTAAAATAAGACCGGGTCTTAGATTAATTTTTGCTCCAAAAGTTGCATTAGAGCTAATTGTCCGGCTAGGTCTTATTTTCATGGAAACACGGTATAGAGGGTGCCAAAAAATGTATACACATTTCTTTATAATTTATTGGGGTGACAATTGTTGGTAAAATTACATAGATTTCAGGTGTAAAATTCTGTATTACATCATCTATAAATCCCATTGTGTGTTCACCACCCAGAGTCAGTTCTCCTTCCATCACCATATATTTGATCCCCCTTACTCTTATCTCCCTCCCCTTACCTCTCTTACCCTCTGGTAACCACTAAACTATTGTCTGTGTCTATTTTTCTGTTTCTCATTTGTTTGTCTTGTTCTTTTGTTGTTTTTGGTTTATATACCACATATCAGTGAAATCATATGGTTCTCTGCTTTTTCTGTCTGACTTATTTCACTTAGCATTATACTCTCAAGATCCATCCATGTTGTCACAAATGTTCCTTTATCATCTTTTCTTACCGCTGAATAATATTCCATTGTGTATATATACCACAACTTCTTTATCCATTCATCTGTTGAAGGACATTTTGGTTGTTCCCATGTCTTGGCCACCATAAACAAAGCTGCAATGAACATTGGAGAACACATGTCTTTATGTATAAATGTTTTCAGATTTTTTTGGTAGATACCCAGGAGAGGGATTGCTAGGTCATATGGTAATTCTATTCATAATTTTTTGAGGAACCTCCACACTGCCTTCCATAGCGGCTGCACCAGTCTGCATTCCCACCAACAGTGTATGAGGGTTCCTTTTTCTCCACAGCCTCTCCAACACTTGTTACTATTTGTCTTGTTGATGAAAGCCATTCTGACTGGGGTGAGGTGATATCTCATTGTGGTTTTTATTTGCTTTTCTCTGATGATTAGTAATGTTGAGCATTTTTTCATATGTCTATTTGCCATTTGTATGTCCTATTTGGAGTAATGTCTCTTCAGGTCCTCTGCCCATTTTTCAATTGAGTTGATCATTTTTTGTTGTTGAGTTTCATGAGTTCCTTGCATATTTTGGATATTAGCCCCTTATCAGATGCACTGTTTGCAAAAATCTTCTCCCATTCAGTTGGTTGCCTCTTTATTTTGTTGATGGTTTCTTTTGCTGTGCAGAAGCTTTTAAGTTTAATGTAGTCCATTCGTTTGTTTTAGCTTTTATTTCCCTAGCCTTTGGAGTCGAATTCATAAAATGCTCTATGAACCCAAGGTCCATAATTTTAGTAACTATGTTTTCTTCTATGCAGTTTACTGCTTCAGGTCTTATGCTTAAGTCTTTGATCCATTTTGAATTAATTTTGGTTCATGGTGATAGATAGCAGTCCAGTTTCATTCTTTTGCACGTGGCTATCCAATATTCCCAGCACCATTTATTGAAGAGGCTGTCTTTCCTCCATTGTATGTTTTTTGCTTCTTTGTCAAAAATTATCTGTCCACATTTATGTGGTTTTATTTCTGGGTTCTCAATTCTATTCCATTGGTCTATGTGTCTGTTTTTCTGCCAATAACATGCTGTTTTGATTATTGTAGCCCTGTAGTACAAGCTAAAGTCAGGGAGTGTGATACCTCGAATATTGTTCTTTTTTCTTAAGATTGCTTTGGCTATTCGGGGTTTTTGTGGTTCCAAATCTGATGAGTTTTTGTTCTATTTCCTTAAAAAATACCTTTGGGATTTTGATGGGGATTGCATTAAATCTGTATATTACTTTGGGTAATATGGCCATTTTATCTATGTTAATTCTTCCAATCCATGAGCACAGAATGTCTTTCCATTTCTTTGTGTCTTCTTCAATTTCTTTTAAAAATGTCTTATAATTTTAAGCATATAGGTTTTTCACATCCTTGATTAAGTTTATTCCTAGGTATTTTATTCTTTTTGCTGCAATTGCAAAAGCAATTGTTTTTTGTATTTCTTTTTCTGAGATTGCATTGTTAGAATATAGGAATGCAATAGACTTTTGTACGTTGATTTTGTGCCGGCCACATTACTGTATTTGTTGATTGTTTCTAATAGCTTTTGGTGGAGTCTTTAGGGTTTTCTGTATGTGGCATCATGTCATCTGCAAAGAGTGACAATTTAACTTCTTCATTCCCAATTTGGATGCCTTTTATTTCTTTCTCTTGCCTGATTGCTCTGGCAAGGACTTCCAACACTATGTTGAAAAGCAGAGGTGACAGGGGACAGCCTTGTCGTGTTCCTGAACGTAGAGCAAAGGGCTACAGTTTTTCACCATTAATTATGAGATTAGCTGACAGTTTGTCATATGTGGCCTTTATTATGTTAAGGTGTTTTCCTTCTATACCTAGTTTATTAACTGTTTTAACATAAATGGATGTTGTATCTTGTCAAATGCTTTTTCTGCATCAATTGATATAATCATATGATTTTCATCCTTTATTTTGTTTGTATGATGTATCACATTGATGGATTTGCGGATATTGAACCATCCTTGTGCCCCAGGGATGAACCCCACTTGGTCGTGATGAATAATCTTTTTAATACATTGTTGTATTTGATTTGCTAGAATTTTGTTTAGGATTTCTGCATTTGTATTCATCAGAGATATTGGTCTGTAGTTTTCTTTTTTGTGTTGTCCTCACCAGGTTTTGGTGTCAAGGTAATGTTGGCCTTATAAAATGTGTTAGGGAGTACTATCTCTTCATCGTATTTTTGGAAGAGTTTGAGCAGGATTGCTATTAGGTCCTCTTTGAAGGTTTGGTAGAATTCAGTAGTGAAACCATCTGGTCCAGAACTTTTGCTTTTGGGAAGGTTTTGGATAACTGATTCAATTTTGTTACTGGTGATCAGTCTGTTTAGGTTTTCCAGTTCTTCATGGTTCAGCCTAGGAAGGCTATATGTTTCTAAGAACTTGTCCATTTCTTCTAGGTTATTGAATTTGGTGGCATAAAATCCTTCATAGTATTCTTGGATGATCCTTTGTATATCTGTGGTGTCCGTGATAACTTCCCCTTTTTCATTTCTGATTTTGTTAATTAGTGTCTTCTCTCTTTTTATCTTAGTGAGTCTAGCCAAGGGTTTGTCAATTTTGTTAATCTTTTCAAAGAACCAGCTCTTTGTCACATTATTTTTTTCTATTGCCTTTTTGTTCTCTATTTCTGTTAGTTCTGCTCTGATTTTTGTTATTTCCTTTCTTCTGCTGATTTTGGGTTTCATTTGTTCTTCTTTTTCTAGTTCTTTAAGGTATAACATAAGATTGATTATTTGGGATTTTTCTTATTTCTTGAGATAGGCCTGTAATGATATAAATTTCCCTCTTAAAACTGCTTTCGCTGCATCCCAAAAATTTTGGTAGGACGTATTTTCATTGTAATTTGTTTCTATGTATCTTTTGATCTCTCCTCTAGTTTCTTCTTTGACCCGGTCATTCTTTAAAAGTGTGTTGTTTAATCTCCATGTATTTGTGTTTTTCTTGCTTTCTTTTGCAGTTGATATCCAATATCAAGGCCTTGTGATCAGAGAATATGTGTAGTATGATTTCAATTCTTCTTAAATTTGCTGAGGCTGATTTTATGTCCCAATGTGTGGTCTATCCTTGAGATTGCTCCATGTACACTGGAAAAGAATGTATAGTCTGATGTTTTAGGATGAAGTGCTCTATATATGTCAATTATGTCCATTTCACCTAATGTGTCATTTAGGCTGCTATTTCGTTATTTATTTTCTGTTTGGATGATCTATCCATAGCTGTCAATGATGTATTTAAGTCCCCTAGTATAATTGTGTTTTGGTCAATTTCCCCCTTTAGTTCTTTTAGTAGTTGCTTGGTATATTTCACTGCTCCCTGATTGGGGGCATAAATATTGATGACTGTTATGTCTTCTTGTTGTATAGTCCCCTTTACCATTATGAAATGTCCATCTTTGTCTCTTGTTACCTTTTTCACCCTGAAGTCTGTTTCATCTGATATCATTATGGCTACACATGATTTTATCTGGATACCATTTTCTTGGTGTGTCAATTCCCACCCTTTCACTTTGAGTCTATGCTTGTCCTTGTAGCTGAGGTGTGTCTCTTGGAGACAGCATATGGTTGGGTTTAGATTTTTGATCCAATCTGTTACTCTGTGCCTTTTTATTGGGAGTTCAGTCCATTTACATTTAGGGTGATTATTGATATGTGGGGATTTCCTGTCATTCTATCTTTAGTTTTCTGGTAAGGCTGTGACTCCATTGTTTCTTCGCCTTTTTGTCGTTGTCTATTATTTCTGCATGGTGGTATTCTATGATATTTCCCACTGTTTCTGCTTTTATTACAGTATGTTTTTCAGTTATGGATTTTTTTTGAGTGGTTACCCTTAAGTTTATGTAAAAGAAAGTTTGATATTTAGAGTATTCCATTTTCTTCAGCACGCTTACTTTCTCCATTCTCATATTCCAGTCCAGGCCTTTATTCTCCTTCTTTTTATGTTTCGGTTGCCACAAATTGTCCCTGTTAATGGTGGTCAAATAGCCTCCTTTAGTATTTCTTGTAGTGCATGTTGTGTATTAGAAAATTCCCTCAACTTCTGTATGTATGGAAAGGTTTTTATTCCTTCTTCATATCTAAAGGATATTTTGCTGGATATATTATTCTTGGGTCATAATTTCTGTCTTTCAATAGTTTGAATATTTGGTTCCACTCCCTCCTGGCTTGTAGAGTTTCTGCTGAAAAATCGGATGATAATCTAATGGGCTTTCCTTTGTAGTTTACCATCTTCTTTTCCCTCGCTGCCTTGACGATTCTTTCTTTGTCGTTGGTTTTAGACAGTTTCAATACAATGTGCTTTGGAGAAGGCCTGTTGGGATTGAGCTAATTAGGTGTTCTATTTGCTTCTTGGATTCAAGGATCCAGTTTTGTTCACAAGTTTGGGAAGTTCTCATTGACAATTTGTTTGAATATATTCTCTGTTCCCTTCTCTCTTTCTTCTCCTTCTGGTAGGCCAATTATTCTCATATTGCTCTTTCTGATGGAGTCAGAAAGTTCTTGTAGAGTTCTTTCATTTCTTTTAAGTCACAGGTCTCTTTCTTCTTCCATCTGTGTAATTTCCAGGTTTCTATCTTTGATGTCACTGATTCTTTCCTCCATCTGGTCTACTCTACTACCTAAGATGGCTATTTCATTCTTAATTTCTTCTTTTGAGTTCTTAATCTCCAGAATTCTATTTGGTTCTTTTTGAAAATTCCAATCTCTTTGGTAAAATGCTCATGTCATTCTTTGATTGTGTTTCTGAGTTCATTAAACTACCTTTCTGTGTTTTCTTGCATCTCGTTGAATTTTTTCAGAACTGCAATCTTGAATTCTGTGTCATTTAAGTCACATATTTCCATATCTTTAAGTTCCTTTTCTGGAGTCTTTTCACTTTCTTTCTGAGCTGTCTTGTTGCCTTGGTTATTCATAGCAATTACTGATTTATTATTTCTCTTCCTAGACATCTACAGGAGTGGCTTCTGCAGCAGGTTGATAGGAAGAGGTCTTTCTTTTGTTTTCCAGTACTTGTTGGTAGAATGTTTTATTTTCTCTCTGATTGCAGCTTTTTTTTCCTCTCTCACATGGTAGTGCTATGTTTTCTCTGCACCTTTCCAGCTTCTCACACAATGGGGGGATTCCCTGGGAGACTGGCTTCTCCTCTGTTAATAGTTCGCCTGGGTCACAGGGCACAATGTCCGTATGGGTTTTCGGAGAGCTTTTGAAGTTCCAAAGCTCTTCCTGCACCAGATTCAGAGCCCGTATGTTTCAGCAATTCTGTTTACTCCTACAGGGATACGCCCAGATAGGTGGGGCCAGGGGCGGGGTTGGTTGTGTGAGGTGGCCCAGAGCAATGGCGGTGACCACCACCACAGCGGGTCCTGCTTCCATAGCTCCCTCCCCTTTGCCAGAACTAGTTGGACTGTGAATCTGTGTCTGCGGTCCACAGTTCTCAGAACATCAAATATTCTGTTCTTTTGGTCTGACACTGCTACTGTTCCGCTTCTAGCACTGGGCAGGCGGTGGCAGGGCGAGCTCTGTGAGGCTAGGGAGGGGGTAGCTAGTCTCAGTGCCTAAGGCTTCCGTTCTCTGCTCTGTGCTCAGTAGTGAGGGCTTAAACCACTGTTTTCAGCCTTCTTCCCTCGATCTTTTCTCTGAGGTCTCTGCCGTGAGCATTGGGTTCAGCCGTGTTATATGCTGCCCGCTCAGCCCTGTGGGTCATTAGCGGAGCCCTAGCAGTCGGAGTTCTTCCCTCTCCCACAGCTGTGGTAGTTCCAGAATGCAGCGAGCTCAGAGCACTGAGCTAGGTCTGCGTCCTGCACCAGCACTGCTCCCTCTCTGCACTTCTCCCTTCTCCCCTCCACGGCTCATGTGATTCTCCCACCTTTAGGTGAATTCAGCAGTGGGCCTCTTCGTCTTGTCTGTCTGCTGTGCAGGGAGTCCTTTGTGAAATTATAGTTGTTTGATTAGTTGTAAATTACAGGGGATATAATGGCTGCTCACCTCACGCCACTTTTTTGATGACGTCTCCCTCCCTATACATATTTTAAGAAAGGAAAAAACTGTTTTAAAATTACACTGGTGATAACTACTTTGAGTACTCTTGTAATTGCAGAAATTAAACGTGACTTGTATTCATCTTTTGTTATCAGCATATATTGAGTATTACAATTTTAATACAGATTTTCCTTTCTTGAAGTGTGTATACCATGTTTCTCTGAAAATGAGACCTAGCCAGACCATCATCTCTAATGCGTCTTTTGGAGCAAAAATTAATATAAGATACAGTCTTATTTTACTTAATATAAGACCGGGTCTTATATAAGACTGGGTCTAATTTTAATTTTTGCTCCAAAAGACGCATTAGAGCTGGGTCTTATTTTCGGGGAAACAAGGTATGTATTTTTGGCACCCTGCATATATATATATATATATATATATATATGTGTGTGTATATATATATATATATATATATATATACACACACACACACACACACATACATATATATATGCATACATATATGTATACACATATATATGATGCTATATAATATATATGCATATATATAAACAAAATTACCTGTATTTATACCTAAGACTATATGTATATACACACATATATACATATGTGGGTGTAAACATATATAAATGTCTATATATACAGTTAGAAATGTATATATTCCATATATAAATGTCTTCTCTGTATATAAATATATTTATATACAGAGAAGAAAGAAAGCTGCTTTTTGACATAAAGATAAAGAATAAATGTAGAATAAATGATGAAATTAGAAAATCAATACTTGACAAGCAACATAATAACAATTTTAGCAAGAGTCATCAATGGATACTGAAACTAGTCATTGAAAGTTTATGGATATTTACATAATCTCAAAACATTTGAAATTATATTAAATTACAAAGAGCAAAATACTAACTTCACAGTGGAGAAAACTGGCAGATACCACTTTAACCAAGTGATCAACTTTAACCAAGTGAAGGTTGCCAGCTATAACAATTTACAGCATGTGCTTCACAATATGATGCACTGAGAAGAACTCAGCCTCATGCTGTATTTTCACAGCTCAATGTACATAACTTGTACATAATAAAACACCAGACAAGTCAAAATTAAGAGATTGTCTGCAAAGTAACTGTCTTGATCTGTTCAAAAATATCAGTCATGAAATACAACGGTGGACTCAGAAACTGTTGCAGTTTAAAACAGACTATAAAAGATGTTATCAGGATAAATGACAAAATCAGAATAAGCTCTGCAGGTATATTGATGTTAATTTCTTGATTTTGATAATTATTCTGTAGTTAATTCAGATGATGTTTTGGTTTAAGGAAATACACACTGATTTAGAATAAACTGGCATTATGTCTGCAACTTAATTTTAAATGGCTCAGGAATGAAATAATGAGAATGAGAGAGAAAGAGTCAGAGAGAGAGAGAGAGAGAGAGAGAGACATGGGAGGGAGGGGGCAAATATGGTGAAATGTAAATATTTGGAGGTATCTGGATGAAAGAATTTCACAAATTTTTGTGTTATTGTGATTTTTCTGTAAGTTGAAATTGTATTTCAATAGCTAAACAAATAAAACATATTCTAATTTGGTAATAATTATGACATTGTGTTTCTTCTACTCTTGCTTCTGCTTCTGCTAGTGTTTTTGGGTGAGGTCTGTTCTTAGAATCCTTTTGCTGATTACACATTTTCATTCAAATGCTAGTTAGTATCTCCTCTTAATGTTTCAAACTTAATGCTTTGAAATTTCTGTAGTGCAAAAGCAAATATTTGTTCTTGCTAGAATTGGATTAAAGTAAAAGCAGATCGTAGACATATTAAAGTCTGAAAATATTTTGCAAGCTTTTTTTTAACATCTCTTCAGATACATATTTACAAACTATTTTGGGGTCTATATGAAATAGTTCAGGCTTCCTGATATAAGATTGTAGCCTTAAGAAATTAGAAAAATATATTTGATATATGTGTATGATGCACAATTCTATACTATTTATGTGTGTGATTCTGACCCATTTCAAATGTGTTTGCCTGAATTCACTATAATAATAAACTAAGTCATAATCACTTAGTTTAAAATAATATGTGAAGATTGTGGGGGTTCTTCCATTTTGTTGGAGAGAAATCCATATAGTATTTATCCATGGTGTGAAGGAGAAATTCAAGTGGAATGATTTAATCAAGAAATGCTAACGACCTTGGGTTCTTAGGCTCTCCATGTAATAGAAATTAAGAAGAGGTCAAACTAGAAGATCAGACAAGGTTCATTGGGGCCTGTGCTCCGACAGAAGGGAGACAGGGCTGGGGCACCCGGATGGCTCAGTTGGTTAGAGTTGAAGCTCTGAACAACAGCTGCACCCTCCACAACTAGATTGAAGGACAAAGACTAGGAGCTGATCGACCCTGGAGAAACACACTGCTCCCCAATATTTCCCAATAATTTTTTTTTTTTTTTAAATGAAGAAGGTAGACGGCAGTGAGAGGAATTCTGCCGCTGATCATTGTACAGGGCAGAGTGAAGAAGGGCTTAATGTCCACTGGAATGAACCTCCCCTTTCTTCCCTGGTTTGGTGCTTGTGGGGACACAGTGATGCTGAAGACCTGGCACAGGCTCAGAAGGCTTAACATGGCAGTGCCACTCATTAGCACCACCCCAGGGCGGTAGTATAGAGGTCAACTCAGGGTTATGTGTGCCTGCGGATGTGGGGTCAACTGCCTTGGGAAAATTTTGTGGTTGGAAGTTGCTCATCTCAGCCTACGAAAGCAGCTGAGCTGGGTGAGGCTGGATCTGGTGGTTAAGGGAGTGGAGTTGAGCCCCGCCCCTAGTCTGTCTCATAGCTATGGCTAAGTAATAATTAAGTGAGCAAATAATCCTCACTGTCTTCATCTTTCATATAGAGATAATATCTACTTATTTTCACACTCAAATCAGCATTCCACATGAAAACAATCTAAGAAGGGCTGGATAAGGAATGTTGTGAGAATAAGAAGCCTAGTGTATTTGACATTAAGCGAGCATACCAAGCATCATACATTATCCCTTCAATCACTCAAATTCACTCACAATTACTGTGCTGCATGCACTTAGTACCACTGTGCCAGAGCCTGGTGTTATAAAAAACAGACACAATCATTGCCCTCATTGAATTTACGGTCTTAATAGGCCAGTGAAAGAAAATAGTAAAAATAACAATAAATAAAATTTAAGATAAATGGATAATTTGTCAAAAATTACGAAGATGATAAATGCCATGAAGATAAAAGAACTTTAGTGGGAACAAAGACAATATTATTAGGATGATATGGTGTAACTACGTTACGTATATAAGTATTTTTTCCAGCTCCATTTGTTGATAATTTATTTTGAAATGTTAAATAACATTAATGAAGCTATTGCTTTTGTATTTGTTTATCAAAATGAAGATGGGGTACAAAGTGTTAATATACAGTAGTTTTGTGCCTAGTAGGCACTGGGTTAGAAAGAAAGATGGCTTCAGATAGCACAACTGCTACGAGTACAGGCTCAAATCACTCATCTTCTCTAGAAAATGTAGGTGACACTGACCTCATGGAGTAGATATGAGATTTAAACTAGACAGCATGTATGAGGCTTAGTACAGTACCTGACACTGTCAGAACTCAACCAGGGGAGCTACATGTATTTCAATTAATGTTAACAGCAAAGCTTCTTATAATTTTAATAAATTTCAAAGATATTAGATACCTTAACAGAGTTCCTGGGGAACAAAATATTGTACAAAGGGGAAAAATGACTAGAATGCCAGAGTAAATAAAATGTTTAAAGTGAACATTACTTCCCCAGCTATAAATAACTATGGGAATTCCAAACTATAAATTAACGATGGGAACTTTACTCTGCCCAGGTGGCTGGCAGGTGTACATTTCTCTATCGCTAACGTTCTGGACTGAGACCATTAGGTACATTATGGATTGATATTGAGTTTGACCAATTGAATAGAAGATTACGGGAGCCTCAATATTACTGGATACAGTAAATCTTTATTTTAATAATTCTATTCTCAAAATGGCATTTAAGGAATGGGAGTAGAAGACCTTCTTAGCCCCCTTTAATCTTAAGATACTGTGAAAACATTCAAAATTGAATAATGTATTCAATTGCTTTTAAAGAATTTCTATATTTTCTTAAGTTTGAATAGAAATAATTTATATATGAATTGTAAGAATATCTCTTTCTTGAATTAGTGTTTACCAGACCTACTATTGTAAAGAACAGCAGAAATATTTATCCCGTTTATTCCTTAGGCTATTTTAACATTTCTAGTGTCACAAGTAATAATTTTGGGGCAAGAATTGCTATTCGTACTGGAAATCCTCTGTATAGATAAGTATTTCTGAAGTCACCAGATTAATAATAACGGTGATAATAGGGAGCTTTCAATGTATTAGTGTTTAAACACATAAGAATTTTATTATATAGGTAGTTACTTATCATTTTCATGAGAAGAAACTCAAAAATAATTTAATTAACTTACCTGAGACCACAAAGTATCAGATTCAGTTACAAACCCAGTAAGTGTGATTACAGAACATTTATATTCAAACACCCTACTAGCTGTAGATATCAGTAAGGACTATATCAAGCTTGAGTAATGGTTAAATAGAGAAAAATCAAAGCATACCAGGGATCATTTATATCAAACATGGTGTTTGGTATGGTAGCTATGGTATGGCATGGTGGTGCATATTTTGTCTTTGAAAATCAATGCTTTTTGTTTTTCTTTCTTTCTTTTTTAGGTTCAGGTATACAAAACGATATAATAGACATTTCATCCCTCACAAAGGGATAACCCTACTTCCCCAGTCTATTACCCCTCTGATATCGTATATAGCTGTTACAATTCCACTGACACTGAAAATCACTGATTTTTAATACTTACACAAGTGGGCTTGATCTCCAGGATGTAAACTGAATACTATTTTACATTATTATCATTCTGAGCTCTTGGAGTTGGAAAAATTACTAAGAGTCACAGTAGGAACTTGTGACTATTACCCTTTCCTGAGCATTGGCATTTTAAAATATTGACAAAGATGAAGAGGTAGGCTCTTGTCCCAGTAAGTCTCCGGAAGTTTGCATCTTTCCCTCAGTACTTTCTCTTCCCCACAATACACCATCTAATATTATGAAGGCATTTGCTGGCACACTAGTGGTTTAGCCTGAAACACAACTTTTCACCAACAGACTGGCCATTCTGAAGGTTCTAGAAGTGAATCCAAAGTGTTCTAGCTGAAAAGTCAGTAGAGGCTCTCAGGCACATTTTAGGTCAGTTCTTCGCACGATCTTTAGGCTGCTGTCAGCATACGCTGCTGTCAGCACAACATTCTGAGACATTTACCTCTCAAGTTTCATTCTGGCCAAGTTCTCTGGCTCTGTCCCAAACTGTAAAGTCCTCCATAATGTATATGATTCCTTGGCCTCTAACATTTCATTATGACATCTATGTGGATACTGTAAGTTTGGCCTTCAGGGATACAGGGGAAGAAAACTCACTTCCAAGCTTTGTGAATCACATTATATAAGAACCTGATGCTGTCAACATGAATACACAGTACCTCAGTGTGATGGGACAGTAGGGAGCACTTCTTCCCAAAACTAGATAATAAATGAAAATTCATCCTTAGTGTTTGCAATTCAAATATCCCATTCACCACCATCTGGACGACACTCTGTAATGTTCTCTGAGGCAAAATATTCTTACAAAATTATTTGTGCAAAATCACACAACCCAGCTTTTCTATTATGAAAAGGCTGTCTTAGTAGTAATCTGCTTCTCCAAATAAAAAGGAAATATAAGTAGATGAGAGTATTTTTGGTCCCTTCCATTCTTCTTCTTCTTCTTCTTCTTCTCCTCCTCCTCCTCCTCCTCCTCCTCCTCCTCCTCCTCCTCCTCCCCCTCCCCCTCCCCCTCCCCCTCCCCCCCTCCCCCTCCCCCTCCCCCCCTCCCCCCCACTTTGGAAAGTATCCATGGATCCTGAAGATACAACTCTCATCTTAACCATATACAGATGAGTAATGCATTACTATTACCACCAATATCCCATTTACCTTATGTCATTGGTGCATGCACAACTATACTCACTGCCCTATATAGCTGAATTTGGTCAATGACATACAAATGAAAATGTATCACTTCCAAGCTGAGGCAGTGAAAAAAACCCTGTGCCACTCTCTGTCTCTTTCATTCTTTGCACTGGGGACCATGGAAGCATTGTGCTGAGATGGCTGAACCAACTGAACCAACAGATCAAAGTGGCTTGGAGGGTTTTGTCATTGCCTGGAAGAGAGCTGCCAAGGCATTCACTTAGATGCACAGTGGACTTGATATGAACAAAATACACTATGATTATGTAGAGCCACTGAGATATAGGCATTCTTAGATATCACAGCATCTTCTAACCTGTCTTAGTCATAAAAGTGGTAAGCATAATAATGATTTATGTGCAAAAAATAGTGTAGCAAAAATATTGAAATAACCCTGCTCAGAAAAGCATTATGGAGCTTCACTAGGAGCCCTGGATATGGGCTGCCTGCGTCCAGACTTCTTATTGAGTGGGGTGAAAAATGAAACAAAACAAAGCCTATTTTTTAAGTGATTTAGTTGCTTTTGTTTTGATTTGTTTTGTATTTTAAACCGAAAGTACTGCAAATTAATAGTGTGTGTGTGTACATATTCTATATATGTTACTAAAGGACAGAATATAATGCATAAATGTTTATCTCATTATTCACCTGTTCTTGGACTCCTGAAAGCAAGCTGTCTTCACCCCAGTGATGACCCAGACAAATAACTTGAGTCTGAATTACCATTAGAGGATACATTGGACTAGATGACCCTAGTCACATCAGTGAAATCCAAGAAGTCTTTCCTTATTTTACAGTGTAATATTTTCTGTTTTAAAATAGCCTTGCTTAATTTTTTTCACTATGATGAAAGCATGGAGAACAACAATTCTGAAAACTTTGCACCTATTTGAATAATAGGCTATTCTGCAATGTGGGGGGAAAAAAAAAAAAAAAACTACATTCTACTCTCTTTTATGCCAGACTGATGTGTGCCTTATTATTTTCACTGCATAAATATAAGAATTATCAAAGTACAAAGTTGCAAAACAAAATAAATGGTTTGTCCCTTTCTTTCTTGTCTCAAATCCAACAGCTTTTCAGATTTAGTTTCCATTCATTAAAACAGATTGAAATTACTTATTGGAATTTCTTAGCACTCTTTTATAAGCCCAATGAACAGGTGTAATTGTGTTTGGTAGATCAATTCATCCATCACATCTTGCCCTGAAAATATGCTAGCGTTACCAAACAACAGCAAATAGCCTCGTTGTTTAATTATATCAAGTAAATATATGCTTTTTGATAGAAGTAATCAATTCAAAATGAAATGATAAATCCAGCACTCTATCCAATTAGTTAGATTTTCTTTTCCCAAACTCACATTTCACCTTAATGGGCATAAATTCACCGCCTATACAGCCTACTGACAGAATCTTATCAACATAATGCACATTAGCACCTATATTCTTAAATTCTACCAAAGCCTAAAATGAAGAGGACAGGCATGAATAATCATTTAACATTAATTCTAATCACAAAATTTAGCACTGCAACAGAAAAATTATCCTATGATTTTATTTTCACATCTACAAACAAGAAGTATTTTGAAATATTCTAATCAATCATGTGTACATCAATGAAGACTTCAACATATCTCTACATTACTAAGGTGCAAGAGTGTACATTTATCTTCGTCTTGATTATTAGCTTTCATAGTAAAAAAAAAAAGCACTGCATAAAATGCAAAGCATGCTATTCAATTAAACAAATATATATTGAGAATTGATTAGTGACTAGTATTGGGATTTTTCATGCTTCCAAGATAATCCTGATATTGTCATCCCATCTCTGGGTCCCTTGAACTCTTCAATGTAATCAAGTCAATGAAACCATTTTTAGGAGACTATATTTTACTTCTTCACTACTGCTAGACTATGGACTTTCCAAGAACAGTAACAATTCCTTTACAGACGTGGTATCTTATTTAGTTCTTTTTTTGTAGTAGGTGTCTTGAAAGTGTTTGTTGAAAGAACAATAAATTGATGTCTTTTTATATTAATATCTAAATGATAAGGAGGAATTTTTAAAAGAGGAACAGGCCAAAGGACATGGCTAATGATCCTAATTTCTCGGGATAGCTGTTTAGATTGAGGGGGTAAATATCAAAAGATAAAGAAAATATTTTTAACATGACTCTTGAAGAATGCAATGGGCTTGGCATTAATCCTCACCTTACTTAGGTGTTGAGCAAACTCTCCAGGCAGAAATTCTTTAAATATTCCTCAAACAGCAAACTCTAAAACATAAATTAATGTTCATTTATCTACCTTAAGTAGAAATGAAAGAATCATCAGACATAAGGGGATTGTATGTTTACTTTGTTTAATTCTTGGTGGCATAAATGAATTAAAGAAAAAAACCTAAATGTCCACCAATGAATGAATGGATAAAAAAAAAAATATGATAGGTATTATTCAGCCATGAAAAGAAAGAAATCCTACTATTTGAACAACATGGATTGAACTTGAAGGCATTATGCTAAGCAAATAAGTCAGACAGAGAAAGAAAACTCCTATACTACCTTACTAAAAAAAAGCAAAAGACAAATCAAAGAAACAAAAACTTCAAAGAAACAGAGAAAAACAGAGAGTAGAATGGTTGTTTGCCAGGGGCCCAATGGTGGGGAAATAGGGATACGTGAGTCAAAGCGTACAAACTTCCAATTATAAGATGAATAAGTTCTGGGCTTCTCATGTGCAGAATGATGCCTATAGTTAACAATACTGTGTTATATACTTGAAAGTTGACAAGAGAGTAAATTTCAAAACCAAAATAGTAATTAAGTGAGGTGATGGATGTGTGAAACAACTTTATTGCGGTAATCATTTCCCAATACATGTGTGCATCAAGTCACCACACTGTATACCTTAAACTTGCATTACATGTCAATAAAACTGAGGGGAAAAAAATGACTAAAGGCATCACAAGAAAAGGGATCAAAAGCCTGAAATCATAATTGTTATCTTTGGAGAAAAAGAAGGGAGAACGAAAAGGGTTTTTATTGTCCTGACAATGTTTTATTTCTAGACATAGGTGGCACTTAATTGGGTGTGTTTACTTTAGGATAATTTATCTTCACAATCACTATTTGTACACTTTTTTCTATGAATGAACAATTTTAGTATCTACATTTTATTTTGGAAGAAGATATAGAGGAGTAAGTATTTTTAAGGTGAAAGATGATGAGTTCAGTTTTATGTATATTGAAGTTGAAATGCCAGTTGTGGAGGTGTCCAGTAAATAATTAGACACTTATCCTTGGAGGTCAGGGAAATACACTGTGTTAGACGTTAAGATTTGTGAAGTTATCACAATACAGTTCCATTAGAACTGATAAAATGGTTAAGAATTTATGATCAGGAAGCATGACCAGAACAAAGCTTTGGAATCCAGTCAGACAAGCAATTAGTAAAAAGGAGTCTTTTTGTTAAGCACTTTCCTCTGTGCATCTCCTAGAATCATCAGAAGGCAAGATGAGTTGTCCGGTACAAAATGCACCCAGTTGATGGGAATGAGCCAACATCAGTTTTCAAGGTTTAACTCTTGTTGGTAATTCTTGCAAATGTAGTGGTAGAGAAACATATAGAAAGAGAAATTTCTTAAGAAGTTGGGATTGCCTCAACCAACTTCCTTAGATATTTTAAACTAGCAAAATGTCTATATATGGTAGCAGTCCATTAGGAAGTAAGGTGCTTAAAAAGTGCATAGTTTTCTGATTACCAACTTGTTGATATAGTTGTTAACAAACAGTTGTTTCCTGTTTAATAGTGTGGCCTCTGAATACCAGCAACACGCAAGGCATGCATCTCATTTATTATACTCCTCATACTCTTGGGATTCTGATGTCCCAACAATGCAATGTAATTTGACAGTCTTCTTACACATTCTTTTAAAACGTGCATCACAGCTAAAGTATAAAGTTTTCTTATATAACTATCACACCCCCCAAAAAGAAGCTGGGATTGGTAAACATTGCCATGTTGGATGCCGTGGTGCATTACCTAGATCCCCTTCAGAAGTAAAGAAGTTATTTTTCCAGCAGCTGGTAGTTCTGTGGGCAGAGAGCCTGGAGCTTTGAACTCTCTGCAAGGATTTTCCTAGTTGAAGAGAATTGTCTCACTCAAGTTCACACCTCCTTCCCAACGTCTGCATTCAATGACTGATTAGTGTAAGGCTTCAGTCTTTGTACGCTAACTCAGACGAACTCTGAAGAGTCATTCATCTCAGCTACAGAACTCTCCATAGGGCTGGCTCAGGACTCCAATGAGACTGCACCACAGCTCAGCTTTTTCTCTCCAGCCCTACTGCCTTCTCTCAGCAGGTGCTGATCCCAAAGAACCTTCTGCATGGTGATCTACATCTCAGAGTTGACTTCCCAAGAACCCTAAATTGTGACAATTGCCCAATGCTGCAGAAATATGGAATATAAAATATTTTTAGAGTTAGCCACAAAGTATTCTTTAATGATGTGTTTGAGCATGATTTCAGTAGTCCATGATATATAAAGAAGCTTTATCATACTGTATCAAAAAGTGAGATTTGAAGAAACCATTTTATAAGTATAGGCAGTTTCTAGGAAGATTTTTTTTTGTAAAGACATTAAAATAATGTGTCGTTAGTTTGATGTAAGATTGTGTGTGTGTGTGTGTGTGTGTTTTCTTTTAGTTGAAGGTTATTTGACTATACTGAGTCTTTAAAAGGAGGGCGAAAACAAGTAGAAAAAGTTGAATAACAAGATAGATAAAAGGATAATAATTTTCTATCCTTTCAACCCTATTTTGGTGAGTTTTTTATCCGTTCTTAATCTTGAGTATTATTAAATAATTGCTGAATATTATAGAAAAAATAGAGAGATTTATGGCTCTGAATAATCTAGAGGAGGATATGCTTTTAGTTTTTGTCTCTCAAATTAAGGATGAATCTCCTCTATAGTATTAGCGTTGAAATGATTAAAACATAGGCTTCAGGTCTTATGTGATCTACTTCCAGTTCCTACTTACTACATAGGTTGCAGCCCTTCTGAGTGTTTGATGAATGCCTGAGGTTTTCACTAGGGAACTTCTTTTTTCGTAGGTCCGGAATTCATTGTTTTATTCATAAGATCCATAAGTCCACTGAGAATTCAGTTTCATTTCTGTGATTCTGAGCTCTAGCTTTCCTCCCTTCTTCGTATTTCAGCCAGTGCTTTCTAACAGGTCAATAGCAAATCAATTTCAACAATTAGCCTCATTCCTCATAATTTTCTACTTTTTTCAGGTGTTGATACTGCAAATCCTAGCCTTTAAATATTAGCTTTTCTAGCTATTTTCAGCAGCTGGTTTGGTTCAAAATATTGTGTCACTTTGGCAGAAACAGTATTTCCTTCCTCTCTATTATTTCTCTCAATATAGCACTGCATTGCATTTATTCCCCCAAACCAGAAAAATTAGGTATCATGTTTATATTTGCTTTTCCCTATCCTTTATTTCTCCAATAAATTAATAAATCCTATCAAGTTCATTTCATTGATATCTTTCAGTTCCATCCCTTCCCCCACCCTCAGCATCTCTGTGGCCACTGGCTAGCAGCACCCTTAATGTCTCAGCTGGATTAACATTACAGCCTTCTAGAGGATCTCCCTGTCTTGATTTCTATTGCTCCCTTTATTTTATTTTCATGCTGCCATTCAGAGTGTTTGTCTTAAAATTCAGTTCTTATTGTGTAACTTCCCTGCTTAAATTCTTTCAAACTATACTTATCACATTCAAGATAAAATAAAAATCCTTTAGTGTGGTATATATTCTTCATGAACTTATACGTGCTTACCTCAACTATGTCAGCTCTCATGTTCCCGTTCTTACTACGTATGTTTCTGCCACATTGGACTAAATTCCTGAAAACACCATGCCCTTCACATGGCACAAACCCTCTCACATTATTTTTGAAGGATACATTTTGGTGTTGGCTCCTCAAGAATGACTTCTGTGATTAATATCTACCCTTGTTCTGTCTCCAAGATATCTGGGTGTTCTGTGCTGGCTCTTCCTCAAACTACTTAAATATCAGGGAAAATAGTATGTGCAAGAATGCATTTATTTATAAATAGATATAGGACACGAAGCTGAGGTATAGTGAATAGGGAGGAGAGAAGTGTAATAAGGTCAGAGATGGATTAAAAATATATAGGTAGAAGATGTTTGAAGCACTCTTAAAGTGACATGGAAATCTTTGGAAAGTTTATTCAGTGGATTAAGTAATATCGAAAATTAGGCCAGTATCTACCACGTGGTACACTTTAATATAATTGAATTGAATGAATTATTTGACTAATTTATTATTGTATCAATACATGTTATATGCAAATACTCTACCAGATACTAAAACGGACATAACAATGAGTAAAGGACTTTCTCCTTAAGACCATCGAATTCTACTAGTAAGCTCATACATGAACACAAATATATTTTATATAAATTCATCTGTGAAGGTGAAATGCATTACAAAGACTGTGGCTTTAAAGGAAGAAACAGTCATATTTAATAACATAATTTTTTAAAAGTTTAATGAAACAGGGGTCTTCAAAATATTTTATTTTGCAAATCTGCAAACATTTTTGAAAACAGTATAAGGATCTCTTGACTATGTTTCACCTAGGTTCCTTTACTGTTAATATTTTGGCATATTCTTCTTTTTCTTCTTATAATTCTTATTATTTTTCTGAACTTTTGAGAGTAAGTTTCAGACATCATAACACTTCAGCCTAAGAGCTTGAGCACAAATCTACTAAAATCAGAATATACTCCTACATGAACCTGGAACAGATATTAAATTCAGAAACTATAGCATTGATATAACACTATTATCTAATATATAGTCAATTTTCAACCTTCACAGGTTATTCCAGTCTGTCTTTAATAGGATTTTTTTCTATCGAGGATCCAATCAAGGACAAACCATTTCATTTATTTTTCGGGTCTTTATAGTCTCTTTTAATTTAGAAGAGTTCTCAGCATCTTTTTTTTTTTTTACTTTAATATATTGTCACTTTTTAAGACTGTCATTTTTTAAGTGTACACGCTTGTGTGTGTGTGTGTGTGTGTGTGTGTGTGTAGCTGTTTCATCATGAATATATTCTATTCAAGTTATACATTTTGGGCAGAATTATCACTTCCTAAGCAGATTTCAATTTATACAAATTTTGCAGGATGAAACCATTTATATAAAGAAAAACTGTGTGGCACAGGAAATCATTTAGAACTAGGAATTGAACTGAAGATTCTTAATCCTCATTCTAAGCTTTTACCATTAACTCTAGAGGCTATCGATCGTTTATTTATTGCCTGATATATTTTTGATGAATGTGAAATTATTAAAAATTAGATATGTCAAATGAAAAATGTGAACCA
The DNA here is from genome assembly GCF_964194185.1 of Rhinolophus hipposideros. Classification (NCBI taxonomy): domain Eukaryota; kingdom Metazoa; phylum Chordata; class Mammalia; order Chiroptera; family Rhinolophidae; genus Rhinolophus; species Rhinolophus hipposideros. The sequence continues at coordinate 18,256,103 of NC_138058.1, read as the reverse complement.
TGCTTTTAAAAGATAACCTTAGGTGTGATATAGCTAAATTTGGTTCCCTGAAAAAAAACATTCAAAACTACTCCCTAATTACAGATGTAGGATACCTCTAATCTCTCACAAATTCAGTTCTAATGTTTAAAGTATATGTTTTTTGATAGGGGGAAATGGAGAACTTTTGTCTTTGGACCAAAGAGGCAATATCCTGTACTAAAGCAGGTCTTCACAAAGTAATTATTAACATCTGCAAATTTGGAACATTTTAAATGACATGAACATGACACCTTTACTGGATACTGTAGAATCATCACAGAAGTATAAAATGGCCACATCCCTGTAGACCATTCCCTTATTTGGTAGGTAAAGTAAACCTAGAGAGAGGATGATTTACCCAAATTTACAGTTAGAAAGTGATGTAGCTTAACCTCTTATCTAGGATTCTCAATCCATTGTTCAACTGAAAGATGTCTAGAATATGCTTGTGGAAATCACAGAATTTCTGCTTCATGGATAGCCTCTTGCCGAGACTGTCACCTTGGTAGATTAGGCCTTTCACTTTTAGGCCCCAGTCGGCCAGTGTTAGTTTAGTGATAAAATGGAGAGTGCCAGAAAGATTCACAACGGCTTTACCAGACTTACTTTTAGCTTCTTTTATCTTGACCTACATTTACTTGCTAAAATGGTCCATAACAAAAAAGTTTCTTTCCAGATCAGTGCCAAGTTTCAAATGCCACTGACCACAAGAGAAATCATTCTTTCATGTGATTCACCAAATATGAACTCAATAATATTTTTATCAGTCATGTTTCTAATCCATTAGCAATATTGACTTTGCCATGAAAGGAGAGTAATTCAATTTCAGATTATATTATAAAACTGAAATTATTATAGCTTTGTCTGCTACTTTTACAGTAGTTAGGGCTATGTCAGGGTTTTCATGCCGAAGCTTTATATTTCAAAGTTTTATAATCAGACATTAAAAAGGAAACAACAAAAAAAGAAGAATCCAAAGGGCTTTTGAGACTGCATTGGAGCCTGTGAGAAATCCATGTCAGGCTTTTTGTTGAAAGAGATCCACACAGATGGGCAAATCCCTCTGCTTCATAACTTTCATTATTAGATTAGCTCTGGGTACCACTGATACATTTTCCTGATGCTTCAGATGGGTCCATTCTACGGTTTGTTCATCCTCAGAATCAGGTAAAGATCTCTATGTGGTACTATAAACCGAAGGCAGAAGACATGGTATAAGTCACACATTCCCTTACTACCTGTCTGACTCTGAACAGGTTACTTAGCATTGTTGAGACTTGAAAAAAAAATGAACTTAAAATGAAAAAAATAAATAAATTGGGAGGGGGGGATGTATCCTATCTTTCTGAAAGCAGGAGATTATATCTTCTGAAATCTTTTTCAATGCCCCTAATGTCTGAGTTTAAGTTAAATTGAGGCAGCTAATGTAAGAGATACTTAGGAACAGGAGAGAGATTGCTACCTCCATCTCATATTTGAGACACATTACAAAAAGATCATTCCACGAAATATCCTATATAAAGCAGGTACTGGACTTAAAACATATATATCTAAATTATCTCCCCAATAAATTGCAAATGAATATCACTAGCTATTAACAACTTTGCATAAGTATTATGAAGACACATATATATTAATGATACTTGAGAGGCCATGTACAGAAAATGTCCATAAAGGACATTCCTGTCCACTGATGGAAAGCTCTCTGAGGTCAGAGAGAACAGTGAACTAAGAGGAGAGTAGAAGGCAGCATTAAGTTGAGTCTTCCTGCATAATTCTGTTCAAGATCACTAGTCCTCACTCATTTATACTTAGTTCAACTCCATACAAATTTAAGTCCTCTATTGACAGGGCAATGTTTTGACGTCATTCTGGGTTTATATCAACAAGATGGCCATCATGCATCCTGAAAATGTATGATTTAATGTTGAGGAAGCTATGTAAATTCTTATTAAAATTAACAGTGTCTATGTCTTCTACATTTATTATGTGGCTAGTATAAAGTTATGTAATTCATCTATATCATCCAAATTAATAATCACAACAATCCCATGAGGAAGTTAACGTCATTACACTAATAAACAAATATATAGGCTTATAGGACAGAAATATCTTATCAAGGTCGTCTGTGAGTGGCAAATTCAGTATTAGGAGCCAGTTTTACCAAAGTCTGCACTCTTAAAGTCCATTTGATATAATCACTCATATTTTAAGCTACACATTTCTTAGGATGACAGAAGAACAAATTAATCCATCAGTGAAGCTGAGGAAAACATGGAAATAGAACACTCAACATTCCATACATGAGACCACCTGGTATAATCCAATCAGTGTCAGCCCTGCAGTTTCTATTTCCAAACATCTATCACGTACCCATTTCTCTCTATCCACAGAAACCTTACATTAATCCAATTCTTTTATTTTATATGAATCACTGAACAGTCTCCTAAAAATTTTCATGCTTCAATCCCCCCACCCCTTGCAGATAAACCAGGTCCAGAGACCCTGATATATACACCAGGTTGTTCAGTAACAAAAAGTAATAGGAAGTCTTTTCAAACTCCTGCTTGGTTGATTCCTAGTCTCTTTTAATTGAGAATGCTAAATAAAAGGTGCACCTGCTAAAAATAGGGTAATTTCTCAGTTAATTTTCAGCTACAACACCAGTCACTCTCCATTCTGTTAACATCAGCCATTATGCCTTTCCTTAAATTCCTCAAACAGGTCATGATTTTTCTTGCCTTAGCATCAAGAAACATGCTTTTCCATTTTCACCATTCTTGCTCCCATGTGTAGGTAATTCCTACTCTTCCTTCAGACTTCTGCTTAAATATTGTTTAAGTAAATCCTCTTTAGTAAGCCTTTCCCGACTTGAAAGACTTAGTGAGGTTTTCCTACTAGGAAACTTTTTAAACTTCTGCTAGGCAGCAGTCTTCACATAAACATAATTGTAATTCATCTTTTCATTCACTCACAAACTATTTTTGAGTGCTTATTATGTGTCAGGAGCTATGCTAGATGTTTTGATTAATCTACAAAAAAAGACAAAAACAATTATATATATATAGCATATATGTGACTACATATATATTATATATATACTGTGTTTCCCCAAAAATAAGACCTAGCTGGCCAATCAGCTCTAATGAGTCTTTTGGAGCAAAAATTAATATAAGATCTGGTCTTATTTTACTATAATATAAGACCGGGTCTTATCTAACATAATGTAATATAACATAATATAATAAAATAATATCTGGTCTTATATTAATTTTTGCTCCAAAAGACACATTAGAGCTGATTGTCCATCTAGGTATTAATTTGGGGGAAACATGGTAATAGTATGTATATAATATATATTTACACTTATTTTATATGTTACATCTAAAATTATATATATATATGTGTATATATATATATATATATATATATACACATAATTATAAATGAGAAGCAAAGGAAAAGTATAGAAGGTTTTATATCAGTAATGTGGAGTTAGATAAGGTTGGACACAGGTTGGACGCAGAATTAAATAAAGTGTCGAGGGGTGACAAAGTTAGGCCTCTTTAAAAGGTGAGGATTTAGATTATAGGAGGTGAAGCTATCAGATGTGTATATTTATAGAAAGAACTGTCCAGGTAAAGGAGAAAATTTGAGAACTTGCTATAACATGTGATCACGATTATTATGTTTGAAGGACTGTAAGGAAGCCTGTAGGGCTGGAATAGAGTGAACCATGCATGGGTTGTACAACTTTGATTTACAACATGAATCAAAGTTGTAATGGAAGACAAGATCAAGTAAGGCCTTAAAGTATTTCTGTTTTTACTGAGTGGAAAGAGGGGCCATTGGTGGAGTTTAAAAATAGTATCTATGTAATCTTGTGTTTAAGTCAATCCCTTCTGTCGTGATTGGAGTAGACCATAGAAAGCCGAGGGTAGCAACAGAGGGATGTGTTATGAGGCTATTGTAACCATCCAGATGAAAGATGATGATGGTCAAGCCCACGGTGGCTGTAGTGAAGATAGAAGGAAATAAGAAAGATACTGTGGTTATGTTGAAGGTACAATCAGCTAGATTTATTTTTTTTTTCGACAGATTAGATTTAGGATATAAATTAAGGAGGATAGTTAAGAATGACTCCAGGTTTTAACTGACCTAAGCAACTGGATGAAGTTCCTAAAAAAATTGGGTAAGACTGTTGGGTGTTAAGGCAGGAATAAGCTGAGCAGTTTACTGAAAAGCATGTTGTTAAGTACATCTACAGTGAGAAATAGCTGTGTGGTTTTCCAGAAAAAAACACAAATGTGGCATACATGGCTAAAATACAGATACCATTATATTTCTCAGGTAATGCTACTAAACATGTGCCCTAACAACAGCAGTGTGGCTATTTTATGGTTCAACAATTTTATACTCACTAACCATGTAAAAAGTGCCATAAAAAGGTAGGAATTGAAAATGTTTGATCAATAAATGAATTAATGAAAGATATAAAGAAAATAATAGTATATTCCATTTTGTGTATTTGCCATTTATACACATTTTAAAGAGTGTCCCAGGCAAAATCCAGGGAAACATTTTTCAATGGCAGAATTAATGTCAGATTACATACAGTAAAGGCAGTGAAGATGGAACGACTTCTATAATTAAGATCATCAGCAAACTTCTGAAACAAGAGTAACGGTAAACAGGTTTTACTATATACTAGGCATAGTGCAAATATTTTTGTGTGTGTTTGTTTTTATTTTTGTTATTTTTGGATTTGTTTTTAAATTATCTCTTTATTTCTGTTTAGCCTCTCATGAGGTAAATACTATTATTTTCTTCAGTTTCCTGAATGGGAAGCTGTGGGCCAGAGAAATAAAGAATATTTCCAGTTATTACAAATACAAATTGGTAAAGCTATAATTTGTATGTAAATTTGAACCTGTGCTCTTGGTCACCAGGAAATAATACCTTTGACCTCCAAAACATAATGGGAGCTTTGCAACTCCAAATGTTAGTAAAATGTCCTGTTACAATTGTAACCCATTCACTTCTGTTGAGAAAGAGCTCTCTTAGCTGAATTATCTTCTCTCCATCTCAGAACACCTAAATTTAATGACAATTACAATTCCACTTCCTGAATAAAGTTTTCCTGTCTTCTCTAGCCTTCAGTATTTTTTCTTTCTGACCTCCTCTAATACTGTGAGAAGCAAACCATTTAGCTCTAAATTATTGACCGTTTTACACTGCATGTTTCTAGTTTTAGATTCTTTCTTACAGACACTGGCACTAACTCAGAGCTTAACAAATTGAGTATTGATTGAATAACTCTGGAGTAAGCTAAACTTAAGAACAATAATTATTTAAAATGTTAAGTAACTGCAGAATTTTCTTAAGATCTCCCTCTACCCACAACTTAGTCTAAAGATAAGAATCTCATAATTTATATAAAAAGAATTATAATGATAAAGAGCCTGAGCTTAACACTCCATGGTAAGAAACAATCACATGTAACTTCTACGAGATTACTTTATGGGTTTTTTCCAGTTTAAGTTTGCATTATCTTAAACCCAGAAATTATGCGACACCAGAAATCTCTACAGATTTCAATATCTATTTGAATTCAGTTTTTCACATGAAATTATTTGCTATAATTTTCATCTCTCCAAATTAAACAGATAGAGTGAGCAATCTCTGCCAGGAAGAAAATGAGGAACGAATAACTAAAAATGAAAGTGAGTATTAATTCTGAATATTTTATTCCATTGTCAGACTCATGAATGAGAACTGGAACCTCATTATTAAAATAGAAAAACATTTTTTAAAATGTTAGTATCACTCTAAGGCCTTGGTCTCTAATTTCTCACATGCCTCTTATTGATCAATGATGGACTCTAAATAAAGAGCATCACTTAGGGCTGAATTTCACACATAAGTAAACTTTCTATTTCATTGAAGTGTTTTCTCCAGTGCCAAAATTCTAACATTGTAATAATTCTTATGGAATGCATTATGTATTTATTTTCATATAAAATAAAATAAACATAATTCAGTAGATCCTTTCAGTTTCAAATGAAGAGAAATGTTGTAACTTTATGTGCAGATTGAAGTTGGTCAATATGAATTGACAATTACTCAGCCATAGCATTCATGGTGGGTAAATATGGTACATGATATTCTTTGATTTGATGTTCAAAGTAGAAAAGCATACTACAAGAGTTTAATGGACAGGACATTTAAATAAGGCTAAGAAAAAATATTTTGAAACTTTTTAGTTATCCAGTTACTTAGCTCACTGGGTGAAATTCCAAGATCATGGAACATAGGAAAGGAAGATTTGATGTTAGGGTGGGAGAAAGTGTGAAGAATCAATATGTCTAGGGTTAGATGTGAATGGAGTGGGGATGAGAGATGGGCTTATTCAGCCAAAGAACTCCTGAAGATCACTGTGAGCATAAGGGTTTGGGGAACATTACAGAAGATGTAGAAAGACATCATATTCAACATTCTTAGTTTTCAGGTATGCAGAGAGCTGGTCCTGTTTTTAGGTCCTTGTGTGTTCAAGTTCAGCCTCTCCACTGTGTTTACCATTATGTCAAGGCTCCAGAAATAGTTTTTTATATCGTGATCTTGCCCAAACCACAAAGTGGCATCTCTAATTCACAACTACAACTTACAGATGCCTGTACCATATGCTACCATTCTGAAGATCTTCTAGATATAAGCAGGGAAGCCATTTCTCGAGGAAGAGAGGGGTTAAATTATTAGGCAGATTGATTGGAATTAATATTAGCCTGATTAAGTCTGAACTTAATCTACCTTCGACATTCTCATTTTGGTTCTTTTCAAAATCCAATTAACTTATACAGCTGATTAGCATTTGTGAGTTCTGATTTTACAGCTTGCAAATTTCTCTCACCATCGCCTTCTCTTTCATTTTCATTACTTTAATACAAATATTACAAAGAGGTTTGACAAAGTATTTGAACATTAGCCAGTTTTGAGTTTGAAAATTGGATGTACAGCTATCATTAGTTACGTTCTCTGAAGTCAAACAACATCCTTAAAACAGACAAGCAGGGAGAACCGTAAAAACAAACACAGGTACCAAACTTGATGAAACAGAGTATGAAGAAATAGCACATTTACCACATCTGAATGCTCCCTTCTTTATTTTCTGATAGAAAGCAAATAAAAAAACAACACTATGTATAATTACGTTTCACCTGGAGAAAATAAAAAAAGTAAATATTTCCATGTATTAAAAAACTGACTTTACTTTTTGAAAGCCCTAAAAAGACTAAGTGACCTTTTCATTTCACACTTCCAAATATATGCCAAGTTCATCTACAAGGACTAATGAAAGAATAAATGACAATTCCATGTACTTCCTATGAAACTACTATGGAAGCATGAGATTCTTTTTTAAAAAAACAACACTAAATAAAATTATTTCTAATTTAGAATTAAATCTAGAGCCTGAAATTTCCTTTTCTACTATGATGGAAAATTGAAGACCCTGAACAAATTGCCAAACTGAAACAATTAGACAAGCAGGGAAACTGCAGAGCCCCCAAATTTAATGAAACTAGTGAACTCTTAGAGGTAAGTGAAGGAAAGTCAGATTTCAGCCCGTGAATTTCTTTGGAGACTTTGAGCTAATGCTCTGTCAACTGCATGAGGCATGAGGAATAAGAGATACATCCTAAAATTTGTCAAAATGCAAACACTAGAAAAGACTCCAGGGAAAAAACAAAATCAAAAACAAACAAACAAACAAAAAAAACAATTGACAAGACTCCAAGATGGTGGAGTAGAAAAACAGTTTGCCTACATTCTTCCATGAACACATTAAAATTACAACTAAATTATAGGATAATCAACCTGGAAAACCATCTGAAGTCTCACTGAACAAAAATCCTATAACTGAAAATATAAAATGAAAGCCACATTGAGACGGTAGGAGAGGTGGAGATGCAGAACAGACTCCAAATCTCCCTGTGGTGGTTGAAAATCAGAAGCGATACCTTAGCCTGAGAGATTCCCCCCAGATGAATGAGGGATCCCAGCCCCCCACTCTAGGTTCCCCACTCCAGAGTACTGGTGCCAGGAAAAATAGCCCTCACAACATTTGGCTATGAAAAAGTGGAGATTCTGACCATTCAGGTGGGAGGAAAGGCTGTGGGAAACCCAGATATCCTCTTAAAAGGTCTGCATACAGATTCACGCACTCACAGGCACTCACCTTGGGCTCCAGTGGAGGGATGATGACTCAAGAGCCTTTGGGACATACGAGGGACAGACTGAAGTGTATGGCTGCAGGGGAGGACTGGAGGACAGTCGGCATTTCCCCAGTGAGAGGTCCTTCTCCAGTGCAGCCAAAAGACAGGCGCCATCTTTCCTATGTTGAGCCCTCCCCCACAGGTCAAATCTGAGTCTGATTGGCCTGCTGAGTTCTGCTGCTCTGCCCTGCTGACTCACTGGGAACCCGCCCCACCTAACGTGCCCACTGCTAGAGGCACTTTCTTTGCAAGCAGCCAACCTCTCCTGCATTTCACTCTGTCTTGGAAAACTATTGGAGTCCATAGGCCCCAGGTGGGTGGCAACTGTCTTTGGTACGCTCTAAGACTTTTGCTGAGTGGCTCCAGGCTCGGCACTGTTACCCAAACAGAGTCTACATTAACCTAATGACCACAATACTTCCCACTCCAGTGACTCCCTGAGAACCTGTCTTACCCAACTCTCTTACCACATGAAGCTCTGTCAGTGGCTGAAACTTAAGGGAGCCAGCAGGTAGCAGCAAGCCTCTGGGTGTGCTATTTTTTGTTGTTGTTGTTTGTTTTTTTGTGTGTGGATTTCAATGTGCAATATAAGAATAAAATTAACACACAAAACAGAAACAAACTCATAAATACAGAGAAAATTTTGATGGTTGCTAGTTGCTAGATAGGTGGGGGTAAGGGGTGTGGGTGAAAGAAGGGGAAGGGATTAAGAAGTACAAATTGGTTGTTACAAAGTAGTCATGGGGATATAGGATATAGCAAAAGGGATATAGTCAATGATATTGTAAAAACTATGTATGGTGTCAGATGGGTACTAGATTTGTTGGAATGATAAATGAAAGGTGGTAGGGGCAGGGTGAAAAGGTGAAGGGATTAAGAAGTACAAATGCATAGTTATGGAATAGTCACAGGGATGTAAAGCATAGGTAATATAGTCAATGATATGGTAATAACTATGTATAGTGCCAGGTGGGTCTAGTCAGGGGGATCCTTCTTCAATTATATAAATGTCTAACCACTAAGCTGTACACCTGAAAATAATATAAAATAATATTGTATGTCAACTGTAATTGATAAATTTTAAAAAGGGGGAAAAGGGGAAGGGGAATATAAGACCCAAATTTCCAGGTACAAAACAAATAAGTCACGGGGCTGTAATGTACAGCATGGCGAATGTAGTCAATATGATAGCGTGGTACCGTGTCAGATGGTGGCTGGACTTATCATGGTTATCACATCTTTAGGTATATAAATGTTGAATAACTATTGTGTACCCTGAAACTAATATACTATTGTATGTTAGCTATATTTTTAATAAAAATCTAAAGAAAAAAAACACTGAGAACCCAAAGATTATAGTCCTCTTCCAAGAAAGCTTTCTTCTCTTGACCCTTACAATCAGTGGAAGGGAAAAATAATTTTTGCCGAGCATTTCTATTCACAAGCCTATCTTCATGTCTGTGTTCAGTCCAAATCTTTGCTACTTTTACCTTAAAAACCTTGGTTATTTCAGCATTTTTCCCTGATACAAAGTACCATTTTATACAATTCAAGAAGCAAAATAGCAATTCTTACATAGTGTCACAGGGCTATAAGAAATCTGTGGTCTGTTATTCAGTTGGTTTATTCTGTTCTGTGTGTATATCAGCTCAATATAGCCCCTAGACATTGATTGACTGACCAGGTCACAGTTAATTAGACCAAGGCTGGACATCCAACTGCAGATGAGTCAAAGGCACTTTCTGTCATGGGAATTTATAATTAAAAGACAAATAATCTCTTTGGTCTCCATGGATACTTCAACTAGAAGATCATACAGAATTTGAACTGGAGATACTTGATAGAAGCACAATTGAAAGAGAAATGCATAGAAAGAAAATGCATTAGTCAGAAAAAAGAAGACAAAAGGACCTATAGGTGAATTTTAACTTCCTACTTTTAGTTCCACATGAGAAACTTGTATCCTTCAAGCAAATTCCCCTTGACTATTTAAAGCAAGTTGTATGGGTTTCTAACCCTTGAAATAAAATGGTCTCACTTTTAATAGGACCTTAACGTTAATGAAGCTCAGGTTTCTTACTTATTTTATAGATGGAGAAACTGAGACCTAAGTGGGTAAAGGAAATCTTTCAGAGTAATACAGTGCCTTAGCCATAACTAAGTTTCAGGTAGCCTACTCCCAAAATATTTTACCTCCACCCCTGACATTGCTTCTTTATTTTGATTATTTAGTGGATTGAGACAAATTGTTGTTTCATTCTTATTCTACCACTGGTAAAGTTAAGAGTTTATTTTCTAATCAATATTGAATAAATGAACTCTTTATTTACGAATATGCAATCATCAGAGGCTGCCTGAGGAATGCATTTTTTGTAGCAGATACCTGAAAAAAGCAAGAGCCACTGTTATGCGGGGAGTCATCAGACAGGGTCTCAGCTCTCATTCCGCACATAAGAACACAGGATATGGTGTGGCCAAAAAGAAACACCCACGGAGCCATAGGTAGGGGAGTCATAGCACTATATTCTCACTGGCGGCTGAGTTGGAGAAACAGGAAGCAGGAGCCCCACTGTTCGCAACCCTCACTTCTCCCCTTGCAGGCTCAGCCACCATCTTCTTGCTAGCCCCTCATTTTCTGCTAGCATAGCCACAGCAGTTATATTAGTGGCCAATGGCTCACTGGTTACAGCTGACGGCCAACTAGCTACAGCTGATGGCCATCCAATCACAGTTGATGGCCATTTACTACCTGAGCCAGCATCTTTCTATGTGAGGCCGAGAGCCTGGAAACTGCACTCCTGGCTCTGTCCCCACAGCCACAATACTGAAAACTTAGAAAGCACTATTTATAATACAGGGACTAAGAAAGAGTACGTTCCTAGTCAATGAACAATAACTTTCTGTTAGAGCCGATCTATGCTTATGTGGATGTACCTCACTGAATCCACTCATTTCACCTGTCTTGACAATGGATAGGGCAGTGAGTAGCAGCAGCTGGCAAGAAAATACAAAATCTATCAGCTGTAGCCCATTTGTTTTCTATGACATGACGGGATGCGGACAAAGAACTACTGACCTTAGCAGACCCAGCATCATAGAAAATGTAGTGATTACTACTTCACACAGAGAAGTACCTACTTCAGGCCACACAATTGGATGCATTTATGTATTTTATCAGTTTAATGACCTTAAGTGAATTGTTACACAATGTATATCTTTTCTGAATTTACCAAATATTTACTGCAGTGATCAAATTAATTATCTTTTCTTTTTGTCATTAGATGGATACAAATAAAATCTAGTGAATTATGTCTACCTTCCTGTCACGAGAGGTTTTTTCATTTTTTAGGTAGATTTTTGGAATTCAGATCTGACTGAAAGAGCACAAAATCCCCAAGAACCTGCAAAACTTCAACAGTAAATGAATTTATATGACTCTTATCATGATTCACATTACTATCAATAAGAATGACTATGAGGAAGACTCCGATGATGTATTTATTCATTCACTCAGGAAACATTAAGTCTCAACCTCCCCTCTACCAAAACTATTAGAAAAATCTTTATGTATGTTTTTTTTCAGTTCAATCATATTAAGTGAGCAGAAGATCTGAGGTGATCTGACCCTTGCCTATGTCCACTGTGTACTCACCAAACTCAGTAACACCGCCCTTGGTCTTCCTGTGATGAGATGAGCGTTATTTCCTTTGTACTTAAATCTCCTATGCCAGGAACATGCCTGGCTCACATGTTTGAAGACTGTCCTGGTTTTACGGGTCTCAGCTTAAACGTCATTGCTCCAAAGACAACTTTCTAATGAACACCATTAAGAAATAAAACAAACAACAAATACCACCCACTGCCAAGTCTTTCTACGATGCCATGATTCTTTCCTTAATATGGTCCAAATTATCATGTTTGTTGAATTGCTTGCTTGTTTATCCTATCTCTTCTCTCTTCATAGATCCTAAGTTCTGTAAGAGCAAGTATGTACGTGTACTTTCTTATTCACTGTCTTATTTCCAGCCCTTAAAATAGTGCTTAGAATGTATTAAGCGGTCATAAAATATATTGTAGAATGTGTAAATAAATAAATTAGTGAATTTGTATTTGTGCTTTCCTTAGTGTAAAACAATCAAACCCATTTTGCAAAGGAATTTCATTACTCATGCAACATTAATGCATTGCTAAAAGTAATACAAGATGGGAATATACTTAATTTCTCTAAATGACAGACTGATAAAGAGGTGAAAAGTAAGAGTAAAGGCTCATTTCCAAGTGGCTTGAGGTCATATAATCTTTTCCTTTTTACAGCTTATAAATTGCCTGATTATTAGAATTATGCCTACACGGATGATAAGACTTTCGTTGCACCCTGGGTATTTTGAGATATATTTAATTCAGGATTGTAAATCACATAGGAAAATGATTTATGTAAATTTAGAATTCATTAGCATGTATTAAATAATTTTCCTACAATTCAAGCAAACAGAAAAAGTCAAATTGATTAAGTTGTTAAAGAAAAAAGGAAAAAAGAAAAGCAATTTGCTAATAATCATATTACTATGTTGATAAATAACCAGAAATGGATAAGTTCCAGGCTGCAGGAATCTTACCTTCATTGTAATTCATATTGAGTACAGGAGACCAGTCTTGCCCTGTTTGTGATAAATAGTTGACTTTATGGCCCACCTTATAGGCATTCTTGCCCATGAAAATGAGCAGAATGCATTTGATCAACATAAAAACGACTTCCATTAACTACTGTAAAATCCTACTACCATTAAATTATTCTAGCTATTGTAAATGTCACTTAACTAGATGGAAATGAGAGGCAAGTAGGATAGTAAAGACAACTAGCTTCCGATCCTGATTCTGCCACTTAGTGGCTTTAAGAGATAGTCCAGTTTATCTAGACTCTTGGAGGGTTGGTTTTCTCGTATATGAAACAGAATAAATAATTCTCATGTGACATGTGCTTGTAATGAAATTCAAGATAGTGCATGTAGTAAGTTTGACACATTATAAACACTGAATATTTTTTTATTCCTGTCCAAATCTATACACCTTTTGGGAGCAAAGTAGACCTTTAAACTTTTTGTTTCTCACATATATTCCAATTTCCTTATTACCATTGAAATATTTGTCCTAAAATGCATTTTTAATCAATTAATTGTGCTTGCAAAAGATCTAGGCTCCCTCCATTGCACAAAGGATCAGTTCACATTCTTCACAATAATATTTGAGCCTTTCATGCTGTGATGCTACTATTTATTTTCAGCCTCATGCATCATTGTCAGGCTTAAGGTTTATGGTTTCGGTTTCCCATTTTCAAATCTGACCATGTTTTGCACATCTCCTATTTTCTTTTAGCTACCCATTTCATTATTTGTTTTTTACCCATTAGTTTCCAATAATGAACCAGAGATAAAAATTTTAAAGTTGGTTTTCAAATCACTTTGGCCAAGAGACACAGAACCAATCAAAGCCACTGTGTGGTGCTACCCTTTCTGCTTATAGTAGCTCTGTGGGATAAAGGAGGAATTTTTGTCTTTGTTACTTTTATTTGTTTCCTTTACACATTTAGATTTATTCTGAGTGATGGGTTTTTTCTCAATTTCTTTTCTCTGGTCAATAACTTAAAATTGTTATTATTATTTTTAATGTTGGAGTTGAAAATCATAAGAATTGGATTTAACAAATCTGAATTTGGATATAATTCCTGCAATTTATAATATATGTTGACTTGGACATGTTAGCATTTTGTATCAGTTTCATAATTTAAAAATGAAGATTAGCATAACAAATAAACTGAAGTGCATAAGTGCGTAAAAATCACCTATATCATATTTTCCAACTAAGCACATGACATTGTATCTCTACTTCTACATACCGTATTAAAGATTACATTTATTATAGCTGTGTAATCATTCTTATATTTTTATACCTGGCTTTATTTGTCTATATTACAAATATGCCTATATCAGATCATCTCTTTTCTTCTTTTATAAACTCACAATAACATGATACTTTGTGTTACGATGACTTTTTTTATTGAACAATTCTTTCCAATGAGTCAGCAGAAGTTTACAGGTGGGCTATGGATTGTCTGGAAGAGTCCTTCTCCATCAACATATACACTATATAATTGTGTTAGATTCTCAATGTTTTTGCCAAAGTTTTAATATGTTACCCCAGTGAGGTTGATGTTAATAATAAGATATCATATAGCGGTATAGAGTACAGTTCAATGCAGGCTAGGTTCCCTTAGCTCAAGAGGTTCCTAATTGAATGACTGGTATGTGTGTATTGGTGGGGAGACTTTAAAGGGTTTTGCTACATCTGAGCTAAACAATTGAGTATTGCATCACTATTATATATATGTATATATATATATATATATATATATACACACACACATATATATGTATATATATGTGTATATATATATACATATATATATGTATATATATATGTATATATATATATATATATATAAACACATTACTACCTCCATTTAAGTAAACATTTATAAGCATTAGAATCTTCTATTTTTTTAACCATTATCAGTGAGGTCAAAATCATGGTCACTACCTGAGTACTTCCTCTGCCTTCTAGCTTTCAAAATCCTGGAAAGTAGTTTTCCTAAAGCCAGATTAATACTTAAGTCAATCTTTTCTCTCATATCTTTCTTTACTCCTAAAGAAATTAATTTAATATATATTCTTTATATTAAGCTAGAAATGAAATAAAGCAGTGCTTTTCAATTTCTAGATCATAAGCCATAATTTTAAAAAAGTCACTCTGTAACAGAGAAAAATTACACACACACAGACATACACAAACACACACAGAGAAAATAGAATTTAATGAAATTATATATAATTTTATAGCATATCATCTCTATTCTATTTACTTATAAACTGATTTAATTATTTTTATGATTATTATGATCTGTTAGTTGGTTTTATAACACACTAATGGGTGGTAACAAGTACTCTGAAAAATACTGGGGTAAAGCAGATCAAGATAGTCCTGGTTTCGGTGCTTGGTTGCAATCTGCAAGTTCAACAAAGTGACTATTTAATATATATGTGACTTATGTTTGCTGTCATGATGCCAAAAAGGTGAGAGAGAGAGAGAGAGAGAGAGAGAGAGAGAGAGAGAGAGAGAGAGAGAGAGAAGGTCTGCATGTGGATGAAGAAACTCAAAGCTGACACTTAGACGAGACTTTCTTTTTCTTTTTCTTTTTTTTTGGCCCAGCTAGTACTTACCGTACAGTGAGGAAAAGTGGAGAGGTAGGACAGATTTCTGGGTTTCCAAATTTTAGGTGTACATTTAAAATAAGCATACTCCATTGTAAAAAAAAATCAAATTAATTCTTGGTTTGCTATTTATTACCTAATCCTTCATATCAACACTTAGGTAATAGCAATTACTGATTGCCAGGTGCACTTCTAGATATTCAGGTGTATTTAATTCATTTAATTCTCATAAATATCTTATGAGATAGGTATAATTATTATCCCCAGTTTACAGATCAGGCAATGGAAATCCAAATTTGTTAAGTAACTTGCCTAAGTTACAGAATTATTAAGTGTCGAGGATTTCAGTCCCTATGAAACACATCCTAAAGTACCTTATAGGCAAAACTGCATTCATAATTAATAATAAGAATAATACATTGCTCATCATTAGTTAGTGGATTGTACCCTTCCAAGAAGCTTCTTATCCATGGAACCTGATGTGTTTCTAAGAAAAAGTTGCACTGATTTCTTGTGGTAGTTAATTCTGCAAGTGCTGCACAGCAGGCCATTTGCACATAAATTTGGAATACTAATGATAAAGAAAGATTTCAAGGAAATATCAGTAGGAAAAAATATTCAGGCACTGATGTTGGAGAAAAAGTGAGGAACACGTGAAACTTGTTTTCAGTAAAGAATAACCGATGGGGACAAGATATCCTGACATCAGTGAGAATAGCCATTCACTAGCAGAAGAAATAAAAGTGAAAAAAAGAAGGTGTTTCTACATTGAAGTCTTACAAATAAAACACTATTATACATGCACGTAAAATGTAAAATTATTTTTAAATAAGTTTCTCTCTAATTGTTGATCATAATATTTTTCAGATTCTATAATCTTCCAAGAATATGTCAGTTTTGCCTTTGGGGTGATGGACAAAGTTTCAAAATCTCCCAGGCTCTTTGTTGTCCAGTGTCTTAAGAGACTTCTTCTGTTTTGATAATGGACTAACCACTTCCCTGGTGACAATGTAGTTGCTGACAATTTTAGAGGCCAAAGCACTTATATCTTTCTCAGGATTGTCTCTGGTATAAGAAATATTAGACCTGTGTCACCAAAATGCACAAAGGATAATGACAATGTACCAAAAGGGACTTTAAGCCAGAAAAACAAGAAAAAGATAAATACTCAGAGCATGTGGCTCCCAGGAAATTAAAACTTCTGGAGGAGAGAGATGACCATATGAATTAAATGATTGTGATGATGGTGGTCATAAAGATGTAGTAATAATCATACTAAAAATACCAATAAGATACCCTATTTCCAGCTGAAGACAATTGGAAAAAATGGGTGAAATATTTTTAAAATCTTCTGACATGTTTAACAGAATAGTGATAAATTATAGACTAGAATCTAGAAGAGACCTAGATTCCAGAATTATGTCTGCACATAGGGTTGCCTTTCCTTTAGGTTGACAAGGTAGAAAATAAAGCTCAGGATGATTTGTGTTTTTGATACCCAGCTGCAACTTGAGAGACAGAAGCCAGAATACAGGGCCTGATAAATGTGGGGATCTGGATAACTCATTCTTTGGATTCAGACCTCAAAAGGCTGTTAAAAAATTGAAAGGAATTGGAAGTAAGCCAGCCAACATATGACTTTCTGATCAGTTTCATGTCATTTGCAAAATGAAGAAAAACTTCAAGACTTGAAACGACTAAAATGATATTTCATTATTTAAGTCCTCTGGCACCTGGAACAGCAAAGGAAGATCAATGCTGCTGTTGTGAAAATATCAGTAACATCAATTAGTCCTTTATGAGTGTGACTGAAGAAAAAGGAAAGTAGAAATGTATAAAATTAGAAATGAAAAAAAGATATAACTATTCATACAGGAGGTTAAAAATTATAAAAGAATTCTAAGTACAACATGACTTCCATAAATTTTAAGACATCTAAAGGAAATGTTTGAATTCCTTTAAAAATGTAAACCTGACATTTTCAACCCTGGGTGCTCATTACAATCAATCATTGGATACTATTTACAGAACAACAACAACAACACCCTATGTTCAGGCCTACCACAGATCAATTAAATCAGGGTCTCTGGGAACAGAGCCTAGTGTCTTTTTTTTAGCTCCTTAGTTGGTACTGATGGAAACTAAAATTGAGAGCTTCCATTTTAATCAGAAGATTCATTTCCTCTGTTCTCATATCTTGTCATTTTACTTAGTGTTCTCTTACTGTAGAATATATTGAAATGATCTTAAATATACCAATTAAAAATACCAGAATCACACAAAATCAAAGCTGAATTCTATTTAACTTTAAAAGAGAGAAGGAAGTGGATGGTGATCTTTAATATTTCATGTAGAAAAAAATGAAAATCCTCTCAAGTCATTTATAAGAACAATAGAAACTTAAAATGAACACTTGATTATAGTAATAACAATAAAAATAAGAAGGTCTCCTGTTCAAAAATGAGGCCAAGGACCTAAGCAGACAAATTAAAAGAATTAAGCAGCAAGAAGGCATCTAACCTATAACTGCCCTATTCAGGATAAATTCCACCGTGGCCTTTCCTTCATTAACAGAAAAAGCAGCTGGAGAGAGGACCACTTTGGAAGTATCCTTCTGGAAAGAAAGCTAAAACATACTCTTAGTTAGCAAATTGGAAGTTAGCCTCTGTAAAAAAGGCCTAAAAGTCATTTTATCCAATCCTACTTTTTCACAGCTTGCCATTGAAATGATTTCTTGGTAACTTTTAGTTCCTCATTTATTCATAATTCTGTATTCTGACAAGAGGCAGTATTAATTATAGACCAAGTAGTGATTTTTGAATAAAGAGACTCTAGCAGATATCCAGACAGCTGGGGTCTTATTATAAGCAAACAAAAGGATAAAGAAGACATATACTTTTTCTTCTGTAAATTGTTATTATTATTTTAATCTTTACTAGTTAATCATTGCTTTAATTTTTCATCCAGTATTTTTTTTTTGTAAACATATGAAATCAGTATGTACTTTTCTCCTTTGATCTTCACCCAAATGGTTTCCATAAAGGGGCCCTCAGATTGTGAATTTCTATACAATACAAATCTGTATAGAACAGATTCTGAGCCTACCTGGAAGATGAAACAGAACAGTGTCAAGAAAACACACTTTGCAAGAGTACCAAGGAAAGAATCTATTGTAAATTTGTCCCATTTGACAAACAACTCTAACCAGGCTTTGAACATAAACAAAATATTAGTTATCTTTTCAATGGGCTTCTAGGTTTCTCAATGTAAAAAAAAATTGCAGTTACTTCATTGATACCATCACCATAACTTTACAGTTTTTACTGTTTTTAGTATTATAAACCCTATAGTGAGATTCTGGTCCTTTTGGTTAGAAACAGCAAAGTGAGCAGATTTATGAACACAGTTACTCATAGGATTTTTATGTGTATTATCCAGTCTCAATTCAGAACAAATGTATCTTTCTCAAATATTCTTTACCACTTTTAATGTTGTCAACATTTTACCTAAATTTATGTATTTTACTGTGTGTAATGTGCTGTCGTGTATAATGTGTACCCATGTTTTGGGCCCAAATTTTTATTATTTTAATGCTAAGAAAATTAAAAACATTTATATACCTGAGGCATCAAAATGGCTGCATGAGGTGAGCCTCTCTAAATCTCCTCTGGAATTTACAACTAATCGAACAACACTAACTGCACAAAGGACTCCCTGCACAGCAGACAGGCAAGACGAAGAGTCTCACTACTAAATTCACCTAAAGGTGGGCGAATTGTGCGAGCGGGGGAGCAGGGAACGGAGAAGTGCAGAGATGGAGCCGCACGGGTGCAGGACGCAGACCTAGTTCAGTGCCCTGAGCTAGCTGCATCCCGGAACTACTGCAGCTGTGGGAGAGGGAAGAACTTGGACTGCTAGGGCTCCGCTTATGGCCCACAGGGCTGAGGGGACAGCATATAACACGGCTGAACCCAACGCTCACGGCAGAGACCTCGGAGCAAAGACTGAGGGAAGAAGGCTGAAAAAGGTG
Source organism: Rhinolophus hipposideros (assembly GCF_964194185.1). Lineage (NCBI taxonomy): Eukaryota > Metazoa > Chordata > Mammalia > Chiroptera > Rhinolophidae > Rhinolophus > Rhinolophus hipposideros. The sequence goes on along the minus strand of NC_138058.1, from coordinate 18,236,517 downwards.
GTTTAAGCCCTGTCATGCGGGAGACCCTGCTTGCTGCGCCATTTGTCATGCAGGGTGTCCTGCGGGGTCTCAGCTCCCGCTCCCCACATAAGAACATAGGACATGGTGAGGCCAAACAGGAACAGCCACGGAGACATAGGTATTGGATTCATACTACTATATTCTCACTGGCAGCTGGGTTGGAGGAACAGGAAGCAGGAACCACACTATCTGCAACCTGCTGTCCACTTCTCTGCAATCTGTGACCCGCACTCTGCCATGCTAGCGGCAATCCGCTCTTGCTAGCTCAGCCACCATCTTCTTGCTAGCCCTCATTCTTTCTGCTAGCGTAGCCACGGCAGTTATATTAGTGGCCAATGGCTTATGGGTTACAGCTGACGGCCATCTAGCCACAGCTGATGGCCATCAGATTACAGTTGATGGACATTTACTACCTGATCCAGCACCTTTCTATGTGAGGCCGAGAGCCTGGAAACTGCTTTTTGGAGTTTTGTCCCAACAAGCCCTCACTGCCGAGCAGAGGAGCAGAGAATGGAAGCCTTAGGCATTGAGAGTAGCCTCCCCCTCCTTACCCTTCCCAAGCTCGCCCACCCCCACCTGCCCGGTGCTAGAAGCGGAACAGTAGCAGTGTCAGATCAAAAGAACAGAATATTTGCTAGTCTGCGAACTGTGGTCCACAGAACCAGATTCACAACCCAACTAGTTCTGGCAAAGCAGAGGGAGCTGTGGAAGTAGGACCTGCTGTCGTGGTGGTCGCCTCCATTGCTCTGGGCCACATCTCACAACTCATGACGCCCCTGGCCCCACCTATCTGGGCAGATCCCTGCAGGAGTAAACAGAACTGCTGAAACATACGGGCTCTGAATCTGGTGCAGGAAGATCTTTGGAACTTTAAAAGCTCTCCGCATACCTACACGGACACTGCACCCGGTGACCAAAGCTAACTACTAACAGAGGAGACGCCCGTCTCCTAGGGAATCCCCACATTGTGTGGAAGCTGAAATAGTGCAGAGAAAACATAGCACTACTGTGTGAGAGAGAAAAAAAAGCCTGCAATCAGAGAGAAAATAAAACATTCTACCAACAAGTACCGGAAAACAATAAAAGACCTCTTCCTAACAACCTATTGCAGAAGCCACTCCTGTAGATGTCTAGGAAGAAAATAATAAATCAGTAATTGCTATGAATAACCAAGGCAACAAGACAGCTCAGAAAGAAAGTGAAAAGTCTCCAGAAAAGGAACTTGAAGATATGGAAATATGTGACTTAAATGACAGAGAATTCGAGATTGCAGTTCTGGAAAAATCTCAACGAGATGCAAGAAAACACAGAAAGGAGGTTTAATAAACTCAGAAACACAATCAAAGAACAACATGAGCATTTTAACAAAGAGATTGAAATTTTAAAAAAAAGAATCAAATAAAATTTCTTGGGATTAAGAACTGAATAGAAGAAATTAAGAATGAAATAGCCAGATTAGGCAGTAGAGTTGACCCGATGGAGGAAAGAATCAGTGGCATCAAAGATAGAAACCTGGAAATGACACAGATGGAAGAAGAAAGAGACATGAGACTTAAAAGAAATAAAAGAGTTCTACAAGAACTTTCTGACTCCATCAGAAAAAGCAATATAAGAATAATGTGCATATCAGAAGGAGAAGAAAGAGAGAAGGGAACAGAGAATATGTTCAAACAAATTGTCAATGAGAACTTCCCAAACTTGTGGACAGAACTGGATCCTCGAATCCAAGAAGCAAATAGAACACCTAATTACCTCAATCCCAACATGCCTTCTCCAAAGCACATTGTATTGAAGTTGTCTAAAATCAACAACAAAGAAAGAATCCTCAAGGGAAAAGAAGACTGTAACCTTTAAAAGAAAACCCATTAGATTAACATGAGATTTTCAGCAGAAACTCTACAAGACAGGATGGAGTGGAACCACATATTCAAACTATTGAAAGAGAGAAATTATGAGCCAAGGATAATATATCCAGCAAAGATATCCTTTAGACATGAAGGAGGAATAAAGACCTTTCCATACATACAGAAGCTGAGGGAATTTTCTAATACACGACCTGCACTACAAGAAATACTAAAGGAGGTTATTCGACCACCATCCACAGGGACAATTTGTGGCAACCGAAACATAAAAAGGTAGAGAGTAAAGGCCTGAGCCAGAATATGGGAATGGAGAAAGTAAGCGTGCTGAAGAAAATGAATACTCTAAATGTCAAACTTTCTTTTGCATAATCTTAAGGGCAACCGCTCAAAAAAAAAATCAAGAACTGAATTATATACTTTAATAAAAGAAAAAAACAGAGGGAAACATCATAGAATACCACCACACAGAAATAATAGACAACAACAAAAGGCAAAAAAACAATGGAAACACAGCCTTACCAGAAAACTAAAGATAGAATAACAGGAAATCCTTACCTGTCAATAATTACCCTAAATGTAAATGGACTGAACACACCAATAAAAAGGCACAGAGTAACAGATTGGATCAAAAAACTAAACCCAACCACATGCTGTCTCCAAGAGACACATCTCAGCTACAAGGACAAGCATAGACTCAAAGTGAAAGGGAGGAAATTGATACTCCAAGCAAATGGTATCCAGAGAAAATCAGGTGTATTGATTTTCACCTGATATCATATTAATATCAGATGAAACATACTTCAGGAGGAAAAGGTAACAAGAGACATAGATGGACATTTCATAATGGTAAAGGGGACTATACAACAAGAAGACATAACAGTCATCAATATTTATGCCCCCAATCAGGGAGCACCAAAATATACCAAGCAACTACTAACAGAACTAAAGGGAGAAATTGACCAAAACACAATTATACTAGGGGACTTAAATACATCATTGACAGCTATGGATAGGTCATCCAAACAGAAAATAAATAACGAAATAGCAGCCCTAAATGACACATTAGGTGAAATGGACACAATTGACATATATCTAGCACTTCATCCTAAAACACTAGACTATACATTCTTCTCTAGTGTACATGGAACATTCTCAAGGTTAGACCATATATTGGGACATTAAATGAGCCTCAGCGAATTTAAGAAGATTGAAATTATACCAAGCATATTTTCTGATCACAAGGCTTTGAAATTGGATATCAACTGCAAAAAGAAAGCAGGAAAAAACACAAATACATGGAGACTAAACAACATACTTTTAAAGAATGACCGGGTCAAAGAAGAAATTAGAGGACAGATCAAAAGATACATAGAAAAAAATGACAATAAAAATACATCCTACCAAAATTTTTGGGATGCAGTAAAATCAGTTTTAAGAGGGAAATTTATATCATTACAGGCCTATCTCAAGAAACAAGAAAAATCCCAAATAATTTACCTCATGTTACACCTTAAAGAACTAGAAAAAGAAGAACAAATAAAACCCAAGGTCAGCAGAAGAAAGGAAATAAATAAAATCAGAGCAGAACTAAATGAAATAGAGAACAAAAAGACAATAGAAAAAATTAATGTAAAAAGAGCTGGTTCCTTGAAAAGATTAACAAAATGGACAAACCCTTGGCTAGACTCACTAAGATAAAAAGAGAGAAGACACTAATTAACAAAATCAGAAATGAAAAACTGGAGGTTATCACGGACACCACAGAAATACAAAGGATCATGCAAGAATACTATGAAGGATTAAATGCCACCAAATGCAATAACCTAGAAGAAATGGACAAGTTCTTAGAAACATATAGCCTTCCAAGACTGAACCATGAAGACCTGGAAAATCTAAACAGACCCATCACCAGTAACGAAATTGAATCAGTCATCCAAAACCTTCTCAAAAGCAAAAGTCCTGGACTAGATGGCTTCACTAGTGAATTCTACCAAACCTTTTAAGAGGATCTAATACTAATCCTGCTCAAACTCTTCCAAAAAATTGAAGAAGAGACAGTACTCCCTAACTCATTTTATGAGGCCACCATTACCCTGATACCAAAACCTGGTAAGGACAACACAAAAAAGAAAACTACAGACCAATATTTCTGATGAATACAGATGCAAAAATCCTAAACAAAATTCCAGCAAATCAAATACAACAATGCATTAAAAAGATTATTCATCATGACCAACTGGGGTTCATCCCCGGGGCACAAGGATGGTTCAATATTCGCAAATCCATCAATGTGATACATCACATAAACAAAATAAAGGACAAAAATTATATGATTATATCAATCGATGCAGAAAAAACATTTGACAAGATACAACATCCATTCATGATTAAAACAATTAATAAAATAGGTATAAAAGGAAATTACCTTAACATAATAAAGGCCACATATGACAAATCGTCAGCTAATCTCATAATTAATGGTGAAAAACTGAAGCCTTTTGCTCTACGTTCAGGAACACTACAGGGCTGTCCCCTATCACCTCTGCTTTTCAACATAGTGTTGGAAGTCCTTGCCAGAGCAATCAGGCAAGAGAAAGAAATAAAATGCATTGAAATTGGGAAGGAAGAAGTTAAATTGTCACTCTTTGCAGACGACATGATGCTATATATGGAAAACCCTAAAGACTCCACCAAAAATCTATTAGAAACAATCAACGAATACAGTAAAGTTGCCGCCTACAAAATCAATGTACAAAAGTCCATTGCATTCGTATCTACTGACAATGAAATCTCATAAAAAGAAATACAAAAAAACAATTCCTTTTGCAATTGCAGCAAAAATAATAAAATACCTAGGAATAAACTTAATCAAGGATGTGAAAGACCTATATGCTGAAAACTATAAGACATTTTTAAAAGAAATTAAAGAAGACACAAGAAATGGAAAGACATTCCGTGCACATGGATTGGAAGAATCGAAATAGTTAAAATGGCCATATTACCCAAAGCAATATGCAGATTTAATGCAATCCCCATCAAAATACCAATGGCATTTTTTTAAAGAAATAGAACAAAAAATAATCAGATTTGTTTGGAACCACAAAAGAGCCTAAATAGCCAAAGCAATTTAAAACAACAACAACAAAAACAAAGAAAAAGAACAATACTGGAGGTATCACACTCCCTGACTTTAGCTTGTACTACAAGGCTACAATAATCAAAACAGCATGGTATTGGCAGAAAAACAGACACATAGACCAGTGGAACAGAATTGAGAACCCAGAAATAAAACCACATAAATATGGACAGATAATTTTTGACAAAGAAGCAAAAAACATACAATGGAGGAAAGACAGCCTCTTCAATAAATGGTGCTGGGAGAATTGGATAGCCACGTGCAAAAGAATGAAACTGGATTGCTATCTGTCACCATGTACCAAAATTAGTTCAAAATGGATCAAAGACTTAAGCATAAGACCTGACACAATAAACTGCATAGAAGAAAACACAGGCACTAAATTTATGGACATTGGGTTCAAAGAGCAGTTTATGAATTTGACTCCAAAGGCAAGGGAAGTAAAATCTAAAATAAACAAGTGGGACTACATAAAACTTAAAAGCTTCTGCACAACAAAAGAAACCATCGACAAAATAAAGAGGCAACCAACTAAATGGGAGAAGATTTTTGCAAACAGTGCCTCCCATTAGGGGCTAATATCCAAAATATACAAGGACCTCATGCAACTCAACAACAACAAAACAAACAACCCAATTGCAAAATTGGCAGAGGGCCTGAAGAGATTTCTCCAAAGAGGACACACAAATGGCAAATAGACATCTGAAAAAATGCTCAACATCACTAATCATCAGAGAAATGCAAATAAAAACCACAATGAGATATCACCTCACCCCAGTCAGTCAGAATGGCTATCATCAACAAAACAAATAGTAACAAGTGTTGGAGATGCTGTGGAGAAAATGGAACCCTCTTGCAGTGTTGGTGGGAATGCAGACTGGTGCAGCCGCTATGGAAGGCAGTGTGGAGGTTCTTCAAAAAATTATGAACAGAATTACCATATGACCCAGCAATCTCTCTCCTGGGTATCTACCCCAAAAATCTGAAAACATTTATACATAAAGACACATGTTCTCCAATGTTCATTGCAGCTTTGTTTATGGTGGCCAAGACATGGAAACAACCAAAATGTCCTTCAACAGATGAATGCATAAAGAAGTTGTGGTACATATACACAATGGAATACTCTTTGGCGGTAAGAAAAGATGATATAGGAATATTTGTCACAACATGGATGGATCTTGGGAGTATAATGCTAAGTGAAATAAGTCAGACAGAAAAAGCAGAGAACCCTATGATTTCACTGATATGTGGTATATAAGCCAAAAACAACAAAAGAACAAGACTAACAAATGAGAAACAAAAACTCATAGACACAGACAATAGTTTAGTGGTTACCAGAGGGTAAGGGGGTGGGGGGGTGGGAGATGAGGGTAAGGGGCATCAAATATATGGTGATGGAAGGAGAACTGACTCTGGGTGGTGAACACACAATGGGATTTATAGATGATGTAATACAGAATTTTACGCCTGAAATCTATGTAATTTTAGTAACAATTGTCACCTCAATAAATTAAAAGGAAAACATTTATATAGATATGGAATTAGCACTACCCATGTATAATGTGCATCTTTATTTTTCTCTCACAAATTTGGCAAAAATTTGTGCATTATACAAGGCAATATGTGGTATATGCCAGTGTCCTCATCTTTTTTAGTGATAATTCTGTAGGTGACCTTTTCACACCTAGTTTAATGCTTTGTTTTGGCAATACTTTCTCTCCAGATAGTGAGGTGCTCTTCAAAGCAAGTAGTGAGCAAAACTGTGTAAGCCAGGGAACTCACGGTACTCCTTCCTATCATGAGTATTAAGAGGGGAAAAGCACGTGTTATCACTTCAAAATGTTGCTTAAATTTGAAAGTGAATGTGTATGGGTCATAGACCCAAGCAGATTCCTAACCACAGAGAAAAGGGAGATTAGGCACTCCAGCACTGTTTAAAATAAATGAAAGTTTGTATTTAAGGAATAAAATTGAGAGTACAGAAATTTTTAAAAAGTTAAATAATACATAGTTGTCTTGTTCCTAGCTTGTGTACTCACAGATTGTAGTCAGCTCGAAAACGTTTATGCATAGATCTTGTTGAATTGAAGTGGGATAATACAGCATTGAGTTACTGAGTAGTAAAAAAAAAAAAAGAGTAGATTAGGATAAACTAGAGTCCAGGTTATCTGGAAGTGTTGATATTATTCCATTTGATGCAGCATTGCATGCCTTAATGCATTTCTTATTGACTGCAAAGGGAAATGTGTGAAGAGCTGAAGCGCTTGTTTATCATGATAGAATGTCTTGATTATTCTCTGGGTCTTCATGGGTGACAATGGCATTGTGTCATATGGTAGAAAAATTGAAAAAATAAATGATTGAGATTTGAGGCCCATAAATGGAGAGATGAAGAGGCTATGGTTACTGGAGATATAAAGAAATTTAGGAGTCAGGAAACTAAAATGTCAGCATGTAAGCTCTGTGAAAACAGAAACTGAAAGTGAGACATATGTCATATAAATCAATTCATCAGCCATTTTTTGAAGATAGACACAGTATGAAGGGAAATGGATCTATATATCCTTAAAATTTGGATGCATACTGATAATCTATAGAGATACTGTAATGTAGTACTTGTGTGTGCTTGTGAGTATACACAATAAGAAAACAACTTTCTAATTATTCAAAAAGTAAATTACTGAAATGTACAGAGATTTTACTAGGAACTGAGTATAATATATTCAGTTAAATGAGACAGCAAATTAAAAGGAGTGAAAAAAATATTCAACACAGAGGAAGCAAATTATCTTAATGCAATGCCTTTAAACCATTAAAATAGATTACATTGTATAAACCAGGTTAAAATTTAAATCCAACATAAAACAACAAAAAATGAAGTCTTAAAAGGAGATACAGTAAAATCGATATTACTCTTTTAGAGTGGAAGTATTCTCTTGGAACTAGCCAGTAAAGCATTAAAGGTACAGGACAAAAAAAAAAAAAAAAAATCAAGATAAAACTTCTATAAATTTCAAGAGTTTAATTACTGTGAATTACTAGAATATGGTACTCTTAATTCTGGAATCTTCCCAACCGATTTAGCAAGTAGGTTAATGGAGAAAAATATCTCTATGTCAATGACTGTTCAAAATATATACATACAAATCAAGCCACCAGAAAAAAAATATATACCTATTTCCATCTAGAAACAATTGTAGCAGGCTAGATTGTTTATGGTCAGTACAATGGAGGCTTGGCTGTATTCACTATTCAGGCTACAAGAGCCCAATTGCCTTTTAGTCTTGTTTCAGTATAAGCAAAATTATTTTAACTAAAAGAAAAAATAAATAAATAAGTGAATGTTTCAATTTGAGGAAATCGTTTTAAAACATAGAGTTGGAGTTTTGTGAACCTACAAACTGAGATTCAGAGATCAGACTTATAAGCATGAGAAGTCACAGAAAGTGATTTTCCTCTGGGTACATCCTATCATATCGTATGCCATGAGGAAAATCTAACCTGTAAATTTTTATTTGTAGTAATTGTTTGTCACTGTGTCCATTTTTAATTAAGCTTGTGAATAGCTTTTGTAGCCAGGTAAAATTGAGGGTAACTAGAAGTCTCTGATCATTATTTTTCCTTCATTTATTGAAAGAATAAATGCAGTAGTGAAAGCTTGAATGGATGACTGCCATGGGTTAACATTGGGTAGTGGTTATGGGTACAAGTTTTGTGTTTAAGTACTGGCTGTGCAAATCAGCAACTATAGGACTATGAGCTAGTCAACTTCCGTATGTTTCACTGTCCTTCCCTGGAAAATGGGGGTAATGGTGATAATGATAATACACATAATCATAATAACTCTGTTATTAAGCTTGCTATAAAGATTAAATAATACTTGAAAGCTGCTTATCACAGTAACAAAATGAATACGATAAATTTAGCCCCTCCACCAGACTCATTTATATTATTATGATTTAATAATTTAATAACGCATTTATTGTTGCAGGGTGCATTAGTTAGTAAGAATTAGCCCACAAAACGAACACATTAACGATCCCTTTATTAGAATGTATGGATAATTGAAAATAAGTCTGCAAACATCTTCCAAACTTTATGTGTAAAATATGAAATGATTTGTGATGACATGATAGGAGACCATTCAGTTTATTTCTAGGCAGTGATAACAAAAAAGAACTGGTTGCAAATGATAAGAGGCATAGAGTGACAGGGACATTGATATGAGTCCCTCTAGAGCAAGACTCTGAGAGTCTTCACAGTATATAATTAACTGGATAAAATACTAACTCTCTGTCCTCAAAACCTTATTAAAGACTGGGAAGAGGGAAGATTCATGCCCTTAATGTGACAATAGCGACTGAAACTCTATTCATAGTATAGATTTGCAAGTTTTATAAAACTGACAACTGATCACAGTTTTTTTTTTTTAAGAACACTTATATTTATGTACTTTAAATATTTTGTCTTTGGCATATACTAGCCTCTCAAAAGTGGCATTAATTATAATTGCTATATTCTATATAAGATCATATCCCTCAAACTCCTTTTCCTTTCTTTCCTTATTATTGGGCCCTCCTTTCCTTTATCATGAATTCCTTTGAACATTACTTGCATACAAAATCACTGTGTCCTGTTACCTGACACTCACATTATATATTATATGGGCTTCTAGGATTTTTCTTTTGTGCTTCACTACTTGGTATATAATTAATAGATAAATATAAATTTCTGGCTGTTTGAATTTTTTGTTTGTTTAAGTTTTATTTACATTAACTTTTGTCTTTGAGACAAAAAATGTCTAGACTGACACATTTTTTTTAATTAAAGTTTATTGGGGTGACAATTGTTAGTAAAGTTACATAAATTTCAGGTATACAATTCTGTATTACATCATCTATAAATCACATTGACTGACACATCATTTAAACTCTAAATTTTAATAAGTCTCTTCCACAGTTGTGAGATGTGATCAGGAAATACGGTGAATGTTTAAATTGGCTACCGTTTTATATATATATATATATATATATATATATATATATATGTATATATATATATATATATATATATATATATATATATAAAACAGTAAAAGACACATTGCTGTGTCTCAAAATATTCCCACTCACTTCAAATATACTTATTCCATTCCTCTCGCCACTTTCTGAAGCAGTTCTGAAAGTCCTCTTTTGTGAATCTTTACCTTATCCTCCATCATGACAATGCTCCATGTCACACATCGCTTCTGGTATATGGCAATTTCTGCCAAATAAAAGCATTACGGTGTGTCCTCATCCACCATATTCACTGGGTCTGGTATCATGTGACTTCTGGCTCTTCCCCAAAGTCAAAATGTTTCAGGACATAGAGGCAGCTATGACAGTGCAACTAAAGACACTCAAATCCAAAGGCATTCAAAGCAAAATGTAATGAAAAATGACACATGATCTTATGAAATTAAAAAAGGTGAGGGGGAGAAAAAGCAATTGAATTAAGAAACGAATCGAACATTTATGTTTCCCGCAAGGTATGGGGATCAGATTTTCCAAAAACCTTTTATTAAAAAAAAAATCCTACTTGGATAAACCAAGAAAGCATGTAAAATATCCGAGTGTCCAATCAGTAAGAATGAGTTGAAATAAGAATGGTAACGGGAATCATTAAACTGGCTACCTGGGAGCATCTGTGATTATTAGGAACTTAGAGCACCAGATCTTACAGTGCATACAGGGAAAGTGAAACAAAAGGCTTTGAGCCTTGCAAAGGGAGAATAAGGCAATTGGTCTCTCACCCAGAAAGATGAAACTTTGAAGACATATTAAGTAAAGGATGAGTTAAAAAGTATACATATGTTAATAAATCATGTAAACAGAGAAAATATTTGTCTCTATAATGACTCTCTTTGAAAGAAAAAAAAATGTATGTCTTCGGAAATTTTAACCATATTTTGACTCTTATTTGAATTTGTGGTTCTGGTTTACACCAACTATATACTCTAGCAATGCCAAATTTAGTATCCCCCTCAAATTCTTAGGAGAAATACATCCAAACCCTTTTGGAGGAAAGTGCCCTCAACCCAAAAGTCTCAGGACTTCCCTGACTAAAATCAGACAAATTTAAAACCCTAAGACATATGATGAAACAGGTGACCATGAAAAAGTACCAGCATAAATAGTAAGTGCAGAAGTAAACCCCCAAGGAGTCGATAATGAAATTATCTCATAGGATATTGTGCAGATGAGTCAACATAGCAAGCTTGAGAATGCCATCTTTACAAAAACAGGGGTGCAATTTGGATCCTAGACTGAGTGAAAACTGATTTCAGAAGAGTTCTCATCACTCCCTAAGAAGATTGGTTCCTTGTGATTAAATTGTGCAAACCACTGTGCTTTATGCGGAATACTTGCTTTCCTTATGTAGACTGGACTCTTGGTATGTGCAACACAAACAGTGCTTATATGACCAAAATCTTGGGCATTGAGTCTCTAATGGTTTGCTCTAGTAGATACACATATCACAAAATAGAACAGTTGTGTGTTTACTTACTAACTTACTAAGCCTAATGTTTCAAAGTTCAAACATGTTTTGATTTTTCATTTTAGTTGAATAGTGGAATTCCATTTTTTTGTTATTGTTTTTAAAATTATTGATGGACATTTAGTCATATCTATCTATAGATAGATAGATAGATAGATAGATAGATAGATAGATAGATAGATAGATAGATAGATAGATAGATATACCTGTATTGTCAGTTGTTGCTAGAGGGATTAAGCATATCCTCTGTGATTAAACTGTGAAAGGATTCTTGGAAGCTTGCTCCTGGATTCTTCCAGGCTTCCCCCCACACAACTTTTCCCTTTTGCTGATTTTGATTTGTATCATTTCACTGTGATAACTCATAGCTACAAATATGACTATATGCTGAGTTCTGTGTATATTTTTATAGAATTATCAAGCTTGGAGATGGTCTTGAAGATGCAGAAATATAAAATGGTTTGTTTAAAATGTATTAAGAAATTAATTAATGAGTAATGTGAATAAGGAAATATAAAAATAATAAGAGAGATTTAAAACAGAACTTTAGGAATTGGAATTCATAATCACAGAAAAGACCAAATCAATAGACATTTTAAAAAAGCTTAATATATATAATGGAAGAAAACACTAGTGTAATGGAAGATAAATCTAAAGAAATTAACCCAAAGTAATTAAATGGAGCAAAGATATGGAGCAGAGCACAAATAGAAAGAGTAAAATATTTAGAGTACATGATTGGGAGGATATGAATCTAATTATTAATAGGCACAGATAATGCCCACTCTACAAAGGGATAGAGATCATCAAAGGTAAAAAGAATACCTTAACAGTGACTAGTAAAACTGGAGTACTTGTCAGGTAAGGACAATTAGCAGAATACAGGAGAAGCCCTCTCGACAACAAAAACAGAAGCAGGAAGACTGTGGATTGATAGTTTCAAATTGATGAGATAAAGTAAAAGTCAATCTAGAATTGTATATTTTGCTAAACACAAACATAATTTTTTTTTCAAGAATAAACTATAATGAATGAGCTTAGCACCAAGCAATACAACCTTATTAAGGAAACTTCAGAAGAAATACTATTGCAAGATAAAAACTATTATGTAGGAATTCTGGGATGCAAAGAAGAAATGTAAGCAAAGGAACTGGTAAACTTATAGATATATCTGAACAAATATGGGCTATAAAATGCCAGTAATTTATCTATTTCTTGGGGAAGTTAAAAAGTAGGACAAAAACACTGAATGAGAATAAATGTAAGAAGTATTTTAGCATTTTAAAAATATTAAAAAATACACAAAAATCTGTTGCATTTATAAGCATCTAAAAGAAAATATACTTTAAAACAGTCAACTTATACCTAATAGCAGTAAAATAATTGAGGGTAGGTCTTCTAAAGAGATGTTTTGGTCTTCATTGTTAGCTACAGAATATCATGAAAAGATACTGAATGAACATAAATCAATGGAGAAATATAGTATATTCATTGATGGAAAAGCCTAATATCTCAATGATCTAGAGATAGCATTATATATTATATATGTATATAAAAATATATGCATGTGCGAGTATGCAATGAAAATATATGTATATGTGTGTTTGTATAAATATGTGTATATAGAATCTTTTAATAAAACATTTAAGATGATACATTTTCATCTAGGTACCATTTTAGCATTATCCTACAGTAATACTTAAAATTTTGTTAAATTTTAAATATTTTAAAGTTAAATATTTTCTTACACCTATAAGTTAGTTACAGTTTGAGTTTTCAAACATTAGGTTCATATATTGTTTTGCCTTTAAGAAATAGTTTCTAAAATTGGTTGTTGTTTCTAAGTCAATTTGAGAATGTAGATTATATTTATTATTTAAAATCTGAGAGTTTTATTTTGAAGCATAGTATTTAATCAATATTTGAAAAATTTCATGTGTTCTTAATATGCAGTCCCTAGTAAATCAAATTTATTAATGCCATTTTCAAACTTTTATACAGTTATTTACTTTTAATTTGATCTTTAAATTTATAGGAAACATGTATATAACAAAATATCTAACTCTGATATTTGATGATTTATTTTTATTATCTTGTCATATATATGTATATATATATATGTATATATATGGAGAGAGAATATAGTTAGATGCATAAAATTTATAATTTTTATATCTTTATATAATGAGTTATTCCTTTTATTTTCATCATGTGTTCATTCTGCCTTAAATTAAATATTGCTTTCTTTTTTTTATATATTGCTTTCTTACTATTTTTTACTATGTTTTTATTCATTTTTCAATTTTCTGGTTTTTTTATTTTTAATATAGCACTTTTAAGACCACAAACTGTATTTAATTTACATCCAATTTTAATTTTTGCTGTGGGCTTAGTAAATTTAATTTTTTAATGTACTGTTAGTACTAATACATTTTTAAGGTTTAACTATGATCTTATTTTTTGTTGTGTTAACCAAGTGCTTTTTCTTCCTTTTTTTCATACATACAAAGTTAAAAAAATATTTTCAAAATTTCTTTCAGCTATATTGATATATCACTGACATATGACATTATGTAAATTTAAGGTATACAATGTAATGGAATGTTATTCAACCATAAAAAAGAAAGAAAATTCTGTCATATGTGACAAGTTTTCTTTTTTACCCTTTATTGGTTTGAAAGTCATAAATTATTTTATGTACTTCTAATTACTTTGAATTGATTTAAAAACATATATAACTATAACTTTAATATAGGATAAAGTTCTTATTAAGTTTTAGTTACCAATTACATACACTCTTAGCCCTCATGTTTGTAATTGCTTTCTATAATATTAAATCTACTATTTCTAAATCACTACTTATTTGTGATTATTTTGTATGTATATAAGTATGTATACTTTTCAAAAGACTATTTGTAAGGCACTCAGTTTATTCTAACCACATGGTTTTCCAGTACCTGTGCTCACCACTTGTTCATCCTGGTTTACTTCTCTTTCTGCTGAGGTATCTCCTTCGATAGTTTTTTGTTTTGTTTTGTTTTTAGGAAGTATTGGGCCTCAACATGAATTCTGCTGCCTACTGTTTCTTACCCATGCTATTTGATTCATTTATATTACTTCCTGGGCTCCTCTAGCTATATATTTCACTTATTTTAAAATACACTTTTCTTATTTCACATTTTAACATTTCTTAGATTAAGATGAATTTTATAGTTGATGTAATCTTACCATAGGGTCATAATATAATAGACAGTATCTTCGTGGTAAGTTAAAACAATCGTGTGACTAGTTTAGATTCCACTAAATATAATATTAACATTTACTGATAGCTTTCTCTATCCCAGACATTATTTTTAAAGCTTTAAATAAAATATTTCTTCAAATTGGTCCCAAATTGAAATAACTGGTAAGTGAACAATGTTGGGATTCAAAACCAGTCTGAGTCAAGCCCTGTCTTTAATAATCGTAAAACAATTGGAGTTTCTGAGCCTATTTCCAAATCCGTAGTATCCCTTATTCTTCACATTTTCAAACTCTGATGATAAACATCACCTGGAACAAATAATACCAATTGCAATGACTTTGAGGGTAATTGAATCAGAACCTCCAGGAGAAGGGCTACATATGCTGTTCTTTATCAAATGTTTCCAAGTGATTTGTATCTTCTGGCAAGTTAAGAAAATACTGCCATGGCCCAGTTATTCTGGGTTGGTTCCTTCGTAGTGTCTGTAACTCCTACTCAACAAGCAAGTCTCAACATGCCTGTTATACTGGACCACTGCTGTTTACCTTGAGAAAAGACAAGAATTTTTAATATCAGTTAATTGCCTCTCTGAGATCTAAGCTATAGCTTTCTTTGACACCTTGCCCTTCACCACCAGGAAAGCACATTTCCATTTCTATATCTTTGGAGATATCAGAACACCTCAAAACTTATTTGTCACTTGGATCCCTGGTGAGGACTACTGACTTACTAAAACAGATCAGAGCGCTGTCACTAAACCACTTGCCTTTTCAATCTCTGAACTTGGAGGTTATTTTCTGTAAAAGTGTCATACATCTCTAAAAATCATTTGATAAACATTGATTTCCTTCAGATATTTAATTTTCTCTCACCCCCCCAGTGTGTGTGTGTGTGTGTGTGTGTGTGTGTGTGTGTGTGTGTGTGTGTTAGGATCTGGTGGTTCAGAGAGACTGTGTTTTATATTTCATAAATTAGTGTCAAACCTGGCAATAATATTGCTGGAAAAATTCTCAGGTCATTGCATTTTATTCTGTATAATGGCATCTTTCTTATTTTAGTGTATTTCTTAAATGAATACATGATAGTTTCCACATTTAATTCCATGTGGTATATTGGGCTAAACGTCATTAATCTGAAAGTCTCTATGAGGTGGAACTCAGCTGAATTTAAAGGTTCAAATCAATTTAAATGAAATCAAGTTTAGAGTTTGATCTGACTTTGATGTCATGCAAGATTCTTTCAATTTGGCTGGGAAATTATGCTTTCAAGAGCCAAATTCATTTTCAAGCTTTATTTCTGTTCCTTCTTTCAACTCTATTTCCCTGAAGTCAAAATGAATCAAACCTAGCAATGTCTTTATTATTTTAATTGGGTAATTTCAACTGACAGATAGTATTTTAAAATTCTAGGCCTAATCTACTATATCTGAAAAACTGGAAGACTTCTGAAAAAAAATGACCAAATAGAAAAGATTATTATTTGTTGAGAAGAGTGAAACAGGATTTGAAGGCGGTATTATAGGTTTTGGTAGGTTTAGAAAAAATAAAACTAAAAATGTCACCTAGCGACTTAAGAGCCAAAGACATAAATCTCTCCCTTTATCTCAAGATCTCATCTAACCTATACGTAAAATTAATATTATAGTCAATATGATCTCCCTTTTAATGGTCTTTAGAAAGAAATGTTTAGGACAACGGGCCTTCAAATGTAAAAGTGAATTAAAATATGTGCTTTTCCCTGCACATAATGAACCTAATTGTTATAACTAATCAGGTTAATTACATTCTAAATCTGTAAGGAAATTGTGTAAGGAGTTCCAGTCTCTTTTTTTTTTTTCCCAGTGTCTTTTTTTTAATAATTAAAGTTTATTGGGGTGACAATTGTTAGTAAAGTTACATAGGTTTCAAGTGTATGACTCTGCAATACATCATCTAAATATCATGTTGTGTGTTCACCACCGAGTCAGTTCTTCTTCCATCACCATAGATTTGATCCCTTTCACCCTCATTTACCAACCCCCCTCCTCCCTTACCCTGTGGTAACCACTAAATTATTGTCTGTGTCTATGAGTTCTTGTTTTTTTTATTTGTTTGTCTTATTCCTTTGTTGTTTTCAGTTTTATATGTCACATATCAGTGAAATCATATGGTTTTCTACTTTTTCTGTCTGACTTATTTCGCTTAGCATAATAATCTCAAGATCAGTACACTTTTTCACAAATGGCACTATTTCATCTTTTCTTATGGCGGAATAGTATTCACTGTGTATATAAATCACAACTTCTTTATCCAATCATCCGTCAAAAGACACTTTGGTTGTTTCCATGTCTTGGCCACAGTAAATAAAGCCATAATGAACATCGGAGCACATATATTTTTACAGAAAAATGTTTTCAGATTTTTTTGGGTAGAGAGGGATTGCTGGGTCATACGGTAACTCTATTCTTAAATTTTTGAGGAACCTCCACACTGCCTTCCATAGTGGCTGCACGGATCTACATTCCCACCAACAGTATATGAGGGTTACTTTTTCTCCACAGCCTCTCCAACACTTGTTATTATTTGTCTTGTTGATGATAGCCATTCTAACTGGTGAGGTGATAGCTCATTGTGGCTTTTATTTGCATGTCTCTGATAATTAGCAACATTGAGCATTTTTTTATACGTCTATGGGCGATCTGTACGTCCTCCTTGTAGAACAGAATTGAAAACCCAGACATAAACCCACATAAATATGGACAGATAACTTTTGACAAAGAAGCCAAAAACATACAATGGAGAAAAAACAGCCTCTTCAATACATAGTGAAAATTGAAAAGCCACATGCAAAAGAATGAACTGGACTGCTATCTGTCACCATGTACCCGAATTAATTCAAAATGGATCAAAGACCTAAACATAAGACCTGAAACAATAAACTGCATAGAAGAAAACATAGGTACTAAACTTAAGGACCTTGGGTTCAAAGAGGATTTTATGAATTTGAGTCTAAAGACAAGGGAAGTAAAAGCTAATATAAATGAATGGGACCATATCAAACTAAAAAAATCCCTGCACAGCAAAAGAAACCATCGACAAAATAAAGAGGCAACGAACCGAATGAGAGAAGATTTTTGCAAACAACAGGTCCAATAAGGGGCTAATATCCAAAATATATAAGGAACTCATACAACTAACAATGAAAAAAACAATCCAATTAAAAATGGGCAGAGGACCTGAGTTCCAGTTTAACAGGAGAGCTGGTAATCTGAATTATGCTAATGGGAAAGATTCAACATTGTTATATCTTTAGTTTGTCTACATTTTTTTCTTTCACATTAAAATCATAGAATATATTTTTATATATCAGTCTCTAGTAAAAGCATTGATATTCAATTTTCTTATATTTTTCCTAACTTTTTAAATATGCAAAATTATTTAGGCCATTGATTTAGCTGAACCTATCATGTAAATTTTTCATAAACTTTGCACATCTCACTGATTATTTTTTTGCTCTTTTTTCTAGATTCATAACAATTTACCTACATTACCATTTACTTACATTTTACTTAGAAATCCTAGGTAACTAAGGAGATAAATTTGGGTCTTATACAGTACACACAAAAGAACAAAACAAAACAAACAAAAAAACACTAATCACGATAGTAAAGCTTATCATATCTTCAGTTTAGCACACATGCCTTACTTTCATAATGTTTGTTGTTTTAAGATTTTGACTATTTTGTATTTCAGTAACTACATTTATCCATTAAAACTGTTAAATTTATTTGATTTTAAAAACAAATCTCTGGCTATGGCCCACTATTTCTCCTGAATTTGATATAGTGATGATTATTTCACAAAATATGAAGCCTCATTGTTTGATATCATTTTTTGTGTTCACTGTCAAATCATGTCTGGATATTAGTTCCATGAATCTGCACTAATGTCCTTCTCAGTCATAGTAGCAATGCTTTTGTGGACACACTTTAGCAATTTTTTTATGTGCTCAGTCCACTCCCATTCATGAAGGGTAGAAGTACATACCATGCATGGTATATGGTAGAGTTTTTTAGATTTTCGTGTTGTCTATATTGATCACTAGACAATATGGCTGCATCCATTGTACACTGTGATTTTTCCAGATGAGCTGAGGACAAACTCATATCATCAGGCCCTTAGGACTTCTGATACAAAAATTTAAAGATACATTTATGCTTCTTGCTTAGGACTTATCCATGCTTCTGGCACTCACAGTTATAAACTAGATCTTGCAACCACTGCTTCAGGTATGAAAAAAGAATGTTGAAGTGACCTGGGAAAAAAGACAAGCGTAGTTTAGTCATACCAGCATCTTCCCCTACCTCCTCATCCCCAGTTTCTGCCCCAAAGTGGAGGAATCTATCTACTGGGGCCCTCCCTGGCCTCCCTCTCAGGTTGAGTGTGAGCATACACTTTTGAAGGTGTATAAACCAAGCTTTATTACTTTCATCTACCCCAGTTTTAAACAACAAAATTTTATTTGCTTATTCTGATTCTCTCCAACCATTACTGACAGTGAAGTGGTGTTCTTTGTTCTGAGAAAATTTGACTCAGCTGTCCAAATCTGTTCCAGTACTTTCATAGTATTCAGAGCATCTGCCAATGGGAAACCAAACCCTCATTCTCAGTGGCTATGCCTGTTAGGAACTCATTTGTAGTCTCCCAGCACTACTAGCATGAATTCAACTAGCCATGTGAGGGACATTCCCCTTCCCCTATGTTTATCCTCTTCCCTCATAGATATCTGCAGTCTCTGCCTCTCTTGTTATCTGACATACAGAACAATCCTTATTGGTATGTTATGCCTCAGAAGTTACAACAGATATATATCTAATTCCAGCTCATCTCTAAATTATTGCATCCTCTCAATGTGCCCTCATTTTATGGACCCAGGTGACCACTATAAATGAGCACAGCAGGATATCTACTCACCAGTTCCAATCGTCTTCCTGTCCTAGAAGGGGTTCTCCATGAGCATGTATTACTTTAATGCCCTACTTTATGCAATTTGTAATTTTTTATAAGGCTGTGCCTCATATCAGCATCTTTTTGATAGGCCCATTTTCCGTTGGCCTTCTGCTTGACCATATGGCTAGAATAGAAGCCAATGCTCATGAGTTAGTAAAAACCCAAATTTAGAGGCAAACTACATGCAATTCACCCCACCAGACTTATTTGTTTTTACCTTCTCACTAACAAAAACAGCTCACAGGAGAGTTTCTACTGTCATTTACACCTAAGTGTCAATATCAGTCACTAAATCTTATTTCCCAGGTGAGTTTCATGTGTTTGTTTATGTATATATGTATGTATGTATGTGTATATAGATATAGATATAAATATAGATAATATAGATATAGACCTAATATATAGATATATATTATATTAGGTATATATGTGTGTGTATATATATATGTATATCTATATATTATATATATGTAATTTACCTATGAAAGAGTATGAATTCATTTTCTGGAAAAGTGATTACTAGCACATTTAACAAACTTGATATTTATATAAAGGAGGACATTCCTGCATTCCTGGCTTCTTTGAAAGCATACTTCTTAGGCATATGCTTTCTTAACCTCTGGGCAAAAAGTACAGACTCTTTTAGTTGTATTCATGTTTTAGTTTTCATAACATTTAAATATATTTATGTGTCATTCTCATTTTAAGCCTGCAAGGGTAACAGAATGAATCATCACATACATTCAGAGAAGATAGTTGATATATCCAAATTAATCCAGCCAACAAATGGTACATAAATCATTACAACTTAAGTTCATTGTTTTTTTTTTCTTAATTTTATAATATAGCCATTCCTAAAGTCCTGCCTAAAACAGGTTCCAGAGTTTTCCTGAAACTTCATGCTACTCTGTTTTCACAATGACATATTTCCTGATGATTAACAATATGCTATCTGGATACAGATTAGGAAGGAGAGAGAAAATTC
Organism: Rhinolophus hipposideros; assembly: GCF_964194185.1. Lineage (NCBI taxonomy): Eukaryota > Metazoa > Chordata > Mammalia > Chiroptera > Rhinolophidae > Rhinolophus > Rhinolophus hipposideros. The sequence goes on along the minus strand of NC_138058.1, from coordinate 18,215,738 downwards.
CCTATATGGTTCTTGTGAAGCTTGGCAAAAGCAAATAATTGAGGTAATCCCTTAGATAATTCAAGTGCAAACCTATCCCCATCCTTAGAGCTGAATTATCAGAATATTGTAAGAGCATTTGAGTGTTTTCTGATGGGTTTTGTGGGTGGTATGTCTGTATGATGGTAAATTGAAGAATGCCAAAATTATGTTGGCTCTCTTTTCCATATTTTAAGAGTAGAATGATCTCAAAGATAATATAAGTAACAAATCCAATATTTGAAGAATGTTCTAAGCTCAATATACTTCAATAACTGCCAAATCAGAATAGACAGTTGAACAAAAAAATCATTTCTCATTATTGTTATCAGTAAATATTTATTAAACACTTCCCGCTTTACTGGCATAGTTTTTCATTTGTTAGACTATCATCAAGAAATTTTAAAACCATCTGAAAGGAGCTAGTAATGCATTTTGTTCTTTGAGTTATATAAAAAGATTATGATGTAATGTCAGGTAGGGAAACAATACACATACATGTAATATAGGATACATGTATTTACATAACATATACAAAATTTTACCTGTGCTACATGGCATATTACAAATAGATATGTGATCTTTGCCAAAGAGAACAGAATGGGACATATACTGTATTCACAACAAAGGTCACATAATAGAACTCACTAAATCTAGTTTGTAGGTCACATATTGGAGCTCACTAAATCTGCACAGGGTTATTGGATATAGTGTTTTAAGATCTCAAAATTGGTTATCAATTTTTAACTCTCAAAGAATTATTTAAAAATTCAAGTATCTAGACTCTAGGACTTCCTTATTTAACCATGCAAAGATAGTGTAGATTTGTCCTCTTATGATAATTAATTATAAAAGGTTACAAATAACAATGTTCTGTATGAATTAAAATTTACTCAATAAACAATAACGCTGGAAAATGTAACTCAATAGCAAGAAAATAAGCAGTCCATACAAACTGACCCTGAGATGACAGGATGTTGGAATCAGCATAGACTAATTTTAACACAACTTGTTTATACCCTATCAAGGAATTAAAAGAAATATGATTTTAACAAATGAACCAATGAAAAATTTAAGTAGATAAATGGAAACTATAAAGCAAATTCAAATAGAAATACTAGAAGTAAAAATTAAATATATAAAATTAAAAATTTACTGGATGAGTTTAACAGAAGTACAGAAACAATAATCTTAGGAAAAATAACAAAAAAATTCAAGCTTAAGAAAAGTGAACAGAATATGAGTGAACCAAGGGAAATATAAAAATTTGTATCATGTATGTTGTAGATCCCAAGAAGAAATAAGAGAAAGAATTGGACAAAAAATAAACACACAAATAAAAAAAAAACAGTATAAAATATTGAAAAATTCCTATATTTTAAGGAAAAAGGTCCATAAAAACGAATAATGGCTAGAATTAGTGGCATATACTAATAATAAATATTTCTGGATTAATGGAGTTGAAATTAACTAAGTGTTATGCCTGGTATTGAACTGAATCCTAGACTAAAGAAATAAATAATAACAACAAAATTATAAAGTACATAATTGTCATGACTGATGAAAGTGGAATATGAATTTTGGATTTGATAATAGTATTGAATTAATGTTAAATGTCTTTATTTTGATACTTCTTTCTTTATGTGTAATATAATAATCTTATTGTTAGGAAATAACATAGTCAAAAATTTAGGGGTAAAAGGAATTCGTGTCTCCCGCTTACTCTTAAATGGTTCAGAAAAACTATCATCCATCATTCTACCTATATATGTGTAAAATGGTAATTTAATAAATATTCACACATATCATACATCATATAATAATATGCAGTGTAGAAAAGTTACACATAGAATAAATATATACACATACATATATAACAGATTCATAAAGAAAATAAAGCAAAATATACACAATTGATGAATTTGATTAAAGAGTAATGGGCTTTCCATGAACTACTTTTGCACTCTTTTCCTCTATATTTGAAACTATAACATAATGTTATGAATTGTAAAATAAACAAAAATATAATAAAAATGTGGATATACATGGCCAGAATTTACAAGTGGCAATAATTATCTGGTTTTCAATAGTAGCAAATCTTTTTATATGAAATGATACTCTAATCTGCTCATCTATCATGTTTTATTAACCATTAATTTGGTGTTAATTATAACTACACCTGATTTATTTCACTCATTTTATTTATCTGCCTAATACCTAAAGGTATAAGTGTGTTTGAAACACCTGGTCTAAAAGTAAAGATTGTTATAGTCTAGAATCAAAAATATGCTGGTGAATTCATAACAATCAGTTCAGAAGTCATGAAACTTACGGGTCAGAGACAAGGAAACTTTACTCACAGCACACTATCCATCACAAGTTTCATGTGTATAACGGCATCTTCTGTTTCATGTTTACAGTGGCAACTTCTGACAAAGTGGTACAGGTAGAAATTTAAAATTTAGTGGCACTGCCTCACAACTGGAAAATCCAGAGGTAAGAGGGCCCTGATCTTTTATAATTGGCTTTAAGAAAACTTTTTCCCAGAAACAGATGTTATATACAAAGGGTGCCAAAAAGATGCATACACACTTTTTAAAAAATGAAAAGTATTAAAGTTGTAATAATATATACCGATAACAAACGATGAATATAAATCATGTGTATAGAGTTTTTTGGCACCCCCAGTATATTAAGTAACAAAATCCTCACCATCTACTCTGAAAGAAGGTACTATCTCTATCTTCCAAAACTGTTCATTATATAAACGTTCTTGAAAAAAGATAATGAGTAGTACAAACTCTCAATGTCTTTGTTATCAAGATGTGTAGAAATGAGATATGCATGGAATATTTTCTCTCAACAATATATAATACAAAAATTCCTACCCAGATAGACTGTTGTGAGGATTGCTCAATCCTCACATGCTCAATCATGCTCAATCATGACTGAGCATCCAGGAAAGATGGTAGAGTACATAAATTCTGTGCTTGCCTCCTCTTATAACCACCTCAAAATTACAACTGAATTACAGGACAACCATCATTGAGAATTGCCTGAAGTCTGGCTGAACAGAAGTCCTATAACTTAGTACATACAGGAGAAGCCACCTTGACACTGGTAAGGGAGACAGAAACCCAGAATAGGCTGGTCTCACACCCGTGTATGGAGGTTAAAAATTAGGAGAGATATCTAGCTATAGAGGACACCTGAGGAGTAAATGGTGCCAGCCACACACCAGTCTCCTCAGCCCAGAGTTCCAGTGCCAGGGAGAGAAGTTCCCATAATTTTTGGCTGTGAAAACCAGCAGAGATTGTGACTGAGTGAGAAGGAGGCCTGGCGGAGTCCTAGGCACTCCTCGTAAAGGGCCTCAGATTGAGTTACTCAGTGATGAACTCACTCTGAGCTATAGCACTGAGGCAGCAGCTTGAAAGGTGCCAGGGACATGTTGTGAGAAACTGAATTATCTGGCTTCAGGATGAGGGCTGGAGGGACAGCTTTCTCCCAGACAGAAGTGCTGGCAGAAGCTATTGCTTCTTTGCTGAATCCTTTGCCAACCCAGTCTACATTCACAGGTGGGCACAATATCTGAATCTCTACCAACCTGCCTAACAACATTTGCACCATCTTGGTAATTCCCTGAGACTTTGTCCACCCAATTTCCAATCCCACCCAAGCTGCTTCCAGTGGCTTTTCCATACAAAAGGCCTGTCTTTACTCATGCTGTAGAAATTCCTAAAATCTCTCAAAGGTTCTGTGAGGACAGAGACCCAGAGAACAGTTTCCAGGCTCTCGGCCTCACATAGAAAGGTGCTGGCTCAGTTAATAAATGGACATCAACTGTGATTGGATGGCCATCAGGCTAGTTGGCCGTCAGCTGTAACCAGTGGCCACTAATGTAACTGCTGTGGCTACACTAACAAAAAGTGGGGGCTAGCAAGAAGATGGTAGCTGAGCTGGCAAGTGCGGATTGCAGTTAGGATGGCAGGTTGCAGACAGTGTGGATCCAGCCTCCAGTGAGACTATAGTGCCACCAGTGAGAATATAGTAGTATGACTCCCCTACCTATGGTTCCGTGGGTGTTCCTTTTTGGCCTCACCATATCCTGCATTCTTGTGTGGGGAGCGGGAGCAGAGACCCCACATGTCACCCTGCACGAGAGCTCACAAACTCAAAACAAGTCTGGATGTTACGGGCCCTGTTCCTCTTGTTAAGCAGCCCAAGACTGGCATTAGTGGTAGCTCGCCTCAGTTTGCACCTTAGCATTTCCCGGACACCTCAAAGCGCAACACAGTTGGCAACCATCTGCGGATCATTTTGTAACTCATACCAAGTGACTCTGGGCAGGGGTTAGGCAGCTGATGATCTTGGTCTACAACAGAGCCCCTATAATAGGACCCAAAATGAACACATCCAGTGGCCAGCTTTAGACCACACCAGAGCACCACCCAATCACCTCTACAAATGACATACCCAAAGGCTAATTGGCAGGCACCAGAGCCTCACTAAAGCAAATCATGCTTCATGGGGTAAACTTCTGCAAAACAGCTCCTCCCCGGTGGTCACATCTAGTCTTTACATCCTATCAGCCTGAGGATCCATTCCTTCCATTGACAGGCTAGTTGCAACTAAAACAAGAGGGCACACACAAGCCACACAAGGGACACACCTGGAGTACCTGGCTCAGGTGCCCAGGAGGCTACACCACTGGACCCCACAGGACACCTACTATTAATACATAGCCCACTCTACCAAGACTTAGAGACCTACCTACCTAATACATATAAACAAACACAAAGAGGCAACAAAGGGGCAACTAATATGAGGAAAAAAAGAAACATGTCCCAAATGAAAAATAAGAACAAAGCTTCAGACAAAGATTTTTTTTTTTTAATGGAGACAAGCAATTTACAAAATGCAGAATTCAGAATACTGGTTATAAAAATGCTCAGTGATCTCAGTGAACACTTCAATAAAGAGGAAACATAAAATGTGTAGATAGAAAACATAAAAAAGGAGCAATCAGAAATGAAGAATATAATGACTGAAATGAAGAATGCATTAGAGGGAATTTATTATTATTATTATTATTATTAGTTTAAAAAAAGAAAATAAATGGTCAAAAAAATACATTAGAGGGAATCGAGTAGATTAGATGAAGCACAGGGTCAAATCAACAATTTGGAAGATAAGGTAGCATAAAACACCCAGTCAGAACAGCAAAAAGAAAAATGAATCCAAAAAAATAAAGATAGTTTTAGCGGCCTCTGGGACAACATCAAGCATACCAACATTTGCATTGTAGGAGTACCTGAAGGAGAAGAGAAAGAGAAAGGAATTGAAAACCTATTTGAAGAAACAATGACAGAAAACTTTCCTAATCTAGTGAAGGAAATAGACACCTAAGCCCAGGAAGTGCAGAGTCCCAAACAAGATAAAAACAAAAAGGTCCACACCAAGATACATCATAAATTGCGCAAGGTTAAAGACAAAGAGAGAATCTTAAAAGCAGCAAGAGAAAATTGGTTAGTAACCTACAAGTAAGCTTCCATAAAACTGTTACATGATTTCTCAATAGAAAATTTGCAGGGTAGAAAGGATTGGCATGAAATAGTCAAAGGGATGAAAAGCAAGGACGTACAATCAAGATTACTCTACCCAGCAAAGCTATCATTTAGAATCGAATGACAAATAAAGAGCTCTCCATAGAAGGTAACCAAAAGGATTTCATTACCATCAAACCAGTATTACAAGAAATTTTTAAGGGATTTCTTTAAAAAGAAGAAGATAAAAAATATGTATAATAAAATGGCCATAACTACATACCTATCAACAATTACTTCAAATGTAAATGGAATAAATGATCCAATTTACATTTCTTACTGGCTAGTGTCTCCTAATTCTGAAATCAAAAGACATAGGATGGCTGAATGGATAAGAAAACAAGACCCATGCCAATAGCATATACCTACAAGTGATGCACTTCAGATTGAAAAACACACACAGACTGAAAGTAAAGGAAGGCATGGGAAAATATATTTATGGAAATAGAAATGAAATAAAAATTGGGGTAGCAATACTCATACTAGACAAAGTAGATCTAAAAGAAAGGCTAAAACAAGAGACATAGAAGGACTCAGCAATTCCACATCTGAATGTTTGTCCAAAGAAACCCAAAACAGTAATTTAAAAAGACATGTGTATCTATATATTTAATGCAGCATTATTTACAATAGGCTATGTGTGAAAGCAACTTAAATGTCCATCAATAGATGAATGGATAAAGAAGTGGTACATATATACAATGGAACTTTATTCAGTCATAAAAACAAATGAAATTTTGCCATCTAAATTCCTAGAAGAATTTAGACCTAGAAGGTATTATGCTGAGTGCAATACATCAGACAGACAAAGACAAATACCATATGATTTCACTTATGTGTGGAATCTAAATAAATAAACAAACAAACAAACAAAACAGAAACAAAATCATAATTACAAAGAATATTTTGATGGTTGCCAGATGGGAGTGGGTTTGGGAGATGGGTGAAGAGAGGAAAGGGATTAAGAGGTACAAATTGATATTTGCAAAATACTCAGGGGTATGTAAAGCATAGGAAACATAGTTAATAATATTGTGATAACTAAGTATAGTGTCAGATGAGTACTAGTTTCCTCAGGGTGATCACTTCATAAATTATATAAAAGTTTAATCACTATGCTGTGCACTTGAAACTAATGAAATATTGTATGTCAACGGTAATGTAAAATACAAATATATTTTTTAAAAGTTATGATTAATAATTTGAGATGTAAGGCATTTTGCTCTAGCAGATATAAAATTTCCCCCAATGAATTTAGTGCACTTACCTATTATTAGTCATTAATACTTTGATGCGCAAACATTTACTCAACATAATCTAAAGTTAAAATATAGTACTGGATGGTTTGAAGAGGAGGTATGAGAATTTGTATTCAGAGTCAACATCTCCACTATATGTATAGTGGAAAGAAAAGATAGGCTTAGTCTTTGTGGGAATGGGATGAAAGGGATGACTAGAAGTCAAAATTAAAGAAGATACAAGCAGTTTTAGCAAGCAGTTTTAGCAACATGTAGTGTCAATTCCACTTCAATCTATAACTTCTACCTGTACATGAGACTGTGTGTTGAGAGTAATAACCCTTTTCTGTCTTTCTAATAAATGTGCATCATTTTTCTTCTTTCTGATTGACCTTTTTCTCTGATTTTCAGGCAAATTTTGTTCTCAATGTCCATTATCAAACCAAAGTTGCTATTTTTTCCTTAGTATCCATTTTCAGAATATATTTCTCTTTCCTTATTTCTCTGCTTCATTCCCTATTGATCTAAAGCAAAAGACTCGCTAATGTGTATGAGGATATACATCTCTACCATGTCCCTGATGTACTGTTGTATAAAAATTACCACAAAGTTAATGGTTTAAAAAAATACTCACTTACTGCTTCACAGTTCTGTGGGTCAGAATCTGGTCACAGCATCGGTTGGGTTGTTGAGTTGTTGGCTAGTGTCTTGTAATTATGAAATAAAATTGTTGGCTGGGTTGAGTTGGCTACATCGATCTTTCATGTTTTGGCTTAGTTCAGCTCTTTGTAGCTTGTAAGGCTGAAGGCCCCACTTCCTTTCTCACTGTCAGTCAGGGGCTACTCAAAGCTCCTGAGAGCCTCACAGGTGGTGTGTGTACTCTTTGCTTCCCCAAATCTTTTTGGGCCAGGGCAGTCCAGTCTATCCATGGCCTCTTGGACCATGACCTGGATCAGCACACCTGACCCTCAGCCTTCTGCTAGCCCCCACCCCATGCATCCCTCCAACTCCCATTCCACCTAGTCCTTGACTGGAGCTACATGAAAGGTAAATTGAGCCAGAACCCTTACTGCCCCATACAAAGGACTTGAGGATTCCAGCAGGCAGGGCTCCTAGATGTAGCTCTTGTGAGGATTCTTTGCTGTATTCCCAGTGGTGTTTGAGTTTCCATGAGATTGAGTTTGCCAGGAGACGTGTAATCATAACTCAGTCACTGCAGGTTTCCACTGTCCTCTGAGATCCTTCTGGCCCTCAGTACATTCCTGCCATTCCCTTGCTGCCCACCCTCCACCCCCCAGACAGATTGGGGTCACTTTAGAATTGTGCCTATCACAAATATCATTTGGTTTGGCCAATCCACCTAGGATAATATCCCTTTTAAAAAGCCAATTGTGACAACCTAATCACAGATGTGGTATCCCAATATATCCATGTCCCTCCCATACTCACTGGGAAATATTACTCAAGTGGATAGGTCATTGAGGTTCATCTTAGTATTCTGCTATTCTATAAGGAAGTTGTCAACATTGCGTCACGTTTCTCAGGAAACATCTTGAATTTTACTTATAAACTGTCAACCAGTGGTCATTGTTGCCAATTGAATGCCAATAGGAGTCCTTAATTTCGGGTGCAGTGAGGAGAGAGACTTTGTTTAGTGAAAACAGGTCAGTTGTGAAACAGCTCAGCTGTGGAACCACACAGCTGTGACAGTTCAATTGCAATACTGCTCAGCTGTGGAACAGCACAGCTGTGAGGCAGCTCAATCATGAAACAGCATATCTGTGGAACAGCATGGCTACGAGGGGGCCTGGGCGAGGCAGCCCAGAAAAAGCAACCTGGCCAAGGAGGCCATGGTGTTACAGCTCTAACCAGTGGTACAGCACCAGCCAGAGATACACAGTCTCCAATAGAAACTGAAAATGTGTTCCACCTAGTGGAGGTGAAGTTGGCTTATATAGAGTACAATTACGGTTCCTGATTGATCCGTTCTCATGCATAGGAGGACTCCAAATCCTCACAATTTGATGGGTCCAAAAAGTACTGTCCTGATTGATCAGAATGGATCTGCTCTGGTTGGTCAGTTAAGATACAAATGAGGATATAGCCGTGCAACTTCTATTGGATGAGGAAGTCTCAGTCCTATTGATCAAGTTTCGATCCTAGGGGTGCTCTTATAAGGGTCCACTCAGATGGCAAGAGCACGGATGGCAAGGCTTGGCAGCTCAGTCTGTGGCTTTTCCCTGAAATGCAGCAAGCCTGAGGGACCTCTGTATACAACGGCAGCTAGACTCTAATCATGAATGTGAATCCAATTAACTACGAGGAGTCCTTTTTGGCAAGTATAGTCTTCTTGGGATCAACAAAACAAAGAATCAAAAAGAAAGCAGAGTTTTATTTTATTAGCAAGCTACTTCACTTCTTCAGTAGCCAAATATATCTGCCGTTACAAAGAACGATGATTTATGGCAAAATCTTGCAAGTTCTCATAACAACATAAAACTACCTAGCGTTTCTAAGAGTTTGTTGCCAATTAATAGTAGAAGATAACATTCTTGTTCTTAAAAAAGTACTTTGTTTTTTAGGAGAAGACAAGTAAATATTATAGATCAGAATTAAATATTGGCATAAGAAAGCTTAGTGCATCGATAAATGTCATTCAGTATTTATTAATTATAAACTTGGTTGAACTGACAATATTTTCTATGAAAAGAGTATTAGCTATATACACATATTGTTGAGTAACTATATTACAACACCCTTTAAAGCTTAAGAAATACATGCTTATTATCGCATAGTTACTGCAGGTCAGAAGTTGTGTTAAGGGTTACCTAGATTTTCTATTTAAGTTCTGAGTGCTGCAATCAGAGTTTTGCAGCCTTACAGTCTCAACTGGAGGCTCAATTTAGGAAAAACCCACTTCTAAGCTCACTTGGCTGTTGGCAGGATTCATTTCCTTATAACTGAGGGCTACCACAGCTTCCTGCTGAGAGCTACCACAGCTTTCTGCTGGATGTTGGCCAGAGGCTCATAAGGCTGCTGAAGTTCTATACTGTGTGGACTTTCCCAACTATATGAACGCTAGATCAACTAGCCAGCAAGGAGTCTCTAACAGAAGTGCCAGCCAGACAGAACCTTATGTGAAATAAGGTAACCACAAGACACACTCATCACTTTTGATATATACTGTTAGAAGCAAGTCCCAGGTCCACTTGCATTAAGGGCTTTAGGATATATAAAAAAATTAACACCAAGATGTGGAATCGTGTGTGTGTGTGTGTGTGTGTGTGTGTGCGCGCGTTGGAGGGGATGGGGAGCATTTTAGAAGGGGCCCATCACTGGAGAACAAAGATTGGAGAGGTCACCATGGCACTAAGATTTCTGGGAAGGATAGAATAATTATGGGCCTTGAATAATAAGTAATGATTGAAAGATAGATTTGAAAGGAAGAGTATTATTTTAAACCTTGGTATACCAGGTGATGCTTTGGTCTTTGCTTAGAAAATGGTACAATAGCAACTTCATCAAATTACTGGCAGAATACTGTGATGATAGGGAAAACTTTGTAAAAAGCCAAGATCAATGTAATTATGTATATGGACAGGTACACTTAAAGTCTGCCCCACAAATGATTTAAACTTTTTCTTCTTATTAAATAAATCAGGTAGGACTCAAAAATCATAGAATCTAAACCCTAACCAGCTTAACAACAAACATTTTTTAACATAACTAATGAAGTTGATAAGTAGTTTAAGGAGCCTGCCATGTTTCAGTGATAGAACTGACATTATTATGATACAATGTCTTGTTTATCATTTAATACTTTGCATTTTTTAGATTTCATTCTTAGATATATATGTATATATTTACGCAGGGTAGGTAACAAATATGATTTGCATGTTCCTCAACAATCATCAATGTCAAAATCAAAACAAGAATCTGATTCTCCTTGATCCCAAAGCCATTCCTGAAAAATCACTGATATCTCCTTCATAGGTTCAATAAATCTATTTACCCAATGACCTTATCTCGTGGGATATAGAACTATGACTGGCTACTCAGCATCATGGGCTTTTCTTGTGGCAGGATTATTATGTGATTAAGATGTTCAAAAGCTAAGAGTAAACAGATTATCATTTAAAAAAATGACAAGCACTGCCTCTCCAAAATGTAATATGTAGATATCAAATTTGTGACAAAAGTCATTGGAATATTTATACATATTTGCATTGTATATTTTTTCCTCATAAAACAAGTTAAATTTTAAATCCTACTTAGTGGAAAATATTTGACTGACAATAATAACAACAGGAACACTCAGCAGCGTGTGAATGTAATTTGTAAAGTATGAAGTAGCCTAAAAATGTTTGCTATTTTTTATTATATTGTATTTAACTTGGTAAATTTAAGGATTTGTATTCAAATAAGAATGGTCATGTAGAATTTCAATATGAAATTACACATAATTCAGTGTAATGACATGCGTAAGAGCAAAGGATGAATTTTTACACAGAGCACCTATCTTGAACTTCGCATAACTAACTAGACTGCTCTCTAAAGAGTTAAACCTGGAACCACTAATGTAAGCTCTGCTGGAGTGTATCTCCTGCAGAGTATCATTTGTTTTATACTGGAATCCCAAGGAGAAATTCTACAGGATTTCTTATTCCATGATGACTATGCAACAACAAGGATCAAAATATGAGGAAGCTACCACAGTGAGGCAACATGCTAAATGAACTAATAAATGAGATCTCATAGCAACCACGGCTTTCCAAAAGAATGACATGGTACTTAATTTGGTAGTCATGGAGCACTTTTGTATTTCTAAGCAAAGCTGAATATATTGGATGATGATCAAAGAATCAGTATAAAACCTTGTTTTGGTTTCTGTATAGCAGTCAGCAGAATCTTTTTCACTCTCTCTTAAATGTGACTTCTTTCTTGTCCCTGTCATAAATATCCAAATTAAATCCAGACTGATCAGTATTAATTTACTCTATTACACACAACGTCTTATGTTTAAGACCGACCGCGATATACATGGACTAGGGCTCCCATACGTCCTGTTATGCCAGAGGCATTCTAGGTTTATACATGCCATCCCGGAAAAATTCTTAAAAGCTCCTCACTCACTTTCAAAACTGTTCTGGATTGGAAGGTAAATTATATGCTCTCTCGAGCACTGCAAACCTTTCTGCTCTGAAAATACTACTGGATTTTTTTTTTTTATTCCAAGTGTAACATAATTTCATCTATAACCATTTCATAAGCACACTTAAAAATATCAACCGTACCAGTAACACAACAAAAAAAAAAAACACAATAATTTCTTAATACCAATATATATCTAGCCAGTGTTCAAATTATATAAAATGTTTCTTATTTTTAGAGCCTGTTTGTTTGGTTCGAGATCCAAATAGATTTTATACACTGCAACTCATTTATAACTCCATAAAATCATTTTATTCTTTCCTTTTCTGTCCCTTTTTAATTTGCAGTTATGATTGGAGAAATTGGACCATTCGTTCTCTAAAGTGTCCCACATTCTGGATTCTGGATTTTATTGATTGCATCTATGTGCCCTCTAAATTGGTATTTATATTAGAGTTTTATTAGATTTGCCTTTCTTCCTCCCTTCCTGCCTTCCTGCCTTCCTGCCTTCCTGCCTTCCTCCCTTCCTCCCTTCCTCTCTCTCTCTCTCTCTCTCTCTCTCTCTCTCTCTCTCTCTCTCTCTCTCTCTCTCTCTTTTTTCCTTCCTTTCCATTTGTATGAATATTGCATATATTGCATAATGAGAGGCACACATGTCTGGTTGTGCTTCTGTGATTAAGTATAGAGTTAATCTGCAGCTTTTCTGCAGTAGCTCTAATATATATTTATCTTTAGGGATGCTTGGGACAATAATAATGACATTGGTCAAGATGAGAATGAAATTCCCTAATTAATTGTTCATAATGAACTGTTTAATATCCCCAAACTTAGGTGAATGGGCTTTATGCCAGTTTATCTACAGTAATAATTAAAACTGTATAGATTGATGATGTGTGCCTGGCTTACCTGGTTACACAGTTTGATTGTGGCTCTGTGATGAAAGAGGTATTTAAAAATCCTCAATAAAAAAAATCAGAAATGAAAGAGGGGAAGTTACCATGGATGTCACAGAAATCCAAAGGAGTATCCAAGAATGCTATGAAGGATTATATGCCACCAAATTCAATAACCTAGAAGAAATGGACAAGTTTTTAGAAATGTATAGGCATCCTAGGCTGAATCATGAAGAAGTAGAAAATCTAAATAGACCGATCAACAGTAAGAAAATTGAATCAGTCATCGAAAGCCTTCCCCAAAGTAAAAGTCTGGGACCAGATGGCTGCACTAGTGAATTCTACCAAACATTCAAAGAGGATCTAATACCAATCCTACTCAAACTCTTCCAAAAACCTGAAGAAGAGACAACACTCCCTAACTCATTTTATAAGGTCGATATTACCCTGATATCAAAACTTGGTGAGAGTAACACACATAAAAGAAAATTACAGACCAATATCTCTGATGAATACAGATAAAAAAAAAATTCCTAAACAAAATTCTAGCACATCGAATGCAACAATGTATTAAAAAGATTGTTTATCACGACCAAGTGGGGTTCATCCCAGGGCCACAAGAATGGTTCAACATCCACAAATCCATCAATGTGATACATCACATAAACGAAATAAAGGACAAAAATCATATGATTATATCAATTGATGCAGAAAAAGCATTTGACAAGATACAACATCCATTTAGGATTAAAACACTTAATAAAATGGGTATAGAAGGAAAATATTTCAATATAATAAAGGCCAAATATGACAAACACTCAGCTAACATCATAATTAACAATGAAAACCTGAAGTCCTTTGTTCTATGTTCGGGAACACAACAGGCTGTCCCCTATCACCTCTGCTTTTCAACAGAGTATTGGAGGTCCAAGCAGAGCAATCAGTCAAGAGAAAAAATAAAAAGCGTCCAAATTGGGAATGAAGAAGTTAAATTGTCACATTTTGCAGATGACATGATGCTATATGGAGAAAATCCTAAAGTCTCCACCAAAAAGCTATTAGAAACAATAAATAAATACAGTAAAGATGCTGGCTACAAAATCAATGTACAAAAGTCCATTGCATTTCTAAATACTAACAATGAAATTTCAGAAAAAGAAATAAAAATAATCCTTTTGCAATTACAACAAAATGAATAACATGCCTAGGAATAAACTTAACCAAGGATGTGAAAGACTTTATACTGAAAACTATAAGACATTTTTAAAAGAAACTGAAGAAGACACAAAGAAATGGAAAGACATTCCATGTTCATGGATTGGAAGAATCAACACAGTTAAAGTGGCCATGTTACCCAAAACAATATATAGATTTAAGGCAATCCCAATGGCGTTTTTTAAATGCCATTTGTATGGAGCCACAAAAGACCCCAAATAGCCAAAACAATCCTAAGAAAAAAGAACAATGCTTGAGGTATCACAGTCCATGACTTCAGCTTGTACTACAAGGGCAATAATCAAAACAGTATGGTATTGGCAAAAAAAAAAAAAAAAAAAAAAAAAAGACACACAGACCAATGGAATAGAATTGAGGACCCAGAAATAAACCCACATAAATATGGACAGATAATTTTTGACAAAGAAGCAAAAAACATACAATAGAGAAAAGACAGCCTCTTCAATAAATGGTGCTGGGAGAATTGAAAGCCACATGCAAATGAATGAAACTATACTACTATCTGTCACCATGCACCAAAATTAACTCAAAATGGATCAAAGACCTAAACACAAAACCTGAAACAATAAAATAGGTAGAAGAAAACATAGGCACTAAACTTGTGGACCTCGGGTTCAAAGAGCATTTTATGAATTTGACCTCAAAGGCAAGGGAAGTAAAAGCTAAAATAAATGAATGGGACTATATCAAACTAAAAAGCTTCTGCAGAGCAAAAGAAACTATCGACAAAATAAAGAGGCAACCAACTGAATGGGAGAAGATTTTTGCAAACAACTGCTCTGATAAGGCACTAAACTCCAAAATATATAAGGAACTCATACAACTCAACAACAACAAAAAAACAAACAATCCAATTAAAAAATGAGTAAAGGACCTGAAGAGACATTTCTCCAAGGAAGACATACAAATGGCCAATAGACATATAAAAAAATATTCAGCATTATTTGCATTGGAGAAATGCAAATAAAAACCATAATAAGATATCACCACACACCAGTTAGAATGGTTATTAGCAACAAGATAAATAATAACAAGTGTTGGAGAGGCTGTGGAGAAAAAGGAACCCTCATACACTGTTGATGGGAATGCAGATTCATGAAGCTGCTATGGAAGGCAGTGTGGAAGTTCCTCAAAAAATTACAAATAGAATTACCATATGACCCAGCAATCCCTCTCCTGGGTATCTACCCAAAAATATCTGAAAACATTTATAAATAAAGATATATGTGCAACAATGTTCATTGCAGCTTTATTTACGGTGGCCAAGACATAGGAACAACCAAAGTATCCTTCGGTAAATGATTGGATAAAGAAGTTGTGGTATATATACACAATGGAATACTATTCTGCCATAAGAAAAGATGAAATAGTACCATTTGTGACAACATGGATAGATCTTGAGATTATTATGCTGAGTAAAAAAAGTCAGACAGAAAAATTCGAGAATCATATGATTTCACCGATATGTGGTATATAAAACTGAAAACAACAAAAGAACAACACAAACAAATAAAGAAACAAAAACTCATACACACAGACAATAGTTCAGTGGTTACCAGAGGGTAAGGGGGGAGGGAGGTGGTAGGTGATGTTAAAGGGGATCCAATAAATGGTGATAGGAAAAGAACTGACTCTGGGTGGTAAATACACAATGTGATATACAGATGATTTACTACAGAATTGCACACCTGAAATCTATGTAACTTTCCTAACAATTGCCACCCCAATAAACTTTAATTAAAAAAATATTCTCAGTATACATGTGGTATAGCTTCCCTGAGACTAAGATATCTCACATATGTCTTGCTGTTTCATAATCTGACGAATAAACAAATTTGGTTCAACTGAAAAAGGACATTGAAACCTGAACCTGAAATTATATCTGGGCTTTCTTTCTCCTGTTGTATTGAACTCCCTGCCTTAATTAGGCAGGGTATTGTGAGTCTTATCAATTATTTGGAGTGGTGAATAATTAGTACAGTAATAACAACGGCCATTAATGATGATTGCTTAATTGCATTACAATGTTAGAAGTTAAAGAAGGTATTATTAAAATTATTACATACCTTATTTATTTACTGGATGATACATATCTGTAATCATGAAAGTCTCTCATTCTATTATTTTGCTGCTAAGAACTATAACTGGTAATAAAAGATACATGTTTATATTTTCCTTTATTTACCAGTTCTCAAAGATACAAATTATCTATCTATAAGTTTCCAAAAATGACCAATGATTCTGTGTATGTGGTAGTGAATGACTATGTGATTAAATTGTAAATATTGGTAAATATTTAGTCAATTTAAAGTACAAGTCTTACTGGTAAAGTGTCTTACATTAAGTACTGGTACTTAAAGAAGCTCCACTGTGAGCCTCTTTAGGTTGATAGTGTTTAATAGTTAACTTCATGTCAGATATGACAATCCATGATCATTGATCCAGTATATTTTCCTCCCCAACAGGATTTAGTCTTATCAGCAAAGAACCTGGTTTCTTTAGTGAAAACATGTGTTTTAATGTTTACCATTTTTAAAATGTTCTTTAGAAAGAAGAAGCCACTTACATGAAAACCTCTCAGATACAACTCTGGCTACCAAAAGAAATCATAAAATTAATGCTATTGTTATAATTATCAATAATATTAGTTCTGAGAACATAATCTTAAAACTGGTAATACTCGGCTATTAGATTAAAATTTATGCTAAATTAATGCCATTGGAACTATTCCAAAGGCTTAAAGAGATTCCTTGCTCTAAACATACACTGTTGCTAAAAGAATGAAAGCATTAGCACCTAATTCCAATTTATGCTCTCAGTTTTCCCACATATTTTATTCCAAAAAATTTTAAAAAATGATTATAACTCATTCTATGATGCCAGCATTATCTTAATACCAAAAAATGAAATAAAAATATGAATACAAAACAAGGCAGGAAAACTGCAGGGTAGTATTTTTCATGAGCACTGATACAAATATTTACAACAAAATAATAGAAGTTAAGTATAACAATGTATAAAAAGAATTATATACAATGACCAAGTGGAATTTACTCCAGGTGTGTAGCACTGGTTATATAGTTCAAAATCAAATAATTTAATTTAGCATATCAACAGCTAAAGAAGAAAATTTATAGTATCATACTCAGTGATGTAGAAAAAACATTTATCAATATTCAAGAACAGTTCACTATAAAAACTCTCAGCAAACTAGTAATAGTGGTGAGCTTCCTCACTTTGTTAAAGAAGAACTACAAAACCTTTAGGTAACATCACATTTAATGGTGAGAAACTAGATGCTTGTACAGTAGAGATGAGGAATAAGGCATGGATGCCTCTTCTCATCTCCTGTTCAACATTGTACTGGAAGTAATAGCTAATGTCATAAGACAAGAAAAAAGAAGAAAAAATATATACTAGCTGGGAAGGAAGAAATAAAATTATGTTTGTAGATGACTTAATTGCCTAGGTAGAAAATACCAAAGAATAAACAAAAAAATTATCCTGAAACTAACATATGATTATAGTAAGGTTGCCTAATACAAAGTTAATATACAAAAGTCAATTTCTTTCCTATATACTGAAGATAAAAATTGAAATTAAAAATTAAAAATGCAATACCATTTACATTATAAACCCCCAAATGAAATATTTAGGTATAAAGCTAACAAAATATGTGCAAGATCTATGAGAAAAACTACAAAACTCTTATTTAAAAAATCAAAGAGAGTCTAAATAAATGGAAAGATATTCCATCAATAAGAAGGTTCATCAATAGGAAGGTTCAATATAATTATGATATCAATTCAATGCAATCCTAGACAAAAATCAGAGAAGGTTATTTTGTGGATATCCACAAATTGATTCTAAAATTTATTTGAAAAGACAAAAGACTCATAATAGCCAGAATAATAATGAAGAAAAAGAATAAAGTCAGAAGATTGGAACTACTGACCTTGAAGACTTGACAAAAAGCTGCAGTAATTAAGACAGTGTGGACTGGCAAAAAAAAAAAAAAAGTAAGTAAATAAATAAATCAACAAATGGTGCCGGAACAATTGGATATCCATAGGCAAAATCAAAAACAAAACAGAAAAAAAAGCAAAACAAAACGCAGAAATAAACTACAGCTTTCACAAAAACTAACTTATAATGAATCATACCAGGTAAATTTAAAATACAAAATATAAAACTTCTAAAATGAAATATTGGAGAAATTCCATGTAATGATAGATTTGTGGAAAGTTCTAGAAAGAACACAAATACACAATCTATGAAAGAAAATATTGATAAGTTAAACTTTATTATTAAAATCTGCTGTGTGAAAGACACCATTGAGAGAATGAAAAGACCAACTGGGAAAAAACATATGCAAAACATATGCTGATAGACGACTTGTATCCAAAATATATAAAGAACTCATTAAATTAGATGATTGGAAAATAAACAATCCACTGAAAATGGACACGATATACGCAGAAGAAATAAGCATATGAAAAGTTGTGCAATATCATTTGACATTAAGAAAAAGCAGATTTAAAATGCAATGAGATTATACTGCAAACCTATTAGAATGGCTAAAATCTAAAAGCCTGATACTGTATCTTGCTGGTGAGGATGTAAAACTACATGAAGTCTCATATAATTGCAGGAGTAAATTTAAAATGGTGGGAATATAATCTGGAAGTTCCTTAAAAACTAAACATAGTCTTTCCACAAAATTCAGCAATCCAGTACCTAGATAGTTACTGAGCTGATTTTAAAACATATGTCAAAAAAAATGCACAAAAATGTTTGTAAAAAGCTTTATTTATAATTTCCGCAAACTGGAAGCAACCAAGATGTCCTTTAATGTTTAAATGGACATACATACATACATACATACATACATAAATAAATAAATAAATAAAATTGTGGTGCATACATACAACAGGATATTATTTAGTGGTAAAATAAAATGAGTTCTCAAATCATAAAAAGACATGGAGGAACTTTAAATGTGTTTTCCAATTAAAAGAAACCATATATAGAAAGTATAGAAGTATATAGAAAAATCTATATACAATATGATTCTAATGATAAGACTTTCTGGAAAAGCCAAAACTATGGAGCCAATAAAAAAAGATCCGTCATCAGGGTAAAAGTAGAAAGGTTGAATAAATAAAACACAGTGAATATTTTAAGGTGATAAAACTACTCTGTATGCTGCTGTAGTGGTGAATATATGATATTATTCATTTCTCAAAACCCATAGAACTTTAAAATACAGAAAGTGAAGTATAATGTATGCAAATAAAAAATCATTTAAGAGATTGGGGATCCCAATGTAAAATATGAAACGTGACAAAACACTTTAACTCTATTACTCACATATTAAAAAAACAAACAAAAACAACTCTTACTGAAGGGACTAAAGAGAAAAACAGCTAACATAAGTAACACTGGAAGTGACTAGACTTTGTAAAACTAAAGACAGAATGAACTACATATAAGCACTGTACACTAGTTTGTAAAATTGTTTCCCATGGTGGCATGGGTTACACTTTTGATACTGCTATACATGTATACTGGAATTGAATAAATGAATGACAAATGGTGTGAGCTAGGTTTCTCACTGTTGGAATGGAAGGTTTGAAATAAGCAAAGGAAGGAGACTAAAGAGCTGCATGTAGCAAAGGTTTAGAGTTAAAGACATCAGTGTGAACTCATGTTCAGTTTACTATATATACAGATGGTTATAGAAATACAAATTTATAGATATGTGTATATACAGGGTTATTACACACACATATAATGTTTTTCACTCAGTCACACGAGAAAGCATAAAAGAAATGACACTCTTGTGGCAATAAGCACACTGAGAACCCATATCGTTCTTTCTAATCCCACTTTACAGGAAAAGAAATCAGTAATCCTTGGAGAAATGAATGGTTGTAGGATTGGGGCTGGAAACATACAGGATGAGCATGGAGTATTTTATAGTTCTAGAATTAAAAATATATGCTCAAAAAGGAAACAAACAAGCCAAATACCTGCAGTGATGAGGATATATCAACAGATCACAAGTCAATGAAAAGAGTTTTCAATGGTCAAAGCTGGAGCAATTTGATATACATAACTAATAAAATATTGGTGGATTAAAACCTAAAGTATAAAATAAATACACCTGAGTCAATACTGTTATAAATCAATGACTGAATATATAAACCAAAAGGGGAAATTAGAACAATCTCCCATACAGAAGAATTCCAAATAATTTATACACTCTGCCCTTAAAAAAGTGCAGCTTAACTTCACTCTCCTATTGTAGGCTCTGCACAGTGACTTCCTTCCCAAGAGTGTAGTATGGAGAGATGGAAAAAAAGAATAACTCCGTAGTGGAGAAAAAGACAGATACTTCCTCTAGCCAGGTGATCCAGGCTATCATCAACAGTGATAAGTCATGTGGGCAGCGCGTATTCTTCACGTGAGGTAATGAAACGATATTGTACTTCTATAATCTTCCTCCTAAAACCACACTATTTTAGTCTAAGATGAGAAAAACATCAGCAAATCCCAGTTGAGAGACATTCTACCAAATACTCGACCACTCAAACTTTTAAGGTAATCAAAAGATTAGTAAACACTGAGAAACTGCCACAGCCATGAGGAGCCTAAGACCTATATAAGACTAACGACTAAGTGATCCTGAATATTGGTTCATTAATTGTAACAAGTGTACCAGACTAATGTAAAATATTAACAATGGGAGAAGCTGGATACAGGTACATGAAAAATCTCTGTACTCTCATCTCCATTTTACTATGCATCTAAAATTCTCCCAGTAGAAAGCTTATATATGTATGTATTATATACTTACTAATACCCATATGTGTATATATTATGTATATTATATATAAATGCATATATATATATATGATATGCATATATATGGAAAAGGATGCTATCAAAATTAGTCAGCAAAGAAAAAAGAACAAGTGGTAATTTTGTAATTGAAAATTTTACCTGTTGAAATTTTTAAATTTTAGGAATGGTTTAAACACCTGATGAGTTTTAATAGAGAGAAAATCATTAAACAGGAAGATAAATCTGAAAATATTCCACAATTTTGTACAGATGGACCGACATGAAAAATGACTAAAAAATTACTAGATATACAAAAGATAAAAATATCTATACTGTATCAGTTGTCTATTGCAAGAAAATAAATTAACTCTACCTTTACGATCTTAAAACACTGCTCATTTATTATTTCACAGCTTCTGTGGGTCAGGAGTCTGAGCAAGGCACAACTGGGCCATAAATTTCTTTCACAGACTGACAGCAGGACTGTCTCAAGGTTTTACTGGAATGGATCCACTTTCAAGCTTGTTTGTTGCAGGACTGCATATTGTTAGATTCAGGACTTCAGTGTCTCACTGATCTTTTAGTTAGAAGCTCCTCTAACAATTCCTTGCCATTTAGCCTCTCCAATAAGGCAGTTTGCTTCTTCAAAGTGTGCAAGGGAGAAAGCAATAGAGAAAGTCTGCTAATAAAATGGAAGTCACAGTCTTTCGTAACTTATCACAGAATTGAAATCCCTTGACATTTACTGTACTCTACTGGTTAAAAGCAACTTATTAGGATCAACCTATATTTAATTAGAGGATATTTATTACATAAGCCATCAATACCAGGAGATGGGTGCTATATTAGAAATCTGCTTATTACATATGCAAAGACATACAGTCAAAGATTCAGGAAGAGTATTTGAGAATGAGAATGAGGAGAGTTAAAAGTCTAAGAGTGTATGAATAATTGTTTTTGAGAATAAATGACTCGCATAAATCCATACATTCAGGGAAAACAATATAAAACAAACAAGGTAAATGCTCGTAAAACCACGTGCAACAATAGACACAATGTAATAAAACTACAAAACACCAAAGAAAAAGAGATTTTTGAAATGCTTAAAGATGGGTCACCAACCAAAGATTAACATTTATGCTAACAGTAGATTTCTTTTAAGCAACATAGAAATCAGAAAATAAAAATAATATCTTCAAATATATAAGCAAAATTTCAACTTAAGATTGTATGTCACATAAAACCATATTTCATGACAAATGGTGACATATTCTTTTAATTTGCTAAAGGAATTTCTAATATATATATTTCAAGAAAAAGGAAAATTACGCCCAAAAAAGGTTTGTTTCAAAGGAAAATAAGAGCAAATTAACTAATGAATGTCGACATAAATCTAACCCATTTTTTTCTAAGAAATAATAGTGATAACAAAGTTTAAATCATGAACTAAAAAAATAAAACTTAATTACTCTTTGACAAGAGCGTGTAATTCAGGAGGAAATTAACCAAAAAAAAAAAATCTGTGGTCCATATATTACTTGGAGTAGAATTAAATGTGCTTAACCTTGTTGCTAATATATGGTAAAAATTTAAAGTAAGCATTAAAATAATGGAAATAGAAATAAAACTGGTATATGAAAAAAACAAAAGAAAACATCAAAATAAAAAATAGGGATAAATGAAATACATGATGTCCAATCATTATTTATAAGAAATTATAGTATAATTAGTTTGTCAGTTAAGAGAAAGAACTTTTCAAATTCCATGTAGAAAGTTCAGCTACACTTTTATAAGAAGAACATATAAAACTTAATAAATGGAAATGGTAGAAATAAGTCCTAGAAAAAATATAATTATTTTTTCAGGAAAATATAGTCAGAATGAAACAAGTATAGCTCCAGTACTTTTAGTCAAACTGGAATTTAATCTGAGAAGGCTTGTGAGGATTACAGATTGTCATTCCATGACAAAAAATGTCATTCAAATCCAAATCATCAGTAAGATATTACAATTTTAAACTTGTATGTTCCTGATAAAAATCTTCATATTAATAAATCAGAACTAGATACAAATTAATTCAGAATATGATGAAATTATTATATCGTGATAAAACATGAGTGTCTTGATTATTCTTAAATCAAAAATACTAAATATTAGTAAAACTATATGTGAAAATCAAAGTAATACACTTGATATAATGGGCATATAGAAAAGAATTAACCAATACCAAGACTAAAGATAATCTGTAAACCACAGGTTTCAATAAGGCAGGGATTACTTTCTTATCAATACCTAAAATTCAGGGATAACAGGAAGTTCGGGGCCAGTAGAGTTTTGCATTCATCAGTCAAGCACCTATGTCTTTTTGTATGTGCTATTGCACTCTCCTTACCTTGTGTGATTTCCTACATTGAATGATCAGTACTGGCTGGCTCACCACACATGGAAAGTAAGAACGTGATGTATTTCCATATTTGTTTGTTTGTTTTAAAATTTATTCTAGCAAGTTTTGTATTTTTTAGTGCAGAGATTTAACATATATTTTAACTGTATTCATATGCATTAAGTGTTTTCTACTTTAAACTGTAATTTTAGCTTTTATGTTATTTGCCAATAGATAGACACAAAATTTGATTTTATTTTTGACCATGTATCCTGCAATCTTAGTAAATTAATTTCTTAGTTATTGTTGTTCAATTGTTAATTTCTTAAGGATTTCTTTATAAGCAATCATATCTTCTGTGAATGGAAATAGTTTTTCTTTTTCCTTTCACGCATTTTATTTATTTTTCCTGCCTTACTGCTAGAACATTCAATTCAAATCTGTACACAAAGGGGCGTGAGAATGGACACCTGGACCTTGGTCCTGAATTAATGGGAAACATTTAATATTTTATTTTTCATTATGGTATTAGTCATAGGTATTTTGTAGATGTTTCTAATCATATTAAAAAGTGTTCTTCTATTCATAGTTTACTGAGAGTTCTAAATCATAGATGGATGTTGAACTTTGCCAAATAATTTTTCTACATATTTTGAAGATCCTATTATTTTTCTCCATTGTGTTCAATTGGTAAATTATTCTCAGAAATTTTGCAATGTTAAACCAATCTTGCATGCTTGGAACAAAACACTACCTAGTAGGAAGCTATTTTACATTGTATGTATTGTTGGGTTTATTCTGCTTTTCTTTTCAGGCATTTTTAATCTATGGTCATGATATATTGTTTTGTTTAGTGTAGTGTGTCAGTCTGGTGTTTATATCGTGGTTTGCAGGCTTCATAAAATAAGAAGTTTATTTTCTCCTTTATTGTTTTATCAATTAGATATAAGTGATATTTTATCTTCCATGAATGAGAGAACTCAACATGAAGCCATATGGGTCTCAAGTTTGCTCTGTGATAATGCTTCTGAATTAAAAAACTTAATTTTTAAAACTGATATGAGTTTATCCTTATGTCACATGCATTAAGTTGTATGTTTTTAAGGAAATTGTTACAATTTGGCAGAAAGTCATTTATGATATTATTTTCTATACATGTCATTGTAAGATCAATATCAATATTTATTGTTTTATTTCTAGAATTTATAATTTTGCTCTTTCTCTCTGTCTTTCTCTGTCTCCATATACCTTGCTAGTATGTATTTTCAAACAATGACTTTTTATTTTTTAATTACTGTTCCATTTTCTCTTTAATATTTTATGCTCTTATTTTTATTATTTTCTTCTTTCTATTTATATTGAATTTATATTACCCAATTTATTTTGGGTTCTTATGGTACACAATTTTTTACTTTCTTTTCTCATATAAATATTTATATGTATAAACTTCCCTCTAATCATTGACTTAGCTGGATTCCACAAATATATATGTTGTAATTTTATTGTTTGATTCAAAATATTTCATAATCATCTGTGTGATTGTTTCATTTTGCTGTTGTTTGTTTGTTTTTTATTAGTTTCATATGTATAAAACAACATAGTGGTTAGACATTTATATACCTCACAAAGTTATCATCCCAATAAGTCTATTACCCATCTGACACTGTACATAGTTATTATAACATTATTGACTATATTCACCGTGCTGTATTTTATAGCCCCGTGATTATTTTTTTTAATTATAGTTGACATTCAACATTATTTTTTATTAGTTTCAGGTGTATGCATAGTGTTTAGACATTTATATGTACTAGACTCATTGGGGGAATCACTTCATAAATTATATAAATGTGATTACTTTTTGACACAAATTTTTCATTGAGTTTTAAACTTTACAAAGATTAAGGGTGTGGAGCAGACACGATTCCATGATGTGACCGCTGCCTAAACGCTGCCCAATCCGCCAGCTAAATTCTGGCCAGAACAGAGATTGCTTCCTGAAATTCCCTACACAGATTATTTGATGGACCCATCCTCTATGTCCCAAGGGTGCTAGTTTGTGCTGGTTCCTGAACAGGCCATTGCCCCGCCCAGGTCAAGCACGGAAAGCATTTTCCCTTTATCTGGGACAGTCACACCCCAGTACCTCTATCCATCCTACCTTGTCCTATGTAATTCCTTAGTGTCTGCCAAATGCTTCCAAGATTAGGTATGTCACCTCATTTGCCGTGAGAGGAGCTTTCCCTGTAAGCTCCCTTAATAAACTCGATATAATGATGATGTTGCCAGCCTCTTTCTGTGGTCTCTTGGCCCTGGGAAATTTTATGTAACAGGACTTTTTAAAATGCTTTATAATTATTAATTTAAAATCACTATTTTCAGAGTATGCTTTACAATATTTCTATCTTTGATATTATTGAGGTTCATTTTATTACCATGCATGTGATCTGTTTTGGTTTACACTCCACGAGCACTTGAAAATAATGTATATTCTGGAATTATTGTGTGTAGGAGTTTATATTAGGTTGGTGCAAAAGTAATTGCGGTTTTTGCAATTATTTTTAACCTTTTAAATCACAATTATTTTTACACCAACCTAAAAGTCCATTGAGTCAGAATGATTGATAGTATTGCTCAGTTTTTCTATATTCTTACTTTTTTTTTTTTGCCTATTTATTGACTCTAGCAAAGCTTTTGTTAAAATCTGACTATGCTTGAGGATTTATCTCTAATTCCCTTTATGTTTTATAAGTTTTGTTTCTTTTTCATTTTCTGCCTTTTTTTTCTTTTTTTTAGTTAGGGTATTAGGTGAATTTACTAGGGATTTATTATAACTTCCTGATATTTGAAATTATTATCACCTCTGACAATATTTCTTGTTTGATACCTAATATGTTCTGCTATTTTTATAATCATACAGTTTTCTAATGTTGCGTGACACGTCTCATTTTCCATCACTTTGCTTTGATCTTAGTGTTGCAAATCCAAAGTGTGACCCTGCCGACAACATATACTTTTCTAGCTCTTTACCCATTCTACGTCTGCCTGATATTTTGAGTCCTTATACCATTAATAGTTCTTAAGTATGTATGTATACATGTATGTGTGTATACATTGTATAAATTGTTGGATTGTAATCTACTATTTTACTCTGGTTTTTATTTGTTCAATCTCCCCACCTAATCCTTTTTTGCTTTTCATTAGAGTTAATCTAATGTTTTGTTTTATTCTAGTATATTTCTTCTATTGACTATGTATTTATTTCTCCTTACATTTTTAGTTACTTCTCTAGGGAAGAAAAAAATACATCGTTATTATATAAATGTAAGAATCTTACAGATAGATCCAAATACCCTCATATTCTGTGCTATTGTTTTCGTGTATAATGCATATATACATACATTACAAACCATAGAACGCAATATTATATTCACCACTTTGGGTGCTCCTCATTTCTTCCTATACCACATTTCCAGCTGGTCTCATTTCTCTTTATCTTAAATAACCTATTTACTGTTATTTGCAGTGCAATTCCACTAGAAGCACACTTACTCATATTTTGTTTATCTACAGAAGCTTTTATTCTGCCTTCATATGAAGGAGAGTTTTGCTGGATTTGGAATTTGACTTAACAGTACTTTTTTCTCGTTTCCTCTATCCACAAAGATATTTTTCTATTTTCTTCTCTTTTACACTCTTTCTGGAAAGAATGCAGCTGTCTTTCTTATTTCATGTCCCTATATGTAATGTATTACTTTCTTTTGAATGCCTTCATAATATTTTCATTATATTTGGATTTCAAAAGTTGACTCTAATGTGTCTATGTGGCCTTTTCTTTGTATTTATACTGATTGGGCTTTGTTGAATTTCTTGGATATAAATGTCTATGTCATTTAAGAATTTGGGAATCTTTGAAACACTTTTCTTCAAATATTTTTCTACCTATCATTTTTTCTCTTCTTTCTTCTCCGACTTCATTTGAACACATTTTACGAGATGAGTTTATGTAGTCACACAGTTAACTGAGACTCTTTTAATTTTTTAAAAATATTTATTTCTCAAGTATTTGGACTGAATGTTTTTATTAGTCTATGTCAAATTTAGCTGACAGTTTCTTTTGACTTTAACCTGTCGTTAAAATCATTTTACAACTTTAATTTTGTATTTTACAAATTTCAATTCTAGAATTTCTTTTATTTTAAAATATATTATTTTGCATAAATATCCCGTCTTTTATTCATCATTACACAAATTTTCTGTAAGTGTTTGAACATATTAGTGAGAGCAACATCAAAACAGTTGTTGACTAATTCTAACAGCTGAGTCATTTCTTTGTCAGTTACAATTGACTGCCTTGTCTTTTGAATACAGGTCACATGTATTTTTTTGTTTCTATTAATGTCTAATAATTTTTTATGCCATACATGATATTGTGAATGAAATCCATAGATATTTTTGATTCTGCTATATTCCTGTGAAGATAGATTTTTGTTCTACCACATAATAAACTTGCATGGAATTAACCTAGAAATATTTCTCACTTGTACTGTGTAGTTAGTAGTTGTTCAGTAATTCTAGCTTTTCTTGGTTTTGTATTCATCAGGAAGTTCTAGAAACTTTTTCATGCATGTGTAACTTGGACCTCAGCCAAAGTTTTTCAGTGAGGTTTGTACAAAGATTTTGGCATTCACTCTTCTGCTTTTCCCCTCTTTCTAAGATTGTCTTCTGTACTTTCCATACTTTCTGGAAGCTCTAACTTTGTTCTCCAGTTCATAGAATAGGTAGTTAGCAAATTTCTACATGACTGCATGACCTTGAGCCACACTGACTAAAGAGTACCTTCTGGAGAAAAGTCACAAAACACAATTCTTAGTCAGTATTGTTTTTAGCAACTTTCTAGTAGCTTCAAGTGTGTGTTTTTTTTTCTTAATAGATTTATAACTTTTATATCTGGAAGGATTAATCGTATATGAGCTAGACATTACTGGAAGCAGAACTCTTCTATTGATATATACATATACATATATGTATATATATATATATATATTTATATATATATTTATATATATGACAGTTTTATGTATATATATATATTATCATGGGTATTAGATTCATGTTTTCCTTTTATTATTATAGCTTCTAATACATATAAACATTTTCTATATTTCACAATAAAACACAAGTAGATGTTTTTAACTATAAAGAAATAGAGACTTTTGAAGTGGCATTGATTTTATTTCATTTTATTTTTTTAAATTTTTAGCATAGCTGCTTATTTGTAACTGTATTATCCTACTCATATTACATTTCTTTTTCTCTCAAGACATTCCCAGAGTAGGGAATTTAATTAAATTTCCTTGGAATTTGTGGGAGGTTTGAGCTGGAAATATTTATTTCAAAGTCAAAAGCAGAGACCTCATCTTAGACTGGGGACAACAGAATTCTATCATGGGCCAACCTTTGTTTAGGAGTCCAGGGTCCACTTTAGCAGTCATAATTTTTTTTTTTTATTAAAGTTTATTGGGATGGCAATGGTTAGTAAAGTTACATAGGTTTCAAGTATGCAATTCTGTAATACATCAACTATATATCACATTGTGTGTTCACCACTCAGAGTTTTCTTGAAATACTTGTCCTCAGTTGTTAATGCATGGTTTTAAAATACTGTGGTTCTCTTACATATTTCACTTAGGGAATGGGTGACGGAGTGGTGGTGGTGAGGTAATAATGTAGGGATTGGACCGACAGAGTAAGTAAATATTTATCATTTCAACCAAACCCCTGTTACAGCCACCATTCTCACGCCCTCCCTTTGTGCTTGCATTTTTGTGATTCTGTTGGTCTTCCAAAGAAGCTCTCTTCTGCATTGCAATTGACACCTATGGGTACTGGTATCTGGTTTCCTGGATCTACTTTCTTCGTAAATAAGTAGAAATTTCTCATTCACAGATATTCTATCTCCTGTCTCGTGTGTTTTTATATGTTTGCTTTTATTACCATTTGATAAGATCCTCATTGCAAAGAGAAACAGACATGTAGCTTTGATTAACCACGTTGAACTCACCACCTTTCCATGCATTATTTTATTGGTTGAAATTGATATCATGGTCAACAAAAATGTTAACTTTTTGTATCAAAGCTTTTCAAATGAACACCCCCTTTTTCAATCCTGTGCCGTTGCTTTTTAAAACAAAAACCAAAACATTTTTTATATAATCCTCTTTGAGTTAATTTAAAAAATTTTTGACCCTCTTGTTAACCTTTTAAAGTACTTTTGACTCTATTTTGTCATCTGAAATATCACAGCTCCCTCCTGACAGTATGCCATCTGTGATGACATATGGTGGTTTAACTAGTACAGCATGATTTGAAAAGGGTCATTGCATCACTGTCAGCCTGTATCCTACTTTAGATAACTAACCCGAGGCCTCTTTCCAGGTGCAGAGGTAATTTTTGTTGGTCTTTTTGAAGTGCTCCCTTGATACAACTAAAGCTATTTGTTCAAAAGGAAAGAAAGTAAATTTTAATGAA
Organism: Rhinolophus hipposideros; assembly: GCF_964194185.1. Taxonomy (NCBI): domain Eukaryota; kingdom Metazoa; phylum Chordata; class Mammalia; order Chiroptera; family Rhinolophidae; genus Rhinolophus; species Rhinolophus hipposideros. The sequence continues at coordinate 18,185,839 of NC_138058.1, read as the reverse complement.
CAAATAAATGTCAAGCATTTCAAGTGCATTATCTCTATTAAATCTCAACAATATAAGTATGTAATACTTTTCTAATATTATGGAAGGAGACACTGAGCAGAAGTGGTTTATGTAATTTTCTTGGGATTATACAACGGCAATTGAGAAGAATGAGACCTGAAGTTACAGTTTATGCCTCTAAAACTCATGATCTTTCCACTGCAGCACTTTCGTTTTAGTGTAATGAAATAGCAGCACTCAGTAATTCTAATAATTTCCCGTGCTGATCCTGGGCTAGACTTTGTAAGAAGTTATTTCAGTTTTCCCCAGTTTGGTGTTGTTTTTGGAAAGACTATTTGCTACAACTAAGAAGCAACACGATTTCTGTTGCAGTTGTTTATTTTAATTCAGTTTCACCAAGAAATCAAATGCCTCTGAAATTCTCTTTATCATTCTCTCATGTACAAAAAAATAAATTAAATAAGTCTACAACTCCAGGCATTTTATCTGTACTCCAAACAATGAGAAGGAAAATGCCAAAAAACAGAAAATACGTAATAATTTAGTATGCTTCTTTTTAAGCAGCTTTCCTAATGCCTTTTACCACAGGTTAGAACTAAATCACTGGTTATCTATGACAAAGGGGAAGAAGAGATTTTTTTTAGAACTGTTTGATTCACATTCCCAAACTCCATATTGTACTTCAGACAATTACTGTACTGCCATTAGTATATATTCATTTTGATATATGTCATGCTAAACTATGTATTAGTAGTAGTATGTGTGTATTTTAATTTAAATAAGTTTTGTGCCTATTGTGTTTCTTACTTTAACATCCCAGCTTATGTTTATGAGATTCACCTATTTTCCACTGTGCACATCTTGTCTAATAACCTGATCATTGACTAGAACTTCAAGATGTGCCTCAAATGTATGTTGCACTCAAAATCCCTCATCCTCACAGCATAACCAAACTGTATATATATCCTCATATACTTATGGACCCCAGAAAGAAATTCTTTGCATACGTATACAAATATAGAATACTCAATGTAACCAATTAATATCAGATTGCTTTCCAGAAAGGTGACAACAATTTACATCCCCAAGCTGCGTTAAGTTTCCCTATAGTCCACATCATTGCTACCTGTTGACTATATTGAGTTTCCAAATTTTACAAACTTAATAGACAATAGTTTTTGCTATTTTAAGTTTAATGCACCTGATAACATTGATTATGCTCTCCTCTTCATATTCTCTTTGTATTATGGTTCTCCAGAGAAACAGAATCAGTAAATTACTGGATATATATTTATTATGCAGAATTGTCTCACATGATTGTGGAGAATGAGAAGGAGAACCAAGAGAATCAATGGTGTAAATCAGTCCAAGTCTGAAGTCCTGATAACCAGGGAATCCAATGGTGTAAATCCTAGTCTGTGGGCCAGAGGAGATAAGATGAGCTGCCCTAACTCAAGCAGGCAGTCAGGAAGGAAAGCCAGAAGCATGCTTTCTTCCTCCACCTGCTGTTCTACTCAGGCCCTTAATGAATTGAATGATGTCCACCCACATTCCAGAAGGCAATCTACTTTACTGAATCTACTGGTTCAAATGCTAATCTTATTGTGAAACATCCTCACAGACAAACTCAGAAAAAATAAAATTTATTCTGAGCACACCATGGTAGTCAGGTTGATACATAAAATTAACTATCACACTCTAACCTTTTCATTATTTTTTCTTTATCTGCAGTTTTCAAGTTTTGTTTATCTTTTTCACTCATAGTGAAAAAGATACTCACCCATCTGACACCATACATAATTATTACAACATTATTGATGATATTCCTTATGCTATACTTTATGTCCCCATGGAACTGCTTTTAACATATTAATATCATTGAATGAAAGTACTTAATTTTAACACTACCAAACTATTGAATGAAAGTACTTAAAGGTATTACCATTAAATATTTTCTTTGATTTTTTTTTTTTGCCTTACAAGTTTTTTTTTTTTGTTTGTTTGTTTTTTTTTTTTTTTTTTTTTTTTTACTTAAGTCTTTCTCTACCCTTGTATTTTCCAGTTTCTGGAGTATACATGCATTTCTTGTTCATTGTCCCATCTTCCTTCTATAAAGTGTATCACTCCAGTATATGGTCCCGTCTTCAAATCTCTTTTTTCTGAATTTGATTTGCCTGTGTCCCTTTTAGGACTCTTGTGATTACATTGGACTTACCTGGATAATCCAAGATATCTCCCAATTACATGTTTCTTGATTTATCAAATCTGCACCATTACATTGTAAGGTATCATATTCACAGGTTCAAGATATTAAGATATGTACACATTTGAGTACTGTTATTCTGTCTACCACATATTCAAAGTAAACATTACAAGAAAATATATCATAGAATGCCACATCATAAGAAAGCTTAAAATGATAATTTAATATTATAGAGTAGACTTACCATGAAAAAGAAAGGTGTTTTTGGCTTTTGACTAAAAGGCATAGAGAAAAGAAAGTCTCTTCAATAAGTCATGCTGGGAAATTTGGAAAGCCACATGCAAAAAGAAAGAAACTAGACTGCTATCTGTCACCACATACCAAAACTAACTCAAAATGGATCAAAGACCTAATATAAGACATGAAACAATAAATTGCATAGAAGAAAACATATGTACCAAACTTATGGACATTGGTCTTAGAGAAGATTTGATGAATTTTACCTCAAAAGCAAGGGAAGTAAAATCAAAAATAAATGAATGGGACTATATCAAACTATAAAGCTTCTGCACAGCAAAAGAAGACAGCATACAAAGAGATAACCGATTTAATAGGAGAAGATATTTGCAAACACCTCTGGTAAGAGGCTAATATTAAAAATATATAAAGAAATCAGAACTCAACAACAACTAAACAATTCAATTTAAAAAATCAGCAGAGGACCTGAACAGACACTTCTCTCAAGAAGACATAGAAATTGTCAACAGATATATGAAAAGATGCTCAACTTCACTAGCTGTTAGGGAAATGCAAATCAAAACCACAATGAGATAGCACTTCACATCTGTTAGAATGGCTATTATCAACAAGACAATTAATAACAAGTGTTGGAAAGGTTGTGGAGAGAAAGGAACCCTCATATACTGCTGGAGGGAATGTAAATTGGTATAGCCACTATGGAAAATAGTATGGAGTTTCCTCAAAAATTAAGAATAGAATTACCATAAGACCCAGCAATACCTCTTTGGGATATCTACCCCAAAAATCTGAAAACATATATCCATAAAGATCAATGTACCCTTATGTTCATTGCAGCATTATTCACAGTGGCCAAGATATGGAATCAAACAAAGTGTTCTTTGATAGATGATTAGATAAAGATATGGTACATATACACAATGGAATATTACTCAGCCATAAGAAAAAATGAAATTTGTGACAGCGTAGATGGATCTTGAGAGTATCATGCTAAGAGAAATAAGTCAGACAGAAAAAATTGCGAACCATATGATTTCACTCATATGTGGGATACAAAATTGAAAGCAATAAACAAGCAAAAACTCATAGACAGAGACAACAGTTTAGTGTGAGGTAAGTGTGAGGGGCGGTGGAAGAAAAAAAAGGTTAAAGGGGGTCAAATATATGGTGACAAAAGGAGATTTGATTTGGGGTGGTAAACACACAATGCAATATATGGATAATGTATTATAGAACTGTACACTTGAAATGTACATAATTTTATTAACAAATGTCACACCAATAAATTTAACAAAATTTTAAATTTTCAAAAAAAGAAAAAGAAAGATTTTTTTTATGATAAAACAATCAATTTATGAAAAAATCATAGTCCAAATAAACATGCAGAAAATTATAGATCATTTCCAAACACATGGAACATGTGCTGACCAAACAGAAATGGGAAAAAACAGAATTACAAATTATATTTGGAGGTTTCAATATTACACAATAATTGGTATTATGATAAAACAAATTAAAATGAATATGGTAATTAAATATATGGTTAATTTACATTTGCAATTATTTAATATTTCTAATTAATTTTTAAATAGATTAAAATTAATCAGTAAAGGGAGGGAGATGAGGATAAGGGGGATCAAATATATGGTGATGGAAGGAGAACTGACTCTGGGTGGTGAACACATAATGGGATTTATAGATGATGTAATACAGAATTGTACACCTGAAATTATGTAATTTCATTAACAATTGTCACCCCGATAAATTTAAAAAAAATAATCAGTAAAAGTAGATTTGAACAGCAATATCCAACAACACAACCCAATTAGGACATCCAAAACAAAAAAAAATCAAGATCAAACAGGAAATTTGATACTAAGAAATTTGAAGCTTGGCAACATAGCACATTAAAAATATATATAACTGGGATCCAGTCAAGATGGCGAAGTAGGTCAATGCTGTGCTTACCTCCTCACGACCACATCAAAATGATAACTAAACTGCAGAACAACCATCATTGAGAATCATCTAGCTGAACCGAAAGCCCTACAGCTAACAACATACAGAAGAAGCCACCTGGAGACTGGTAGGAGGGGAAGAGATGCCCAATGAGCTAGTCCCACACCCTCTTGTGACCATAAAAAATGGGAAGGATTATTTCAACTGCAGAGGTCCCCCGCAGAGTAGCAAGGGGTCTCTGCCCCACACCAAGCTCCCCAGCCCAGGCTTTCAATGCTGGGGAGAGAAGTAACCATAACTTCTGGTTGTGAAAACCAGTGGAAATTATAGCTGAGTGAGACTAGGGTGACTACAGTCCTAGGCAATCCTGTTAAAGGGCCTGAGCACAGACGTACTTGCTGGCAGACTCACTGGCTTTGAGTTCCAGTTCTGGGGCAGAAGCTCCAAAAGCACCAATAATATATGGGGAGGAACTAAATTGCATGGCTACAGAAAGAAGGCCGGAAGGGCAGCTTTCTCCCAGATGGAAGAGCTGATGGAAACCACTGTTTCTTTGCTGAGCGCCCCCCGCCCCCACCGGTGTGCAGACATAGGCAGCCACCATATCTGATTCTCTACCAATCTGGCTAATATTTTGGTTTACCTTGATCTCCTGAGACCCTGCCCCACTCAAATTTTGGGCCCACCCAAACCACATCCAGTGGCTTTTCCATATAAATATCATGTCTTGGCTCATGTGCACGTTCCTAAAATTTCTAAAATTTTCGTACAACCCAAATAAGCAGCATCTGGATTCAGTATGTCCTGTACCTCTAAAATGAGCAGCCCTAAACCTGGCACTAGCAACAGCCATCCTTGATTCCAGGCTTGGCCTCTGGAGGTACCTTCATTTAAGCACAGAGCAGGTGGCAGCTATCTGTTGATTGCTTTGTGGTTCATGCCATGTGGCCCCAAGCAGGGCATGGGCTGTGGCTGAAATTGGCCTGTAGGGCCCCTCCTAGGAGACCCTGTGTCTGGCACACCCAGTGGCCAGCTTCAAACGCAGCCAGAGCATCACCTGGTCACCTATTAGGATGACACACCCAGAGGATATATTGGGCAGGCACCAGAGCACTATTAAAGCAAACCCTGTTCCATAAGGTCAACCTCTGCACAACAGCTCCTCTATTGTACTCAGAGCTGGTTCTCACAACCAATCAGCCCAAGAGTCAATCCTTTCCACTGCTGTGCCAACAGCAACCAAGGCTCAACTACAATAGGAGGACACACACAACCCACACAAGGGACACACCTGGAGTACCCAGCTTAGGGGACAGGAAGACTGTGCCACTGAACCCCACAGGGTGCCTACTACATAAAAACACTCTACTAAGACCGGAAAAATAGCAGCCTACCTAATATATAGAAACAAACACAAAGAGGCAACCAAAATGGGGAGACAAATTGCCATATCAGAAACGATATGTGACATGGAAACTTTCCATTGTGGTCAACAATTACGGTGAATGCTGCTGCCGAGTGACATCCAACAGAAAGGCAGGGAGCTTCAATACAGGAAGTAGCACATCAAACCTTAGTAACAGTGTGTGACAAGTTTCGATTTGCTCAGTGCAGTCAGTCAGGTGTGAGCTATGGTTGAGAGAAGGTGTGTTTTAAAGTGTGCTGTAAATCATGCTCCATCGTGACAACACTCCGTGTCACACATCACTTCTGGTACAGCAATTTCTGTCAAATAAAAACTTACAGTGTGTCATCATCCACCTTATTCACCGGATCTGGAACCCTGCGACTTCTGGCTCTTCCCCAAAGTCAAAATGATTCTGCCACGTTTCCCGAAAAATAAGACCTAACTGGAAAATAAGCCCTAGCATGATTTTTCAGGATGACATCCCCTGAACATAAGCCCTGATGCATCTTTTAGAACAAACCTTAATATAAGACCGAGTCTTATTTTCGGGGAAACACTTTGTGTGTGTGTGTGTGTGTGTGTGTGTGCTTGCAATCTCTTTGTTGAAGTTCTCACTAAGTTCCTTGAGCATCCTTATAACCATTGTTTTGAACTCTGTTTCTGGTAGGTTGATTGTTTCCATTTCATTTTGTTCTTTTTCTGGAGTTTTCTCCTGTTCCTACCACTGGGACCTTTTTTTGGTTTTCTTATTTGGGCTGCTTTTCTCTGTTTGTTTCTATTAAGTATTAGGTATTATGTAAGGCTGCCATGTCTCCCAGTCTTGACAGGTGGCCTTACGTAGTCCTGTGGGGACTGTGAGGCCTAGCTGCACAGTCTCCCTCATGACATAACTGCCTAACTGCCATTAATGATGGCTAAATCACTTACTTGACTCAGTCTCTTAGGCACATATATCATCTTATATCAACCTGTGTTTCTCTCCTTCCTCCTGCCAATTCTACCAGCTTCAGTCAGTCAAAATCTCCACAACTTCCTTTGAATGAATGTTATAAAGTCAGATCAATTTCTACCAGGTTTCCCTTACCCTCTTTCTTGAAAGCTTAGCTGTATGTGATAGGGGAAGTATTCATTGGTCTTCAATTATCTACTAATTTTGTGTTTCCTGAACCCTGCAGTTTATGACTGAAAAGGTAGAAATATTGTATGACATTGAGAAAGTTAATCTCTTCGTGCCTCAGTTTCTTCATATGTAAATTTGGAATAATAATAGCATTTACTTCTTAGGGTTGTTTTAAGTAATAAAAAAGTTTACACGTACAACATATAAAAGAATCTAGAATCTAGTAGGCACTGTGGAAGTGCAAGTAATTGTTATTTTGGCCCACCATAGTGTACTTCCTAAGATGTCCTCTTCTGCAATTGCAGCCATCTGTCTCCATATAGTGTGTGTGTGTTAAAACCAGTAGGTACAAATAGAAACGATCCTCTTTTCAATTACTTATTTATTTGAGAATGGGCTCATCAACCCTGCCCAAATAAAGAAAGACATTGAAGGCGATTCAAAAATCAATATGAATGTCAACACACTTAGATAAATGGACAACCTGCCTTGTGATAAGCACAATGAACAAATCGATGAAACCCATTAGAAGGTACTTAAGAATAATAAATTATAAAGAGTTAAATAATATGTCAGCAATGGTTTGTCTCTGAGACCTTTAATTGAAGGTTTCAGAATTGGAAACCACTTAGATATTCCCTGTAGAATTTAAGCCAAGGTATAATATATGAGTCATTTTTTAAAAGATCAAAACTTCTCTATATGAACAAAGCACACTGGTCAATTTATACGTACATGTTCCTGACTGTAAACTCTCCTGAGCATGCATGGTAGCATGGTCTCCTTCCACCCACTTCCTATTTATTATCAGGAATGAGAACACACTGGGTCAGAAGAAATATTCCATTATTACTGCAGATGGATAAGTGACACAGAAACTTGTCCTGACCTAGTGTTTGAGGAAAAAACAAATATTTTATTTTAGAATGTGTTTACTCCTACTTATTTCCCCATACTCATTATTATTAGTGCACTTATGGTAAAAGATCTATCCGAGGCTGCGGTCAATGGAGGGCCAGCTACGACTTTCACTAATTGGAAAGAACCTCACCTTCACACTTAACTTGTTAAAACCTCTAGGGGAAGTTACATTTCAACAAAGGCTAAGTCTTAAGTCACAGAAATGAATCTGTAATGTTAAAAACTGAGGCATCAATGAGCAAGTCAAGGAAAAATTGGGGCTGTAGGCCTGGCCCCTTTCCCTGAAACAACATATTCTATTCAGGTAGAATTTTTCTTCTTTTGATAAGGGTCAAGTCATCTGAGTTTTGAATAAAAATGTCAATCTGTGCACAGCTTTCTGGAATTTTGTATCCAATTAAACCATATTTCTCAGTTAATGAGTTGCTTGATGGTTTCAGTAAGATTTTTTTTCCTCAAAAACAATGCCTTCTCCAGTTAAAAAGCTTGCAGGAAATTGCTAGAGCCTAGAGCAGCACATGTATATACACTTTTTATACTGTAAAAAGGTCAGTGTCAAAACAAGTGTGAGAAAAGTTGATTTGTTCAGTTCAGCAACTAGGCGGTCTCTTCCTGGCATTTCCAAACTTACCACTCTTTTAAAAGAAATTAACATAGACCTGAGACAAGATTCTCTCTTTCATTCGTTTCATTGTAGAAACTGAGTTTTCTGACAGTCGTGAAGAATGTGTTCTTCAAAGCCATCTCCCAAAATGGTCAGATTCTGCTTACTGACATAAATTGATTTACGGTCCAGGAAGCAGGTGTGGGATGGGAACTTGTTCCTCAGGTTTTGTGTGAGTGAGGGTCCAACAAATCCTTACTGATACATTACTGGGACAAACCGGAGTGGAGGGTGGAGAGAGAGGGAGGAAGGAAGGGAGGGAGGGAGGGAGAGGGAGAAGGAGGGAGGGAGGGAGAGAGAGAGAGAGAGAGAGAGAGAGAGAGAGAGAGAGAGAGAGAGAGAGAGAGATGGGTGTGGAGAAAAAAGTAGTAGGAGAGAGAAGAAAGGATAGAAATAAAAAGAAAACATAGAATATATAGGAAAAAGACTAGGAAAAAATATCCCCTTATCAAATTATTAATTTAAGCTTCTGCTAACCTAGGGGTTTTAATATATTTGCTCAGAAAACATTTATCTTATATTTAGCCTTAAGCAATAATGTTACTTAATAAGTGTTTAAAAATATACCCTCCCAACACACAATCATAGGAAATTATTTCTTAGAGACAGCTTTTCTGCAAACCAATTATTCAGTCTTACCTATTCTTTTTGCCAAAATTAATGATATCTGAGATTCTGTTTATAGAATTAATGATGCAATATTACCATCGAGATAAACTATGTGACCAAAGAAAAATTTTCTACAACAGCTAGAAATATTTAGATTCAGGTTTACAAATAAGTTTCATCTTATCTGCTTACTCTCAAAAATAAGTAGTTGCTGCCTGGGTGTTGGGTTGAGAAGGAGGCTGAGGTCAGAACAGGCACAGCAGAAATGAATGACAAGTCTTCCATGGGCACAAGAGAGGGAATTATGTGATATGCACCAGGTATTTGTGATATGTTCTAGCACTGACCTGTCCAAAAAAGTAGCCACTAACCACCTGTGGCTATCGGGTACTTAAAATATGGTGAGTCCAAATTTAAACGAGGTGTATGAGTAAAATAGTCACTGGATTTCAAAGACTTATTGCTAAAAATGGGTGGGGGTAGTAGATGAGGGTAAATGGGATCAAACATATGGTGAAAGGAGAACTGACCCTGGGTGGTGAATGCACAATTGTGATATATAGATAATATATTATAGGATTGTACACTTAAAACCTATGTAAATTTACTAACCATTGTCATCCCAATAAATTTAATTAAAAAAATAAAATATGGCTACTAGAAAATCTAAAACCACATGTATGACTCACGTTAAATTTATATTGGGGAGGGCTGGTCTAGAAAAATCAACTCAAATGGTGGTCTTGCTGATCACATAAAAATCATGTAATGCCAATATCTTTTCATTTTTTTTATATTAATCTATTCTATAACAAATACTTTGTGGACTTTTTTTGTGCTAAAGAGATCTGAGTATAGAGTATAAAAAAGGTAATAATAGCTATGATTTATGATGTACTACAAAGTATACACTATAATCCCATTTACAGAGGAGGAAACTGAGGCTTAATGCTAAGTAACTCACCAAAGTTTACAGTCTGATAAGCAGTGAACAACTGACTTAAATCCTGGTAGTTTGACATAACTACTGTGCTGTTCTCCATGTGAGGCTCATAAAATGGGTAACGCATTCTGGATTATAATTGACTCTAGAGAATTCTTAATTAAGCATTTCACAATGGCACAACTCAAGTAAATCATGATTCCCATCTTGCGGTATATGATTTGTAAAGGACTTTAGGACATCATGTAAGTGACTTCCTCTCAAAGAACTGTAAGAAATAAATTTATTTTGTTTATAAGCCACCCACTGCGTGATTCTTTGTTATAGCAGTGTAAACTGACTAAAACAATCACTAATGATTCTGGGTGAGTGTGGGCCTTTGCCTGTGTGTAACACTATATGAGAGAGTAAGTGTCACAGATGTAGTTACCGTATCATGTGTTCAGATTTGCTTAGGATTAAACATAATATGTAATTTAGCTATAACTTAAAGAATTAAAACTTTTATTTTAATGTTTTTCCCCTAAAACTCATCCCTGACTTTCCCCTTATAGCAAATTTCACTGATCATAATTTCTTCATAAGCAAATTAGAACTTATAAGCATCAATTATTTAACTTCATTTACATATGGGTAAGCCTTCAGGGCCATTAAAATATATTAACATTATCATAACTGGGGGAGGAGACAACTGTTTTGTTGCTAAAGGCAATGGGGGTTCAGCCTAGAGAACAGGCTAATATTTTAGCTTCTTTTAATGTGATAAATCTCCCCCAAATTTCTCTTCTCACCTCTCTCTCTCTCTCTCTCTCTCTCTCTCTCTGTCTCTCTGTCTCTCTCTCTCTCTCACACACACACACACACACACACACACACACACACACACCTTGGTAATAACTCAGTTTGGATATCCTTCTTGTTATCCTTTCCTTGGGCTTATTATGAGATAACAGACATGTGGTGTAGAGAACATGATTCAGTCCTTTTTAGGTAATAGTATGTATATGTCAAAGTTACAGTGGCTTAAATCCTAAAGTAAATTGTGTTGTATTCACTCCACTCATTCTGACAATTATATGTAAATCAAATGGGGACAGTAATCTTTTAAAATCTCTTATTTACTGTAGATTTATTCACTACAACAAAATATTTTCCAATATAAAATCTACCTATCTCAACCATCTTCTAACTCACATATTAATTTGAGGTAGGGGAGTAAGGCCCCAGCATCTTAATTTCTAGGTGTGTCTCAATGACGGTCACAAACATGGATGCTCTCTACCTCTCAGGAAGTGGCCTAGGCCATCACTGTGGAGTAGACCCTCTTCTGAATAAATCAGATCCTCCATCAAGAACACTCATCGAGTTGCTGAGATATCACTGCAGTAGAAGTAAATATCATAGAGCTATGAAAGTTCAGGAATTTTATACTTGGGGAACTTGAATATGTTTATTTTAGATTGGTATGGCTTGCTACTGATAAGGTGCTATCGTTGCAGCTGGGAGTTAGACTCAAAAGTCTTACATACAAACACTCTAAAGTATCTGGAAGGTATTAATGTTCCTCCCCCAAAAAGTTCGGTTCTAGTTGATTCTTTTCTCTCTTCTATTTATATTTTGTGATCTCTGCCGTGTTTTTCTCACCATCTTCAATAGCTCTCACAATATTCTTTGAACACTTTGCTCTCTTTAAAATTTTTAACTTTTCTTATACCACTTTCCTTTACCCAATACAATTGTCTCTTAAGCTAGACGTGAAATATTGTAAAATAAGCCAAACAAAACAGACAGTAATGCCTCGTAAATCTATAATCCCAATAGATCGTACAAAACTAAATTAGTTAAATCTCCTGGGTGTTTGAAATATAGAGATGACTCTAATTCCTTATTGATATCTAATTTCTTCAATGTTCATTGTTAAACACATTTTTGTTTATTTCTGAATTTACAGACATTTAGATGTGACTACCTAAACTTCAGTGGCTTCAGTAACTACATTGTTTGAGAGTTTCACTGTGGAAAAACTAATCTCACTCACCAAGGAACTAAATTATATTGGGATCCAGTTTGATATTTTATGAAATTTATCTATCTGGAGTTGACAGTTGTCCATATTGTATAGCTTGAGAAATACAATGAAAAAGTCCTCAACAAAAAAGGAAAAGGGCCACATCTTTTCCGTAATCTGAGTGATTACACCATGAGTGATTCTTAATTTTTGTATTAAATGTTGCCTTTTGTAGACTACAATTTTGATCATAAAAAATAATCATTTATCAACTGGTATAAGTTCATTGCTTTCTGCAAACAAAAAGATTGTAAAAGTGATGAAACTACTGCTTCATACCTGGGAAAGAAAGAAATGGATCCAATTTAAGGAACAGCAAGGGGTTCCTGATCATTAAATGCTACCTTCTCCATTTTACAGACAAGGCAAATAAGGATGAGTAAGTCACCAGGGGGTGCCAAAAATATGTGTACAAGTGGACTATTTGGTCAACGTTGCTCAAGCAATAGTTTGCTGTAACCAGAAATGTCTGGATGCTGTTGGTAACCACTTTGAGCATCTCTTGTAATTGCAGAAGTCAAACCTGACTTGTATTCATCTTTTGTTATTGGTATATATTGTGTATTACAATTTTGATAGTTGTTTCCTTTCTTAAAATGTGTATACTTTTTTTTTTTTTTTTGCACCCTCTGTATTTGCCCCACTACATAACCCTCTACATTGCTTGTGTGGAGGAAGTGCCTGGTCCTTTACCACCCCAAATCCTAAAAAAGGTTGTCCGAAGTAGCAACTTTAGTATAAGTACATGGTTGTCAACTTCACCTTTATCCACCATGGCCAGTATTTCTAAAATATTAAATTACAATTATTTGAGAAAAACACATCACTTTATTTTTTTTGCAATAATTTCTATTGATCAGGTATTTCCAATCCCCTTTAAATGGATGAATTTATGCCTAAACTATGGCTACCACCACCTGCTATTTTTTTCTTTAAAGTGATCTTTTATTTTTAAAACACCATTATCTTATGTTCAACTCCTTAGTAAATATAAAACAGTTACAGCCCATTGCCTACAATCTTGCCGACTTATGCCCTAGCATTTGAACAATTGTGTCTGATTCCTTAAACTTTCATCTCTGTTGGAGCTGTGACAGTAGGAGAGGGCGACTATATCTATATCTATCTATCTATCTATCTATCTATCTATCTATCTATCTATCTATCTATCTATCTATCATCTATCTATCATCTATCTAGATATAGATATAGATATCTCATAGGCTGCACTTCAAAAGAGTCCTGTCATAAAAGAAGGTGAGAGTAGTGTCTGTTAACTCTTCTTGCATAAAATTAGCTTAAAATTAAGTAATTTAGTCTGTAATTACTATGAAACCAGATGGTTTCTAAGACTATTGACACTCTTAACATGAATGGATTCAATTCAGATTTCATTCCACTCAAAAAGTCTACATTAAGTTCATAGTATACATTACTCCAGTGCTTTCTCTCAAAAATTGTATAGCATAGTCTGTGGTCCAAATATGCAAAATATTGGACATAATCTAACACTTTGCAGAAGGGAAAAATGTGTTTTCTGAATTTGATGGATAGCATACAGTGGGACAAGTATGAAGAGATTATTATAAAACGCACAGAAGTTCAGGGAAAGAAGTTGGGTCGAGCCTAAGTTTTTCTGCCCCCTGTATTTTTAATGTAATTAATGAATCTCCTGACCAGGATATCCCTCCTTGCCCCCAATTCCTCACTAGCTCAATAAACAGAACTGCACTGACCATTCTACCACGGGTCAATTAACTTGACAAACTTATTTATGATCCATCTAGTGGCCAGCCAATCTCATTGAAAGTATAATACAGTCAAGGTGGTTATTTCAAGGAATTGATCTTTTCTCCACAAACTGGGTTGTTTGTATGGTACATGAGCACACCTGTCCCTTCTGCAGAAGATGGATGATGATAAAGTTACCTCAGATTCACTACACTGAGTTCACATTCTTTGTGAACTACCCACAGAAATAAAATTTGAATTAAATAAATTTGTAGTGTGCTGGGTAAGCCATACAGAGCTGATCTAAGTTTGCAAACCTATTTGAACTCGCTGGTTATGAGTACACTGCCCAAAATGTACATGAGAAAGGAATTGAAGGAGGGAGTGTACCGTGGTTCATTATGTCTCTCTTACCACGGAGGCAGATCGAGTTCTGTGTTCAGCGCAGCCCATGAAGAATGGAAACTCAGCAGTGTGGAGGAGCAGAAAAACCAATCTCTCTGACACAATTAGTTGGAGCGGAAGTTTGGGGCATATCAGCTTCCGTGCTGTCTTAGTCTTCTTGGGCTGCTAAAACAAAATACTATAAAGTGGGTGGCTTAAGCAAAGACATTTATTTCTCACAGTTCTAGAGGTTGGGAAGTCCAAGATCAACGTGCCAATTGATATGGATCTTGATGAGGCCCTCCTCCGGGCTTGCAGATTGTCACCTTTTCATGGCAGCCTCACACAGCGGAGAGGGAGAAGGAGGGGGTGGGGAGAGACACTTCGGTCTCATTCGCTTCTTATAAGGACACAAATCCCATCACAGGAGCCTCAACCCCATGACCTCATCTAAACCTAATACTTACCAAAGTCCCTACTTCCAGATACTGTCACACTGGAGGTTAAAGCCTCAACATGTAATTTTTTGAGTGACACAAACATTTAGTCTATAACACAAAGGTCTACCCACTACAATGTGAGGAAATCCTCATAGTGTCATACCACAGTGACATATGGAAAACATGTTTCTGTTGATATTCAAAAACAATTGGAAAGATATTGCAAAGGAAATTTAAGAACTTATGCCCATCAACCCCCTTATCCATATTGAGGCTGAGGGTATAAAATGGTCGAAAGCTGAAAATTTGGCATGAATTTGGCCTGCCCTCCTTACTTGAAACTTATGGAAAGAGAATTTTAAGCCACCATTGGGTTTAGAGATCCATTTGACCATGTCAAGTAACCTGCAGTAATATAAGGGAATATTTTTTTCTGAAGAATGTGCAAAAGTACCAGCTTGGCGGTGAGGGGGAGGGGAGTGAATTTAAATGTCTAAAAAATCCAGAAAGAATGCCAAAGCTAGATTACTAAAATCAATTTATTAAAATCTTTTTGAATAAAGAATATTCCTTCTCCCTTGAAGAGGTCATAGCTATAGTTAGCAAGATGTGAACATTCGACTAGAAGTACTAGGTGAGAAAAGTTTAATAAGAAGCTAATCACTTGACTCTTTGCTGAACTGAAGCTTCCCTTTAGCATTAGACTTTAATTGGGGTATTGGAGAAGTTTCAACTCTAAATCACAGTACCACTTCGGACTCTTCTGAGAAGATATTTTATTTATTGATTTAAGACTGTGATTTGTATCTTAAAGTGACTGTGAAACTTTTATTACCTAAGAATAAGTGAAAAACATATGGCATCTCAATAAGATAAACTCAGTTTTCCTCTCATGTTTTCCCTTTACTCTCACACTGCTAACATAATCACAACATTTCTGTCATCAGATATTTGGAGGTTTTACAACCATACCAAGCAATTCTGTGATACCAGCTGGGTGTCCTAAAATTTAACTTAATTCTGACACTATCTACAGGGAGATAGTGTCAGATTGCACAGGATACGGGCTCAATTTCAGAACACTGCCCCTCCTTCAGATGCCAACTATAAGTTCAGATTGTCACCTCCGCTTCTCAACAGTGGGCTATAAATTAGAGATTCTCACAACTCCTTCCTCCATTTGATTAATTTGCTAGAGTGGCTCACAGAACTCAGGAAAACAGTTTACTTACTGTTTACCAGCTTATGATAAAAGGATATGATAAAGGTTGAACATCCAGATGCATAAAGCAAAGTATTTGAGAAGGGTCACAGCCTCAATGCCCTTTCTGGGCGTGTCACACTCCTAGAAGTTCCATGAGTTTGCCAACCTGGAAGCTCACTGAATCACATACTTTGTGACTTTTATGAAGGCTTCATCATGTAGGCATGAGCAATGATTAACAACATTTCTAGCCCTTTCCCTCTCTTTGAAGGGTAAAGGGTGGGACTGAATGTCCCAAGCTTCTATTCACGTTTTGGTCTTTCTGGTACCCAACTACCATCCAGGAGCTCACCCAGAGTCACCCCATTAGAACAAAAACATTCCTGTCACCAGGAAATTTCAGTGGGTTTAGGTGCTCCATGTCAGGAACCACGGTCAAAGACCAAATAATAAAACAAAAGATTATCCTATTACTCTTATCACTTAGGAAATTACCAAGGCTTTAGGAACTCTGTGCCAGAAACAGAGGCAGAGACTAATTCATATTTTCAATTATGTCACAGCATTTTATCAAGTTTTCATCTAGGGAATGAGAAAAATCGAGTGCTACTGACTGAATTCAAAAAACAAGACCTAGATACTGTGTGTGCTTATTGCTCCTGAGGTGTTTTTGATTCTTGACCCTTTTAAGTGACAGACTAAAGAAACATATTTATATATATCAAATTGTGTGTGTGCACATATCTATAAATATTTCTATAAGTAAAGTTAAATCTAAGTTATACTGATGTCTCCAACTCAAATTCAATACTACATGAGTCATTCTAAACTTTTTACCTTGCTAATTTATAAGCTCTCACTTTAACAAAAAGAAACCTGCATGTGACCCTCTATCATCCATTTTGTTTAATTGTCAATTCCAGTATAAATGCATAGTAGTTTAATATTTATTAACCCATACAATTGTGGAAAACACCTTTATGGACTAAAGTGCTTATATATAATACCTTTTGCCTCTAGTCTCATTGTCCAAATTCATTTCCAAAATTGCGTAGGTGGGCAATTTTTTCCCTACCTCCCCTCAGTGAGGTTATTTCATGTACTTATTATACAGTTTGAATGTTGCCATGGAATTTCTGAAGTCAGTTGAAATCATATCACTGGTGTGTTGCATTTTTATTTTTCACACAACTGCCTAACATGCATTCATATAATACCTCATTTTTCAGATCAGTATCTGAACCATTATATTTTTCACAGGTAATTTTTGTATCATTTTTGCCTGTGATCCCTTCAAAATTCAGATTTCTTTCTTCTTTAATGCAGGAAATTTTAATTTGATTGTTATTATGTAACACATGCTTCACACATCATTTACCACAAAGTATTAAATTTTAGTTATCAACATAAGGTACTGACATATTTAGCATATTTCATTTAATGAACAACCTTTAATTGTGTCAATATTTTATTAATTTTACATCTCTGATTTTTGTCCTCCTTCTCATGATTTTATTCTACTTCTCATGATTATCTGTACATATTTATATTGGTTTGTAACCACTCTGTACCAAAATGTTTACCTTTTTCTTTTTCCTTTAGCCTGTTCATTTATTCTATTCTTTATTTCCACATATAAGTGAGATCATATGGTATTTCTCTCTCTGTCTGACTTATTTCACTTAGCATAATGTTCTCTCGATCCATCTATATCATTGCAAATGGTAAGATTTCATCCTTCTTTATGGCTGAGCAATACTCCATTGTATAAATGTACCACAGTTTCTAGATCCAGTCACCTAATGATGGGCATTTCTGTTGTTTCCATGTCTTGGCTATTGTGTATAGTGCTGCAATAAATATAGGGGTGCATAATTTTTTTTCGAATTTGTGTTTTGGATTTCTTTGGATAGATACCTAGGAATGGAATCACTGGGTTATAAAATAATTCCATTTTCAGTTTTTTGAGATACCTCCATGCTGATTTCCATAGAGGGTTCGCCAATCTGAAGTCGTACCAGCAGTGCACGAGGGATCCCTTTTCTCCACATCGTCGCCAGCACTTGTTGTTTGTTGATTTATTGATGATAGCCATTTCAACTGGGGTGAGGTGGTACCTCATTGTGATTTTTATTTGCATTTCTCTAACAATTAATGAGGTTGAGCATTTTTTCATGTCTGTTTGCCATCTCTATGTCCTCTTTGGAGAAATGTCTCTTCATATCCTCTGCCCATTTTTTAACTGTGTTGTTTGTTTTTTTGTGTGTTGAGTTGAATGAGGCTTTTTTTTTAATATATATATAAAGGTTGGATATTAACCCCTTATCAGATGTATCATTGAGAAATATCTTCTCCCATTCAGTAGGATGACTTTATGTTTTATTGATGGTTTCCTTAGCTGTGAAAAAACTTTTTAATTTGATGTAATCCCACATGTTTATTTTTTTTTCTTACTTCACTAGCCCAAGGAGATATGTCAGTAAAAATATTACTAAGGGTAATATCTGCAACCTTTCTTCTTATATTTTTTTCTAGGAGTTTTATTGTTTCAGATCTTACATTTAAGTCTTTAATCCACTTCACATTTATTCTTGTATATAGTGTAAAGAGGTGGTCCAGCTTCATTTTTTTTTTTGTATGTGTCTGTCCAAGTTTCCCAGCACCATTTATTGAATAGACTGTCTTTACCCCAATGTAAATTCTTGCTTCCACTGTCATAGATTAAATGACCATATAGACATGGATTTATTTGTGGGCTTTCTATTCTGTTCCATTGATCTGTGTGTCTGTTTTTATACCAGTATCATGCTGTTTTGATTATTATAGCCTTGTAATATAATTTGATGTCAGGTATCGTTATACCTCCAACTTTGTTCTTATTTCTGAAAATTGCCAAGGCTCTCCGGGTCTTTTATGGTTCCATATAACTTTTAGGATTATATGTTCTATTTCTGTGAAAAATGTTCATGGTAGTTTGATAGGAATTGCAATGAATCTGTATATTGCCTTAGGTCGTATGGACATTTTAAACATGTTAATTCTTCCTATCAACGAGCATGGTATGTGCTTCAACCTATTTATATCTTCTTTAATTTCTCTCTTCAGTGTCTTATAATTTTCTCAGTACAGATCTTTTTCTTCTTTGGTTAAATTTATTCCTAAGTATCGTATAGTCTTTGAAGCAATTGCAAATGGGACTGTTTTCTTAAATTTTCCTTCTGATATTTTATTATTGGTATATACATATGCAACTGATTTCTGAATATTAATTTTGTATCCTGCTACTTTACTAAATTCATCTATCAGTTCTAATAGTTTTTTAGTGGAGTCTTTGGGGTTCTCTATAGATAGTATCATGTCATCTGCCTATAATGGCAATTTTACTTCCTCCTTACCAATTTGGATGCCTTTTATTTCTTTTTCTTGTCTGATGCTGTGGCTAGAACTTCCAGAACTATGTTGAATAGAAGTGGAGAAAGTGGGCAGCCTTGCCTTGTTCCTGATCTTAAGGGGGATGGTTTTAGTTTTTTCCCATTGAGTATGATGTTAGCTGTAGTTTTATCATATATGGCCTTTATTATGTTGAGATATGGTCCCTCTGTTCCCACTTTCTTAAAATTTTTTATGACAAATGGCTGCTGGATTTTGTCAAATGCTTTTTCTGTATCTATTGATGTGATCACATGATTTTTTTTTTTTATTTTGTTAATGTGGTGTTTCACATTAATTAATTTGCTGGTGTTTAACCAACCTTGCATACCAGGAATGAATCCCACATGATCATGGTGTATGATCTTTTTAATGTATTGCTTAATTTTGTTTGCTAATATTTTGTTAAGGATTCTTGCACCTATGTTCTACTTCTCATGTTTGTCTGTACATATTTATATTGTTTTTTAACCACTCTCTGCACCAAAATGTTTACCTTTTGCCATGGTCACCTAGTGGGAATGTCTGTCCTTTTCATTCAGCAATGACTTAGTGAAGTTTTGGGAAATGTTGATTCCTGAATCATTTGCATACTTTCAATAAAATGATTTCTGTATTAGGTGGCTCACAGCTCCACACTTCTGCCAGATAAAACTGAAAGCTTTGAGGATGAGGCTGATGTGCTTGTGTTTCACCTCCCTAAAGATCTACTGCCCGCCTGGCATAATCCCATCTGCCACTTATTGTTCTACCACCAAATACCTAATCTACCCTTGTTTAAAGGGATCCATTTAGGCTATAGTGAAGATCATTGTTCTATTATTAAATGCAGTTGTAATGTTGTCTTAAGCAGTCAGTAGCTCATCTAGAATGACTCCTGTGGAGTTCTTACCTTAGCACAATATCTGGAAATCCTGCCTAAAATGGTCAACAATCAGGGGACTATCATCTTTCAGAATACATCAGGGCTTACTTTCCTATTTGTATACTACCACCTGTGCTGTCATTTTTGGTTTACTTGGCTAACTAAAGAATATTTTGACAAATTACCTTAAAATTAGTATCTTAAAATACTAAGAATGAAAACTCATATATAAATATCCAAATATATCTTACACAATTAGGCATTATTATTCAAGAAAACCAGCATAAATACTTCATTTTGAAATATATGCTTAACATATGTTAAAGAATATGGATAGTTCAAGAAAGAAAAATAATAGGCTGAGTGAAATGAAAAAGAAGGAAAAAGCAAAGGATTTTGTAAAGACAATCAGAAAGACTAACATGGCTGGAGTGAATAATCCGTATGAGAAGAAACAATAAGTTAAGAAAAGTTTTCCTATTTCTTTTGAACAAATCTGAGTATCTTTTAATGGGCAAAGACATCAGTACTCTTTTGGAGTCTGTGGGACAGACTCAATCCTGAGATTGCTACGTAGGATCTTCTGCTTAAGTTCAACACTATTCTCTTCAATAATTCTGGATACTGTATATTATAGCTTCACTTTTTATAAAATGTTTTCAGTTTCCTAATCTGAGTTGATGCTTAAAACTGTTAGAAAATAAGTTTAGAAGAAAACTTTATTCTCAATTTGCAGATGAGGGGTAGAAGACACTGAGTCTGTCTCGTGAGAAATGAATCCTAAAGAAATGATCCTTTCCACCAGGCTGACAAAAACTCTCATTGGGATACTTGAGTAATGGCTCCTTTCTTCACTATTTTCCCCAGAATATATTCTCATGACCACAAAGGACATTCTTGGACATTTTCTGGAAGCTTCTTTTTCAATAAATTGGTCCTAATAGTCTATTGCTCTTGACATTGGTGACCATTCTGTCTCCTCAGCCAAATTATGACATACAATTTCCATTGAAGTAACTTTCAGTAACACTGGAAAAAGTCACCTCTTTTAAATAACGTACATTCTCATGCAGACTCAAGTTCATAATCTTCAAGCATTCAACATGTGCCAGGCCTCTATATTATATTTTATAACGACCTATCCTGTGCTCCTGACTTCTCTACACTGCTTGTTGGAATTCCACAATGTCTTTCTTATTATTTGTGTTTAAGGTTTAGGTCAGTGTTTGTAATAAAATGGTAATACCACTGGGAGAGGTAACCTATTAAACACTGCCAGTCATTTAAACATTTTCTGATCCTACCTTGAAAACATGTAGATAAAAAGATAGAGAAGACAGTATGTATATCCTAATCTAACCTGAGTCATTCTTGATCACTCTGAGCCGAGCCTGTTAGAGGAAAGTCAGAGTGATGTTAATGCATGATTGCTTAGAAATTCCATCGTGCTCCCTCCTCTCCACAGCCTGTTCCAGCTGTAGCTCAATTAAATTCAACAGTTCACAGGTGTTCAACGAAATGCTTTCAACATAAAACCTCAGTTAATTTTAGGGCTCTTCACTCTTTTTAGTGCTCTTTAAATTTGAAATATTCTTCTAACAAATAAGTCACGCTTACAATAAAGAAAAAACGCAAGGAATAATTATGAGGATGCTAATAATTATAAAAATATTGGCAATAATTGAAAGGAAAGACTCTCTCAGCACCAGATAGAATTCCAATACATTTAAATCAAATCAGAGAAAAATATTTTCTTGATTGAAGTGGATGGAGGGTGAGAGAGGAATACCATGGCACTTATTTTTGAGGAAAGTAAAAAGAAAATACAATAATTCATATTCATATTTTTGGCATAGTTGAATCATTATCCCACCCACTCCCCAACACTTCCTGCATTCAATCACTTAGACTGAATCTCATGTACTCATACCCTATCATTTCTGGACAGTGAATGTCCCAGGAGTCTACATAATCTCAGTCTTAATCCAGAGAAAGGAAAAGGTGACAGCCAATGAATTTTCCTCCATTTACAATTACAAATACATTAACATATTCATATAGACTTTGGAATTATTACAGATAAGTAAGGTCTGTAAGAACAGGACACAAAATAGGTGACCTTTACATTATACAAGTCTGATCCTAAGTACATGTCCAGTACATGAAGAGGTTCTTGCTAAGATCTAAACTCTGAGGCTCTTTGCTGTCTAGGAACTTAAAATAGATGAATTTTCCAGGGGCAAACCAAGGTTAAACTCATTCATTCATCAAATACTTATTGAGTACCTACTCTGTTCTGGAAGCTGAGGTGTAGCAGTAAACAAAACTAAAGACCTTGCCTTAGGGAATCTTATGGCAGGTAATAAATATATAAAACAACTAAATCATCTATTATGTTAAAAGGCATGTTGGGGGGGGAGGAAAAATTCAAGCAAGGAAAGAAGAATCTGTAGTTCAAAGGAAGAGGTAAGGGTAAGAAATATGGGAAGTAGTAAAAAGCAAGTTCACTTACTTCATTTATCTCAGAAAACCTTATGTTTGTTGGGTGAATCCTGTATTAAATGTAGACTTATTTGTATTTACTGAAATGTGGTTATAGAAGGAGAACTGACTCTGGGTGGTGAACACACAATTTGATATATAGATGATGTATTACAGAATTGTACACTTGAAACCTATGTAACTTTACTAACAATTGTCACCCCAATAAACTTTAATGTTAAAAAAAAAACAAATTAGAACTAGGAAACTGCTATTTTCATTTAGTGATGATGATGATGATAATTAAACTTTCTCGAACAGTGATTATGTGACAAAAACTGCTAAATTACTTTGCAGAAATTACTTCATGCGATATTCCCAAACTTCATTAGATTATTAATGCTACCATATCAGCTTTAAGATCAGAAAATGTGGTTGAGACACAAAATAATTCAAGCAATTCCAGATAGTATCAAAGCTGAAATTGAATCTGTTTTTAATTCCCAATATAAGCCAGTATTTATTCATATATATACCATGTCATTTTAAAATATATTCTAAATTCATTTATTAATTTTTCAATTTATTCTTTTTAAAAAATAGAAAAAGGTTTTGTATGTTTCATGGATTTGTAACAACTCTTTTTTATTATGCAACTATTAGATATATATTCCAGAAAATGTAGAAAAAATGCATAGGAAAAGTATAGGGGATCCTGTAGACTTGAAATCATTTTGTATGTTTTCTTTATTAGCTTTCTATACCTACAAATAGATCATGGACATTTCTCCATATCATGAAATACTTTCCAAGGACATATTTATTTAATGAGTACAGAGCAGTTATCCATATGAACCTATCATAATTCATCTAAACAATCCATTATAGTGAGAAATTGAGGTAGGTTTCCTTTTTGTTTCTGTTTATATAAACATAGCGTTAATTACATTTTCACTGAAAATAAATCATTTTATTAAGATAATACCTAAATATGAAATAGCTACATGAAAACAATAGATAATTGGAGGTATTATATTTCACTACCCTACCACCCCACCCCAGAATATTTGAATCATATCATATTCCCAGTGAAGCATCTCAGCATGCTCATTTCTAACACTCCAGTGAATAATGTAGATATATAAGTACATGTACAATGTATGTTATATATTTATTGACTTTATAATTATTTTCTAAAAATAGCTTATTTATACAAACATGTTTTATTTACTGACAATACCTAACAGGTCAGGAATTTTCTTAAGTGCTTCAAATATATTAATTAATTTTAATTCTTGAAACAATCTTATACATAATAAGTTAAATGGTTTTTTTAAAAAAACTTTGTGGAATGCTGAGTAATGGCTCTCCATTGATATACATGTCTTAATCCCTGGAACCTATAAATATGTTATTTTACATGGCAAAAGAGAATTTGCAGATGTGATTAAGTTAGGGATCTTGAGATGAGATTATTCTGGATTTTCTGGGTGGGTTCAATGTAATCATGAGGGTCCTTATAAGAAGGAGGCAACAAGGTCACATCAAAGAAAACTGTACAAGGTAGAAGCAAAAGTTAAAGTGACATGGACCATGAGCCAAGGAATGCCGACCGTCTCTAGAAGATGGGAAAGGCAAGGAAATGGATTCTTCCCTGGAACTTCTAGAAGGAACACAGCCTTTCCAACCCTTTTTGGACTTCTGATCTCCAGAGCTGTATGAAAATAAATCTGTGCTGTTTTAAGTCACTAATTTTGTGGTAGTTTGTTATAGCCACAATAGGAAACTAACATGGATTTTAGGACCCAGAAATGGGATGCCGCTGTAACACATATCTAAAAATGTAAAAATGACACTGAAATTGAATACTGCATAAAAGCTGGAAAAAATTTTGAGGCACATGAATGAAACTACTTTGATTGACTTAAACTGTTAGCAGAAACATGGATGTTAATGACTTTACTAGTGAGGATTCAAAAAAGGGAGGGGACAGTAGAGAAATTCTGTATTGTCATAGACAATACTTAAATCATCACAAAGGGACTGTTGGTAGCCATTAAAGGTACAGTCCATGAAGATTCAGAAGGAAGTGAAGAATACGTTATTGAAAAATGGAGAAACAGAGATACTTGTTATTTAAAGGTAGAAACTTAGTTAAATTGTGTCCTACAGTTAGGCAGAAAGCAAGAACTAAGGCAATGAACTTGGATACTTAGCTGAGTTAGTTTCCAAGCAAAGTGTTGAGAGCATAGCCTGCTTTTGGTTTCTTGCTGATGGTAAAATGGGATAAACTGAGAGAACAACAATTAAGCAAAAACAAACAAAAACAAAACAAACAGAGCTTGATGATTTTGGAAATTATCAGTCTATCAAAACTGCAAAGGATGCTAAAATTAACAGATACACTGTCAATACGGCTGCATATATATATTTTTTCAGATTAGTGTTTTGGATTTCTTTGGATAGATACCCAGGAAAAGGTAAAGGGATTAGAAAGTACAAATTAGTAGTCAAAATATAGGCACAGGGATACGAAATACAGCTTGGGGAATATAACCAATAATGCTGTAAAGATTATGTAGTGTGCCAGATCGGCACTGGACGTATTAGGGAGAGCACTTCATAGACTGTGTGGTTGCCTAACCCACTGCGCTATACACCTGAAGCTGAAGTTGAATGTCAACTATAATTAAATATGTATTTTATAAAAAAGAAAGAGAGAGAGATACACTGTCAGAAGAGCATGCCCTGGAGAAAAAAACTCAAGGGCCAAGTACAAACTTAGCTAGTGTCTTGGAAGGATCAAAAGTTTAGAGTATTCAAAAGTATTAGAGTATTCAAAAGTTTAGAGCTCTTTGAAGATACTAGGTTTAGGTCCCCTCAGCATCTCAATAGAAAACAAAAATGTGGATTCAATTATCTAGGAAAGACCTGTTTAGAAGTGTCTTGTTCCTGCACTGACACTACATGATATCTCAAAAAAAAATCAATTACATAAATACCTAGTATGTTTAGGCTACTTACTTTTGTGTTTTTCCTGCATGATGCGCTTTGAAAGGTAGGAAAGAAAAATAAACTTAATGATTGGTTCCAAATATATATATATATATATATATATAAATTATTTGAGGATTTAAACACTTTTAAAATATAAGAGACAAATAGAGAAAATAAATAATAATTAAATGATTCACTGTGTGGTCTAACATTATAGTAGCAGTTAAGCAAAGAGGGAAATATGTGGAGAGCTTGAGTCTTGCAGCAGGGAGGTAGATTTAAACTGGACATGTAAAGATGGATGTTATTTTCATGTCGAGCAGAGTTGGAGACAAGCAATGAAGAAAAAAGAACATTGGGATAAAAGGTATAAATTGGTTTAAATAAAATAATTAGTTTTGGAATTGAGAAAGATTATATTAGATGGGTAAAGTATGGTCAGAATATATTGAAGATAAAGTTTAGTTATTTCTCTTTTATTAGAGGGGTAGTAGGGAATCATTGAATGGATCAACTTACTGGAGACTTGAATCAATCGTACTTTTGTTTGCTTTCAGATAAAAAGTTTATCTTTTACATTTCACAATCCACCATGTTGAGGACATGTATATCTTAACTATTAAATTTATGAAAGTATAAACAGAAGTATGTATATTTTATAATCACAAAAATATTTAATTATTTTTATGTGATGCATATTTATATTTCAGCGCATGTGTATTTGGGCACATAAAACATTAACTGTGTAAGAATTCCAAGTCTGTTTATAAAGGATTGCAAATAATTATGTTGAAAATTCTTGTACAGTAAATTAACCATCAAGCCACTGTCTACCTAGAGGTGGAATGTGTCACAGTTGTAGGATTTATTTGCTCTTGTTAAGATCCAATTAATTTTGTTCCTGTTATTTTTTGTTTTTTTCCATCAAATAATGCTTTCCAGAAGATTTATCTTTGTCCAATTATTTTATAATTACTCTGACTTTTTAAAAGAAACAACTGTCTTAGATTCATAGACATTTTGAAGTATTTAAAACCCAGTTTGCTAAAAAGAGGCAGATAATAAAATCATTGAGCTTTGTTTTCCATTTGGAATAAAAGCATTAGTATTGCTTTAAAATGTACTAATTAAGCTGGCTTCAGATCCTTCAGGAGTTGGCATCTGAATAATCTGATTTCATGGTCTTTGGTTTTCTGCCTTTTAGCCCACATCTGCATAAAATAGAGCAAATCATGTCAAGCTTCATGTACTGCTTTTACCTAATAAGGCTAGTCTACAACTTTAGCTGTGCTAGAGTCATACATTTATTACCCTTCTTATGCTCATCTCTCTACTTTTTGGATATCACTATGCCTGGATTTTTGCCTACTTACTCTCTTCCACTTTATGTTCAACACAGATATATTCCCAAAAGTAACTTTGTGAAACTACTTTCACCTCTTTCTGTGTGCTCCTTTAATTTATACATAGAAAATTCTGAGACATGTTGACAAATTTGTAAACAGTGAATTGTCACATCTTTTATGTAGCCTAGGGTTCAAGATTCTCAGAAAGTCCCCTAAATGTGCATACATAATCTTCAAATAAAATGTTATGTAAACAACAAACACATGTAAAAAGCAACACAAGGAAATAAAATGAAAAATGTTAACTATAACAGTCAGAGCTGATTTGTATTCCCCTTTTCCCACCACCATAATCCCATATAATACTGGATAAAATAAATTATTCTTAATAGCTCTACTTTAAACAAAGACAAGAACATTTTTAAGTGTTAAAATAAATAAATAAATCAGAGTCAGAGGGGTAAATATATGCTCATGGCGTGCTAATTTATAGGGCTAACAGACTTAAAGGATCTGGAGATTTGGGGCTATAGCTATATTGCCCACATAAATAATCAGTTCCTGTCCCCAAGGGCAAAAGGAAAAGTAGAACTAAAGCAATCATCATATAATTTGACTCTAAAATTACTCTAAGAGAAGAAGAAATAAGAAAAATATTACTCTTCTCACTGCCCCAAAAGGTACAAGATATTCATCCTATTTCACTAACTTTGAAAAAATACTTTCTATTAATAAATCTTAACTACAGTTACAAACTTCTTCTTGTGATCAAGATGGAGTAACAGCACATAATTTCTCTCTTGTCCGTCACAATTATAAAAACAAAAACAGAAAAAAAAAATGAGAGAATAGACTTTAGACAATGAACATCACGCAGCAAATGACAGCAAACACTGAAAGAGAGGAAACAAATGAAGAGAGCCATTTGATTGCTCTAGCTTAGTGGCTGGAGAGAGTTTCTAGACTGCAGTACAGAGATAGGAGAACCATCTCCCTAAGTTGGGAAGACAGATCTAGGTAGATCTGTCTACCTAGATCTAGGTAGGACAGATCAAAGTAGTCAGAGCTCACAGGGCAGAGTACTGAAGAAGAGGGAGCAGTAAAGAGAGGGTGGGTTTTTTTTTGTTTTTGTTTGTCTTGTTCCCTTGTTGTTTTCAGTTTTATATACCACATATCAGTGAAATCAGAACTGACTCTGGGTGATGAACACAGAATGTGATATATAAATGATATATTACAGAATTGTACACCTGAAACCTATGTAACTTTACTAACAGTGGTCACCCAAATAAAGTTCAATTAAAAGAGAGAGAGAGGAGAGAGAGAGAGAGAGAGAGAGAGAGAGAGAGAGAGAGAGAGAGAGAGAGAGAGCTTCGTTAATCTGCCAAAGGTCTAACTTGATGCTGAAGCTGAGCATTGATCAGCACATGCATGTTAGGAAACTATCCAAGACCTGGAAATGAGCAACCCAAAAGGAGTTCCCACCAGCTTAAAAAAAAAAAAAAAAAAAAAAAAAAAAAAAAGTCTTCTAATTCACTGGACATTGGGTTAAGTAATAGTAAAAAGGGAACTTCCCCAGAAATAGCACAAAGGCAGGACTAGATTAAGGTAGGTCTTGTCCTGTCTACTAAAGCTTAAAAATAAAATTTGGAAAAAAATAAAGTGGTTTCCAAGTAACTTAACTGCATCTCAGAACAAAGTTCAATAATTGTTATAGGAATGTGAAAATATCTAAGACCCCAAAGGTAAATTCACAATATCTGACACCTTATAAAATATTACCAGGCATAAAAAAAGAAAGGACAATGTGATCCCTAATGAAGAGATAAATAAATCTATACAAGATGATATAGGAATGACATAGATTTTATACTTAGTATATAAGGACATTAAAACAGTTTTAATTTTATGCCATGTTTTCAAGACGGTATAGAAAAAAAGTAAGCATATTAAGTGGGACATAGAAGAAATTTTAAAATGGCTCAAATTGAACTTCTAGGTATGAAAACCACAATGTCTGATATGAAAAATTACACTTGATCATAAGAATGTCAGATTATACATTGCAGGAAAAAGGTTAATAAACATGAAAACACAGCAGAACTAATTATCATAAAATGCAAATTAAAACCACAAAGAGATATCACCTCATACCTGTGAGAATGGCCATTATCAATAAACCAACAAACAAATGTGGGCGAGAAAAGGGAACTTTCATGCCCTGTCAGTGGGATTGCAAATTGGTACAGCCACTATGCAAAACAGTTTGGAGCTTCCTGAAAAAGTTAATAACAGGACTACGTTATAAACCAAGAATTCCACTTCTGGATATTTACCTGAAGAAATCCAAAACACTAATTTGAAAAGATATGTGCACCCCTATATTCCCTATAGTACTATTTACAATAATCAAGATATGGAAGGAAACTAAATGCCAATCGATAGATTATTGGATAAAGAAGTGTTACATATATACAATGGAATATTACATAGAAAATAATGAAATCTTACCATTTGCAACAACGCTAATGGGCCTAGAGGATATTATCCTAAGAGAAATAAGTCAGACAGAGAGAGACAAATACCATAAAAGGATTTTTTTAAAAAAATCATTAAAAACCCAGTAGAGTTCCTGCTATATGTAAGCACTTAGTAAACAATACTTGGTTTCATGGTAGTAAAGTACATTTGTACCTTGATGCAAGTTCTGAGTCTACGCTTCTTTCCTGCTGAACACTCATCTACTAGTCTCATCCAGTTAAATTAGTAATATCAAAGAATTAAGATCAAGGGTCATCATTCCTAATCAAATTTTAGATAGGATCACTCAAAATGTAATCTTTTAAAGATAACGCAAATATAGGCTCCGTATACATATTCATTATTAAAACATTATTGGTTTCTCAAAGGTATCGGTACTCTTTTAACTGAATCTCATCAAAATCAGAAGTTCATTATAATTTTGGCAAATATGAATCAGACATAGGTGAAAATCAAAAAAAAACTTTTGCTCAAGAACTTTACAAATTTATTTGATTCAGAAGAAGCAGACAATGCAGCCTTTTTTAAATTAAGAAAATCTAGGTGAACAAATATATTTACAAATGTAATTTAATGCAACTTTATCTATTTGGGAATTATATAGTGTGCTCAACACACTTCATTATTATTAATCCTTTCTAATTACCAACAAATTCCTTTGGGGAGTTTTTGCTGGTTTATGTTCCACATGCAATTGGGGATAGATATATAACTTGCAGTAAATACTAAGTCAATTCTAAAATGTCTGTGTTCTTTGAACTGTTTTCTTTTTAATAAACAGGTGTTTAAATGATGTTAAGCTATTTATTTAAACAACAAGCATGGGACTTCAAATTAGTGCAGCCATATGGAAAAGAGCATGGATTTTCCTTAAAAAACTAAAAATAAAACTACCTTATGATCCAGCAATTCCACTCCTAGGTATCTATCCGGAGAAATCCAAAACTCTAATTAAAAAAAAAAAAAACTTTATGCACGCTTATGTTTATTGCAGCACTATACACAATAGCCAAGACATGGAAACAACCAAAATGCCCACTGGTAGATGATTGGATTAAGAAACTGTGGTACATTTATACAATGGAGTATTACGCAGCCACAAAGAAGAAAGAAATCTTACCATTTGCAACAACATGGATGGACCTAGAGGATATTATACTTAGTGAAATAAGCCAGACTGAGAAAGACAAATACCATATGATCTTACTTATATGTGGAATCTAAAGAACAAAATAAATAAACACGTAGACTCATAGATACAGAAAACAAACTGATGGTTGCTAGAAGGGAGGGAGATTGGGAGAGTGAGTGAGAAAGGTAAAGGGATTAGGAAGTACAAATTGGTAGTTACAAAATAATCACAGGGATGTGAAATACAGTATGGGGAATATAATCAATAATGTTGCAAAGACTACCTATTATGTAATGTCACATGGGTACTAGACTTATCGGGGGGATCACTTCATAAATTGTGTAAATGTCTAACAACCATGCTGTACACATGAAACTAATATAAAATAATATTAAATTTCAACTACAATTTAAATATATATATATTTACAAGATGTAAAGTACAGCAGAGGGAATATAGCATTCCCTATTACAATGGTATTGTATAGCTTTGTACGGTGTCAGATGGGTAGTAGACTTGCTGGAGTTATCACTCTGTGAGGTGTGTAAATGTCAATCACTGTGTTGTTTTGTACACCTGAAACTAAAAAAAAAAAAAAAAACAAAAAACAAGAAAGAAAAAAACAAAACAGTGAGCATACATGATGGAGTAAATGGTACTGGACCTTCCTATGCTAAATAACCAAATATATGAAAAGGTTTGTTTTCAGGTAAAGTGTACCAGGCAGCACAGCCTATGATCTCTGAGAAAAGGCAAGCAAATTAAGGGGGAGCCCTGTTATCCCACTGGTTCCTGGCTTAAGATTTTTATCAAGAGCATGAGTTAAGGCAACAGATAATAGAGTTGAGGAATGTTGAAGTGCACAGATTTTACAGGGCAGATTATCAGGGCTTCAGAAATCTGCTTAGAATTCCTCTTGGATCTTTATTTGAATATTAAGGTATACATGTTTGGGGTCAACTACACAGGGCCAGGCTAATAATTACTGGGCAAAGAACTACTATCAGCAAGCAGTAAACTGACCAATTTTCAGAACTCACTGATTTACATTTCCACTGAGGTGATGTAACAGTTGGTTTCTGCACATTTTTGACATTTGTTATTTTGAAAACTTAAAATAAAGATATCTGTTTGATGAGTATGATATATAAATTGTAGTCAGCCAAGAGGTGAAAGATCACATTAAATATCTATGGCATTCAGTAGCATCTCCAAAAGAGCCATGCCTTAGTAGATGGAATTAGAACAAAAATACTTTAAAACATTTATAACAAAATATTCAAGGATTTAAAGAAAAACATGAACATAATGTAGAAATAATGGAAATTATTATAAAGAACCCAATGGAGCATCTCAATTATAAAAACACTGCAAAAATAAAATGAAACAAATTTACAGAATGAGCTTATCAGTAGATTTGATTCTGAAGAATGAAGATCAGTACACTTGAAGACACAGAAAAAAAAGAAGACAAAGAAAAAACACGAAGTACAAGAATTTTAAAAGGCTGGTTTGAGGGCAAAATAAGGAACAGAATCTTAGCAAAAAGTGGTGGTGTAACAACCTTATTTTTGGAATTCCAGTAGAAACAAAAATATGGAAAGGAAGAAGAAAACACTGAAAACTGTGTTAACACATATACACACATACGTACTTTTCCATAAAGTATAGTGTTTCATATTTAAATACATTTTTATATAACAAAGAGGAAGGAAGGAAGCAATCATGTATAAAACCCCCAAGGAAATTCAGATGAACACTGACATTAGTGTTTGACTTAGAAATTAACAGATGTTTGTGACCTTAAATATAATGTGAATACAGAGACAGTAACTAAACAGATTAGGATAAAGATATGGATGATTTAAATTATTATTTTTAACTGTGTGTTATAGTTTTATTAAACATAAATGTGTACAAAATAATACAGTGCATACCCGTATAATTAAGCTAATTTAAGAAACATTAAAATTGAATAGAACTTTGTAATATTCTCCTTTGTTTAGATTTTCCCTCCCTTGCCTACCAGGTATGATTCCTGTCAGGACTTCTTAACCATTTCTGTGCTTTGGTGTATAGTTGGGTGACACATAATTTTAAAAAACAAAGAGTCTTTTATGCATACTTTTAAACGGTGTACAAAGTAAACATCATGTATATATTACTGTGGGTTTTTTCCATTGATATATTCTATTGATATATTCTATTTTAATATATATGAACTGTACGCAAGTTGACATGTGTTTCTCTAGTGTCTTTATTATTAATTGTTACTGCATAAATATACCCCTATCTTTATCAGTTCTTCTTTTTTTTTTTGCTTGATATTTTTGTTGTTTCTGCTTTTTTAATATTAAAAAAAGATGCTTTTTTGTAAATATCAGCTTATGTACATGTATAAGATTTTCTCTAGGCTTCACTCGTAAACACACAGGAACAATTTCGCGAATTTAATTGTCAGACTTCGTATGTTTGGATTATTGGGTCCTAGGATATATAACTTTTCAAATTTGCTACTGTTTGCTACACAATTTCACATTTGTAATTCTTCCCAATTGTAGATTAGATTGTACCAATTAACATTCCCCATAGTAGAACATAGTAGTTATGTTGTGGCACACCTTTGGCAATTCTTGTTATTTTTACAACTTAAAACAATGCTTATTTGATGGGTATGAAAAAGTATCATTTTATGTTTTCTAATTGACAGTTTAGTGTTTAATAGTGAAGGTGGTCATCTTTACTAATATTCATTGGCAATTCAGTTATCCTTTTTTGTGGATTATCTGTTACATTTTTTTGCACATATTTCTTATACTTTTTGTCTTTACTTCTTGTAGTTTTTTATTTATATGTTTTATATCTTAAAATTGCTTAAAGGTATTATAATTATCTTTTCATGGAATATAGTTGTATTTTAATTTTTCTAGTTGTTATTAAGCAAAATTTTATTTCAAATATAGTCAACTTAGCAATACTTTCATTATAATTTGATATTTTGTGTTAAGAAATTATTTTATTTCCAAAGTTATCGATATGTTATTGTGTGTTTTATTCTAAAAGTTTCAAGTTTTCTTGTCATAGCTAATATTTAATTCATCTATAATCAAACTGTCTACATGGTGTGAGGTAAGAATCAATCTATTATTGTATTATTATTATTATTATATTATTATTATTATTATTATTATTATTATTATCCTAGCAGGATTTATTAACTTTTTCATCTTTCAAACACAGGTCTGCAATGTCAGCTACGTCAACATTTGTGTCTTTTTCTAAGATCCTTATTCTATTACTTCAGTTAAATTGTTTAGCTGAGCCTCACTTTTATTTTGTGGGCAATTACAAGTTAACATTTATCTGGGGATATCCATGACTACACAAAGAAGACAAATGCAAATCTATGTAAAGGCAGGTGAATGCTTCTTAATTCTTAAAAGACACCTTTTTGAATCCACAGCTCATTTCAGGAGGGTTGGTGAATGTTGTCTCCCTTTGATGATTTTTTGTCCATCCAATCTTTTCACTGAGAATTTCACTGTATGAGTTCCAGTTTTAGGTTGGTGTGCCAATTCTCAAGGTGCTTGAACAACTACTAAAATATTCTCTCAGTGATCACTGTCTGCATAGGCTTAAGTGTCTGACTTACCTATAGTTTCTTGGTGTCTTTTTATCTGTGACCACTGAGATTTCTCTTACTTTCTTGAGCAGTTAGAATGATTTAAGCAACACCACCAAAAACAAAGTGAAAGCAAATCAACCAACCAAATAAATAAAAGAAAAACAAATATTTGCTACAAAACGTTCAATATTCATAGGTGTTATGTATTGAGAGATTTTTTTTTTTCAGGTCATTTTATACATTGTGATTCCAGAATTCAAAGTCCAGACAAGTATTTCCAGAAGTGTTGGTATAAAAGATAGCATAAAAGGAAGCAGTTACTGGGCAGCATTTTTCCCCACACAATGCATATTTATTTTTTTATAATGGAGCATAAATCCCTTCAGATAAAGATGTGCTCTTTAATTCCCTACAGTCCCACACTCTCCCCATTTATTTTATGCCCTGTATGTCTAATTTATGTTATCTTTCTAGAGCCCATATGCATCGAACCTTGCAATACCTGATTTAAGCATTTAATTCTCTCCTTTCTATATTTATCCTACTCTTAAATTTGAAAAGCTTTTTACCTGATGATGGAAATAGAAGAAAACTTAGAGTAGGGTAAACTCCTTTCTCTTTGACTTCTATTATAATAATAGCACCTGCCTCAAACAGGTTTCCCTCCCTTTTCCATTTACCCACCTCTGTAAGCATTGTCTGAAGACCACTGATATTCAACATTCTCACAAGCCACAGCTCATTTAGAGCTCATATGTTCCTGACACTCTTCCTTTGTATTTTTCTCACATTCTTGTAGTCTTCTTTGGTTATATGTATCTCTTCTACCCTCTTAAAATTAAAAAAGGAAGGGAGGGAAGGGAATGGAAAGAAAAGGAAAGGAAAGGAAGGGAAAGAAAGGGAAGGGAAGGGAAGGGAAAGGGAGGGAGGAAAAAGGACATCTAGAATCTTGCAAAAATGTCTTTGTGTTTGCTTACTAGGCATCTTAGATAGCTCTCATTTAATTTGCTTTTTTTGGCTTTCTGTATGTGACCATAATTTTATTTTTGAGGTGCCAATTAATGTGGAATCATATTCTTAACCAAAGTTTCTGGTTATTGGACCATAGCTATACTTTATATGTAAAAATTTTCTTTCCAAAAGTTTGTGAGAATTGTCCAACTATGCTGAGCATTTCATTCCTTTCCTTTATCATCAAAGTTCTAAAATGACCTAGTTACATCTATATCAAAAACGTGTCATTCTTCTTGATGTTTTGTTTTCCGCTTATGGTTTCAAGTAGTTAAATATATCATAAATTATTATATAAGCAAAATGATACTATCAAAAGTGTCTGGATCAGTAAAATTCTCCAAAATGCCTTATATTTTCTCTGTGACAAAACTTTTAGAAAATAGTAGATGCTTTATAAAAAACATTAATATTGAATCAAAA
The DNA here is from genome assembly GCF_964194185.1 of Rhinolophus hipposideros. Taxonomy (NCBI): domain Eukaryota; kingdom Metazoa; phylum Chordata; class Mammalia; order Chiroptera; family Rhinolophidae; genus Rhinolophus; species Rhinolophus hipposideros. Next base: position 18,150,077 of record NC_138058.1, on the reverse strand, counting down.
CTAATCCAAATTGGGGGACTTTGTCAGCATATTCTTGACCCACTAAGAACAACATCTTACAACCCTTTTTGCTACATGTCCCATGTGTTAAATAGTAATTAGTGTTCAGAATGATGATACTGAGAACTGGCAAGACCTGAGTGTGATAAGTGATTTCACTACAGAGAAGCCACTAATATGTCTCCAGGGCTTTAGACAGTTTAGGAAAATTTTCTAGAATAAATCTTGACGTTTTTTTCAGTCACTCTTAGGCTCCCTGGAGAATCCATTCACTGGCTACTTAGATTTCCTAGGCATTATGAAAAAGCATCATCATCATCGTTATTATATATAATAATGACATACATGTGAGCTTTGGTTACACACACACACACACACACACAATCTGCCTTGAGGCATGAAAGTCCAGGGGAACTGAATCCACTACAGAGCTGCTCAGGAGTGAGGCTGTGGACCGTATATTGGCTAAGTTAAATAAACCTTGCTGTTTTATTCAATAGTTTAAGAAAAAGATCCAAAACAAAGGATAATTTTAAAGTTACATATGTTCAAGAATATTCTAATTTAGTTCGAGTGATAGGGAATTCTTGCTTGAAATAATACCTCTGAATGCCCCTTGCAAAGCAACATGTATCACACTTTTTCTTGAGTATAACTTATTTCACTAAAAAAGATCTGAAGAACATAACTGCATAAAGTGTGAAGTTAAATGAAATTGACAGCTCTCCTCCACTTTCCAATAAATTCTTGACTGGTAGTTTCAGTTTAGAGGTGCATAGTTGCCCAGAGTAATAGATGAAGGACCATGGAATAGCTACCTAGGGAAACAGCTATTACCTGTATCTCAGATGAGCACTCTGAGGCACAACAATAAACCAAGCAGCGTGCCCCCTCCTGCAGCAGCTGCCAGTACTCTTACTTGAAGTAGCCAGATTTCAGGACCAGCATAGGGACACAGCCAGCAGAGCGCCCACTTTCAATAATTCTAGCTGACAGCAGAGTTTTACAACAATAGAGCAATTAAGAATCCATTGCTTGTTATATTCTCCACCATACTGCACTTTTGCTTTTGGGTGACTCTCTTCGGGAGTTTTGTGAACTTGAGATAAGGGTAGGAACTTATTTCATATCAGGAGGATGGTTCTGTGGCAGAACTTACAGCATGTCTTAGGTTTTATAAGTTGATCAGTTTGGGTACCGTTAGCCAGTTTTCCAATTGAAGCATTATTACCCATATAACTGAAAACCTAAACCTTGGGATACAGATTATTATAAGTACTGGAAGCTCCTCAACCATGTTACATCCTTTCCTCCAAAACTTGCTCACCTACATCTATTCCTAAACTTCGTAACACATGTGCTGTCACTTTTGTCATCTCTTTCCCTCTCTGTCTATATTTAATGCTACCGATTCTACATCATAAATCAAACTTAAATTTCTTCAGTTTCCTTTCTCCCATGGTCATGATCTCAGAAGTCAACATTTTTTTTTTTTTTTTTTTTTAGCGAAATACTACAAATGCCTAAATGGTCTGTGGGTCTCCAGCTTTGTTCCTCCTCCATTCCTCTCTCCACATTTAAGCCAGTGACCTGTTTTAGAAATACACAACAGATATGCCCTTTGCCAGTTTTTAGCTACTTTCAGTATAATCTAAATGCATTCATGCGGGCATTCAGGGACTTAAGGCTCCAGCCTTTGTTTAATTCACTGGCATCAACTCCTCCCACACCTTTCAAGCACTCTAGTCACGCGGCCATTATTTCCACTCCTAGTTTTTAAACAGGCCATAATCTCACATTCCTTCTGCCTTCCCACATGCCTTTCTTTGACCTGGAACATTGCCTAGCATTTCAGCACCTTACTCCTCCATCCTCCTCATACCTGGCTTCCTAAATCTGGCTCCCTTCCCCCTTCTCAGTTTTTAGTTGAGAAGTTGCTCCTTCCAAGTGTTATTTCTGGATTCTCTCAACCAGGGGGCAGCAAGATTTTTCTGCAAAGGGCCGATAGTAAATATTTTAGTTTTGCAGACCACATAAGATCTCAGTCACATACTCTTTTCCTTGTTGTTTTGTTTTATTTACAACTCTTTAAAATGTTAAAAGTATTCTTAGCCCTCAGGCCATCCTGAAACAGTCCAGAGCAGAATTTGTAACAGATTCTAATTTGCCAACCCCTGTTCTACACACTTCTTTGTATATGTTCTCAAAAGCACCCCACTCTTTCCTTAAAATAACACTTATTAACATTGCAATCATTGAAAACGTGACATTTTTAAGTGATTTCAAATTTTAAAAAAAAGTTTAGCACTATATACCCTTCACCTAGCTTCCCCTTGTATTAGCATATAACCATGGTACAGTTATTAAAACTAAGAAATTTAAATTGGCACAACACTGGTAACTGAATTTAGAAAGTTATTTGGATTTCATAGTAAGTAGTCTTCCCACTAATGTCCTTTGTTAGTTACAAAATCCAGTACAGAATAAAACATTGCATTTAATTATTGTGTCTTTTTTGTCTTTTCTAATCTATGATATTTAATCAATAGCTTTTGTTGTTGTTGTTGTTTTTATAACACTGATACTCTTCAAGAGCATTGGCCATATTTTATGCATCTCTCAGTTTGGCTATTTCCCCCGCAATGTTTACTCATGATTAGACTGTGCTTATGGATTTTGAGGAAGAATACCACAGAATACCATGTTCCCTCCTTCTCACCTCATGTCCGGAGGTACGTGATATTAACACAGCTTATTTCTAATGATGTTAGCCTTGATTACTTGGCTGAGGTAGCATTTGCCAGTTTTATCCTTCATAAAGTTACTATTTTTCCCTTTTTATCATTTATTCTTTGGAAGCAAGTCACTGTGTTTCAATCACCAGCCTACTCTTAAGAGGGCATATTGCATATTTTGTGACTTGACTCCTCTATGGTATCTAAAGAGCAAGGACTTTTTTTTTTTTGTCTTGCTTATTTTTGAACCCCCAGCATGTTATCAGGTATCAGGTACTAGCTGATTAATTTCGATGGAGTAAATAACTTGTTCTGACCATCAGCCTTTCCTCTCTACAGCTTGCCACAGTTTGTGCGGCAGCAGTATAAAAAATAAATAAATAAATTATATATATATATATAGTGTATATATATATATATATATATATATACTATATATATGTATGTATATATATATACATATATTATATATATGTATATATATATATGTATTATATAGGAAAAATAGGAAACCAACAAGGAACCAACAAGGAATAACCAAAAATAACCAACAAGGAAAAACAACCAACAAGGAGATAAAGAAACAAATAAAACCCCTAGCCTGGAGGCAAAAATCATGAATTTCAAAAATTCTATCTATTTATTACTTGTATATTTGAGTAAGTAAGAGCTATTTGGAATCTTTGAAATTTCATTCTTGGCAAAGGCAGAGAATAATGGAGTTTTCAGAGCATCCGTGCTGGAACCTGATTGCCTGGACTCCAATTTACCAACCATGCAACTTTGAATAAGTTACTTTCCTTCCTCTGAGTCATTTTCCTCATCTATAAAATAAGGATCAGACTAGAACTCCGTAAGTTCTATCATCTATTTCATAAATTATCTACGTCATGAAATTATTTAAAGGACTAAATATGCTAGCATATAGAAAACCTTTAGAATACCACTTGGGTCTATACATGCTTATTATCATTATTATTATTACTATTGCTATTATTAGATATGCTTTAGGCATGGACAGGCAATTTATATAAATACGACCTTTAAAACTTCAAAGTTCAAAATCATGGCTTTCTTTGCAAAGGTCACAGTCCAAGTTATTATCATGGAGTATTCGGTCCAAAACAAAGTGTACAAGTGTTAAGGGCAATGTTAATGCATCTTTAACTTCGTCTGAATTTTATAGCTAAAAGGAATTTTCTGTTTCTTATGTATTGCTACATAACTAAAAGGACGTGCATGGTGATCTCTCATGATATATTGAGAGATATGGAAGAATGGCTATTTCGTGAGTATCTAGTAGGCGAGCTTTAAGTAAATACAGTGGCTGAGTAGACAACCCCAAATGCTTCCTGATATGAAAAGTCTTATAAGACTTTTCCTCCCTTTCAAGGCATTTCCTTCAAGCCCTATTATATTATAATCTATATGTTCAGATAATTTCTTACTTATCCCTGTTGTATTAATCTGCTGCTGATCCATTCCCATCCAATAGTACAAAAAAAATCTGTTTTCAATAATAAACCGAATATTACAAAAACATACAACTGTGTTAAAATTGAACATATACAAATTCCACCTCCCATGCATAAAGATACTTATTATTTTTTAAACTATTTTATTTCTCCTAATTAATAGTATACAAAGATAAAAAGAACTCCTGACCATTAACCTTTTGGAGATGTGACTCATCCTGGGAATAGTTATATTTTTATAAATGATATCAAATGTACCACAGGAAGAGGGAGATTTCATCCTAACATCTTATGAAATTCATATGTGACTTTGGAAATGGAAGCTATGAGCAGAACTTAACCACGTCACATCACAATGGATATGTGATTAGAAATACCTAGAGGAAACATGAAAAAGAGAAGAACCTCCAGTAAGATTGGAAGTTCTGTGGGGCTAAGAATCATGGATAAAAATAAAATGAATTAGAGTTCATCCAAGTAGATGCTTTAAGAGAGTTGTTTTTTTGTTATTGTTGTTTGTTTGTGTGTTTTTTAAATTTTTATTAGGAGTATGTGATTTAATATCTCCTTTGTCTTCAGTAAATACTATGTTTCTCCGCAATGATTATGCTCTTTTAGAGAAAAGATGAAGACATTCTGAATTATGTGTTCAAATAGAGGGTAGGAGAAAGTGAGACATCTGAGAAAGAATAAAAAAATAAGGAATAAAGGGATAGATTACTTCTCAGTTACATAATATTAAAATTTATCCAGTCTACTGTGTTTCCACGAAAATAAGACCTAGCTGGACAATCAGCTCTAATGCATCTTTTGGAGCAAAAATTAATATAAGATCCGATCTTGTTTTTCTATAATATAAGACTTATCTAACACAAGACCGCGTCTTATATTAATTTTTGCTCCAAAAGACTCAGTAGAGCTGATTGTCTGGCTATCTTATTTTTGGGGAAACGGTAATTGGCCAAAAGCCTGATACTCAATTCCTTTCTTTCTGCCACTTCATCTTCCCTTTCCTACAAGACCATTGATACGTTACCATCAATGTTCAAATCGATCACACAAATGCAGTCATTACATAAAACTTCATCATCTCTTCACATAGGCTATTATGACATTTTATGGTAGCTCATTTGGTATTGGAGATCAAGTGGGTTACTACCATCAGGTATGGTAAATAGTGGCACTCAGGGTGTGTCATGCTGCACCAAGGAGGGTCAATTTACATCTGGAATCTCAAGTAGAATCTCTGTCAGAATGGCTTAAACTTCCCCTCCTCCTGGCTATTGTCACATCATATGTAATGTGGTAAAGAGTACTTGAGGAGCAGAAAGAGCATGGACATATAACACTGAAGTTGTATGTATAGAAAAAATATTGGCAGGTTTGTTATTAAGCAAAACAGGTCAATACCATTTTGTTGATTACATGTAGAATTAAAACAATTTTTAGAAATTAATCATTAAAACATTGTCTTTAAGCATAATACTTACAACAAATATAGATTATTATGCATCTATTTTTGTGCCAGTTACTTTATTTTAGGAGCTTAACATCTACTATTTCCCATAATTTTTACAAAACTTTACAAAATCAATATTATTGTCCATATCTCATGGATGAAATACAAGGGTAAAAGAGGTTAAATAATTTGCCTAAGGTCTCCCAACTGGCATTTTCTAGAGGCAGAATTTGAACCTAGGCCTTTCGGGCTGTAAGGTTTATACTACACCACCTATCACAAAGTGAGACCACGTCCAAAACCTTCTGATCAATATACCTTACACAATTTTGCCTTACCAAGACTTATGTTTGAATGAATACACTTCATTCAGTGATATTCTTGTCTCTTTGAAACATCCGCCAATCTCGTGAGTCTTCTATAATATTACCTGAGTTATCTTCAAATAATTAATCTCATCACAACACTTTCCTGTTTAAAAATTCCCCTCTAACTGTAATATATCCACATTTTCTAGTTTGACATTCACAACGTTTGATGATGTGGCTCCAACCTTTCTTCAAATTATTCCTTAGTTATTCCCATATCATGGTTGCTTAGCCACACTCAATTTCTCAGACTTTTTCATCAGAGTATGTCTTTGCATAACTCTTTGACATTATTCATGTTGCAAAGCTGTTCGTTCTTGTTTTTAAGACTGTATTTTTAAGAGCAGTTTTAGAATACAACAAAATTGAAAAGAAGATACAGAGATTTCCCACATACCCCCTGCCCCCACACATGTATAGCCTCCCTCGTTTGCAACATTATTACCAGAATGGTACTTTTTTTTTTTTTTTACCAAAGACGAACCTACATTGACACATCATAATCACCCAAAATCCATAGTTTGCATCAGAATTCACTCTTGGTATATTACATTTTATGGGTTTGGACAAATGTTTAATGACCCATATCCATCATTAAAGTATCATACAGAGTATTTTCACTGCCCTAAATATCTTCTCTTCTCCGCCTGTTCATCTCTCTCCTCTCGTCTCCCTGGAAACCACTGATCTTTTTATTGTCTCCATACTTTTCCAGAACGTCATATAATTGGAATTATACAGTATGTACCCTTTTCAGTTGGCTTCTCCCACTTAGTAATACACATTTAAGGTTCCTCCATGTCCTTTCGTTTCTTTTTAGTAATGAACAATATTCCATTGTTCAGATGTACCCCACTTTATTTGTCCATTCACCTACTGAAGGACATGTTGATTGTTTCCAAGTTTTGGCAGTTATAAATAATACTTCTATAAACAACCATATGCAGGTTTTTGTGTGAACATAAGCTTTTCACTCCTTTCGGTAAATACCAAGAAGTATGATTGCTGAATCATATGCTAATACTATATTTAGTTTTGTAAGAAACTCCAAACTGTGTTTCAAAGTAGCTCTTCGAGTTTGCATTCCCAACAGCAATGTCTGAGAGTTCCTATTGCTTCACATCCTTGCCAGCATTTGGTGTTGTCAATATTCCAGAGATTTTGAACATTCTAATAGTGTGTGGTCATAGTTTTTGTTGTTTTAATTAGTATTTCCTTGATGACATATGATGTGAAACATCTTTTCATATGGTCTTTCCCCACCTGTATGTATATCTTCTTTGGTGAGGTGTTTGTTAAGATCTTTGGCCCATTTCTTAAACTGAGTTGTTTGTTTTCTTATTGTTGAGTTTTAAGAGGGTTTTTTTGTACACTTTGGATAAGAGTCCTTTATCAGATTTGACTCTTGCAAATATATTCTACCTTGTTTTCTTATTCTCTTGACATTGTTTTTCACAGAAACTTTTGTAAAATTTTTATGAAGCCCCGTTTATCAATTATTTCTTTCATGGATTGTGCCTTTCATGTGGTATCTAAAAAGCTCTCACCATACCAAAGTCCATATAGGTTTTTTCCTATGTTTTCTTCCAGGAGTTTTATAGTTTTGCATTTGACATGTATCTACATTAATTTAAAACATGATCTATTTTGAGTTAATTGTGGTTGTGTATGTGAAGGATTTAAGGTTTGTCTAGATTAATTTACTTGCATGTGGATAGCCAGTTGTTCCGGTATCATTTGTTGAAGAGACTATCTTTGTTCCATTGTATTCCCTTTGCTGTTGTGTTAAAGATTAGTTATACATTAATATTAATATTTCTGGACTCTTTATTCTGTTTCATTGATATGTTTGTTTATTCTTTCCCTAATACCACACTATCTTGATTATTAAAGGTTTATAATAAGTCTTGAGATCAGGCAGTAACCGTTCTTTAATTTTCTTCTTTTTCAATATTGTGTTGGTAATTCTGGATTTTTTGCTTCTGCATGTAAACTACAGAATCACTTTGTCAATAACCATAAAATAACCTGCTGGGATTTTAATTGGGATTGCATTGAATTTATAGATTGAGTTAGAAAGAAGTAACATTTGACAACGTTGAGTATTACAAGTAATATCTTTCCATTGATTTAATTCTTTAATTTTATTCGTCTAGCTATATAGGTTTCTTCACATAGAAATTGTACATATTTTGTTAAATGTATACCCAAGTATTTTATTTTTGGGGGTTGCAAATATAAATGTAATTGTGTTCATAATTTTCAAATTTTACATTTTTTATTGGTGTATAGGAAAACAATACACTTTTGTATATTGACTTTGTATCCTGAAACACTCTATAATCACACATTAGTTCCAGGTGTTTTTTGACAATTCTTTCAGATTTTGCCTATAGAAATATCACCCTGAAAACAATGATGGTTTTGTATTTCTTCCCAAGCTGTACACCTTTTATTTTATTTCCTTCCTGTATTGCATTAGCAAAGAATTCTAGTATTATGCTGAAATGGAGTGGGGATAGGGGACATATACCTGATCTTAGTAGGAAAGCTTTGAGTTTTTCACCATTAAGTACGACGTTACGTATAGTTTTATTGGTAGATAATCTTTATCAAGTTGAGAAAGTTTCCATCTATTCCTAGTTTACTGAGAGTTTATATCATGAATGGGTATTAGATTTTGTCCAGTACCCATTGGACAATACCCATTGTCTTCATCTTTTGATATGATCATGTGATTTTGTTTTCTAGCATGTTGGCATGATGAATTACATTAATTGATTTTCAAATGTTGAACTAGCCTGGATTCTCATCGGAACATGTCTTTTTTTTTGTATCTTTGTGACTTTAAATATGCTGCAAAGTTTAATCCTTCAAGTCTGGGTTGAAGTACAATACTTATTTTTTTTCTTGGAGGGGTACGTAGCCACTTTTTCTTTACCACAGAACAAAAAACCAGATTCTTACACCATAGAGACCTCACTAAGAAATGCATCTGTATATTTTCTTAGTCTTTTAGGTAAAATATTTCATCTTAATTACTATAGCTATGAACACTTTGTGTGACGTTTCTCTAGATTATCCCATTCATAAACTATTTAAGAATCAGAATTGTGCTTAGCATCTGGTAGACATTGGTGAACTTGAGAAACATAGGCAAAAACCTGAAGGCAAAATGGGTAGGTAGTCTTAACAGTACTGAAAGAATATACACTTAGAGCAGTTGATGACGAGCCTCCTAAGTCCCATTAGGCTTCACAATAAGAAAATGTTAAGTTGGAGTGGTTTGAGTAAGAGAGTGATGCATGATATTTACAACACTCTGACTGAAATATTGAGAGAAGCCTGGAGAGTAGCATACCCGAACTCTGTTGTGATGAGTTATAGAATGTTGCAAAAATCCTAGCAGAGATGGTACTGGTTTGGACTATAATGAAAACAAGGATGGTGAGCGGCATTGAGAAGGCTGTATGAATAGGTTGGTAATAAATTGTGGAAGTGAGTGTTTGGTGTTTGGATAGTAAAACCCATTTCATACATTCTATAATATTCAGATTTTACTGAATCAGCTTTTCAATGAAAGTGATTGTGGACATTTGCTGAAGCAATATATGGCCATTTGCTAAAGCAATATATGGATGTTTGAGATTCTGGGCATCTTCTTTTTTATAAGCATTTATTTTTGATGGTGAGATGTCAGGCAGATATCTCCAAAGTGCTTTATTTTCAGATAGTTGTGAAAAAGTGTAAATCTTTGCTTCTTTTCTGTACAATTTTTTCACTGAATTTATGACCAGAATAAATAATATTTTGCAAAGAAGTTTAATATGGCTTTGCAGTTCCAGCAGTCTGTAGAAATGGTAATATAGGATTCACTTTCCTTTGATGCTTCCTTTCCACCCATTTGTAAGGTCACAAGCAATCTACAGACTGCTTCTGTTGTCACTTCAGAAATCGCTCAATCTCTAAATCCTGTCTCCCATTTGTAAACACTTTTCACACCTGGCTCTTACCTTATAATCTATTGGCCTCACCCAAATTCATCCTCTCAGTTTAGTTTCTCTCTTTTGACAATTTCTTACTTATGATTTAGAATCTTTACAAGCTTATATTAATAATTTGGAGAACCATTCATATATATATATATATATTTTTTTTTTTTCTTTTTTTTTTGTAATGAACACACGATGCTAAGCCCTTATGACAAAGTTATATTTCTGAGACATGTTCATTGCATTTGTATCTCAACAATATTGGATTACATTGGTTTCCCCTAAACTTATAGTTCAGAATTTCTAAGGGAAGACTAACTGTGTCTGTACTGGCATGATGGTAAATAGTTGAGGACTCTAGTCTTGCTGCAGTTCAAGATTAGTTTTGATCTGTAGAGATAAAGTAAAATTAACAAACATCCACAGAAAGCCAGACTTAAAAAAATATGGTGACAAAATGATGGAATATCTGTCTCGCAGGTATTTTTCTCCTTTTGACTTTGAAAATATGGTGCTTGGTGTAAAAAAATTTAAGAATTTAGTTTTTAATAGGGCAGGCAGGTTTATATTTGAGTGTGTGTATTAAAAAGCTAAATGAATCTCCACAGGGAGGCAACTGCTACTAGCATATGTACAAAAACATATTGCAAAATGACCTTCAAGATTTGCGTGATTAACTTAGGGATTTTCAATATTTAGAACCACGTAGAATGTGGTATACTTCAAAATAAAATACAAAAGTAATTCCTACAAAAAGAGCAGAAACATTCTACTTTATGTGAATAAAGTAAAATAAAGACATTATTCTTCTGACTGAAACCCTCTAAACCACCCAAGAATACACTGGAAATGAAAACAGTTTACCACAGTAACAACTAACATGGATTTGCTCAGCTGTCACATTAAGGCAAGCTCAAACTTGAGTTCACAAATGGACAGTAATAGCATCAGAGACTCTACGTCCTACTCCATTTATATCTTGTCTTCTCATTAAGAGACCCAGAATTTCTTACAAGCTGAAAGTTAACTAACTAGCCCTTTCTATACACAGTGGATGGTGAGTCTGGGCTTGATATACCACAACCACCCTCGTCTTTTCAGTCTCCTCAGTGAAGAACTTCTGAGAAAACCGTTAACGAGAAAAAAAGGCAGAAGACCAGTAATGGAGATTAACATTCAGAAAGAATGGAACTCACTGTTCAATTCCTTCAGATAAAAACAAAAAAGAGACAAACAAACATTAAATGTGACAAGACAGACTCCAACACCAGACCGTATTGTAACATTTTTTAAAAACCTCATCCTTTCAAAATTATCAGTGAACTAATTAAGAAGTAGAACTACAGGAAGTTTTAGCTTTTAAGCAAAACTGCAATAAAAAGACCCTAAAATAATTTAAAGCAGTTGAATATTTACAGAAAATGAACAAAAAGACTATAAGCAAAACAATGAGAATTGAAATTGGAGCAATATTAAAGACAAAATTCTGAGAACTCAATTCACTATATCTAGTATAGGAATCAAGACACTTTAAAAGCTAAAAACATACACAAACTCTCCTATATGCACAAATTTTCCTCTTGCCTAATGGATAAAAGGAGAAAGTAAAATTCACATCACAGAATATTTAGAAAACAACTTAATAAAAGCTCTAAAAATCCTAACCTGGGAGAAATTTCTGAAGGTATACTGGAACTAACATTCATAACTTTATCCATTTACGACACAAAATTTAATGTAAATAAGCAGTTCAACATAGCAGAAATTAACTTGTTCATGATTTGTGATAATACATTTGGAAGTTCACCTTTAATTTATCCAGGTTTGCAATCGACATTAAGGAAACTGTTCTTATTGTCTTTGCAATAGTTGCTTGGATCGGATAAACAGCCAACAACAAAGCCAGATTCTGAAAGAGTTACACAATAGTGAAGAAGGAGACTATAACATTCTTTGTGAAGATGTGAAAATCAAGGTTCTCGTGTCTGTTCTTCAGACGTTAGAGTTTCTGATATAACTCTATGTTAGACAAGAAGGTAGAAAAACAAAATGATTTAAGAAAAACTGCAAGGCTTATTAGTAAAAGTATGGAGAAGGAGATAAACAATTTACTGAAAATACTATGTTTTCTTTACTGCACTGCGCTAATATCATCAACCTACATTAAATGAATGTTTGCGTTTGATTCTGGAGTCTCTATTCTGTTCCACTGTTCTGTTTGTCTAACCTCCTACCAATACACTGTCTTATATCACGGAGTTTTAAAATAATACCGTATCCAGTAGAAGCCTGCGACTGTCTTAGCTATTTTCCCTGTATATTTCCATACAAAATTTCTAATAAGCTTATCAATTCATATTCCCCAAATCCTCTACACCTTAACACACAAATCTCTCTAGAGCCTGAGTAATTTTATTGTTTTGCATTGAATTTATAGATTTGGGAATTATGTCTTTATAGTTTTGACACTTTCAATATCTAAAATGACATATCCTTCGAGTTATTTAGATTTTCTTTAATTTCTATCATAATGTCAATTAATGTGTTGTGTAGAGGTATTGCACACATTTAATAAATTTTATTTTTATGTATTGAAACTGTTTTAATGCTATTATAAAATATATCAATACAAGTTGCATATTCCATTTTTGTCATTAATGTATAGAAATATATGTTTTTTGCATAAGGACTTTGAATCACAAGTTTGAAACACCGAATTATAATAATTTTTAATAGATTATTTAGGAGTTTCCATGTACACAATTATGTTGTTTGTTGAAAATAACATTTTTTTCTTTATTTTTTATTGTGTATGCATTTTTTTTCTTTGCTTATGTCACTGGCTTGAATTACTATGTGTTTCATTCCTATTCACAAGTGGGAAGGTTTAATAACAAACCCTAAATATGATCTTTGTAGATTTTTGGATATAGCTTCATTCAGATTCAATAAATTTCCTTTTAATCTAGTTTTCTAAGTGTTTTAACATGAATAGGCATGGAATTTAGCTCCATCTCCTGGAGAGGGCAGTATTTACTTACATGTAATTCTGTAAGATTTGTCCCTCCTTCCCCATTTGTTTGTTCAATCATTTGTTTATACCAGTCTGGACTCACTTATATTTGTTTTATACACTGGTTTTTAATCCAATACCACACTATGCACTTTGTTACTAAAATGATTCCAGCTTTGACCATCAGTGGCTCTTTCAATTTAGCCTCTATGTTCTTTTGACATGCTCCCCTCATTAGCTTTTTGAGCACTTTCTTATTTTATGGTACTCAAAGATGTTCCAGGCTCATCTGATCTGTTAGCTGACCCAAGCTTAGAATCAGCCATTTTTACAAGGAGCCCCTGTCCTTTTCATTGAATAATGGCATTTAGAAATCAAAAACTGGGTGCTGGGAATGCTCTTAGGTATTGGATTGTTATTACTTCTAGAATTTCTTGGCAAACTAAAATATATATTCATGTATACTACTAACATATGTAGACACACATATCTATCATTATTTCTGTATCTATCCATCTGTTTCTATATTAAACTAAACCTGAGTTCATATTGATGGTTCTAGCTCCAGTCACACTATTCATTCTAGCTTATTCCTCTTTCTTTTCTATATTTCCCCTATACAACAATGAGAAAACTAACCCCACAGCCCACCATCCATTTTCTTATTTATTTAACCTTAACAGACATATAAAGGATTTTGAGAATTGTTACACCATATGTCGATATGGAATGCATTTACTAACTACAGCACAGTGTTTATGCACAGTTCCATTTATGTTTAGCTTTATAGTTTCCAGTCTAAGCACCATTTTTCAGTGTTAATTAGATCAATTTATTTTTATCTCCACTCCCTGCAGTCAAGTTATATCATGAATTTTTATTCAGATGGATTTATTTGTCACAGCCTGCATTTTATTCTGGGATGCCAGGCACCTGATAGATTTTTTTTATTTGTATATATTGAAGTTCACCATTTGTGATGTACAATTCTATGGGTTTTGATGAATGCATAAAGCCATGTGCCCACCACCCCAGGACCATGCATACAGAGCAGTTCTATTACCTTAATTCTTTTGTGTAACCTTTTATAGTCGGTCATCATTTCCTCCACAACTGGCAAACACTGCTGTTTTCCATTCCTTAGTTTTGCCTTTTTATAATGTTATATGATTGAATCATATAATATGTAGTCTTTTGAGTCTGACTTCTTTCACTCAACAAAATATATTTAATCTATAAATTCTAAGATTGGGTCAGAAAAATATCCAAATAAGTATGGGATATTTTATTGTTATAAAGAAAAGATAGTTTCAAAAATTCCTGTGGTAGCATTAAAAAAATTATAAAGAAGTTACCCTGAATGAAAGACCAAATATTAATAATAAATATGGATATTATATAAAATAAATATTTATGATTAACTAGAATCAGTAAGTTTGTAAGAATCCATTAAGCCATCATGGTGCTTAAAATGAACAGATAAAATATTCCAGAGAAAAGTCATACTAACCAATGGAATTCAAACTTTGCTGCTTAGTACTCCTTGCCAAAAAGCAAGTTGTTGAATTTAAGTTTGTTTAATTCCTATACCCCAAATTTCCCAACAAATTTTTCAAACACATGCTATAGTAATAGTAATGAATAATTGCTGCTGTTATTTTGCCTGAGATGTGTACACCTATGTAATGTATGTTCCAATTAAAATTAATCATAGATGGGGAGATTAACTACAGAATGGAATCCAACCAACTTGAGCCTGCTGGACAATGCTATACAGGAAATATTGCTGTTTGATTCATCTCGTCTTAAAATACATACTGGAAATGTTTCATAGAGTTAGTTGTTCCTAACAAACTGAGAACCAAATAAACAAAGCCTCTGAAATGACTGGATTGGGAGGGGACATAGTGTAAAAAATAAAACAAACGAAAACACCTTTGAACAAATACTGACATTTGTTCAACAACATATATTTAATGTATGAATTCCAACAGTGGTCAGATTGGGTATAATCCTCACCCCTGTGGGTAGTGTCAGCACCTGTAATAAACTTTGAGTTCATAAGGAGACTTGTTCTCAGCTATGTGGTTTCTTCCTTTGGAAAATCATCTCTATAAGCCTTTATATCTTTTATCATTAAGTAACTTTATATCATTTCCACAGTTTTACTATATTTTTCCTTTCTTTTTCTTTTTGAATCTTCGCATTAATTTCACCAGAGATCAACTGGTAACCACACAAAACATTATATTCAAGAAGCAAAGACAATGAAAATAAAATAAACATAAAAAATGAAGACCCCCAAGAGATATCAAGTACTTAGGAAAATAACAAAATGTAAATTGATAATCCAGTGCAATAGCTGATATTTTAAAATTCACACAATTGATCAACCTCTAAGTAGACTAATAAATCATAAGAAGGAAAAAGCCCAGATACCAAACTGTAGATTAACTGAGGATGTAAAGGACATCAACATAATTTTCCTCTGTCATTAAGTGATTAATTATGTCTCATTAAGAGACAGAATACCCAAACTACTAAACATCCTTGAAGAATTCAAGGCATTTTTTTGTTTTTTATGCAAGACTCCTCCATATGCTATGGGCCCATATTCATTCACAGTGAATTACTTTCAATTATTACAAAATTACAAAACAAGAGGTAGATAATTTCATTTTTATCTACCTCTAAAATAGAAAATTTTCTATATTTTAAACCAACATAACATGTATAAAAATGCATGAAAAATATTGCAAAATGAGAAAGATTTACATATAATATTTATTAAATAGTAATATAAAATCTTATAGAAAAATTGGAAAGTGAAATCAAACATATGTTAAAAGAATAATTTACTATAATATTCATTTGCCAAACAAGAATAGAATTTGATTGTCTATTAATAATATTTTCCTTAGCACAAATACTAAACTTTTAATAACTAAGGCTTATTTCTGATGTAAATATATCAGTATAGCCAGATATTTCCTTAAAAATAATTTTAAAGTGATATAAATACTGGGCTTAGCTGTGAACATGACAGGCATTCCCCTCAATACCAGGAAGAAAAAGAATTTCCTGACTTTAAGGTAACTATTTAACGTTTTTCTAGCAGTTGCTGACACATAACAAGTGTTAAGTAAACGTGAATGAATCAATCAATCCATTGTCCCATGAATGTTTCTTAGGACCACTTGTCTACCCATATATAGAAAGTAGACCTGGTTTCAGATTTCTTCTATATCCAAAATAAATTCTATATGAATAAATGTAATATAAAAATAATCAACTTGTACATTAATCAAAGAAAACACGTGAGTTTTTAGAGTGTAGAAGACTTTTATAAAAATGCACACTCAAAAATCCACAAAAGAGTGATAATGACATACATTTTTGTCTCAAAGTAATAATAATATTAATTACATATTATATAACCATGATACCTCAAATATATTCTTAAATGAAGAATGCAATGCGAATATAAGAAAAAGCATTGTTATTTAACATAAAGAATTTTCACAAGAAATGATAAAGGAAAATATTAGCCTAGTCAAAATGGAAGTTTATAGAAAATGTTATGAATGAAAAATGAGCAGAAGAAAATATGACAGACAGTTTTAATAAATAAAGACATGAGACTTAAAATAACAGTGAGATATCATCCTTTACATGTGATATTGAAATGAGATTAGTTTGATAATACTCTGTTTAGAAAAGGTTGTAGAGAAACAGGCACTCTCATACAGTGGTAATAAGAGGATAAATTGGCTAAATTTTTTGATGGCAATTTGTTAATATTTTAAATGAATATGTTCTTTAATTCTACAATTCCTCTTATTAGAATTTAACTGAAATATATATATTATTTATATATAATACATATATGTATATGTATATATACATATACATATATGTATATATACCTTCAAAAAATTGATTAACCACTAAGTAGCCTAATAAATAAGACAAAGAAAAAAGCCAGATACCAAACTATGAATTAACTGAAAATGCAAATTTCATAGACACACACACACACACACACACACACACACACACGTCATATATAGATATACATACTTAAGGTCAAAGAAGTAGGATTTATATTAAGAATTAACTAGAAACATTTTCTGATTGAAAAGTACAATCAGAAAATGACTAATTTATTTGAATATGTTATATCCTCACAATGAAATTCAATGCATTATCTTTTATTGTGAGACTGTATCATAATTAATAACTAATTTTATTTAGACTTTTAATTAAAAATTGCTGTGAAATAGTATGTGTTTAAATATTATGAATATAAAATGTTTATTGATAAATAGAGAGAAAAAGGAAGAAAATAAACATATATAGAAAGAACTTTAACAACTATAGAAGATGGAATTGGAGTGGTTGCAGAATAGAATTCACTTATTTAAAATAAAAACAACTTCAACAAAAACTTAACACTTCTCCCAAAGTAATTAATAATTCAATGGTTTTGGATGACTAAAAATAACATGTTTAGAAAGTTTTGTTAAGCCATTAAAATAAGGTAATTTGTAAGTGAAAAAATAGAAAAACACCTGATTCTCATTCAAATATCAACTCCATTGTTTCATCTCTGGCCCCAAGTGTTGGGCAAAAAGAACTGAAGAGCCCTTGGAGAGTTTTAGGTGAGGAATGGGAAGAAGGAACTGATTAGATTTAAATTTTAGAAAGATCACTGGGGGTTGAGATAAAGGAATGGTTAAAAATAAAAACAGAAAAGAACAATTAGAAGACTTTTGTAGTAATTTGATTGAAAAGTGACAATTGTCTCAATTACGCAGTGATAGTAGGAAGGGTTAAGATACAATGTCTTGTGGAATATTAAGGAAATATAATTCACTGGACTTAGTAAATAATTGAACATATCAGATGAGTGATAGTGAACAATTTAGGATCCAAGTTATGTGCCCTAAATTGGCACGATAACTAAGCAGATAGATATTGGTGCCTTTCATTTTATTAGGGAATGGAAAAGGGAAATATATTTGGGATCAAAATGATGTGTTGTATATGTTGTGTTTGAGGTGCCATCAGGTGATTCATATGAAAAGCAAATGGAATTCAATATTAGAGAAGGAATTCTGTATATATGTAAATAATTAGTGTTTGTGTGTCATCAAAATGGTGCTACATATGAGGACACAGAAATTGTGTGCACAGGTGGGCAAGCAGAAGCTTGAAAAATAACCCTTCAAGAAAAATCAACTAGGAAAAAAGACATGGTTAGTAAAGTAAGAAGACCAGCAAAGTGCAAACCATGAAAGTGGAAGGACTGGAAATTATCAAACATGGCACTTATCTGAAATAAGTGTTGAAGATTACTAAAAGATTGGGAAATTCAAAAAATATAGATGAAATAATGAATGTGGTTTATTTAGAATAGTGAGAGAGTATCAGGTACAGAGGAAAGAAAGGGTGAAACATGTTCATTATTACTTTGAGATTTCATGACAAAATCCTAAGTCATGACAAAGGCAATAAATCAAAAGCTAGACATAGACAAAGGAGTATGTGAAAACACAGTAGTTAATAATATGTAGTAGTAGTGAGGGAGGGTAACAGTGGACTTGGACATCAGGAATGATCTGGACTTGAGTAGAAAAGGGACATCCAGCGGGCAATTCTGAGAGAAAGACAGGGAAGCATTGATGAGACAGTTGGGTTTGGAAAATAGAGAGAGACCCGTCTTACAGGCTGCTGCAGAAAATAGAATATATACTTAAAAATGAAAGGAAGCAAGACTGTAGAAAAGTTTAAAAAAATACAAAACTGTATCATGGAGATTAGATGGAATACTGTTAAAATTAGAATTCTAATGATTAAAAAAGTATTTCATTCCATTTTCTGAAAATATTGGTTTAAGAGGTATAAAATGTTTACCAGTCCTTCCTTTTCTACAATATGTTAAAAGTTTTTTTTAGTTGCTTAACTAAGTCTTTAATGGATTAAATTGTTCAAAACATTACTATTATGCTTTTGGATCTTTTAGTCATCACATAATTGCTGTGTATTTCTTCCAACTGTATGTTAACATAAAAATGCAAGCGTTATTTTCACAAATATTATATGCCAAGGCTGAAAAAGTTCTAGACAGAAGTTCTTTAGAACTATGTACAATTCACAGGATTTGATAGTTATTTGATTTTTTTTTTTTTAATTTAAAGACCCCAATTTCATCCTAAATATTTAACTGTGGTTTAAAATGTTTGCTAACTAAAAGAAGGAAACCCAAGATTGAGGTGAAAAATCAAGCTATGGCTTGACCAGTTTACAGTTACTGCACACATCAATTTTAGTATTTTTTAAACTTTCACTTATTCCATATGGGGCTGCATTTCTAGGACTAGAAACAGACAAGTGTTCAACAGGGTACATCCAACCTGAACCTTCTTAAGTTGTCACAAATCCATTTCTCATTTTCACTAGGCTCTTAACATGTCGTTCTGCTTCATGTCAGTACTCTATTTACTCAACTTGCTTTGTTCTGTTTTCATAGATACCATCACATCTTCAGTCCCCTTTCTGTTTGAAAAAATGAAATTCTAGCAGCAGAGTTAAAAATAATCATAGCTACTACTTTTCTTAATAGACTCAAGAACAAACACATTGACGATTTCCACTTTAAGGACTTTAAGTCTAAGCCCCTCAGGAAAAGCTAAAGGAGGGTGGAGTACCAATTATAGATAATAAAAAACAATTATTGTTCAGTTTTTGTGTGTGTGTGTCAATAATTTTACACACTCGTGCAATCTCCAGTACAACCCTGAGGGGCAGGTCCTTTTTAAATTCTAATTTTGACACCCAGAATATTGAATTTGGGGAAAGTAACTTGCTCAAAACTACACAGAAATGATGAAACAGAGATCAAAACCTAGGTTGCCTGATTTCAGAGCCCCAAATTTTAACTTCTATATTATATGGCACCAATAAGTAAACAATTTAAATCTTGCCTAGCTCTTACAGATATAATTTATAACTACAAGATGGGCAGAAATGCAAAGAAGACCTAGAAAAAAATATCATTGGAGCAATAATTGAACACCCTTGTTGGCATTTAAAATTCCAATGGTGGAATCTTAGCTATGGGAGGTTGAGAAAGGGAATGTGAGATAAACAAGAGGTCGAGGGATTTGATCACTTTTCTAATAAGTTTAGCAGTTAGTGAAATGAAAGGAATAAATGGATAAATTCAAGATAAACAGAAATGCCTGATATACTTAGGAACACAGAGGAGTGAGCCAGCATAAGAAACAAAACTTACAGCTGTGTAGGCTAGAGGTCAGTAACCGACAGATCCAAGATGGCAGAGTAGATAAACACTGTGACTGTATCCTTCCATGAACACATTAAAATTACAACTAAATTACAGAACAATAACTCCGAGGACCATCCAAGGTCTTGCCAAACAGAAGTCTTACAACTAAAAATACAAGGAAGAAGCCACATCAAGACTGGTAGGAGAGGTGGAGGAAAAAATGGGCCCCAAACCTCCCTGTGACATTTGAGAATCAAGAGGGCTATCTCAGCCTCAGAGGTTTCCTCTGAACGAGCGAAGAACCCCAATACCCACACCAGGCCTCCCAGCCTGGATTACTGGTGCTGAGAAGAGGAGCCCACACAACATCTGGTTGTGAAAAACAATGGGAATTCTAACCGTTCAGGTGGGAATAAAAGGCTGCATGAAATCTAGGTGTCCTCTTAAATGGCTGCACAGTCTCATTCTCTCGCAGGCACTCACCTTGGGCTCCAGCGCAGGGTCAGTGACTTGGGGGGCCTCAGAGATATACAGGGGCAGACTGAGTAGTGTGACTTCACAGGGAGGACTGGAGGACAGTCAGTATTTTCCTGGTAAAGTGGCCTCATCTCTTGCAGACAGCAGGAAGGCGCCATCTTTGCTATGTTGATCCCACCCCCACAGGCCAAACCTGAATCTGATTGGCCTGGTGAGCTCTGCTGCTCCACCCTGCAGACTCATTTGGGACCCGCCTCACACAACTCACTTAAAGCTGGAGGCACTTTTTTTGCGAGCAGCCTTCCCTGCCCACATTGCACTCTTAAAAACAAAACAAAACAAAACAAAAATTATCAGAGTCCATGGTCCTCAGATGGGCAGTAACTAGCCTCTGTGTGCTCTGAGACTTTTGCTGAGTTGCTCCAGGCTCAGAACTAGCACGAAACCAGAGTCTACATTAACCTGGTGACTACAATTCTTCCCACTGTAGTGATTCCTTGAGATCCTGCCTCAGCCAGCTTTAGTATCATGAGACTTTATGAGTGGCTAAACCTTAAGAAAGCCCTCAGGTGGCAGCAGGTCCAGGTGTCCTGGCTTTCTGTGGAGTTAGCCAGGCCTGGTACTGGTGGTAGCCGATCTCTATTCACAACATGGCCTCTCCCACGCGCCTCCAGGTTTAGCACAGGCAGACAACAACCTCAGACTGCTTTGTAGCTCCTACCAGGTAGTCTCCTGCCAGTTACAGGCAGTGGCTGACCTAGGCCTGCACTGGAGCCCCTCCCAAGAAGCCCCAGAACCAATATATTTGGAGGTTGGCTTCATATCACATCACAGCACCACACAATTAGCCCCCCAACTGGCACACACAAAGGGTGGTCTGAACAGAGCCCACTGGGGCAAATCCCATTCAGTAAAGTAAACCTTCAACACAGCAGCCCAAGGATGGACCCTCCAGGGTGTTGTGCTGAGTGGAATGTGCCAGACAGTGAAAGACAGATGCAGTATGATTTTGCTTACACTCATATGTGGAATCTAAGAACAAAATTAACAAACAAAACAGAAACAAACTCATAGATACAGAAAACGGTTTGATGGTTGCCAGATGGGAGGGGATTTGGAGATGTGGATGAAAGAAGTGGAAAGGATTAAGAAGTACAATTGGTTCTTACAAAGTAGTTATGGGGATGTAGGATTTAGCATAAGGGATATACTCAATAATATTGTAATAACTATGTATAGTGCCAGGTAAGTCCCAGACTAGTCAGGGGGATCACAACTTAAATTATATGTCTAAACATTATGCTGTACACCTGAAATTAATATAAAATAATATTGAATGTCAACTATAATTCATACATTTTAAAAGGAGGGAAAAGAAGAAGAAGGGGAATAAGAGGGCCAAATTTCCAGGTACAAAACAAATAAGTCATGGGGATGTAATGTACAGTATGGGGAATATGGTCAATAATATTGTGATAGCATAGTACGGTGTCAGATATTTGTTGAATTTATCATATTGATCTAGGTATATCAATTATTATCTAGGTATATAGGTATATAAATATTATCTAGGTATATAAATTTTGAATAGTTATGGTGTACCCCTGAAACTAAGATAATATTATATGTTAGCTATATTTCTAATAAAAATATTTTTTAAAAAAGAGGTCGGTAGCACAATACATTGAATTTGACTTCATATAACTCTCCCTAGAAATGGAGATAAATGTAGATAGAGGTCACAACTGGAGAAGAATAAGTTGCTTAATTCTACTAACAAGAACTCTGAGAATCAAGCAACTAGTGTGGGACTGGAATGAAATGATGGTAATTGATTTCCTGGAAGAGAGAAAAATTCAAACAATATTCAAATAAGGTAAAATTTTACATAATTATTTGGAAGAGAAAATACACTGCTGGTAGGTTTCATAGCATGAACGAAAGCTGGGAGTTACGCTGTAATAAACTACACACACGTTAGGATGAAAGTACACTAGACTGATAAATCTCACTTCCAGCCTTTTCTGGCTAGGTTATCAGTTTCAGTGAGTTGTATTTCATTTTTCTAATCTAAAAATTAAAGTGTTAAATTCTCACTTTTTAATTCTACAATAGAAGAGTTTTTTGTTTGTTTGTTTGTTTTTGGGGGGTTGTTTGTGTTGTTTTGTTTGGTTTGGTATTCTATATATTCAGAGCCTCAAATTTCTTCTTAGCAAGTTGCTTCTCATAGTTAGATTGTGATAGTCTAATGGAATCCAAAAAAATCTAAATGCACAGATGCAAAATTGATCATCTAACTGATTCCAAATACAGAATACAGGTAATTATTTAACAAATTTCTACATTTTTTTTTCCTTTTTGTGAAAATGTTTTGTTCTTATTTAGATAGAAATAAATATGGAACATTTCAGGCAGAGAATTTCAGTTTCTCTGATGAGAACCACACTGAAGACTTACCCTGGTTAATCACTGATAGCTCTAGAGTAGACAAAGAGGCACTTTTCAGTCTATTCCAAGAAAGAGCAGAAGGTTCTAATAAGCAGACTCTATCTTTCATGTGATAAATAATATATTATTAGGCTAAAGTTGTGTTGAAACGTGTATATTTGCACAGCAGACAAAAAAATCTAGAAGACTCTTGCAAATAAGGAATTCTTCTCTACGAGATATCCCATGGTAATACATGGACAACAGCAGCACGTAATTTATGAATTATAGTCAGGTTTTTTTTTTCCTAGATTAGTTATTTACCAGTGGATCAAAACCAAAGCAGACCAAAATCCTGATCTGACTGATTCTACATTAAGTCTAAATTGAAATCTTGGATCCTTTTTATGACAGACATGTGAGCGATCGGAAAGACTCAGTGAGAACATCTAGTACCTGCATTGATGGCTAGGTGAAACCATCCTCGGCAGACTTCCTCAAGCGTTTTTATAAATTTATATTTTATATTAGGCAGAGGCAGTGATGAATGCTAATTCCAACTCTTGAATCTTTTTTATTTGATGTCAGATATTATAAATTTTACTTTTGGGATGCTGAATATTAGGATGTTGTTAAGCATTTGGAAAGAGGTCAATCCTTTTCAGTCTATCTTTTAAGATCTGTTAGGTGGGACCATAGTTGTATTATAACACTACTAAGGCAAGCATTCTGATTTGTCTACTCAGTCCTTCATGGCTTATGAGGTTTGTGATTCTCAGTGGTATTGTAAGCAATTTTTCTGACTTTGTGTGAGTATTGGATACTTTATCCTTTCAAGTGACTCCTTCCTTGGTGTCAGGTAGTTTCCTTATATAAATGTGGTGATCAGTCCTCTGCTGAGTATTCAAGAAGAACACTCTACAGATCTCTGGAGCTCTCCCTCTGAAGATATCCAGAATTCTCTCTATATGTTGCTTTCTTTGCTTCTGCACTGTCCCTAACAATCTATCCTCCTTGGTTCCCCTGTATTTTCAGTTCTATGTCCTCAATTCTGTGAGTCTGCCAGGCTCTTCTAGGGTTTTGTCTTCTTGTGCTGTGTCTGAAAACTCTAGCAAGTCAGTGAACTTGGACAATCTCAGGGCTCTCCTTGTTAATTTCTCATATTTCAGGGAACATTGCCCTTTGTTTCCTGATATCTCTTTTCTTTTTGAAGATTGTTATTTCATATAAATTTTCTCAATTTTTTATTTCTTTGCTTCATGCAGTAGTCCCTGTTATACCATTTTGGATGGAAGCCTCCCTTATCTTTTAAAGGTTAAAATCATTTCTACTTGTCTCTCTGGGATAGGATAGCATTTCTGCTTTACCATTTCACTGGCAATAGAGAGAGGTAGTTACGGAGGCTTCCACTTCTATAAAAGCTCTTATGCAGGTCAAGAAACCAGTTTGTGAATTCTGCCAGCTCTTATACATGTTCATTTCAAACATACTTTGGGGACATGGAGAACTATTACTGGCTGGTTCTGTGGAAACAGCAGATACTCTGAGACCCCAACCTGTGCCAAACTTTCATTTATTATCTGCCCCCCACAATATGCCACTACTACGAGCCCTAACGACTCTTTTGGTCCATGAATAGTAATGTCACCTTGATTTCTCTGTCCAGTAATCTTCAAAATATTTGTGTATTCCCTTTTCCCAGTCTTCAGTTATCTGAGTAAATGACTATAGGTCTATTTGAGGAAGGACTATGTGAATCACTACATTATATATTACCTGTGGCATTGTAGTGTCTTTCCTCCAGGATACCCAATGATTCCTTCAGTCAGTGAGTTCTGGATCTGCCTTCAGTGCAGAAATTAATCTGGGAATTATGACTTATTTGACATTTCCACCCTCCATCTCTTGATGAGCCATACTTGATTCATTTTGATTCTATCTGCCTTATGCCTACAGCACAGTGTCTCAACTTCAGAACTATGGACACTTTATGTGGTCTGGGGAATTCTTTCTTGTGGAGGGTTGTCTGTGCATTGTAGGATGTTTAGCAGCACCGCTGGCTCCTACCGCCTTGGGGCCAGTATCATCGTTTTCCCAGATGGGACAACCAAAAATATCCTCAGACATTGCCAAGTGTCCCCTGAAGAATGAAATTCCTCCTGGTTAAAAATTACTTCACTAGGGACTTCAAGATTTTTAAGAATCTTAATAGGTCCCTCAACTCTTCCTTAGATGATATCACATGTTCTCCAGCTACCTTTTGGATAGTCTTACTTATTAGGATGATTGCACCCCCTGTCCACCACCTGTTATCTATTTTTTCACAATCTTAGTATCCCTATTGTCACTTACAAGCCCAATGCTGGTACTGGTCTGCAGAAGACAAACATGAGCTGCTCAACAATGCTTTTTTTGCCCTCATCATTTAGGCAAACCAATTGTCCTCTACTGCCCCCATGGGAGAGCTTTCCAGTCTTATGTTTGTATTTCTATATCACTTAGCTTGGGCCGTTACCTTCCCTAAGCTTCAAAAAAAAAAAAAAACAATCAGCAATAAGTCATAACCATTTCCAAGGACCTTACCAAGATTTTAAATCCTGTATTACAGGAGTTCACCCATAAACTCTTTTTTCAACTTTTTGTTCTCTTCTTAATCCAGCTTCCTCAAAGCTAGTCCTATAAGGACTCCCCTGATTCCTACCCGTAAATGTTAGCTGAACCCAACAGAGAATTGAGGATGTAGTCCTCTTCCCCCTGTAGGATGTCTTGCACTTCCCCAGCTTGATTATATTGTAACCTAATCCTAATTATTGATCTTGTGGTTTAAGGAGATGTGTGGATAGATCCTCATTGGGGTGCATGCTTCCCTGCAAAGTAGTGACCCCTACATTGATTTCAGTCAAGGGAGAAGCTCTAACATTTAACAGGGATTAATGGACTTCTTATATGGGCACTGAATCTTCAGAAGTATTTGAGTATTTTATATTTTGAAGTGCATTTACCCGGATAGCCTATCACATACTTCTGATTTTCACTCCTTCCCTAATTAGAATCCTGATCTTAGTAAGGCAGATATTCCAAGTTTGAGAATTCAACTTCATCTATAGCTTTGCTATTATATTTTAGTCCTGGACTTGATTCTAAGCCATTTTCTGTCCTCCAATTGTAGAAAAAGAGAATTTCAGTATATGCTACCAAGGAAGCCCTGTAGCTTTTACTCTTAGCTTTCAATTGGTCATTAATCATGTTCTGCCTTTTATTTTCTTATCCAATGCATCAATAGTTCCTAGTAAGAACCATTTAATCCACTGTTCTAATGATGATTACTAACACAAAATTCTTAAATACCTGAGATATGCCCTCAGTAGTGCATAGGACCCTTCGTGGTTTACCAGGGCAAAGGTTTCAACTACTGCAATGCTCCTACAGGCAGGGCACTGACAGTGTTCCCCATTCTACCAGTGATGGGGTTCTCACTGCCCACTGGCTGGTGGCTGATCCAGCTAGGAATTTATAGTTTAAATTCATCTTCCTCAGGCATTCTTGGCACAAACTATCTTAGGTCAGGTTCCTCAGGAAAGATTCTGAAGGTGATATTTGTGGACAAAACTGAGGAGTGCCTCTGTGATCAACCATAGTAGGAGAGTGAAGGAAATAGGATTGGGTGGAGGGAGGCACTGAACTGAAATATAGTCCCCATGAAGTCTTCAGCTGGTTCTGTGGTGAAATCCGCAGTTGGAATAATCTTACAGACGAAGTTATTTCCTTAAAGCAAAGAGACCAAGACCTTATTCCCCTGCACTGGCCCATCATTGGATGTAGGCTGCTCCTCATCAAGTACCACGTAACCTTGGGCACGTCAGTATACTTTGAAGAGTGAAATCTCCAGAGAGGGCTGCAGTTGCCAGTTTATAATGCCAATATTTCCAGAAACTGAAGAATGAGAGTCTTGGTCCTGAAGTGAGGAGTGGCATCAATGGTACCCCACAGAATCCATTATGTGGCTTAAACCAACAAATGAAGATGTGATTGTAGATCATCCCTCACAAGATTCAGTGAACTCGGTGGAGGAGATAGTTTTGGAAGGGGACGGTGGTTGCTTGGCATCTAGACAGATACTTTCCTTAACAGCCCAGGCTCAGCCCTGCTTAAAGACAAATTTCCAGAACTGAATAAATCAGGAGTAGTGCTAGTGCAACCATTGGCTGCTCACCCCCCACCACCACCCACATTAGTTTTCTTCTTTAACCTCATTCTAGAAGTTGCCGTCAATCAATGATGTTTCTTTTAGTAACTGATGTGAATAGTGACTTTCCTAAATGGCAACTCAAAAGTTTTTCACTCTGAAGTGACCCAAAAGGCAATAATTAGAGCTCGAAAAGTATATTTTGTAATGTCCCTGAGCTTTAGCTATTATAAATAATATACGGTATAGACTTCCACACTGACTAAATTATTAAGTGGTGTGTGATTCTTCTTAATTTAAATAGTACTGTTAAGTACCTGCAATGAATTTTGTATGCTATCTACACACACACACACACACACACACACACACACACACACACACACACACTTTCCCGATTAACAGGTAAACTCTATAGTAAGGAAAAATATCGTAGGAGTAGACAAAGATTTTAAAAGTGTTTCATTTAATCATATTTTATAAGAACTCTGTTTTTTTAAAGTGAAATTTCATTTAAATGCCATGTTACCATTTTATTAACACTTTCTGTTTGTACAATGCAAAATAATGCTTATTTTCATTTTCTTTTAGGCACTAATATTTTACACTGGATCTGGAAAACACACATTATGTTACATCTCTGTGTTTTATATGAATTTTGCCTAGTGGACCAGGTCATGCCTAATTACTGATTGTATTGTTATTTCTAATCTCATTCTTTCTCTTCCGTTAAGCCTGCATTTTTCTCTAATTCCTGACCCTTTATTCTTCCTTTGAACAATACTTCTACTTGTGCATTTGCTTTAATGGATTGAATAAGAGGTGAAAGTATATAACACATTTGTATCACTGTGGTGAAATTATTTATTTTGTATAAAATTTTTTTCCTAACCAAATATTTTTATCAATTTCTTGGGTTATGTTCACTGAGCACATATTAAGCACAAATTTTATGAAATTATAAAATGTGAACTAAATATGCCAAAGCTGCTTTTTTGTTTTTTTCACTGTTCCATAAAATCGTTGAATTTAGATTTTAAAAATTCATTGTATTGTAATTGTGAAACACCCTGGATTATTTTCTCACACAGGAGATGCTTGTATTTTCTACAGCTCCCACCCACTGAGACAATAAGAAAATCATGCAGGTTCTCTGATAAAAGGCCATTATCCTAGAGTCGTATCCCAGTTTCATATTTTTCACTTGATCCCTTGAGAGTCCTACACTCTTTCCTGGCAAATTATACCAATTACTGTTTTTATCCATATACCACTCCCCTGAGAGTTTCACACCTTACTCATTCTGTCTTTACTCAAATTTCCTTTCCCTCCTAAAAAAAATTGAGTGTATGAGAAAAATCTCAGATGTCAACTCTTTGAAGTTGGAGACTTAATTGTCCCTTTCTCTGCACTTCTTAAATAATGCGTTTGTGTTCCCATAACAGGGTAGTTATTTTTACCTGTATTAAATGTGTTCCTTTATGTGTTTCATTTGAGCACAAAGCATGTGTCCTTTCATCACATTTGTCATAGTATTTTATGAAAATTATTAACAAATGGAGTTTGGCTTTAAATTGTGGATGAAAGGTGAAGAAAATGGGAAAGGCTATTGAAATGATGCTGTTGTTTTGTGAAATGTGTGGTATACAGAAAGAGGCTGGAATGGTGGAGCTAGTGAGAAAAGGTCTGTACCTGGGATTTGTGGAAGTTGGTACAGAAGCTTTTCTAATACCCCTCCCAGCCCTCCTCCCCAACCACCTTACTACCACCTCCTACCCCCCCCCACCTCCCCACCTTGCCTAACTCTGGGTTTGCTGCTTCAGTCCGCTAAGACTCACTCTCTTTAATCTGCTCAGCATAAATAGGAATCCCCATCTCATCTTCCAGCTTCACAGAGTTAGGACTCAGAAGTAGCAACTATAAAATTATAGCCACAAGTCAAGTAGATGAGAAGAAAGAGCAGAGTTTACAGACTTCAGAAACATATCTGGATTTGTATCCATTTTCTGTCACTTATCTTTGGCAATAACTTTGGGCACTTTTATTAACTTCACTGAATTCTAGTTTCCTTAAAGTAGGGATGCTCTCCATAGAGTGTTCTAAGATTTAAATGAGACAATGCAGGCAAAACACTTGTGGAAGTGCTAGCACATTATAACTGCTCAATAAAATATAATGGTAGTTAAAGAAAGTGGTACTAGGAGGCAGTTATTTGAGATAACACTTAGCTTCAAGTAGACAATATAGGAACACCAGACAGTGACCTCAGCACCCCATTTCTACAGAATCACATATAAAATACCCATATTTGTTATAGTTGTGTTTATGCGCATGTAAAAATAATCTTTTGCCTTTATTTTAATTAAAATTGAATTTTAATAAATCAGTGCAGGCATACCAAAAATAACAGTCATAAAGCATATTTTTAAATGTTTTATGAACAATAAAGCATTTATTATTCATAGAATAGTTTAGAATATATAACTAGGTACAGAATAATAACTAGGTGCATTTTCACAAATCTTGAAACATTATCAAAGTTTCTTGAATTGTCTGTGTTGATTCAACGAGCGAAATCATTGGCCATTTTCACTCATTATTCCATTTCATGTAAATACCTGAGGCTTTATTTCTGAAGTGTTTTTCACAAATAAGCCCTCTCCACTAACAGAGATTGAGCTCAAATCAGGGAAACAGCAGAGTGGTAGAAAATTACACTGCTTATTTTATGGGGCCACCCATTAGTTGCTCTTGATTATCTTGTATCTTGCTGTAATATAAAAAACTGAATGGGATGTATTTTTTTTAATTTGCTTTTGCATTAATATCACAAACCCAGCCCTTCTCTATGCCCAATTTTTTTTAAAAAATCATATTTTGGGGAAATCTCAGATTGGTGAAAGTCTTCACAGAAAATGGGTCACTTTACAAGTTAGAACCAAGTATCTGTAAAAACCCTTCCCTTAACTTATTGTTTTACTTAATGGGATGAACTAGGAACAGATGTTGATACCCAGAGTATTTTATAACTTGCCAGCAATGTTCACAATCAAATAGATACTTAAAATTGAAGCCATTATACCCCACACACTAAGGAATATCTACTTATGAATTCATATTCAGATTATAAAATAATACAAAAAGTAAAAGCTAGAGAGGCCAGTGGATTAATAAAATAGCAATTTAAGGCATAATAGCACCCCATTGGAGGAGATGATTTGGGGTGAAATATGTTTTTCAAAATCTTTAACCAGATGTTATAAATGTAATTAGCATTTCCACATAAAATGTTACCATGAGCAAGAATGTGACAAACACACCATCCCTTTTCTAGTCAGACTAATCTTAATGTAAATGGATGTGAGTTGAGAATAAACATAGCCTTATTCCTGTGCAGTTCACCAGTTTCTAGCTAAGCGTGCATATGATTCTAAGACATGTCCATCTCCAAAGGACAGGAGCAGTATGAGTGTTGGTTGTGAGGATAAACACTGAATTCTGTAGGTGGTAGAGAATTATCGTTGTCCCTTGATATGTTTAGATGACCATGTAGAAGTACATTTTATATTTGATTCCTAAAGATGTTCTTAAGTTTCAACATTTTTTCAGAAAGAATTAAATTTATTTGCTTTTGTATCAGCATCATAAACCCTTAACTTCATAATTTAAGGATCCTTTTTAGACACAGTCACTAAGCAGAACATTATATGCATCTACATTTCCATAATCACATATTTAAAAAAATAAAGTTGAGTATTTTCTACTGGATCATGAATTTTGATATTAACTGAAGTAGCAGAAGGAAGTCTGAGCCGGTATTAAAATGCATGGGGCCATTAGTGGCTTGGACTGACAAGAAAATATTTAAAAACAATGGCATATTTGCCAGCTTGTTTTCTCAACGCGTGTTCTGCCATTGGCCTAAGCTGTTATAAACATAGCATCTATAGAAGCTGAACTACTACCTTAGAACTCATTTGTTTTTTCATGTTTCAAGGATAGACCTCACCAGGTATTATATAGAATGCCTTGCATTGTCTTTTTTATAAAATGTCAACTGACTTTTGTTAAATTATTCCCCCTTTAATTTGTAAAGTAGTGGCAGTTTTCTTTTAAATTATATGCATTCAGTTTTTTGTAGTAGTGGGTTCTTATTCTCTATCGCTCTATTTGCTTCTTAAATAGAGCTTAGGGGTAGACTGGTCATTTTTTGCCTTCCCCTTGTACCTTCTTCTACCTTTTGGTTTGCATGGATAATTCTGTTCAATAAACAGTTTGGTAGTTTTTAAGTAGGTACAAGGAAATGGCTAACTGTACAGGCCTGAGTTGCTCAAACCAAGCACATGCCCAGGAAATGCCAGCTTTCGGGGCCTGCCCTTGGCTGGCTGCTGGGTACTGAGCTCCCGGATTTTTCCATTTGATGAGTGTGTTTGCATGCCTGAGGTCTTGAGCCATACCACATTACTTTTTCCAGATAGTTTATACCAACAATGTGATTTATGGTGAACACTTACTTTTTCTCTGAGGGGCCTGGAGCTCGAGAAACTAAGGTCAGTCACAAAGGTGCTGAATGCCTATAGACCTGACTCCCCAAAAATCTCTGGACATTTAGACTAGGACGAGGTTTCCTAGTTGGCAACATTTTGTGTGTATTGTCACACTGGGGTCAGGGGTTCTCATTACAGGGGTGGAGGATGGGGAGATTAACTGAATTCCATGTGACTCTATTGAAAGGGGACTCTTGAAAGCAACTGGTTTCCTCCAGACTTTGTCCCATGCACCTTTTTCTTTGCTGAGCCTAATCTATATTCTTTTACTCTCATAAAGAATAGATATGAATATAACTTTAGAGTTCTTCTAGGAGATCATCCTGGGGTGATCTTGGGGATCCTTGACACAGGGGTCTCCTCCCAGTTTAAGCTGCAGCAGCATGAACACAATCATGATGGTCAGGCTCTGACTTGTAGTCCTCTCTTATGCCACCTGTTTCCTTCTTGTCCTCTTAAATTAGGTAAGCCTTTTCTCAGCCCCTTACTTTTCCATTATTCTATTCGTTCTAGAGAGAGAAAGAAATCAACTAAGGCTGCAAGAGAGAATTTTTTAGAAGAAAAAGACTGTCATCGATGGAGTAAATCAAATTAGTTATTGTTAATAATCTTCACTTTTCTCTCTCAATTTATTATTGCCATCCTCTCTACTGGTTCTCTATTTCCACCAAATCAAACTGTAATCCCTTTTCCTGCTCCTCAGAATCACAAAAATCTAGTTTTCTGTCACCCATTCTGTCTTTTTAAAAACTATTCTCTAAGTATGACTCTTTCCTATGAGTAAGCTTGATTTTTCCACATTTCCATTCCCAGGTTACATTCATTTATCAGCTCAATTAGAGACCCCACTACTCTCCTAATGAAAATCTATTTATTAAGTAACTTCTATGTGCCATAAACACTGTTAAATATTATAAATACCCAAATAAAAAGACAGATATCTTTTCTGCTTTTGTGGAGTTTACATATAGACATTGTATGAACACACAAATAATTAACAATTATGAGAATTTTTAAAGGAGACTGACACCTTGGTTTATTTCCTTACCTTAGGTAAGTTTTCTATACTTAAATATATATGCATATACTCCTTTTCCTACCGCTCAGCATCTTCTTACCTACACCCATAGAATTACCAGCTATTGATAGATGTGATATTTGAAATTATTCTCAGAAATGTTTGAAAATTCAGGCAGTGTAATTTAGTTAGCTCTCACATATTTGCCAAAGAGGGAAGAGAGTGAAGGTCTTTTATAGAGGCACAGATATCTTTTAAGACACCTTCTTCACTGTGGGATATCTCTTCCCAATTTTTTCTGACATCACATTTAGCACAAGCTAGAAAACACTCCTACTCAATAACCCTCTTGGAAATAAGATATATATATATATATATATATATATATATATATATATATATATATATATATATATATATAGTATGAATATCAATGTCTTGCTCCACATGCATTAACTAAAGCAATTGAAATGTATTTTATGCTTTTTTACTTCATTTTTTGAAACTGCCATTTTTACTGTTTCACTGTTTGTGTTTTATTGTTTTCTACTTGTTTGTGTGTGTGTGTGTGTGCTTTAATGACATCTTACTTTTGATAATAGCTCAAAATTATCATGTTAATATGTTTCTGCAACCCCAGTTGCAAAATTAATATGTTTCTGCAACCCCAGTTCGACTCCAAAAACACACACAAACTCACACATACTGATATGATCTCGTTAAACAATTTCTTTCTTGTCCATTTATAAGAGGGCCAATACAACTGTTCCATCAGATACCTCATTTGCTCCCCAAATTTGTTATAATTTAGGTATTCACGAGTTAGAAAGTTGGCTAGACCTTGATATTTGGCAAGCGCTCTGTGTAGTCTAAGTTTTTGTGTAATAAAAATATTGAAATAAGGTGGGACTAAATTAAAATTTTAGTTAAGACCCATCTTCTTAATATGTAAATACTAAAGAGAACCAAATAATTTTCTTATCTTTTCTCTTTTTAAACACAATACCCCCAATAACAGCAAAATAACACTAGTAAAGGGAAGAGGCTTGTTATTGTTCATATATTTATTATAATAGTTCACTTTGTAGTATGAGTAGGGCATCATTATCAGATGAGGACATTTTGCAGGTGAGAAAACTGGCACTCACTCACTCAGTGGCATCAACTATTATGCCCACGGCCACATTAAGAGCAATTAGATCAAGGCCCCTGACTCCAATATCAGTTGTCTTTGTTTTGCAATTACTACCGCTTTGAGGTCTTTTCTTCTTTATTGAGACAGTTCCAGCTATCTATTTCTTACCCTACTCTGGTTATTTGTATTGATGTACATATGTGTTTAACTCTATTATAGGAGTACTGATGAAATAAACTGTTGTCCATTTCTTACAGGATTTTTCTCAGTGCATTAGGCAATTCTATTACTAAATATTGATGAGTTGACTATTTTAAATTCTTATGTTATTTCTTCTTTCATAAATAATTTATGATGGCTTAAGGAAACACAGACAATGATGTGGAATGACAGGAATAGAAAAGTAATTTATGGGTTATTAATAGATAAAAGAAAATCTGCTTGTAAGTTTCCTAGTCAATAAAGCAAGAAGGATGTAATAAATTGAATCTCTTTAAAGACATATAATATTCATTCATATATTTATAGTAGAATTGTTATGTTCTTGGATTTTAAGTCAGAGAATTTGTGTTCAAAGTAGAAAGAATATCAATCACTCCCTAGCTCAAGGACTTGAACAAATAATCTTCAGTGAGTATCTGAAGAGGAACTAATGATAGTATATTATGAAATGCTAAATGTAAACAACTTAGCTCATTACCTATAGTATAGCAAGAACTCAATAAAGATTAGTGTTTTAAAAAATCATATATAGACTCAAACTTAATAACAGTATTTATTATGTGCATTATCTCTTAATCTTCCACAACCACACCATAAAGTAGTTACTATCATGGAGGCAAAATCTCCTACAAAAGACCCCACACATTGGGTAATACACGGTAGGGCTGGTTACTGAACTAAGGCCTCAAAGAATATTTTTAACTCCTCTGCTCATGTCTATCATTCATATATGGACAATAAAATAACAGTATATATATATAAATTCCAAAGTTTTATTAGTGCCCATTTGGAAACATATAAAATTCTACTTACCGTGCTGAATTTACATTAGTGATCATTTCTGGCAAAATTAAATGCCACAAAACTAATGTTAATATTAGTCAGATAACTTTTTATTTTACTATGTAGATTATGGTGTTTTCTAATCTCTTTGTGAAGAACAGGAGTAGACACCTGCCTGCAAATGATTGAGGTTGGTGAGAAATTCTGCCAAATTCTGTAAACCAGAGAACTGTGGTCATCAAAACAGGACCTGAAATTTGTTGCTTTGACATGCTAAAGCACAGGAGCGAATGGGGTGGCTTAGCATTGACCGAGGTCATGCTTTAGGATCAGCTGCTCAATTCGTATCAACTGACTGGGGCCTCGGCTATATTGTTATCTAGAGATTGAAACTGGCGCTTTTAGGAACACAAGCTAAGTGCACTACCACTTTACAAACTCACTGTGAATAAATAAATAAATAAGTAAGTAAATAAATAAATAAATAAATAAATAAATAAAAAGACTCAAAAATAAAATATTTAATCTGCTACTTACTCTCTGCCCTTGTGATGGGAAAAATCATTCAACTAATTGCACTCAATATAAAATTAAGAAACTGGTTTCGTTAATTCTTGGTATTAGATAAAACCAAGAAAACTAATTGTACTTAATCTACACTATTCTACTTACAAAGTATACAAAGTATAGGGCCTAGTATACCAAGGCCCTGTGTTAAAATTTGTGGATCTAGAGATGAATTAATCAAGACCCAATACTCAAGGGGATAGTAGTCTTAGAAGAGATAAATAAAATAAATAATAATAATACCAGTGTAACAAGTCCAATGATAAGATACTCATAGCATATTTGGGAAGAAAGTCATTTGGTGTAGGGAATGATAGAAATATGTCCTATAATCATGTTAATATAGGGAGACATGACTACATTTTGGAGGGAGGTAGTATAGGTAGTATCACAAAGAAGGACATTCAGTCCAAAGGAAAGGTTTAAAGAATGAAAGTACTTCAAAAAATGGAAAGAGACTCTTCCTGGCCGAGAAGCACTCGTGGCAGTGTCACTGCAACCATTAATATTGTTGTTCCAATGTATTTTACGTTTTCAATGATCCTATTCAAAGTTTGGTCTAATTCCTGACAAGTTAAAACTCCCTATTTTCTTTTTCATCCATATTAGGGTATCTCAGTGCAAGTGCATAATGTAAATCTACCTTGAGTCATTTAAAAATTAGTAATGTACTTTCAAGCAATGGGTACTTGAACTAACTATTGTGTTGATAATAAATAATTAAGCCTCCCCATCAACCACGTAACAAATCAGCCTGTTAACAGGATTGATAACACTGTTATGCAGAGAGTATAAATCAAGTGACATGATCGGGAACAGAAATGGATGTGGGGAGTGGTTTAGTGATGCTATTTTTCTGAACTTAAAGCCTTCACACTCTCTAAATGGCTCTTTTCTTTTCATGTAGTGTCTAATGTTCATTTTGTAAGTTGGTCTGTACATCTATAAGTTGTTTTCCTTTGCCATGCTCACCGATGAAATGCTTTTACATGAATAGTTGAGGAAACATGCAATTCTCAGGTGCATTAATCTCTCCCTATGCTGTGTTTTCAAAAGGAGAAACATACAATTACTCTTTTCCTAGTGTAAATTTTCAAAATAATACACAATAAGTGAATTGATCTAGCAAAATCCTCTATGGAAATCCACTCCTCAGAGTGCTCATTATCTTTCTAGATTTACACACTGTTTTAGTTCCTTCTCCTTCTAAACAGTAGATCCCTCAGGGTTCAACTAATATATATATTTTTTCATTTTTAAATTGCTTTAACAACAATATTTGTGAACAATAACTACTGAAAGTCTAGTCTATCTTGGCAAGTAGAGTCTGAATATGTTAACTTACCTGTTTTTGTAGACTAGCCATAACATTTGCAGTTGTAATTAAGGCATTGCAAATTTCCTCCTTGTAACTTATTCTCACCCTTTATAGAAACAATGTCCTTTCTGTTCACCTTACTTACTCACTGTTTTTTTCAGTCCCGATTTTTTAACAATAAATTCATATCTGCTAAATACTACTTCTGTACTGTCAGTCATATTAACAAATAGAACGTTTCTGTCATCCTCTACCTTGCATTTTCAAATAATATTTATTGGAATTTATGCCAATACTTCTAGGTATGTAAGGATTGTATATTACAGAGAATATACACATATTTAATCTAATAGTAAAAATGCTGGTGGTGATAATAGAACATGGTTTTATTACAAATCTGAGGAAGTAAGCAGAATCAACTGTGAGTTACAAACTTTCTGTTCTTTACTATAAACAAGTGGTTACCAGAGGGTAAGGTGGGAGAAGAGGGTAAACGGGGTCAAATATATGGTGATGAAAGGAGAACTGACTCTGGGTGGTGAACATATAATGCAATATATAGATGATGTATTATAGAAAAGTACACTGGAAACCTACATGGTTTTGTTGACCATTGTCACCCAATAAATTTAATTAGAAAAAGAAATATTTTGAAAATCCTTTCATATTTCTGGGAAATGGAAAGTATCAAATATGCAAATCTTCACCTTGGGCTCTCAAATGGGCAAGTCGAATTTTCTGGAGATTGCAAAAATAAAATACAAACACAAGTAAAGCAGAAACAAAAACACTTAAAGAAGAGGAAGTCAGGATTTGAAAATCATGTCTCCACCTACTAAAAGCTCACAAGTGATCCATATATGTCTTTGTCTACCTTAGGGCTTACCCTAGGCACACAAAGTTCTGGATTTGAGGAGGGAATTTAATGGGTGTTACTAATATTACAATATGGTCATGTAAAAACTTGACTATACCACCGTAAAATACCTCCAGAATACTTAGAAGATTTTCTACAGCTTGAGTGACTACAATAGAAGCCAAAAACTATAACAAAAAAGTGATACATAGATTGATATATATTTCACATAACATTGGACAGTACATTTTATAAGAAGTCTGCCCTGCAAAGTCTTAGGTGAACAATCTCTTAAATATAGTGCAAGTATTACTATAATCTATATCATTTAATAATTACGTATGCATACATACATACATACATACATACATACATACAGAAGCTTTCAGTGCAAGAACTTATACTTGCATGATGCTTTAGTTTATATAGGCATCATACAGATTCTTAATATTTGAACTTCACAACAGTTTTGCAAGACAGAACAAATATTACTATTATTAGCCTAATTTTATAAAGAAATTAAGAATTGGAGGTGAAAAAACAGTATTTGCTAACAAGAACACAGTTCTGCAGAATGAGTTGTAGCTTTTCAAATCCTTGTATGTGGAAGTGCCTTTAACACTGTACCTGTCATTCATTTTTACCTATTTCTAATGGATCTTCAAATGTTACTGCACCTATAAGAATCATAGAATGTGTGTGTGGAGGGTGTTAGGGGCATTTCTTTAGGGAGATCATTATTAAAATAGCTTGTGTCATGCCATGTTATTTTTCACCTTATATGTTTAATTTTCCACATTATTACTATTTTGAAACGTAATAAGTCAATGTGCAAGCTATTCTAGTATTCTTTTTCTATTTTTCATGAATTTTAAGCATTTCTGTGCTTTATTAAATAAAGGGAAAATTTATCCTCTAACTAATTTCTGAATGCAGTTTAGGTTTAAAATCTAGAACCTTTGGAAAATAGCTTTACTGATTTCTTCAAATATAAATTTCTTTTAAATCATTTGAACCAGGGTTGGAGCTAATGAAACTGGACCAGTCTGTAATATGGAATATTGCACCTCAGTTAAAAAGAATTGGTTAGAATTTTACATACTGGCATTAAAGATGCCCATTATCTGAATTATTTGAAAAACAATAGTCATAGTTATTACTATTTTTATAAATGATAAATTATATGCACACTACATATACATATATGTATACATACATATATATATGTATATATATACATATATATATATATATACACTATATGTAATACATGCACCCAATCTTATCAATTAATTCTGTTTTTACCCTCATGTTAATAAATAATGAAAATGGGTTTTAAGAAGTTTAAATAATGTATCCATGATCACACAACTGATATAGGAAAAATTTGGTGTTCAAGAGTAGACAGTTTTAGTTCAAAGTTGTGCAATTATGTCTGGGGTTTGAATGGAATATAAGGAATTTTTGAGAGTTAAAGAGAAAAATATATATAATAAACAATTAAGTTAAATTATAAAGGTTTCTGGTTTTGTCAAAAAGTAATAGTTGGCTTATTCTCTAATATAACAAACAGGAATACTCAGGAATACTCAGCATACAATTGTACTTGATTACATATACATTTTAAAAATATATATATTTTAAGTTTAGTAGGAATTTAATATTTTACTAAAATAACATCATTTTCATTTGATTTCTTTGAAAAAACAGAAAGAAGATGTGTAGGAATGTGTATGTGTTAGAACTGCCTGAAGCACCTTACCTCTTATTTTAATGTCACCTAAAGAAAAGTCAGCATAAATTCAGGTTAAGGAATCAAGTCATGTACGTAGACAGTAAACAGTTGGGAAGAGTAAAAAGATAAAAAATGGGTTTAGGCTACTTGGGGCAGTGGTAACTGCATAGAGGTAACTTCTAACTATGTGCAATTGGCAAGAAAAGTGACTGACCAAAAAATCTCCAGTAGTCCAAATTCCCTGAGTTTCCAGCATTAAATTACCTCAAAGACAATGATTCAAATTTATTTGCATTGAATATTATTTACTATATTGCCAGCATAACTACGTAGGGTTTATTTTAAATACCCTATGAACTATGTACTTTTTTGTTGAAACTTAACATTTGAAAATATTAAAACCACTGTTTATTTTCTAATCCTTGACACAGTATGCTTTTCAATTTTGCCTTATCTCTAAGACTTGCATCTCTTTCAAGGAGAGGCTGATCATTTCTCCAATCCCCAGACAAAATAAGTAAGACTTTAATATTCATTGGATGACTTACATAAGAGGCCTCAGTCCTCTTTCATCATTTTTCTTCGGCTATGTTTTACTTCAGCCACCCACACTATGGCTTAAGTTATCTGGGTCAACACTGTCACATGTGTCTGCAATTATCCTTGGGCTAGTCAGAACATAGCCTTCTGGTGGAGTAGGTAGAGTTACAGGACAGCAGGCCCAGTCAAGCAAGCACGATTTTAAGCTTCTGCCTGCTAGACTTATATTTGTTATGAGCTCATAATCAAAGCAAGTCACAAGACCAAGGTCAAAATTCTTTCAACAGAAGAGAATGTAAAATCAAATGTAAATTGATGTACATATAGAAAACAGCACATAATTAGATCCAATATGCAATTTACCAGATATATTAGGATTCTCCAGAGAAACAGAACCCAAAACTAATGCACTATATGAACAAACGGTGTGTGTGTGTGTGTGCATGTGTGTAACTGAAAGAGAAAGAAAGAAAGAGAGAAGAGAGAGAGAGAGAGAGAGAGAGAGAGAGAGAGAGAGAGAGAGAGAGAGAGATAGAGAGAGAAGAGAGAGAGAGAGATTAAGATTTATTTTAAGGAATTGCCTCATGAACCTGTGGAGGCTGGTCAGTCCCAAATCTGCAGGAGAAGCTGCTAGGCTGGAGACTGAGGGAGGAGTT
Organism: Rhinolophus hipposideros; assembly: GCF_964194185.1. Lineage (NCBI taxonomy): Eukaryota > Metazoa > Chordata > Mammalia > Chiroptera > Rhinolophidae > Rhinolophus > Rhinolophus hipposideros. The sequence goes on along the minus strand of NC_138058.1, from coordinate 18,109,277 downwards.
GATATTGCAGCTGGAGTCCTAACGTAATCTGGAGGTAGAATTCCTCTGAAAGCAGAATTCCTTCTTCCATGGGAGAATCTGTTGTTTTCTCTTAATTCCTTTAACTGATTTGATGAGACCCACCCAAATTATGGAGGTTAATCTGCTTTACTCAAAATCTACTGATTTAAATGTTAATCTTATCTAAAATATATCTTCACAGAGATGGGTGTATGAGCAAAAATCTTGGTACCAGGCCTAGCCAAGTTGACACATAAAATCATCCACCACACCAAGTTACCAAAGAGATAAAAAGATTTAGACACTAGTTAATTAAAAAAAGAAAGAAGAAGAAGCCATATGTCTGCCTTAAGTGCTTTAATTGCCTATCATCCCCTATTCATTCAAAAGTTCAACTACACTCTCCTTTGGGCTATTTTTTTTCCTGTATAGTCAGTCTGTATTTAAATAAGTTTCTTAGAGCTGCTGTCTTCATTGAGAAAGAAGATTCACATGGTAGAAGGGGCATTTATAAGTCTTGCTTATAAGTCATGCTAGCAGAATTTACAGATGAACACTAGAGGCTGTACACTCTCCTATTAATTTCAGTGACTTCATTGCTTCCTTCTCTAAGTGACAATTGGATACATGTTCTAAGATTTCCTCTTTTATATGAAATACCATGAAAGTTATCTGTTAAATATGCATTGGCAGCAATGTAATAAAAAGCCATGTTCTACCTAAAAACCTAGAATGAAAGATAAAAGTCAAAAAAAAAAAAAAAGAAAGAAAACAACCTTCCCTCATACACACATTCTTCTCTGGGTTTTGTTTGTTTTTACTTTTCAAGATACATGTAACACCAAGCCCACAGAATGCATCTGTCACAGCCTGGCACAAAATAAATCTTCAGTAATGTTGAGTTACTGTTATAGTTCTTCTTTCTTTTTTATGATTTTAATCATTACCAAAGATAATTTATATAGTCCTTTAAATTATCGAGCAACTGTCTTGAAATCTTGGATTTTCAATTTTGCCCTTTATTTCTGACTATTGCTCATGGTGGATTTTTTTTTTTTAATAAGGGTTTTTGTTTATTGTTTTTTGTTTGTTAGTTCACTTTGTAAAAGTTCCTTTTATCTTAGATTTCTTAGACCTTACATTGTGAGGAATGTCCCTTCAGGATGTTTTGTCCAGGAGCCCCAGGAGTATCAACAACTTGGGGAAGATAGTCTTACTAGTTTTTCTGATTATGATTTTCTGTTCAAGACTTCAAAATAAATTTCACTCTCAATTTTGTGTGATATTTAGGTTCTAAATTCTGAAAGGATCACCTCCAACAGTGGTTTTCAAACTTGGCAGCACTTTGGAATTGCCTAAGAGCTTTAAATAAAGATGGATGCCAAGAGAGATTCTGATTGAATTAGTCTGCGAGACGTGGCCTTGGCCTCCATGTGTTTTGTTCCTTTGATGCGCATCTGTTTGGTTGTAAGCACCCCAGGTGAAGCTAATGTGTAGCCAAATCTGAGAGTCACTGCCTTAGAGATAGAGCGCGGTTGACTATCTTCTCTAATAGCTAGACTTACCTTTCACTGAGGGTGCAGACTTTTCCCACAGGATCCTGGCTTTATGGAGATCTCTGCTTCCAATCTCACAACCTTTTCTAATGCCCTGGGGAGAGTCCAAACCCAAGCCTTCACATTGCAAAGAGCAATAATAACCCCCAGGGTGGATATAGTACAGTGGCAGCAGAGCTAGCTCATGTATTTACCAATCTAGTTGTCAATTTCCTTTTCTTTGTAAAAAGCTAAACATTATTTGTGTTTTTTTCTGTTTGTTTGTTTCTTATAAGCATAGTTATTCCGTTAAAACACTCTTATCCAAAAATTCTAAGTGTTTACTGCTGGAAGTTTTTCTATTAATTGCATCCCATTACTTCTTATTTTTCAAACTCAATTCAAAAGTCACCTCTTTGGGGGAACATTTCCTTTTAGTCAGATGTGAATGACTTTCTCTGGATCCCAGTAGCACCCTATGCTTACCTGTACCAAGCCATATATGACTGTGATAGTATCTTTAATATGCATACTTGTCATTTTTAGTAGACAATGCACTACCTGAGGTCCATGGGTCATGTCCTAAATAACGCACAACATCAAGTAATTACCATAGGCTCTGGCACATGGAGATACTAAACAGATAAGATAACATGGGTGAACTAAGATCTTAAGTGTTTTTTTGTGTGTGTTTTTTTTGTTGTTTTGTTTTGTTTTGTTTTGTGTTAACTGTGGTTGAGAAGATACTACACAAGCAATTGCTTTATAATTGCATACAATATCAAGAATTTTAAGAAAGAGGCTAGAATCTGTGCTGTCCAACAAATAAGTCACTGACCATATATAGCTATTTCAATCTAAATTGAACTACTTAACGTTAAAACATTAGCTCTTCATTCACACTAACCACATTTCAAGAGCTTAATAGCTACATATGGCCAGTGACAACTGCACTGGAGAGGACAGATATAGAATATCTGTCCATCATTATAGACAGCTCTATGGAACACCATTGAGCTAGAATATCTTTCTGAAGCCGTTAGTTCCATTATTCTGTGAAAATTATCCCCAAAGACCTTGCTGTTAATTCTCAAACGTAGGTTTTGAACTAAATTGTAATCCAATCATTTGTAGCACAAGTGTTAGTTCATTTCCTTTATCATAGAACAGTAAGTAACACGGGATTTTACATGTGTTTAGTCTTTAAATCATGTTGAAATTTTTCACTTTACAGTTAAGCCACCTAAGATTCAGAGAGCTTCAGCAGCTTTGTCAAATGCACACAGATAGTCCAAATAAGAAGTAAATTGCAATAAAGAAACACTACCCCAGAGCTAGGCACTCTGTCCCACAGAGGAATTAGACACAGATGGGTTTACTAAGATGTGTCAACGCAATTGCAAAGCGCCTGATACCTGCTGCTACAGGCATGGAGGGGCTAGCGCCTCCACAGCCCCAGCGTGAAATTCAATTACATGTAGATGCAGGAGCATAGAAAACAAGGTGGCATCAAAAAGTCTGTCTATGTTAGCCGCTACAGTACAATCCTCAGGAGTCACTGCCTTAGATTAGCTCTGTATTTTCAGAGCTGCCTCACAGACACCCCTAGTATACCATTTAGCATTGCAATAAATCAGTGCTCCCTCTGGGTTCCATCAGCCCTCCACAATCTCCAAGGACCGAAGCAGCCCAGGATGTTTATATTCCATTCCAAATGTACATGCTTTTACGCAGCTCATGGTTATGAGAATGTCTTTGGATATTCATAAGGCTATCCATCAAGTGTGAGAAGACTGATTCTGTTTGGTAATTATTATCATAGAAACTCAAGCAAATGTCAGAATGAAGTTTTTAAAATACACTCCTTGGGAACCCTCTCTCTTCTATTATTATCTGGGTCTTGGGCAAAATCATTTCTTTTGTAACTCACATTTTTTTTTTTTATTAACAGACTGGTAATTTTTTGAAAAGCTCACCTCAGAGACACTTAATTTAATGGGTATACCATACACAATGTGCAGCTGCGCTCACACACACACACACACACACACACACAACCATTTCTCCCTTAAGATAGAAAATAAACTAGTAATCTTTACCAATAGAAAAATATTCAGAATTGTTTTTAAAAACACAACAATTAGGTAACTGATTTTCCAACTTTATGTAAGAGAGTGGGCAGTCATAAATCCATTGACTAAATCATCCCTGTATTTTAGTTTTATTTTTCATTTTGATTTGTATTTTGAGAGTGAGAGACCCTGTCTAATCTAACTTGAAACTTTCTTTGGACCTATGATCCCTAGAATCACCTTTACAAACATAGTTACACTCAGGTATGCTGCAAGGGTTAGGGCAAACCAACATGAGTGTTTTCTCCACCATTTTTAGAAGAGAAGATGGGGACTTTGATGTAGAGTAGACTGAAAATAATTCTTCAGAGCCTCCACCAGTTGGCACAAAGTGATTGAGGATGACATGCTATCATTCTTAAACAAATCCATCTTCCTTAATAACATTCTCAGCAAACAATTATATGAAACCTGTGCTTCAACCATCTCTATATGATTGAGAAAAGGGCCCAGAGTTGCAGTAGAAGCAGCGAGTTGCATGGGGAGGCAAATTAATTCCAAAAATAAAGAGAAAGAAAAGGAGAAACGCAGGAAGGGAGGGAGGGAATGAAGAAGGCAAGAACGAAGAGTCAAAGAAAACAGAAGAAACTAGCCACAAGTTAATCATATATTGGGAGGTAAAAGCAAAAAACAAACAAAAAAACAATGGGGAAGCTGAATTGCTGCTCACTTCTTTTTAATACATTTATTGACCATTTTAGCTTGAATATGTAGACACTTGTTCTCTTATTATGATATGTAAAATCAAAAAACAGGTGCAACACAAATGTGCTACAAAGTAAGCAAGAAGAGTAAAATAGATTACTCTCATTACAGAAGAAGACTGGGGGAACTCAATTTGCCAGCAAAGCCAGAGCAGAATGGGGGTTTGAAGAATGAATTAGAGCTTCGATTCTTGATTTTACCACCAATATTGGTAGTATTCACTGATCTTTAGCCTCTAGAACTCATTACTAATCAATGATCTGCATATTATAGTTCAAAAGTTAAATGTAAACCTTTAAAAATAGTTTAATCTATGATCCTCTCTTTCACCACATAAATTCTAAGCTTTCCTTGAAAGTAGATATCAGTTCCCACTTCATCCATTACGTTTTCAATCATTTTGGCTTGTTTTTTCTTCCTATTCTCTGACTACATGACTCTAATTATACAAATAACATATTCTCTTGCTAAGTTAAGTGCAATATTGTATTAATATTTTTCTATTTATTTACATGCAAATTATGTCCTCAATAAGACAAGTACTAAGTTTTACTTTCTTTTAACTTTTACCCAGTACCTCTCACAGTGCTGTGTATATAAAAGTACTTACCATACACTTCCTGATTTCAAAATTTACAATAAATCTATAATAATCAATACAGTGTGGTACTGGCAAAAGACAGATATATGGATCAGTGGAATAGAGTTGAGAGTCCAGAAATAAACCCATACATCTCTGGCCAACTGAATTTTAACAAGGGTGCCATCCATTAAAGAAAGAATAGTTTCTTCAACTGCTAGAAAAACTGTATATCCATATGCAAAGGATACAGTTGTACCCTTACCACACACCATGTACAATAATAAACTAAAAATGGATAAATGACCTACATATAAGAGCTGAAATCATAAAACTTGTAGAAGAAAACATACAAGTAAATGATTATGACCTTGGGTTTGGTATTGGCTTCTTAGATACAATACCAAAAGTATAAGCAACAAAAGAAAAAACAAATTGGATTTCATCAAAATATTTTTGTTTATCAAAGGGTATTATAAAAAAAGTGAACAGACAACCTATATAAAGGCACAAAATATTTACAAATCATAAATCTGATAAGGGTATAGGATCCAAAATGTATAAGAACTCTTACAACTTAAGAACAAAAGACAAACAACCCAATTAAAAAGTGAACAAAGGTTTTGAATAGACAATAATGAAATACAAATGGCCACTCAGCACACGAAAAGACAGTCAGCATTATTAATCATTAGAGAAATGCAAATCAAAACACAATCAGGTGTATCACCATGATAGGTAGTCAAAATAACAGAAAATAAAAAGTGTTAGGAAGGATGTGGAAAAATTGGAACTCTCATAAATTGCTAGTGGGAATGGTTTTGTCCATGTTTAAAACAGTTTGGCATTTTTTCAAAAAGTTAAATACAAAATTACTATATGGTGAAGCAATTACACTCCTTAGTATATAACCAAAAAACAAAACAAGAAATGAAAACAAGTAAATAAATACATGTGCACATGTTTATGACAGCATGATTCACGACAGCCAAAAAGTATAAACAGCCCAATTTCCCAACAGTAGATGAAGTGATAAACAAATTGTGGTATAATAATAAAATGGAATATTATTCAGCTTTAAAAAGGGATGATGCACTGGTTCACGTGACAATGTAAATAAATGTCAAAAACACGGTAACTGAAATAAGCCACACATAGGTCACAGACTGTATTACTCCATTTGTACTGAATATCCAGAATACGGAAGGAATGCAGATCGATGGCTCCCTGGGGCTGGAGAGTGGTGGAGAAAAAATGGGAAGTAATGGCTTTATGGCTACAAAATCTCCTTTGGGGATGATAGATGTTTTGGAACTAGATAAAGTTAATGGTTACACAATATTGTGAACATACTATATGCTATTAAATAGTTCATTTTTTAAAAATGATTAATTTTGTTATCTGAATTTCACTTAAATGAAAAAAATCTCAATACGTATGTACTGTGCAAACGTATTCATTAATTTTGGATGTATACTTAAAAACTAATTTATAAGCACATTTAATATTTTAGAAATATCTGTATCAGTTTATTCCTAAACTTACAATTGCAATGTTTTATTTGTTTGGATGTGCTTTTAGATGTCAGTGGAACAATCCTGTCATAAACCCATTAAAAGTATGAGAACGATGTGCAGATAGGGAAAGTGATGTAGTAGAGTGTTCAGGGATTACTGACAGGGAAGGTAAAGGATCAAATGCCAGCAGCTAACTCTTCCTGCAATTTGTACTGAGTTTAACCTTTCCTGTCAATAGAGGATCAATTCTGAGTAAGCAGTGTTTTAACCTCAACAGTACTGTCATTTCGGGCTAGATAATTCTTTGTTAAAAGGGACTGTTCTGTGCATTATAGGATATTTAGCAGACTCTCTAGCCTCTACCAACTAGGACTAGATAAAAGTAGCAAGCACTCCTCTCCTCACTCACCAAATTTCACTGGAAGTGGGAGAAGCAAAACTGCCCCTTGTTGAGAACTGCCCATCTGGAGTGAGATTTTGGAAATTTTAAAACAGAAGTTTCTAAACAAGCCGTCTAAATTGTCACTCATCTGTGGGAAAAAGGGACAAAAAAGTAGGAAATGGTTGGATAAAGCTTTTGTTGTGATCATTGTAATGATCCTTCTTTAAATTCAAAAGATTGCTCACTTTTTGATGAAAGGTATTTAAACCCCTTTATCTAATTATGGTAATTGTATTTGGCATTTTAATTAGTTTTTATTCTGTTTTAACATCCTTGACATTGATAAGCCCTCATAATTTGTTTTGAAAATTGTTTGCTTGGTGAAAAACGAAAATATATTGAAAATCAGGACTCACTGCTTTAGACCAGAGCAAGTACATACACCCTTTTTCTCCTTCAGTCAACTTTGAATGATATCATCGTGGCATTCACACATCCTACTGCTACACAACTAATTGAAATTAGGGAGCCACTTTCAAGAACCAAGATATGAGAAAATAAACAAGCAAAAAACACTTTTATTTTCTTGACACACAGGTTAAAAACGGGTGGTCTACAGTCCCTACCTGGCCATAGGTAACAACAGCATAGCTCTTTTAAAGCTGTGATTTAACTGCCAATATTTTTAAATGTAAGATTTTACACTAACTTGTATTTTAAATGTAAGATCTTACATTAATTTGTATAGCTAGAGTCTTTCTGATAATGCTAGCCCCACATTCTGACATGGCAAAACCAGCTGGAACTTAAGAAACTTGTTTCCATTGAATTCAGTGTGCATTCAACATTGGACCACCCATTTCTCTCCATTTGTCATCCTCTCTTAAAATTTTCCTGCTTGATGCATTTGTGTCATTCTCAGAACAAATTATTAAGAATAAAAATTGTTATTGTATTATTCCCTGTCTTCATACAAGCCAGAATTAGATGGTTTTGCTAAAAGAAAAATGACTTAAGGAAAGATATTTCTATATCATTCTTTTTCAAAACTCTTTAAGCTAGTCTTACAAATACATGGATTGTGGAAAATATTCAATTCAAAGAAAAAGAAATTAAGTCAGTTATTTTGAAGTTTTGTTAATTTTTTCTTGGTATGTTTTAATATTGAATCCACGACAAAAGAAAATAAGCTTCTACTTTTAACTGTGTGATTCAGCTAGGTTTAAAATATTGCCCCCTTCCCATATATCTAAAAGCCTTATCTATTTTCACACGTAATAGTAAATCATTAGAAAAGTGAGAGCCACTAATACTGGGAGGAACTGATTGGGAAGAAGCCCTTAGGAGGATAGATGCTATATAAATTTAAAAAAAATAATAATATCAATAGTGATTCTAAGAAACTGTTCCCACGGAGAGTTACTTATTTTGAACCTTTCTAAACTTGTGTTTAGAAGTTTGGAAATCCCTTCTGATTGTTTAAAAATATGTGAATGAGTGGATATAGGAAATGGTTAACAAAAAGCTATACTCCTAAGAGCTCCGATGAATGAAGAATTAAATTAGCCTCAAAATCATAAAATCACAATTTTTAAAAAAGTATTTCTTTCTTCTCACATCTTGATGTATTCCATTTATTTTAACTCAGAAGCAAAGAAGAACTAAAATAATAGACTGAAAAAATAAACACACTTGGTGGATTAATTTATAACTCTGAATGAAATATTTTATATCTTGAACTATGACCTCTTTTAGATCTATCCTATTTATGATAGATGGCATTTACTTTCTTATTTCTTGATTTCCTTTATGCCTAGCAGACTCTTCTCCCATTTTTATTCTCTATATATCAGCTTCTCTGTCTTATTATTCTATATATTAGTCATCTTCAAGAAAAACCACAAAAAAAGGCCTTGAAAATAAACAGACTTACCACCCCACCCCAGTCAAAATGGCTATCATTAATAAATCAAAAACAACAAGTGCTGGCAAGGATGTGGAGAAAGGGAACCCTATGGATTGTTGGTCAGACTGCAGATTGGTGCACCCACTGTGGAAAACAGTATGGAGGCATCTCAAAAATCCAAAAATGGAATTACGTTATGACCTGGCAATTCCACTCCTAGGAATCTATCCATAGAAATTCAAAACTCTAATTCAAAAAAAAAATGTATGCACACCTTTGTTTATTGCAGCACTATACACAATTAGCCAAGACACAGAAACAACCAAAATGCCCATCGGTAGATGACTGGATTAAGACACTGTGGTACATTTATACAATGGAGTATTACACAGCCATAAAGATGAATGAAATCTTACCGTTTACAACAATATGGATGGACCTAGAGAACATTATGCTAAGTGAAATAAGTCAGACAAAGACAAATACCATATGATTTCACTTATATGTGGAATCTAAAGAAAATAATAAATGAATGAACTAATCAGAAACAGTCTGAGAGACATAGAGGAAAAACTAAGGGTTGCTAGATGGGAGAAGGGTGGGGATAATGGAGAAGGTGAGGGGATTATAAAGCACAATTGGTAACCACAAGAATGCCACAGGGATATGAAAGGCAATTTGGGGAATGTAATCAATAATGTTGTAAAGATTTTGTAGGGTATCCGATGGACACTTGTCTCATTAGGGAGACCACCTCAGGGATAGTGTAGATGCCTGATCACTGCACTGTACACCTGAAGCTGAAACTGAACAATAATGAATGTCAACTACAAGTTTATATATATGTATATATGTATACATATATACACACATATATATACACACATATATAAATATACAATATATTGTATATTGTAACTATTGTAACTATATATATATAGTTACAAGTGGAGTACAGCATTAGGAATAGAGACAATGGAAATGTAATGACTGTATGTGATGTCAGAGGGTTAGTAGTTGGGGGGAGAGGGTTGTCCCTGTGTGAGGGATATAAATGATAAATGTCTAACTATTACATTGTTTTGCGCACCTGAAACTAATAAAAAACTTTTTTATAAAAGAAAGAAAATAAACAAACCAATAGTCAGTAACCACACTTTCTCTCTAACTCAGCTCAATATTTTGGCCTATCACAAAAATTGACTTATTTTTATTCCACTGCTGCTCAATCCACTTTATATTTTCTCTCTCATCTATGACATGAGATTCAAAAGATCTGGTTTCTACTGCCAATTCTGCCATTGTAACCACTGGATCATGTCTCTGTGCCTCAGTTTCCTCATCTGTTAACTTCTAAGTTGCATTCCATTACTGGTATTATGCACTTCTCTAGGATCACACACTTACGGATTCAGATGCTTCCCTTACATCCATAATGCTCTGGCTTCATGGAGCAGGTAGAACCACTTGGCATAAGCAGAATGAGGGTATATATTATGCTTTGCCAAGGGTAACATGGTGATGGCATATGGTGCATAATCTCTGCTTCTCCTATCTTTCCCTTTGGGCATTTATTCTTTCACTTACCAGCTTGTTTTTTAAGCATCTAACCTTTAAGCATCCAACAAGTGAATGACCAAATGAATGCATGTCTTCTAGAAAGTCTGTTTGATATTGCTGAATGAATTGACTGCCCATATGAGAAGAGAACATAAATCAAACTTGTTTATTTATAGATTAGATGGTAAATAAATCAGTCCATTTTTAGTATTTTTTTTTGTACTGCATATATAAATTATATTGATTTTATGGCAAAATGATTCCCACTCAATCTCAGGAGAAAAATATTTCCTCATGTTGGATTTGGGATTAGCAAATATTGAGTAACACACAGATGCACAAACTGAAAATTCTTTAGTTTAATTAAACTAAAATCATCCCTTGCCTCACATAGAAGGTGCATAAGGATTGCATTTGCATAACAATATCAGTTCTCCTTCCACAATCCTTTGGATACTTGCATTCATTTTTAGCTGACAGGTTACTAATCTCAAACCATCTATAGAGAATGAAACAAAAAATGGTTGCTGCTATGGGAATGGATATCTCTTTGCATTCCCGACTTTTGTTTTAAATTGGAACCACCTTAATGTTGCATTACTGCAAGGGAAAAAGAAGGTTTCCTTTTAACAGTACCCAGAGTTCTTTTAGCTGTCACTTAGCAAGAGCTAAACATTTTACACAACATGATTTTAGAAAACTTTTAACCTTTTTAGATTTTATTTTATTTTGTGAAGTTTTTGTTCGAAATGTCAGGCACCATCAAAGCACTTGTCTTAAGGAAAAGGTCACCCCAAAAAAGAAAGTCAGCCCTGGGTTGAGTGACAGTGTTTCTCTGTTGTTTAATCCAGGGCGTCAAACACTAATTATAGAGTACCTGAGTGATACCTTACTTTCTGCACTGGTCTTAGACGTTCATAAATGTTTCAGAAACTTCTACAGCTATTTCCAAAGCAAATCTGGTGATATGTGACAATTCAAATCCAATTGTCATGGTAAAAGCCAGTCGGTATCTTGAAGTACACAGTTTTCTGTGAAAGCCAGTTACACACTCGTATACTCCATATAGAGGCAGTATTTATTTGAAAGTTATTCATCACTGACCTAGGTTATCATTATGGAGGGACCACCAAGAACTCATTGTTGTGCAGGCGTGTGGATTTTGTTTAAAAGAAAAAAATGCATCTTTGATTGAATATCAGTTTTACTACAAGTATATAATAGGATAAGTATATAAAAGCATAGTTTTGTTCTAGTCAAATAGAATCACATTCAAGACTTTTCTTAAAAGTGGATTCTAAAAGTAAATGAGTACAGCATAGGGAATAGAGTCAATGGAATTGTATAGATATATACGATGACAGAGGGGCAATAGGTTGGGGGAGGAGGGTTATCATTTTGTGAGCGGTGAAATGTCTATTACATTATTTTGTACACCTGAAACTAATAAAAAAAGTAAATCAGGCCACACTGAGTGAATATTATGACATTATTATAAGAATTAAAAAAAGCTATACTTGGGATGGATCTTCTCATCTATTATTGAAAAGCAATTTTGTTTTGCAAAACTGAACATTGACAACAAATGAAGCTGCAGCTAATCGCCTTACTCAGGAATCATAGCTCATTACTGATAAACTGGGGGATAGAATCATGTCTCAAATCTCTTCTCCAGATCATTCTGTGACAATCAGTTTGTGCCAGCTAGAATGCTCAGGTAAACCAGACTTTGAACTTTGTTGTTTGTACCTCTTAACTAGTTTCAGGAAATGTCACTGTCAAACCAACTCTTTAGTCTAGGCATTGTGGTGCTACAAGAGTATGTAACCTAAGAAATTGAGATCGTAAGAAAACACAGTTTATGATCCAGTTCTTGAGTTTGAGATGTAAGTAATCGATGATTTGTCATTTCAAAATATGTACTATCACATACCGTATCCATGATATTAGATTTATAAACTATCTCAGGGTCTACAAAGGATATAATTTTGGGTGATAAAAAAGTGTCAATCAAGATTGTAAATTTCAAAAAAATTATGCATTCTAGTACTTGACTAGATTTTGAAAGGGTTTAGATATGTTGTCAGATGTGTTTTTAAGGGAATTATTTTTGGGGGTGTACATTCTGAAATGGTGAGACCCATAACAAAGGACTAACCATCATGTTCTCTCAGGAATCAAATAATGATTTTAAAGTAGAAAAGTCTGGAGCGATTTGGTGTTCATAAGCAAAAAAACATCAACCGTGAGTGTGACATAGCATTCTCCATCACTTCAGCTTTGACTGGTACATACTTGTAGATAGATGAACTGGGGATAAAACTTTGGGACATTTACTGCCATAGAATGCTAAGAACCTCTCATTGGTACAATATAAACCTGAGCCCTGCAGACAAAGAAAATCTCCCTGCAGACAAAGGAAATCTGGGAAATGTGTTTCCCAGGCCTCCTCCAGGCTCTGCAATACAAAGATGGTAAAAAGTTAAGTAAAATAATGCTGAGATACCAAAGATAATGTAGCATGGTTTTTGTCTTAAAGAAAATGTAAGTCAATGCAATAATTAGCAGCCTTTATTACCTTTGCCCCTGTGGTTTGAGAATGTTTCAATTACATAAATAGAATTCAACCTTATATTCTCAGAAGTTGATTTGGTTGATTTCTACAAAGGAGATCTCCATGTGGGTCTCAATACTTTCTCATTTTGGCCTGGGGCATGAGCATGAGCAGAGACAAGAAATTTGTAACTTAACCTATATACTTTGCAAGTAGCCTAGCATAGACTTACTTTTTATTTAGAATTCGTAACTTGGCTTAGATTAACCTCTAAATCCACTTAGTTCACCCTAACTATTATAAGGTTTGCATAACTACTGCTGTGATTTGCTAAGAGTTTAACAGAAGGGTTGAAACTTAATTAGTTAAACTCTCTTCCATAACTATGCCATCTCTGACATTGGTGATTGTCAGACCTGTGATTTGAGGGAGAACCCCACGATGATTTGCAGAACCAGGAAGCTAATTTGGCTCAACCTGCCTGGGGCTAGAGGATGTGGCCTGGAGGACACTATACTGACCTCTTCATGAACTATTCTTATTATACCCTCATTATAATACTAAAATCTCCTCCCAGAAGTAGAGATTTTCCACTGGTTTTGAACAAGTGGTGTATGTATAGGCATGTGTTCTAACTGCACATACACAGGAATGTCCCCACCTATACATGCGACAACGAAGCTCACCTTCATCGGTATGTATGATTTCCCTTAAAAAAGACGAATCAGATCCTTTGTTCATGGACATGTGGCCCCCCCTTGCGTGTGTTTTTGCCTGCCACATGCAATAATGTATGTTTCTTTTGTAGATGAAAAGGGGGCCACATACTAAACCTGACAGCTCAGGGGAGACCAGCATGGAGGGCTCTACAAAGTCAGAGACCGAAAGTAACTACATAGGATCATCTGAAAATAAAAATTTCTAACTAAAAGCAGTCATGACAGGTAGTCACATCCTTGGCCTGTGGCTTCCTTAATAAAGGTCAATCTTTACCTTAAGTGAGCCTATTTATTGTCTTTTTTGTATCTAAGATAAAGTACCCTTGGAATGTCAAAGTGATCCCTTTTCCCAGACCCTTCGGCACACCCACGAACCAGAGCAGGAGGCCACAGAATCCCTCTGTTATTTGTTGCCCCAAATACCATAAATATGTGCTGAAAATGTTAATTATTAACTAGTATGTACTCACCAATGTAAAAATAAAAGTGCATCTCTCCATTTTATTTATTATCCAATCCCAGAGGTTTCCCTGCTTTGTTTTCTCCCGCCCCCTTAATCTACCACCAATGGATTTCATATAAACCTCCTTTGATTTTAATGTATAAAATAAACTGCAAAACTGCCATTCTCCAGAGCATTTTCTCAATCTGTTAAGACTTTGCTTCTTGGCAATTGTCTGTTTGGCTCAAATAAACTCATAAAAATCCTCTACAGGTTTGGATGTTTCTTACATAGACATTTCTCATAAAATCTCCGAGTTGCCTTTCGGTGGACAACTATTGAGTAATTGGACCCCATTCAGTCTGGTAACGATTGCAACGTGTTAGTTGAATCAATGTATTTCTTACTTGTGAAGACAATGGTCCAGAATCAAATAAATGTCACCTTTTAAAGTGGTTTAGCTAAGAAATTTGCATGCTGTGATTTTATTTTTAAAATATCAAGTGGTCTGTGAAACTGGACAACTAGTCTTCTTCGGAAATGTAACTTTCAGTTTGGCCCCAGGAGTGGTACATGCCTGTTTTATAGCAACAAAGTTACCCTGCAGCAGTTGTCATTCAAGTGAGGTTCCAGGACGAGTATCATCAGCATCACATGGGAACTTGTTAGAAACATACATTCTCAACCACATCCCACAAGTATAGAACTAAGTCTCTGGATTTGGGCCCAAATGTCTATAAATTTTAAAACTCTCAAATAATTCTAAGACAAGATAAATTTGACAGCTATAGGCCTACATTATAAAGATTTGAGATAATTGCTTCAAGATCTGTATTGGACTCAGGAAAACAATGTGAGCATTTCATAGGGTGTTACTCATAGGGTGTTACATTGAATCAGCACCTCAGACCAGAAACTGTTAGCATATCAAAAGGAATCCTCTAGTAATCTTCATTCTTCCTCTTTGTTTCTCTTTTCTTTCCTTTATTCATTCTCCCTTCAATCCACAGATACTAGCACTTAAATTGAGGTGATATTTTGTGATTGATATTCTGCAAGATGCCCTTAATGCACTTCTTGACCCAAATTTCCATGGCATGAAGATAAAGATAGAGTTCTAATCTATTTTATCCCTTAACATTTACCATTGATCTATGGTTTGAGTGACTTCTTCCCACCTCAGACATAGTTGGAAATTAAAAAAAACAAAAACAAAAACAAACAAACAAACCAAAAAACAACTTACCTTCACTCCCCATCTTTCTTTAGTGCTTATTTCCATTTCTTTGCTAATGCTAAAGGTCAGCCAGCAGGCCATTCTTATTAACGGATTTATATCTAATTACTGATGGTGGGTAGAGGAGAGAATTTAGGAGTAATAAAATCAGAAATGTGAGGGGGTTATAAAAGCTAATGTCTATTCTTTTCAACCTGTGTCTCCTGACACCCTTTTAACAATGTTGCTCAAAACCAAAAACAAAGCAATATACTCTTTAATCTTTCTGTTTCCTGTCTCTTTTTCTCCTTCCCTTTGTCTGTCTGCTATCTGTCTGTCTATCTGTCTGTTTCTCTCTCTCTCTCTCTCTCTCTCTCTCTCTCTCTCTCTCTCTCTCTCTCTCTCTCATTCTGTCTCATTCTCTACCTCTTTCCTTTTTCTCTCCCCCTGCCTCACATGTACCACTCTGAAGTTGTGTATTACCATTCTTTGCCATCACTGGTAATTTCATAAAACATTTTGAGCAGCACTACAGTGAGCACTCAAAGGACATTAAATACAACTGAGTGCCACTTGTTTGTTTACTGTGCTAGTCTTGTATTTCCAAATAGATTTATTTGTAAATTTATTGAGAGCAGTGTTCACATCTCATATACTATTGGTTCCATTGCATACATTTTGATTCTTACACATTGGTGCTAGCATCTAAGAATAGTTCATAAATAAAATACATGTTTCTGAATACCTTTCTACCATAGAAGCTTCTGTTACCAAACCCTGGTTTGTGTGCCTGACACTTTGAAAAGCCAAAACTCAAAATGTCAGAGTTTGTGATACAGGAGAGTTAGCATGTCCCTAGGTAGACAGGGAGGTCCCTGGTAGAATAAACAAAAACAGTCATATCCTAAAACTTCAGGTTTTGAAATCACTCCTTCGCTCCATGACATAATATAACAAGGCTTTGAGGTTAATCACAAATTTTTTTTGGCCTGACAAACGGAGCTGATCTGATAGATAAGAGTGGGTTACTTTGCTAATTCCTTTAGGATGGGCAAGCAGAACAAACCTGGTAGATGAATTTCATTAGAAGGTGTCAGTTCCTTTCTTCAAACAAGTTCCTTTCTCCAAAAAGGTCCCCTTCCCCAAGCAGGCAAGGGAAGGTATAAAAGTAAGAGTTTTTGCCTCAGTCATGGGGCACAACCCCATTCGGGACCTCCTCCTGCTCGGGAGCTGCAACCTCTTCTCCTGACTCTAATAAACTATCCTCTTTTTAAAACGTTTTGCCTCTCCCTGGTCCGTGTTTCCATTCTTTGGCTTCATGAGACACGATCCCGGCCCACACTCAGAAACTGCTAGCATCACCTACATCATTTGGAGTAAGGACATGTTTATTGATCAAGAAGGCACCCACTGAGAAGATAAGAGACTTAACATGACCTCCAACACATCTTGCTCCTTGGACTAGGTTAGGGGTTTTAAAGCTGGGAAAGAGAAATGGGAGGAGTAGGTAGGGCACATTCCCATGGTTTTCAGGTTCCTGATAAGATCTCCAACTTTGGGACTTATTTGGATGATCACTTGCATAGGGGTGGTCGTGTAACAGTGAAATGCTAGGTCTCTCTGATTCCTTCCTGTTCAAGCTTGTGTTGCTCCCCTGGCCTTCAGACAAATAACTCCTGCTTTAGACATGTTTATCATTAGAGGGATTCTTCTTGGGGCTTGAGTTTTTACGAAAACAGACCCTCCCATTTTCCCCTTCCCTTGACAAAAAAGAAGCCTGAACTCTGCACTCCCTTAAGATGGATTTGAGGAACCACTAAGGTTCCCATCTTCTCGGTTGGTGCCTTCTCAATCAACAAACCTTTCCTTACTGCAAACTCTAATGTTTCCAGTTTGGGCCTTTCAAGCATTGGGCACACAGACTTTGGGTGGGTAACAGTCTCCAGTTATTTTCTGCGAAGCAGGCTTATGAATCATTGCCTCAAAGTCCTTTTCATTTTCTTTTTCTATGAGAAAACAAAGAGTTTACATTAAGATGTTATCTACAGCCTTCTAAAAATGCTGTTTCACTAGTGGGTCATGAGTTATTGGCCTAAGGACATGTTGCAAACTTGCTGAAGGTCATGCTTTGGAATCCTTAGCAATCACAACAAACTGATAGAGATGACTAAAGTTTAACTAGCTTTTAGAGGAAAGCAGAGGGTTTGGCTTGTGGGCTAAGCCGGGGGCATAACATGTGGGATACGGTTGCACTTCCATCATCATTTATGATCATCTGAGCTTCAGGTGAGGCGAGTTCTCCCACTGTGCAGCTCTGTCCTACTTGAGTTACTCTCTTTGAAAAGAGGACCTCATTATTTATATTTCACCACTGGAGAAAATAAGCACATAGTTTAGCTTTTACATAGCAGAGCCAGAAATGACCATGGAAATGTGTGTATATATTATATATCATATAATATAATTATATATATTACATATTATGTAATTATGTGTGCATATATGTGTGTATGTATATATGTATGTATATATGTATATATGTGTGTATACATATGCGTATATATACACATATATGTGTATATATATACATATATACACATATGTATGTGTATATATTATATAATTATATATGTGTGTATAATATATTGTTATATTTGATGACTTTATGCTTGTCAATGTTTTCTTAGATTTTGCTGGATTAGCTTTTTGAATTTTGTAAAACAGTCGTTCATTTTATTCATTTAATAAGCTAGTTTTGATATTGTTTCTGAAACATTCATTAGTAGCAGAAAAAGCTGCTAAAATATTTTACTAATTAATTTTCTGCGCTTATAGTCAATGACTAATTTTACCTGTTTTATTTGTATTGTAAAATACATGTTGAAATACCATCCAATTATTTTTATGAACAACACATATAATATTTTAAAGATTTTTGTTTTTTTTTAAGGAGGGCGTAGCTCACAGTGGCCCATGCAGGGATTGAACTGACAACCTTGGTGCAGAGAAATTTCTTTTAAAATACGAGGCATAAACTCAAAATTACTCAATGGGAAAATAGCAATATGATACACTACTTACCTTTGAATAAATAGAAGTTCTGCTGACTACCCAATTTGGTATATAAGATACTTCCCTATGTTTCTTTAGTAGTCTAACATAGACCTGTACTATAATGTATTATTTATATCCATCTCCACATTATTCATGCATTCCTGAGGTATAGCTATCTCCTTATTTTTCCTACTTCTCTATAACTAGCTCAGTGCCTGGGACATAATAAGCACTCTAAAATTATTTGCTGAATGACTAAATTCATCTTCAGTCAGGGAACATTTCCATATGGCCACTGAATCAATGTTGTTTTATTTATCTAAGTCATTGAACAAACATTTTTAATGCCTTATATATTCTATATACTTTGGCAATTACAAGATGATACGTTTCCAAGGAACTTATAAATTCATCGCTTACACAATAAATTAAAACATATGAATAAAATAGGTGATTTGGGAGTTTCACAACATTTAAAAA
Organism: Rhinolophus hipposideros; assembly: GCF_964194185.1. Lineage (NCBI taxonomy): Eukaryota > Metazoa > Chordata > Mammalia > Chiroptera > Rhinolophidae > Rhinolophus > Rhinolophus hipposideros. The sequence continues at coordinate 18,090,495 of NC_138058.1, read as the reverse complement.
ATAATTAACAGTTCATTAGGTAAACAATAAAATGTTAGGAAAAACACAATGATGTTAAAGATTAAACAACATATATTGCTGGGTCAATGAATAGTAAGATTACTAGACTATCAATTGTTTCAAAATTTACACTATTTGTATAACAGTCAAGTTGTAAATTCCTGTCATAAACCAAACAAAAGTAACCATAATTTGAGATGAAGACAAAAAGGAATGCACCCGTGGAGCAGCACAAACAAGGGGAAGGAGAAGGACAGGAGACAAGTGGGGAGAATTTAGGTCTTCAGAGTCAGAGAACTGAGAAGAGACCACAGAACTGGAGGAGAGGGTGACAGGGCACAAAGAAAAGTACACAGATGAGAAATTCAAGGGAAGGAAATTTAACATTCAGAAAGAAGTCAACAAGAAAATCAAAAGAGTATTGCATATTCAAATTTCTATGTCAGCAGTGTACTTTGAGAAACAATTTGAGTACAGAAAATAGGGACAAAGCTAGATTTTAAGGATTCTAGAAATTGTTGTCAAGTAGATGCAAGTGGAGGCAGTAGAGTGGGAAATGCCATTATAGCAAGTTCTCTTTTAGAAACCAGAAACCTTGAATGCATGTTAAATATGATGGGAAAAATTAACCATGAGGGGGACATTGAAAGTAAGATAGAGAGAATAATTAATGGGGCCAGTTTCATAAAATGAAAGAATATTTGTGTGGTGAATTTTTCGAAAAAGAGCCAAGATAATTATTCTGAGGCAAAGGGAATTCACATGAACATTCTGAGGAATGTTGGGGTAGAACGAATGGAAGGTGGTTTGTATAAAGATTTTAAAAGTGGTTTTAAATAGGATGATATTAAACAGTTTCAGATTTTTTTAAAGTTCTGAGCTTGGGTGTATTGGGAAGAGCTGTGGACTTAGAATGAAACAGGCCTGTTGAGATTTCCTTGCTGTAGGATCTTACAAACAATTTTCCTGATCTCTCTGATTCTCATGCTTTTATATTTTAGCAAGGGGTTATAATGAATGTAGAGCTATGCTGTCCAGATTCTCCTTCAAAGAACTTACTGCCATAGTTGATGGTGTGATATTTCCAGGAAGCCTTCAGCTGTGAGCCCCTTCAAAGATTGTCTCAGTTGTCACCTCACCGAACGCCAAGTCCTTCTGGGAGAACCCATATGCAATGACTGATGGAAACAGGGCAATATGTGAAAATTCTGATGGGGCATTTTAGCTGCAGAGCTATGTTGGGGTAGGCCAACATTGTTATTTCGGCCTGTTATATAGCTGGACTTCCCTTTTGTCCACTTGATGTCTTCTCCCTGATTCCAGATTTGTTTATCCTAAGGTGCCTTTTCATAAAACTTATTAAACTCTGCCTCAAAATCACTTCTGGAGAACCCACTTGTTACTGAGATTGCCATGAGGTAGTGGGCAATATGAAACTGTTTTAAAATAAGTAGGTGCACATATACACTATACATCATAGTTTATTTACAGCTGTTTCATAAAGAAGCAGAACGTATTGTTCTAAATATCTTAAATAATTCATTTTAACTAAAGATTTTCTAAAGTTATTGTGTAATATCTACTTTACAACATGCTTGTGATCTTTCAGTAATTTTTCCAGGAATGTGAATATACAGTTTTGAAGGCATTCCTATGTATTCACTCTTTGACCACCCTTTTCATATATCAGAGGGCATTATACCAATCTGTGGTCACGTTTTACAATCAATCTGTGGCTCTAATTAGAGATCAGTCTTTGCAAAGAGAAATCAAGCTGTATCTGCATTTTGGAGTTGTTCTGCAATGTGATAGGGGATCAGTATACAGCTACATGTGTGGGGGAAAGCCTATATCCAAAGAAAAGGGTGAGGAACACAAGAAACTTTCACCCGAGAATGTCAGTGACTTTATCCTTTCTGGAAGCGGGTGTTAACAAACCCAACCACTCAGCCTCCTCTACTGACTCCATATCATACTTAGTCTAAGCTATGGCATTTTGACTGGGGAATTTTCTTTCTTTCTTTTACTCCTATTGCTAAAGATTTATTGTCAACAGAAATACATTCAGGTGCAGTATCTAGTGCTTCAAGAACTACAGCTTCCCTGAGGTAAATGGAGATTCATAGCTGATAGCAAACTATTGCCTGAGAATGAGTTCACATCAATAAACCTACAACTCCATTCAAAGGACCAGCAGTTCAGTCTGCTAGTGGCCTCCTGAGAAGACTAGATTCCCATTTAAGCAAGAGGACGTGACGAAAGGGTAGGAAATGGTTCCTTTGTCAATTCTTCTCAACGAATTTACTTTGGATAGCTATGATCTACCTCTGATTTATAAATAATCTTAAAGTTAACTTTTGAGTTTATGCTGAAATATGTCACTGCCGGGAACAATCTGCCACTGATAGAAGAGTTGACACAAAACGTTTTTTCATATTTAGTCAGGATAATCTTGATTCTCTTTGACACTTCCCACTATCTGCTTGGTCTGATTTCACCCAATGGACAAAGGACTTGAGCAAAGCAACAACTCAGGTAATGAATGCATTAGAGAAAGAAATCATCGTTTAGTTTTGGGTGACGTATCCATGAAAGCTGTCTGTACAGATTAAATGAACCAGCAACTTTGCTTTATTTTCCTTAGAGAGGAAAGCTTGACCTATAGGTACATGGTAATAGAATAATTTGTCAAAAGGGTCAATTTGCAGAAGGGAAACATCAGCAAAATAGATCTACTTGGTCTGTTTAGGAAGTCCAGTGGTCCTGTTGAAATTAAACCTGAATGAGCCTAAAATTCTTGGTAATCAATATAAACACCTAGGTGATCCCGCTCAAAAATCTAAAAACTTATTCTTTCATTTATTTATTTTTCTTTTTTCAACATAATTTGGCTGGCTATGTCACAAATATGTCCACACTAAATGTTTAATTGTGTACATGTTTATATGGAATAAAATTAATAAATCAGAAAAGAGTATACTTGGAATTTGTGAAAAATAAATCACCCTGCCATTCGTAGCCTGGGACACATAGTATTCACATCTGAGGTAACCGCTGTTCAAAGCTATTCTGTATATATACAAAATAACACATTCACACTTATACATTAGAGACATTTTTTTTCTTATACAAATAATAGCACTTTATACTTCCCATTCTCCACCTTGCTTTTTTAAATTTAAAATATCTTTGATCACAAAATGAAAAATATTTAAAATACTGCTATGTCATCCACAAATGTATTAAAAACTTTCTGGAGCCTCTTTTCGATTTCAACTATATTAACCACCCAAAATAAAGATGTTTGTGATACATAGAATCATTTATTGTGTCAATGGAAAAGGGGCCACATGTTAAACCTGACAAGTTCAGGAGACTGAAAATAACCACATAGGATGGCATGAACATAAAAATTCCTAACTAAGGTGGGCCATGGCAGGAAGTCATATCCTTGGCCTGTAGCTTCCTTGACAAAGATCAAATCTTTACCTTAAGTGAGTGTGTCTGTTGTCTTTTGCATCTAAGATAACATACCCTTTGGAATGTCAGAGTAATCCCTTTTTCCGACCCCCCAGGGGGCACAACCCACCACACCAGAGTAGGAAACTACAAAATCCCTCATGGCTATCCTGTTCCCCAAATACCAACTCTATGTGGTATAAAATACTATTAACTATCTTGTACCCACCAGTGGAAAAGAAGTGTGTGTCTCTCCATTCTCCCACCACCTTCATCTATCACCAATGGATTTCATGTAACCTTCCTCCTTTGACTAATGTATAAAATAAGTTTCGAAACAGCCATTTTCCGGAGCATTTTCTCTATCTGTTGAGACTTTGCTTCTCTGCAAGTGTCGTCAGTTTGGCTCAAATAAACTCTTATAAGCTTTCTTTTAGGTTGGATGTTTTTTCGTTGACACTTGTAGAGAGAAAAGTTTAACTGTAGCTCTACTTACCTAGACTTGGTTTGTAGAAAGAGTTCACTGATAAAAGAGATCTTTACAACTTTTTCTCCAGTTCAGTCTTCCCTTCCTCCTTGATATCATTCCATACATTTATTCAATGACTGTTGAGAGAGTACCAGCAATATACTAAGTATACAATTAAGTGCTGGTTTGGGAGAGATGCTTCGAGCAGAGAAAGGAAGAAAGGGACTAACTTAAAAAAGCAACATCAACATACAATCCACAATGACATATAGCATAAAATATGCATAAGATACATTTATCACACAAAAGGAAGGGAGTTTATTTCTCCTAAGTATGTCATAGAAATCTTGGCAAACACAAAGGAAAAAAAGCAACATGTGAGCAGAATTTTGGAGAAAGATGTTTTCTAACAAAAAGAGCATGGACTGGCCTTCCAAGTGAATGAAATCACATTCAAAGTGCCCATAATTAGAAACAGGAAGAGGAGCCTAAGCAGGAAGAAAGGAAATAAGACAAGAGAAGGAAAAGGAAACATGTTGCTTTTGCCATTTCTAAATTCAAAGGTGGAAGGAAGCATTAAAGAAACAGATGAACAGATGGGAAAAAAAGCAGGGTTTATTTAGATAATGGAAAGTGTGCGCAGACTATATTTGGTAGTGAAATGTCCCATTAAAGTACTTTAAGCTATGGAAAAAGCAATTTTATTGTGTTTAAGTAAAATAACTCATACAGTTCAATGAAAAACAGCCTGAAGGAGGAAGAAAAAAATATTTAGGGGGTATTTTCTAGTGGTTCATGATATGAGGATCAAAATAAAGGTGGAAGTGGTGGGAACATAATGATGAAGTTATTTTGGAGCAATATTTGATAAAAAAAAACACTGGATTTGGTGACCACTATTAGTAAGATACTGTTATTAGAAGATAACTCCCAGGTTTGGGGCATAGGAAAATTAGTGGGTGGTGATAGCCAAAACCTTCTACTTTGAAGGGTATGCATTCAGTTATATACTCCATAGTTAAATTATGGCTACACCACATCTTGAAATGGGCTTCTTCCATAAAATAAATACAGTTAACTATGTATTCAACTATATGAAAATTATTTTTATGTGCAAGACATTATCATTAATAATTTGCTGAATATCTGCCATATAAATTGAAAATATATCTTGTTTGAGTCATGACAAAAATAGTATGCATTATTTTATCCATTTATTTTAGGATAATAGGAAGATAAAACTAAGATGTTATCCATGACTTACAGTACCTACTAAATAAGTACATCCTCTGCTTTAGAGGCTGAGTTACCATTCTTTGTATTATGCAAAATGCCTCATTGTAGATGTATGCTAGTTTATTGAATGATTGCTATGATGTTAATCTAGCTCTGCCATTGTTTAATGGTGTTATCTTTGACAAGTCTTCAAGTCATGTAGGTTTCTATTTCCTCCTCTTATATGAAGGAAAATACCTAAGATATATGAGAGCGATGTAACAGAATAATTGTGGTAATACCAAGATAGGAACAAAATATTTGAAAGAGCATTAAGAGCATTATTCATGAATAGGAAGCTATGCTTTTCGCTCTAGGTGTGCTAACTATGGGTCAAACCTGAAAATTACATAAACCAGGTGTTCAGATAGCAAATTACTGACTAAAATACAATTTACCTTCAGTGTCCAAAGTAGCTAAACCTGGAAGTAGAAGACATGTAATAGAAGGAGCTCTAGAGCAGGAAAAAAACCTGACATCAGGAAAACAGCAAAGTCAAATATTTAAACTGATGAAATTGCTGTGACTGCCCAGGATTTAGGTAAAATCTAGAGATCCATGAGAATATTTCTGAAGAATTTGACAGTGGGATTAGGATAACACATTTGGCTAGGCTAAGATTTAGGGTCAGACTCTAAACCCAGAGAATATTTTGAATGTAAACACTTCAGGCAATAGGTATCTTAGACTGTGGGTACCAAAAAAGAGTCTGTAAAAGACTATAAGTCAATGTTCAAGTAACTATATCTATTAGTCAGCCTTTGCATTTAGCTTTGTGTAACAGAAACTGCAAACACCATAGACTTAAGCAAGATAAGAAGTTCATCTTAATCAGATAACAGAATATTTGGGAAGTAAATAATACAGGATTGGTGTAATGGTGCAAGTGTATAAGAACTGAGATGACTGCAATTCTTACGGGACTCCTTTTGGTCCTTATATTCAAGAGATGTGACAGAAATCAGAAATGGTATTCAATATTTACAACTATCAGTATGGCATGGGCATGGCACAAATCCGAAGATAACCGGCCAATCAAAATATTTTCTGGGCATAAACAACCAGTACAAGTGAACAAGGATATAGCAGCTGATTATCAGCCCTGGCTGCAGTTCAATTTTTTTATCCAGGCTTTTGGGAGAAAGGAAGAAGAAAGAAGAGAAAACAACAAAAGAATATGTGTTAACTTAATCAGCACTTGTTCTAAAATTTCAAAAAAAAATACTGTGATTTCTGAATATATCTCATAGATCAAATTGTGTAACAGCACGAAATCCAGCTACAAGAGAGTCTAGGAAATATAGGACTGGATTTTTGTTTGTTTTTAATCCCTTGTTTATTTGTTTGCTTATCTGTTTATCGTTAAGTTGTCACATTGCTGATCCCAACAAAATCAGAGTTCTTGTAATAGAGAAAAAACAGAGGGATAGACATTGGGAAAATACTTTGCAATGTAGCAATTTCTTTTTCTAGTGATGACTAAAGCAGGAACGGCCATCTTGACACAGTAACAAAAAAATCCAAGAAAGTCTTTCAGACTTTGGCCCTGTTTCCCTCCAGTTGCTGACACGTGAATTTAGACTAATACAAAAATGAAGCAAATATGCCTTGATCACTACTATTTGATTTATCTTTGCTGTAAAGCAGAACACAATGTCTAAGTAAAAAATACACAGTCCAAGTGTTTGGTCAAGCCCCAAACTAGGCTTCAGTATGCAAAATAAGACCGACTCCACTGACCACTGGAAGGAAATTTCTCAATATAATGCTAGTCTGGGTTCTCATAGTCGCAGAACAAAGGGCTGAGTCTTAGAGAGCAGATGTGCATTGTTGGCTACTAGGGTAAATCTTGAATAGGCAGAGGCAGGAAGTGAAGTGCAGAACTTAAAATTAAGGCATATCTTAAAACCAAAGATCTAAAATTGAAAGTGAAAACATGCTACTGCTTTGAGGGAAAGGAATATATGCTAAAATAATTGAAGTATGAACTTCCCACGTTATAAATCAATAAATCAACAAAGATACAAATGTATTGCTGTATTTGGAGTATCAGTCTAGCCAAGAAAATTTGGTGCTTATCCAGTAAAAAGGACACTTAAAACTGAGAGGAAAATTGATGTTGATGTCTTAGTCACAGGGACACTGGAATTCAGTGGGAGAAATCAAGTCATTGAGAGAGTTTAGCTTACAGAGTAGCTCAAATGACTGAGTCCAAAGGAAAAATTCATGGGTAGAAGCTCAAATGACTGTGTACAAGGCAGGAATTTTCTCTATGGGATAGGCCCATTGAACAAATGTACTGAAAACTTGGAAATTATAACAGAACAAAATCACTGTGGAGTGAGATACTAAGTTGTGAGATTTAATACTAAATTATTAATCTTACACCACACAATACCTTAGAATTCTTCTTAAATTCTTGAGCCCAAGAATTTCAGATGGAACAGAAACAAACCTTCCAATAGAGGTAAGGTTGTTTAGTAATGTGAATGTGAATAACAGAGCATGCAAAGTCCAAGCAGGTCATTACAACTTGGGCACCATTTTATGACTTTCAAGATATTCAGATACAGAATAACCAAACATTTTATAATACCCATAACGAGTTCTATTTTAGGTTAGCATAAGAAGCAGTTGTACCCAAATTGAAAGATGCAAGAGTTCATATGAGAAACCTAATGAGAAAGTGTTATACTGTATTGTTATTATCACTGAATTCCAGTTTAATTTGATTTTTAATACCATTTTAACAATATTCATTAAGGCAAATAAAGCAGTAGAAATTGAACTAATTAAGGAATAATCAGAATTGATAACAGCAACAAATATAGGTCAAAAAAGGATATATCACAGACTCTGTTCCTATTCCCTTGTTTTAAAGCAGTAGTAGAAATGATTGTGAATAAGGAAGGGTAAATAATATAGACATTTTGCTATGGTTAGAAAGAGATTGATAGAAACAAATATGAGATATAATTAATATGAAACAAGCGTTTAACCTCTCACTTTTATAGCTTAAGGCTTTGCTATCCATAAGGATCTTTAAAAAAATAAAAATGACCTTGAAACTTTCACATTTTAAATTATTATCCACTAATAATTTGTGTTGAAAAGTATATCAATTCAATTCAGCAAGCCTACACTTAACACTATTAAGTGAACTTGGTATAGGATCCTACCCAAGGCCTTTGTAAGGGGCTGACTTCTAAGACATCTCCCAAATAACCATTCCCTGGCATTTGATTCTGTTCCATTGTGTGTAGGCTGGCCCACGTGACTCACTTTTAACCAACAGAATGTAGCAAAGGTGATGGATTGTCACCTCTATGATTAGGTTATAAAAGAGTGACTTGCTAGCACTTCCTCTCTACTGTCTTCTTGGCCCATACTCTTTGATAAACAAGCTGCTGTGTTGGAGAGAGAGGCCCACATAGAACTGAGGGAGGTCTCTAGTCCACAGCTCTGGTTGACTTAAATTCTGCTAACATTCCTATGCTCTTAGAAGCAGATACTTACCTAGTTGAGCTTTAAGATGACTCATCTCCAGCAGACACTTGTATTGTAGCCTTGTGAGAAATTCTCAGTAAAGGACCCAACTGAGCTCTGCCCAGATCCCTGACCCATAGAAAGTGTAGATTATAAATGCTACAGTTAAGAGTGTTTTATTATGCAATATTAGGTAACTAATACAGATTTGCAGGAATAGAAAAAAAGATGAAACTTTGCTATCCAGAAATTCTCAGTATAGATCAGAACAGTACAGTCCTGAAAACATCAATAACCAGATTTCAGGCTACAATAAAATTATACACACACACACACACACACACACACACACACACACACACACACACTGTGTTTCACCGAAAATAAGATCTAGCCAGACCATCAGTTTTAATGTGTCTTTTGGAGAAAAAATTAACATAAGATCTGGTCTTATATTACATTATATAAGATCAGGGATTATATTTACTGTATTCTATTCTATTTCATTCATTCCATTCCATTCCATTCCATTCCATTCCATTCCATTATATTATATTATATTATATTATATTATATTATATTATATTATATTATATTGTATTGTATTATATTATATTAATCTGGCCTTATAATAAAACAAGACCAGGTCTTATATTAATTTTTGCTCCAAAAGACACATTAGAGCTAATGATACAACTAGGTCTTATATTTAGGGAAACAGTATAATAATGTACATAATATCATACATATATACATATAATTTATTTACATACTATATCTATACTCATATATCTCTATCTATATATATATCTACAGATAGATACATACATACATACATACATACATACATGCATACATACATAAAATGTGGTGCCCTTGGAGGCACCAAAAAGTGAGAATAGGCAAAAAAAAATTAAAAATATATTTTAAGGAGTAGGGTTTTATGAAGTATATTTAAATTTGTTCTGGAGATAATGATTATGAGCATATCAAATGGATGGAAGTGTGCATGTTTGGAAGAAAAGGGAAAGCACTTTTGGATACATGTGAAACACATGGGGGATGAGATATTTGGATGCAAGCTAGAGAAATGCATTAGGGAAAGACGATGGGAAACCTTAAATGCAAAACTGAATAGTTTGAGCTAGCCTTCTTAAGTGAAAATTGCTTTCCTTCTTGCTTGCCATGTTCAGTCTGACCAGGAGAAGAGGGATAAACTAATAATAGGCATTATCTTGACAAAATTCATGCATATCAGCATTTGAAAATGAACTAAAAAACTGGAAACTGGCATAAAGGAAGGATAGGGGTACCAAAAGATAAAGCTATCTTAAGAAGGAAGAAATGTGAAATTCATAAGAAAATGTTCAATAGAGACAAAATGAAAGAAAAAGAAAACTCTTTCTCATCAAGAAAAAGAAAACTCTTTCTCATCAAACTCTTTCTCATCAAGATTTTCAATTTTTCCACCTGTCTGTGAGAAAAAGTTATCCATAAAGAAGATTAGAGTTGAATATATTTATGGGAAAGATAATTTGATCGGTGGTACCAGCTATCCTTCCTCATGAGGGTGCCAAACTTTTACAGGAATACTGAAAACAAGACCATCAACGTGATGACCAAACTCAAAACTTTGCCATAAGAAAATGGGTGAAATAACAGATGTAAGGATCGAAAAACAGAAGATGAATAATGCAGACATGTTAAGTGTCTTCTGTACTCATGGTATGGTACATTCTAATTGATATTCCTCTCTTATTCCCCAGAGTGAGTCATAATTGGCAACAGGAGACTGACGCATTCTTGATATATCATAAAATTAATTTCAAAATCTTACATTGATTCTTGTTATCAAATCATCTTGAGATTCCATTCCCACTACCAACCTTTGAGCTTTAATACTAATACATTCTAGATGGGAACAATTCCTGGATCTCTGACATTATTACCAGCTTCTAAGCTGACTCCCAATCTACTCCACTACTCTGCTCTGTCCCATTTCTGATCCCTTTATATTGCTTCAGCTTTTGGGGTCCTGGACCTATGCCCTTTCCCCACTGCCTGTCAGACTATCTTCCAGAGGACTCCATTTCTACTAAAGGCACAAGGGACCCACTGAGCTTTACAATCCAACATAGACTGATTTTTACTCTTGGCTTTCCTATTTGAATTCTGTGACACTTTAAACAATTTGTGTAAATTTCAAATCTCCATTTCCTCCTGAGGAAATGTTAAAAATAAATGCATGCAAAGTGTCTAGTACATAGTAGGCACTTTATAAATGTGAGTTATTTTCCTTCCTCATTTTCCCATTCTTACATAAGTCATTCTGAAGGAAATGCTTAACTGGGAGAAGAAAACAAAAAAGAACAGCAGTATATGATTTCCGAATTGAACCCACATTCTCCTGAACAATTTATCTGTCAGAATAAAAAACTGTGTTTACCACATTCTTTCATTCTAAGAAGTGGTTGCACTCTAGGAGATGTGTTGATGAAAGGAACATACCTTCTCATTCACTTGCTCAGTACAGCATGCGATTGTCTGGTGAATGTTTCCATAGAAACAACAGAATGGCTGCTGAGGCAGGGGTACATGGGAATCTCTTTATTGATCCTTTTTCTTCCCTTTAGCAGTCAGCGGTAGTCCTGGGTTTGGTTGAGCCTGTACGTAGACAGACATTGATTTGAAGCTGCATGAATTCCAGAGGAACCAAGCTCAAAGCAAACCTATATGTAGCCTTCTAATTTTAGGCAGAAAAGGGGGAGCTTTGGACATATGTCATGCCGACACTAAAGCAAAGAAATTGTCAATCACCCATTATTCAGTTAAACTGATACTTCAGGCCAGTAAAACCAGCAGAAATACCAAGCATCTATATTAATATAATATTATTGATTTAAATTCCTTAGAGTAAAGAGGTAGTGGAAGACATTCTATGAAAGATTCACCTCTACTTGGTCTGATAAACGGTCAGGTGGACTTCACCATTTCCAGGACTGGGGCTTTTCCTGTTGGTAAAAACAGTCCACTCCACTATTGACCAGCTGTAGCTCTATTTCTCTGTTTCGACTTACTTACTTCTGTTTTCCAGGCGGAAGAATAACAGGAAAAATAATATCCTTGACAATGTTGGATAGGGAGGTAGGTGTAAATGTGAGATAGACACTCTGTTAATCTTGGATAGAAGGTATTGCTCATAAATTTCCTTGGTTGTTAGTTTCCATCATAAAAGTTTTTTGTTTTGTTTTGTTCTTGTTTTTTTTTTTCCATTTTCACAAATATTTAGGTTCCCCTGTGTCCCATAATTATGCTTCAGTTTAATTTAACTTATTTCTTAAACAGCCTACTGAAACATATCCTTGGTTCTATCAAATTTTTGACAGTTTCTTTTTTTCTACCACCATCCCTGCCTCTTAAAGAAGAGACATAACGCAGAAAGGTTGTGTGTGTGTGTGTGCGTGTGTGTGTGTGTGTGCGTGTGTGTTTGTATAATTATGAACCAAGTGATTTAAAGAGTTTGAAAAGCTTACTTGTATAATCAAAGATAATTTCATTTTGGAATAAATCTCAATCAACTTTATCAATACTCCATTTTCTATATCAACCACACCAAATTCTTAAGGTTTGTTTCTCTATGGCTATGTATAGAAAGTGTGTGTGTGTGTGTGTGTGTGTGTGTGTGTGTGTGTGTGTGTGTGTGTGTGTGTAGAGAAGAGGATGGAAAGGGGGAGTTTCTGAAACACACATTACAGAAGAAACAACTCTAATTATTCAGGAAAATGATAGACTTCAAAAATCACATTGACTTTTTCCTTATATTGTTATTTTAGTCATTGGAGATCCCTATTAATTAAAGAGTGGCCTGGTAAAAAAATAAGCTACTTTGGTAAGTCCATCTTAACTAGAAGGACTTAGATAATAAGTCCAAAAATATTCAATAATTGCTAAAAATATATAGGAAAATTAAGAATATAAACAGTTCTTTGAGAAATTTTGCAGACTTCATGGAGAGGCAAAGAAAAGAATATAAAGTTGAAATAGCAAAAAAAAACTAATAAAATAAAAAGTTTATATCTTTATTTTCTACGTATTTTATTTCATTGCAGTTTTCTTCCTATTGTAGGTTTCCATAGTATTTGAGACTACAAATTTATTTACAGAATTTAGACCTTTTTGATTATCCATTACTCCCTGAAATCTCATCCACATATTAACCTATACATACCCTTATCCCTTCAGCTGATTCAACTATACAGCTTCCTCCCAAATTCTACCCCTATGTTGCTGACTTCTGCATACACAAACTCCCTAATGTTATTAAATTTTCTTGGAACATTTCCACAGTCATTTTGCCTTAACTAAAATCTGAGTCTCTTCTGATATATCATCAAATTCCCTTTCCAAATTCTCTTCATATTCTTCCACACACACAGCATCTTGTGGTAGGTAGCTGGGAATGTCGTCATTCTCACGCTTCAGTATATCTTTTAAGTCATAAACTTCCCCTCCATTTTCTAAAATTCTCAGCTCTTTTCAAGTTTATGTCATATTCCTATAAGCTTTTCTTCCCCGTTTGGTTGCTGCAATGTATAGACATTCTTCATTGTCATTTTTGTCTGTGCTCAGTTATTGACAACTTCATCTCCAAAGTCCTTTTCATCCTCTCAAGTAGCCACACAATCCCAGAGTCATGCATAGATTTTTTTGTTGTTTGTTATTAACAAACACTGCAAATTGCCAACATAATGAATTCAAACAGTCTATAGCTTTCTGTATTTCCAGCTCATCTAATTTAGATTGACACTGAAACCAACCTTTGGCTTCTGTGGCAGAGAAAGTGTTTGTCAAATGTCCCCCAAAACAAACTCCAAAACATGAACTGAACAAATTCAGTTCATGTGGTTAATTCTGATTGAAGTACATGAAGTAAAGAAAGGACACGCTTTTTCTATTCTTTGCGTCTTCTGCTTAAATGACCTTGGAAGTTATGCACTGAGATCACAAAATGGAGGGAATATAAACCAACCAGTGACTAAATGAAATAAAGTCCACACTAATACATTTCAAATGTCATGCCTTAGAAATTATCTTTTTTGTGTGTGCGAGTTAATGAGAATTTGAGGGTTTATTATGGCAACTAGTGCTAATTATTCCTACTAATCCAATATGCTGTCCCTTACCTTCATGCAGTATCTAACACACTATTTTTGTCTCTACTGCCCTTCCATCCAGCTGATATTTTACGACCCATACTTTTATTCAGCATTTTATTAATTCACCTATCTCTTCCTCCTCCTGCCATAACCTCAACCTGAGATACAATAAATCAATTGCATTCTCTATTCTTATATGCAACCCCCTGAATGTTCTTGTCTCTATAACATCATGGTCACCTCCTTAAAAGGAGTACCTGACACTGCAAGACATTTGATTTACCTAGTGTGTACACTTTGAAAAATGCCTATTGCATTACCTGGATCACAATACTGAAAAAAAAGTCTTCCCTTGTGCTTTTATTTTCATGCTTTATGTATTATTGAGAAAGCAGAAACAAAAAAGCAATTCCCTTGTTTTTCCACCACTCTCCTGAAAAAAAATTAAGTATTACTTTCAGCATCAATCATTGTCTTCTTCTATCAACTTCCTTCTCACTCATTACCATAAAGGATGTGTTCCTTTTTTGTATGAAATGCTAATACCTTCACATGTATTCTAGATTATACCTTTCATTTTCTCAATGAACCTAGTATCCTCCTAAAATCTCTAATAGTCAATCTCTCAGATATTATTCTACATTTATTTCATATATCCTCCCAGCTACTGCCCTATGTCTTGTTCCATCTCACACTCAAACCTTCTGAAAGAAATACCAGGGGTGCCAAAGAAATGTATACACGTGCCTTGTATTCATCTTTTGTTATCGGTATATATTATTACAATTTTAATACAGTTTTTCCTTTTTTAAAATGTATACATTTTGTTGGCACCCTCTGTATTTCAACATCTACTATTTCAACTTCCTCACCGACCATTGACTCTTTAGTGCAATTCCTGTTCACAGTATTATACAAAAATTGCTCTTAAGACATAAAATGACCACTATATACAAGTATCCGATAAAACATTTTCTCTTCTCTTGTTTTTTGAGCTCATAGCAGCATATGATATAGTTGAGCACTTCTCCCTCTTGAAACATATTTTCCCATTCTCAAATTGTCAATATCTCTTCATTTTGCCCAAAAATTCCTACTATTCTCCTACTAGTGTCTGAGTTCTTCGTTCCATCTTTTTGTTTTCTATCCTCTCTTCCTAGATGACCTCATTCATTTTCATGTCTGTAAATATAGTCTACAATACCTTAACTACCAAAATTTTCTTTCTAATTTTGACCTTTCTTCTGAGGATATTCAATTGACTATTTGATATATTCACTTAGATGGCTCAAAGCTTCCCAAACTTAACATGTCCAAAACAAAATTCTAAATGTTTTCCTCCATTTTCTTGTATTTCTATCCATTTCTGTAAATTTTCTCTTACCAGAATGTGAGAAATCTATGTCATTATTGGCAATTTACTCTACCTCAATTCTACATTCAACCTATAACCAAGTTTTTTCATTTTATATTTAAAATATACTTCATATTCATGTACTTGCCTCTAAATCTTCATCATTACTAACATATCACCTTGTTCTATTACAATACTTTTTAGTGTTGCTCCTGTTGTAATCCTCACACCTATGCCGCCCCCCCCCAGTTCCCAATCATTTTTCTGCACAACTGTTAGAGTTTTATTTTTATTTTAAACAAAAATGGGACCATATCACACACCATATTTAAACTATCCTCTTGCTTCTCATTGCAGTGAGAAGTAATTCCAAAACATCTTTCATGGACTTCAAAGGCTTGTGTGATCTGATCCCTAACTTTCCAGCTTTCCAGGTATATTAAGTATTACCCTTCTCCTTTACTTGCTATGTTCCAGGTATCATTCTTTCAGTTTTTAAAATAAGTATTAGTTTTTAGAACTGTTTTACATTTACATAAAAACTGAGAAGAGCATGAAATTTCCAATAAACCCCACAGCCAGTTTTCCCAATTATTAACATACCACATTAATATGGCATATTTGTTAAAATTACTTAACTGATGTTGATATATGTTATTAATAACCAAAGTGCATACCTGAACGTTTTCTTAGTTTTTACTAAATGACCTTTTTTCTTTTCCCAGATGCCATCCAGGATATTAAATGTAATCATCACATTTCCCGAGGCTTCCCATAACTGTGACTGTTTTTAGACTTTGCTTTTAATGATCTTGATGATTTTCAGGAATGCTGGATAGTATTTTGTAAAATGGCTCTCTATTGGGATTTGTCCGATTTTTTTCATGATTAGTCTTGAGATTAGGGTTTTTGGGAGAAAGACCATAGAGATAAAATGTTCCCAACACATTATATTAAGAGTATCTATTGTCAACATAACTCATAACTCCTGATGTTGACCTACAGTGTAAGTCAGTATTTGCCACTGTAAATTTACTCTGCTTTTTCTCACACTTTTTCTTTTTTTTAGAGTAGGGGGACTTCTTTTGACTGAGAGATTTGTCTCTTCTTCCCCATTTATTAATTTATTCAATCATGGATTGATATCAATATGGACTCATGGATCGTTATTTTATACTTTGGGTTTTAATCAGGTGCTGCTGTATTTTGTTGGTCAAATTCCTCCATCTTTGGCTATGGGTAGCTCTTTTTGTTGGCTCAGGTTTCACTTTGATATATTTGAATTATTGTGGGGTTTTGTTTTTCTGTATATTTTCTTACTTTTTTGTACTACAAGATGTTCCAGGTGCATCTTGTGTATTTACTGCCCCTGTCTAGAATCAGCAATTTCTCCAGGGAGCCGTGTTCCTTTTATTAAAGAATGTTACTAGAAACCAAAACCTGGTGCACTCATTGCTACTGGTATGTCATTACTTCTAGGTTCTTTCAGCGACAGAGCATGGAATGTATATGTACTTGTATACTTGTATGTATTTATAGTAGCCGTCAATATTTATATTAAGTTAAAAATTAATACTGATTCTCCAATTCTAAATCATTACCACTTGGAACTTTACAACCTCCTCCCCTGTTACTCTTTAACCTCCCATTACAATTGTGAAACACTGCCTACTACCATTGCCAACCATTTACTTAACTTTTATTTCCAGGATGCATGTATAAAAATATCAAAATTGTTAACTCATATCCCCATGCAATACAACTTTATCAATTGGAATACAGTGCTTATGTACAGTTTCTTTTGCCTTTTGTTTCACAGATTTCACTTTCCAAACTGACTTAGATCAGTAGTTCTTTATCTATCCTATTCAAGTAGATTGTTTCATTAGATTTATAATGCACTTAGGTAATTTTATTCACACTCTGCATTCTTTCCTGGGTTTTTCACTGTACTCTAAATACTTTTTTAAAATTTGTGAGTATTAAGATTCACTCTTTTTGCTATAAAGTTCAATGAGTTTTGACAAATATATAATGAAATATATTCACAATTATGGTATCATTCACACAGGATAGTTTTAGCACCCTAAACAATCCCCTGTGCTTTACTGAGCCAACCTACCTCTCCTTCTCCCAAACCCCTGGGAATTGGTGATTTTTTTAGAGTCTCTTAGTTTTGGTTTTTCCAGAATGCCATATAATTGGAATTATATCATATGAATCCTTTTCAGAATAGCTTCTTTAACTTAGCAATATGCATTCAAGATTGAACCAAGTCTTTTAGTGGCTTGATAGCTCATTTCTTTTTGTCACTGTATATTCCATTGTACAGATATGCTACAATTAGCTTATCCATTCACCTATTGAAGGGTATCTTAATTGCTTCCATTTATTTCTGATTTTAATGTTTTTTCTCACTTTGGTTTCCATCAGACCTGCCTCAGATGCTTTACCTCCCCCTCTTTGCCTGGCAGTCTCATAATATTATTCAGGTCTCAGCTTAAATGTCATCTCTTTATAGAAGCTTTTCTTTATCCTAACAGTTGTATCCTGGGTAATTCTTTCTCACAATGTCTTTTTTGGAATGTTAGCAGTTTGAGTTAATAGACTGCTCAAATTTGTATAGATACTACAGCTGAGATTTAAACTTAAATATTCTAGTTTGAAGGCCAGTGTTCCTTTCTCTACTTTTTGACCAGTTCACCTTGTGTGGTGCTACAAGAAAATATGCTATGCAGATGAAGGTAGGTATTAATCCAGTTCAGAAGAGAGTGATTTTAGAAAACTATTGCTTTGAGGACATGAAATTAGAACCAGGACATCACAGAGGTAAAAATGATCTAATAAAAATCTTGTAGAATCTAATCAGTTCTTCTAAGATTTGCATCATGTTTAATTGTGAATGAGTTACAGGTTAAAGGAAAAGAATTAATTTGACTGTGAAATTCATTGTCATGGATAAAGCAATTTTTCAGATCATCTATGCTTGGGGGATGATCAGGTTGTTGCCCTGCATATGTTTCTACTGGCGACTATAGTAAAAATTCATGAACCTCCACCTACTACAGGTTGAGTAGAGAGACCCAATGGTTTTCAAATTGCTTTTTTCTTGTCTAGTATCAGATAAAATTGGGTATTTTGTCCATGAAGTAGAGACTTGGCCCAGAGACCTATCTATTTTCTTAGCTCTCTGTTTCCTGCTTGGAATAGTTTGAAAGTGTTTGTTGCAGTCCTTTAAATCCATTTTAAGTATGGATAAAAACAGACCCACTGAATACGTCCTAAGGTGACAAAAATGTACTACCTCCATCGTCAACACAATAATTCCAACATTTCAAAGTTTGTCAATATATAGAACCACCCCAAATCCCTGAGAATGAGAGAACGTGCAATAATAAAGATTATACATTAATCAATGGCATTGCTCAATTCATTTTCTGCCTTTTTTTTTCTTTTCTTATATTCAGAATAGTTAACCTCCAAAGTACTATATGGGCCAGTTTTCCTACCAGAATTAAGAAGATGAAGAAAAGCAATAAAGATCCGTTAGTTCACAATAATTAGTCCATTTATCTCAATTGTAAAACAATCTTTGGTAATAGGCTCTATTAATATGTTTTTTTGTGTTTTCTTTCTTCCTTATAGTTAGCTTTTTTTTTTTCAGTACATACTTGGAAAGAGATCCTATTATACAATACCGTGCAGTTAGGTGTTTTTGTTTTGTTTTGTTTTGTTTTGTTTTGTTTGTAACTCATGGAATTATGTATCGGGAAACTAGCTGGAATAATTAAAAGTCATGCTACTATCGTTACCCTCCTCCTGCTGCTGACATCTCCTTCTTTATCTTCACCATAGTTGCCCTCATTGGAATAAATGAGAATAGTAATATTGCAAGTGCAAAATGAATGAGGTGAAAATATATTTAGTCAGTAGAATAATGTACACCTTCGTATATCATATTTATCTGAACTTGGTTCCACGGCTCTTACTGATTTACTCTCTTGAATAAAGTCAACTTATTATCACAAGAAAGCAACAAAACATAAGTTGCTTACATTTAAATTCATAGTCTGTAACCTGACTCAGACCACTTGTACGTAACTCAGTTAATATGTCTGAGAATGTTATTATGAAATTAGTACATGTTCATTTAAGAAAAAACTTAAATGAATTCAACATTTTAATTATATGTAATCATATAATTGCATTGCCTGAATATAATACTAATATTTCATAGTCAATGTGACTTATTTTTATGACTATGTTATATATATGCGCTTTAAATAAATTTAATCCCTTACAAAATGGGATGATAGTCATACATCCCATATATAAATGACCAACTTTCTGTCTATAATTATATCTATGAAAATGCCACATCATATTTTACTTCACATCTACAAATAGCTATTTAAATTTTACCCCATTTCCTACAAATTCAAACAATACCTTCTTTACATTATATTGTCTTTAGGATAATTGACTTTGTGTGAAAATTTTGAGTCAAAAATTGAGTGTATTGTTTCTATATTTAATACTTTTATTAAACAGTCTGGAAGGAAGTATTTTACTAATTTACGATCCTACCAACAGTGTAAGAAATTCCCTATCTGTTATAACTTTCAAAATCTTGACAAATATTGAAAGCAAGTTATTAATACGTCCCTTATTTTTTAGTTCTGTTTCTGATGAGGTTGAATTTTTTAATATTAATTAGAAATTTTTATTTCTTTTATACCTCAGACAAAGTCTATGGATTCAGGACATACTGGAAGAAAGATATGACTTATGTATTACCTACAATCTGTCACAAATAACCCCCCCCCCCGCATTAGGTAGAGAGATAGTACAAGCACATTACTGAGTGTGCAGTGAACTTATTCCAAGACATAAAACTAATGACATCTCAGATGGGTTGGCTTTTTGGATGCTGCCTACAAGAAACATCTGAGCCATTTTGAACGGAGTTACTACCAAATATATCTCCTGCTTTGTTCAGCCATCGTGTGGATATTTTCTCATTACTTTAAATAAGATACTAGATAAGAAAGTTCTCAAAATAATGTAAGCCAGAGGACACTCCATATTATTCCTGATATAGTGATCTTTATTATGCTACATGGAATATAACATTAATGGCACTGGCCAGAGGGAAGTCCACTGTTACGGTACATCTTTAATCAAAAATTATACCGTCTGAAAAAAGAAAGATTTTTAACATTACTGTTCTGATTGATTAGTAATTTTTGAGTTGTGCAGGCCAGGAGCATGTAATTAACTTTTCATGTCGATTCTTCCCAGTCATACTGCTGAATAATGAAGTCCTGGTCCAAATACTGAACTTATACTGTGTTCCTTCACTTTATAGGTTAACACTCTCCAAATATTTAAAATTAACAATAAGTCTTTTACATCACAGTGATGTTTCTTAGACGTATATATTCATTGCAGTAAAAAGGCCTTGCATTCAATAAATATTCTTTCAGATGTGCCTCAAATAAATGAAATATTCCTTCAGATGTCCCTCAGTCTCATGAGTTTCAGGGTACTGGCAAGCTTGGGTAATTTAAGCTAAATGTTATTAGTAGGAGAGATTTGCTACAATGTTACAGAGACAGGCCTTTTTTTATCTCCTAAAATACCTCGATTTTAAAGCATATTTTCTTAATTTGAATACAGAATATCACATCACACACACACACACACACACACACACACAAAATTATTGTGTCATGCAGGAGAAGCTAGATTACACTACAGAAATAAACATCCCCAAATAACCAATGGTGTATGTTTCTACCTACTGCTATTAAGCCCGACATGGGTTGGTCAGGATCATTGACTGACAAAATGTGCTTCTACCATCACTCCAACAAAGGAAAGGCATAGGACCAATGTTTTCTGGCATTGAAAGTTTCTACTGGAAAGGGATTGTGAGGGTTAATTTTATGTGTTAAAGTAGTGAGGTTATAGTGCCCAGTTAGTTAATCAGTACTGAGGTTTTCTGAAAGATAAGACATTCTGCTTCCAAATTACAACACAGAAATCCTGCCTGATTTTCCAACTTGCTGCCACACAGATTTTGGACTCAAAACTGAAACATCAAGTCTTGGCTACGTTTCCAGCCTGCCAGCTTGCTATACAAATTTTAGACTTCCCAGCCCCCACAATTTCATCATTTTGTGTTTAATTTTTTGTGGAACCATCAAAACGTTTCCCACATTGGCTACACCACTTCACATTTCCAAAGGCAATGCATAAAGGTTCCAATTTCTCCACATGCTGACCAACATACTAGTCATTTTTCCTTTTCTTTTTTTTTTTTTTAATTATAGTCTTCCTAGTTGGGGGAATCAGGTATGCATTAGCAAAAGGTTATTTTTAAATCAAACCAACTCGGTCTTTTTATTATTTACTTCTTGTTTTTCATTTTTATGTTTTCTGTTTGAAACAATCTGGAATGCATAGTTATTTATAGTCTATGTCTAATAATTTTATTAAATTATGTCCATCTTTTTGTTTTCTTGTTTTTGATTTGGTCTACATTTTATATGACTTTATTTCTCTTTGAGCTCCTATTGTCTAGGGATTTAATTGTGGGACTTATGAAAGGTCTGGGTTGAGCATTTAGCCCTTCATATAGGATTTTCTTATCTTCACTGACAGTGGTCAAGCCATTTAGTGCATCTTCCAAGATTTGCATTTTGATGTAGAATCTAGGGTCAAGCAAATTCTAAGAACATTTTGAGTACAGGTGACGTAAGCGAGATGGCCGAATCAGATATCCCTTGTCAAATCTCCCCCTCAAAAACAAAACTTTGGCATCCATCCACTAACAGAAGTGTGCCTTTGTAGAGATTTGGCAGCATAGGCTGAAGGACTCAGGCAGAGTCCCATCCACCCAGGTACCAGGCAACAGTCATAAAGACCTTGGTTCTGACAGTGGAACCGGAAGTGACTATGAGCTGATTCTAGCCCCTCTCAGCTATGGTTGTGGACCCCCTGGAGAACACTGGCTTAGACAATCACCTAAGGACAAGAGAGCCATTGTAGAAGTTAGGAGTCTAGCAGAAAAGTTCCAGTGCATGGATGGAACAATGAAATACAAGATTGGATATATTGGAGAGGGTAGAAGGAAGTTTGACTTTACCTGCATCACTCCTCCCTCAAGGTGGCACAGATAAATACCAAGAGAGCCGGTGTCCACCCATGATTTCTCCTGTGGAGAAAAGTGAGAGTCTGTGAATAATCTCCTGGCTTCCCCGGCGGTGCAGGACTCTGCCAAAGAGACCCGATTCTTGCTTTTCCCATTCAGAGTACTGAGTCATGAGCTGCACAAATAGGGGACTGGGATGCGGGTGCATGAAGAGTGGCTGGCAGAATAGGAGCCAGGGCTTGGAACATATCCAATGGATAAGGATCCTACTCCTACTAACTGCATCACAGACTCTATCAAGAGGCTCACCCATGAGCCACTGGGACTGCTTGCCTGCAGATTCCCTCCAACTGGCACATTGACACCTGCAGCTCTGCACATCCCTCTCCAAGCAGATCACTCACCGTTGGGCGCCCTGAGCACAGTCCTGATGGTAGTGAGAGTGAGCTATGGAGAATATGCAGGAAACTGCCCAAATCTGCTGCTCTATAAACTAAAGCATTAAGCACTACACTTGGGAAACAACAGGGAAGCTGTCAGCACCCAGCCTTGTGCATTACTGGAGAGACAGCATATAAACTTAAAAATCCTGCTGCAAGAGGGTGCAAGAAGTGTGGAGCTGGCATATCCATGGAAGTTCTGAAACTTCCTTATTATACAATACTGATGTATAATATTATATATCAACTATAATTGAAAAAAATATATGTATATATATATACATATGTGTGTGTGTATATATACATATATATATATGTGTATATATATATATATATATATATATATATATATATATATATATATATGTTAAAAAAAAAAAAAAGGAATCCCTAACCGGGCTGATGGAAGGTATCTCTCTCCCAAAGACAATAAAGAATGGAGGAAGCGTCTCTATTTCCAATGCAAAGACAGCAAAACCTACATCATCAACAATTAAAGTTATTCCATGGTCTATGGTTTATTTTGATTACAGGATATGGTAACCAGCCTGCTCGATGGCTCCAGTGATCCATATCTTGGCTTAATATTCTTGTATATCCCCTCCCATATTGTACCATGGTTGGTAGGTGTTTTTATTAACATATGATAGGATTTAAAAAATTCTTACAATCTTAAAGATAGGGAAAGTTTTCAGAAGTCATAAACAAAACTCGGAAAGCAAAATAGTGATCCACTGGTCTAAATATATAAACATTAACAGGTGTTATGACAAACCAAAAGTAATAAACGTAACCTTTTCCTTAAACAAAGTTAAAAGATAACTCCGATATTTGAAAAACATGTTTTAAAATGTGTAAAATGGAGCTAATATTCAAAATAGAATAAAGAATGCCTACAAATCTATAAAGAAAACATAATCAAAAGGACAGACTAAAAATGAGCAAGTGATTCATTAAAATAATATCAATAAAATACTGTTTAGATATTGATAATCATGATTGTTCAAATTCAGACAACAGTAATATGTCATGTTTGATCCATCTGATTAAAAAAATTGAAGGGATAATAGTTATTGTACTTAAAGAAATAAGAAAATAGGTTACTCTTAAATGGCAGAATTTTTAAGGATAATTAGCAGAATATAGCAAAATAACAAATGTACCTTCCCTTTGACCACTGATACTCTTTCTAATAACATAGTACATGGGAAGATATAAAGATGTGAAAGAAAGGTATATGTGTAATGACATTCATTACAACAGGAATTATGTTAGATTTAACCTAAATGTCCCGGCACAAAGGAATGCATAAAATAAACTGTCTTATGTGAATATTGTCGACCCCAAATAAGAGTGAGATGTACCTTTATACAGTTACAAGAAATTATGTCTATAATCTATTATAAAGTTGAAAGCAGATTATGAATATGATAGCAAGAGCACAGGCAACAAAAAAAAAAGGACTTCATCAAAATTAAAAACTTTTGTGCATCAAAGGACACTATCAACAGAGTAAAAAAAGCAACTCACAGAATGGGAGAAAATATTTGCCGATCACACATCTGACAAGAGATTAACATCCAAAACATATAAAGAACTCCTAAAACTCAACAGTAACAACACCAACACCAACAAAAAACACCTGAATAAAAAAATGAACTTGAAGTTCCAAGATGGTGGAATAGATAAATGCTGTGCTTGCCTTATCCCGTGAGCACTCAAAATTACAACTAACTTATAGAACAATCAACCTGTAGAACCATCTGAAGTTTAGTTGAACAGGAGTTTTATAACTAAAGATATAAAGAAGAAGCCATGTCGAGACTGGTAGGAGGGGTGCAGATGTGAAACAGGCTGGTCCCACACCTATGGAGTGTTTGAAACTAGAGAGAGATATCTAGGCCACAGAGTTTCACCACGAGCAAGTGAGGGACCCAAGCCCCCCACACCAGGCTTCCCACCCCAGAGTACTGGTGCCAGGAAGAGGAGCCAACATAAATTCTGGCTGTGAAAAGCAGTGGGGATTCTGACCATCTGGGTGGGACAGAAAGCTGCAGGAAACCCAGACATCCTCTTAAAGGGCACACGCAGGCACTCACTTTGGGCTCCGGTGAAGAGACCGTGTGACTCTGGGACCCTGAGAGACATATGGGGAGAGACTGAGTGGTGTAACTTCGGGGAGAGGACAGGATTGGCAGTCCCCATTTTCCTTGCATGCTTTCCTCCCAAAGACAAGCAAGCGCCATCTTTACTATGCTGAGCCCGCCACCACAGGCCAAATCTGAATCTGATTGGCCTGGTGAGCTCTGCCGCTCCACCTTGCTGATTCACACAGACCTTGCCTCACTCAATTTGCTTACTGCCAGAGGCTTTATCAGCAGCTGAATCTTATGGAAGCCGGAAGGTGGCAGCAGACCTCAGAGTGTCCTGGGGTTTTTTTCAGAGCTACAGCAGACCAGGTACTGGTCTCAGCCATCCTCGGTTCACAGCGTGGCATCTCCCACATGCTTCCAGATACAGCTCAGGCAGCGAACAACCATGAATTGTTTTGTAGCTCCTACCAGGTAGTCCCCAGCCAGTCACAGGCAGTTGCTGACCTGGGCTTGCACCACAGCCACTCCCAAGAGGTCCCAGAACCAGTGTACCTGGAGGTTGGCTTCAGACCACAGCAGAGTACTGCCCAATTAGCCCCACAAGTGGCACACACAAAGCATGGTCCTCTACAGGCACCAGAGCCCACTGGAGAGAATTGCGTTTTGTGGGGTCAGCCTCCCGCACAGCACCCCGTAAGCTGTGGATGTGGCCAAACCCACAGCCAGTCAGTCTGAGGATCAATCCCACTCAGTGACACGCCAACAGCAGTCAAGACTCAACTCTAACAGGAAGGCACACACAACCCACACAAGGAGCCCTCCTATAGCCCCCGGCTCAGGTGACCAGGAAGACTCTGCCACTGGACCTCAGATAAGGCCCCCTACATAAGGCCACCAAGCAAGACTGGGAGACACAGCAACCCTACTGAGTCTAATATGTCAGACAGAGAAAGACAGATGCAATGTGGTTTCACTTATATGTGGAATCTAAAGAACAAAATAAACAAACAAAACAGAAACAGACTCAGAGATACAGAGAACATTTTGATGGTTGCCAGATGGGAGGGGCATTGAAGAACTGGATGAAAAAGGGGAAGGGATTAAGAAGTACAAATTGTTAGTTACAAAATAATCATGGGGATGTAAAGCGGAGGGAATATAGTCAATGATATGGTAATACCTATATATAGTGGTAGGTGGGTACTAGACTAGTCAGGGGGATCACTTCTTAAATTATATAAATGTCTAATCACAATGCTGTACACCTGAAATTAATATAAAATAATATTGAATGTTAACTGTAATTTAAAAAGGGAGGGAAAAGGTGAAGGGCGATAAGAGGTTCAAATTTCCAGATATAAAACAAATAAGTCATGGGAGTGTAATGTACAGCATAGGGAATATAGTCAATACTATTGTGATAGCATGGTATGATGTCAGGTGGTTGTTGTACATTCTATGGGGTTTCATAAATCTATAAGAACATGTATTTGGTATTATATTAGTATATAGAACATTTTCACTGACTTAAAAATCCATCGTATTCCACTTATTTAATCCTCCCTCCCCTCCTAATCCCTGGAAACCACTGATCTTTATATTGTCTCCAGAGTTATGCCTTTTTCAGAATGTCATGCAGTTGGACTCAAATAATATGTAGGCTTTCAGATTTTTTCTTTCACTTATTAATATGCATTTAAGTCTCCTCCATGTCTATTTGTTACTTGATAGCTCATTTATTCTTACTGCAGAATAATATTCCATTTTTCAGTTGTTCCACAGTTTCTTTTTTTATCCACTCACCTAAAGAAGGATATCTTGGTTGCTTTCAAATTTGGGCAATTATGAATAAAGCTGCTATTAATATCCAGGTTTTTGTGTGGACAGAAGTTTTCAATACTTTTGGGTAAATATCAAGAAATGTGATTACTGGATTTCATGGTAAAGAACGTGTAGTTTTGTAGAAAATTGCCACAGTCTTCCAAAGGAGTTGTACCAGTTTGCATTCCCACCATAATTTATGAGAGTCTTGTTACTCCACACCCTCACCAACATTTGTTGTTACTGCTCTGATATTTGGCCATTCCAATAGATTTATAGGGGTATCTCATTGTCATTTTAATTTGCATTTTTCTGATGGCATGTGATGTGGAGGAACTTTTCATGTTTATTTACCATCTCTACATTTGCTCTGATAGGTGTCTGTTAAGGTCCGTGGCCCATTTTAAAAATTGGGTTGTTTGTTAAATATTCTTTGTATATTTTGGGTAACAACCCTTTGTCAGATATGTTTCTTTGCAAATTTTGTCTTCCAATCTATGGCTTGTGTTTTAATTCTCTAAACAGTGTCTTTTGCAGAGCAATTTTTTTTTTATTTTAATGAATTCCAACTTATCTATTATTTGTTTTATGCCTTTTAAAAGTCATGCTTTTGGTATTGCATCCAAAATTCTTTACCACATGAAAAGTCATCTAGGTTTTGTCCTACTATGCTATCTTCTAGAATTTAATAATTTTGTTTTACATTTAGATCTGTGATTCATTTTGAGTTAATATTTGTGAAGGCTTTAAAGTCAATCTAGATTCTTTTTGATTTTTTTTTTGCATATGAATATCCAAATGTTCCAGCATTACTTGTTGAAAAGTCTATGTTCCATTGTGTGTGTGTGTGTGTGTGTGTGTGTGTGTGTGTGTGTTGGCTTTGCTCCTTTGTCAAAGAGTAGTTGATTATATATTATTTTTTGGGGGGAGGTTATGTCTGGGATCTCTATTCTGTTCCATTGCTTTATTTGTGTTTTCTTTTACCAATACCACACTGTCTCAATTACTGTAGATTTATAGTAAGTGTTCAAGTTAGGTAGAGTCAGTCTTCAAATTTTGTTCTTCTCCTTCAATATTGGCTTTCCCAGGTGTTTTGTCTCTCCCTATAAACTTTACAATCATTTTGTCTATGTCCACAAAATAACCTGCTCGAATTTTAATGGGGATAATGGGAATTGCATTGAATCTATAGGTCAAGTTGGAAATAACTGGCATCTTGAAAATATCCATAAAATATCTTATCCATGGACATAGACACTCTCCATTTATTTAGTGCTGTGATTTCATTCACCAGTGTTTTCTAGTTTTTTTTTTTTTCCTATAGATACTGTACATATTTGGTTAGATTTATGCCTAAGTATTTCATTTTGGGAGCTGCTAATGTGAATGATATTGTGTTTTTAATTTCAAATTACACTTGTTCATTGCTGGCATATAGGAAAGTGATTCCCTTTGTATATTAACCTTGTAGTCTACAATCTTGCTATAATTACTTATTAGTTTCAGAAGATTTTTTTTGTTTTGTCAATTCTTTTGAGTTTTCAATGTAGATATCATATCAAGGACAGTTTTATTTCTTCCTTCCCAATCTGTATACATTTACTTTTTATTCCTTGCCTTTTTATATGTGTTTTTTTTCTTTTTCTTTTTTCTAATTCAAGTGGGTTTTTTACAAGCAACACATTGTTGTGTCCTTTTGTTGTTGTTGTTCACTATGAAAATCTTTCTTTCTAATTATACATTTAGACCACAGATGTGTTCAGTGTATTGATATGGTTGAATTAATATCTACCACATTTGTTGCTAATTTGTATTTGTTGCTTTTGTCCTCTGTTCTTATTATTGTCTTTCACTCTTTTTATGTTTTAGTGGTTCTACTTGAGCATTTTATATAATTTTAATTTTTCTCCTTTTTTAACATAATTTTTGTGTGTGTGTGGTTGCCAATGAGTTTGCCTTATACATTTAGAGTTAACACTTGTCTTCATGTACGGTTTCAAATAACACTATACCATTTCATTGGTGTGTACCTTACAATAACAAAATAATCTTAATATCTCTCTCATTTTCTTGGATCATTGCTGCCATTCATTTCATTTATACATGTTTACATAAATACATATATATGTCATGTATATACATATATCCATATATACTTAAATACATATATAAATACATATATATGTCAAATGCATATATAATCAAATATATTGTTGGTATTTTTTTGAAGAAACTGATATCTGCAAGATCAATTAAGAATAAGAAAAATAAAAGTTATTTTACCTTTATTTCTTCTTTAATGGTCATCTTTTCATTATGTAGATCTGCGTTTCTCATATATATAATTTTCATTCACTTTATGAACTTCTTGTTATAGTTGTTGCAAGACAGATCTGCTGGCAACAAATTCCCTCCATTTTTGTTTGTATTGAAAGTGTATTTTTTATTCACTTTGAGGGAATTCAGAGGACACAGAATTCTAGATTGGTGAGGGTGTTTTTTTCTCTCAATACTTTAAATATTTCATCACACTCTCTTCTTGCTTACATGGTTACTTAGAAGTCAGATATAATTCTTATTTTTATTCCTCTATAGGTGAGGTTCCCACCCACCCCTCTGGCTTCTTTCAGGATTTTTTTCATTATCTTTTATTTTCTGTAGTTTGAAATTATATGCTAGGTGTAGGTTTTTATTGGCATTTTTCTTGGTTGGTATTCTCTGAACTTCCTATATCTATAGTTTCCTGATCCTGTATCTGTGATTAATTTTGGGGAAATTCTCAGCCATTATTGTTTCAAATATTTCATCTGTTCCTTCTTCTCCTTTTGTTACTCCCATTACAGATATGTTACAACTTTATAGTTGTGGGAAAGCCAACTCAATATTGAAGGAGAAGAACAAAATTTGAAGACTGACTCTACCCAACTTGAACACTTACTATAAAGCTACAGTAATTGAGACAGTGTGGTATTGGTAAAAGAAAAACAAACAAATAAAGCAATGGAACAGAATAGAGATCCCAGATAACCTCCTTTTGTTTTTTGTAGACTTTTATTTTCATTGCTTTTCAGGTTTGGTGGTTTCTATTGAGATATCCTCAAACTCAAAGTGTCCAGTCTACATATAACCCCATCAAAGGTATTCTTTATTAATATTTCCATTAAGTGTTTTTGATCTCTAGTATTTATTTTTGGTTCTTTCTTAGACGGTCCATCTCTCCACTTCCATTGGCCATCTTATTCTTGTAGGCTGTCTCCATTGTCCAATAGAACCATTAGAATATTAGTCACAGTTGCTTTAAATTCCCAGTCTGATAATTCCAACATTTCTGCCAGATCTGCGTCTGATTCTGATGCTTATTCTGTCTTCCTGTGTTGTTTGCCTTTTAGTATGTTTTAGATTTTTTTTTTCTGATAGTCAGACATTATGTACTAAGTAAAAGATACTGCTGTAGATATGTCTTTAGCACTGTGGTGGTGAGTGTGGAGAGAGAGAAAGTATTCTATAGTCCCATGATTATGTCTAAGTGTTTTATTGGTTCCATGCCTCTGGACTGTAGATTTCAAAGTGCTTCTCAGTTTCTTCACCCTCATTTTGTGGGGCAAGGTAGCTAGAGTGGTCTGGAGTTGGGTATTTCCCTTTCCCAGGTCAGTTAGGTTCTGATAATACTACAACAGTTTAGGCTCTGGTTAAATAATTTCTTGTAAAGGCAGATCTTGTTAAGAAAAACAGAATATTCTGGTGTATTTAAAAATGTGTTTTTGTTTTGTTTTGTTTTTTGTTTTTTGTTTTCCCTTTCATCTGCCAGAAGCATGTGAGGATTTTTCTCTGCTCTCCATTGTGAGTTCTTGGGTGTGCTCCAATAGGCAAAACTCACAAAAGTTTGGGAGCCGCCTGATAACTAGTTCTCCCTGGAGTTTTTATCTCTCAGACATGTCCACAGTGAACCTCCAGCATTTTATGAATTATAGTTCAGGTTTCTATTCCGGCACTGGTTCACAGAGAACATTTGGCTTGTGGGTTTCTACTCGAATAAGCTGTAATTCTTTGTATTCACCTATTGATCTCTCCAATTTGGGGGCAGCCATTTTTTCCTGTCACCTCTATTCTCTTACAGGTCTCAGAGCTGTTTATTTTTCAGGTTAGTCGTCTTTTTACTTGTTGTTAGGATGGAGTGAGACCTTCAAGATTCTTATGTGCCAGGCTAGAAACAAGAAGTTATAATATATATTTTATCACAATTACATTAAAAAATTAAAAAGCAGGCTATGGAATAATGTGGATGGTAAATTCCTGCTTTTAAAGAAAATACTTACATATCTGCATGCATTAGTAAAAGTATACTTAATGTAAATAATCTGTGATCAATGTATTTCCAGGAACTGTACTAGAAGTAAATTTTCATTTTTTTCCCAAAAATTGTTCGCATTTTTATGAGAATGTATTACATTTTACATTAAAATCATGGAAAATGGGGGGTAAAATACGTCAGTGGTCAGTAGAACTTCTCATGTAAAATGAGTCAGTGGTCAGTAGAACTTCTCACGTAAAATGATAGCCTGATAGACCCAAATTTGTAGAGTTCCTCACATTTATATCCAACTAAATTTCTTTACTTTGGAAATTCCCAACAGCTGCAAATATAGATGTCACATTCACACTTGAGATGTAAAATAAAATCACTTTTGTTGTAGGTGTGGGAACAGGACACCAGGAAGTTTGTATCCATAGATGATATTGCTGGGCAGCCAAGTCTTCAATCCACTATCCCAGATATCTTTTAGATAGCTTTCTTCAATACCTTTCAATTTGGTGTTCATTTTCGCTGCATTATATTATAACACTATATTATGTGGCAAAGGGAAGTATGTACATCATAGCTCCATCTTTTGCAGTATGTAGTTTAGTCCTCATCAATGGCCCTGCTATGTGGAAACTTACTTCTAAGATGGAGAGAATGATACCATTTTCTTTCTCATTTGAGATACATTCCAGTCCCCAATTTCTCCAGCCTCTTTTTTGGCTCAATTTCTCCAGCCAACTTCCAACTATACTTTTTTGCCTCTTATTTTTGAATCAACAAGTTTGTATGGGGTCTCCAAAGAACTGTTGATTTTTATAAAGCCTGTCCTAGGAGTTCTTAGAGAGAAAAATACCAAGAGTAATAATAATACCCATAGTAACTTGGTTCATTACTATTGATCATTACTGGGTGTGGCTGTGGGAGTGGGAGGATGGGATTGGGATTTATCTACAAGGTAAGTTCTCTTGTTTGTCAAGATGCTCATGATTATTCCTTCCCCACCTAATTTCACCATAGTCTCAAGAGAGCTTCTGCTTTATGGTTTATATTCCTAAGAGTACTTTGAAATTTTTTGCAAGTCAAAGAATAATGTTGAAGGGATAAAAGCCAAGAGTGGGATTTAAAATTAACTTTGAGGGATGAATATATTATTCATCTGAGTAGAACCTTCAGAACCCACCAAATCACAGTAGTAATGTGGCAGCCAGTTCTATGAGCATGGGTGGTCTGCTGTTACATCAGTATGATGCAGTATTTAAATCACACTGATAGTATTTATGAACCACTTGCTTTTGGCCTTGCACTGTTTTAGGTGTTGGGCTTTAGTGTTAGAAATATCTAGGTTCTAAATTCAGCTCCACCGTTTGCTAGCTGAGTAACTTAGGGCAGATTTCTGACTTCACTAATCTTTTTTATTTCTAAAATGGATATATATATATATATATATATATATGTGTGTGTGTGTGTACTTCACTAACATAATTTTGCATGAATTAAATACATGATACATTTAAAGTCTTTAACATAGCATTCTGTACAAAGCCACAAAGTAAACATTTGCTATATTTTAATTACTTCCCACAGACTGGCCTCAGTATATTTTTTGTTTGTTTGTTTTGTTTTGTTTAGCTTTGTTTCTATTCAAGTTTGTGACTCAGAAAATCCAGCTAATTTGTTTCACTTTAGTCAAAGGATATGTTAATGGATTTTTATTTTCATACCCTCTTTAAAGCAATTATGTTTAACTTTGATATTTTTTTTCATTTCCCCAGTTCCTTATATATTCCTTACTGGCTTTGGAGTCATGGAGCCTGACATCAAGGTGATGAAATTTCCATTTCAAAACGGAAGAAGCGATGTGATTTTTAAGTTGCAAATAAATAAATAAATAAATAAACAAATAAATATCTCAATTTTGTTACAGCAGACACAATAAAATTGCTTCTACTTACTACTGTGTTTTTGATGAATGCTGCGTTCTACAGACTTTCATTATATAATTAACTCATCCTCAACCTTCTTTTATATTAAAAAGTAACTGCATATATGTGTGTATGCGTATGTTGTGTGTATATATACTGGGGGTGCCAAAAAATGTATACAAAAATGGCCACTTTGGTCCACATTGCTCAAGCAGTAGTTGCTGCAATCAGACGTGTCTGGACACTGATGGTAACCACTTTTAGCAGCTCTTGTCATTGCAGAAGTCAAACGTGACTTGTATTCATCTTTTGTTATCGGTATGTATTGAGTATTACAATTTTAATACAGTCTTCCTTCCTTAAAATGTATATACATTTTTTTGGCACCATCTGTATATGTGTGTGTGTGTGTGTATTCATTTTTTAATTGATTTTTCAGTAACAGCACATCCACACACAATCAGAGCAGTGGAAGGAACATTAAATCTAACCTGAGGTCTCTAATAATGCTGCCAGAGTGGGCTGTATAAATAGGCAGAGTGAGTGGCTACTTTTATTAAGTGAACCAGAGGGTGCTATTTAGACTAAAAATACCACTTCATGTCTGGCTTTTTAAGGTCAGTATTTGAATGCAAAACTACTTTCTAGATGAAGGTGTCATGTAAAGAGAAATGAAAATAATATGACAGAGGAAATGTTTTCAGACTATCAAGGCCTACAAATTTTGACACCTTCAATTTTAATATTTTTGAGAAAGCAACTTTTTTAGGGTCAGAAGGTGTACTTGTGGTCTGAATTAAGGACTGAGATAAAAGAGATGATGGATAATAAAGGGAAGAATGCCCTGGAAAAACACACCGCTTTGTTAATATCCCTGCCTCCTTTTTACTTTAATATAAATGATGAAGAGGGTGCAGGATGGGGTGTTGGGGGGGGTTGTGGTCTACCTGGAAATACATATTTACAAACAACATTCTCATCTGTTTGAATGAGGAAACTCCAGTTTCTGTTGGGCTTTCATTAACCTTATCACAATGCTTTGCATGACCAGCAGCTAAGGACACTGACAGCTAAGCAAGGTCTGAAGCACTTACTTGAGGAGTCCATTTTTATAAATATGAAGGCTAATTACATGGTGTTGGGGATGGCTGAGTTAGAAATGATGGTGTCTGTTTCAAATAAGCCTGGCACCACTCAAGGGAAACAAGGTTGGGTGATAGAAGTGTTTTTCCTCCATTTATCTGTTTGTAAGGGTACAACTGGGATTCTACAACGTTTCTGCTTTTAGAAACATTTAAGAAATGTTTACAACTTAATAGGACAACAGGTTCCATGGAGGTAAGATTGTGTTCGTAGTTAGTGCTAAATGCATCTTTGTTAAATAAACAAATTAATAAATACCATTGCTACTTGGTTCCACGGGACGGTGTATAGAATATTAGAATCATGGTTTAATGCCATTTGTTCTTGTTAAGCATTGAAGAACTTTAATGAAGACGAAGATTGTATGAGACATAGTAGGCAGTGGTCCCATCCCCTACATTCTGACATTTTCACTTAGGGCATCTACAAAAATCAAGAGAAAAATAACGTTTTCTAAAATGATTGTCCTCATCAATATTTCACCTTTAGACATTCATACATTTGAAACTTTAGAGTTCAAGTGCCTTTTTTTCAAATAGTAGCTGTAAGTTTCATTCAGTCTCTAATTTCAATAACATACTGAATCATATGTTTAGACAGATACTGAAAAATATTAATATGTATGGTTCGTGAAAATCAGCAGAGAAAATGCTAATGCCAATATTATAGCTTTGATGAGGAAGAGAAAGGATAAGAGAATATAATGTCCAACTCTTTGGTCATATAAGGTTTACACAAAAATGGGAGCCTTGTTTACAGAGTGGTCAGGCTTTTTCAGTCAGGCTTTCTCTATCCATTTAGATTTAAATGGATTAATAATTGCACACTAACTCCAACTGATCAATAATGAGCACTGACAGTTTTGTGTTTGGAATGATACTGAAGTCACATTTGGATGTATATTGAATGTCAATTATAACTGATTAATTGATGGAAAATGGCAGCATTGTGCATTTGCTGTTTTTATAACAAGGCATTTTAAGGGATGAATATGCAGTGTTAACAAAAAGAGGACACAACCCCAGAGAGATGCAATTGAAATGGTATAGAAAGGACAACTTAGGGAGGCCCAGTCTGATTTTTTGTCAGCTTTGACCTACGTGCACCTCCTCAAGCAAATAGCAGTGTTGCAGGTGACACCAGCCTGCAGCCATGAGACATATTTTCTGTGATGAATGGGAAGCAGAGCATCAGTGATCACTGCATTTTTACTTTGACCTTTGGTATTCAGTTGCACAAACTGAGGCCTGAGACTCAGCTTTTTATCTGGATGTGTATAGGGGGTTTGCTATGTGAAATGTCTTTATTATTCTCAAATAACCTTTCCCTTGAATATGGAAACCGTCACCCTCCACAAAACATAGCAGTCCAAAGAGATCAATGTTCAGTCTCCTTTCCAGATGTTGTAAAGAAATGAGTGAGTTCCCAGAATGCTCTGGACTCATTTCACTGCAGGATGTAAAAGAAATAAATTTTTTCTCACCCCAGCCGGCAATCTGTTCAAATTCTGAAGCATAAGGCCAGGTATTTCTTGCACAGTGGTGTTTGTCAATTGACTGTCACATATGTACTATCCTTATTCAAGGAATGATTAAAGTGCATTTAACCAGCCAACCTATATTCTCTATAAAACTTTGAAACTGCTAGTACCTGATGGTAAATTTTATACCACTGGCAGGATATTTGCTGTTATATTTTTGAAAATTGCTACAAATCTGTAAAGTATGTGGTAATTATAGCTTAGTGAGGGAATTTATCTTTTCTTCATCCCTGACTAGCCTCACAACATACTGGGCCTTTTTTGTAAGCAGTGATGGCATTTTCTGTCACTCTCTGCCACAGTCCCAAGGCTGGTCCAAACAAAGATTTTAGTTCAGCTTAGTTGATTCATAAAGTTACCAGTTCCTGAAATCTGGGGAAGTTATGTTACTCTTAGCCTCGTACATAGCAGTTAAATTTAATTGTAGAGTAAGAATAATCTGCAATTATACTGGATCTATTTACTAGCAAAACACGTTCCAGAAACCAAATCACCAAGTCAAATGTTCCTTCTATGCTATGGCCACTGCTAGTCTAACTCGTACCACCCAGTCTTTCTTTTCAAGTAGGGAAGCAAAAGGAAAAGACAAACTTATGATTTTTGTTGTGTATATTTGTGATGAATAAAAACATTATGCTAAATATTGCTGTACACATATCTACCCTACTCCTCAGAAGGTCTCTGAAAATTATCGATCACCATATTTATATTTTAGGAAAGTAAAAATCAGAATTTTTAAGTTACTTTTGTCCAATGTCCAACATTTACTAAATAGCCAAGATTCTACTTTGCACAATTCTGCTACCAAAGTTTGACTGCAAAAAAAGAAAAGAAACAAAAGAATTCCACTGGTTCTCTTGAAGGGACATCCTAAGTTGTTCTGGTTAAATACTGAGGATAAACACTGGGGTTTATTACTTTTCTTTGTTGCGCTTGTTTGTTTAACCAATGGTTTCCTTGCCCACACTAGTCAGGAAGAGAACAAAAAGCGATTCTGGGTAAAATAGCCATGGAGAATGACTATGCCCTGCCTCCATGCCAGCTCTGGGTTGTCACTGTGGCACTGTGACTCTTACCTTTCACTTTGCTCGAATCCACTCTTCACAGTGAAGCTCAGCTCTTCTCCGGGCTGGTGCCATCCATGTGCTACAGGCTTGCTTTCCACTCATCACAGTTCTCTGGCAGGTCCACATGGCTGGTTGTCGCTGCTAACAACCATAATAGTCCCCAATCAAGTGACTGCCAATGTTCTTACTGCCTCCTAGCTCAAGCCTTGCCAGAGTTAAATCTTGTCGTCATGCCTACCTTTGTTGCCATCACTCCATCTGCCTCTGATAATGTTCTCTATTTTATTGGCTTCATTGGAGATACGTAAATGCTAACAGAAGTGAGAGAGTGTTTCTCTCTCTCAAATCTTTTAACCAGAATTCAAATAAGCTTTTCTCTTTCTCTTTCCCCTAAAACCTTTGGGGTCACAAATAATATGTTAAGCTTGATTTCTTAGTTTTAAGTAAACCTTACTGGATAAATATTCAATATGTATCTCAACATAGCAGAAAACACTAAACTGGTACCATACATTGTCTGAAAAAAACATTTTCTATCTTAGTCCCATGTTGAAACACCTCATCTCTTCTTTATCTAAGGATGCCTTTTGTGCACTTCAAGGGCACCATTTCTGAAGACTTTAAAGAGATATTTTCCCGAATTTCATCTGGGAGACACATGGTCCAGAGCTTCACTCCACATTTCTGATATGATTCTTCATAGTGTTTCCTTAAAAACCCATTAAATGCTCATGCAAACATAATGTTTCCTGTATCACCTCACCTCTCAGTATCTTTTAGGCTGTATATCTCTATTAGAATTCCACCTGGGAGTCTTACAATGGTCATTCTGGCCACAATGAACCTGTGCTAGTTGGCTGTTTCTTGCTGCTATATACATTACTGAGTTGTTTGATTCAACCGGTACCTACCTCCACATCCTTTGGTAACATAGTGGCTTACCTTAGTAGCCATGAATAATCACCTTATTAAGTGAACTTGAAGTTTAAATGAGGTTGTTAGGAAAACTTTTTGATTATGGGAAAGGTCAAAGCAGGGGCTTGTCCAATGGTAACTAGTTTGCACGGATGTCATATGGTAAAATGGGCCTTAGAAGAGAATAATATCAAAGAGCCCACCCAGCCAAAGATAGAGAAACAGTAATGAATAAAGATATTGCAGGAAACAGACAAAACAAACCCATAACAGCCCCCTAAAACCTGATTCACAATGTATATTAGTTTTAGTCCAGGATAATACTGCTCTGATGTGGGCATGGTAGTGATCAAGGGACACCCCATTTAAATATTAATGAAGGCACAAGATGACAGTTTATTTTTCATCGGGGGAAAAAACAAAACAAAACAAGTCTCTGTCATTTATTTTGCCTGCTTCTTCCTTCTGTTCCTGCTATTGTTTTCTTTACCAAGTTTTTCTTGGTTTGGCTTATCTTTTCTATAGCTGCATGCTATATCATACCTGGTACCATGAAATGGACTCATTTATGTGCCATCATTTTACCTATTTTTAATTCTGTTCCCAATTTCCCACCTGCAGTCAAGATCCAGTGTCATCCAGATTATAAATATTTAATGTGTATTCACTAGTAATGGTTCACCCACCACACACGTCATAGAGAAGGCATGATCCCAGCCCACGTAGATAATACAGGGTCAACTGTCCTCCTCCATTCTCCTTGGATGCAACACCATGCATTTGAGCACCTGTCTGTGATATTGGCTGTTCTTCCGTCCTGGAGCTGATAGAAACACAAGTGCCACTAGGTATGGCCTAGCAAAATAGGGTTGAGTGCTAATAACACATGCCTCTTTGCTTTTGTTCATTTCCGGACCTCTCTGGAAGGTGGGTGAGAATGCCCACCAGGTTCACTACCTTCACCCTCCGTCCCACTTCTGGCAAATTTATTTCAGCTTTGTCTTTTCGTGGAATCCTATCTTGACAAACCAACTAGGTTGTATGTTTGTATGTTAATTCTTTGTTATCACAGTAACTTCAAGTAATGATACATTGAAAGTGCTTGGGAAAGGTCAAAGTCTTTTCTAGGAGCAGGAGAAGGAATGATACCCTGGATTAATATTGGGTTAACCCAGAGTAGGCCATAATACCAAGGACCGGAAATGATTGAAGGAATCAGAAAGATCTGAAATCAAATCCTGCTCTTCTACTTGCTGCCTGGGTAATGTGACTTAGATTGTGTGAGCTTCATTTCCTCTTTGTTAATACAGAAATACATGTATAAGGCTATTGTAAAGACTGCTTGTGACAATGTGAGTGAAGTGCTGAGTGCAGGGCCAACACAGATAACCACTCTTTAATGAAAGCCATTATGATGATAATGATAAAGAGTTAGAAGCATCACATTTCAGGTTTCCGTGTCTCTCTGAATAATTGCTTACCCTTTGCAAATGACTCCCTTGAATGTTGGTTCCTCCCAGTGGCTGGTATAATTTGACAGGACTGAAGGCATTCACCTAACTGGGGGGTGACCGAGTTAGAGGTGACTGAGCTCTTGTCTACAAATTAGAGAAGTCTTATCATTATCCCAGTGGTGGGATTTTCCCCCAAGTCATTCTTTTATTGTTTCCTCTTTCCACAGGAAGAAATAAGACTAGAAAGGCCTGAATGATTACTGGCATGGATAGAAAATGCCAGAGAATTGATCATCCTGGATTTTAGTCAAATCTCTTTCTAGAGCTTCAGAAAGAATTTGTTGGAATCATGGAGTTTTTATACAGTTTGCTAAACTACACTGAGTTTGTACTAAGTCACACAACTGTTGTTTTAAGCTAAAGGCTTCAGCACAATAAATTTACGAGAGGATTGCTTTTGTGTTCTCTCTTAGGACCCTGTTGGGATTGGGTGAGGTTATTGCATGTTTCAACAAAAATTCAGATTTTTGGAAACTTGTCTAGATATACTCACAGTTCCAAAAGTCTATGATCAACAGATGCCAAGAAAAAGTTGTCACTGAGCAAAATAAATCATAGTGGCATAAGAACTTTGCAAGTCATTTGATTTATGGAAGTAAATATGTTCTATATAGTATTTAAAATCAAAGCAGACATCCATCATTGTCACAAATTATGATTTTTACAGTTTTTTTTTTCTAAAAGTATCGTTTAGGCTGAAATATTTAGATTTGGTTTTTAAACTGAATATCTTTTGGGGAAATTAGGCATTATCTAAGAAGGTCTTAAAAAAATAAAATCACTTAAAGTTAAGCATATGGTTTGAGATCCAGGAGGGAGAAAAATCATTATCAGGGCACATAGATAATACCAATCAAGTTAAGGTTATCACCTGCTTAGTTTCAATCAAGATATTTCAAAATGAAAGGGCTGTGTCAATGTCTTGACTGACTTTATTTCTGAGTGAATCTTTTTCTTTGAGATTTGAAAGTTTGAATTTTGCTGTCATTCAGCTGCTTTCTGTACTCACTACCATGCTTAATTTTAAAGAATCTTATAATTTTTCTTTAGAATTGTTATAATAGGACAGCCTGATTGTCCTCTTCCCATCTGTCTACTGAATTCCTTACAGAACAATCTTTCTAAATTGCCCATAAGATCAAGTTATTCTTCTGTTGAGATGATTTGATGACCCCAAATTCTCTTCATAAAAATATTTCTAAACCTTTTGAAATGTTGTTAATGTAAGTCCTTCATTGATCTTCTTTATGTCCTGCCCCTTTCGCACATACATGTTCTTGTAACCTAGACATTCCAGATCGTCTTCAATTCATCACAACCAAATGCAATTTCTCTTGCTGTTTTCTTTGAACCAAATATTCCTGTCTTCACAAGCCTCTACTAATCCAAAGGTTGTATGAAGGCAATGACAGTGTGGCTTGAGCTCACTTTTATGTTCCCTGCATGTATTATAGTGACTGCTATATAGTGAGTAGTTACCATTTCTTTTTCTGAATAAATGACAAATTACACGATTTAAATATAACATACTCCTTTAAACTTTACTTAGTCTATGTGCCCTAAGCTCAGTTTTTTAGAAAAAGTTAAAAGTTAACAAATGTATTTACTCAGTGATTATAACTTTGACTGGATTGCATACAACCCCTCAAGAGCATGAGCTCTTTGAAGATGGGCAACATTTATTGTTGTACTCCAATTTCTAGCATGCAATTTGTTCTTGGTTCAAATATATTTGTTCCTTGCATTGTTCTTTTTTTTCAGTTCTATCAAAGTGAAAAAGAATTAGAAGCATCTTGCCATATTTGCAAAGTAGAATTTGCAGACAAGAAGAATTGAAGGAATAGTTCAGGAAGGAAGAAGTGCTAGAGCAGCCTGGAACAGAAATTGAAGCCAGGAAATGAGTTGAGACAAGTATAATCAAGAACAAACAGGTCAAAAGGATATTTACCTATATAGGCTAATTCATCTAAACTATAAAACATGGCAGACACTCCTCAGGTACAAGGGAAAAGCAGTGATAAGCAGATAAAAAAATCTCTGTGCTACTTGAATCGACATTCATAAGCCTCTACTAATCACTTAGGCCATGAGAATGTGGGGAATACTGATAATAAAAAAAAATAATGATAATATGTGTCTCCAATAGCAACATTTCATTTTTTTATGGTTGAGTACTATTCCACTGTGTATATACACCACATCTTCTTTATTCATTCATTGACCAATGGACACTTAGGCTATTTCCACATTTTGACTACTGTAAATAATGCTGCAATAAACATAAGGATGGATCTTGAGGGTATTATGCCAAGTGAAATGAGACAAACAGAAAAGGACAAAATCTGTGACTTCACTCATATATGGAATATAAAACAAAAAACAAACAAACACAACAATATCAAAAATCTCATAGATACAGATGGCAGATTGGTGATTACTAGAGTTTTGGTGATTACTAGGTAGGAAGGGTGGCATGGGAAAAAACGGGTCAAATACATGGTGATGGATGAAACTAAACTTTTGGTACTGGACATGCTTAGTGTCTGTAGATGTTGAATTACAATTTTGTACACCTGAAACTTATATAATGCTATTAACCAAGGTTATCTGTATTTTTAGAAAGTGAAAAATATAGAGTGCCGGAGAGTGAAAACTGCCATTGGGGAGAAAGAAGAAGGAGAAGGAGAAGGAGAAGGAGAAGGAGAAGGAGAAGGAGAAGGAGAAGGAGAAGGAGAAGGAGAAGGAGAAGGAGAAGGAGAAGGAGAAGGAGAAGGAGAAGGAGAAGGAGAAAGATGATAAAATAATCCTGGGCCAAAAGGATATTTTTTGCCAGAGCATGGGGTTAATTTTTATTTCATTCATTTATTTATTTATTTGTTTGTTTGTTTGTTTGTTTAACGTAGTCAGGTAATTTCTTTTTGAGAAGGTGAAACTTGGTCAAAGGTTGAAGGAGAGGTATATTATTCAGAGTAGTGGTAGTCTATGCTTTAGTAAAAAGTTGACTGAAATCTCAGTGTGATAATGCAACTAAAGATTATTTCTTGCTTTCTTTGCATGTTTAGTGAGGGTGGGTAATGTGCTGTGTTCCATACAGTGATTGAGGCACCAAAGCTGAGGGAAACTCCATCTTCGGACTGAACAGAAGCTCACAGTCTTGGGCATCTCGTGCTGTGAGAAGAGAGATGAGACAGTCAAACATCAGGGTTTCCATGCTTGAGCCCCAAGGTCATACATATCTCATCTGCTCACAACCTATTAGGCCGAATTGATCACAGGGCTCCATCTTACACCAGAAAGGCTCTCAAGAAAAACTTGAAATTTTTATTTTTTTATGACTGAAACAAATGACAACAAACAGTAAAAATGTATTATTCCCAATTCTGGTGGCTGGAAGTCTCAGAGCAGGGTGCCAGTATGTTTGCGTGAGGACCTTACTCTGGATCTCAGACTTCTCTTTGTATCCTCACATGGTAGAAGAGCTGAAGTATAATACAGGGTTTCTTTTCTAAAAAACACTAATTCTGTGAATGAGTTTTCCATCCTCATGACTTCAATTACCTCCTAAGTGCCTCCCTACTAATGCCATCACCTTTGGGGGTTAAGACTCCAACATATGAATTTTGGGAAGACAAGGACATTCATACATTGCACCTAGCTTCAGAAAAAAGAGATTTGATTTTAGAATCTCCTCTTCTTTTCATTGTTTTACAGGCAATGTTTCCATGTCTGTTTGCTATCATGCTGCCCATAACAGGAAGAGAGAATAGTCATACTATGAAAGATATGTGGCCCCATATCCCTGACCTGGACCTTTTTGTTTGTTTGAAAAACTTTTACAACATTTGCAAAACAGAAATGCTCTGACTCAAATACACAATTAACTACTGACCGCAGCACAAGATACAATTGCTTCTCTAAATTCCATAAATAGCAGAAGGGATTCAGGAAAGGAATATTTCTGTGAATTAACTGTTGCTAGTATCAGGAGTGAGAATAGAAGCTGATACAGTTAAGATGAAAGATTATCACTCTTCAAAAGCAGAAATAAAAACAAAAACAAAAAGTAGTTTAGAACTTGTGGCACTATATAGAAATGGTGATGAGGAACCCAAGCTTCTGTGCAATAAAAGGTTATAATTTTATCCTGAAAAAATATTAAATTTTAAATGTACTTTCATAAAAAAATTATTGAAAAACTTTTATGATTTTAAAAGAAATACTTTTCCTTCATTACATTCCCCATTGGTTTAGAAAGCAACATAAGCATCTGAATTCTGAAAATATTAAGTCCAGGAGGGTATGTGTAATTGAATAAAATCAAAAAAGAGAGAAAAGGAGATACAGGATAAATTTGATCTCTAAAACCCTAAGATGCCAGAATGATTTTAAATTTAGGTCAAATAAATTTAGTATTTTGTACAGTGAGAAGCAAAATTAGGATGCTTGCTATACCCAAGTGGTTGAAGAGTCTAGGAAGAAAAATATCTTCAGAAAAAGACTTAGATAAAATTATGGATAAAAAAGTTTTAATGAGTTTCAATTTGAAAGCACTTTATGTTTCTATTACAATTTACCAAACGGCTTTATAGAATA
Source organism: Rhinolophus hipposideros (assembly GCF_964194185.1). Taxonomy (NCBI): domain Eukaryota; kingdom Metazoa; phylum Chordata; class Mammalia; order Chiroptera; family Rhinolophidae; genus Rhinolophus; species Rhinolophus hipposideros. The sequence continues at coordinate 18,046,789 of NC_138058.1, read as the reverse complement.
TATGACTTCTTTTACAGTCATAGGTATTTATATCAAAGATTGTAATGGTCTTTATTAATTGAATCATTTTCCACCAGTTTAAGGTTATGATATGAGCATCAAATACCTTTGATAATTGCAAAATGAATAATTTGTTAATTAGATAATAAATAGTTAGCTAGACTGTGGCATTTTGTTATAGTAGCCTGAATGAACACTAGGAGAAGCATTGTTTCTTTTGGGTTTAAATTAATATATTTTCTCTTACTTAAAGAGCAGAGCCTGGGGTAGTTATTTTTCCTTTCAGCAATCCAACACTGAGTAGAAGAAGAGAACAATCCAAATGGAAAGCAATCAGAGGTGACAAATAGTTATACCCAAATTACTTCTCAATGTTTTCCATGTGGGAAACATAGATACTGAAATGAAAAGAAGAAAACTTCACAAGTTCACTCAAGTGAGGGATCAGCTGCCCCTACTTTGGAAGTGAGTAATGAAAAGGGGTAAGTTGAGCAATGAAAACAAAGAAAATCCAGGCATTGAATTAACTGTGCAAAGCCCAACACTGAAGATTAATAAATTGCATGATAAAAAGCCCAAGAAAAACGATATAGCTAAATTAAGCCCTATTTTGCAAAAATATTAGAAAAAATTAGAAATAAGCAGGATGAGAAAATGAGAGACAATTGCTGGAGGGCTCATAACTTGTAAGAAAAAGAATTCTGTGGCAGAGCAAATGCAAAGGATTTACAAAATGCATGGCTATGCATCTCTAATCTGTACAGGAAGTTGAAAGATTTGGTAGACCCTAAAAATTTATATAGTAAATTATCTTTCACAGTGTGTTTGCTGGGTAAAGGGGGTAATTTACTTAATATTAATTCGAGTGTTTCTGTATTAGTCAGTGTTCTCCAGAAAAACAAAAATAACAGGATGTATGTATGTATGTATGTATGTATGTATGTATTATAAAGAATTGGCTCACAGGATTATGGAGGCTGACAAGTCTAAAGATCTGTAGAATGAGTCAGTAAACTAGAGACCTACGAGAGCTGACAATGTTTTTCCAATATGAGTCCAAAGGCCTAAGGAACAGGAGAGCTCATGTTTTAATTTGACTCCACAGGTAAGAAAAATATTCCCTTACTTGAGGAAGGGTCAGCCTTCAACTGATAGAATGAGGCGCACTCACATTAGGGAAACAATCTGTTTTACTGATTCAAATGTTAATCTCATCCAGAGACACCCTCACAAACAAACCTAGAATAATGGTTAGCCAAATATATGGGCATCTGTGGCTCAGTCAAGTTGACACATAAAATTAACCATCACAATCTCTTATTTCAGAAACAGATATATGGATTTAAAAATAATAACTTCATGAAATATTAAGATGACAAACTCTACAATTTGTTTTTGCTGTTCATTCACTACTTGTTATCCTTTGTGTTTTATTTGTTGTTGTTGTTTTGTTGCTTTATAGTTACTAATATATAGCAGTGTAGAGCACCATCAAATTCTACTGAAAATGTCAAATTCTATTAAAAAAAACAAACACAACTATTACTTCAGATTCTTTTAAGTTTTGTAGTTATGAAATTTTAATTTATTCTTCTATTTAGAGAAAGTCTTTGACCTGAGCTTGTTTGGGATTTAATACACCCACACTTCCATAAAATTGCAACAGATGATCCAGTTGCTGGCAGGGTAACACTAATGATGTTGTTTGTTTGTTTGTTTCAAATTAAACATTACTCCAGCTGCCCATGAGTTGTGCTGAATGTAGAGAAAAACTATGAGCACTGAACCCCAAGGGATATAAAAATTAAATATTTATCTACTTGAAGAAAAGGCTGATATTGTACTCTCTTAGCACTTAGCCATGGGGACAATTTATTTGGTACTTAGTATATAGAAGTATAAGCAGTGATTTTATTGTTACATATTTTCACATACATAAGCTGCCTAGACAAGTAGACTGTAAGGGCTAGAAAGCCAGAGAGTATATCTCATTCTTTAAATGGCATACATTTAGTAGAAGGTAAGTAAAAACAGTTTCTTTATTAGGAGATAAATAATTTATTTATAAAATACTTCGAATAGAAATTATTTGGAATATGTATTTAAAAATATATATAATAAAATAATGCCCACAGCTACTTAAAAATATTATACCTCTTATAAAGTAATTTATTAGCAAATATTGTGAAATGGACATTCCTGCCACAGAATATCCTGCCACTTAAATACCAAGATATGCTGAAAGTGCTATACGGAAGCAGTTAGAAGAAAATGTATGAGGACCAAACTAGAAGAAAATGGGATTGGAACAGAAGTGAGATTGAGGTGGGATGGGTACTGGTTCAGAGGGAATCTTCTGGGAGTTGACTTCAAAGCTTTACATGCTATCACCCACCAGTAAAGGAAAGTGGGCCTTGGAACATGGAAAATGAGAGTTCTGTATTAAGCAAGAACCCATGAAAGGTGTACAACCTCAATGGAAAACAAGAAAATTAATCTGTATCATAGTGGAAAAAATAAAATAGTTTCTCTAATAAAACTTTGTATTTAAGTACTCTCTGTCATCTATATTACCTGCACAGAGAGAAACTTTCCAGGTGGTGTCTTTGGGAACTACAAAATGTTGCTTACATTTGTGTAAATATAATAAGATATATTTTATTATAATCTATATTTATTAATATTAATATAAATATCCAAGGTCCTTAGGTTCTAATTTTGCTTTAAACTTTATAAAACAGTTAAATTTAAAATGAAAGGTATAGGCAAGTTGGAAATAAAACGATGGAAGAAGGAATATTACCTGTATAATAACCAAAAAAAGTTTGGTGTTGATCAATTGGTAATAGACTAATAAGTGTTTGACAATAAAGATCTACGAAGAGTAAAAGTGATCAAAATACACAAAGATAAAGGACCAATTTACCAAGAAAACATAAGCCTCCAATATTGTTATATACTTAATCATATAGTTTCAACATATATAAAGCAAAAATACACGCAATTATAAGGAGAAATTCCAAGGGAAAAATCATCGAATCCATCAATACAGTAGAGAAGAGTTTTTTGTTTGTTTGTTTGTTTTGTTTTTCCAAAAGAAGACAAGAATAATTGATAACACAAAAAGATAATAAGAATATATAGATGTTTTGAAAAGAAGAATAACAAACTTTATGTAAGAGTCATTCTAGAACACAGTACCCCTAAATTAGAGTCTGTTTTTTTTTTTCAACTTATGCATCAATGTTTTTAAAAGTGGGACATGTAATAGTCCATAAAAGTTCAATACATTTTGAGAAACAGGTATAATTCAATTAAATGTTCACAAACCATAAGATAATTTAAAAGCTTTTATATTTTAGAATTATAAAAGCACTTTCTGAATAAGTCTTGGGTTAAATAATAAATCATGTTACAGAAAATTTATAAATGTAATTTAAAAAGAAAGAAAATGAAATACTATCTAATGAATCATGTAAGATGCAGTTAAAGTAGTAGTTTGAGGAAATTGTATCTTAATGCTTTCTGAGGTCATCATTTGTGTGAGAAGTTAAGAAAAGTAAAAAATACAAGAAGAAATAAAGACAATGGTAAATATTAATAAAATTAAAACATCATATGAGGTCAGACAATTAAGTTCACAAACTCATCCTAGAAAAACTGCATAACTCGTTGCTCAATATCACTATGGAGACCTCTGAAGTACTCCCCTTGGGAAGCTATGCACTGACACCAGCGCCTAGTCCACTCTCCAAAGCAATTTTGGAACTCTTTTTCTGGAATGGCCATCAGAGCTGTCATCCTATTACCCTTCATGTCCTGAATGTCATCAAAATATCTTCCTTTCAATATTTCCTTTATCTTTGGGTAAAGAAAGAAGTCATTGGGGGCCAGATCAGATGAATAGGGAGGGTGTTTCACTACAGTTATTTGTTTACTGGCTAAACACTCCCTCACAGACAGTAGCATGTGAGCTGGTGAGTTATCGTGATGCAAGAGCCATGAATTATTGGCGAAAAATTCAGGTCATCTAACTTTTTCAGGCAGCCTTTTCAGCACTTCCAAAGAGTAAACTTGGTTAACTGTTTTTCCAGTTGGTACAAATGCATAATGAATAATCCCTGTGATATCAAAAGAGGTTAGCAACACCGTTGCAACAAGTTCATGAAATTAATTGTGAGACCTCATAGAATAAAGAAGAAAAATTAGCTATAAGTATAGTATATTTTAGAATGACTAAATAGAAAAGCTCCTAGCAGTATGATTTAAAAAAGTAAAAAAGTAAAAGAAAAAAAAAAGGAAAAAAAGTAAAAGACCCCCATAGTCATAATTATAAAATCATACCTATAGAAAGAAACATTTATTAAAAGGAACTGACTCACATGATCATAGATGCTAACAAGATCTACCCAATACATAGAAACAAAGAGAGTGGCAGCCAAAATTAGGATACAGTAAAGTATGTCCTAAATGAAAGAACAAGAGAAAACTCCAGAAACAGAACTAAATATAAAGGAGGCGAGCAACCTACCAGATACAGAGTTCATAGCAATGATTATGAAGATGCTCAAGGAAGTTAATGAGAACTTAAACAAAGAGACAGGAAGCATAATGAAGGGCATAGAAACCATAAAAAACAAAACAAAACAAAAACACTTCAGACATGAAAATACAATAACTGAAAGGAAGAATGAACTAGAAGGAATCACCAGTAGACTAAATGAAGCAGACAATCGAATCAGCCATTTGGAAGACTGAAAGCAGAAAACATCCAAATGGGAACAACACAAAGAAAAAGAGTTTTAAAAAATGAGGATAGTTTAAGAGAACTCTGGGAAAACTAAAAGAATAACCACATTTGCATCGTAAGCATACCAGAGTAGAAGAAAGAAAGCATGGGAATGAGAACCTATTTGAAAAAATAATGACAAAAATGCCCCAAACCTGGTGAATGAAATGAACATACAAGCCCAATGAGCACAGAGAGTGCCAAACAAGATGAACCCAGAGACCCTCACCAAGACACATCATAATTAAAATTCCAAAGGTTAAAGACAAAGAGAGAATCTTAAAAGCGGCAAGAGAAAGGTAGTTAGTTACCTACAAGTTAGTTACCTATAAGACTACCAAATAATTTCTAAACAGAAACTTTTCAGGTCAGGAGGGATTGACACAGAATAATAGTCAGTGTTGAAAAGCAAGGACCTACAACCAAGATTACTCTACCCAGTAAGGCTATCACTTAAAATTGAAGGAGAGATAAAGTGCTTCCCAGATATGAACAAAGCTAAATGACTTCATCACCACCAAACCAGTATTACAAAAAAATTTAAAGAGACTTCTTTAAGAACAACAAGGGGGGGAGAAGGACATAAATGTGAATAATAAAATGGAAATAACTATGTATCTATCAGTAATCACTTAAATGTAAATGGATTAAATGCCCCAATCAAAAGAAATAGGGTGGCTGAATGGATAACAAAACAAGATGCATGCTTATGCTGTCTACAGAGGACCCACTTCAGATTAAAAGACATACATAGACTGAAAGTAAATGGGTTGGAAAAAGATACTTGATGAGAATGAAAATTTAAAAAAAAAATCTGAAGTAGCAATACTTACATGAGACGACATAGACTTTAAATCAAAGGCTGTAAGAAGACACAAAGAGGGACATTATATAATGATAAAAGGATCAATCCAACAAGAGAATATAATTCTAGAAAACATCTGTGCACCCAATATAGGAACACTTAAATATGTAAAGCAAATATTGACCAACACAAAGGAAGATATCAACAGTAATACAGTCATAATAGGGGACTTTAACGCTCCATTGACACCAATGGACAAATCTTCTAGATAGAAAATCAACAAGAAAACAGTGGCATTAAGTGACACAGTAGACCAGATGGATATAATTGATATTTTCAGGCATTTTACCCCAAAGCAACAGAATATACATTCTTTTCAAGTGTGTATGGAACATTTTCCAAGATAGACCATATATTAGGCCAGAAAACAAGTCTCAAGACATTTTAAAAAACTGGAATCATATCAACTGTTTTCTCTGACCAGAATGGTATAAAATCAGAATAAATTACAAGAAAAAAATAAAAAACACACAAACACATGAGGGTTAAAAAACATGCTGCTAAACAACAAATGGGTCAACAAGATCAATAAATAAATCAAAAGGTACCTTGAGACAAATGAAAATTAAAACAAAACTACCCCAAATCTATGGGATCCAGTTTAAAGCAGTCCTAAGAGGGAAATCCATAGCAATACTGGCCTACCTAAAGAAACAAGAACAATCTCAAATAAACAATCTAACTTTATATTAAGTTAGTAGAAGGAAGGAAATAATAAAGATCAGAACACAAATAAATGAAACAAAGTTAAAAAAAATACAAACGATCAATGAAACCAAGAGCTGGTTCTTTGAAAAGATAAATAAAATTAATAAAACTTTAACCGGACTCACCATGAAGAAAAGAGAGAGGACCCAAATAAATAAAGTCAGAAATGAAAGAGGAGAGGTGACAAGTGACAACACCGAAATACAAAGGACTATGAGAAAATATAAAAACAATTATATGCCAACGAATTGGACAATCTGGAAGAAATGGATAAATTGCTAGAAACATACAATCTTCCAAGACTCAATCAAGAAGAAACAGAAAATCTGAACAGACCAATTACTACTAACAAAATCAAATCAGTAATCAAAAAACTCCCAACAAACAAGTCGTGGAATAAATGTCTTCACAGATGAATTTTACCAAACATTCAAAGAAGAATCAACACCTATACGTCTCAAACTATTCAAAAACATTTAAGAGCAAGTTCATTTTATTACTGTGTTTCCCCCCAAAAAAGACCTAGTTGGACAATCAGCTATAATGCATCTTTTGGAGCAAAAATTAATATAAGACCAGGTCTTATTTTACTATAATAAAAGACTGGGTATAATATAATATAACATACTATACTATAATATAATATAATATAATATAAAATATAATACAATACCGGGTCTTATATAAATTTTCTCTCCAAAAGATGCATTAGAGCTTATTGTCCGGCTAGGTCTTATTTTCGGGGAAATAGAGTAGGCCACCATTACCTTGATTCCAAAAACAAAGACATTACAAGAAAATAAAAGTATAGGCTGATGAACAGAGATGCAAAAATTCTCAACAAATATTAGCAAAACAAATTCATCAATATATTAAAAAGATTATGCACCATGATCAAGTGGGATTTATTCTTGGGTTGCGACATCGGTTTAATATCTGCTAATCAAATAACGTGATACACAACATAAACAAATGAAAGGTAAACAAATCACACGATCATGTCAATAGGTGCAGAAAAAGTGTTTCATAAAATTCAGCAGCCATTTATGATAAAAACTCTCTCAGCAAAGTGGGAAGAGAGAGAACATACTTCAACATAAAAGCCATATACGACAAACCCATAGCTAGCATCATACTCAATAAGAAAAAGCTGAAATCATTCTCCTTAATATCAGGACTTTCACCACTTTTATTCAACGTAGTGTTAGAAGTCCTAGCCACAGCAATCAGACAACCTCATGAGACATTGAGCCAGAACCACTCTCTTAAGGCGTTTCCAGACTCCCAAACTTCACAAAAATGTGTGAATTAATAAATATTTGTTGTTTTAAGATGCTAAAAATTGGGATCATTTATTATGTAACAATAAATATTGATATGGCATAATACTCAAAGTAGCTCAAGCTGAAATCATTCTGTTGAACCGTAAGCCTGCTTTTCTTCTTGAATTCTCTACACGAGAATAGTAGTCAATGGTGCTACTATCGGCACAGTGGTTCACGACCATCCTAAATTTTTTTTTCTTCCTCATCATACTTAATTAAGCTCTCCAAGTATACTTAGTAATATTAGGCTCCAAGTATACTAAATTTAACCTCTTTACTTTTTCTTAAATCTCTTTATCCTCTCTGCCATTGCCTTAAGGCCCAGGACTGAACCATATGAAATATCACTTGAATTCTCATCACGTTAATAATTCAGAACTTATTGTGCTATGTTAGACACCTTCAAGAGATTCTACTTCACATTTTTTCACCTTATTAAAAATAATTACTTTTCTGAATTTAAAATATGCTTTCCATGGTATTTCCATAATTTGCCAAGATAAGAAATTCTGAAAAATAGAAAAATTTAGAGTAATCTTGATATTGATCATAACTTACCCCTATACAACACTCTATAACATACAAAATGTTTTGTGTCTGTGGTGAGTATAGAACTCAGTAAAATATCAGGGTTTAAGCAGGTTCTTTTAAGTACATTTTACAATGCAAGACACTAAGCTTCAGAGATTTTATAGACAGTGGTTACACAAAAATAACTTTTTAATGAACTCATGCTGAAATCCACTAATCACTCTAATTTTTAAAGATGCATGCACTGTATGAGTAAATCCCAAAGGGCAGGAGATATGAACGTCTTGTTCTTTTCTATGCTATTGTTGCCTTGGACACGTCCTGATACAAGAAGAAATTAAATATTTGCTTATGAGTAATTTTTCAATATGATAATTCGTGTATAGATGAAAACTTAAGTTTAGATTATAGATTTAACTCTTTAAGGCTTAGACCGTTCTTCTTTGTAAGTTAACAATTTTGAACAACAGGATCATCGAAAAAATTGTATCAATAATGGAGAAAGAAAATTGTCTTGCTCTTCCTCCAACCACTATGATACTTTACATAATCTATTGAGCCTCAGATGAGAAGAGACTCCAGGAATCACTTAGCCAGGAACACTTCATTAGACAGCTACACACTGACAGAAGCTAGACTAAAACACAAACTGGAAAAAATAATCCTGAAATAAACTCATTTTCAAACACTTGAGCACAAGATCACAAATCAAGGGGAAAGACACCGGATAGCCCACAGTCACTTCCCTTTATTTTTTCCCCATAAATCAACCACTTAGACTCAGATATGTGCTTACCATTGTCTGTGTGTCTATTTATAATGTTCATTTCTTGGAACGTTTGTTACCTCCTATCCTTTCTCTGCGTCCCTTTCTTCTGTCTTTGTTAAGATTCTTGTGAGATTTTCTCAGTAAAAAGAAGCTCATGTTCCTCAGTGCCTCAATATCTTTTCTATATTAGAGGATTTACTAGACAATGCTTTCGTTGTTGTTGTTGTTGTTACTATTTATTTATTTATTTATTTCAACATTCAATATTATTTTATATTAATTTCAGGTGTACAGCATAGTAGATAGACATTTATATAATTTAAGAGTTGATTCTCTGACTAGTCTAGTACTCACCTGGCACTGCGCATAGTTGTTACCACATAATTGACTATACTCTCTATGCTTTAATTTACATCCCCGTGACTATTTTGTAACTACCAATGTATACTTCTTAATTGCTTTACCTTTTTCACCCTGCACCCAACACCCCATCACCCAGCTAAATCTAGTAACCATCTGACACCATATATTGTTATTGCAACATGATTGACTACATTCCTTATCCTATACCCCATATTCCCATGACTACTGTGTAACAACCAATTTATACTTTTTAATCCCTCCCCCTTTCTCACTCATCTCCAACTGCACTCCCATCTGGCAACCATCAAAATGTTCTGTGCATCTATGAGTTTGTTTCTATTTTACTTGTTTGTTTATTTTGTTCTTTAGATTCCACATATAAGTGAAATCACATTGTCTGAAATGCTCCACTCAGCACAAAGCCCTCCAGGCCCATTCATGGCACAGGAGATGGCAAGAACTCATTCTGATCAATGACTGAGCACTATTCCATTGTATATATGTACCACCTCCTCTTTATCGGTTTTTCCATTGACAGACACCCAGGCTGACTCCAAATCTTGGCCACTGTAAACAATGCTGCATTAAACATATAGATACACACATCCCCTCAAAGTAGCATTTTGGCTTTCTTCAAATAAATACCCAGCAGTGTGATTACTGGATCCTTCTTTGTCTATAGTTATAGCCTTTGTTTTATTTAATAGTCTGGTGTAAGTTTTACTAGTCCAGCTTTTTTTATTTATTTGTTTTTGTTCCCATTTTCATGAAATATCTTTTCCATCCCTTTACTTTCAGCCTGTGTGTGCCTTTCTATCTGAAGTGAGTTTCTTGTAGGCAGCATATGTATGTAAGAGTCTTGTTTTCTTATCTTATTCAGCCACCTTATCTCTTGTTTGGTATATTTAATTCATTTGCATTTAAAGTAATTGTTGATAGATATGTAGTTATTGCCATTTAATATTCATATTTTTTACCTTTTTTTTTTTTCTTCTTCTTCTTCAAGAGGTCCCTCTAATGTTTCTTGTAATACTGGTTTGGTGGTGACAAACTCCTTCTGCTTTTTCTTGTCCAGGAAGCTTTTTATCTGTCCTTTGATTCTAAATGATAGCTTCACTGGGTAGAGTAATCTTGATTGTAGGTCCTTGCTTTTCATCACTTTGAATATTTTCTGCAAGTGCCTTCTGGCCTGCAAAGTTTTTGTTGTGAAATCAGCTGATATACTTAGGGGAGCTCCCTTGTTGATAACTAACTGCTTTTCTTTTGCTGATTTTAAGATTTTCTCTTTGTCTTTAACCTTTGGCGTTTTCGTTAGGATGTGTCTTGTTATAGGCCTGTTTGTATTCATCTTGTTTTGGACTCTCTGCACTTCCTGGGCTTGTATATATATTTCCTTCACTAGGCTAGAGAATCTCAGATTGATTGGTTGTGAGGACTGGCTGTGACTATAGTGGAGGAGCTGTTCTTCAGGGTCTGACCGTACAGAACAGAGTTCGCTTTAGCGAGGCTCTGATGCCTGTCCACTCTGCTTTTTGTGTTTGTCATCCTTGGAGGCAGCTGAGTCATGCTCCAGCTTTGTCCAAAGCTGGTCACCAGGTGTGCCAGCCATGGGGCCTCCTGGGAGGAACCCACTGCAGGCCAAGTTTAGCCGCAGCCTATGCTCTGCCTGAGACCACCTGGTGTGAGCCACAAAGCAATCAACAGGTCACTTCCACCATCACTGCACTTAGAGGTGCCTCAATAAGCCCATTTGCAAATCAAGGCTGTCTGTCAGTAATGCTGGGCTTAGGGCTGCTCAGTCAGAGGTACGGGGCATGCCAAAGCCAGATGCTCCTTGTTTGGGTTTTGTCAACATTTGAGAGATTTTATGAAAGTCTGCAGCATGAGCTAAGACAGGTGGCTTGTATGGGAAAGCCACTGGAAGTGGCTTGAGTATGCCCGAATATTGGGTTGGGCAGGGTCTCCAGGAATCACTAGATCAGGCAGATAAAAGATGATAGATGGTTTGATGGAGACTCAGATATGGCGTCTACTTGCATCTGCCCACAGAGAGGAGGGAGGGCTCAACAAAGAAACAATGGCTTCCATCAGCCATTTAGGCAAATGAGTTAACTTTATTGTGCCCATTTCTATGTCTTCTAAAATGTGGTGGGAAAGGATAGAAATTCAGCTTTCAATACAGGTCTATCTAGGTGATTGAAAAGATGGTGAAGGAGATGAACCCCAAGGCATAGAAGCCCAAACACAGCATGGAAGAAAACCTCTGGTCAAGGGACTCATGTTTAAACTACCAGGAAATAGCAAATTGGGAGGTGGTAAGTGGGTGGTAATCTACCTGAACCTTCTGAAAAGCTATAGGTTTTCTTGAAATAAGCTCGTGTCTTTGGAAAGGAGGGCATGGAGAACATCCTGAGTGAGTGGTATTAATTCCTTACCTCCATAAGGCTTTTGCAAGCCTAATTCTACCCTAATTCTTTTTGCAAGACCCTAATTCTACCCAAACCAAAGGCCTATCCAAGCTATTCTTAATGATGTCTATGGCCTGCACTGAGTTTTGTAAGGCAAATCTAGGAAGTTGTAAACTTAACAATTTTCTTCCAAACTCACCTACTGTTTGCTCCAGATCTTGGCTGCAGCCATCCCTCCCAATGTCACCTCCAGAATGTATACTAAGACAAGACAGACTTCAGTCTTTTTTTTTTTTTTTCTAATAGTTTCTCAAATCCATGTTCCTCTTTTTCTTCTTCAGTTCTGCTGGAGTTCATTGTGGGAGGAGAAGCCAGCAATCTATACTGTTTATTAATCTTGACAAGAAATTACAACTTGCTTCCCTAATTCCAAGCACATGTTGCTCTGCCTATCTTATCTGTCTCTTTTGCTTATTTTCCCCTTTTGCTTGGCAAATTGCTGCTCATCTGTGCATCTCTGGTCATGTGTGACCTAGTCCTTGAGAGATTTTCTCTCTGCGGATAGAAAAAGTCTGTTCCTTTTCTGTGTTACTGTACTACTTAGTACAAGATACCATCCTTGTTCTTTTGCATTGTGTTGCCATCCTTTCTTCACTTGTGTGCCATTAGCTAAGGGAACAGTTATTTATCTGTGTATCCTGAACTCCAAGTACAGAGTCTGACTCATTATACACATATATATTCAGTAAGTGTTGTTGGAGTGAAATTGAAAGAAAAATAAAACACGAAAGTAATCTATGATGGAAAAACTTAGAATAGAATACAGATTTCCTGATTCTCTTGTCCATTATCCTTCTCAGCATAATTTGAAAAGTCTCCAAAATACAATCTTGAAACAATGTTAGTTCCCTAGTAGAGGGTAAGGTGTCAAGTGCCATTAGAGTACTTGAGTCTGAATGGGCAAGCTGTGCCACACTGTATAATTAGATAGAGCATCATTAATATAAACAAGTGTTCTGAAGATGCTTAAAAGCTTATCTAATAAAATCACAAGTTTAAGTAAATGGCAACAGAAAGGAGGAAGAAATTAAAGGATAGTAACCAGGATGAATAGGGCAGAGGTAAATGGCTTGAGGATGCTAACTCAAAAATAGTGAAGAGGTAGGTGGGACCGAGAGTTTTAGAAAGGCCATTACAGAGTACAGTGGCTTCAGCAAAAAAGGCAGCCACCGTAAATATGAAGAAAATGTGTGGGCAGACGGAGAAAAGGTGAGCTCAAAGACAAAAGACAGGATGAGAAATATCCTTAGGAAGCAAAACCAGTGAACTAAATTCGATGTGGTTTTAATCTCTTTTTATTTTAAGGTCAAGTTTAATATCAAGTATTTGGAAGATAGTTTAAGCAGGAAAAATCCTGTGTGCATTTTTTTCAAGGTTCTTTGACTATACTACAATGTAGACGGAGCCCTATAAACTCAAGGAAATAGGATACAGGCAATACTTCTTCCTGGCTCCCATTTAGGGTAGTAAGTGGTCTGATCCCTCTGGGCCTGCATTATTCCCAGATTACTAATAATCATTCAAAATTTACACCCTATTCAGACTCAGTTTTATTAGTTGCTTGTAAATCCACCTATCAAACTGGTCAGAAAAGACTTAAAGGTCACGCCTTACTTTGCAAGTGAAGATTCTGAGGTGTGGATAATATAAGATATTGCATATTCTTACACTGAGAAATCATTTCTATATGACTTAATCTGTAGACATTTTGCCTTGTGTTCACCTATATAATATAAATCAATCTCGTGGCTTATTTTGACATTGATGAAATGGAAGTTCAATGGCCTAAAACCATACCCATTGACAGGGATTTAGAACTAAAATTCATCTTAAGGGGTAGTTATACTAAAGTACTTAATTAGAGATGAAGGAACGGAGGCACCAAAAAGTTCAACAAATGTTTTAAAAGTTAAACAAAAGTAAAGAAAAGTTATTCCTAACATCAGGGTTAATTCAAGGTGCAGTCAGAACTAAAATACAACTCTGCTCATTTCCAGTAATGTTTTGTCTCTTGGAAAAAATATTACCTCCTATGTCCTGATTAAAGAAATTATAATTCCTGTTCTAATGAATCCTCCTCACCCTCTAACATTAACAAAGTTACTCTGGTGTGATATGAGGGGTTCAAAATGATCTTTCCACCACTGCAATGAAATATAATAAATTATAAATTAAAAATAAATAATATAAAATAAAATTTATTGACCTAACATCTGCATGGAATTTGGTTTAATGTTTTCAAGAACTCTTCAAAAATAGTCCTTTCAACGGACAATTGCTTTTGTAGAAAAGGAATCCATTAATAACTTAGGACAAATTAATTTATCATATCTCAGTCATTGACCCCAAAGAAGACTAAAGAGATGAGATTTAGCATTTAATAGAAGAGTGGAATCAAGAAATATGAGGCATTATTGAGTTACTATTGAGGAATAAGAGTTTCTTTGGTAGCAAAGACTGTGAGGTTCCCCTACCTCTGTGGTAAATAAATCCAATATTCTGGTTTCTTTTCTATTTTTTATATTTATCTGAACACCGATATTTTGGTTTTCTACTAATACTAATTCTTCTCAAGTATCTTATATTTGAAACATTTCATGAATCTCTTATTTTAGACTGCACAGAAAAAGATCATAACATTGAAAGATTTAGTAGCCAGCCTCTAAAATGGTCCACAATAAGGTAACCTCCTGCTTTTCACAATTTCATCTCATCCCCACTCACCTGTATCCAACCACACAGGGTTGGTATATGTGACCCCCAGCATGTGGCAGAAGTGAGGGTGTGTCTCTTCTGAGATTAGGTGATAAAAATCTATAGCTTTCATCTTGGGCTTTCTCTCTTCCTCCACCCCTTCTTCTTGTCCTTCTCCTTCTCCTCTTCCTCCTCTCTGTTTTCCTTGTTCTTTTCTCGTCCTCCTTCCCTGCTCCTCCCTTTTCCCTCCTGCCTTCTTTCTCTTTTACTTTGAGGAAAGTAGCTGCCATATCTTTAGGACACTCAGGCAGTTCTGTGAGCTCTGTGGAGAGGCTCATGTGGAGAAGAACTGAGACTTCTAGTCAACAGCCAATGAGGAAGTGATGAGTCCATTCGACTGCCATGTGAGTGTGCCGTTTGAGTAAAATATATGCTACCTGAGTAAAGGCTTTAGAGATGTTATAGGTATAGCTAATAACTTGACTGCAACGTCTTGAGAAGCCATGAGACAGAACCCCCTGGGATTCCTGATGCTCAGAGACTGTTAATAATATTTTTTTGTTTTTAGCCATTACATTTTGTGTTATGTATTTTTTAAATAAAGCAATAAGTAACTACTATATATGCATACTGAATTTTAGGAAATTATTAATATAAACAGAATTCTTTATATATATTAACATGTGGTAAAGACTGCTGGTTGGCTAAGGAAATCTGTTCTACCCGTAATCTATAACGATACAATTGTACCTGGAAACATGAATTCCCAGGTGTCGTGCGGGGTGTCCGGCGGGGCGGCCTGCGGGGTCTCTGCTCCCGCTCCCCACATAAGAATGCAGGACATGGTGAGGCCAAAAAGGAACACCCACGGAGCCATAGGTAGGGAAGTCATACCACTATCGTCTCACTGGAGGCTGGGTTTACACGACGTGCGATCTGCTGTCCGCTTTGCTGCCAACCGACCAACTCTCCTCGACTCTCCTTACTCTCCTTCAGTCTCCTCCTTCACTCTTCTCGGCTCCCCTCCGTAGCCAAGGCAGTTATATCAGTGACCAATGGCTTAATGGCTACAGCTGATGGCCAACCAGCCACAGCTGACGGCCATCCACTATCTGAGCCAGCACCTCTCCACATGAGGCCTAGAGCCTGGAAACTGCTTTCTGGGGCTCTGTCCCCACACCAGGAAAAGACAATATTCCCTTAACCACCCCCCCATACCCTAATATGTTAGGGTATATTTGACTAAATGCCCTAATATTTAGTCAAATGTTAGGGTATTTGATTAAATGTTGGTCAATGGGAGGCAGAAAGTCTTAATGTTTGTAACTTTTCATGCATCATCAACTTAAAAGTTGTTAATGTGGCCTGATGCACCCTATCTTTCCTTTCCCATGAGATGCAACGTCCTTGGGGATAGCAGTTTCAAAATGAATGGAAACTTGTCCCTGGATTGTGATTAGAAAACTGGCCTTGGGATTGTTTTTAAAAAAATAAACTCTAACTCATTTTGTTATTGAGTTTAAGAATTTACAACAGTTTAGTCTTTACTCTTATTAATGGAAAGTATTGAAAAGCTACGAAATAAAAGTACCAGTTTTAATGTAGTTTTCAAAATGATGGAGAGAGTAGATAGAAAGGAGACATGAGACAACTGGCGAAGATAATCAATTGAGAAAGAGAAACTGAAAATAAGAGCACAGTTCAAACTAGGCACATGGGAACCCTACTGAAGTGTAGGACAAAGATAATTTAAGCATATATTTTAAGTTAGTTATTTCCCACTGCCAGGAAAGGGCACACTTTCCATTATTTCATTGAGTGTTTATGTGGGGACAAAACCCCAAAAAACAGTTTCCAGGCTCTCGGCCTCACATAGAAATGTGCTGGCTCGGGTAGTAAATGGCCATCAACTGTGATCAGATGCCAGCAGCTGTGGCTAGTTGGCCGTCAGCTGTAACCCGTAGGCCATTGGCCACTAATATAACGGCTGTGTCTACGCTAGCAGAAAAAGGAGAATGGGGGCTAGCAAGAAGATGGTGGCTGGCAAGCGCGGACTGCTATTAGGCAGATTATGTAGATCCTGCTTCCTGTGTCTCCAGCCTAGCCACCAGCGAGAATATATTGGTTTGACTCCCCTATCTATGGCTCCATGGGTGTTCCTTTTTGGCCTTACCATGTCCTGCGTTCTTGGGCGGGGAGTGGGAGCTGAGACCCTGCACGACAAATTGCGCAGCGAGCAGGGTCTCCTGCGTGACAGTTTATCTCTAAAATAAGCATTAATTGTTATTGCCACCATCACAATGTAAGACCCAGAAACAGTTTTTTTTTTTCCTAAATTCACCTCATTTAATCTGAGAAATACCAGTCAATGTTTCTTAAAGCTTCTGTTCTTTCCCATCATTGCCAACTTATTCTGATCTTACCTTATACATCTAAAATATTATTTATTGTCAGTATTCAGCTCTTACTTTAATCTTTTGAGGCTGGCTAATTTGGTGGCTGTATTTTATTGGTGAGCTAAGAAATAAATTGTGAGGTGGGTTTCTGGCCTCAAAAACCAGCAATTCTATTTTTCCAACTACTTTTGTGGCCAAGATAAGGATATAGGGATGGGTAAAGATGTCTTCGTGATCTTTACTAAAAAAAAACAAAAAAACCCAAAAAAAAACCAGAAAATAGTTAATGAAGAAGAAAAGGTGGAAGATGCAGGAGAAGAAAGTGACAATAGTAATTTGAGGTGCTATTTATAGTTAGACAGTAAGAGGCACACATCTTACATAACAATGTTAATTGACTTTTTTTCTCAAGTAATGTCTCAATTTCTAACATCTGTTGATAAGTCAACTCTACGATTCATCTAATCATTTTGTGTTCATTGTTTGAAACAATGAGAATCAAATCTACAGCTGTTACTAAGTAGTAAAATGTACTGACATAATGATTTAAACTTTTTTCTTCAGCCAGTGGCCCACTATTCCAATAGCTAATTTAGAATTCAAAAGAAACCTACATCTCTTGTTTAGTGATTCTTAATATTTCCTCTTTATCTTACCTTAACAGGTTATCTTACCTTAACATGATAAGACACAATTTCTTCATAAAGAGTAGCTCAGTTTTACACTGTTCTTAAATAAATATGGAGGCCATACTAATGTCTGTCCAATTGAGAATCAGTGTTACAGGACCTCCATTCAACTAAATTATGGGCATGATAGGCACTTATGAGCATCTTAGGCAATTAGTAGAATTCCTTCTTTCTTAATTTAAATTTATCTCAGCTATTCAGTTATTGCCCATTTTTTTATGGTTAGGGACAAGCTATACAAACTCTGTGAAGTTTGTACCACCTCCTGTTATGTCTCATTTGCATTTCTCTTGGACAAGTAATTACTTTAATGGTATGGATGGCATAATTAATTGGCTCTATGCTGTTTCTTGTTTGCCTCTCATCTATCCAGGGTGACAATGTCTTCTCATGTTCAACCGTTTTGCATGACAGGCTTTGAAAACAGTTAACTGGAATGAAGAAAAGAAGCATCACTTTGGTATAGAGTTAAACTAAGTAGTTCACCTTTGGGTGGGAGAGAAGTATTAATTAGAATCAATGAACTCGGTATTGGTTTCATTGGCTCTGATTCCTAGGTAGTAACTTTACTGGTCAAAGACAAGACACTTATTAGATGAGTCCATTTGGTAGTACCTCTCTAAGAAATTCTTAGAAGCTCAAGACAGCTTTTGACATTTTTTTCCCTGATCACTGTGTTAGAAAAGGGAAATTCATTTATTCCAGATAGAATGAGAAAGTATTAATCTTCTGAGGCTTTCTATGCTCTGGACTCTTTGGATGTTCACTGCCTATTCTCTGACACACCTGCTTGGAACTACAAACTCTTATAAAGAGGACTTGTGATGTAATCTGTCTCTTAGCTCAGCTCTACCAAGTTCAGAGATATTAATACTCACAAGCCCATCCATACACTCTCATCTCATTTCTGTTATGACCAAATAAACATATTTCATCTATTTGAGTAGGGCATGCGGGTCAGCTCATGACTGTGCCAAATCAATGAGCTCTTGTGATCACTGACTCTTGTTGGCTTCATTAGCCAATAACTAAGCTATCCAGCCATAAAGAAATCAGACTTTCCAATTTTGAGGTTACTTCAAATATTTTCCATATCTTAGACAAGTTATATAGCATCTAAACAAGTACTCAGAACATGAGGGAATCATTTTCATTAAGGACACATTAAAAATAAAACTATAAATAAATAAATTATGACAAGATAATATCTCCAACACCGGCAAACTCCATAAATGATGGCAATGGTGCTCAGCTACCAATCAATCTTGTCTTTAGCTGTAGCTTATTTTATTTTTCAGAAACATCTCTAGTTAAACTCCTGAAATGAAATTCCACAAACAAACTCTAAATTACATTTGACAAACTAGAAATTCAATTCCAAATATCCTGCATGTTCTAATACACAGCAGAGAGTCCAGAGAAACATGTCCAGCATAGTAAGTGATGACAGGGGACATGAACAGAAAGCATAATGCAAAATCCATACACAGTGGTTAGCTTTTTTGTTTTTTAATAATTAATGAATACTGGAAAATTCTGTTTGTCAGGAAGTTGGATTAAAACCATAAATTATTATTGAAGCAGTCAGGTACCAGTTTGACATTATTATGCACAGTGAGAGATGCTTAAGCATGAAACTGTTTAAGGCACTATCACCAAAACAACAACAACAACAAAACTTAAATTTGAATGATTTATATTTTAAAGATCCAGATGAATCATAATATTTATTTGGAGTCCACCCTTGTATAATATTTTATATTTTCCTTAATCATTTCAAATATTACATTGCTTATATTACTTAGAGTAATAGTACTTATATATTACTTATGCCGATATTACTTAGAGTCCAGCTCCAAAGATTCTTCCTCCTAAGAGCATACATGGGCTCTATCCACAAGCAACTCCTGCCTTAAGGCATTGGTATTGTAGAGAGATTTTTGCTAGTTGGTATCTCAAGCAAATAGTGCGTGTTTCAAGCTTGGAGGTAACATGGTTGAGATAGAACTTTCAGGGTGTTTCATATCATGTCATGTAAATAAATAGATTATTTATTGGCATCTAATCATTTGGAGGAATGGGATTTGATCAGATCAGGAAAAACATTATGTGGATTATTGAATTTTGTGACTCTTTGTACACCTCACAAGGGCAGTACTTGGTAGAATATTGGCTAGGAAACAAAAACTACCAAAATCTTTAAAGTAGTATTTTAAACTTCTAATTTGTCTCCTCCTTTTTACAATATTTAGTATGTACTCGCTATGTGCCAGATAATGTTCTCTGAAGTAGGAATAAAGTGGCAAGGAAGAATGATAAAGTCTTTGCAACTTACATTTTGAAGGGTAAGACTGACAATAATCAAGGAAATAAGTAAAGATTGTAATTTTAGGTACTTGTAATAGTATGAGAAAAAAATGAAACAAGTTAAGAAAATGGTGGAAGTAAGCATCTACTTTATAAAAAGTAAATAGAATAACTTGCAGAGGTGATATTTACAAAGAGATCTGACAATTAACAAGATAACAAAGACCGACTGTATATGGCCACTTTTTCCACTTCACCAGTTTCTAAGCACCTTACACAAATAATTTAAGCCTCATCATAACTCTCAGAAGTAGGTACAAAAATTATCATGTTTCAGGTTGACTGAGAGTGTCAGGAACTAGATGACTTTCCCATGGCATGCACCTAGTAGGTGTCAGAGCTAGGTCTTTAACCAGGACCTCAGATTTCACAGTTCCTATCCTGTGCTGCCTTGTGGAGAGATGTCTTTAGGCAGAGAACACAGAGAGATTGCAAATATGTCACAGCCATAACAGGTCAGGGCAGTCAATGAACAACATGCATCTCCATGTGCCTGGAGAATAAGAAGTAGGGAGAAGAGTGGCATCAGATGAAATCAGAGAGGGAAGCAGGAAGAATAAAAGTTAGCATGTTTGAAAACAGAACAACTAGAGGGCCATCGCTGCAATCCAATGGTGATGGTTAGTGTTTGGCCTAATGGGGAAATGTTAGAAGCTGTGAAATGTGATAACATTGGGATATATTTGAAGGCTGAGCCATCATGATTACACATAAGGTGTGATCAAACAGTACAGTGAGTGTTTAAATAAATACAATTTCTTACAGTAAAAGACACTTTGCCATTAATCCCTCTCGGAATACTCTCTCGCACTTCAAACACACTTATCCCATCATTCTTGCCACTTTCTGAAGCAGTTCTGGAAGTCCTCTTTTGCAAGTGTCTTTAGCTGACCTAGTAGATCATATGTAGGAGAGAGTCAGGTAAAAAGACATGAAAGTGGAGTGTTTTAAACATATTGACATGCCAATTAAATTTTAAGACCAAGAAGATTCATTAATATACCAAAAAAACCCATATTTATAAGTGTTACAATATAAATATTAATACATCTTATTTTATCAACTCTAATATGTGTACTTTTTCACATTTTAATAAGTCTAAAATTGCTATGCTTCTTATTCTTGATAATAAGTTAGGTTTAATAAAATATTATTCATTAAACTCAATTTTCTCATGGGAAAAGTTATTAGCATTTCATGATTTGCTAAGTTTTACCTTTCACTGATCTATAGACATCAATAGTTCTCTTTTCTATGAGTCTCTACGAGAATATTGGTAATTCTTTAACCATTGTTTTTTAAACAAGCACTCTATGTATGTCATGCTTCCTACACTAGCACAAACTATTTTAGAGCAGGAGTTTCTCTGTGTAACTATGATATTCTAGAGAGCACTCAGCCCCGAGTTAGAAATGGAAGACCAAGCTCAATATGTTACTCTTGAACTGACTTAACAGGTGTCAGCAATGGGGTGATGCACCGTCCAGAGTTTATTTTTATAAAGCAAAATCCAGCTAAATATCTGTTTCTTCAACCATATTTTTTTTCGTTGGCTAATTGACTTTGAGAGTAAACAGAAATATCTTCTGCGTAATCAAAATTCCAACAGAACAGCTAGGGACAAGAGGAAATATTCTTTAAGGAAATGAAGAATGAAGACCTAAAATGTTACTGGGGAAGGGACGCAGAGAAGAAAATCTTTCACTAGAAGTACAGATCTTTAAAGGATACTAACGGGGGAATAATTGCCTAAATAAGGTTTACTGTTTTTCCTTTTCCACATGAGCAATTTCTTTAACATTAATTTATTTCATAACAAGACTAAACAAATAGAAAAATCACAAAATATGTAAGGGAATTCAAAATACCCACATAGCATAATTAAGAGGAGTTAAAAAATACATTTTGAAATCTATGCAGGGAAAACAAACTTAACAAGATGTTATACTGACAGTGTTCCACTGAATAAATAAGTGTACTAATTTAATTATATATCTATCTATCCATCTATCTATCTATCTATCTATCTATCTATCTATCATCTATCTATCATCTATCTATCATCTATCTATCTATAAAATATATGTGGTCCTGATTCTAACATCAGTATAATAAAATCAGGAAGGGAAACTTTTGAAAAGATGAGAACATGTTTTTCCCATAGTGGCATGGTAGTCAATTAAGGTGATTTGGTGAAAGAAATTGGAACAGATAGAAATTAATAAATCAAGAAAGAGCAGAATGTGGTCACAGTGAAATAGCAGTAAAAAATTTATAGACACGAAACAACAGAGTTCATTCAGTTGCATACTTAACAAGTTGATTTAAAAATTTAGACTCTCTGACTTTGATGTGTACTAGCCTGTCCCAGTACTGGGCGTCCTGGAATTTTTAAGAGTATCAAGGTAGATAGACCTTGGTACATTCCAGGCCTTGATAATAACAGACAGCTGACATCAAAGTCTCTCCTTAAAACAAGCACGTCCACAGTTACCTTCACCCATTTAATGTGTGTAAGAATCACATGAATTATCTTAAAATAATGGGCACGTCTTTTGTACATAATATGCAAAAACATCCGAGATTTTCCCCACACACAGTTATTCAGACCTGTTAAAACCAATACATCTTTGGTTCAAAGACCACTGTAAAATTTCAAGAATGTCAAACATAACATATTCAATACTATTAGAGTGTTATAAAATGCAGTATGTTGAATATCTAAGCATATAGTCTGGAATATCACAATATGGAATAATCAGAGTAAAGCATCACAATGCCCAACATAATTCAAAGCAAAAAGAATAAATAGAATGAATGGTGAGTCACACTTTTTTCTTTTTCAGAATTTATCTTTCAAAAGTCTCAACAATGACACAGACTGGTTTAAGTCATACAGTGTCTGGATTTTTATTGAATTATTATGCATGCCATAGTTTATTCCAGAGACTATTGCATGGAGCAAAATACAAACTAAATATGGAGGCTGCTCTGCGCAGAACTCTGTAAATTTGGGAACGCCGCATTAAAAGAATTCCGTGATGTCTGTCTGGTCTTCTTCCCCAGTAACAGTTTGCAGTATACAAATTACAATATACAAACTCAGTCTGCAACATACAAATTTTATTCCTGAAGGCTATCTGAGGAATTTAGACAAGAAGGATGAAACTAGGGCCAAAAAGAAACAAAAAGACTCAGGAAAGAAAGGAGCAAAGTTCCTGAAGGACTTGCAAACTGCTAACTGGAGGAGTTGCCACACAAGTGGATAGGTCTAAAAACACATGTTCTCTGACGGTCCAGGCAAGACCAGGTTCAGAGAAATAAGGAGAGCAGAGGCTTCAGGAAGAAGCACCTTTGAATTACCCCCTTCCTGAAGTGCACTGATATGTGTAAAAAATTAAATAAAATCAAAGAAATAAATCACTAAATATATTAAAAATGGTCACAGTTTCACATCATATGCTCTGAAAAATATTAGCAGGAGATACAATAAAATGTAATAAACGAGTTAAAAGCATCCTTAACCTCTATGCGGGCAGGACCAGGCTGTTGAGTTCAGCTCACTATTGTGAAGGGCTTGGCACATAGCGGGCTTCAACTTCTATTTGTTGAACAAAGGACAGCATGATTTGACTTGGATCTTCCACAGCTCCAGACAATGTAGCATTCTAGAAGTAAGTGAAATAATTTTGAAGGGTTCTCATAAATAACTTAATCTGGTGTATCAGAAGCAGGTGTGGCATCAAGCTAGGGCAAAAAGATGTTACTAAGTGGGGTCTGTCTCCCCTAAATCTAAATGCAGACAAAAAGGGGCTATAGGTGAGACCAGGCCATTTCTCCCCACCTACCATTCAAGTCAGTTAGGGGAGCCTGCAGAGAAGGTAGGTACAGAAGAGACCTGAAAGAATCAAGTGCACCTAGTTTTACGTTGCTGCTTAAAGTTGATTGATGCACTGTGACACTACAAACAAAACGTCCTTTCATTTTGTTATAATGTTGATGGGGGGAAAAAAAATCTATTCCCAGCCAGGCCCACTGTCTGGAGTTGGCATGTTCTCCCCATGTCTGTGTGGGTTTTCTCAGGGGACTCTGGTTTCCTCCCACGTCCCAAAGATGTGCATGTGAGGTGAACTGGTGTGTCCCCGTTGTCCCAGTCTGATGAGTGTGGGTATGTGTGATGCGCCCTGTGATGGAAGGGCGTCCTGTCCAGGGTGGGGTCCTGCCCTGTGCCCCGAGCTGCTGGGAGAGACTCCAGTCAGCCACCACCATGAACTGGAATAAGTGGGTTGGAAAAGAATTATCTAACTTGTTTTTATGAACTGTTCTTAAATGTATATAAAGCACACTTGATTTCAATATTTCATATTAGAAGTGTTTTGGATCTTTATTTAGAAATTTGGTGATTTGCGTGTGTGTGTGTGTGTGTATGTGTGTGTGTGTGTGTGTGTGTGTCCAGAATATGCTGTAGGAATGTAACTCTTGTTTATATCAATTAGCCTATGGTGAAACTGGTTTCATTATATGTTGTTTTGCTTTAAGGTCAGTTTCCAAGAACCTATCAATGACAATAAGTGAGGACTTACCATAGTTTATTAAAACAAGAAACACATCCCAGAAATGTGCAACTTAACAGATCCTTGCCATCAGGGCACAGTTTCAGCTGGATTCTGAAGAATGTGTGGTATTTCAATGGATGGAGATGAGCAAAATGACTCATCGATTCCAAACATCCTAGCAAAATCCTAGCAGGCAGGAAAATCAAATAATACTTTGAGAAACACTAAGTCAGTATGAATAGAGCAGGAGTCATAGAAGAAATTAAAATGAGAAACCTGGAAAACAGATTACAGCAATATTATCAAACCTTCAATTCACGAGTGTATGGACCTTATCCTTTAGCAATGAGAGTTAAGGACATGTTTTGAAATAGCTAGTGAGAGGATGAAATGATTTTTTTTTTTTTAATGCTACCTCATTTCCCACAGTAAAAATATCAGTGATAAAGCAACAGAGTAGTAAAAGATCTTAATTTTTTCTTTTCACAGAAGCAGCAAACATATATTGTAGCCATCCTGGAATGGACCCCTTTTCCTCCTTTGACTCCTCTCCACCTAATATTGTAATTTTCTTTGGTAACGTCAAAATAAAATATCTTTAGATCCTAGATGAACGTGCTGAATAATTGACGTATATGCCCAATGGCTTGCACCTAAAAGGGACATGGCCTAAAAATCTGGTTTCCCCACTCCCAGTCTATGACTCTTCACATGTTGTTCCCAATTATCTTCACACAATTGAGTACTAAATGCCTACGACCAATTAATACATGATAATGAAAAAGATATTTATGCACTTACTGCCTATCATAAGAAATAGAAAATATATCGCTATTCCCTGCATGACTTAACTAGATCAGTTTAATTCATTCCTGCTTCCTGAGGAATTATACCCTTGGCATTTAAAAAATATTTTAATAAAGTATTTGAAGTAAGTTTTTATACGGTTTTCAAATAAATACAAATATACAGAAAAATTCATGATGTATTATCTCTTTTATATATTGCTACATGTAGTTTACTGGCTTTACTTAACATGTAGTTTACATGTATGTACATTTATTTTTCTTTGTACTATCCATGGTTTTGGTGTCAACATTTTTCTTAATAACATAATGTGCATAGAATAGTATTTCTTTTATTTTCATTCCTATTCTCTAAAAGATCTTGTTTAAAATTGGAATTACCTGTGAATATGTAGTTATACTTAACTGTAAAGCAACTGAGATTGATGGTTATTTTGTAGGCATGTTTTCTTTTACTGAGAGCATTTTTTCCTTCTTGTGTCAGTGGCAGAAAAATAAATTTTATTTTTCTCACAATGTATTTATTTCATCTAAGTTTTCAAATGAATCAGCATAAAGTTTTGATAGTATAGTATGTTTAGTTCTTCCTCATAATTGCTAATATTGTTTTGTTAACTTTTAGGTTAGTACTTGCCTGATATAACTTTTTCTATAGCCTTTCTTAGCATCTCTCTTCTGTTTTTATATCTTAGAAGAATTCTAGTTCACAGCATAAACTGTTTAATTTTTAGAATACAGTCTGCTATTCTTGTCTTTTAAATTGACATTTTAATCCATTTATATTGCTAGCTAATAAATGCAGTCACAATATAGTGTTTAAGAAAATAAATACTGGAGGCACGCTGCTGGATTTGAATTCTGGCTCTGTCACTTCTTAGAAATACATGACACTGGCCAAGTCATTCAAATTTCAGTTCCTCCTTATTATTTGTTAATTTAGACTTATAGCAGCAGTTCTCTCATGGGGCTCTTTTGAAAATTAAATGAGGTAACATTTGAAAATTCTTTCCAACGCTGGCTGGTATATAATAGGCACTATGTAATTATTTATCATTATTATATTTAAATTAAATTTCCTAATTTTTTATTTGTATCATGTTTTACACTTTTTTGCATTTTTAAAATTTATTGTATTTTTTATTGTTTGTTCCCATTTTTTCTCCCTGTTACATTTTATTGATTCATTTAAAAAATATCTTTTAATCACATCATATTTGCTTTATTATATTTTTAAAAATCCATCATGATTTCCCTAGGAAACAGTAAAAAAAGCTATTGAAAAATTAAATATTTTCACAGATTAAACAACAAAGTAACTAAATTACTGATTAAGCTCCAACTGACCCATGGTTAACAAATATCTTGTCTGGAAATTTCCAAAAAAAAACACAAGACGATATGTGTAATCCTTTCTGTTTTGCTAAAATTTAGTACAAATATTTTTTTCAGCTGAATATTAGTAATATAAACATTTAAAATATGAGTTAGAGAATTGGTAAATAAGCATAGTTTACTATGGGAAGATAGGCTGATTCAGGCAAAAATTGATTGATAATGAATAAAAAAACTTCAGACAATCTATTAGAGGTCACCTTTTTTGGTTGAAACATTTTAATTACAATGCATTGAAATAGAGAGAAAAAGGCTCATTCTCAGGAGCTTTTCACTGCTGTCAGTGAGAAGGGATAAGATTTTTGGTGATTTATATCTTGGACTTCTTTGATTTTTAAGAACAAAGAGCTTTCTTTCTCTCTCATTTTAACATGCCATTAATACATTCTGTTTTGTGAATCATGCCCTCATCAGTCTGTGTAGTCTCTGTGCTAACTACAGAGGGCGCGAAAAAAATGTATACACATTTTAAGAAAGGAAAAAACTGCATTAAAATTGTAATACTCAATATATACCAATAATAAAAGAGGAATACAAGTCATATGTATACATTGTTTTGCACCTCTGGTATCTTTGTGCTTTAGATTCCCTCTAAGCATAGGTCACTTTTCAGGGGTTTCCCCACATCCAGATACTCTGAGTGAAAGTAAATTTACCTTCAATGTGCAAAACCAAATGCTGAATCTCCAGACTCAGAGCTAATACTGGGGTATCCTGTATCTCAAAATGGAGAAATTGAAGCTTGGAAGCAGTTTCAATTGTGGATCATTCGAACGAATTCCAAAGAGAAATATCAGTACCAGCATGAATTTAGTAATTCTGAATTACAGTTTCTCAGAGTTTGTGGGAATCTTGGATAATATTTGGTCCAATCTTCTCATTTTACAAACATGAAAACTGAGACTCCAAGAGAGAGTACCAGGAAGTGCAATAGAGACTGAAGTGTCAGTACAGAGAAATGACATTCCATGCCGTTTCTCATTTGGCATTACTACCAGTTTGATATATTTAAATATGTTGATTACTGTTGTTTTGTTTGGGGTGGAGTGGGGTGGAGGAGGGCTTATTATATCTAGATTTGCTTTCCCACTAGATTGTAAACTATTGACAAGAAGAGTTACAGCCTGTTAAAATCTGCACAGCAGCCCCAAATCCCTTCTCAAATTGAAGTCTAATCCCAGGCCTGACACTTATTAGGAATTCAATAAATTGCTGAATAATTTATCCCTGGAGGAGCAACTGTAGAAAACTTGCTTTTTATAAACTGAAAAGCAATGAAAATGGATAGCAATTTTATAAATGCTGGTGACAGAGATGAGCGATTTTCACCACATTTTATAGAATGACGCAAAATATCACCTATAATTCCATTTTGTGTATGGAGAAACCTACTAGCACTCACCCTCAAAGGCATATATACCAAAAATTAAGGAAAGAGCATGTTAGACTCTTTTTATGAGTTATAAGCAGAATTCTAGCTAAGAACACCTGAGGCTTCAGTTAAGCAATTTTCTCACAAGATGATATTAAATTAAACTCTCATTTGAAAATATTTTTTTTACAATAATCCTGGTGTTTAGTTTAACTTGTCATGCACTAGCTCTTTTAGAATAGTGAAATTTATAAGGAAAAAGAACAACTAGATCTACTTAGTTCAACAGGATGAGTCATTGATCACCTTTCTTAAAGAATGCCTGATAGGCAGGAGAATAATTCTGGAAGATGCTAGAGAAAGTGATTACATAAGTCGTGCTTAGTTTGCCTATACCATGGAAACAAGCCAAACTTCAAAATTGTGGTGAGTTAGAAAATAAAGACTAATTTTTTTCATGTTTAGTCCACTGTGCATTCAGCCACCTGTCCAGAGAGGCTGTCCTGCAGGGGAAGGCACAGCAGCCCACCTCCACATGGGCACACACTTCCTTAATCGCACCAGCCCTTCCACTTAACTATGGAAGCAACACACTCACATTCCCACTTATATTTTACTGGTTGAAACAAGTTATAACCACATCTGTTTTGAAGCTGGGGGAAAATATCTTCCCCCGCCCCCGGCTCTGAAAAAGAAGAAACAATATAAATGAACAATGTATTATCCGTGAAAGAGATGAACATATATCACTGATTTTACTTAAGGCAGAAGACGAAAGCCCAAATAATCCTAAAAGGTAACCAAGGCCTTCACATGAATAAAAAAATTTATCTCCCACAGTGACTTCAAATTTATTTTGAAATAAAGAAACCTTTTTGTTCTCAGTCTCCGTTCAAGCATGACTATAATTTCATGGCATTTCCCATGAAGTTAAAAGTTACTCAGAATCAATGGAATTGTAACGGCTATATACAATGTCAAAGGGGTAGTAGATTGGGGGAGGGGGGTTATCAGTTTATGAGGGGTGTAAATGTCTAACTATTATATTGTTTTGTGCACCTGAAACTAAAAAAAAGTTACTCATTGCATGTCAAAGAAAAAGACTGTTAGTCCTCCTCTGGTCTGCCCTCTCTGAACAACTTAGAAAATGACAAAAGTAGTTTCTTTAGCAATTAAAAAAAAAAATCAATTTTCTTAGGTTTTCTAAAGAAGGTCACTACAGCTAGAAATAATCAACTGTTAGACATCAAGTGAAGAAGTAGTGGTTTTAAAGTAAGTGTGTGTGTGTGTGTGTGTGTGTGGTGTGTGTGTGTGTGTGTTAGCAAAACCCCTAGATCAAAAAATTAAAAAAAAAAAATGAAAAAGGGGCAGAGGGAAGGAGGAAGGAGAACCTCTCTTTTTTCACTTTTGGAAACTGCCTTTTTTTTTTTAAATATAATAATAGATATAATTATAGATTATATAATTATAGATAATGCTTATCTAGCACTAATGAAATCAATATTAATAACCAATTACTGATAAGTGGAGCCTTTGGTGCATCTAGAATTTTTAGTTCAGTTTTTTTGTTTGTTTGTTTGCTTTTCTTCTTTGCCATGTTGTGACCTTTATAATGCACTAAATATTTTCTATGGTCTCAAATAAAAATGCTTTATCCATAACAGCAATAGGATTTTCTAGTGCTTCTCTTACTGAGGATTGTAGTCTCAGCTCATAGTTTAAATTTATATAAGTAATATGTGAAATATTAACAAAATAGTATGTGAAATTTAAGGCTCAAATGGACTACAAAACTTGGCAAAAGAGCATAGGAAGTAAGTGGCAGAATTAGGATTCAAAGTCAGATATTTAAAATCTGAATCATGGAAATGTATATGTAATAATCACTTTAGCTTGTTTTTAATTTTGTCTGTTACTTTTCTAACCCAAAAAGTGATTCTTTCGTTTTGGATAAAATTATGTATTTAAGAATTTTTAAAAGATATTTTACTTGTCCAACTGGATGATTATTTTTGAGCTGCATAATCTCAAACCCTCTTGTCTGCATAATAAAAGAATTTTATTTCATTTTTTGCTAAGAACACATGTCTCCAAAGGATATGCAGAAGAAGTATGTATGACAGAAATTTCTTCAAATTCCCTACTTGTAGCCATCAGAGATTTTTAAATTTGCAGAACAAAACATCCTAAATTAGTAAAATTCTCTATCCAGTTGAATGATTCTCCTGAAGAATTGTAACATAATAATTTCTCCCAAATAGTATATTATATTTGCTTCAATTAAATAAAAATGAGATGTTGAATTTATTTACCCTAATCCCATCATTATATTTTGAAATAAGTGAAGTAATTAAAAGAGATCTGAATTACATTTTTAATATGTCATATGAAAAGAAAATATTATAACTGTTTTTGAATGACAAAAACTACTTAACAAGAGAAAGGAACATTTCTTCATAAGGTTATTTTGTATGTTCTTCACTGAGAAAAAAAAAGAACTGCAGGCAGCACTTATTTATGTATTTGAAACTGCATCTTATTTCTCACCTCAGGTATCTCTCCATAGGTGCTAACTGTAATATATCAATAGCTAAACAGCTAGCTCACTGCCCTAAAGTGTTGTTGTACGTGCCTGACTGAGCTATCGAAAAGGCTGCTCAGATTTCAAGCCCTTATAGATCATTGGTTCTGGCAGATGTAACTTTTGGTTTCTCCTCAACTCTTACTTTCTTCCATCAAAGGGCTACTGTCGGTTAGTTCAATAAAAAAAAGTGAATTGGTTAATTAACAATCTTTACTGTCTGCAGGAAAAAAACAAACAAAAAAAACCAAGTCCTATTATTACAAGGTAGAAAACTCTACCATTTATTTGAATTGAGGGATTGAAAATCTCCAATGAGTTATAGTGTGTCATTTCTGAAAGAAAACATGTTGGGATATTAATCTGAGTGTGTTCACTTTCTGACCCATTTCCTATAGCTTTTCACTTCTCTGCTCTCTTTGAAGGTAAGCATGGCTGTATGACTTGCTTTGGCCAAAAGAAGTGGTGTATCATACTCTTGAATGGGGGCTTTAAAAACTGGTATGCAATTCTATATATTCTTTCCTCTTGTTTGAGTAATCTTTGAAATATACATCAAGATGGATCCTCTGTTATCCTAGATTCTAGAGTAACTATGATGAGCAAAATCCCCAGTTGGGTGTGAATGTGTGTAAGAAACACATTTTTGTTGTATTAAAGCACTAAGATTCTTTTTCCCCTTACCTCAGCTTAACCTACTGTCTATACAGATACACTTTGTTCTCCCAGTGTTTGCAAAATGGCAAATGAGTTAAAGAATCATGAAAATGCACTGGAACTCTGCTGAAATGTAGCCCTAAGTATGCCTCAGGTTCTATATATGAAGAATCAAATTCAGAGAAATTGGTTGTTGCCACTAGCAACTTGGTTCCTTATTAACTACCCAAATGATGTTAAGAACCAAAAGCAATCTTACTAGACGGAGAGCCAGATAAGTCTATTAAATATCTATGCTGCTTCTGTCTTCTCCAAGTCCTCCCATATCTCTGACTACTCTTTCTCATAGAAAGCTTTGTATAGCTAGAGCCTCTATTTGTGACCTACCAAACAGCACTGATATTTTTCTGATGGTGCCCATTCTGATCCCATTCTTTGAAATGTCACCTTATAATGATTTTGTCTAAGTATTATCTCAAGCAGGAGATATCTCCTTTTTGGACTAACTTTCTCTTGATCTCTTATTTACATATTTCCTTTATCCCAGAAAAGAACTTAAATGCAGTTTTGAACAATCTGACTCTGGAGCTACATTGGCTAGGGCCCGATTTTTGCTCTGCTATTTGCTAACTTTAGGGCACTGGACAATTTAATTAAACATTTCTTTTTTTTCATCTTTAGATGAAAATAAGGGTGCAGTACTCCAACTCAGAGGGCTATATTGAAGATTTACTGAGATAATCAGCATTAAAAGCTTTGCTCATTAGGTTCTCTAATTACCACCCATGCCAATTCATGGCCCACCCACTGAATTCTGGGAGTACCCCATCGGATAATGCACACTATTAAAAATATGTGTTATTTTGTCTCTTTCATAAAATTTGAGTAAGAGCTCCTTAATTATAGAGATTTTTCAATTCTGTCTCAAAAGCTTGTAACAGAGCCCCTTTTCCAAAGTTTACTGACTAATAGAACAGGCTAGCTCAGAAGGCTTTTGACATGGATACCTCTGGTGAGGTTACATGTCTTAGGCTGCATTTACTCAGAAAATTGAGATCTAATTGTGTAACTTGCCTTGTTTGACCAATTTCTAAAGAATTAAATGAAAATTAATGAATTATTTTATTATTATGGTCTCTGATGATGGCATGATAATATCTCTTAATCTTTGGTTATCTAACCAGAACTGTGCATTTCAGAGGAGTAAACATAGCCCATACCACTGCAGTATTATTTAAAATACCAAGATATGGAGGCAACCTGGGTGTCCATCAATGGACGAGTGGATAAAGAAGAGGTGACACATGTATACAATGGAATATTACTCAGCCATTAAGGAAATATAAAATCTTGCCATCTGCAACAACATGGATGGACCTAAAGGGTATAGTGCTGAGTGGAGTAAGTCAGGCAGAGAAAGACAGATGCCATAAGATTATATTTACATGTGTAATTTAAAGAACAAAATAAATAAACAAACAAAACGGAAACAAACTCATAGACACAGAGAACATTTTGATGGTTGCCAGGTGGGACAGGGTTGGAGTGTGCGTGAAAAAGGAGAAGGGATTAAGTACAAACTGGTTGTTACAAAGTATTCATGGGGATATAGAATATAGCATAAAGAGTATGGTCAATAATAGTGTAATAACAATGTATGGTATCAGATGGGTACAAGATTTGTTGGGGTGATAGATGGGACAGGGTTAGCGGCAGGGTGAAAAAGTTGAAGGGCTTAAGAAATACAAATTGGTAGTTACAAAATAATGATGGGGATGTAAAGTAAAGCATAGGGAACATAGTCAATAATATGGTAATAGCTATGTATAGTGCCAAGTGGGTACGAGACTAGTCAGTGGGTCACTTCTTAAATTAAATAAATGTCTAACTACTATGCTGTACCCTTGAAATTAATATAAAATAATATTGAACGTCAACTGTATTTGAAAAATTAAAAAGAGGGGCAGGGAAGGTGAAGGGCAATAAATGGTCCAAATTTTCAGGTATAAGAATCAGTCATGGCGATGTAACTAATGTACAACAAGGGGAATATAGTCAATAATATTGTGATAGCACAGTACGGTGTCAGATGGTGGCTGGGCTTATCATGGTGATCAGTTCTTTAGATATACAACTGTTGAATAACAGTTAAAAACTGTTAAAAACTGAAACTTACATAATGTTGTATATTAGCTATATTTTTAAAATATCTTGAAAAAGAATTTGAACAAAATGTCAAATACATATATTCACCTAAATAAGCTGCATAGAAGTATATAATATTGTCAATAGTCTTGTATAAATACTGTAAGAAAATGTAACATTATAACCACACTGACATCCTGTGATAGAAGTGATTAGATACAAAGCCATTTTTTTCACCATAAGGAAGTCCAGAATCACGAAGAAACCAATCTAGAGAAGAAAGTACCCAAAGGGAGTCTCAGGGAAATAGCACCACGGACACAGGGTTGAGTAATCCCTAAAGCCCTCTTGACCTCTCGATTTACATTTACACCAACCCGTACATTTCCATATGATTTGGTCTGTTTGATGGAGCTGCCAGCTTCTTGCATATCATAGCATATAAACTAATTGTAAATGACTTTGACTTCCTTTTGATTTTAAGCAAAACTCTAATAGATGATACTTCATTATCTACTTTTCTTGTAATTTCTCCAATTTCCCATCTTCTTACTCAACTCATGGCTTTTGCAAATGCCATTCTGGCCTGGGACTCTCTTCTCGATTGGTCTATTATTAACTAAGCCCTACCTGACCTGATTGTTTGAGCTAAGATGTATCTCTAATACCCCAACTAACTCTCACGTTTTTTATAGATTCCCAATAGTATGCTGACCTTCTCCTTATCAAAACATCTAACCAACCAGATTATATAGATCTGCATTTTTACTCTGTAATCTCCTACAATGGGCTAACACCAAGCAAAGTCATCATCAATTCAGTGTCCCTTGCTCCAAGCACTGGGACTAGAATATTACAGCATCTGAATAAATAATATTGAGAGAAAATATATGTAAGTGAATGAATGGATCATATGCACTTTAGAGATTACATTTTTTGAGTTGTTAAAGCTTAAATCTATAAATCTGTTATTATTGATGAATAAATTCAGAAGGAGAATTGCTTCTTGCTTCTTTTGAGCAATTTTATACACTCTGCTCTCTTGCCAGATAATGATTCTGACAACAAGAAAACCAATGCAAAACTTCATCCTCAGCCTTTTGGTAATCTGTCTCCAATGGCAACATAACTGGTCTAAAATTCTTAGGACAGTCACCGAGATTGTATGCTGATAGATGTTCAGGAAGATGTCACCATTAATATCTCCCAAATCGTCAGCAGGGACTGGCAGCTGCTCAAAACACAAAATAAGTTGTGTAAATATGTATGTGATTTCTCTTAGATATCTTTAAATAGCAACTTCATTTGGCAGTAAGTGCTTTCATTGCGTGAAGTCCTACATTATAGGCTGATTTGTAAATGTTTATTAGGGAAACATTGGAGTAAACTGGGTAGAAGATAGAAACTAGAGCGAGACATTTCTCAATGGGAACTGTTTTCTGCACACTACGTAGCATTGGGCATACGGATTCATTTCTTCTTATAAAATATGAGCTTGTGATTACTACAGAATTTTTCTAAGAATTACAAATAATATATGGGAAATATTTAGGACAGATCTTTTACATAATAAGCTTTTGATTCAAAGTGGGTTTTATGGTTGTTTTTTATTAAGGATTACCATTCAGTAAAAAGGCTGCCAGACTTATAATATTTAATATATTCCTTCCATATGTTCATAAAGAAAATCTTAGGAGAACCAAACATGTCAGCTGTCAAACTGAAACCAAAATTTGTCTTTGTTTTATTTTGTCTACTTGGAAACTGTGAGGTTAAGAGTTAGGAGGAGTGAAGAGTTTACGAAAAAATATGACAAATAGGGTGAGGTGTGCTTAGGGGGGAAAGAGGTGGAGTGAAGAGGAACAGGAGAAGAAACTAGCATCCAAGTTGCTTTACTGTGTGTTTTACATGCATTTTCTCATGACTTCCTTCCAAGTAAGAATCATCGTAACCATTTTATGGGTGAAGAAACTGAGGCTCAACCATTAAAGTAACTTTCCCTAGATAGAAGAGCTAGTCAGTCTCCACAGCACAAATTAAACCTGGGTCTTTACAAATCCCTAAAGCTATGATTATCCTACCATGACATTTGTCTTCAAACTAAATACTAGGGATAACTATCCATTAAATTTTAATGTCAAATGAACAAAGAATATCAGAAATGTTAATAATTTTCATAAGTTAAAATGGGAAAGAAATGTTAGTACCCATCTTGGCTAACTTCCTATCTAATGTAAAAGTAATATAATTTAATAAATATGAACTAATTTTATTAATACCAAGTTTTCTGTTGTTGTTTTTTTTTAATGAATGTGTCTCTTACATAGAGACAAGAAAATTCATGAAATAATTATTAACTCAAATCATAATGCAAAATAATAAAACAAACATACACTATAACTATAACAATGTAAGTAAACAAATTCTAAAAAGTAAGTCAGAAAGGAAATGCATAAAAATGAAGGAATTTGTCAACTAGGATAAGAGAATTATGATTTTTCTTCCAAAATTTAAGTACTATTGAGATATTTCTTTCAAGATACAAAATAATATTGAAAACAAAGATACTTTATATTCTAGAATTTAAAAGGAAAAAAAGAAAAAGCAGAAGACAACTTATCAGACAAATTTTCAAGGAAAAAAATGTCTAGCTCTTATTAGGGCAGTGTGTTTGCAAATGTCATGAAGGATAACACTTGATAGTCTTAATTTTTGTGTCTTTCTTTTTTTACTCATTCCAAACCAATGAAAAATAAATTTGGTCAACACAGTTTTTAATCCTTACCGCACAGAACATTGGAACTTGCAGCTATTTCCAAATTATTCATTCATTTTCTTATACATTTCATAATCGAGTCTTCTCTGCACTCAGCACAGTGCTAGGCTCTATTAGAAACAAAAACAAATACAAACTTGGACTCAATTCCAGGAGTCTATGAGCCCATTAGAGCTGATATCTAGGGGGCTTAAATACATAAACACATGTGTCTTCTGGATAATTAGATGAGGCAGAATATTGCAACTGCAAATGGGTTAGTGCAGCTAATAAGTTCCAGAGTAAGCCAGGAAATCAAGATATTATTTTGGGCTAATGTTTTCAAGAAAGTCATCAAAAAAGTAAGGTCACTTGAACTGAACCCTGAAAAATAAGCTAGATTTACATCACTTACTTAACAGTAGTAGTACTGGTAGTAGTAGTAGTAGTAGTAGTAGTAGTAGTAGTAGTAGTAATAATAATAATGTCATTATCTTTATTCCACAAATTTATAAACCTAGCAATGACCTCTCTGCAACTTTATTCCAAAGTGAATTATTCAATTCATTATACCATTAGCCAACATTAAGCCATTTAGTCATTACTTTATTCAACAAATATTTATTGACACTTGTTTTGTTTAGGGCATTATGCTAGGGGACAAGGACTCAATGGTGGGCTAGACAAACTAGTTCCTGTCTTAGTGTAGCTGACACTTTATCAGGAAATACACAATTAAAAACATAACTAGCCCGAAGCGTAATTGAAAATTTTGATAAGGACTAGGAAGGAGAGATAAAGATTTATAAAATGACATACAAGTATTATAAGGAAATCCCAGCTCCTCAGCTTAGATCACGCAGGCTCTGCACTCCACAACTTCAGGGGCACCTTTTAAAAAAAAAAGATACATATACATATATATGTATATATATGGTATATATACATACATATATATATATATATATATATATATATATATATATATATGGTACTGTGTGAAGGTACTGGAACTTTATTTTAATTGAATGGGAAATAACTATCGGAAGTGACAATCATATATAGAAGATGATCTGGCTAATGCATGAAGAATGAATGTGGGGCTGAGAATGAGAGTTGGTATGCAGTGAAAAATGGCTTTTTTCAGTGGTGCATGAACTATGGTAATGGTGACAGGCATGAAGTCAAAAAGAAGTGGATAAATACATTTAAAAGATGATTAGTAGGACTTGCTATGGGTTGTGTATGGGGGCTGAAAAGAAGAATGCAAAGTTCTTCAGGTGTTTTTGTTTGTTGTTGTTTTTTGTTTGTTTGTTTGTTTGTTTGTTTGTTTTACTAACAATGGCCTCAAGGTTAAAGAAACAAATTTGGAGGGAATATTTAAAAACAATTTTTTCTTTATATTTACTTTGTAAGATTTACCACAAATTCCTTAAATGGAAATATTGATTAGACTTCTGGATATATGTATGAAAACACAGAAAATAGATTAGAAATATTCATTTGGGATTTTTTTGATGAGACTGCAAAAGGTATCCTAAATGGTATTGACAACAGAAAGTAGTATTAATTTATGTATTAAAGCACCCGTTTTCTAAAAATCATAGTAGCTAAGTGAACGTCATCAGTTTTAAGGCATTAGTTTGATTCCTCAGCTCACATGCACTAACCTCGTGGCTGGTAAGGAAAACTTTCCCTATCCTCAGGCTTTTCACTTGTCGCCGGGTATAGCGCCAGGGTAGACTTCTGGAACAATCACACCAGTCACTGATCATCATCAGGTTACTCGATTTGCCCTCAGGAAGTTGTTGTCCTCAGCTGATGAAGTTTTATATTCTTCTATGTATCTAGCCGAGGAAGACTCCCAGTGAGCTGCTGCTCTCTGGCTTCTAGATTTTTATTTCATTTATCTGCAATGATAAATGAAGAGACACCATGGAGTAGTGAAAAGAACAGGTGTTCAATAAACAGACCCGATTTAAGTTGTGGCTCTCCTTGTTCTAGATGAGTGACTCCATCAGTCTTACTCCTCTACCTTGTGAATGTTAAATGTGGAGACACATGTAAGTATGCCCAGCATATATTAGGTGCTTAACAACTGTTGCTTTCCATTTTCTAATAATGAACAATCGTTATTCTGCTTTTATTTCCTTCTCCTCTAAAATTCTGTTCAAGATCTTCCTTTCTTCTCAGTCCTAGGATGTCTATTGCTCCAGCTTGGGACATTCCCTGAATCTAATTCCAGCTGATTTTCAATTGAGGAAAATCCACTGTGGGATCAGTATATGCACATAGATTGCTGTTTGTTTACCTTGTAAAGAGATACAATTACAGTGTACAAAGAATTGGGGAGGGTGTAGTAATCAAAACTCAATTTCAGAAAATTGAGTAGAATAATGACAATCTGTGATTCCACAGGAAGAAGAGGGTTCTGAAAAGCCCTGCACTAATAATATTGCATATTAGTATGGGAACTTTTATCAGAATGCTTTATGTTCATGATATTGTTTATTATTTACAATAACTTTATGAGGTAAGAACAGATGATATGACTCTCATTTTAAAGATAAGGAAACAATGGCTCAGATAATTGAATAGGCTTGGAGGTAACCCATGGTTCCAGAACATCTGAATTTCAGGGCAGACTTTTATTAAACCAGCTGTTTCTACTTATACTCTCCAAGGTGCTCAGTCTTCTCATTGGAAAGAGACAAATAGGACTTCTTTAAGATCTATTTCATGCTTAAAAGTATGAGACACTATAACTTATTTAAAATAAAGAGATAATTGGCAAAACTGAGACAAGAATTCTGCTGTTTAATTCAAAGCATATCCAGTGCATCACTTTGCTCAAGGCACATATTTGAGCCCTGAATACTTAGGAATGGTGATTTGGTCCAAAAAAACCATCTCAGCAGCTGCAAGGAAAAAATGGAAAATATCAGACAAAAGAGCTAAGTCTTAAAATATTCTTATGGTTCCTACAAGTATAGAGTCAGGTGATTAAGATGCGAGTATTGTGTCAGTAGAATGAAAGTTCCAAGTGAAAGACCATGGCGTATGTGTAAATTATAATGGATGAAATGTAAGAATGGCCCAAATCAGTAATTTTGAGATAGCTGAGACTGGTGTCTGGAAGTTGAGTATATACATATTTTCATAATCCAGACGGATTAGAAAGAGTACTGGGATGGCTAAGGAAGGAGATAAACAGAGATGTGGTGGCAGGATCATATAAGGACTTGATTGGATGTAGAGCGTTTATAGCCTGAGCCTCAGTTTCCTGGATTGGTCAATAAGTAAACAGTAATGCCATTCTCCAGGTGTTCTCAGCAGGCACTGCCTCAGCAACTTCTCACTTGGTACCTGTCGAAAATAAACAAGAACCACTGTTGCTCTTAAGTTTGGACTACTAGTGCAGGTTGGTGGTATAACTTAGTGGCTAGGAAGCTGGTGAGCATGTCAAATCATCTAGGTGATAACATGTGTCCACTTTTGTTTTTAAGTAGATGGTACATATCAGGAAAAGATATTCTACTTCAGACAATAAATATATGCAGAGCTATTTGGGTAACATGAATGGATGGAATAATGATAGAAATAAAATGGTATAAATATTTTCTCGATCTCCTGAAAAACTGTCATTATAATAGAGGATATATATGATTTTATCATATATTTCTTTTGATTAAAAAACCAACAAAAACAGGGAACTCTGAGGAAAGTATCAACACAGACAATAATTTGAAGAAAATAACTATATTTGCTATCTAATTCATTTAGCAAATGTTTAAGAAGTGCTTATTATGCCTCAGGCATTATGCTTGATAATGGATTTAGTATATATCTATATCTATATATGTATCTATATAATCTGTATTATATTATCTATACCTATATCTACATCATTTATCTATATATGTCTGAAGGTATTACAGTCTAGTGAAAAGACAGATATGTAAAACATAAGACAAAATAATTCTGTGAGAAATTTTTAGATGCAAATTTACCCCTAAAATGAATGCATAAAAAGATTTAGCTGTGCCTAGGGAAGTCAGGTAAGACATCATAAAGTGTAGGCTTCATAAAGAGTACTTGAAGAATGAACAGGAGTTTTCAGAACTACAAATGCGTGAGCTCACATACTATAGGGAAAAAAAGAACGTGTCAGAAATTGTTCAAGAAACTACAAGGAGTTCAATATTTCTGGAGGTTGGAACAAGAGTTAGATTGGTATAATAAAAGTCATACATACAGGTCAGACCAAGACATAAAGTGTCTTATAACATGTGCAATTAATTTGAATAATATTTCGGAAGCCATAGAGAGATGCTGATGAAATTTAAGAAAAGGAATAACATCCAAAGTGTCTCAAAAAGCTCATTTTTATAGTAATAAAAATAGATTAGTTTTGGGATGAGGTGAGCATTGTAAAGGCAGGAGCATTGTAACTCAGGTGAATGGAGGTAAGTGCCTGAATTGAAGACCTGGCTATGAAGCTACAAAGTAGAAGTATATGTATGCAGGTGGGGACAATCAGAGTAGACTGACTTCTTTTGTTCTGTCTTAGGAAATAAAGACATAAGTAATACTACTCAATAGATTCAAAGTACCTGAAGCAGACATGGTGGCGATATGAGGCATTTATGTTTGCAGCTGTGTGGATATAACCTGGACCTCCTTTCGTGGTTTTCTGGACCCTAAATCAAAAGTTAAATTTCAGAGTGAAGAGGTCATTGAAGGAGAAAATCAGATTCATTATTTACGACTGATAATTGCTCATTTTAGTTTAAGGGCAATCGATTCATCAACTTTAATTTAAATCTCTTTGCTAAATTATTAGGATATCATCATTAATGCAAAAGCTCCATTGCATGATGTTGGTAATCATATTATTGTGTCAAAAGAAAAACAAAACAAAACAACAAAAAAAAAACTACATTGTTTCCAGTATTATAATACAAATCTTTTCATTTCAGGGGGATTATTATGTATTGCTATTTTTAACTACAATTGGGATGTGATTCAAGATGTAGGTGAGCCATCCAACTGTTACCATCAAGGAAATAAAAAAAAACAAAATTCTTGTCTTACAGCTCTTTATACAAAATATCAAATGTCATAATGTTCTGGAAGTGTCTTATAAGCAAGAACCAGAGGAAGAGTTACTGAGTTGCCATAAAGCTAAAGAAGCTTACATGTCAGCATGTCTCTTACAAGAAGGCTCCTTACAAAAAGTTTTAGCAATGTGGTCACTTAGTCATCATTTGTTGTAAAATTTGACTGAATGTACTATTTTAACCACAATCAATTAAGAATGGGCTCTCACCATATTGAGGTTCCCCATCACACTTGTTCTTCTTCCAGGGGGTGTGGTGGCTGCTGTCACTAAGTAGTGAACTAAAAGAGGTCGACATGAAATACTGAGACCAAAGAAGACAACATAAGGTGTATAATATGCCACTACAATAGGCAGCAACAAGAAATTTCCTAACAAGTGACATCAACCCAAAGATTATTTATTCACTGGAAGAAAACTTGAAATGCTCAAAACTCTCAGAGCTCATCTGTGAATGAAGCTTAATAGATATTTTTCTAAATTTGACAAGAATCCTAAAAATGTGTATGACATCACCAGTAGTGAATTGTAAAGTGAAAAGAGAAAACTATAATGAATGAATGGATAAAAAAAAAAAGATAAATGAATGACAAAATTTTATTTTTCAGTGTAGACAATAGTAAAAAAAATGACGTCACAAAAAGAGGTGATTTTGTAGCCAAAACATTGTAGGGGAGAAAGAAGTAAGATAAAGCACTGTCAAGCTATTAATGAATACAACTATATTAGTCAATGAAATTTTTATTATTGGTGGCATTTGGCAGCTTTTATAATTTGTCATAATTACTAATTACTAGTAGATATTGTTTCATAACTAAGTTTATGGTTATCATTTTGTATAAGAAAGGGCCTTCAAAAAATATGTAACTTTCAGGCCACACAAAACACTGCAATCGTCCTCTTCCTATTCCTAACACCAAACAGAAAACTGTACAGAAAATTATTCAGTAAGTGCTGAGGGTTGAGTGAACAAGAGTGAGCACTTAGTGACTAAATGTTAGACTAAGTAAGGAAAGATAGAAAACATAGTGTCTTCATCCTGTTGTAAGAGTAAGGCAATGTGAATTCAGGGAAGAGAAATCTCAAAACATATTTTAGTTTCTGCTCAATTAGTGAATTTTTGACTTGTTTATGTTTGGCAAATATACCTTCATAAAGTACTTGGGCATGTTTTAAGTAGGGATAGAGCCAGACAAATATTGTTTGATGACTGCTATCATGACTTCTTTTAAGTCAAAGCAGGGGAATCAAGTGACAAACAACTCATAAATTTAAGTGGCTTCACACATTAATGTTTGTTTTTCACTAAATTTCGAGTCTAATGGGTCCATGTGGATTGAGAGAGGTTGGAAAGGGGTTCAGCAAAATGTAGTCTTTGAGAGTCACAGTGTCCATCCATCTGGAGGTTTACCATCCTGTATAATCAGATGGTAAAGCAAAAAAGAGAAGGCATACCTGCTTTCAACTGCCTTGACCTGAAGGTGCCCAACATCAATTCACACTCTGTTGCTGAGAATGAATTACATAGGCTCACCTACCTGCGAGGGGCTGAAATACAGTCTATTTGTACACCCCGAGATGATGGGAATCCAATATTGGTGAGTACTCACATCTTGACATGTGGACTTATTTAGACTCAGGCAAATTAGACAAACACAATCACAGACCCAGGCCCAACTACATAATTTGGCACAGAACAAAATGAAAATGGAAGACTTCTTTTTATAAAAGCAGGAAAATGGTGATAATCATGCCTTTTTCATAAGATATTTATATTTTTATACTATTAACATAAGAACTACTAAAATATATTTTTTTTCTTTCTTACTCATACTCTCTCTTGACATAGCATGGTGTTTTTTATGTGTTATTTAATGTCATCCTCCTTGTGGCATGAAGATACTTGCAGGGCATGTGCAGTGCACCACATGCACCCAGAGTGTTGGCCCAGGAGCCAGTGGACATACATGACCCAGAAGCTGCTGGGTTCCCCCCATTGCCAGACGCTGTTCTGACCTGTCTTCCTGGCCATATGTGGGGAAACCAATTTCCCCTTCCCTCTGCTTCCCACTCCAAATCATGGCAGACAGGTGACCCCCCACCCCCCCAAGTGATTGCAACCCAGCACATGC
Source organism: Rhinolophus hipposideros (assembly GCF_964194185.1). NCBI lineage: Eukaryota > Metazoa > Chordata > Mammalia > Chiroptera > Rhinolophidae > Rhinolophus > Rhinolophus hipposideros. The sequence continues at coordinate 18,003,310 of NC_138058.1, read as the reverse complement.
TCTTTACTTCGATCTGGGGTGGGCCAGAGTTTCATTTCCACTGATTCACCCACCCAATGGCCGTGGAGCTGCCAGTCTAGAGCAGGGATGGTTTCTGCATGCCCTGAGGCACCCTGGTGTGTGCATGCCCAACCCTGAGTCTTGTCATCAGTGTACCCAGGCTCCTACTAGCTGCAAAAGGTGATGGTGGAAGGCAGGTCTCCCCCTGATAAAAGGACCTGGTTGCCTCTCCAGGTGGAGAGTTGTAGCAGAACTGGAGTGGAGGAGAAAAGGGAGAAGTTAGCAAGCCCAGACTCCAAGGGACTGGTAGCCTGTGGTTGAGAACCCCATGCTGGGGAAATGTGGAGGGGACGGGAGACCACATTGCCTGTGAGCTGAGCCTCCAAACCACCAGTGCTTGTCCTACTGTCCCTTTGGACTTCACTTACAAACAGCAAATTCAAAGATAAAATTATTAATAGTTTCAAGACAACCACTACAATGTATTCAACTTCCTTCTGAGGATAAGTCCCTGTACAACTCCACTGGTCACATGCCCATGAAACTGGCCCTATGTAAACCACATTGGTTTAACCATTGCAGACTCCTTCACAGATGCCTTCACTGGAGAAGTGGCGTTTAGGTATCCTTCCCCTTTTCACATTCATCACACTGAAGTGTCACCATGTTGAAGGAAAATCTACAAGGGCTTTTAACATGGCCGTCTTTCCAAAATTATGAATCATGAACTTTGTGCTCCAGGCCTTTGAAAGAAATAATTTTTCTTTTTTTGAAATGATTTTTTTTCTTTCAAACGTCTTTGTTTGTTTTTAACAATTTAAGGAATTATTTTTATGCTACCTCTTTCTGAAGTCTATCCATGGTCACCCCACAGGAAAAAGACTCCTCCTTTCTGTCTTTAATTTGGTGATTTACCACAGGTAGTAGCATACATATCAGAATTCCCCTGAGGCATTTTTAAAACTATTTATGCTTACCCACATCTTCCACACTGAAGATTTAGGCGTAAGAGACATGGGCAGATTGAAAAATTTCTCAATATTTTCTTGATATAATAAAGTCCCTACTTCCACTGAGGTCTATACTTTACATCCTAGACTTGATGCAGACAGCTCTCTTCTATTTAGTATTATTTATGTTTTCCATGACATTTGGGCTCATGAAAATCTCCCCTGGATTGAACATGACTTCTGCACAAAAGGAAGTCTTATTTAACTTTTTCCCCCCCAGGTCACATATATGAGTGTACTTATCTGTTACATAGTGGGTACTCAATAAATATTTATAATTTGAATCGAAGAATTTAGACTAATATATATTTTGGCATACAAAACTTCAAAATGGAGTACATAAATAATGACAGCACAATCTGACATGTCAGATGTCTGATATTGTTTTGGGGTGACTATAGATCCTAAAATTATTTCTGTATGGGGAAGAAAGCCAGCCTGGACATCAATATTTGGGGGAGTTTGGCACACTTCACAGTCTGTCTCCTTTAAAGAGTCCTGAGGTCTTTCCTATGTGTGTTTTCTTTGTTGTTTTCTCTCTCAGCCTATTGCCAATAAAAGAGTTCTTGGTGTTTGTCACAGGAAAAAATTGAAGGACACACCGAGTAAGCCACACAGCAATAGATTTCTCAGAAAAGTATAGTACACTGTCAAGATGGGGGAAGCGGTCAGGCTGGGAGAAGAGCAGGTGCCTCAAAGAGAAGTGGGTGTAAGAATTTATTGTACTTAAAAAGAAAGGGTGGAATATTTAGGATTTAAGGGCAGCCCTCCTGACCATTCCTTGCCTTTGGGAGGGGACGTTTTAGTCCTTATTTGGCTCTCCCGGAACTGTCATGGCAATAGAGAGGGGTGTAGATTTTTCTTGGCTACTATGCTAACAGCATTATCATCTATTACAATCTTCTAAAGTTCACCTAAAATGGTGAGATGGCATCCTGGATCCTCCCCAGTTGCTGAAATTCAGTTCTGGCCGGGTTGTAGTGAGCTTTTTTCTTAACTGCCTTATCTCCTCCTTCCTTGCTTCCCTACTTTTCCTACCTACTGTAACAAGACCACTTTGTATTTGCTTTAACAGGCTTGGAAAGGTTACGTATCCACTTGACTAGAATCGTGATCTTTACGTTCTTGAGGTCCCCAAAGCCAGACTGCACAAATATCTCCACATTTTCCTGAGTACTGAGACAATTGGCTATATATAGTATCTACCATAGATATGGTGAATTCCCTCTGGTTAGCACCAGATCCTGCAATTCTTGCAGAAGCCAAGGTGTTTTTATTGTTGTTTTTACCTCCCATTGTACTATGTCCACAAGGCATCCATCACCGACAATGTTGGACTGATATTACATTGCCTTTTAATTACTCAACTAACTAATGCGTGCACATGAGACAGAAACTTAATGACATGAGATGGTTCTTGAAAGGAATTACTCAACAATGATAAATTACAGTATTAGAATACCTTGTCATAAAGTTGTAACTTTTTATAAGAATAAAAAGGTGATTTGGCCAAGTTAGTCAGTTATGATGTTTTCACTTATTGTCAAATGTCACTTTTATTTGCTATTTCGTTTTCCTGCATATTCAAAACCCTTGAAAACTCACTAACACAGTGAATATTTCTTTAATTAAATCCATCTGACCTTGACTATGTTTCTGCATCCCTTCACTTATTACTTAAGCTGCTTTTTAAAATGTTTTGCATTCATTTGTAATATAAAATAATGCAATACCACATGATATGACATATAACATATGTAATTTGGCTATCACTTACTATGTACCTGGCACTGTTAAGTGTTTTATATAAATTTTACCATTTCACATCATAAAAAATGAGTGGTTTTATTATTGTTATTTTGTATGGAGAGCATTGAGGCTTTTAAACATTTGACTATTTATGGCATAATCACCACCCATATTCCAGGAAAACACAAAGGGAGTACTAGACCATAAAATCTCAAAATAAGGCTTAGGAATCTGAATTTTTTCTAGCATAGTAGGTGGTTCATAGTCATCCTAAAAATAGAGAAACACTAGAAAACATTTTTTAAGTGTGTGTTTGGTTTCCTCAACTAGACTGGAAGTTTCTAAAAGAAAAAGAACACCACTTTTAGCTGTTCCCAGTCTCTCAATAACTACGAGATGTTGTATACCATCAACCTGTTTGTAAAGAAAAGGTATGGGCTTTTGTGTAAGGAAAAACAAAATCTCTGAATTTCGTTGAGCTCCAGTAAGTGAGGATCATGAGCTCTACTGTATGCCACTATGGAAAGGATGAAGGAAATAACACGTAGCTCAAACACACGAGGCAATTGTATTCCATTCATTGACTGCTTAAAAGAAAAATAGATTACTGACTATTAGAGGGTAAAAAAACTACCTGTAATTAGGTCTATGTAATCAAATTTGGAACACATTTTCTGTAAATCATTTCCCACATGTCCTTTTTATACAGAAAAACAATAAATGGATTAATCCAGTGCTAAGGAAAATGAAGTACGTGATCAGGAATCAATTACACAATCTCTAGACAATTCATCTCAGTGGAGGAGTGTAACTTACGGAGATGGTAGAGAATCAGAATGTCTTGTTTGGCTTTTCTGACCAGACTAAACACCACAGACAGAAGATAGAAAAGTCTGAATTGGTCTCTGAAAAGCTGTTATTAGCTGAATGCTTCCATAATGGATGCACATGGGAATCATCTGCAGAGCTTTAAAAATTACCCATGCCTGGGCCTCAACCTCAGACGGTCTGATTTAATTAGCAGGGAATTCCTCCTGGGCATGGAGATTTTATAAATTCCCTAGTGGTTTTAATGTACCTCTGAGTCTAGAGACCACTGTTGAGAGATTTTCATTTTTTTGTTGTATTATAGTTTTAGCCAAGAGGCAAAGCCAAGTCTTTTCACTCACAATACTTCTCAACACTGGGCAAACACTGGGCATAGATGAAAAGTGTATTCTCACTATCATTGACCTCATTGGGCTCTGCTGGGCTCACCTACTTTTCAGGGACCTGGAGTGCCTTAATTCCCCTTGCACCCACTGTCCTTGGAGTTATTTCCCTAAGGATCAACTCTACTTGTACTTTTTGCCTACTGATCTCTTTTTTCAGTGGCATGAATGAGTGAATGAATGAGACTTTTAAGCAAGAAAAAAGTATCTGATGGGGGACTGAAAGTATTGAAGCTGCGTACCCGTATTCTCATTTCCTATCGTGGATGGACTTTCCCCACTCACCTAACAGCTCCTTTGCCTGCAACCACCAACAGATTCATCTCTCTCTTTCTAACTTGGTGTTCTTTATCGTTTCAGAATGTGTCTAGCCAAGTGAAAAGGGAAACAGACTAAAACCTAGCTAATCTGCTTGAAGATGAAGGGGTTTTCAGGAAGATGGAAAGTTTTTAAGGAGTTAGAGTATGTCTCCAAAGAGAGCCTTGCAGACAGATAATGGATCAATTCCAAAGTGCAGTGTCTGCAGAAAAGGCCATGCACACAGAACAGTGGGTCACTCTCTTTGTCCAGGTGTAGACACAAGAGCTTTGTAATCCTTAATAATCAATCAACTTGGTAAAAAAAAAAAAAACCTCTAAATTAAATAGCTAGTTATTCTAATAATAGTGTAAACATGTAGTGATTACTATGCAAAAGAAATAAATGCTTTGCTCTAAATGCTTTACAAATACTTGTTTTATCTTGGCATTGATTTTATGAAATGAATAGCAATATTTTTCTTCATTTTACATATGAGGAAAATATATAAACAGAGAGATTAAGTACCTCACTCAATGTTAGAGCTAGGAAATGGGAAAAATAGTATTTTAACACAAGTAGTTGAATATGTGATTTTTACAAATCAGTATAATTGCACTCAATTCTGATGTTATGTTTGTTTGACTGTGTAGTAGAATCTATAATGTTTCAAGCATATTATGTAGTTAAGTCAAATTACATTCAAAGCATTGAATTTCTTTAGTTTTAGTTAAAACTCAAACTAGGCATTCAAAATACTTTTGTAGTATGGTTGTCATATATATTTAAAATTTTCAATAAATTGTATTAAAATGTCACATTACATGCCTTTATATTGGTATGTCAAGAGTCCTCCTAGCTACCAATCAATCTAGTAATAAGAAAGAGTATCTGGTCAAAAGAGAATTTGGAGAAAGAGACAAATATTATTTCTCTGTGCCTCATAGATACATAGATACCCAAGACTTTGTCCATCTAAAGATCAGTCCCAAGGGGAAGAGGCCAGGATTTCAACGTGAAGATTAAAACCTAGACCCTAGTTCCAAAAAAGGACCTGTCATGCAGGGACTCTAGTTCTGCTCCCCACACAAGAACACAGGATATGGTGAGGCCGAAAAGGAACACCAGCAGAGCCATAAATAGGAGAGTCATATGACTATAGTCTCGCTGATGGCTGGGTGGAGACACAGGAAGTAGGCTCCACATGATGCACAATTCGCTTTCCACTTCTCTGCCAACCAACCAACCAATCCCCCTTGCTAGCTGCAATCCACTCTTGCTAGCTTAGCCACGACAGTTATATCAGTGGCCAATAATAACTGGTTATAGCTGATGGCCAACTAGTTACAGCTGATGGCCATCTACTACAGCTGATGGCACCTTTCCACGTGAGGCCGACAGCCTGGAAACTGCTCTCTGGAACTCTGTCCCCATAGGACCCTTGATCAGACTTTGGAGTATAGGTAAGTTTTCAGAAGCAGCCACTTTCAGCTCCAGAATACTTGACAAAACAATTGAGCAGCAGTGATCAACAAACAAAATAAAATCCATTTGGGTTGAACTAATTTGTTATACTAATATGCAATTAGCTAAATTTACTAGGAAAGTAGGCATTCATTTTATTCAATTCTGGTGCTTGGAATAGTGACATATTGCTTAAACAGAAGTCAATCATAGGCATGTTTGGAACAATGAAAATCCTGGAAAAAAAAGAAGAGACAATCTTCCAAGCAGCTAAAATGATGTCTAGGTACCACAGTGCCATTGAAGATTTGGCAGGCCATTTGTTCAGGTTCAACTGAATTTTATCAACATTAATAAAATGAGTTTTCTGCCTGTTACTGTATTGCATGAAATCAGCACAATAAATTTTTACCAAAATCAAAGATTATGTTTAAAATGGTGTATTAAAATAGGTTATATGCTAAGCAGAATAATGTCCCTCCAAGATGTCCATGCATTCATTCCCAGAAACTGTGAATATATTACCTCACAAGGCAAAGTATAATTAAGGTAGTAGATGGCATTAAGTTTGCTAATTAGCTAATCATGATTAGCCAGGTGTGCCCAATGTAATCACTAGAATCCTTGATTGGGTGGGTCCTTAAGATCTTTACAAGGGAGACATAAGAGCAGACTCAGGAAGTCGGAGAATGAGAACATTTCCTGGCTTTGAAGATAGAAGGCGGATATGAACCATGAATGTGGACAGTCTCTAGAAGGTAGGAAAGAAAAGAGATTCTTCCCTGGAGCCCCCAGAAAGAAATGCATATCTACCAACACTTTGATTTAGTCCAGTGGGACAGATTTCAGAATTTTGACCCCCAGAACTGTGAGTTAAGAAATTACTTGAGGTAACTTACAGAAGTGATAGGAAATTAATACAGGTTACTTCGTTCATGAAATATTCAGTCTGGGGAACTTGATGAGGGACCCTCCAAGAGAGATCAGCAGCCATCATTTGAAGATGGATTGTTGTATCATTATCCTGTTTGTGCTCATATCCACTCCTCACCCTCTCTCCGCCCCCATTCAGTGCGGCAAGGTGGTAATCCTGCATGTTTAATTTCCTAGGTTCCTGTGTGAGCTGATTTCCTGCAGGGTTCAGTCAATGAGGTAGTAGTGAGAGTTTGCAAGTGAATGCAAGATGAAAGGAGAAGCCAGAACATCACTTTCCACTTATCTCTGCTTTGGTTGGCATCTCTGGAGGTGATTCAGGTCTTATTTTTGCTTCAGGTAAAGTTATACGGGATGCTAGATTCATCTCTTCTGTGGTCTTAACATGTATTGAATGTCCCTAGCCTTGGTTTAGCCCTTGCTAGGTGGCCTCAGGTTCTTAGCTCTAGAAATACGTTCTTTAGTTCTTTCAGCTTGTCATTGAGAAACCTTATTCTTACCTGATAGGCTTCACAGCTTTAGTGTCTATTATCTGTGTAACCAAATCCTTTGATTTAATTCCCTCTCTTTGAAATACCTTGAGTGGTTTTGTTTTCATAACTGGAAACTGTGGTGGACAACAGGTTTACGAGTAGTATGAGGTTTCTTAGGTAACTTTAGATATATTTATAACAGTCTTGGTACTTGCTGAGGGAGCTTATCTTTTGGATGACTATCAGAAATAGGACTCATGAAAAGAGAAAACATTCAAGGAACAGTGCTCAGTATAACATGATAAAATGCAGTTGATGATAATACTGCTGCAGCTGGTGTCACCCATTATGATGATGACAACAATATCAACAGTGATGAAATAATTCTAGAAGTAGCACGTTACTATTGAATGGAGGTTTTGTGCTCAGCCTGTTGTCAAAACCAGGACTAGCTGAGTAGGTGATCTGCCACTTAGTAGCTGTGACACTTAGCTAAGTCACTTCACTGCTCTGTCTCAGACACGGCATCTATAACGTGAGGATGATAACATGTACCTTACAAATTTGGGGATGGAAAGGATATTAACTAAGATATAAAGAAAACCTGATAATTTGGCACATAGGAAGCACTTCATACATGGTAGCAATAAGGCCGACCTTTTATGTTAATAAAGATTCTGCCTTTCCCCAAGATGGATGCTCACCTTTTAAAAGTTGAAGTCCTCTAACATTTGTCTAGGATTCACCTTTGCACATTTCTTTTTACCTCTGACCCTGATTCACTGCTTTGCCTACGATCAGAAACTCCAAATATTGTTCGTTCCTAGCTCTTGTGTTGCCCTGCTCCATCTACCTGATGGATTTCACTTTGCAAATCCGGACTCTAGACTCCTCATGCCACCTGTCACCATATACTCAGTACCAAGCTCTGTCTACCTCGTTGGACTCTCTCCAGTTTTTAGCTCCTGGGCTGCTCCTATGCCAGGAAAGCCCTCTTGCCTCATTTAACCCTTCACAGCCAAGCTATAGAAGACACCATAGGAGTCACTGCACATTTTATTGTGAGCACGCTGATATGTTTGAGGAAAATGTGATATTCTGCTTCTGGCACAAAAAGAAAGAAAACTCCCCCAGACACTGGAGACAATGGAACAAGCTGTTGTGCCTCTTTTTCTATAAAACAATGACTAAAGCCATTTTCTGAAAATGAGTATTGCTAATCATTGGATCATTAGCCTTTCCAATGTTAATGTGTTCTCTGCATCAAATTCAGTTAAATGGCTGCCAGAGGTAACAGTTAAGGGAACATTTCACATAGATGGACATATTAATGCTTTATTTAGTTCTAAATGCACTGTGAAGGATTTAGGTGAGAGCTAATCTGTGGTAAGAAAGCAATATGCCTGAAAGAACAATTTCACAGCAAGAACGTGGGTGTTGGACAGGTAAAATATAGCCTGCTTTTTAATCCTTCACATTTCTTTCTTACTTTTCACTGTATCTCATATTTTGCTTTCTTGCTTTCTTTCAATAGAGAACACACACTAACCAACTTGTACACAGTGAAGGAAGGATCACCGTGAGTGTGTGTGTGTGTTTGTGTGTGTGTGTGTGTGTACGTACACACGTACCCTGAAGTCCATTCCTGCCATGCTGGGTGGAAGTGATGTATCTATTTCTTTATGACTTCTAATTGTAGGCAAACACCACTTGTTTCCTTGCTCAGAACCATATTTTACACCCTTCTTATCCTTGTTTCAATGCTCCACTAATTCAGATCACATTAGAATTAATGAGTAGAAGTTTAAGAAAGATTTTGTATTATATATTACCATTTCTTGGATTCACTCCTTACATTCACATTTTCATCAAGAGTGTAAGTAACTTTTCTAAATTTTAATATATTTTACCAAAAGTGTTCAGGTTGAAAATCAATTAATAATAATTGTGTATTAAATAGTTGGTAGTTAGCTTTTTATTAGTGTATGAGCAACATATTAGAAGTCAGTCTAATATATATGCTATACCAACTCTGAACATTGAGAAACACACCATGTAGTAGCAAACCAGCCACATTCACAGAAGGCAGCTGGTGAAAACTTTGATACTACTGAGTTAAGACATACTATGCAGTGTAATTTCTCAATCTAGAGTGGAAGGTAACATGCTTACATGGATTTAACAAGATTGTGAGTTTTCCTCTCTCTCCTTGAGCTTTTCTCTCAAGAAAGAAAAGGGGGGAGGAAAGGGGAACAAAGTCATCTTTCACAAGGAATAACTTAAATCAGATCTAATTATATAACAGCATATCATTTGCATACTTCTTTGTTTTAACTAATGCTAGTTGCTTGCCTCCAAAATTGTTCTTTGACACTGTGTGTCTAATGTTTTCACTGAACATCTCTGCTCCAGGACCCAGCAAACACACATACCTTGAGGACAGGGATCACTGAGTGAAGCTTCTGAGATTTGGTATTTCAGGATTCAATCATCAAATCCTCTCACTGTATGAACACCATCAATCAACTCTAATTTCTCCTGCCACATGCACATCACTGATGTTAGACTGTTTCTGTGTGATGCCAGCTCAACCAGTCAGCTTCATCAAGCAGATGAAAATGTCTGTCAAACTAATCACTCCCAGCTGTGTACATATGACAACTTGCTGATTCAATTAATATTTCACTCTTCACAGTGCTCCACTTCTATCATGAGGACAAAGTCATTGATTATGTCTTGGTTTGAATACCTCTCAAATGGAAGACTATGCCCAGACATGTTGGTGCATGGGCAATTTGTCTTCAGCTGGTGTCACTTCAAATTTTACACCCTATTGGCCACCTGTGGGGATAACTGAGGCTTCTATGCTAGTTTTTCTTTAAAATCTGATTTCAAAATTTACCATTATTACAAAAAAATCAAAATTATACTGGTCAAGATGCAAACTAATAACGTGTGCAACTGAAAATCCAGAGTACAAATGCTGTCTGATGTATTTCAATAAATGCCTTAATTTTTAATATTATGCCTCAGATACCAGAATGAGAGAGATATTTCAGAGGACTGAGGAGTCTGCTCAGTAGCCCTGGAATCATGCATGCAGATGGCAGCTGATCTCACCTGTCTTAAAATCCCTCATGCCAGTAGGTTTACGTGATCTTGCATTATTCAGAGCATTTCCTCATTTGAGCCTCTGTAGAGCTCTAAACAGGAGTGGCAGTAGACCTGTGGAGAAGGAAAAGAAAGAAAATCTTGGAAAAATTATGACTTGTCAAGTCTGCATATCTAGCTAGTGAGTGAGTTGGGACTGGAATTCAGATTCTGCAGTCTCTAACCCAGATTTGTTTCAATTATTTCAAACTGTTTACATCATTTTGGGAATAAATTGGAACATAAATTTGCTTATATACCTAGGCCCTTAAGTAAGGTGGTTATGTCTCAGTTTACCTAAGGCAATTGAATTTACGTCATCGTCCAGCGTAATTATTAATAACGCCTCTTTTCACTCTCAAAAGTATCAGGCTTTAGCAGCTAAAGTATGGAATTAGCTGTTAAAGTATAGAATTGTCTTAACTTTAGGATTTTAAGAAAGTTCTCTTTTAGAACAAGGTCTTAGTTCTTTAAAATAATTAATACCATAATACTTTCATCAAAATTTTCCCTACTGTAAAACCTAGCTTTTATTTATTCCTAGTCTTTTTTTTTTTATTAGTTTCAGGTTCACAAAACAAAGTAATACTTAGACGTTTATCATTTATATCCCTCACACTGTGTCAACCCCTCCTCACCACATCCACTATCCCTCTGATATCGCATACAGCCATTATATTTCCACTGTCTCTAGTCCTAATGCTCTACTCTGCTTCTTGTAAGTATATATATATATATATATATATATATATATATATATATATATATATATAGAGAGAGAGAGAGAGAGAGAGAGAGAGAGAGACATATATACATATATATGTATATATATATATATATATATGTATATATATATATACATATATATATATATATATATATATATATATAAATTTGTATTTGACATTCATTATTGTTCAGCTTCAGGTGTACAGTGCAGTGATCAGGCACTTACATCATCCCTAAGGTGGTCTCCCTAATGAGACAAGTGTCGATCAGATACCTTACAAAATCTTTACAACGTTATTGATTACATTCCCCATATTAACTTTCATATCCCTGTGGCAATCTTGTGGTTACTGGCTGCTTTCTAATCTCCTCATCTTCCCCCTTATCCACCCCGCCCATCTAGCAACCCTCAGTTTTTTCTCTATGTCTCCGAAGTGTTTCTGATAGAATAGTTCATTCACTTATTCTCTTCTTTATCTTCCACATATAAGTGAGATTATATGGTATTTGTCTTTCTCTGTCTGACTTATTTCACTTAACATAATGTCTTAAACCTCAGATTTCCTTACAAATCCTGGTTATTTTGGACTTGGACTATATAGTTATGATAAACTGATATTTATGCATAGATATGACCCTGCTTTTGTTTTGGTCTTTAAGTTTTGGTGTCTTTCCTAACTGTCTCTCCTGTCTTTAAACCTCTTTTCCTTTCCAGGGTTTAATTTTTCTTCTTGTGTCTCAGCACCAATAGCTGGGAATATCTTTCTCCTATTAGAAAACCAGTTAGTATGGTGTTTTATTTTTGAACTTCATGACTGTTAGAAAACTTCCAAGTCCTCTGAAATTCTATGACATTTTCTATAGGCATGCCCTCAATTCTGAAGCTTCATTATTCCTATTGATGAGGATAACTCTCCATGAAACTGACCTTCCCAATGAGTTTCATTCAGTAGTACATTCAGTAAGTGAGGGTTTTGCATATCTAAATGTGAGATCAAAATGCTGCCAGAGCTTTCCAGTTAAACACCTTCACTCCATTTAGAAACTAAGAGAGAAAACAATTAATAATAAGTTCACCCTCATCCCCAGAACTGTGACCTTATCACTACACACAGTACACCTTTTCACCATCTTCTCCTGATCTGAAGGCCACTTTCTTGATCAATTTTAGAAGAGACTAGAAGTTTGCAAGGTAAATAAATATGGGATATCTGAAACTCTATTGCTTGAGCCCACGCTATGTTGTCACTGTTAACTAGTTAGTCTTTTAATAATTAGTGAATCTTGCTATGCCTCTATTTCCTCACCTGTAAAGTGGAGATTGTTATAATAATCGAAATCATAGGCTTGTGTGAAGATTTAAAGAGTTACAACAAGGGAAGCGCCCTGTGCACGTGACCAAAGAAGAGAATATGAATGATGTAGGCACACCAGCTTAGGTCTTTTAGTCACCAAAGTCAATGCCCTCTTTCCTTTTTTATTCCTCTGAAATGATTTTAAAAGTTAGTACTTTTAATCCCCTTTTCTCGCTTGTCCTCTACTTCAAACTCATTATTCCATTGCCTTCCTGATGTGTGAATTGTGACTGATCATGGGTTAATTTCAGAAACTGTGAATATTTTTAAATATCACTAACAATGTCTTTTTTCAAATTTCTCCTTGACTTTTTGGACAATTATTATGTATTCTTTCTGTGTGCTTTGCTGTTGCTGTATATTAAGACATGCCTTAAATTTTATCTTCAGGTACTTCCCTGGCTCTATGCCAGGCTTTGTTTTCTTGTATCTCAAGCTATTCTAACTCTAGTATGAACGGTCACCTCCTCAGTTTCAATTGCTACCTCTTTATGGGTGATGCTTTCGTCTCTGCTCCAATCCCTAACTCTCACCTAAAATTCAAGCCACCTGCCCACTTATGCACAGTAAAATCCCATTAAACGTATTCTGAAGTTTTATCAGGCAATTCAAACTTATTTATTCAAAATAAAATATTATTTCCAACTGTTTAGCTTTATTTCTTATTGAATGAGGTAGACACTGGGATCCTGAGGTTTTGAACCTAAAACAGTTTTCCAAAAGATGCTGAAGATTTTCTTGATGAGTGGTAGAAAGTAAAAGTTAACCACATCGATTCTAGAGCCAAATGTTCATGCTTCTAATGTCAACTGTTCCATTTGTTGACTTCTCTCAGGAAAAATACAACTTTTCAGTTCCTAAATTTTCTCCTCAGTAAAATAGGTATAATTATAGCAACTACTTTATAGTTATTATGAGAATTGATCAAGTTGCATATAAATAACGATCCTATTTATAGCATATGCGTTATTTATCTGGTATTGGTAAATAGGGACATTATGTAGAGTCATACATGATTTTCCCCAGTCTATTTATATTTTATGTTAGTATGTAACAGCAACTTAATAATGAATGCAATAGCACCGCTAAACACGGCAAGCTGTACAAGAACTCAAGATTAAACAAATTCGCTCAATTTTTCCTCCTGGATGATTCAACTGTAGCCATGTGCTTTGTCATGGAAGTTCTTGATTTTCACTGATCTCTTTACATTATTCCCTTCATAATTCAGTAGACTCAACCTTTCCTTTTATACTGTTTCATCAAACTACATTCAACTTTATTTAAATGTAAAATTCTGTATTTACAATGTTATTTACTGATTAGTTATTTAAAATATATTTTAAATTGTTCTTGGGTCATTTATATTTTTTTTGTTCTGGATCATTATAATTTTTGTTAGTACACTGGTTACAAAGTTTCAACAGTTTTAAGTGATCTACTCTACATATTTTTTTTCTATGACTTGTTAATTGTATGCACAAGTGTGGGGACAGAGCCCCAGAGAGCAGTTTCCAGGCTCTTGGCCTCACGTGGAAAGATGCTGGCTCAGGTAGTAGATGGCTGTCAGCTGTGGCTAGTTGGCCATCAGCTGTAACCATTGAGCCATTGGTCACTAATATAACTGCCACAATTACATGGAGGGGAGTCGAGGAGAGTCGGTCGGTTGGCAGAAAAGCAGACAGCAGGTCGCACGTCATGTGAATAGGCTCCAATGAGCCTATAGTGGTATGACTCCCCTACCTATGGCTCTGTGGGTGTTCCTTTTTGGCCTAGCCACATCCTGTATTCTTATGTGGGAAGCGGGAGCAGAGACCCCGCAGGCTGCCCTGCGTGACAAATGGCGCACCGAGCAGGGTGTGGTGTCGGCCAAAACTCTCTGGAATGTACTGGAGCAGTTTATACATATAAAAGCTCAGTTTCATAAGCAGGGTACAGTGCCGGCCAAAACCTACCGAAGCATGGTGAAGCGGTTTGTCCGTGTGAAAGCCCAGCTTCGGGAGGCCCATGAGGAGCGACACCGCGAACGGGAGGCGCGGTCTGCCTGGGAGACTCAAGCCTCCAGCTGGCACATCACCCTCTTGGCCATGGACGACGTTGCCTTCCTTTTGGTGATCTAGTGCGGCCCTAGGCTCCGAGGGTTGTGGACATCTTACAAGGAGGCCTCCACCCACTCAGACACCTGGCATGATGAGCAAGATTCCGACCAGGTAGGAATGGAGTCTGACTCTGGGCAGGAGGACGTGTGGCCCCCACACAGTATATGGTGTCTAGTGGCCACTGTTTTCAGGAGTTGGACCCCCAAGGAGGGGTGGGATGACATGGACGGCTCTCCGGCCAGCGTGGAGAGGGCCCTGCAGGCTCTGGCTGAGCAGTTGCTGGAGGCGGAGAAGGCTACAGCTGGCCACGTGGGCTGGATGTTCCTCACGGCCTTGAGTCTCAACACGGAAAACGCGCTTAATGAAATGGCCCAGGCACCAGACCAGGTGTCCTGGTTGGAAGCTCGGTCCGCCTGTTAGAAGAGGGACCCCACAGTGGAGACTCTGAGGCAGAGGAAGCCAGTGGAGACAATGTAGCTCCCAACCCCGAAGCCCAGCCAATCTTGAAGCAAAGGGTAAAACGTGAGCAACCTTTGGGCCCCGTGGGCATTGCTGCCTGCAACCCACCTGTGACTGAGTCCACAACCTACACCCCATACACTCCCACTGAGTTGCAGGAGCTGGGGAGGCCGTACAGACAGAGCCCTGGAGAGCCAGTCTCGGCTTGGCTACTACAACATTCTCTGCTCCCCAGACGAGATGGAAAAGCTAGCCTTTGTGACAGTGCATCCGTCCCTGCGACAAAGGTTGCAGAACTGCCATAGGTTGGCCCACAACCAGGGCAACCATTCTCTAATGGAGTGGCTCACTGCTGTGGTACGCACAGTATGGGGACAGGCTGGCGAGCTGCCAGACACTGTGAGTCAATGGCAGTCATATAACGAACTCATGCAAATCATCCGTGAAATGGGTATGAGACACACTATTTTCAAGCTTAATATGCAGTGGCTGGATGACGAGCTTTTTACAGCCAGCATGAGAGATCTGGTTTTGGATACTGCACCTGCGAGTGCTTTGGATCCTTGGTTGCCATTCTTGCACCCTATGTGGGGCATCGGATCCATGAAGTTACAACTGCTATGGCCACCCTAGGGGATGTTGAAAGCCAGAGGCGAAGGAAGTTAAGACAGGAGGTCCGCGCAGTTGAGACCTGGAAGTCCAAATCAAAAGTAAAGGGGCGAGGTCGCGGGCCTCAGAGAGTAACACGCACACAGATATGGTGTGATCTCGTGGCAGAGGGGTCGATTGGAAATAAATAGACTGACAACCCAAGGCACTCCTGCTGAAACTTAGGAAACAGTTGCGTCTGGAACAGCTATTCCGGAGAAGCCTAAAGGAGAAGTCTGGGAAAGCACAATCCGTGTCCCTCCAGGATTTCATGCAGCCACTTGATGCCGACTCCTTTCAGCTTGATAAGGGGTGGGGCCAAGGTACCCCGTCAGAGGGGACGATCAGGGACCGGAGGCCCCACGTGGAACTGTCCATACATTGGTCCCCTTCTAATGTGTAGAGGGTTTTGGCCCTAGCTGACACTGGCGCAGACTGCAGTCTTGTTTATGGGAACCCAGAACTGTTCCCCGGACAAGCAATCTGCATTGATGGCTACGGGGGAAAGACTGTGACTGTAAAAGCTGTTTCCTTGCCACTGGGTATAGGAAGGCTTCCCCCTAGTACTGACAAGGTTTATGTGTCCCCCGTTTCGGAGTATATTCTAGGGGTGGACGTGCTACATGGCCTCAGCTTACAGACGTCGGTAGGAGAGTTCCGTCTCCGGATCTGGGTGGTGAAAGCGGTGACACACGGGCATGCTCACCACCCTCCTCAAGTGTTGCCACAGCCCTGGCGCATGGTTACAGTATGACAGTACCACCTGCCAGGAGGACAGGAGGAGATTGGTCGTACAATATTGGAATTGGAGAAGGCACATATTGTGAGGCCAACACAGTCCCTCTAACTCCCCAGCATGGCCTGTCAAGAAGCCAGATGGGACCTGGAGAGTGACTGTGGACTATAGGGAGTTAAATAAGGTGACACCACAGTTGCACGCTGCAGTGCCTTCAATACATGATTTAATGGATTGTCTGACTGTCAGCCTGGGGACATATCACTATGTAGTGGACTTGGCCAATGCTTTTTTCTCCATTGACATTGCTCCCGAGTGTCAAGAGCCATTTACTTTTACTTGGGATGGGTGGCAGTGGAATTTTCAAGTCCTCCCGCAAGGATACTTGCACAGCCCTACTATCTGCCATGGGCTCGTGGCCCAGGATTTGGCACAGTGGGATCGCCCGTCCTCTGTGGCCTTGTTTCATTATGTTGATGATGTTTTCTTAACATCAGATTCTCTTTTTGATTTAGAGCAAGCGGCTCCCTCTCTTCTCCGCCACCTGAAGTCACGTGGCTGGGTGGTGAATGAGGAAAAGGTCCAAGGCCCTGACTTATCTGTCAAGTTTTTGGGTGTTGTGTGGTCGGGTGCCAATAGGCTAATATGGCACAGGGACCTTTGTGGAAGACGCTTGTGGCATAGATTATGAGGCAAGACCATGAAGGGGTGGAGTGTGGGCACAGAGCCCCAGAGAGCGGTTTTCAGGCTCTCAGCCTCATGTGGAAAGGTGCTGGTTCGGGTAGTAGATGACCGTCACCTCTGGCTAGTTGGCCATCAGCTGTAACCATTGAGCCACTAATATAACTGCCGCAGCTAAGTCAAGGAGAGTTGAGGAGAGTCGGTCGGTTGGCAGAAAAGCAGACAGCAGGTCGCACGTCGTTTGAATCCAGCCTCCAGTGAGACTATAGTGGTATGACTCCCCTACCTATGGCTCCATGGCTGTTCCTTTTTGGCCTCACCATATCCTGTGTTCTTGGGTGGGGAGCGGGAGCAGAGACCCCGCAGGCCACCCCGCGTGACAGCAATTTTGAAGAATATGATGATTTTCAGAAATGCAAACACCTGTATGTATAAAATGTTTAGAACAGAACTTAACTTAGAGGGTACATTTTAGGAAATTTCTACTTTGTTCATTGCCAGGATTTGAGCACAAAAATAAAATTTGTTTTAAGCACTGAGATGGGTCATATTTTCCCTAAACAAACTGTTTTGCCTCACCTATCGCAACAGAAAAATATCCTTCTTGTTCTCTTTCTTCTAAGCCTTAAAAATTAATGGTAAAAGAAAACCTTAAAGAAATAAACTCAACAAATATAGAAAGTGCTTTCCATAAGCACTTTTTAGAATAGAGTACACCTGACACCCATTTCATGCTTCTTTTATCTAAATACTCCAATTTACCCCACTCCATTCCCCACGTGTATACAGTTATTTTGTCATTTTAGAAATAGAGAGAAATACCATTTGTTTCTCAAAGGGATTTTTTTTTAAGGATTATATGTTTAAGGGGAAAAACATTCTGAGTGTTTTGTCAAATTGTCTTATGCCAGGTACCAGAATCTCAGACTTTCCTTTCTAAGCACCTATCTTTTTATTTTATGTTTTCTGTAATGTATGTCCCTTTAACAGTTTTAGCAGGGGAAGAGCAAACAAACTGAATGAGGGAGACTTGTTCAGGTAATTTTTCTCTTAACTAATGAAGTCCTCAGATTTTCTTATTTTAAAAGGTCTTAGATTTATCTAATTTTAATAGTTTTTAGAACTGGGTATGTATTATAATTCTTTGAGAGTTTTCACAAAATAAATTTGCTAAGCTCCATATACTTACAGATTTTGTCACACCTGTACATTGTTATTTAACAGGATTTCAGGATCCCATAATGTAACAAGTTTCTGATGATCTGCTGCATTCTCTGGGAGTTTGAGAACCATTGATATGATCAGGTTTCTTACCTTTCAAATGAGGAGGCCCTGAATGATATTAAAGTGTATTTGAACTCAGCTCTCTTGATTGCTGGTTTAACTGCTAGTTAACATTATTTCTTCTAATAATAAATGACATATTGTATTAACCTGACTAATAAAAAGGCAAATTTATTGAACTTCAACTTGGCAAAAGCCATAGGTCCTGAGATCCAAATATTCCACAGGAACCACCTGTGCTTCCATTTTCCTGGGTAAACCATCAGCATGATAAAAATGTGGTTTCTGTAGAAGGGACAGAGTAATCAATTTAAAATAGAGCCAGAAGAATTAGCCTCATGGACACAGTGTTACGTTCAGCTTAATTGGGTGATAAGCCAGGATTCATAGCATCTCATCTTTGTGCAAATACTCAAAAAAACCACAGGAAGAAAGAAATGGCATGGCAATCTGGGAAAGCCGATAGAGCCCACCCACAGAAACAAAAAACAAAGCAAACAAACAAAAAAAATCAGCTGACACCCAGATTACACGTCAGGTGTAATTTGCTAATGGACTGGCACATTGAGCATCTTGGAATAAATTTATGAACCAAATCCCCTTGCATTCAAAGGTGCAAAGAATAAGTGGAGTTAATAGGTTTTATGGAAGGATTTGCTGGTAGTTTGCTCGACTGAATGTAAAGGCTGACCCTGTAATTGCAGAAGAGTGAAGCACAGTCCAAGGTTGCAATGTGATGTCCATAAATGGAAAATCCTGCTAAAAGAGGATTTCTGCTTAATCCAAACAAGGGATTCAGCTAAAGGTGCACATATCTTCTGATTATGGTAGTCTGCTATCAGTGAAGAGAGTAAGCTAGGGAGAAAGGAGGAAAATGTGAAGATGCACAATAAGATTCCAAGTTAAACTGTATAGCTGAGACCATGTAAATGGTGTCCAAAGACATAATGTTTCCTATTCATTTAATACACCACAGATTCTTCGATTCCTTTGACTTATTATCTCAGATTTTAATTGTTTGAAAAAGATGGCACAGAAGAGTGCCCTGAGATTTCAAAATTGTTTTCAATATTTTTTCACGTTACTTTTGTTTTATTGGCAACAAATAAAATACAGATTTATACCCTTTATTTAAGGTGTCTGGTCTTCCAGGCTCAGGATTATAGAACAGTAGAATGGAAAGAGACTCGAGTCATCTAAAAAAGTGCTTCCCAAATGCTGGCACATAAGGAAGTGCAGAACTGAGATTCTCCGAATCAGTTGGGGAAACCAAGAAATATGGAAGCCTAAGTCTCATTAATAAAAACTAAGTCAGTAGGACTGAGATGAAATCTAGAAATCTGTGAAAATCTTGTCAGGTGATTAAGATACACAACCCCTTTACAAACATCTATTGGATAACATGAAGCCTTTGATGTATCTTAAAACATTTTTTCTGCCCCCAAATGTTTTTCCAAAAACAAATGTTTTTGGAAAACCTATAAAAGAATGAAAAAGTCGCAATTTAATAGGTTGTTTATATTGAGTCAATAGTTTCCCTTAATATTCCAACAAATTGGCCAGGAATAAATTCATCTGCACATCCTTCCTCAATTCTCATTTTCACCATTTCCAGTTTACGGATTACAGTAAAAGACATACGGCCATTTACCAATGAAGCTGTCTTAGCGTCCTCAAGGGTCAAACGCAGTCCAGCTTTGGCATATACACAGCACCATGTCACATAAAGTATTATGACCCACCGAATTATACATCCCTTTTACAAAAATTAACAATATTTCTGGCTGGAAGAGAGAGCTCACATATTTGGACTAAAAAAAGATGCCATCAACCACTCCCTTGTTTCACGAATAAACTGAAATCATAGAGAAATTTCCAAAATAATCTACAATAATTACATTTACTTTAAAAATGCCAAGTAAAACTGCATTTTAAAAGTTGTCTGTGTATATATGTGCATGTGTATCCCTGGCATATGAAATAGAAAAGAAAGTTGCTGAGAGTTGAGGTAGATATTTCTATGAGTCTTGTTAGTCAAGTTAAAATATAGGATAAATCTAGGTGGAAACATTGCATCACTGTGATATTCAATCTACCAGATTTTAAAACAGTGTTCATTTGGGTATATTGAAAGAGAAGACAAAAGTATAAGTATGAAAAGACACATGTTCATTTGGGATTTGATCATTTGTTCATCTATACACTAGAAATCACCCAGGCAACAATTTTCCCTTGGGAAGAGTACCGGCTATGTTTTGGTTGAATTAATATACTACAAAATTTAGGTAAAGTTTCTGCACTAAACAATTGTAGACAAATATATAGACCTTGAGCCTTCACAGGAAAGTCTACATGCCTGTTTTGAAAGGAACAGTGACTAATAATAATAATAATAATAATAATAATAATAATAATAACATAATAATAATAATAATAATAATAATAATAATAAAATAGGTATTGTTAATGTCTAGATGAAATCTACCCTTGTTTCTATTTCTCCATCCAGGTCTCCAGGCAAAACAAGTCTCTACAAAACTTCAAAAAAGTTTTGACATCTTCCTTTCAGTGTGTTATTATTCCTTGCAAATACTGCCCTTTATTTGTTTCAGTTTTTTTTTTAGAATTTTTTGAGAACCTATAATTATAGGTATCAGTACCATAAAAGTCTAATTGATTGAAAATAAGCTCAAAGACTATCTCTCTTACAAAGCTATGTGCATTTTAAGAGGAATCGACTAGACTCAGAAATCCTTCTTCTGGATATATATGTGAAAAATTTGAAACGCTTATTTACAAGGACATATGCACTCCTATGTTCATCGCAGTATTATGCACAATAGCCAAGACATGGAAACAACATAAGTGTCCTTCAATAGCTGAATAGATAAAGGAAATATGATATGTATATATAATGAATACTACTCAACCATCAAAAGATGAAATACTGCCATTTGCTACAACATGGATGTATCTTGAGAGTATTACGCTGAGTAAAATAAATCAGACGAGAAAAGGATTAAAAACTATATGATTTCATTCAGATGTGGGATACAAAACAAAAAACAACAAATGAACAAATAAAACAAACATAGAAACAAACAAGATAAACAAACAAACTCATAGTTACAGACAATAGAATGATGGTTACCAGAGGGGAAGAGGATAGGGAGAGAACCAATTGGATAAAGAAAATCAAATACATGGTGTCAGAAGGAGAGAAAATTTTGAGTGGTAAACACACAATAAAGTATACAGATGTTATATTATAAAGTTATACACCAGAAATTTAAGAATGTTATTAACCTATGTTACCCCAATACATTTAACAAAACAATTTTAAAAGTTTCCCTAAATGAATTACATTTTAACTATGTGATTTCAGTTCCCTTACTGGCCCTACTCCAATACCTAAGGCTGTGAAAACGAATGATGCTAAGTGTGCCTGCCACTAAGGAGTACAGTCATGGATGAGACAGCCAAGTGAACAATTATAAATTGCATTTAGTATAGTTAATCCAGGTTGTTCTGGGAGCAAAAAGATGGGAGGTTTAATTCTCTCTGGAAAGAGTGTGTGTGTGTGTGTACACATAAGCTGGCACATGCAGGGTTTAGTTAGAGAAGAATTTTCAATAGAAGGAAGGCATGACTTTGTCTTGAGGGTCAAGAAGTAGGTTGATAGAGGAGGGCAGAAGAGCAATATGTCAGTTGGAACAAGAATGAGCAGAGATACTGAGGGAAGAGAAACAGGAATGTCTTTAAGGAATGGTGTGTGGCTTAAATGGCTAAAATAATGGGGGGAGAAGTTGAAGCAGTGAGGAAAAGTGAACTACAAAAAAAAAAAAACTGGTTTTTAGCTCCTGGAAGCAGACGTCAAAGGTATGTCATTCTACAACAGAACATTTTTGTGTTCTTGTTTGTTTTCCTTTGGGCTGCCAAGGACCAGAGGATATTTATTTCTCTTTTCTTGGACAGTTAGAAAACAGAACAAAGTTTGAATAGGTATGATAGAGGACATGAATGATGTCTGTGATGGGTGAAAAGCATTAAGTCCTTCATTTGATTAGGTTACTAACTTCATCACCAACCCGACGTTATTTTTGATTGTTTTTGTATTTCATTGCAGTAAGAAAAAATTAAATGGTTTCCAGTGTCATATGGATAACATAAGTGAGTGAAGTGTTGGCAAATCAATTGAGGGCTTAAGCCATTCTACCATGGGAAGGTGACTGATAAAACTGGAGTCATCTTCCTTACCATTGCCTTCTACAGCATAGCAGTGAAATTGAATTATTAGAATCTATGGCTCTGTCTTTATTCATTCTGGAATGAAAAAATAAAGCCACATTTTTCTGTTTTGAGATCAAGGGTAAACTAAAATTAAATGTGTGGAAGTGTTTATCTCAGCGACCCATGCTGGTCAACTAGTGTACCAGAAAAGCAATTTTCAAGTTTTCTAGTTTTTAGAGTAATGTAGCTATGTATGCATAGAGTTTTGAGGTGCATAGCTAGTTACATTAATTCAGTTCTCAAAAAAAGGGAAGTGAGCACACTCACATTACTAGAAACAACAGTCAAGTTTCATGTGTGAGTAAATCAGAAGGTATACTTTAGATTCTTCAGATAAGGGCAGGCCCTCGATAATATTGTGGGATGTTAGAGTTCTGATTCCAACCAAGTAAGCTATAAGGACATTTAAATATATTAAAGTAATTAATATATGTACTTATTTATTCATGATGACTGATGTGTTCAACAAAGCTAGAAACACATAATCCAGACCAGAGAGCACTGTATTTGCCGAAGACCTATCCATGAATTAATTGCTGGTTTCAAACCCAAATGTGACTTCACTATTATCAGTGCTTTCTATGTTTTTTTTTTTATTTTTATGCAAGTTATGCTTTTTACATAAATGAAACTTCAACTGGTACTAAGGTGTGTGCTACAACATGCAACAGTTTTCTGCTTCAAATTCCCCCAGAAAGCTTTCCTGAACTTCAGAAGACAACATTCAGTTTTTACCTATGCCATCCAATGTTTTCTCTTCATATTTCTAAATAATTTACTTATAATTATTTTTTTTTAGTTAAACTTTATTGGGGTGACAATTGTTAGTAAAGTTATATAGATTTCAGGTGTATGATTCTGTAATACATCATCTATATACCACAGTGTGTATTCACTACCCAGTGTCAGTTATCTTTCCATCACCATATATTGGATCCCCTTTACCATCATCTACCACCTTGTCTCCCCCCCGACCCTCTGGTAATCACTAAACAAATTTTATGATTAAAACAGTAGGTCATATACTGAACTTTATGGTTGTTGAAACTGAGCCTTCCAGTACCTCCACATATCTCCTAATCTCCCGCCTTTATGCTAATTACACTCAATTTTTTTATGTAAATAGTTTTTATTTACATGACTATATGTCCACAAATATTTTTCACTGATTATCTCTGGTAATATATTTTTCTCTCATGGAATTTTTACCAATGAATCTGCCACAGATGTATTAATAGTGCTTCCCAATGATCAAACATAGTACCAAATACTCATCATTTTTATTAAGTTTCTGGAGACTTCATCCTCTGTCCCTTTGTCTTCCTACTCTGTTTAGTCTTGGGAAACTTAGATTACATGATCATATGGTAGGCAAATATTCTCTAAAGGCCTAAAAATATATTTATTTTATCTTTATTATTGATTCACCATTGCCAGTGAATTGAATTCTTTGTTGAAACACTTTTCTCAGATTTTGAAGTCATTGTTCCATTTAATTCCCAAATCTTTGGTGGTTGTTAACATTAAAATACCTTTTATTCTCATTTGTTTTGTATATGATTTTGCTCTTGCCCCTCTGGATGCTTTTGTGTTTTTTTCTTTGTTCTTAATATTCTGAAATGTCATAAAGGTTTGACTAGCTGTGGACTTTTCATCATTCAAGGTACTTACTACCCACTTATTCATACATTATTTAGAAAATGTAAATCAGTTCAGGGTAATTTATTTTATGATATATTTTACCATATATTATTATTATTATTATTATATTATTTATTTGAAATTTCTCTACAAACGTTTTTCCCCTTTTTATTTCTCTGATATTCTTATCATCTATGGTAGTTGGACGTCCTTGCATTGATCCTCTTGTTCATTTCTTGTTTTTCTTGTTCTACTTTCTAGACAATTTCTTTGAATTTATATTTAAAACCCATTATTATTGTTGTTACTTTAATTTTTATTTTCAAATGATCTCTTTAGCCTGGATGATTTTAAACAATCTTTTTATCTAGGATATTTTAGTTGTGTTATCCTTTTGTGTAATGTGATATCTTTATGAATCTCAAGCTAGTGTGTGTATATGTGTTTGTGTGTATAATTTTCATCTGCTTCCTATGCTGTTTATTTTATTCAATTTCATTTGTTAATGTTCCTCACATTCATGTTAGCTCTCTCAAAAAGCTTCTGATAATCATTCTAGTAATTATTGATTCTCTATTCATAATTAAAAATAAGGCACTGGAAAGCTGACTTTGAGCTCAAGTTAAGAGTTGGGACACGCTGACTAGAGAACATTTTAATGTAAGGTGATTGGATGGACAGATAGATTTTTTTGAGAAAATATCCCACATTTCAGATTTTTTAATGATAGTTTTTCCCATGACAATGAGTTTCTTCAGAACCTATCTCCCAGGTTCCAGCTTGGGGAGGATATAGAACGATTGCAGGGTAATGGAATAAAAGCTTCCACTTTATTGCTGTGTTATTTTGTCACCCTTAGCTTTTCATGTCCCACATCCCTGGCTGCTGTATCTAGAACTCCAGGGCCTCTCAAGTAAAATATTTTCAGAAAACAACATTTTGACAAGCTGGGTGGGACAAATTACATGAGTATGAGGTTGAAGGTGAGGCAAATGGATAGGGGAGGATGCCAGTGGTTTATCACAACTCTGATGATAGATTTTCAATCCATCTCTCATTTTAGCTTAAAGCCTCATGTCCATCTTTCTGGGCCCAGGTTTTTGAAATTTCTATCTGGTAAGCCATGCTTCTCATTCCTGTTCTTCCTACAGGCACTCACTCTGGTCTGTATAATCAGATAAGCCCCCTTTTATCTAAGTCTCTCAATAATCCTCTACTATTTGTTTGTAACCCTCTAGAACTCTGTTGGTATATTGGCCCCACTGCTGGCTGAAGTCTCATTTTCTCAGTCCTCATTGGTTTTTCATCTTTTCCCTTTTACTGTTTACTTCAGGAAAATAGGAAATGCATTTCTGTCTTCAATTAATTATATTTAACTTTTAATCCAGATTTAGTATTTTTTCCCTGCATTTTAAAAAAAGGATTAAAGCACCATTGAACTAAGTAGTAATTAAGATGACCTATAGGAAAAAAAATAATTATATTTTTCTTCTGAAAGCAGTCTTGAGGTGACTGATAGAAATCCCTTTCCATGCCTTTTAAGTACAATATACTTTCCTCAACTGTGTAGCAGTCCCTGTGTTGTTAGAATGTCTAAAATAACAGCTTCAAGTATTCAAGGGCAAACTTATCTTGTAGAAAAAAAGGCCTTAGCATTTCTGCTTCACATAATGGCTTTTTATTTTCCCTCCCACTTATTAAAGGGGGGAAAAGACATTTTAAGAACTGACAAAACTGTATCAACAGTTTTCATTAAAACCATATTCATGCCAACATTAAGTAAGTTCACATCAATTATAATGGGACTTTTATGTGCCAAGTAAGAAAATTACAAAAAAAAAAAAAAAAAGTGATGCATTGGGCATATTGCAATCCATTTAGGAGAAGTTCATCATTTCCATAACAAAATCATAAAGCATTCAGATGCATGATTTATCACCAGATTATTGGGAAAAGATTTCTCCAGTCTCTTTTTCATTCCATATTCTCAGTGCTTTGGTACATGAAATGCTTTTTTTCTTTCTTTCTTTTTTTTTTTTTTTTTCCATCAGATGTTTAGAGATGGAGCTCTTAGCTCATAGAAAAATAGCATAGGCAAGAATGGACTTTACTCTTGTGAAATGATTTTCCATGAAAATACATAAAACAATATGGTTTAGAAACCTACTAAGAAACACTCCATCTTCCAACATACATCCCAAGAGCATTCTTCCTAAAAGTATTGAGATAAATTATGACCTATGGTTTGTACCATGCCAGAAATCAAAATATGGAAATGAAAGCAGACTACTTGACCCTAACTCTGTAAGACCCATTCTAACCCTTATGCCACATCCCTGCTGTTGATCCCATTTACACAGAACCCAATAGATGCCTACTCACCTGATTCATGTAGTGCATTCTTTTCTTAACTCTAGTTAAGTACACTTTCCTGGTCTACAGGATATTCCTGCTTTGGCCTCATTCCTGAAAATTAATTCCAGGAGAAGATGAACCATTCTCTGAGGTAGAGAAGCCAATGAACATTGTAACTAAGTCTCCATTTCATTTCTTCCTTCTAAATCCTGCCCAAAGGAAATGGATAAGAGTTTGAAAACGTAACAGATGATAAAAATATTAAAAGCAGTATTGATACATATGAGCAAATTATATCATGATTTATATTGCTGTTTTATACACATTATCTTGTTTGATCCTCATACCGTCCATATGGAGTCAGCAGAAGAGAGACAGAGCGTATTTCCACTTCACATGATTTTTATTTTATTTTTTGTAAATAAAGACCAAGGAAGAGAAAACTGTCTATATTATTATTTTTATTTGCTGCTTATGTTTATTTCATGTTCCTGTTCTTTGTTTTTCTTTTTCTTTTTTTTTAATTAAAGTTTATTGGGGTGAAAATTGTTAGCAAAGTTACATAGATTTCAGGTATACAATTCTGTAATACATCATCTATATATTACATTGCGTGGTCACCAACCAAAGCCAGTTCTCTTTCCATCACCATATATTTGATCCCCTTTACCCTCATCTACCAGCCCCCTCCCACCTTACCCTCTGGTAACCACCAAACTATTGTCTGTGTCAATGAGTTTTGTTTCTTTATTTGTTTTTCTTATTTTTTTGTTGTTTTCTATTTTATATACCACATATCAGTGAAATCATGTTGTTCACTTTTTCTGTCTGATTTATTTCGCTTAGCATTATAATCTCAAGATCCATCCATGTTGTTGTTGCAAATGGCACTGTTTCATCTTTTCTTATGGGCATAAGAAAGCTGTCTATATTAAATTTAATAACTGTGAACTTTATTTTGAGAAGGTAGCTCTAGTTATTAAAAGTAGAGGATGGGGAGAGGTTCTGAAGTAAATCAATATGCAGATTTAAGCTATTTTCTTTAGAATTATATTTGAACATCAGTATTTTTGACGTGAAATTTTTCAATTCAAAAAATGGGTAGATGAGCAAAAATCACACAGAGGTGGGATTAAATTGTTAGATTTGCACACCAAATCAAAATCTCTTTCTAATTCAGTGTGGGGGTCATTATTTTACTTTTGTAGCACATGGAGTTAAACTGCACCATCTTGTCTCTATTCTATGTTTTCTTTCCTTTTTTATTCCTGAACTACCATGTTTCCCCCAAAATAAGACCTAGCTGGACAATCATCTCTAATGTGTCTTTTGGAGCAAAAAATAATGTAAAACCTGGTCTTATTTTACTATAATATAAGACCTGGTCTTACATAATATAATATAATATAATATAATATAATATAATATAATATAACATAATATAAATCGGGTCTTATATTAATTTTTGCTCCAAAAGACACATTAGAGCTGATAGTCAGGCTAGGTCTTATTTTCAGGGAAAAACGGTAGTAAGGAATAGAAGACATTCAAAAGGAAGAAGGGAAATTGTCTGTTTGCAGATGACATTATCTTATGTATATAAAAAAATCTAAAGTCTCCTCCAAAAACTGTTAGACCAAGTAAATAAATTCTGTAAAGTTGCAGGTTACAAAATCAGCATACAAAAATTAGTTGTATTTTTTACACACTAATAGCAAGCTATCTGAAAGATACCAAGAGGAAAAAAAATCCCATTTGCAATAATGTAAAAATAAAATATTTAGGAATAAATTTAACCAAGGAGGCAAAAGATCTGTACAATGAAAAGTAAAAAGCATTGTTGGAAGAAATTGAAGACACAAATAAATGGAAAGATACCCTACATCCATGGATTGGAAGAACTAAAGTTAAAATGGCCAGGCTATCCAAAATAACCTACAGATTCAATGCAATCCTATCAACATTCCATTGGCATTTTTGCAGAAATAGAAAAAATAATCCTAAAAATCATATGGTCCCACAAAAGACCCTGAATAACCCAAGCAATCCTGAACAGAAAGAACAAAGATAGAGGCATCACATTTCCTGGTTTCAAACTATATACCAAAACTATAATAATCTAAATAGTATGATACTGGCATAAAAACAGACACACACATAAATGAAACAGAAAAGCGATCCCAGAAATAAACTCACACATATAAAGTCAACTAATTTTTGACAAAGACACAAAAAATATACCATGGGGAAAAGGTAGTCTCTTCAATAAATTGTTGGGTAAACTGGCTACATACTTGTAAAACAAAAAAAAAGAAATCCCAATTTTAAAAATGGGCAAAGGACCTTAATAGACATTTTTCCAAAAAAAGACATGCAAATGACCAACATGTGTATTAAAAAATGTTCAACATCACTAATAATAAAGGAAATGTAAATATAAACCACAGTACCAGTTCACACTTGTTCAGATGATTTATTAAAAAGTCAAATGATAACAGATGTTGGTGAAAATATAGAAAAAGGAATCCTTGTACACTGTTGGTGGACTGTAAATTAGTAAAACCATTATGTAAAACACTATGTCTTTTCCTCAAAAAATAAAGAAAGAATTACACTATGTTCCAATAATTTCACTCAGAGGTATATATACAAATGAAATAAAGATAACATCTCAAATAGATATCTACATTCCTAAATTCAATTCAGCATTATTCATAATAACCAGATACGAAAACTATCTTAAGCGTCTGATTATGGATGAATAGATAAAGAAAACATGATATATACATACACATATACATGTATATATACGTATATATACATGTATATGTACATGTATATATATATATATATATATATATATATATATCTACACACATACATAAATATATATACAGATATAAACATACACAATGGTATAGTATTGAGCCTTAAATAATAGGAAATCTTCCCCTTTGTGACAACATGGATGAACCTGGGAAACATTAAGCTAAGTGAAATAAATCAGATACAGAATAACTAAACTAATATTTCATAATTCACTTAAATGTGTTATCTTTAAACAATAAAATAAAATAAAATAAAAATACACTCATAGTTACAGAGACTAGAATAGTGTTTACCAGATAACTGGGAAGAATAAGAAAAGAAAAGAAAATTAGAATTGTGGTTGTCAGAGACTGGGGGATGGAGCGCATGGGAAGTTATTGTTTAATAGGTATAGAACTTTAGTTTTTGCAAGGAAAAAAAAAGAATTCTGGGATTGTAGGGTGGTGATGGTTGGTGTACAATAGGAATGTACTTAATAACACTGAAGTGTACACTTAAAAATGTTATAATAATAAATTTCATGTGTATTTTTGCCACAACACGAGAAAAATAGGTAAGAAAGAAAGTGAAGGCAGAACTACTTAATGTTGGGTTTGTTGATCTGTAAGAAGGTCTCTAGACATGGTGAGAAGACATAATTCACTGGAAATTACTTGCAGATTGTGTACCCTTCCTATCCACATTTGGGGAAAGATTCCAGTAGCTTTTAGAGAGACTTAACATTGCCAACTATGAAAATTAAGGAGAGGCTAAGAAAAGTTCTAGCAGATGATTGTAATTTAAAAGTTATCAAAACCAAAGATTTTATTGTTAGAATTGCATGTTAAAGAAACACGTCTAATGCCAATACATGTAATTGTTATTTAATCATTACAAACAATCTCCTTTAGTTAGTATATATCCTGTTTAAATGTCTAGGCTTATCTCTTAAATTTCAAAATACTCTAAATTTACAGACCCATCTCAATATCTGACAGTCAAGAATTAGTGTTTAGAGATAGTGAATAGTTTGGCCAAGGTGACAGAAATGCCTCTTCTTCAATCTAACTAAAACCTAGTACTGCCAAATACATTAATCTCATTAAGATTGATAAACACCTAGAGCTCTATGAAATAATTACTAAGATTTAATATGAACTTAGTTATATACCACTGTTTTAAGTACTGTATACATAATGGCATTTGTTTTACACCAATTTTTAATGTGTGTTACATTTCATTTTGGCCATTTTAAAAAGTGAGAGATTAGTACATAAGAAATAGATATAAAAATTTTAAACAACACTTGTAAGATATTTTTGTTGTGATGAGGTACAGAAAGGCAGAACTGCATTTAAAAGGAAACAAAATTATCATTCATGTTTTCTTCACCTTTTGGTGTAAAAAATGGAAACTTACTAATAGTAAATTGGGATAGACTCCTAATATTCTCCCCAGTGATAAACACTGTCCTGGTTATTTTGTTAATTGTCTCTTCTTTTTTTTTTTTTTTTTTTTTTGTAGTGTAAGCATATATGTATGTACTCCTAAATTACGTCTTCTTTAGTTTTGACTGTTTTTGAAATTTGTATTATTATAATCATTAATGTATATTTTGGACACTAGCTGCTTTTACTCTTCAGGGGTTTTAACAAGGTTTAACCAAACTAATATATGTAGTTGCAGTTTATGCTTTTGTTCTGTTATATATTGTTCAATTATATAAATAGATTCTATTTTTTTCCATTTAACTGTTAATGGACATTGGTTTTTTTCCACCTGCTATTAAAAATAAGCCTGCTACATTCTTTAACATATGTACTAGGCAAACAACTGCAAGAATTTCTCTGGAGTATACAGATATGACTGAACTAGAAAACTGTTTAAATTCACTGTAATGCAAATGTTTCCAAAGTGAGCCAATTATTACCTTTATCAGCATATGATAAGAGTTATTTTTTGCTCTACAACCCAGAAAGAGATATCAGCTCCTTCAAAGTTTTACCTACATTTTCAAATAATTTGTCCAGTCTTCTAACTGAATCTCTTGAACACTTTATTACTGACTTGCAAAGTTTACCTGTATGTTATATATAGCAACATAGTGAGGATTAAATATATTTCAGTATCATATCTTTATTTTCACTTTGGTTTTTGATGACCAAAGTAAGTTTATCAGTCTTATAGTTTGTGTTTTATTTCATACTTAAGTCTATAATCCATCTTAAATTAACATTAGTGTATGGAGTGAGGTAGGATAGCCAATTTTCCAGTAAAAGTCACTAAATGACTCTTTCTTAACCTAGTGCTCTAAAATACCTAATCTAATACAAAATCAATATACAAAAAGTTGTTGCATTTCTACATGTTACCAAGAAAATATCAGAAAGACAAATGAAGAAAACAATTCCATTTACAATGGCAACAAAAAAAATAAAACATCTAGGAATAAACTTAGCAAAGGAGGTGAATTACCTGTACACTGAAAACCAGAAGAGATTGTTAGAAGAAACTGAAGAAGTCACAAAGTAATTGAAAGACAGTCCATGTTCATGGACTGGAAGAATTGTTGCAATGTCCATATTGCCTAAAACAATCTACAGATTCAATGTAATCCATATCAAAATCCCAACCACATTTTTTTTGAGAAATAGAACAAGAAAACCTCAGATTTTAATGAAGGCACCAAAGAATCCAATTTGCAAAAACAATCCTGAGAAAAGAGAACAGAGATGGAGGTATCACACTCCTCAACTTCAAACTATACTATCAAGCTTATGATAGTAATCAAAACAATATGGTATTGGCAGAAAACCAGACACCCAGACAAATGGAACAGAATTGAGAGCTCAGCAATAAACCCACACACACATGGGTAAGTAACTTTCAACAACGGAGCAAAGAATATACAGTAGTTAAAAGAAAGTCTGTTCAATAAATGGTGTTGGGAAAACTGGTGAGCTATATGCAAAAGAATAAAGATAGACCACTGTCTTACACCATATACAAAAATGAACTAAAAATGGATTAGAGATTTGAATATGAGACCTGAAACAATAAAATACACAGAGAAAACATAGACGCTAAGCTTCTGGACATTTATCTCAGAGGAGTTTTTTATGAATTTGACTCCAAAGGCAAGGGAAACAAAAGCAAAAATAAACGAGTGGGACTATATCAAACTAAAAAGCTTCTGCACAATAAAAGAAACCATCAACAAAACAAGTCAACCATCCAAGTGGGAGAAGATATTTGCAAATGCTACTATTAATAAAAGGCTAAAAACCAAAATACATGAAGAACTCATACAGCTCAACAACAAAGAAACAAACAGTCCAATTAAATAATGGGCAGAGGACCTGAATAGACATTTTTTTACAAGGAAGACATGCAGATAGCTGACAAACATGTGAAAAAATGTTCTGCATCACTAGCAATTAAAGTAATGCAAATCAAAACAACAATGAAATGTCACTTCACACCTGTTTGAATGACTATTACCAAAAAGAAGTGAATGTTGGAAAGGATGTAGAGAAAGGAGAATGCTCATACTCTTGGTAGGAATGTAACTTGGTGCAGCCACTATGGAAAATAGTACAATCATTCCTTACAAAATTAAGAATAAAACTACCATAAGATTCAGCAATCCCTCTTCTAGATATTTGCCCCAAAGCTATAAAAGCACAAATTTATAAAGATATATGTGTCCCTATGTTCATTGCAGCATCATTTGTAATAGCCATGACATGGAAACAATCTAAGTGTCCATCAGCAGATGGATGACTAGATAAAGAAGATGTGGTATAATGGAATAGTACTCACCCATAGAAAGGATGAAATATTGCCATTTGCAACAACATGCATGGATCTTGAGAGTATTAGGCTAAGTAAAATGTCAGATGGAAAAGGACAAAAACCATATGATTTCACTCATAGGGAACATAAAACAAAAAGTAGCAATCAAATTAACACAACAAGGAAAAACAAACTCATAGATACAGACAACACAATGGTGGTTACCAGAGGGAAAAGGGGGTGGGAAGATGGCAAATTGGGTAAAGGGTGTCAAAAATATGGTAATAGAAGGAAACCAGACTTTAGGTTGTAAACACACAAGAATATACAGTTATTGAATTATAACATTATACATCTGAAGCATATATCATGTTATTAACAAATGTTACCTCAATAAATATAATTAATAAAAAAATAAAATACCTGTTCTAATTAATGTCATTAACTAACTGTGTATTTGGTGGGCTATTTTCTGGCATTTTTATGATTTGTTGTTTTTTTGTCTATATCTTTGTCTTTAATATATATTCTAATTAAATAGACATACACAAAAGGGGAAACAAAACAAAAATGTGCATCAGTGAATGACTACAAGGCAAACACCCATGTAACCAACACTCAGATCAAGAAATAGAACTTTGCCAACACTCCATAAGCCCTTTTTGTTTCTCTCCCTAATTCTAATTCTCCAACCTCCTCATAGTTAAATAGCTTCCTAATTTCTACAGCTATAGTTTTTCTTTTAATTATTTTTTTAAATGAAACATCTATCTGGTTTCTGTCATTCAATGTCAATAATATTGATTTTTGCATGTCTCGTTTCTGTCATTCAGTATTATATTTGAGGCTCTGTGCAGCTAATGATGACATTTACTTAAATTCACAAAAAAATGGTGAGTTTATTAGTAGAGAATTATTTCTCAAATTTTTCTCTCTAGTCTCTGTGTTATCTCCTTATTGTTATTGAAAGCATAATTTTGGAAAAATATACATGAGAAAAGTTTGCATTTAGTATATTTGTGGGTAAACTTTTTTCCAATATATGCTCTTAGATTTGGACACAACTATGCACACAATTTATGAAGTGGAAGATATGCAAGTAGACGTTATCCAGACTGAAGCACAGAGAATAAAATACAATTATATATACTTGAGAATGGCTAAAATTTGATTATATGTATATTTACATTTCTAGATAGATAACAGAAAAAGAATGAGGCAGGAGAAATGTTAAATATTTACTAGTATAAACACTTCCAAAATTAATTAAAGTCATCAAGCATAGAATCAAGAATCACTAGAGTCCTCAAGCAGTGTGCAAACACACACATGTATTGTTGCAGGTTGGGTTCTCTTAGAAGCTGAATCTGAGGTGGATATTTGCATAGAGGAGGAAGTTTG
The DNA here is from genome assembly GCF_964194185.1 of Rhinolophus hipposideros. Classification (NCBI taxonomy): domain Eukaryota; kingdom Metazoa; phylum Chordata; class Mammalia; order Chiroptera; family Rhinolophidae; genus Rhinolophus; species Rhinolophus hipposideros. The sequence goes on along the minus strand of NC_138058.1, from coordinate 17,968,742 downwards.
TTAGGGAATGCTCTTGTTAGGGAATGCTGTGGGAGGGTGGACTAACCAACACAGGTCAGAAGGACAGGTTGAACTGCAATGGAATTGTAAAGCTTCAAATAATCCCATGGTGACCTCTGGAGTCAGAGTAGCCCTTCAGAGTTGTTCTGAATTGGAAGGTAGGAGCAAGGCCTTTACATGTGTGCGTCAGCTCGGCATTGAATGTGATTTGCCCCCAGGAAGGGAGTGTAGGTGAAATTCTTCTAAAAAATGACTTGAAGACAGTCTCAAGTGAGTATAATTAATTGTCAGCTCTCATAGAAGCTGCAAGAATGAGTGCTTCAGTACTGGAGGGAAAATCTGTGTGGCACAAATACAATCTATTATATACAGACATACCTATGCACCGTAGAAAAATGCTAAGACAAACATTGAAGAGAATATTTTCAATGCTGTCCGAGCGAAAAGGTCATTACCTATAAAATAAACACTTAGACTTACAAGGGATTCCTCATATGTGTAATTTAGTATGTCTCTCTGAGCCATTTCATAATAAGGAAGCATAGAAATATACAACATTTTTTAAAATGCAGGTTGTTTTCATTATTGTATTAATAAGAGCATATTAACCCAAATACATTTAGCAATTGAAGTTATTTAACCCCTTTCATCTAATAATAATACCACCACACAAATGTTTGATTATGGCTTGGTTTCCCACATAGGTCGACCTATACTGTTTGGGTCCTTAAAACAGCCTACTTTAAAAAAATAAAGGGAGCTAATATCTTGCACTGATTTTCACGTCACCTAATGCTGAACGGCTTTCTGTTATGAGTTTTGAAATAGTTCTTGGGATGTCTGGCTTCACTTTGGTTTTGCTACTGACAAACTGCTTGACATCAGGCAATTCTCCTCACCTCTCTAAGCTTTAATTCCATCTTCTCATTTGGAAAAAAATGAGAGTATATTAGAGTAAATGATCTTTAAGTTTCCTTTCAGCTCTGATACTCAAGCACTTTTATAAAGTGCTGAAGTTTGTTCCAGGTTATAAGATAAGCTAGCAATAGAATTGGAAATAAAGCCCTGGGATATATCTTTAGCTATAATCAGATGTCCTAGAGAAAAGAGAAATTTCATAAAACAGAGAGAGTAGAAGAATAAATGAATCTAAGGTGAGTGGGAAGTAAGGGTGAACAAGAAACAGAAAATTGTTTGAAAAACAGGCAAAGATAAATAAGTAATATGCCATGATTGCATCATTTTCCTCTCTTGATCTACATTTTCACAAAACCTAAATTATTCATCTAACCATTCTTTAAATTACGTTATGCGGATATCTGTGAAATCCTAATTCCCTGTGACATTTAGGAACTCTTTCTATTTCCTTTATTTCTGTGTTCCCTCCCCAGCATCCTCCTGAATCAGAGATTTACCTTTTCTTGGCAACCTTACACATGGCATTGTGAGCGATACTACTCTTCTATCTGTCCTCCTCTTCCACCCACTTCCTAAACCCTGGCTGGTGTCTCCAAACGAAGATAACCGATCTATAATGTAACCACATAATGATGTGATTTTTAAGGTAAACACTTTTCATGATTGGACTGTGGCTCACCAGGGCTTTTATGGGGACTGTGGAGTGATAGCATCTTTTAGCAGCACCATCTGGATGTAGCTAAATGAAGTGTGATGACAAGGTGGTACAAGAATTATAGACGATGTGGTTATATTACCGACATAAATGGCCAATAACCCTGAAGTTCACTTTTTAAGAGCTTATTTCAAGACTAATATGATGCATGGAAAAGCAAATACTGGAATGAAGGTACAATCTATGGGTTTTTCAGTCTGTAAACTTGACTTAAATTGATTTAACAATTCATGATCATTACTAACAATAAAGTGATCAGTTACATGAGCGAATACATGCGTATTCCAAGAACGCATAAGAGTACAAAATGTGATATTTGAATTCTGAAGGGAAGTATGTAGAGTAAAACAGAGCCGATAAAGGCAATTTTGCTGGCATAGTATGGTGTAATCTTGCAAAGCTCTTTTCTCCTGCCCCTAGTTTTGTCTAACCTTAGACCATATAAGAGCTTCCATTCATTAAGAACCTACAAAACATCTGACAATGTTTTATGTGTTTTATATACAGTTTTAAACAAATATTCATAACCGCTCTTCATTTGAGGTATTTTTAACTCCATTCCACAGAGATAGGTAACTTCTCCTAAGGTCCACATTAGTGTTATGGGGCTGGGTTTGACTGACTTTTACCTAAATCCATAATCTTACTATAACAGCGTGAAATGCTCGGCCTCTCTGACTCCATCTTGCTCAAGCCTGCGTGGTTCCCATGACCTCCAGGCTAATAGCTTCTGCTTAGTCTTGCACATAGACATGTACATCTTTAAAGGAATCTGCTTGCAGTTTGACTGTTACAAAAACAGCCTCTTACCAGAAGATGCATTTCCTGAGGAGATAAGAGAAGTATGTACAAAAATAATGATTGCTTATCAAAGATTTTCAGGAACCGCTTGACTGGACTCACAACAATCAGGACAATCTTCCTTGGATCCCTGCTGGCACCCAGATGTCTGAGGTATTCAGTCACCTCTCGCCCCTTCCATTTCCCGTTCTCATGACATAAAAAAAAGTCTGAACTCTGTACTTTGAGAATATGAATTTGAGGATTAGGTCTCTCATCTTTTTGGTTGGCAACTTCTTGATCAATAAATCTTTCGTTTCTCCAAACTCTGACCTTTTTGTTTTAGCCTTTTGAAGCATCAGGCATACAGACTTTGGACCACTAACTCCATGGTCCACTAGCATGACCCTTCCAACCACTTTGCTTGTTCTCTCCTTCAGAAACCAGCAGTCTTGTTTTCCTGAAGCTCAGGACCTTTCAAAACATTGTATACTTGTAGATGCAAACTTTGGTTCAAATCCCAGCACAGCTACTGACTACTCTTGAAATGAAGAGGGATAATACCTATCTTTAGGATCATTGCCAATAAGAGGAAATATTTGTAAAAAGCTTTTATTAAGTGTCTAGTGCATTGTAGCTCTTCAATAATGTTGATTGTTGTCACTTTTGTTTGATGTCAAATAACTTGGTTACCTTATCCTAGATTGTGTCCTCAACTTGCATTATGTCACCCTATTGTCTCACCAGGAAAGCCCAAGTAGTTATTGGAGACCATAGAGTTGAGCCTATGTTTTTTCAAACCCCTTGACTAGTCTGTCTCCTAGTGACCTTCTGTGAGGAAATGGTATATAACCTATGGGCCCAAACATTTAGAATGCACAGCATATAAAATTGTGAAAGATATTTCTATTTGGGTGGGAGGATATATTTCTATTTTGTTGGGAATATAACAATTTCAATATTTAAAACATGCAGTTCCTTAAAAGCACTATTTAAATAGATGCTATATTCTCAAATACAGTTTATAGAAGGATCTTACCCCACTTCATGCAAACAAACAAAACAAAACAAAAAAAACAAAGTCAACATTTACATGGCCCATTTATTTTAGGATAGAAAAACAAATACCTTGAGGCTGTGACTGAAATTATTGGGCTAGTTCTCCAGTATGTTAAAATATGAACACTTTATTTCCCCTTTTGCTCTTATTCAGTTGAAACTACACTGATATCTCTGAAAAATCATCTTTCATTCAGTCACTTAAAAAGGTTACTATAGATAAGTGTCATTTATAACTATTAGGACAGAATTTTTTCCTTTTTTAATCAAGCTGATAATTAAACTCTTAAGAAATATTACTACTAAGTTACTTTTTTCCTACTGAAAGCAACACCCCTTTTTAGAGAGACGTATATGTATGCAATAATATGTACATAAACTATATAGGAGGGAACAAATTATTTAGAAATATACATATGCATATACCTGGCAAGGAATTTGGATCAAATATAATCCACCACTTGTTTTTTTCTAATTCCCTACAAGTTAGACATGGTTTTTATATTTATAAATAGTTGAACAAAGATAAAAAGAATAATATTACATTTTTAAAATATATGGGATTCAAATTACAGTATCCAAAGAATAAAGTTTTATTGGATCATGGCCTGCTCATTTATTTATGAATTGTTCTTGACTGCTTTCATGCTGTAACAATAACGCTGTATATGATCCACAAATCCTAAAATACTTATTGTCTGACTCATCATAGACAAGGCTTGACAATACCTGATGTAAAATGAATACTAACTCTACCTACACATGGCCCATTTGCTGTGCATCAGTTCTTGCTGCCAGCTGCTCAGGTTTCTGCCTCTTTCACTCCACTTAACCAAACTGGCTCTCCTCTGCATTAGTTTTACTCCTCTGCTACTTCCAGCCACAAATGTCTTTCAATCTCGCTCAACTACATTCCTTATCCCATGCCAATTCTTCCATCCACGATGATTTTTACTCTTATTTTTGTATGTAAGCACTGTTCTCTACTTCTACTTTCCCTGAGTTAGCACCTCTTCCTTAGGAAAATCACCTCTTCTTAATAAAAGTCATTCATTTGCTCATTTTGCTAACTCATGGAATTGAGGGGAAGCACAGTTTGCCACCCCAAAGTATGGCTTTTTGAGATATTGATTATTTTAAGCTGGTTATTTTTAAGAAACAAGACTCTGGAAGAACCTTTGCCCCACTCCCAAACCCTTACCTGCCTACAGGAATTCAGATAGAAAAACCTGCTTAAAGGAAGGGCGCATCATAGCACAATATAAACTATGACAGACAGGGAAGAATCTAGCAAAATCTGTTTGTTAGACTCCCCTCTGTGTCCCATTATTTCTAGGTGCCCCAGAAAGAATTTTTCTGCCAAACGTTTGTTTTTTCTCATCTACTTGTGAATTGCCTATTTTCCCACTTTTCCCTTTGAAGTCCCAAATCCCTGCCTCCCTCTAGTACATCTTAATCTCTTTCACCTTTTTCACCCATCCCCCCAAACCACCCATCTGGACAACCAATTTGTTTTCTGTACCTGTGAATTTGTTTGTTTGTTTGTTTGTAATATTCCATATATAAGTGAAATCATACGGAATTTAAAATACTTGAAAGCAATAAAGAATGAGCATAATGTCAGAAGATAAAAGTATATTATATTATAGTGATAAATTTGATACAAACACAACTGCATCCAGAAGAGAGATTATTCTTTTGGTTCTTTCAAGACAAAATGTAGTTAATAGCAACACAGTCTCAGAAACTTTCCAAATCCCCTCAATTGCATATGTCCACATTTAATATCTCTTCATAATTTTTATTTTTTTCAGAGAGAACTGAAATTACTTTCTGTCACAAGTTAACCTAAGAATCATATGTCCTTTCTCTTCTCCCCATCTCCCAAGTACTGTTTATTTTTTCCCACATTACAAAGAGGATCTTCTACCCTCCACCTCTTATCATTATTTTTAATTACCTCTTCACTGCAAACATCGTGTACTGATAAATATTCCTGCCACAATCTCTGCACTAGATAGTACAACTTTCTGACTATTGATAGATTGATATTCTTAAAACTACATTTTAGAAAGGCCAGAGAGAAGATGACTTAATATCTAACTATTTGGGTGGAGAAAATGAAATGACTTCTACAAGCATGTTTCTCACATCCTCTCATCACAAAAAGGAGATGATCTATTTATTTTAAGGAGAGATTCGTACATTGTTCACTTTCGTAAGCCTCATGCCCCCCGAGATGTGGCACGGTTCAAAATAAAAGTTCAAAATGTGTATTTCTTTAATAAAAATTAAACTGGGCCCTTGTTCCATGTCATTACTCAAGTCCCCATTACTATGTTATGACAGAGTATTTTCCCTCATTCTTATTTATTTTAGCTAAGTGTAACTGCACTATTTAACAAAATGCATAGCTAGAGGGAAATACAAGAGAGGAAGGGGAAAAAGAGCCTTAGAGATTGGAGAAGTTAAGATGCTTCATCATTCTCTTCTCTCCTGTATCTCAGAACTGGTGACATCCACATTTAGCAATTCATTTTGTTCTTAATGGGATTCAGAACTTGAAAGTAGCACTTATAGAAAATAGTAAAGTTTATGAGAGTAATAGGAGAAAAATGGACAGGGTTCTGGGAGAATTCACTGGTTAAAATCTAAATAAGAAGAAAACTCAAAAAGAAGTCATTGACTTTGTACCATATCCAGTGGCCAACATAAAGTTAGATAGTGAGTCTAATTTTATTTCTTCCAGGCACATAAAGTTTATTATCCCCATTGTAAGGCAAGGAGGTAAAAGGACAGTGTAGAGAGTCCTCTCGACATGCAACTGATGTGTTTTGTTTATTGTGCAGGCTTATAAATGAATCTTTTTAAACTTTTTTTTTTTTTTTTAATGTTTTCTTTACTCCAGCTACTTTAGTTCAGGCGACTTTCATCCTAAACTGTTGTATCAGGTCAGCATCCTAAACGCCTCCCTACCAACTTAATGCAGTCCACTATACCATCTACTTCAGAATCCCATGTGGTCCCTTTGACTGAAGTCTGTCACAGACATACATTTTCCTACAGGAAGAAAATGCCAACAATATTTTCTTTGTTTTTTTTGCTTTTCTTTTAATTAAAAATATAGCTAACATACAACATTGTATCTGTTTCAGGGGTACACTGTAGTTGTTCAACATTTACATACCTAAAGAAGTGTTAACCATAAGTCCAGCAACGATCTGAAACCATACTATGCTATCACAGTATTACTGACTACATTCCCCATGCTGTACATTACATCCCCATGACTTACTTGTTTTATATATGGAAATTTGGAGCTCTTATTCCTCTTCCTCTTTTTCCTCCTTTTTAAAATTTTCAATTATAGTTAATATTCAATATTATTTTGTATTAATTCCAGGTGTACCGCATAGTGGTTAGACATTTATATAATTTTAAAAATGATCCCTTGACTAGTCTTTTACCTACCTAGCACTATACATAGTTATTACCATATTATTAACTATATTTCCTATGCTTTACTTTACATCCCCATGATTATTTTGGAATTAGCAATCTGTACACCTTAATCTCTATAACTGTTTACCCTGTCCCCAACCCTTCTCCCATCTATCACTCTGATAAATCTAATATTCATTTCACACCATATATAGTTATTATAATATTATTGACTATGTTCCTTATGCTATAGCCTACATCCCCATGACTACTTTGTAACAATCAATCTGTACATCTTAATCCCTTCCCCTTTTTTCACCCCCACCCCCAACCTGCTCCCATCTGGCAACCATCAAAATGTTTTCTATCTCTGAGTATGTTTCTGTTTTGTTTGTTTATTTTGTTCTTTAGGTTCCACATATAAGCAAAATCATATTACATCTGTCTTTCTCTGTGCTGTGTACTCAGCACAATATTCTCTATGTCCATCCATGCAGCCACAGATGGCAAGAACCCATTCCCTTCCCTGGCAGAGCAATATTCCATTGTATATATATATACATATATATATATATATATATATATATATATATATATATATATATATATATATACCACATCCTTTTTATATCCATTCTTCCATCGATGAAACCCAAGCTGCCTCCACATCTTGGCTGTTTTAAATAATATTGCAATGAACATATGGGTCCCCTTGAAGTAGCGTTTTGGGTTTCTTCAAATAAATACCGAGAAGTTTGATTACTGGGTCTTTCTTTGTCTCTTGTTATAGCCTTTGTTTTAAAGTATATTTTGTCTGACATAAGTATTGCTAACACAACTTTTTTTTTCCATTTGCATTGTCATGAAATACCTTTTTCCACCCCTTTACTTTTAGTCTGCATGTGTCTTTCAATCTGAAGTGAGTCTCTTGTAGACAGCATACGAGGCATGATCAACAAAGACGGTGAATGTTTAAATTAAAAAAAGAATACTACAGTAAAAGATACATTGCCAAAACCCCCTCAAAATACCTCCCCCCACTTTGAACACATTTATCCCATCGTTCTTGCCACTTTCTGAAGTAGGTCTGGAAGTCTTCTTTCATGAGTTTCTTTAGTTACGCTGTTGTGGCTGCCTCTATGTCCTGAATCGATTCAAAACATTTTCCTTTCATGGCCATTTTGACTTTGGGGAAGAGCCAGAAGTCGCACGGTGCCAGATCCAGTGATTAAGGTTGATGAGTGCACATCGTAATGTTTCTATTTGACATAAATTGCTGTACTAGAAGCAATGTGTGACACGGAGCCTTTCCGTTGTGATCAAAAAATGTGGTGAATGCTGCTGCCAAGTGTCATCCGACAAAAAGGCAGGGATCTTTAATAGAGGAAGCGGTGTGTTGAACCTTAGTAACAATTCAACTTGTTTGGTGCAGTCAGTTTGATGTGAGCTATGGTTGAGAGAAGGTATTTTTTTTAAAGTGTACCATAAATCACCCTCCATCATGACAGCATTCTGTGTCACATATCGCTTCTGGTATATGGCGATTTCTGTCAAATAATAACATTACGGTGTGTCCTCATCCACCTTATTTACCGGATCTAGCACCAGGTGACGTCTGGCCCTTCCCCCAAAGTCAAAACGATTATATTCCTTTTTTATGCTTACTATCTTTTTGTTGAAGTTCTCACTAAGTTCCCTGAGCATCCTTATAACCATTGTTTTGAACTCTGTGTGTTGTAAGTTGCTTGCCTCTATTTGTGGAGTTCTTTATCTGAAGTTTTCTCCTGTTCTTTTCTTTGGGATATATTTTGTTTGCTTGTTTCCTCATTTTGGCTGCTTCTCTGTGTCTGTTTCTATGTATTAAGTAGATCTGCTACATCTCCCAATTTTGCTGGGTGGCCTTATGTAGGACAGGTCCTGTGGGACACAGTCTCCCTGGTCACCTGAGGCGGGTGCTCCAGGAGTATACCTTGTGTGGTTGTGTGTGTTCTACTGTTATAGTTGAGACTTGATTGCTGTTGGCATGTCACTGGGTGTATTAAACCCTAAGGCTGACTGGCTCTGGGTTTGGCCACATCCATAGCTTATGTGCGGCTGTAGGGGGCTTACCTCACTGAGCGGAATTCACCCCAACAGGCTCTAATGCCCTTTGTGTGTGCCACTTATGGGGCTAATTGGGTGGTGTTGTGCTGTGGTCTGAAGCCAACCTCCAAGTATGTTGGTTCTGGAGCCTCTTGGGAGGGGCTGCAGTGCAGTCTGAAGTCAGCCATGCCTGTGACCTGCTGGGGAATTCCTGGTAGGAGCTACAAAGTGATCATCAGTTTTTTGCTGCCTGTGCTAAACCTGGAGGCACATGGGAGAGGCCTCGCTGCAAAATGAGGATGGCTGCCACCAGTACAGACTCTGGGGTAGCTCTGCAAAAAGCTGGGACACTTCTTGGCCTGCTGCCAACTGGAAGCTCCCATAAGATTCAGCCACTGATAAAGCCTCCTGTGGTATCTAAGTTGGGTGAGGCAAGTTCTCAGTGAGTCAGCAGGTTGGAGCATTGGAGCTTACCAGGAGAATTAGATTCAAATTTGGCCTGTGGGGGCAGGCTCAACGCAGAAAAGGTGATGCTTGCCTAATAGCTGCCCAGAAGGAATCCCCACACAGGAAAAACGGGGACTGCCCCTCCAGTTCTTGCCCTGAAGTTACACCACTGATTTTCTCCCCATATGTCTCCAATACCCCCAGAGTCACTGTCCTTCCACCAGAGCCCAGGGTGAATGCCTATGTGGGCCCTTTAAGAGGATTTCTGAGTTTCCTGCAGCCTTCCATCCCACCAAGACGGTCAGAATCCTCACTGTTTTTCATAGCCAGAAGTTGTGTGGGTTCCTCTTCCCAGCACCAGTACTCTGGGTTGGGGAGCCTGTTGGGTGGCTGGGGTCCCCCACTCCTTCATGGGGAACCTCTGTGGCCAAGATACCTCTCCTGATTTTCAACCACTACATGTGTGTATGTGACCTGCCCGTTTTGCATCTCCTCCCCTCCTACCAGTCTCGACATGGCTTCTTTATATCTTTAATTATAATACTTCTGTTCAGTTAGACTTCAGATGGTTCTCCAGGTTGATTGTTCTATAAGTTAGTTGTAGTTTTGATGTGTTCTCGGGATGAGGCAAGCACAGCATTTATCTACTCCATATTGGGTAATCTCCACCAATAACTTTTAATAGACATACATTCCCTCAAAATGATTCCAAAGCACCTGGCTAATTGTCAAACGGTTTTAAAAAAGAGGTCTTTTTTTAAACAAAGTCAATTATAAAGTATATCCCGTAGGAATAAAATGTCAGGAGATTGTAGGACAGCAGAAGATACATCGGGATGGTCAAAGCAAGGAAATAAGACACCATTTTGTTGTCATTGTTGTTTATTTGTTTCTCACACAACCCCTCTGTTTGGAAGGCCCTTAAGACAACCACTTACATGGATATTCACTAGACATACTCCCAGAATTCAGCATAAACTTATCTCATGGCTAGAACGTATTACAGTGATGTTTTAAGGATATGTAGCTAGATAATAAGGGGGAAAATATAGGTGGAGTCTGGAGAAACTCATGTATAGGCTTCTTTATGCTCTTTCTTTCATGAGAGGTCTCATGAAGTATAGTCTCCCACAGCAACTAAATGCTACAACATGAGTGGGAAGCTCATTAGAGATTCAGTGCCCAAAGTATGTATTGAGTGTTGGTTGCATAGGCACCCTCTGCCTAAGGTTTATCAAAATCTCAGACTCTCAGAAGGAAAGCAAGTGTTCAGCATACACATACCATTTGCACAGTCTAGGAACAGTGAACCATTTTTATAGTTATCTATCACCAAAGTATCCCCTTGCAAGCAGGTTTTCCTAAGGATAGCAGTGTCAGTCTTGCTATGTTACCTGTTTTCCTGCACACCCCCAGAGTCAGATATCTAGAAAGAATGTATAAGAAAGTGTAAGCCTAAATTCATCAGAAGTAGTGACCTAAAAAAGAGATGGCAGATGGAATGAATCAGACAGATGAATATGAGCTAGAGAATCTGGTTCCCCTTGAATTCACGTGCATAGAAATTCTGCATAACTCATGAGAACATGTGACAATTCTGACAGAACACGCAAACCATCATACATCTGTGTATAGGACAAAGGTGCCACTGTGTGCAGAATGATTTAAGACCATAGTGAGAACCATAGATTCCAGGGGTTGTTTCCAATTCTCATTCTAAGTATCCAGAAAGATCATTCACTTCTCTGTGTGTGTCTGAAATCAAATGTCTTCAGCCATTTTACTGCAAAGAACAAGATGCCACTAACGCCCCATGACAGAGTAAACCCCTTGTGTATTTAGACACCATCTTGAGAGTTGGTGGAGCATAGGAATGACTGAATATTTACTAAACAAACTAGATGACCCCAGACTCTATTTACCTGAAATCTGATATGAATGGACAGAATATCAAGTGTGTTAAGAAAACGTTTTAACTCAAAGGAGATATTAATTGAGCAGTCTAAGTTGCCATGATATCCAGCAGAAAAAGTTTGAGAGTTCATAAAAAATATCACGAGTTTTATGAAATAAAAATTTTGCAGTATCTTTGCATGTGTTTTGTACTATGATTCTATTTTCAAAGTCTCAATACACATAATTGAATGTGACACTTTTGATGATATCTTTTTTCTATAAAAACATAAAAAATAAGGTGATATGATAATGACTTGAGTGGGAAATTTCCCTGCAGATTAGTTGATTAGGAAAGGCCTCACACTTGAAGGAAAGTTTTGAGACTTGAAGGTCAAAGAGGACCTTATAATTCAAACATCTCTTTCAAACTGCTCTAAACCTAGGAAACAACTAGTGCAAAAACCTTAAGTACGAAGCAAGTTTAGCAAGGGACTTGCCAAAAGAACTGAAAGAAATTCATTTTGCAATAATCTATGTGAGATGTAATGGTGACAGCAGAGGGATCAGTTTAGCATATGGAGTGGGCTGCATGTGGGAAGGGGAAGGGGAAAGAGGAATCTAGGGTGCTTTTCAAATCTTTGTTCCTCTTTATGTGTTAAAATTCATCTAAGATGAGCCCCAGATACTAACGCTATCTCTTTGGCTAGTACATAAGAAATTTAACAACAACAACAACAAAATGTTAGTGATAGTACTTTTAATAAGAGATTTGCAAAGCAATACTTTAATTCCGATCTCTTATATCTTGTGGGTTTTATCACTATAAAATTGCTTTTAAGCTTTCAGATGAAGACTGGAACAAAAAAATCTATTTTTTTTAATACTCTCTGCCTGATTGAGAATAAGCAGAAGCATGTAAATTCTACAAAGATCTGAATCACCAACCACTTTATAATGTTTATAATAATGAAGGTGTAATGAACAAATACTTGGATATAATGTATTTTCTACTGGATATCCTTCAATGAGAACATCCTTTTAATTGAGATGTGATATATGGTTGATATTGGAATGCAAAAAAAATAAAAAGAAAAGAAAAATAGACTTTATCTTATTAAACTTATGACACATTGTTTTCATTTATTAACCTTAATCTTGAAATATCTAGTTCTATTTCCTCTCAATCTATTTTCATTTATTTTGTGTATGACTCAGGTTATTTTCTCACTTTTTTAAATAAGATAATTGAAAACATCCAAACCTGACTCTTTAATTCTACTGTCAACAACATCATGAATATTTGCTCTTTATCAGCAAAAGCCGGAATATAAAACACCAGATTTTCAAAACTGCTGTATTATGACTGAAATATTTTCAATAAAGAGCACACACACACACACACACACACACACACACACACACACTTCATTCTCTTTTCCAAAACAATTAATCATGGGCATTTTTAAAATATATACATAGCTAGCTCCTTTTACTGAGAATTCTATTTACGTTTATTCAGCCTATAGTTTGTGAGAGGTTCTGTACTAAGTGTTGCAAATGTTAAAAAGAAACACATTTCTATCCACAAAGGAACTTGTGAACCAGAGGAAGAGTCTTAAAATTATATTGATTAATCCTTTAATGCAGAGCCAGTCTTCAGATGGAAAATTCCAGCCATTACCTTCCATATTTGAAGGAGTTTCGGGGGAGTGTTAATACAGATTGCAATCCCTTAAGGGAAATTCAGGTAGAACTCCCTCTGAAAGATGGTCTTCTCTCACTAAAATTTTTCACCATTGCAACGTAGGATGAAAATGGTCCCGTTGGAAACAACAGACACCTGTGGACCTGGGATGAGATGCAATTATCACATCTGAAAATGGTGGGCAAATAGGAACTGGGGACCTAATCATATGTCTAAAGGTGAGTAAGAGATCTACTCGTGCACAGAGAGCACTCAGAAGAAAACATTACATCTCACAATTTTCGCTTTTATTTTGTCTATGTAATGCTATATCTATCTTACTTTGCTACAAGATATTTAACTATTAGCACACATTTATTATGTGCCAAGTGCTTTGCTAAATGGATTATGTCAGTTACCTACCCAATACTCATTCTTCCCCTATTCCTGCAAATCCCCAAATACATAGATTTGAGGGGGGTAAAAAACTCAGCAACCAAAAACAAAGCAAAAATACCAATAGTCTCATCTTCAGGTAAAGGTAAGCAGAATAAAGGGGGCAGCAGTGAATGTGAGAAAACTCTAGGAAAGTTTTTCAAAATAGTTTAATCCACTGGCAGCCTTCCTATTGCTCTACCAAATTTCTGACATGAAGACTAATGCTACAGACGCTGTCGCTTGACAAACGATGTCTCTTTAGAGCCTTGGCTTAAAGTAGGAACCATATCAAACTTTTCCAACATTTTCCCCATTAACTTGACAGCCACTGTGTGACTGAGGATCTTCTCAAATACTGGAGAGAAAGTTATACAGCTGTCCCTGCTTCCAATTTTAAATCATCCCAAATTCTTTTCAGCCCTCAGCTCCTCTCTTGGCATCCTTTGTCCTCAAATTAAGAATGGAATTGCACCATCCAGAGACTGGCCACAGACCAAGAGCTGGTACCAGAAACCCATGAACCAGGGTTTATGGGAGTAAAATAGGAAAGTAGAAATAATTGGACCTATCTGTGCTTCAGCACCAACAGTTTTAGGGTTTATTATTAATTTGTCTTAGACCATATCAAATGAGCACAAAGCAATCATATAGCCTGCATGGGTCAATTTGTAGAGAACACAGCCCAGCCATTTACAACTGTGGGTGAAGATCAGTTGTACTAATAGGGCGACAGGAAATACTGTATGTACACAATGTTTAAATATGGATCTTTGGGAATCAGTAATTTTCAAAAGTTTAGCCAGGTAAAAATTATTTGATGTGCATGTAGAATTTTACAAAATTATATTTGTCATAGGGAGAAAATCTGTAACACCCGTTATGAGGATAATATTTATATAATTTAAATACATTTGTACATTGAAATAATACATTTTAGAAGTTATGTTTATATATAAAGATATTAAGAGGTTGAGGGAATGATGATTGTATGGTGCCAAGAGAAAACATGATATAATACAACTGATAATATGATTTTAATTAAACAGACATGTACAGGCAGGAATTTATGAATAAAAGTCATATATAAAAAAATACCCATCTTTAACTGGTGATATTTTTTGTTTAGTTCTCATTACTTTAGCATTTAGGAAAAATATGAAGGTCATTTATTTTTAAAAATTTTATTGGGGAATGGGAACAGGACTTTATTGGTGAACAGTGTGTACTTCCAGGACTTTTTTCCAAGTCAAGTTGTTGTCCTTTCAGTCTTAGCTGTGGAGGGTGCAGCTCAGCTCCAGGGCTCAAGGTGCCTTGTTCAATTATAGTTGCAGGGGGCGGAGACCATCATCCCTTGTGGGACTAGAGGAATTGAACTGGCAACCTTGTGGTTGAGAGCCCACTGGCCCATGTGGGAATCGAACCGGCAGCCTTCGGAGTTAGGAGCATGGAGCTCTAAGCGCCTGAGCCACTGGGCGGGCCCTGAAGGTCAATTTTTTAAAAAATTCTTGAAATGTCCCTTTTTTTCGGTTCTAATTAGATTAGATATTCTTTTGTTCTTATGGACTATTTGATAAAA
Source organism: Rhinolophus hipposideros (assembly GCF_964194185.1). Taxonomy (NCBI): domain Eukaryota; kingdom Metazoa; phylum Chordata; class Mammalia; order Chiroptera; family Rhinolophidae; genus Rhinolophus; species Rhinolophus hipposideros. The sequence continues at coordinate 17,953,706 of NC_138058.1, read as the reverse complement.
TAACTTTTAAAGCAGGGCATAAATAGAAAACTTAGCAACATTTTAATGCAAGCCTTTAGAAAAGTCTCATTGCAGTATATCCTTTTTTCCAACTTAATATTTCTTGTAGACTGGTTGGCAGACTCTTGTGTGGACCTAACCCATTATTTTAGTGGCATGATATGCTTGTTATCCAGTTGTCCCATCTCTCTGGATATGTATCTCTTTTCTATAATGAGGATCCTTCCAGGATGCCTCATGTTTTTAACCTGTCTGGAATTATCTTGTATGATTCCTTACAAAGTAATACTTCTGCTTCCTTTCACTTTAATTCCATTCTCTGTCCTTTTATTGTACTCTAGTAGAGATAACGAGCTAAGACAGCTTCCAAATAGCTACTTAATTCATTGGAGCCTTGTTTACTCTGTTTCCTTCATCAGTGATTTATAGTTCCTCAAGAGGATAACATTTCTTAGGCTGCAATGGGTCTGACTGATACTTCCTTGGAAGATAATCTCATGTAAAATAGTTATTTCCCTGAAATGTTTTTTTTTTTTTTTTCAACTTTAATCATACTGAGATGCTCTTATCTTGAAACTGAATTCCCGTATTTTACTGAACTGGACTCTCAGTAGGAAATACAGCTGATAATCTGAGTTTAAGCTGAAACCTAGCAGTTTCTCTCAACTCTCCTATTCCTAAATAAAGAAGAAATGTCTTTACTATCCTATTGTTATTATAGAACCAAAATGCACAATCTACAAGGAGGAAACTCAAATTAAACTGCTTAAAACTGCAAACATTAATTTAAAATGTTGAATTACAATTGTAAGACTCACTGAATGCATGATCTTAAACAACTTACATTAAATGGCCTTCAGTTTGATCTTATGAAATTAGGAATCCCTACCCATAGCATTCCTGTGAAATTAAATAAACTGCTTCAGAAAATATGACTGAAAAATAATAGGCCCTAAATAAATATTAGCTATATTCCTAATATGTATTAGATATTATCACATATGAAATCCCTTGAAAGAAAAAGATTATGTGGCATAAGAATTCTTTAATAACTTGGTAAGCCCGTAGGAAGATGTGGAGAATAATGGCATTGAGAGAAGTGAATTTCATGTAAATTATCTAATCAGTAATAACAATGGTGCCTATGTATTCACTATTTCAAGGCTCTGTGTGTGTGTTTGTGTCATAGCTATTTTGTGATCTATGTGCTATTATAATACAATGATGAATAAGACATAGCTGGTACTGCCTTAATGAATCTTACACTCTGGACAGAGTGGGGGCAAGTAGAAAACATAAGTAGACAAAAAGTAAGTGACAAATAAATGTTTTACCTTTGATGTAATGAAGAAAACAAGAATTGGAATATTATGTTGAAGAAAAGAGAAATGAGGGAAAGCAAATAGTCAAAGACAATGATGGGGAAACTGACCTTAAAATAGTTCCCTGCCACGTGGAACTGAGCTAAAATGGTGGCCCCAGCGGAGAGAGAAGTCCCCAGCCTAAGCCCCAGCCCACTTCCCTATAACCCCCTCCAAGCCACACTTGGAGCCAATAATCAGACGACACCTACCCCTTCCCCAACGCAAGGAAGTTCCCAACCTTTAAAAACCTGCTCAAAACTTTGCTGGGGGCTCAGTCTTTTGGGAAGAATCCCGCTGAGCCTAATAAAGCTGTGTTCTCTCTGATCTCTGCCCCTAGAGTTTCTTGGTCCTTGCCCTGTTTTCTGCAACAACAATTCCAGTAAATGTGGTAAATCATTAACCATGTAATCATGTCCTTAATCCCACTCCATGTGTAATAACGAAATGACCTAGTTCATATGCATCTTTAATCAAATCCTTAAAATGGTGTTGGGATTATTGCAAGTTTCAGACATCCTGTTTTATTGATGATGTAGTGAGAGTTATTGAATCTCAGAGATAAAATCAGAGGACTTAGAAGATGTGTGGGACAACATTCTGACTGTACTGATAATAAAAGTTATAAAGCAGTTTTAAAAATAGTACACAGATTCACCCATTAAAATTAAAATTATGTCCTTTACCCCAAATTCACCCGTTAAAATTAAAATTACTTGCTTTTCTACTGAAAAAAAAAGAAAGAATTCTTAAGAATGCATAATTTATTCAAAGAAGGGGAAAAAGTTTTGTATGATATAAATGTAATAAAATAAAGACAAATCTATCATCAAATGGGAGCTTGCTTGTAGAGCAGTAGGTATTTAGCAGGAAGGGGTTTAACCCTGAAAATTCTACTGTGGGAGGGGGGAATCTTCCTCTACCCTCTTAGAGCTTTGATTAGGGGCCTGAAAATTCAGCTGACAAAAGAGATTATTCTGAGTATTACAGGTTTAATTATGCACATATGCACTAGAGTTCACAAAAAAAATGTGAAACAATGAGGCAGTTAAATTTTGAGGTTTAAACATTTTCTTAATAGGTAACAGGGAGGGGCATAGGCACTCTTTTGGGTGAACAAATGGCTTCTTAGAAGGAAGGAGATAGGGTACTTATGAAAAAACAAATGTCTTTGTGGAAAGATAAATGGGCCTTTCTGAGAATGGATGGGAGATATGATATTTTTGTAACAATGTCTGTTTGTGACGCAGACTTCTTTCCTCTGAGAGGATTAGATAGAGATGCTCCTTGGGAAGAGACTAATGTAATTGAGTTCTTTCTGGAGGATCTACTTCTAGGCAATAATGGATTTCAGGAACTCAAATGCCTTCCATTCAAAAAATAAAGAAAGAAAGAAATTATATATATATATATATATATATATATATATATATATATATATTTATAAATAAATTATTTATATATATTTATACATATGATGCCACAATGCTTTATTCTGGACTCCTTCACTATTTTTAAGAATACAGATTTACAAGTTGAATTTGGAAGTGGAGGGGAAGATTATAAATAGATAACACATGATATTAAGGTCAGTTTAGTTTTACTGATTAGGGGAAAAAGAAAAAAGTGTCATGACTGTTAAAGAAAACCAGAGCTGGACTGTAGTTGAAGTGGTAAAAACACTATTAGGAACTATTGCAATAGGGAAAAGACACCCCAGTGTAGAACTAGGCTCAATTCCAAATATAGTAAGGGCAAATGCATATTTATCCAAGGAGCAGAGTGGAACCATTATTAGATTGGGAAAAAAAAAATATGACTAACACAAAATATGAGGGAGGTGTAATAATTCTGCATAAGCTGACTTGCTAGGATTCTTTCTGAAGGCAGACAAAAGTGATGAGGAATTTCACCAGATGTGAACCGGGATTAGATATCAAGGATGGAAGAGTTTCATTAAACTGACTTAGGATTCTTTATAAAACTAAGTGACGCAGACATGGTGGTCTCACTGAATAGGAGGCTCAGAAAAGCCTGACTAAAGATTGGTCAAGGAAAGAGTTTTTGTCAGTATGAAAGCAAAGAGTGGGGAGAAATGGTGGCGGGGATAACGGAAAATGGCAAATAAGATTGTTACTGGAGTCTCAGTTCTTCTTGCAGATGCAGTGAAAAATCAAAGGTCAGCAAGCTGATTAATATGCAAGCAGGATTTATTAGTGATACATTCTCAGGGAAGAGAACGGGCCTAGCCGAGGTGGGAGAGAGGGAGGGAGAGAGAGAGGACATAGAGAGAGGGTGGGGGAGAGAGAAAAGGGAGAGAGAAAGGGGGTGAGAGCCAGGGCTGCAGAGTGTGAGGGCCAGAGAGAGAGCTCTTGTCCCTGAGGACTTCTAGTTTGCTGGGTGGGGTGAGGGAGTTACATATTTATTTGGCAGGGAAAGTGGTGCATGCTCTTCCAGGGAGGGCGTGACGTCCTAAAATGGGTGGAGGTCTGTTGACTCAAATCCTTATCTTGCTCCAGACCACCTCTTGTCATGGCTGTTATAAAAGTAGATACATGGCTGGAGGCAGTTAATCAAAGCGAGTTATGGGCTTTTCTGTAGGCACTATGGACCACGTTCCACCCCTCCTTCTCCTCCATTTTCTAACTTCTACCTAACAGGATGACCTCCCAGAACTCTTCTTGTATAGATGTGAACAAAAAGGGGCTATGTAGTAAAGCTTAGGAGCTCAGTGACCAAGTCACCTCACAGGATGATCTAATTGTAAAACCCCAACTGGGCAGGTCGTGGTGGGTAATCAGGCCCCAGGCCTAGGACTTCCTTAGTAAAAGGTTAATCTTTGCCTGAAGCCAGCTCTGTCCTTATTCTGGTGTATCCTATTAACACAATCTTTGAAACACCAGAGTAATCCTCTTTCCCAGATCCCCCTGAGGTATAACTACCCTCAAAGGAGCACATGAACTTTTTACCTATATACCATCTCTATTAACCAATGTAAATATTAACTATCCTGTACCCACTAATGTAAAAGAGTTTTGCATCTCTCTATTTGACTTTATCCAATCATAGGGATTTCCACACCTTGCCTTCTCCAGCCTCCTTAATCTACCACCAATGGATTTTATATAATCTTCCTTCTGTTCCCTTTTTTGATTCCACATACATAAAAAAGAACTGAAAAACTGCCATTCTCTGGAGCATTTTCTCAGTCTGTTGAGATGTTGCTTCTGGGTATGTCTTCAGTTTGGGTCTAATAAACTCTTATATAACTTTCTATAGGTTTGAACATTGTTAAGTCAACATAGAGAACTTACTGCCCTGATTTTTTTTCTTTCCTTTCTCATTCTTTTCTTTTTTATTTATTCTTTGCTTTAATTTGTCTTTCTCTCTCTCTTTTTTCTTTTCTTTCTTTCTTTCTTTCTTTTTTTTTTTTTTTTTTTTTTTAATTTCTATGTTAAGCTCAAGTCTCACCCACTGATTAGATTTGCTATATAGGTAATGATGTTTACTGGCTCAGCTGTTATGCCTTCAGGCAGCAAATAATTTTAAACCCAAAGAATTCTTTGGGAGAACGTTACCAAACCCACAGGACTACTCAGATGAGGTCAGTGCCTCAGTGGAGAATAATATCAAATAATAAGGGAAAGTCTTTTCTCTTGAATGGATTGAGTTGCTCAGTGAGAAGATTTTTCTATTGAAAAGAAGTTGTCAGAGTTGCTCAAATTCCTCTTTCTTAATTAGGCCTTGAATTTGAGCTATAATTTCAGGGAGAAAAAAAAAAAGGGAGGAAAATGAAATTCTGTAGCCAGGGAGGGATGGTGAATGGAATAAAAGGATAATTTAAAAGCCTAATGAAAACAGAAAATAACAGCAATTTGAAGAGCTCATTAACATCAATTTCTACTGTTTCTAATGGGTAGGCAATTAACATGCAATTGTCCCATCTTGGTTTTCAATAAGTTTTGTTTTGTTTTTTTGCCACACACAGGAAAATTCTCTACATTCCTCCCCACTCTGTTAGACTTTTCTCATTGACTTATTTCTTTTCCCTTAGAAAGAGTGAATATTTTCTGTAACACTGTTGCAAAACACAGAGCGCATGTGTTTAAAGGTACAACTTCTTATTGCCTTTTTATTGGTAGACAGGACTTGACTTTTACTTGTCGTTGGAGTGATTGTTGCCAAAACTGTTTGATTTTAAGGGTAATCAAAAAATTTACCTACACCAAAATACCTTTCCAACTGACTGATGCTTGAAATCCCTTAAATAAAGATTAATTTACTGGCATTTAGTAAAAACACTTCACAAATACAAATGTCTCTTTGTGGGTATTAAATAAAATCTGAAAATAGAGTGGATTTACTATTTGTTTTGTTAAAGAGAAAATTATCTAACACACTTGATAAAGGACAGTGTCATGCGGGGCAGACTGCGGGGTCTCTGCTCCCGCTCCCCACATAAGAACGCAGGATGTGGCTAGGCCAAAAAGGAACACCCACAGAGCCATAGATTGGGGAATCATACCACTATGCTCTCACTGGTGGCTGGGTTGGAGACACAGGAAGCAGGAGCCACACTGTTTGCAACCCTCACTGCTCCATTTGCAGGCTCAGCCACCATTTTCTTGCTAGCCCCCATTTGCTGCTAGCAAAGCCATGGCAGTTGTATTAGTGGCCAATGGCTCACTGGTTACAGCTGATGGCAAACTAGCCACAGCTGACAGCCATCTACTACCTGAGCCAGCACCCCTTCACATGAGGCTGAGAGCCTGGAAACTGCTCTCTGGGGCTCTGTTCCCATAGACAGTAAGACAGATCTTATTCAGGCAATACTATTGAGAGAGTTATATAAGAGTGTTACTACCATGGGGTTTTTGTAGACGGGGAGAGAAATGGGGCCTAATTCTGAATACCAGGAAAAGTGAGGGTTTCTACTAAGGGATTATAGGGTGGTGAAAGGGTTTAGAAAAGGCCTCCCCAAGATGTGCCACTGAGGCAGTTTAGTTAGTATGAAATTAGGCAGTTAGAAACACCTTGGTAGACTGAGCAAAAACAGAACTTACCCATACCAGAACAATCTACCAAGGCAAAAATAGCATCAATCATGCTCTGGGGCAACTAAGTTGTTTCAAAGGTCTCTCCCAGGCTGAGTGGTAGAGCCAGTAGTCTGGAATACATTGTATCCATAGACACCAGCACTCCAACATGCCTTTCCCAGGTAGAAATAAAGGTATATTAACACAAGCTTTTTGCCTTAACTAGTGGGCATCCCAGTTTTGGGTATCCCCTCCTGCTCCGGAGCTGTAATTCTTTGCTTGCTATAATAAACTATCTTCCTGTACAACTCTTTGACTCTCCTTGGTCCATGTATCCATTCCCCGCATACACTAAGGAACAGGATATCCTGCATCACCACTTTGCCACGAGAATTATTTCAGTTGAAAGTAATGGAGACCCTGTGGGCTCAAGACAAACTTTATCTCCTTCTTAAAGAATTGTAATTGGGGGCCTTGCCCATGATAAGAGTTATTACCAGAAATAAATTTTTAGGAGCTATTTGTTTGTCAGGAAAAGCTTCTAATTACTGAACATCTGCTCTTCTTACTATCTTTTGAATTACTCTCCTCCCCTCTGAAACTCCAAGCCCCTATCCCATTCTGTGGCACAAAATGGTATTTATACCTCATTTTCCCTTTCCATAGTCAAACCTCTCATGTATGGGAGGTTTCCATACATATGAAATTAACTTGTTTTTCTTCTATTAATCTGTCTCATATCAATTTGACTATCATATTAGTCAAGAGAACCTTTACAAGGAACAGAAAAATTCTCCTTTCCCAACAATGGAAAATTACTATGCAAAAACATCAGAGATTAGGGGAGATTCTGGCTAAACCAACTAAACAGGCTTCTTGCTAATACTGAACAAAGTACAGACAAACAGGGGAGTCCAAATGTTGAGGCCTCCTTACAAAGGAGCTCAGAAGAGCCTGAGTAGAATTTGGTCAAGAAGAGAATTTTTGTCAAATTTCACATAAATATATTTTTAAGAATTTCCTCTCCTACTATACTGCAAGTTTTCTGAATACCAAAAACTAAACAACAACAACACACAGAAACAACAAACAAACAAACAAACAACAAACAAACAAAAAAATCCCGAAAGAAACAAACAAACAAAAACCACTCAAACCAAAGGTGAGACATCCAGGATGGTCTCCAGTTAGTGCGTCCATCACCAAGCCTCAATCAAGATGTGCTCTGTGTGACCCTGATATCTTTGGATCAATGACCATTGCAATCACTATAAAATTTTCAGGAGATAATAATAGAGGGAAAAGAAGATAACCTAAATAAGTCTTCTCTGCAGCCCCTTTCATATCATGTGGTACAGATCGTCAGCTCTCCTTTCTCTGATTTGAAGTGTTGTTGCCATTGGCAAGCTTGGGCTTTCTCTGACAATACCACCTTGAAAACACTGTCAACTGCATTGTGTGCTGATTCTAGGGTTCTCCAGCGGTTAATAAACAGAAATCCTATTGGGTAATGGTCCTTCAACTATACCCTACTTTTGCAATTTTGGTCTTTCTTCAATGTCAGGTGGCTTAGACCTCAGCTAAATGTCTCTGTGCTTGTACTTTGTGTCTAGGAAAAGTGAAATGCAGTCATCCTCCTGATCTATGGGGGATACATTTTAAGACCCCGTGTGGATGCCTGAAGCCAGGGATAGTACTAGACCCTATATATAATATCTTTTTCCTTTTTACGTAAAGGAAACACTTAATTGCTTTTCTTTGGCATATCCAAATTTCCAGCAAAACCTTTTTTTTTTGCTTTGGGGCCATTATTAAGTAAAATAAGGGTTACTTGCACATACCCGCTGTGATACCAGGACAGTCAATCTGATAACTCAAATGGCTAGTAAGTGACTAACAGGCAGGTAGCATATCTAGTGTGGATACATTAGAGAAAGGAATGATTTGTGTCCAGGGCAGGATAGAAAGGATAGAATGGGACAGCGTGAGATTTCATCACGCTACTCAGAATGGCATGCAATTGAAAACTTATGAATTGTTTATTTCTAAAATTTTGTATTTAGTATTTTTGGACCACAGTTGACTACAGGTAACTGAAACTGCAAAAAAAAAAAAAATTAAACCATGTATGCAAGGCAACTACCGTATTTGGCTGAAACAGTAAGGCACTGGCAAATTGCTTCTTTGCCACTTGGCTGCCCTCAATAAAATGTACTTTACAGTGGAATCACTACCTTTTCAGGTCATTTGGTGCTCAGCAGGAGGTATTAGGGAGAATTCTGGGAAATCAGTCTTTTCTTTTTCTTTTGCTCCTCAAGTGTTCATATCTTGTCAAAACTCTATGCTGCTCTTTTTATTTTGCTACCAATCGTGTTAGCTTAGAAGCCTCTTTCTCTTTTGTGTAGGATCCTTAAAAGTGACACACAATGCAAGTTTCTGACTTTTTTTTCTATCAGACTTCCAAAACTCATGTATAAGAATGCCTTTGAAGGCTTTGAGGCTGATAATTTAAATGTGATTTAATAACAAGCATTATTATTATTATCATAATTTTTTAATCATATATAAAAGCATCATAATTACTTACCATCCCACCTCAACTCAGCCAATCCTGTGTATTAGAATTTTTCACTTGAAACATTTACCACTGGTAGCATTTCCAGTGTTATTCAGGGATCAAGCTGCAAAAGATAGAAATCCATTTCAAACAAGCTTAAGAAAAAACAATGAAAATGTACTAGCTCACCTAACTGAGAGGTCCGGAGATTGAGTTGGCCTCTGAAACTTCAGAAACACAAAATATATGATTTCTCATTTTCTGTCCTTCTCTCTCCAAGATTCTCTAAACGTTTTGTCCTTATTTTCTTCTGCTCCTAGAGAAAGAAGTCTTGGCTGCAGAGAAATGAAGGCAGAAATTATCTGAGTTTTATAAACCAAGAGGAAAGAGAAGGACTCTTAGGAGAGTCCATGAATAATGAGTCCATCTTTGACCAATCACTGTAACAAAAAATGTTATAGTTTAATAGTTATTGACAGAAGGAGCAAGTGGCTGGGGTATAATGATTAGCCATTATTGGGTCACATTCTTACTTCTATAGCCAGGATATAGAGTATCCTGTAGAGTAATACAGCCCAGAAGATGGGAATGGTAAATTCCACAAAGGAATGTGTTTTATTTTGAAAAAGGCATGGTCCAATAAGGAAAAAATGCAATAAAATAAAACAGATATCCATACCACATAGCTTTTCTTCATTTCCCTTGAGATATATACATTTCGATTCAGATTCTTGAAGCAAAACATCCGCTTTCAGAAATAGTCATTTCCCTTTTGTTAACTGTAAAATAAACATATCTCTGGGAATTCAGGTGTCTTATTTTGATAGTTTTGCCAAAGAAAAATAGTTTTAAAGGAACAGTTGGTTGGAACCATTCCTGATCCAAAGTATTTTTTCTGCCATCCTGAGATTCCATCATCTGTAACTTCATTGTATAAGCCATTGAAAGCCCTTAGAGAAAGCCCCATAAAATTGGGATTTTATGACTGGAAAGGATATGCAGGGCCATTAACTCTACCCCCCAAGCCATTTAAGAAATCTATTTTTTAGTGGTCAAGAACTTTTTACAGCCGGCCTCCAGTGATGGCAAGTCCATGATGTCCTAAGGCAGCCTGGCCCGGTGTTGGACATTTCTGATTACTGGAGAGCATTCTGAATAAATTACGAAAAGAAGCAAAGAGTAAATATGTTCTAAATGCTAAAGAGTATTTTCCATAATATTGAAATGAAGACTATTATCCTGTAATCTGTTCTCCCTGATATTGGGGTCAAGTAAATCAAGTCCCTTTCCTGAGACAGCCCTTCATATCTACCTAGAGATAGCTGCATGTTCCCTACGCATCACTTCTGCTTTAAGATAAGCATTGCTACTTTCTTCATTTAAAGAAGCCTGACTCATACCTGTTTAAAAAGAATTTCAAGTTTTTTGAAAACTTCCCAAGACTTAAGGAAAAAAAAAAGCTCTCTCTCTCTTTCTCTCTCTAGAGACTATGCACCAGTGTCAGAAATTTGAAATTATTTGAATTTTTTTGAAAGAAAGGAAAAATGATAGAAACTAGGGAAGATATAAATAGAAGTATAGAAATAGAAGAAGAAAAGTTGCTGTTTTAATTACTTGCTTACTGCTTTTTTTTTTGTCTTTATGGCAGGTAATTTTTGTATAAAGTACTTTTATTCATTACCAGCTCTGAAGATGATACTAATAGCTATAACTCTTATTACTTAGGATCAGAAAAGATTTACTTCGCTTAACCATCACAAGAACCCTGAAAGTTAGGTATGATTTTCTCCATTTTGTTAATGAAGAAAATGAGGCTTTTCTAGAGTAAGAGCATCTTCCAGGGGCCAAAATTGAAATGCAATTATTTCTGATTGTGAAGTTTCTGCTCTTCCCACATGGTCATGGGGGATATAAGAATGACAGCCTGTCACAGGAATGGTTTGACGCTAATCATAGCAGTTCAGGAGACACCCATTTATTCTGCATTCCCATTTATTCTGATACTAGCTACAAAATAGGTAAACATCAATATTATGTTAAGTGAAAGTGTTCAGACACGAATGACGATATATTGTATGATTCCACTTACAGCAATTAAACAGAAAAAACAACTCTGTAATAATAGGTTCCTGGGGCATAGGAATGGGCATGGGCATGGGAATAAACTGTAAAGGGAAATCTTCTGAAGGGTCATGGAAATGTTTGTGGGTTTTTTTTAATAGATTGTTGTTATATTTGCATAATAGTTAAAGTTTATTACAAATTATTGAATTATACATTTAAAAGGAGGAAAGTTTATGTTATGTAAAGTATGCCTCAATGAAGCTATTAAATAAAAAGACCTACAAATAAAAAATGTGAAGGGACTGAATTAAGGAAGTTGTAGAGATTGCACCATGATAATACTGTTCTTTGTGTACCTTGAGATGTTATAGATTATGTTACACCATCATTTTATACATACTAAGAAAAAAATCTCTAATTAAACTATAACGATATTTATCAAATATATGTATATATGTGTATACACAGTACATATATATATATACGTATTTCAAAAGTATTTTTAATTTAGACTTAAATTTCTATCATATATTATAATACGTACAACTACAAAGAGTTCACATTTGCACGAATAATGACAACTAACATATCACCACTGTTTGGTTGACTTAAGACTCCACAGATTGTAAGATACATGCTGATTTCAAAAATAGTAAAACTTCAAAAACATATGCATCTTATACTCTATGATAAACAGTAGATTGAGAAGAAAACCAAAGTCCCAGAATTGCTAATATCTGGGACATAAGTAAGAATCAATTGGTTTAGGACAGAGAAGGATGATGCTTTATAAGGGAGAAATTTGGTAGAAAAAAAAAATGGTCCTAGATGGAACCAGCTAGAGAGGAGCAGGTTAACCTCTGAGAGATCTATGTCATTTTCACGAAATAAGCTCACTGAGGCTGAGCCGATGCCTCACTCAGATTACCTGCCTATTAGCATTCATTGTATGTCATCTCCACAAAGAAGCCATTTCCACTGGGTAGACCTCTCCATTAATATGTCGATACATGTGTATACACCCCACATCTATAGGTTATTTTATTGAAGTGTTACCTACTTATGCTTTTCAAGAGTTGTGAGCTACATCTTAATTGGCATGGTGTCTCTCTTGACAATGGTTTAGAATACACATAAACCCACTCATCCCTGAAACAGAATGTGGAATCTCTGTTACTCAGAGAGATGGTCATGGTACAGAAGAAGAGACTCAGTACCTGTGCTCAGGTGTAACATTCGGATAGCAATACTTACCTCACTTCCACTCATCGCTTTGTGCTTTAAATGAGAAAAAAAAAAAAAAGATAACTAGGTTAAATTGTGAATACCGCCGGTGATAGACAGTTTCTTGAGTGTACTGTAATGAAAGGAATATAACTTTTGAAGGCAAACAGACCAAAATGTGTATCTTATCTTTGACACTTATTAGCTACTTAAACTTGTAGGTGTTATCTCGACTACCAGAGTTTCAGTTTCCTCCTTCTCAACTAAGGACAATAATAACCATCTTTCTAGCATTTTTGCAAGAATTAAATAAGATCGTATAGCAATATACAGTATACTAAACCTCAACTGAATACAGTAAAAGATCAATAAGTCTAATATTCTTATGAAAACCATCGTCAACACTTCTATCATTATTATATCATCATCATGATTATGAGTAATTTATTACTAAGAGGCTAAATGTGAAAAGTGTACTTCTTTGTAGACTTGCTTCTCTCACTGCAGGATCATGCAAAAAGGAAGGCATTTTGACTTGTGGATTATCCTTACTTGGGCAAGTGACAGCTATCTGCTCAAGTACAATGACTGAATGTATACAAAAACCCACCTTACCCCAAAGTACTTTGATTTCATGAAAGCATAGGTGCAACATACTATCTTCAAGTGTCTGAAATGTTTAGCTCATTACATCTGGTTTCTTTATGTAAGGATACTTAATATAAACTATCACTATAATTTTAAACTACAGACATAAGGCACATGACAGCTGAAACCTAGTTTAAGTTTCATTTCTAATTGTATTTTAGCCTGTTATCGGTTCAGCTATTTATCTTATTGTTTGGTATTTCATGTGAAACATCACTTCATCCAGATTTGGTACTTCATTGCAAAAGTTCTTGTTTTCAGGATTGTAGCACCATCTCTCAGACCTTGGCTTTTCTTGACTCTGGTTCTAAAAATATGGACTCAGTATGGAGCTCTATGAGTTCTCCCTTGCAAGGCTGGTTCCAATGTATGCTTTCAATGAGGCTAATATCTATTTTATTTTTCAAAAAAACAAAAGAAAAAAAAACATATATCACAATAGTTCAGTGAAGCTAAACCTGCTAAAACGAAACAAAAACCTTATACTGCAATATGTAAAAAGTGTTATTGTATGTCTGTTTGTATATGGATGTGTCTCTCTCTAAATATATATCTAAGCAACACAGAAACTGGATTGAAATTTGGGTTTGAATTAGAGCTGAGATTTCTCTCTCTTTGAGATTCAGATTGAGTTAGAAATTGCCAGAAATTATTGAATTTTAGCATGTGGTAAAAAAAAACTGGGGAAATTTGATAAGGGTATATTCTAGATAGACTAAAACAGTTCCCAAAGTCAATAGATTTCAAATACAACTTACTCAATATTTCCATTGTAGAATATCAAGTGATTTCTCTTTCTTGTTATTTCAGGAATCATACTAAACATATCTGCATATAATTATTCCATAGTAATTATTTTAGTCACATAACTTATTTTTTTTAATCCTAATAACACTCTTACCAGCATAAGTTAGTATTTTCACTTTTAACAAATGAGGTAGGAATATAAATAGCAAGTCATATTAAAAATCAAGTGCACCATCTTGAGAAATAAGAACAAAGTGGGAGGTATAACGATACCTGATTTCAAACTATACTACAAGGCTACAGTAATCAAAACAACATGGTACTGGCATAAAAATAGATACATAGATCAATGGAACAGAATAGAGAGTCCAGACGTAAATCCATGCCTATATGCCCATCTAATCTACGACAATGGAAGCAAGAATGTACGATGGGGTAAAGATAGTCTGTTCAATAAGTGGTGTTGGGAAACCTGGACGGACACATGCAAGAAAATGAAGCTGGACCACCTCCTTACACCATATACAAAAACAAATTCAAAATGGCTTAAAGACTTAAATGTAAGATCTGAAACCATAAAATATCTAGAAGAAAATATAGGAAGAAACTTCATGGACATTACCCGGAGTAAGATTTTCACTGATATATCCCCTCGCGCGAGCGAAGTAAGAGAAAAAATAAACATGTGGGATTACATCAAACTAAAAAGTTTTTTCACAGCAAAGGAAACCATCAATAAAACAAAAAGGGATCCTACTCTATGGGAAAAGATATTTGCCAATGATATATCTGATAAGGGATTAATATCACAAATCTATAAAAAACTTACTCAACTCAACTCCAAAAAAACAAACAACCCAATTAAAAAATGGGCAGAGGACTTGGGGAGACATTTCTCTAAAAAGGACATACAGAAGGCAAGAAGACATATGAAGAAATGCTCAACCTCACTAACCATCAGAGAAATGCAAATAAAAACCACAATGAGATACCACCTCACTCCAGTCAAAATGGCTATTATCAATAAATCAACAAACAACAAATGCTGGCGCGGATGTGGAGAAAAGGGAACGCTAGTGCACTGTTGGTGGGACTGCAGATTAGTGCAGCCACTATGGAAAACAGTATGGAGGTATCTCAGGAATCTGAAAATGGAACTACCCTATGATCCAGTAATTCCACTCCTAGGCATCTACCCGGAGAAATCCAAAACTCCAATTCAAAAATCTGTATGCACTCCTATGTTTATTGCAGCACTTTACACAATAGCCAAGATATGGAAACAACCAAAATGCCCATCGGTAGATGACTGGATTAAGAAGCTGTGGTACATTTATACAATGGAGTATTACGCAGCCATAAAGAAGAAAGAAATCTTATCATTTGCAGCAACATGGATGGATCTAGAGAACATTATGTTAAGTGAAATAAGTCAGAAAGAGAAAGACAAGTACCATATGATCTCACTTATATATGGAATCTAAAGAAAAGACTATGTGAATGAACTAATCAGAGTCAGTTTTGGGGACGCAGAGAAAAAACCGAGAGTGGTTAGATGGGTGTGTGGGAGGGGGTTGGGGATAAGGGGAAAGGTGAAGGGATTTGGAAGCAGCTGGTAACCACAAGATGGCTTCAGGGTTTTTCTTTTGAAAATTAATTTGGGGAAGGTATTCTATAATGTTGTAAAGATTTTGTTGGGTATCCGATGGACATGCGTCCTATTTGGGAGACCACCTCAGGGATACTGTGGATACCTGATCATGGCATTGTACATCAGAAGCTAAACATTAATGAATGTCAACTATAATTTTATATATATAATGTGATGGTTCAGTGTGAGGTCGGAGGGATAGTGGATGGGGGGAGGGGGGTTCACAGTATGAGGGATATAAATGATGAACGTCTAAGTATTACCTTGTTTTGTACACCTGAAACTAATAAATAAATTAATTAAAAAAAAAAAAAATCAAGTGCACCATAATAACCTAACTTAAGTTAAATATGTTTAAAGTCTCCATTAATCCAAATATCTGTGCCAATTAATAAATAAATGACAAACGAAATCTGTAAAAATTGTTATAATTCTTAGAAATAATAATACTTGATTATTTTTTGGCTTTTTTTGGCTATTTTTTTGGCTTCTCAGTCTTTTACTTGTAAAAAAAATGGAAAAGTTAGATTTAAAAATAAAGGATGAGGAGAGCAGGAATCCTGAGTTAGGCAGGATTACTGTATAAATTATTCAGAGTATCATAAATAGGTATATTTAAAATTAAATCTTCATTACTGGGAACATATTCTTAGTCTTTTATACTTGGAAAGGAAATTTTTAGAAAGAAATTCTTTTCAACCCAGATCAGGAAGTTACTTTCTTCCTCTCATACTGTGTGTGTGTGTGTGTGTGTGTGTGTGTGTGTGTGTGTGTGTGTGTGTGAGAGAGAGAGAGAGAGAGAGAGAGAGAGAGAGAGAGAGAGAGAGAGAGAGAGAAAGAGAGAGAGAGAGAGAGAGAGAAAGAGAGAGAGAGAGAGAGTTAAATATGTTTTTGTTTACTCGTGGTGGTTTGGAGTTTTATATCTACTCCCAACCCTAATTATCTTCTCCTTTGCTTCCAGTAAAGATAGTTGAGATATCTGAAGTAAAGAAAGTGAGATGTGGGTCATCACTAGTAGATCATGAGACAGAAAATTTCTAAAGCCTTCAGCCACGATTCAGTCCAAATAAGGGATTTTCCAAATCCCCTAAGGACAGCCCACACCTGGAGTCGTTTTAAAGAGAGCAACACAGGTAAAGAGAGATGACCGTGAACACAATGATCCAGTAAATGTCTTTTGTATATCTTCATCTCATCTCTTACATAGAGTTTAATTTTGTGCAATAATATTTGATGAGGTGTAATATAGAGTGTGAAATTAAAAGAAAAAAAACTTTAAACCTAGTAACCATTTTCAAAAATTTCGAAAATGTTTGATATAAACTATCTCTTGCTAAGGTGCTTCTCTCTCAATAGAACAGGGCTCTGTTACTTATGAGATAAGTCACTTACTTACCTCTCTAAACCTCAAATTTTGCATTTGGAAAATGTGATAATAATGTCTGTCTGTCAGGACTATAAGTGTTAAATAAGCTAATGAATACAGAATCTCAAAGAATTGAAATAAAACCACAAAGACTAGCTTCCTCAAAAAAGAAAAAAAGAAAAAAAAAGAAGCTTAAGCTTAGCTCCATATCACATACATAGTAAGTACAAAGATGATGAAAGACTAGGTAGCTAGTCATCCAAAATGTACCAATTATCAACTAAATAAAGATATCTGACTTTTACTCGTTTACCAACACTTTTATTTTGAAAAAAATACAATATATGCCAAAGTAGAAAGAGTAATACAACGAACATCCACACACTATTCACCTGATTCACCATTTGGTCATATTAGCTTCATTTATTGACAAATGATAAATGGATTTATAGGTAGGTAGATACATGCATATACATGTAGTCTAGTTTTGCAAAACTTTTAAAAATAAGTTGCAGAGTCTCACTGGAGTGATGTCAGCAAGATGGTATAATAAGTGGTTCCTTACTTTAGTCCCTCTCACAGAAAAAGCAACTAAGAACTACACATAGAAAGAAGACTTTGTGAAGATCTCAGAATCTGCGGGTGAGCTTAAAGTACCTGCTTGGAGCAGAGAAACTGAGAAAAAAAATGCAGTAGAAAAGTAAGAGGGGCAGTTTCACTTTAACCTAAACACCACCCCCCCCAGGCCAGCATGGCACCACACTGAGGACGTCCCCTGAACCTATGGTTACTCCAGTGGAAATAGGAGAGCCCAGTGTGGTCATAGTTTCTGCAGCATTCCAGGACATCTCCCATTAGGTATTGACTCATGGGGATCACTGAGGGAACCACCCAGAGATAGGGTAGGGAACTGGGGCTCACAGCACATTCCTACTGGTGGCTACACCAACACAAAAATCCCAGCCAGCAACTCTACCCATCTGCAGAGCTGAGCTAGGGTCCATGTGGTCAATTAGCTCAGTTGGCAGTTCTGCCTAGTTTGGGTCTTGAACAAGTATGCTTTCCTAGCCATGGATCCTATTCTATGGCTCTGCCCAGACAGGGACGCAAGTCAGTGGCCCCACCCAACTGCTAAGCAAGGCCTCCAGCCCCACTGACCAAAAAGCCGACCAGAGACCCTGTGGAGCCCATTTTGTAGCCCTGCTCTAACAGGGAGCCAAATCAAAGACCCTGGGCAACTATGGAGCCCATTGGGTAGCCATAGAGCCCTTTCTACAGCCCCACTCAAGCAGAAGCCAGGCCAGCTGCTTTTATGAATTGCTGATCCATAAACTCGAGCCCTGCCTGAGCAGTGAGCCTGAACAGTAACTCCTGGAAGCCTCAAAGTAGAGCCTACTGCCCTGCTCTATGGCGGTCAGTGTGTGGCTTCACTCAGGAAGAAAGACAAGGCAATAGCTCCAACCAATCGCAGAGCATACTCACTGGTAAAAAATTGAAAAATTTTCTACTAACACCGAGAACAACCTAAGGGTGTCCACTTTTATCACTACTTTTCACCATTGTACTGGAAGTCCTCGTCATAGCAGTTTGGCAAGAAAAAGAAATAGTCATCCAGATAGAAAAGGAAGAAGTAAATTGTCTCTGTAGATGATGTGATCTTACACGTGGAAAATCCTAAAAACTTCAGCAAAATATTGTTAGAACTAATAAATGAATTCAGTAGAGTTGCAGGATACAAAATCAATGTGCAAAACTAAGTTGTGTTTCTATACACTAATGATGAACTATCTGGAAAACATATAAAGCAACCAGTCCCATTTATAACAGCATTAACAAAATACTTAGGAATAAATTTTTAAAAAAGGACGTGAAAGATCTGTGCACTGAAAACTATACGACATTACTGAAAGAAATTTAAGAACATACAAATAAATGTAAGGATATGCCATGTTCATGGACCAGAATAATTAACATGGTTAAAATGCCCATACCACTCAAAGCAATCTATAGATTCATTGATTAAAGACTTAAATGTAAACCTGGAACCATAAAACTTAAACAAACAAACAAACAAACAAACAAAAAAAAACATGGAGAAAAATCTCCATTGCCATTGAGAAAGTTCTGAGACATTTTTTGACTTGACAAAGGTTTTTTTGGATGTAATATCGAAAGCACAACAAAAGCAAAAATAAACAAGTGAGACTGCAGAAAACTAAATGCTTCTGCACAGCAGAAGAAACAATCAACAAAATGAAAGGCAGACTATGGAATGGCAGAAAATATTTGCAATCCATATTTTTGATAAGGGGTTAACAAAATATAAAAAGAACACATACAACTCAAGAGCAAAAAATAAAAATAAATAAATAATGCAATTTAAAAATGGGTAAAGGATATGAACAGACTTTTTTTTTTTCCTGCTATGTCTCCCAGGCTTGACTAGGTGGCCTTATGTAGTATGTGTCCTGTGGGGCCCAGTGACACAGTATCCCTGGTCACTTGAGCTGGGTGTTCCAGAACTGCCCCTTTTGTGAGTCGTGTGTGCTCTCCTGTTGTAGTTGAGTCTTGATTTCAATTGGCACATAGGTAGGTGGATTGACCTTCAGGCAACTGTTATGGTGATTGGCCACGTCCCCAGCTTACAGGTTGCTGTGTGGGAGCCTTACCCAACTGAGTAGGATTCATCCCAGCGAGCTCTGGTGCCTATTGAGACCACCCTTGTGTGTGCTACTTGTGGGGCTAATTGGGTGGTGTTCTGCTGTGATCTGAAGCCAACCTCCAAGTATGTTGGTTCTGAGACCTCTTATGAGGGACTGTGGTGCAGGCCCAGGTCAGCCACTGCCTGTGACTGGCCAGGGGTTACCTGGTAGGAGCTACAAAGTGATCTGCGGTTGTTCACTGCCTGTGCTAAACCTGCAGACATGTGGGAGAGGCCATGCTGTGAACCAAGGACAGCTGCTACCAGTACCAGGCTTGGGGTAACTCTGCAAAAAGCCATGACACCTAGAGGCCTGCTGTCACCTTCTAGCTTCCTTAAGGTTCAGCCACTGATAAAGCCTCGTGCGGTGCGCAAGTTAAATGAGGCAGGGCGTCAGGGAGTCACTAAAGTGGGAAGAGTGTGGTCACAAGGTTAATGTGGTATCTGGTTTATTGCCAGTGCTGAGCCTGGAGCAACTTACGAAAAGTCTCAGAACACACAGAGCCAGTTGCTGCTATTTATGACCCGTGGACTTGAATAGTTTTCCAAGAAAGAGTGCAATAAGGGAGGGGCTGGCTGCTCCCAGAGAAAGTGCTTGCAGCTGTTTGAAAGTTGGGTGGGGTAGGGTCCCAGCTGAGTCAGCAGGATGAGCAGCAGAGCTCACCAGGCCAATCAGATTCAGATTTGGCTGTAGCTGGGGGCGGGTCCAACATAGTAAAGATGACTTCCACCTGCCAGCTGCATGGGAGCAAGACCTCTCACTGGGAGAATGCCAACTGTCCTCCAGTCCTCCTCTTGAAGCCACAATCCTCAGTCTGCCTCCCGTATATTTCCAAGGACTCCCAAGTCACCGTCCCTCCACTGGAGCCCAAGGTGAGTCCCTGTGAGCTAGTGAGTCTGTGTGCGGGCTGTTTAAGAGGATGTCTGGGTTTCCTGCAGCCCTCTGCCCACCTGAATGGTTGGAATTCCCACTGTGTTTCACAGCCAGATGTTGTGCTGGCTCCTCCTTCCAGCACCGTACTCCAGGTTGGGAAACCTGGTGTGGAGTCTGGGGTCTCTCACTCCCCCTTGGGGAAACCTCTGTGGCTGAGTTATTTCTCCTGATTCTCAACTACCACAGAAAGTTTTGGGGCCCATTTCTCGTCTCCTACTGGTCTGGTCATGGCTTCTTTACATTTTCAGTTATAGGACTTCTGTTCGGCTAGACTTCAAATGGTTCTCCAAGTTGATTGTTCTATAATTTAGTTGTAATTTTAACGTGTTCATGGTAGGATGCAGGCACAGTGTTTGTCTTCTCTGCCATCTTGGATTTCTGACTTTTACTGATTCAATATCTCTATAAAGTAGGAATTGCTTTCCTCAGTTTACAGCTGAGGATCCTAAAACTCAGAGGAAACAAATTCTTCACCCAAAGTCACAGAATAAGTGGCAGAATTAGAAAGTATAGCTTACTTTCTTACTCTTAAAACTCCTTTTTGGAAGCTCTCTCCTCCCTTTCTGTTCTTCCATCTCCCTTCCTAACACAATGTGCCCTCTTACTGCTTGTGAGACATTTAACTTCTCATGTTACTGGCTTAATGCTGTTATTACCACAGTTGTACTCTCCACGAAATAATTGTAATTGTATGAAGTCTCCAATTTGGTAAAATATCTATCATAGTGGAAAGATTTTGCTGTAGGACTGGGACATTTACTTGATGAGACAGTGGGGCAGAGTTGACAGAAAAAAAATTTGATTGCCTCTCAAATGACACAATGCTGATGGAAATTACATTATACAGGACTAACTTGGATTAATATATGGGATTTTATAGAAAAAATAATTCCAGCACACATGTTTGTTTTCTATTCCTTTTAAGAAACTAACATCCATGACCAGATGAAGAAAAATCTGTTAGTACTTCATCTATGCTTTTATTGTGTGTTTGTTTCCTCCTATGTTTCCATTCTCTCCTTTTCCCTCTTCACAGTTCTAATGGCCTTGCCTCCCTTCCTTCTACAAAACTCGAGCTCATATATGATCTAATTTAACAGTCATTTATCCCTTCTTGTGAATGTAACCAAATCAACTTTAGTAGTATTACATTATCTTTGTATATAATATTTCACCTAACATGAGGTATTAATTTCCTATTTATACTTTTACAACATTAACTCAAATTCTGGGAAAAAAAAGGATTATCCCCATTATAAAAATTTCTGGCATCATGAAGTAAATCTGTGTATATAAGTGCTTCTTAGAGATTCTAAAATGATATCTCACAAAGTGACCCCCTATTGTGCTTACATATAAATCAACACTGATTGCTGTCTAATCAGTGGTTGGAAGAGAACTGAATTATGTGTAACTAAAATAATTTATATTCAGTTAATTTGAACCAGTTCCTCTTCTCTGAGAAATATAATAAAATACTACACATTTATACCCTAGTGACATTGGGAAGGAATGAATCATCTCCCTTAATCACTGAATCATTTACCTGTCAAATCAACCCTTCTGGAATAACTCAGGATAGATGGAAACTCTTCTTTTTCTCTAACTGTACATGGAGTCCCTTAAAATAAGTTGATGACTTTGTATTATTTTTTAGAGTGGTTAAGATTATAAACATACAAACACAAGAAATAGAAACTTGAGGCAAATACATGACTAAAAGCAGAAATAACTACATTTTAAGCTTAACCATTTAACTTTCTAGAATATGTTCCAGAATTACTTAAAAAGTTGATAAAATTTTTATCTCATCTTGCCCACATAGACACAGTCTAAGTTTCCACTTTAGGCTGCAACTTACACAATACACCTAAAAATCTAATCCAAGCTCATAAATGCAAAAGATAATAAGAATTTAATATTTACATAGGTGCTTTATTAATATCACCGTGTGTTTTTAAATTAACTTTGCTCAGTATTTCCATAAATTTTGCCTCAAATACAAAAGGAAAAAAAAATCACTCACTTGCAATAACATGACATGCAGATAACAGATGGCTGTAGGGTTTTTTAGAGTAAAAAAGCGTTGAGAATGAGGCATATCATCTATTATTTTGCCTTGCCCTCTTTATCACTTTCAATCTAAACAGAGAAGTGATGTATTACAGGAAAATGGCCCCTTTTGTGACATTTCTGATATGACTATACAATTTCAACACCAGAGTGGTTCATTTTCTGAAATGAATGAGACATACTTTAACATTTCACGAATTCCATGTTTTGGAAATGAATCCTGCTGAAATTCATTAAACTACTGCATGAATTCTAAATATCAGAAATTATAGGTTTTCAATAATAAAAATATCCCAAGAAGTACGCTAAAATATACATGTGTGGATGAAAATGGTCACAGCAGAAATAATTCTTAATTAATAATTCCATGTTCTGCTAATTTTAAAGAAGAAGCTAGTTTTCAATTATGTGTAGTTGATATGGGTCTTCGTGGTAGAATTTCAAAGTGGTTATGAAGACCCTTTTCCAAAATTGTCTTCCCCAAACTGCTTCAGTGGACTTGTTTCTCTTTTGCAGTACCAAATTTCAATTGCTATGACTTATTTTGTGCCTTCCTCCAGGAAATGCAAGTACTAGCAAAGTGACTAGAGTATGAAGTTTTAATAATAATTCCTGGAATTTACTCAAAACTATTTTTCACCTCCAATGATTAGGCCTTGTTTCATACATAAACCAGATTAAAACACAGCTGCTCTGGATGAAGTGGGATTGGAGAAACCAAGCTGTGGTTGATCTCCCAATATTGATCTCTACAGTAGCACTGAGAGTACATATGAGACACAAGGTGTATACTACTGGCCTATAACACCAATTGATGGCATTTTTTAAAATGTAGCATATCTCTACATGCAGATATATGATATTCACTTAAATTGAGGACATGATCTTTCTAGCTGTCTCATGATATGAAGTTCTAGATATACAAAGATGCAATATATACCTGCTTATTTTATTTAAATACATGATTCGTATGGTTCTGAAATGACTTCCCGCTTAAAGCCCCAATGCATACACAAAACTAAAAATAAAACATTTTTAAAACAACAAAAAAAGCCAGATTTTTTGAATAAGAATATTTTTAAGCGTATTTCCTTAAACATTGTAAACTATTTTTACTTTTCCCTAATTAATTGTAAAAATACCCTTATATTAAGGCCATCTTAAAATGAGATTCTGTTGTTTCCAAAGTGGCATGTTATAACCAATTATCATTTTACAGTTGAACTAAAAACCAGAAATAAATAACTGTGGCCCATGGCCAGGCACCCACAGGAGAGATGAATAGTCCTGCCATCTGTCATCCCAATAGGGTCTTCATAAATAGCATCAGACTGTCAGATTTAAACTGCGTTTAAAAAGGGACAGCATGGCAAAAACATGAGAACATACTGAGGCCATGGACATGGAGGGGGAAAGGCAGACAAAATAACTTTTCCCTGATATTATCAAGAGAGAAGTAAGCACACATATTATCCACACCCTGAGAACAGGGCTCATGCTGCTTCAGGAGGAAAACAAGTCTTGATCTAAAATTTTTAGACTTGGCTCTGCTACTAATCATCCAGGCAAAATGAGAAACATGTCGATTCTCTAATCTTCCATTTATTGTTAAATATAAATGGGTGTGAGTGTGTGTGTGTGTGTGTGTGTGTGTGTGTGTGTATCCACGCATGCTTGTGTGTTCAGGCTACCCTGGGGTCTCTTCCAGGTATATTGTTCTGTGATAATAAATAAAATCTGCTTTTCCTGACAGATATTCCAATAACATTTCTGCCTGCCCAAATTGTATTTTCTTTCTGTTGCTAGTTATATATCATTGTGTCTACCTTGTTGTGCTTGTTTCATTAAAAGGTGGTACTGCTTAATGGAATAGAAAAACTGCGTTTATAAATTATTCTAATCTAGAAAAGATGAGCATTCAGCATCTCTGCGTGTATAATTATTCAATTGAATGTGATATTGCAAAATCATTAGTTGAATAAAACAATCAGGTGAACAAGCAATTTCACTGTGTGTCTAGAGAGAGATAAATTTGGTTTAGCACTAGCAGCAATAATGCTTATTGGAAGGACCTTCTAGGTATGTTATATGTTCTATGCATGATAAGTCCTCAGGTAAATGGCATAATTTAATGCTTAAGAACTACCATGCGTCATAGAGTCATTTATTATACAAGTCTTTGATGCTGGATATAAAGAGGAAAAAAATGTATTCATGTGGAGGAGACATTCAGATATAGCCCCTCATTTTCAATTTCTCAAGTCAGCTTAGCTGTGGTTATTAGCATTCTACCTGGCTACATTTCTAGAAGGACTGAGAGAGCATTCTCTGCCAAAGGGTTTTTAAAATGACATGAAAATGTTGAGTTTTGGAAGAATTCTCAGATTCCTGGTGTTTAGGTTGGTTTGTTGTCTCTTGAAAGCCAATGAATTAGTTAGATCACCATTTCTGAATGTGTTCAAGCGAGCGTTGAATATAATTGTGCTCTACGGTAGTACAGCTTTCTTTATCAATAAGCTTCAAAAAACCTTGCCATTTGTAAGGTTCTATAATCCTACAAAGTTTTCATACTATGGAATAAGATATTTTCAGCACGTTCATAGTCTTACAGATGTTTTCCTTTGGTTTTTGGTTTGGATTATCTAAGCACACATCAACAAATGCATAGGATAAAACAATAATTAATATAATCGGGACACAGTAAGAATACACTTGAATCTTTAAATATGTTATTAATCTTGTTTGTTAGTGAAATTAACTAGAAACAAACACACACATAGATATTAAGAAAACATAACTGTAGCAATAGCAAATGTAAACGGGTTTTGAATACATATTTATTATACGATTTTAGACTTTCAATTATCTTGGAAATCCATTTTCTACCTTCCTCTAGGGGGAGTCTTGTACTGTAGCAAGTTCAGCAAATACATATTATTTTCATTGTAAATATTTATTTTCCTCTCTTTTT
Organism: Rhinolophus hipposideros; assembly: GCF_964194185.1. Classification (NCBI taxonomy): domain Eukaryota; kingdom Metazoa; phylum Chordata; class Mammalia; order Chiroptera; family Rhinolophidae; genus Rhinolophus; species Rhinolophus hipposideros. The sequence goes on along the minus strand of NC_138058.1, from coordinate 17,928,373 downwards.
TACACTATTGTTAGTGTTATTTTAGTTGTTTAAACCATATGCATAGGTAAACTACAGTTTTATTATTTTTATGAGAAAAAAGAAATTTTACCATATATTTAAAGCAAAATGAGAATATTGGATCTTGGTTGATTGAGAACAGTGATCTAAGCCAAATTTTTCAACCTTATAGAGAGGAAACTAAAGTTCCCCCAAACAAATGACTAGCCCATTATCACAAGCAAAAGTAAGGAACACAGGAAGATGGGCATCTGACTCTTGGTTCAGCACTGTTGCCAGAAAACTAGGCTCTTTTGCCTAATACTTGGTGAAAAGGAGGCATAAAATTTAAGAGAGTTCCTCAAAGTTCTACTGGAGAAGAATGATAAATTTGAAAATAATAACATATTTTCACTATTATTTGGGGAAATTAAATTGACTAGCTGACTTCGGTTCAAATCTTCACAGAACCCATTTTTTCTACCTGTGTTTACTAACTCTTGATTTTAACCTCAACCTCAAAAACTTGCTCTTTGAACATATCAAAAAGGGAACTGAATGTAATACAATAATTGAATCTATGTAAATATAGCCACAGCTTTTTGTTTTGTTTGTTTGTTTGTTTGTTTGTTTGCTTATCATGTTAACCTGCATACATGATAAATTAACAGGGTACTTTTGGTAATTGCCTGAAACAAAGTAATCTTTCTTTGAGAATTTTTTAAATTGTGGCATATCACTGGGATAAGGTTTTAACACCATTGAGAGCACCTCAAAACATTTGATTTGGGCAAATACTGTGTTTTTCTTTCTTTTCCTTGTTTAAAACCCCTTTCATGGGGTGGTTGGTTAGAGCATGACAGAGCATGATGCTCTTAACAGCAAGGTTGCCGGTTCAATCCCCACATGGGCCACTGTGAGCTGCGCCCTCCACAACTAGATTGAAACAACTACTTGACTTGGAGCTGATGGGTCCTGGGAAAACACACCTAAATAAATAAAAGTTAAAAAAATGAAAACAAACAAACAAACAAAAAAAAACCCTTTCACTGCTCAAATGATAAAATAAATTATTGTACATTGTCTTCAAAAGGTTTTTAAATTTCCTTTTTACATTTATGTGTCACTCCTGAAAAGGTGTGTGAGCATGTTTGTATTTTGAGATTTGTAACTGATTTATCATTTTCCCCCCAATATGTGTTACTAAATAACTAAGGATAATGAAATGACAAGGCCATCTTTTTCCTATTTTTCTTTGAACTATCTGTGTGATATATCAAATTTCCATAGTTCCTGGGATTCTATTCTATTTCATGGGATTATTAGTTTCTTCCTTACTAATACAATATTGCTTTACTTACTGTATTTAAAATTTAATGCATATTAGACAGCTCCTCTTATTACTGGCATGTGATCTTCCATATGAATTTTGAAATCACGTCGTCACGTTTTTTGAATCCTGATTGATGTTGTGGTTTGATTCCTCTAATTTATCATCTATTTGGAAACATTTGACATCTTACTGGTATTGTTTTCCCTTCCTATTAGAACTCCATGGAGAAATTGTACATAGTTTCTCTGTATGGGCTCTGATAATATTTTAAAGTATGTTCCATAAAGTTCTTACTTTCAAAAAATAGACTTATTTTTCCATTTTTGTATTATTTTATGGATATTTTGAATGTGATATTTTCAGCTTATAGCCTTTCATTGTTTTCATGTGAAAATAAGTTTTTATTTCTCTAAGATAAATGCTTAGGAGTCTAAATACTGAGCTGTATGGTTTCATGTTTATTTTTTTCATGTTTCATTTTTCATGTTTCATGTTTTTTCATGTTTATTTTTTCATGTTTCATGTTTATTTTTTAAAAGAAAGTGCCAAATTAAGTTCCATAGGGGCTACATTGTTTTATATTCTCAACAGCAATGCGTTTGTGCTTCAGTTTTACCACATCCTTGCCAGGGTTTGGTGCTGTCATATTAAAAACAAACAAAAAAAGTAGCCATTCTAATCTGTATGTTGTGATATTTCATTGTCATTTTAATTTGCATTTCCCTAATGATATTGAAAATCTTTTCATATGCTTATTTTCCATTTGTAAATCATTTGCACTGAAATGTCTCTTCATATCTTTGACCCATCATCAAATTATTTGATTCCTTTACTGAATTTTGAGTATTGTCTTAGTGAGCTCATGCTGATATAACAAACTACCATAGGCTGGGTGCTTCAAACAACATTTATTTCTCGCAGTTCTAAAGTCTAGGAAGTTCAAGATGAAGGTGTCGGCCAATTCTGTTCCTGATGAGGAATCTCTTCCCTGTTTGCATATGGCCACTTTCTCACTGTGTCCTCAAATTGGGGAGAGAGACAGACAGACAGAGAAAGAGAGAGAGGGGATATCCTGTTCAGGTCTCTCTTCCTGGAAAAACACAAAACAATGATCTCATCATGAGAGTCCCACCACATGGCCTAATCAAAACCTCATTATCCTCCAAGGCCCTACTTCAAAATGCTATCACACGGGCTTAAGGGCTGTGCCATATAAATCCTAGAAAGAAAAACATTCAGTCTCCAACAAATGTTCTCTGTATATTCTAGACAGTAGTTCTTTGTCAGATATGTAGTTTGAAAATATTTTCTTCCAATGTGTAGCTTGTCTTTTTATCCTCTTAACAGAGCAAACATTTTTAATTTTTATGAAATCCAGTTTATTAAGATTTTACTTTTATGCATAATACTTTTGGTGTCAAGCCTAAGAATCTTTGCCTAGACATATATCCTGAAGATTCGCACATATTTTTCTAAAAGTTTTATAATTTTACATTTTATATAATGTCCATGATCTATTTTGAGTAAATTTTTATATAATCTGTGGACTTCAATAGAAGTTTAGTTTTTGGCCTATTGATTTCCAGTTGCCCAGAACCATAGTTGTAAAGGCTACCTTTTTTCCATAAATTACTTTTAGGATTATCAAAAATCAGTTGGGTATATTTGTGTGGATCTATTTCTGGATTCTCTATTCTGTCTCATTGATTTATATGTTTATCTATTGCTAATACCAAGCAGTTTTGATTACTGTAGCCCTAATAAATCTTTAAAGTAGACTGATTCTTACTCTAATCTTCTTTTAGAAAATTTATTCATTCTAATTCCTTTGCCTCTCCATATAATTTTTAAGATAATCTTGCCTGTACCTACAAAAATATATCTCTGGATTTTACTGGAATCAATTTGTGGAGAACTGTCATCTTTACTATGTCGATTTTTCTAATCTATGAACACTCTATGAATCTCCATTTATTTAGATCTTTGATTTACTTATTATTTTGTATTTTTTAAGTATATAAGCCATATATATGTTGGCTTAGACTTATACCTAAATATTTCATCCCGTTTTAGCAATTTTAAGTTATTTTCTACTTTACATTTCATTGCCAGTATAAAGAAATACAACTTATTTTTGTATTTTTAGTTTATATTTTGTAACCTTGCTGAGCACTGGCTAGAATTTCCAGCAGTATATTGAATAAGAGAGATTCAAGTAGACCTTATTGCCTTGTTCCTGATCTTAGGGAGAAAGCATTTATTCCCTCACCATTGTGCATAAAGTTAGCTGTGGATTTTCATAGATGTTCTTTATCAAGTTTAGGAAGATCATTACTATCCCTATTATTCTGAGAGTTTCTTTATCATGGACAGGTATTACATTTTGTCAAATGTTCTTTTTGAAACAATTTATATTACCATGTGATTTTTCTGTTTTAGCCAGTAAATATGGTAGGTTACATTGGCATTTTGTGACTATTGAACTAGCCATGTACCCCTGGAATATAGCTTACTTGAGTATGTTATATATTTGTGTTTATGTACTGCTGATTTCAATTTGGTAATATTTTGATATAGACTTATGTATTGAAATTTATGAAGAATATTGGTGTGTAGTTTTCTTTCTTTTCTCCCCCTGCCTCTCCTCCTCCTCCTTCTCCTTCTCCTCCATTTTGTTCTTCGAATTGTCATTGTCTGGTTTTGGTATCAGGGTAATACTAGCTTTTCGTAAAATAACTGGGACAGTCATCGCTTTTCTATTTTCTGGAAGAGATTATATGTAGAATTGGTGTAATTCCTCTTTAATTGGCTTATAGAATTCTTTAATGATACTATCTGTGCCTGGATTTTTTTTTATAGAGTTTTTCAAATTATGAATTCTACTTCATTAATAGTTATAGGTGTATTCAAATTATCAATATCTTCTTAGGTATGGTATTTTGTGTTTTTTTAGAGAATTGATCCATTTTATCTAAGTTGTCAATTTTATGGATATTGAGTTGCTTGTAATTTTGAGTTGCCTTATTGTCTTTTTGATGTCTGTGAGGTATGTAGTAATATCCCCCATTTCATTCCAAGTATTGCTAATTTATGTCTTCTTTCATGTTTGCTGGGCTTGCTAGTTTTGCCCATTTTCTTCCTTTTTTATTTTTATTTTTTAATTTTTATTGGGTCTTATTGGGGAACAGTGTGCCTCTCCAGGGTCGATCAGCTCCAAGTCGTCGTCCTTCAATCTAGTTGTGGAGGGTGCAGCTCAGCTCCAAATCCAGTCACCATTTTCAATCTTTAGTTGCAGGGGGTGTAGCCCACCAACCCACGAGGAAATTGAACCCGCAACCCTGTTGTTCAGAGATCGTGCTCTAACCAATTGAGCCATCCGGCTGCCCTTGCCCATTTTCTTAATATTTTTGGACAACTAGCTCCTTGTTTTATTGATTTCCTCCATTGTTTTTCTGTTGTCAACTCATTAATTTCTGTACTTATCTTTATTATTTCCTTCCTTCTACTAGTGTTGGGTTTATTTTACTCTTCTTTTTCTAGATTCTTAAGGTAGAATCTTAGGTTATAGATATCATTCTTCTTTTCTAATGTACTCATTTCCTGTTATAGGTATCCCTCTCAACACTGCTTTAGCTGTGTCCCACAAATTTTGATGTTTTATTTTCATTTTAATTCAGTTCATGTGTATATTTTTTTATTTTCCTTGAGGTTTCCTCTTTGGCTTCTGGATGAATTACTAGGATGTTGTTTGATTTCCAAGTGTTGGATTTTTTTCCTATTACCTTTCTGTTATTAATTTCTAATTTGATTCCAATATGGTCAAGCGAGATTTGTTCTATGGCCCAGGGTGTATGTCTGTCTTGACATATGTTCAGTGGATACTTGAAAATAATGTGTATTCTGCATTTCTGGTAGTAGTAATCATGAGCTTTAAAAATATTGAACGTCCTGACATAGTCATCCCACTTTTATGAATATACCTTACATAAATTATCACAGATACTCATAGAAATTTATATTCCACAACATTAAGCATCCTGATACTTCAGAAATGTGCAACTCAATTTTATGTTGGTGACAATTGTGTACATCTATACCCAACTTTGCATGTAATGATGTCATTGGTGGCTTGAAATCAGATATGATGGGAGTTGTTACATCATAATAATGGGAAACTCTACAAATCACCTCCCATCCCCTGATGGAGGTTGTTAAAGGTTTATTAGGACTCCATTTGGAACAATTAGTAAATTATGTAACATCTATAGGAATAGCACTGGGAAGCAATAAAAAAATGTGTTTCTAAGCAATATTTAATACAAGAAAACTCTTAATAAAGAGGACTCCAAGTCCTTGCAATTTGTTCGGTCCAAACAGCACTGTCCTGAGCAGTGAGAATGGAGCCACTCTGAATAGTTGGTGAAGATGCTAATGGACATATAGCTGTGCAGCTCTGATTGGATAGGGAAAGTCTCAGTCCTGTTGGTTAAAATACAAGTCCAGAAACTCCTTTGTTAGGTCTGGCTCAGATGGCAGGTACACTGTGCAAGCAGGTGATTTAGTGCAGGAGGCAGGCAGCTTAATGCAGGCTGCTTCCTGAAATATTGTTTGTGTTTGAGGCTGCTGTTTAGAAATGGATGTTAGACTGTTTTTAAATTTAATGCAGTTAACCACCAGAAGTCCTTCTTGGAGGGTATCTTCTTTCTTGGGTTCTACATCACCAAATCTTCCGTGTCTGGTGCAATATATCTGCTACCTGTCACTGGATGTACATGCCAAAGCTGTCACTGCAATATATCCCCACTATGCAAGCTACCGTGTGGTTTGAAGTTCGTGTTCTAATGACCCAAACTGGCTATCTTCCCATGACATACAGCTAGTTCTATCTTCTTTCATCCCATACTCATCCCTTCTTTGCCCAATAGTACCCTTCAGTGTCAAGGTGTCAATCTTCTCTTGGCTAAAAACAATTTGTCTTTCTTACATACTTTGCCCTGTGTTGTTTCTAGTGTTATTTTATAGTTATTTAATTTTTTGCATTGTAACTCTTGAAAGGACTGTGCCATCTATTAATCTAGATTGTAAACTCATAACAAATGAATATTACTCGCTACAAATGAATATTAATATCTATCAGTATAAATGATTAGAAAAGTGTAAGACAAAAATGCTTTTATGATGCATAGCTGATTAGTGGTTCATCTGATATGTAAATCTATACATTTACACATATATGTTTTTAAAAATATTTTTACTCTATTTTTGTATGTTTCTTATTTGTTTGTATAGTAAAATGCATAAGTATTTTGTGAAAATCTTCCTGAAATTAGCAAATACTAAATATTATTAACTTTTAGATTTATTGCAGGAAAGTAATATTATTCAGGCTTTCATGTACATGTAAAAGGAATACGATCATATCAAAATAAATAAGAGAAATATATAATAATAAGACAAAAAAGAAAGTATGCTATAAAATAAATAACATCACCAAGAGATGGTTTTGTTTCTTTCTTCTGTTTTTGTCTTAACTAATGCTAAAACATATACTGTGAAAAATAAGGAGATGAGAATGGGAAAAAAAACTCAAAAATTGGCTTCATGGTATACTAAGAAAGAAGACTAAGGAAGGAACCAGTGAGTGCCAGGGTCACTTCACTTTCCCCTCAGACAATTTTATCAAGATGTTAAAAAGAGGTTTAGTTTACTCTATGTTTACATAATAGAAAACTAAAATAGATATTGGACAGACATTTAGTAAAAACAAGAAAGAAAGGAGTATATACTTGTTTTTTGAAAGATTACCTGTCAGTGAATGGTTTTGTACTAAATATTTACTATAAGTGTATAATAGTGTGCAATATCCTGAAAACATTGCATTACATGGATCCTGATCTTTCCCTTTAAAGAATTTATAATCTAGATTAATAGATTGCATAGTCCTTTCAAGTGTAATAATACAAAAAAATAAATAACTATGAAATAATACTAGAAACAATACATGGCAAAGAATGTAACAAAGACATTTGTGAAGACAGACAAGTACTCAATAAATATTACTTATTTGAAAAGATACCAGATAACAAATGTTTAAAGAAGGGAGAGAACACCATTGACTGGAATGATTAAGTACAACTTTTAGGAGAGGTAAGATGTATTCTGGGCATGGAAGGATGGTTATAATATGGATAGGTTAGGAGTATAAAGGAGAGGATGTGTAAATATTGTTATACAATGTGAAGTACTAAAACAGCAGTGTGAAAGAAGAGATAGAGACATATTTGGTTTATTTATAGGAATTAGGAGGAGTATTAAAATAGAAGAACAGAAGAAAGCTAGTTGCTTACAGAGTTTCGAGGGATTTGGGGACCATCACAGTAAATAAGTAGTTCTCCTAGATGTTTATTTCACTGGCCCACAGTTTTTTCATATGTGTAACAAGGGAGTTAAAATGTATAATCTATAAAATATTTTGTTGTCTCTGCATTATATAAAGCTGTGATTAAGTTCTGGGAGAATTCTAACACTGGGGTAGTCAGTGGATTTGGTGCTGTACCTGAGACTTTTTAGGATTGTGAGTGCTACGTCGTTTCAGGTTTAAAAGAATAGAATAGGAAGTCTCTCTTTGTCTTGAAGACATAGACTTAAAATTTACTTAAATTCACAAGCTGAAAAAACATAATACAACTCATACTTTTCCCCCTTAATCTTGCCTCTGGGGGGAAAAACGTCCTAATAATGTTTATAGTTAACAAATCAAATAAAAGACAATGACTAACTCGTAATGGCTTTTTGAATGATTACCCACAACTGTAATGAGTAATTATGTCATTTGCTGTACTGGCACTCATAAAATTAATTGTGGATTTTGAAGAAAAAATATATATGACATTACTGTGAAGAAAAAAGAAAGGTAGGAGAGGTAGTCTACTAATGGGGAATTGTATGCAGTTTGTATGATTATACTTCCATGAGCTTGCCGGTATTAGTCATTTACAATTATTGGCTCTACTTTAGTGTTTTAAAGCACTATTTTATTGAATTCAGTTGAATGTGGTCACCATAAAAACTGCAGTCCAACTGATATTTAATACAGGTCAGAAAAATCAGTCCACATTAAGCTAAAGACATGCAGTTAATCAATCAGTGGTAAAAGAAGACCATCCATGTGGCCATTCCACATTTTAGAAATTGTATTTTTGATATTTAGCATAATGGAAGTTGTATGTTGGCAAAATTTAAATTCTAAATGTATACATGGCATATTTCATTGTCTAATATTTTAGTAAACATTTGTTACTCATCAATATAGTGCTGCAGATGATTAAGTATGAAAATGACTACTTGGTAAGCAGTAATGAATATACACAGCCATAATTAATTTTTCCTTTTTTTTCTTGGTAGTATCATGTTCCAACAACACAACTCAATTCTAGTTCACAATCTCAGAGAATGCATTTCTAAAACAACCGGCTGGATCATGAATGTTGGGCAGTCTGGACACTGCTGTAGCTGTAGGCCCAGACCTACAACATTAACAGAATTCAGATCATTATACTCCAAATGTTCTTAAACCTTCTCAAATGGAAATTATCCCATTAATTACCAAATTTATCTCTTCAGATCTTGTCACTCACAGCACTAACAAAAAAAGTTGGCAAAATTAACTCTTTATCATCTGGAAACATTCATATACCTTGGAAGAGTGAGTGATTTCTCAATGTGTTATCTGTGTTGGTTCCAGGTATGTGTCCTCCTCTAAAGTCCCTCTGTAATGATATTAGGAAGGATAACTTGAGTTTTAGACAGGTTTCCACTATTTTCCCATGAGCAAACAGGATAAGTAGATACTTGTTTCTCTGCTTTCTTCAAAATATATCAAAGGGAAATGAAACATCTTGAGAATTAGAAATTCTTCTTCTAAGGTCATTATCATTTTTGTTCTATTGTTTTATCAGACATCTAATTCTTCTATAAGGCAAATATCCAAGAATGACAAATGAAAATAAGGAGAAAAGTTGTTTTGTTTTTAATTTTTGTTCTTTTTTTTCCTTTAAAAGAAAAAAAATCTGTAAAGATTACTGGAATAATGTCACTCAATATTGCAGTCACTTTTCAGATTTTGTGCCCATACAACTTTGTTAGATTTTTTCAAATAATCTTCTGTTTATTTAGATACTAATTTATTTTAAACCACAGGTCTTCACAAGATTTTCTTGGAATTAATAATTACAAAATATAATTATGACAAATACAGAGGTTCAAATGGTAATTTAAATAAGTACTCATGGTGTTCCTGTTCAATAAGCTAAAGACATCTATATCCAGATATACCAAGAGCTTTTATCATTAAAGAAAATGTAAATAAGACCTAGATGTAAAATAATGTAAACTGATTCAACTATAAAGACTTTGATTTGAAAAAAGATCAATCTTACAGCGAAGGATTCCCACTGAATGTGACATTGAAAACTGTTTCTATGGATGGGACTAGGCATTACTCATGTACCCAAATAGAGCGACCAGGATCATGAATATTAGACAATTGTGTACTAAACAGTTACTAAAGGAACTCTTATAAATCATTAAAACAGGATGTGGTGTGCTATGTCAAACAAGTAATTTGTTCGCAGACCTCTTTTCCTTAGTCATAGGACCCATATTATCGAAACTGCATGTTATAAATTCTACTAAAGAACAGATAATAAAAAACTGGGCTTCCAAAGTTTTTTTTTTCTTTCCCAGTTTAAATTTACCTCTTTGTAACTATGAGCAAGACTATTCACCCTATCTTTAGTGTGCCTCTATGAATTTTACATATTGAAGTAAACAAAACAATTGTTGAATGCCTATTATGTTGCAGGAACTATGATAGAATTCGGAGATATGGAAAAATAAACAAAAATTTTTTAATAGAATTTCCAGTACAAATGTGGGGAAGAGTTATTACAAATAGGTTATAATAAAGTGAAATAATTGTGCTGTGTCATTTGTAATAATATCTTGCATTTAGTGAGGTCTTCCTATTGCCCTCAATTTCATGCTTTATCTCATCTAATTCTCATAAACAACCACACCATATATATATGTGTATATGTGTATGTGTGTGTGTATATATATATATGTATATATATACACATATATATGTATATGTATGTGTGTGTGTGTGTGTGTGTGTGTGTGTGTGTATATATATATATATATATACATACATATTCTTTTATGTAGGCTTTACAGATAATGAGATACATGCAATGTGTAGAACCAGGAACTAATGTAGCCAACTCTCAGAGTCAGTAAGTGGAATATAATCAAATGCAGTCTGTCCAAATATAAATTCAGATTTCTTAACCATGTCCACTTCCCGTAAGTAGAAACTGATTCAACTTAAAGAAATCAGGATTTTACTAAGAAACTAACATTAGACCTGAAACTTTATAGATAGTTGAGGAATAGGGGAGGGAATTACAGACCAAAGAAATAAAAATTAGAAAGGCACCAATGCATGTAAAGCATAACGTAATCAGGTAAGACACTAATTTAGCATGTTTAACATAGAATTCTTTTATTTTTAATTATTTTTTTTCCCCGTATAAACAACCACATTTTATTTTTCGTGTTCTGGAGGCTTGGCAGTCTAAGATCAAAGTGCAGGTAGATTCCATGTCTGGAGAGTTCCTGCTGCCTAGTTCATAGATGGCAGTATTTTCCCTGTACCCTCACATAGCAGAAGGGGCTTAACATAGACTTCTGAACAGCAAGAGATGAGGTTAAATTCCAAAGAAAGGGAATAAAGTATCTCACAGACCATGCTATGGGTTATGACTTTATTCAAGAATCCATGAAGTTGCAATAAATAAAAGAAAGTAAATCATAGTAAATAATGTGGGAAGTCACATCATCAAATCAGAGTTTTTGAAAGATAATGTTGATACACAGGTTAGAGTAAGAAAACTATTCAGAAAGTTACTTTAGTAAGAGTAATTAGAAGTCATGCAATGAATACTTTCAAGGTGGTATTATTGACCAGAGAACCTAGGAACAGCCAAATATCTGTCCCAGTTCACATCATATTTTTTCAGCAAAGGTTCGGGAAAAATATTATACTTCAATCAATGAGACTATTGGGCCAGGATTATACTGCCCCCAGATTAGGCATCTGAAATCATTTTTTAAGCTTGCCACTTTGTTTTTAGTTTTCCTCCATTCTTTTTAATCCATCGTGCTTATTTTGCCCAACACATTTTTTAAAAATCTACTTAAGAAGGTAGAGCGATTGCCTAGTAAATCAAGTAAAAATTCTGCATAGCTACTCTGTGTATCTAGCCCATGCTTAAATTCCATTTTCTCCCAGGAAGCTGTCTTGCAGCATTTAGTCAATATTTTTCCTCCCACACTCTGCCTGTGTCCATGCTGATTGCAAACCTGGTATTACTTTTTTCCTCCCATTCATGCAGCTAATATTTACTCGTTCAGCCTGGAGCTGCACTCCCATCAATTCCATGAAACCACGTCTTATTACCCAAATGTATGAGCCTTTTGATGCTGAAGTTCTATTATACCTACAGATGATCACAATTTAACACTGAAAAATTCCATGTGCATTTTTATAATGCAGACCAACTAAAACGGAACCTCAAATTTCCTTCCAGTTCTAGGATTAATTGTATCGTGTATAATATTATCAGTAGGTGGGAAAATAGTTTAGTATTGGAATACACAACTTAAAAGTCTTTAAAACTCTGATCCTTACACTTTTGCTACATAGCAGCTTTTGGTTCACGTGGTTTTGGCTTTACTGAACATTTTGGAATTCACAGAACATTCCAGACTTTCTCCAGCTATTTCATTTGAACTGAAAATAAAACTCACTTCACAGGGTAGGGGGGTCACAGGAAGACACCTTTGGTTGGAGATAATCAATAATCAGCTTTGACTGCTACACATTCTTTGGAAAATGCAGGCAATTGGGAAAGGGTTAGGAGGAGTGAAAGGCACTGAAAATCAACAAATTAATAGAAATACTTTCTCACATTCATTTCATATCCTCACAGACATCCCGTACTAAATATGGGCAGCTGGTATCAATAGCACCCCTATTTGTGGATGGAGAAAGTGATGGTTGCGCTTTCTTACCAGCGTTGGGCTCTTACAAGCACTGCTCAATGCTAAAATTGCAAAGGTTTTGTGTGGTGTGTTAAAGTGAAAAATTTTAATAGCAACCCATTAGAGGAAACAAGACGTGGTGGGAAGAAACGTTTAAAACAACAAAATATATACCTACTGACATACAGACAAATGCCAGTATTCTGACTGATATAGGTCTAAGGACATCAGGAGTCATGTGGGGCCACCCGCTGCCAGGAAGGCAGGATGATATGTCACATGCAGGGCACACATGATGTCTTCTGACTGAATCACCTCTTAACCATCTATAATATAACTTGATACTGAAGCACCTGTGGTCTTAAGACAGCTGTTTATTGTATTTGACTTTCGTTTCCTGCATGCTCTTATGTGATTCTCTATTCATGTTAGTCTGTTTATCATTAAGATCTCAGCCATCATATTAAGCTGATATTTTGCTCTTGGGTTTCACACATTCCTTGCCATATATATGTTTTTCCTCACCCAAACCAGAATTCATCCCTTGCCCTAGTCATTCATCCAGGGTATGATGAAAAAGAGTTCCAAAACCTAAGATACTAAACATGTAAATAATGTTAAGAATAATATAGTTATTGATATAGAGTTGATTTTCATATTTTAGTTACCATGTTTCTCCAAAAATAAGACCTAGCTGGATCAACAGCTCTAATGCATCTTTTGGAGCAAATATTAACATAAGACCCGGTATTGTATATTATATTATATTATATTAATTATTATATTATATCATATTATATTACATTATACCCAGTATTGTATTGTATTGTATTAATTTATATTATATTATATTATATTATATTATATTATATTATATTGTATTGTATTATATTATATTATATTATATTATATTATATTATATTATATTATATTGGGTTTTCTATTAAAATAAGACCAGGTCTTACATTAATTTTGTCTCCAAAAGACGCATTAGAGCTGATGGTCTGGCTAGGTCTATTTTCGGGGAAACATGCTATGTTCTATAAAGTCCCCATGAACACTGAATTATTGTACTGAACCGTTACCCCTATGGGAAATACGGAGTTAGTTTCTTCTGAGCCTCTAGTCACAACATTTTCATTGACCAATCAGTACATAACCTTGACTTATGTGTATTTCAGTTTAAAGACAGATTGTCTGATATATATTTAGATAATATATATATTAGACAGCACTTTAGCACCTAAACTTGGGGCCATTTGAAATAGCAAAATCACCAAAAAAAAAAAGAACAAAGATGTGAAAAAATGTGATGTCACTAAACAGAGCACTTGTTTACCTTATGAGAGCCAAAATCACAAGGCAGAGAACAGCCATTTTTTACCTCAGTTGGGAACATGTGTACTGGGTGACTCAAACAAGTTTCCCACTCTGAACATGTCTATAAATGATTACAAAATACTACAGCTGTTGATTTTGGGGTTGCAAATAAATTTTAGTGAGTAGATGAAACCACAAAGATGGAATCCATGGCTAATGAGAATGGACTGCATATGGAAGAGTATGGAAGAGGAACACATTTGGAAGAGAAGTCAATGGTTTCATCTTAACATATTGGAATTACAGAAGTTATTTTGGACAGTTTATGAGACAAGTTCCCAAGTAAGAGAGTAAAAGAGAAAAAGGTTGGGATCAGTTGTTATAGCAGATATAACTGACGATGCACTAAATTATATATGAAAGTCATTTAGAGGAAAAGATTGAAATTTAGGCAAGGAGAACAAGTTGTGCTAAGATATGAGAACACCAATCAAGCATCTTAATTACTTTCTTAAAGAGAAAGTACAATATTTAGACTGTGAAGCTTGTCTGTGTTAATAGATAGTGATCAGAACTGGCAAGAAAAATGCCCTATCTAAATTTATTAGGCTTTTATAATTATTGGTTTGCAGTCTGCATCTTTACATTTTCTCTACCATTGTCAGTAAATCCATTGATGTTTCTCATTTTCAGTATGTTTTACACACTTTTTCTGAATATGGCTGAAAACTTTAAAGTATTTTAGCCACTCAGTCTAGTTCAACTACATGTATGATGGGGCTTAACATTAAATTTATCTGTATTAATTATCCTAATAATGAAATCAGTGTTTCCATTAAGCCTGGTGATTTTACTATATAGCTATGATGTTATGTATGTCAGAATTCCAAATCTCAAATCTCAAGGCTTGGATTTCTGATTGCTCCCTGGATTCTTGGATCTGTTCTGAACTCTTTAGTGCTTCCATTCTCCCCGAGCATAGTGTGGGTGGCTGGTGTCATAACACCAGCTCTTGCAGCAAGCCCTACCTTCCTATCATGACATCCAATATCGCTAGCCCCCTAAATTCTTTGCAGTGATATTATGCTTATCTTTAGCATAGGGATTCTCCATTACCTAATGTAGGACCCTTTGTTCTTAATAGTACATGCTGTGATGGAAGACTGCTGTAACCTTCAAACATTGAAATTAGGCTGCCAAGCTACAACTGTATTTTTACTCCAAAGAGCCCTTGCAAATCTCTCAGTGCCCATCTCCTGAATTCGGTACACCGATACCAGCCATTTGCTTCAAAAACAAATCCTAAGATAGAAAATAAGCAAGTCCACAGAACATGTATAGTACTTTGAATTCTATACTGTAGTTCCAAATAGTAAAAATCTACCATTCATGCTGACGTTTTGCATTGGTGAGAATAACAATGGCTGAAGAGCAAGTGAGATTTGTGAAAATCTCTAAATTTTAACAACCTTCACTTTCCCAGGCCTTTTATAACCACCTCTTTAAGGTAGTCCTCTTTATACCGCCTATCTCACTCACCTTTCATTTTTATTTTTTGACACTATGTGATCTAAGGTACTCATTAGTTTCTGGCTTTCTGATCACTTTGTCCCTTTCACAGGATGCTTGCTGACCAAGTCATGTTTCATAATCTCCCCTGATCAGCTAAATATATCCCTGCAACTTTGCCTTCCTTTATCTCTTCAACTATCTATCGTCTCTCTCACAGTAATTGTCTATAACTACATTGCATCCATTTCCAACAACACTGCCCTAAATGTGTACTTTTACATGGTCATCAGAGTTGGGCTAGCAGCATTTTATCCTATCTATTCTTGAGATCCAATATATGGAAATCATGCATTCCTAATGAAGAGTTTGCTTACTGTCATTAGCACTCTTTTGTGTTGGATCCGATTTTATATTCATGAGATCAACAGGGCATCAGTTCCTCCGCGCCTTGATTGCTTCACTTTGTTTACCACTCCATCCTTAATCTCTCACCTCCTGCCCAAAGCCTGCCACTTTGCACTGCTCAACAGTCGTGCAAAAAGTGCATGCACTTGCCTAATGCATTCCATCCTCAATTGGCACTTTGCTGTTGTAAAATTAACTTTCTAGATCATTTAGTAAAAAATACTTGTCAGTGTAACCTCATGCTGTCCTGAACTTCAGGCTCTCTCTAATACTAATTCTTCTTTTCCCTGGTCCTTAATTATTAAAAAGACAACATGATAGAGGACAAAATACACTGCTTAAGCACGAATCCTATTTTTATCAATCATCCTTTCTTGGTACTAACAAAATTAGAAGAGTTTTATTAGCTCATTCTAAGATGGGTAGTCCACGGTTCTAGAACATTCCTTCCAGAAGTGTTACTAAGATTATCCAGTGGATAACCAAAGTCAAAACCATACATAATTAAATATACATTGAGGTCTTGTATTTTAAGCCCATTGAGGTAAATATACATAATGTATCTGAAACTGTATCGAAACGTACCATGTGTTTTAACAGCTTCACAAAACTGCAACATATTTGGTAGGTATTATCATCTGTTTTTACAGATTATACAACTTTCACTAAAAGAAGTTACATAATATAATGTTCATACAGATAAACAACACTTGGTCTGTCTGAATCCAAACTTCATGCTTTTTGCAGATTCTCCATATATCCTTCTATTCCTGGATTTAGTCCCTGATTGGCAAAACTGTGAATAATTATACACTGTTGATGATCAGTCTTAAGTTATTATTTAAAAAGCCACCTACCACAATTATCTTTATATAGCGACTATAAATATGCTCTTAAACTTACAAATGTCTAATTTAGCTAAGCTGCCATTATACAATTAATTTATTATCCCTATTATATATAATAACCTAATAATATGGCATATTAATTTACATTAAGTTAATAATACAACTTATTAGTCTTCTACTGATTTGATATTTTTTTTTAATATTGGCTTCTCTATCTATTTAATCATTTCAAATATTCCAATAGTGCAGGCCGATCCTCCAGACTTGGTGAAAGCTAGCTAATACAGAGACATACTAATAGACTGCAGCTGGTAAGATTCCTCATCTACACTTTATCTGAACCTTATAGATATCCAATATTTCGAGTCAGGCTTTTGTATGCCTACTGAACAATAAAATAGTGTGTACAAGCATGATACGCATCTCTGTTCATTCTCAATTACACACCAAACACTTCTTGAGTATCTGTATGTACCAGATACAGTGAGTAGTGCTGAAATATCCACAGAGGCATTTGAACTCATTACCTTCAAGCCTCATCTGCCAACGTCATTTAATTTTGTCAATTCTCTCTCTAACTTAATAGTAACTAGAAAATAATGTCTTAGTAAAAATGAAAACCATCAGAGCTATGACAGATTCTTCTCTTTCTCTAGGTCCATACCGCATCTCTCTTGACTTTTCTGCTACTGAAATTGTTAATTTGTTTGTTTCCACAAGAACACTATGAGCTCCTTTAAGCTAGAAATATCTTCTTTGTATTTAGTACTGTGGATGGCAATGATGTATGTTCAATATAATTGTAGAACTAAAAGGAAAATTATACATTCTCAAAAACCAATGAAATAATCTATACACCGATAAACTATTGTAGAAATGATTGTAACTACCTTTATTTACTTCCTCTTCATTCTTTTTGTAAGTTTTTCAAACTCACCTTTAAAAATTCAGATCTGATTGAAATAAAGACTGCTAGACTCCAACTATCTTTCCAATCCCTGCTTTTTCTTACTAATAGAACTCATATATTATTGTAACAATTCCCCAGCCAAAAACAAATAATACTAATGCATCTGCCACCTTCCCACATGGTTTTGAGTCGTCATGTGACTAGCTAGGCAATGACATGTTAGTAGAGTTATTCTAGGTAAGTTCCTTAACCATGTTTCCATTTTTAAAATCACATTTAGAGCTCTGGAAAAAATGATGAATCAATCATGAGACAATTTAGAGAACGGGAGGCACTATTATGCTCAAAGGAGCCTGAGTTCTTGATGATTATCCAGTTGCCATTTTAGATTTGGGCTGCATGAGAGAAATATAAACATTAGTTTATTTTAAACAATTCATAGATACATATTTTCCTCAAAAATTTGATTTATCTAATTGATTTATCTAATCCTGAGTGGGCACAATGAATCAAAATTAAACTGATTTATCTAATCCTGATTTATCTGAATCAAAATTAAACAATAGACTTGCAATAGCAATTATTAATAATAAATGTAAGATAATATTTTAAGAATAATAAGGAGTGAGTATCACTAATGACTGTTTTGTAAACAAATAAATACACAGTGAATACATTGGGTAATTATTTAATCACAATGTGAATACATTGGGTGTACAGACAGAATCAGATGGAAAGACTATTAAAATAAGCACACAGTTAAAATTTGTATTTACTTATATATGTAGTTGCTTGGAGACACTGGCTAATAATCTAATTTGATTTATAAAGTAACAATAAACCAAAACCAACATGGGTTTCCAGAATGCTAGCTGCCAAAAGAAATCTTTAAATCATGGAATTAATAAGGTCTCATAAGATTATCTTACTTTGTAGACTTTCCGAACATTATCAGTACAATTAAACTGATCTTATAAAGATTCATGGAATAAACATATTCTGAACTTGTTAGATATCAAGAATATTGAATATGTATTACTCAAGAAGATATGGGTGATGTCACTATACGCTTATCAGAATGGATATGGTTACAGCCAAAATTAAAGGGAAAAAAAGTAGACAATACCAACTGCTGTTAAATATGCAGAACAATAAGACCTCTAGTTAGGTTGCTCGTGGGAATGCAAAATGGTACAGCCACTTTGAAAAAGAGTTTGAAATTTCTTAAAACATTAACTCTTCACTTTACATATAACAGTGAAATTCTAATCCTAGGTGTTTACCAAAGAGAAATCAAAACTTACATTTACCAAAAAAAAAAAAAAAAAAAAAAAAAAGAAAAAAAACACAAAAAACTTCTATCATGAATTTGTATAGGAACATTATTCATATACACTAAAAATTGGAAAATACTCAAATGTTCTTTGGAGAATGTACAAAAAAGGTGCATCCATCAAATGGGATACCACTAAGCAAAAACAAGGCACAAATTACCGATACTTAAAAATATATAGATGAATCTCAGACGTATTAAGCTAAGTGAAGGAAACTAGACTGAAAAGACACTTTTTTCCATGACATTATAAAAAGGCAAAATTCTAGAAACAGAAAATAGATCAGTGGTTTCCAGAGGTTAGGAGTGAGTCAGGTCTGAAATACTAATGCGGATGGGGGAAACCTGGGGCTTGATGGAATTGTTTTATATGTTGTTGGTGGATAACTACATGACTTTATCGAAACTCATAGAATTAAACATTTTAAATGTGAATATTACTGTATAGAAATTCAAACTTAATAAATGAGTGTGACTCAAAAAATGGGTGGGGGAAGTAGAGGGAGTCAACCAATATTCTCAGATTCAAGGGGCTCTCTCAGGAAAAAACCTGGAGCAATTTATCACCAAAATAAATAACAATAATAGTAATGGATTATGATGCTTTGAAAAAATTGAAATGATTAATTCATACCAGTAGATAGGTAGATACCAAAAATTTTGCCTTTTGATAAAATGCTAAATAATAAATCAAGAAGAAATAATAGAATTAGAAATTCACAGTTTATAGACCAGCATAGTATAAAATTAATTCACCTCCCAAAAATCAATGAATATGAAAATTAGTGGGTGAAAATTTCATGAAGAGCAGGGATTTTCATTGTCTCAAAGCACTCCTAACAAAATGCATTTTAATTAAAAAGGGGAAAGAAGAGTAATTTTGTAGTTGAAAACCGGGCAAATATCACTTTAATCAAGTCACCAAAGTTAATATCACCATGTATTGGGCAAATCAAAATTGTGTACCATACAATAGGGTACAATGAGAAGAGCGTAGCAACACTTCTGGAATGTTCTTTCCAAAAATCGATTATCTGAATCTAATCATGGAAAAATATAAAACAAATCCGAAATAAGGGACATCCTGCAAAATAACTTGCCTGCCATTGTCCAAAGTGTCAATGCCCAAGTCAAATAAAGATTGTAGAACTGTTTGTTCCAAGTTAAAGGAGACTAAATAAACACAACATCAAAATGTAACTTTCAATCCCAGATTGTGTCTTTTTGCTGGGAAGAACACTGGGACAATTGGTAAAATCTGTATATAGCCTGAGGCTTGCTTACATGGCAGTAATACATCAGTGTTAGTTTCCTCATTTGGATGATCGTATTTTGGTTATTCTTGATTATGGGAAAATTTAAAATACTTGGAGATGATGGGACATCATGTGATCTTCAGCAGTTCAGGGCAAAAGAGATCTTTGCACTAGTCTCTCAACTTTTCTAGGAGTTTGAAGATCTTTTAAATAAAAACAAAGACTGAGGAAATGATAAATATTTGTAGAAATATGTATCTGCCAAATTGACAATAATTAAAAAGTATAATCATACCAAATATTGATGACAGCAATAGGAAGTCTCATATAATGCTGGTGGGTGTGTACATTGTTTAAATCGTAGGAATTATATGGTGAATTTGAAGATATGCAAACTCTATTATCCAGCTGTAATAGGCGGAATTATTCAGGGTCCTCACAAACTTTTCTCCCTGGAGTTATGTTAAATTGCATGGCAAAAGGGATTTTACAGTTGTATTTAAGGTTACCAATTAGTTGATCTTAAGACAGGGAGATTTTCTAGGTGAGATATATGAAATCACACGACCCCTTTTAAAGCAGAGTATTATATCCAGCTGGTAGCAGAATGGGAAGTCGGAGAGAATCAGAGCAAGACAAGGATTTGCGACAGAGGTTGAACTTTTTTGCTGAAATGGAGAAACTCCATGGCAAGGAACTGTATGAGCAAGGACCTGAGAGAATCTTGGCTGACGGCCCACAAGGAACTTAAGGCACCTCAGTTTTAAAGCCAAAAGCAATTGAATTCGGCAAAAAAAAAAACTAAAAAAAAAATTGGAAATAGATTCTCCCTGAGAGTTTCTAGATAAGAGTCCAGCCCAGGGAACACCTTGATTATGGCTTTGTGAGACCCTGAGTAGAAAACTTAGCTAGTACACCCAGGTTTCTGATCAACAGAACAATGGGATACTAAATTTGCGTTAAGAGGTCAAGTTTGTGATAATTGGTTATACAACAATAGAAAAGTAATACACTAGCATTCTACCTCTAAGTATGCACCAAAAAGAAAATTAATGTGTGTGTATTTGTATGAATGACATAGCAGCATTCCTCTAATAGCTACAAAATAGAAATGACTCATATTCATCAACAGTAAAATTGTTATATACATATTCATTCAATGTAATACATCTGCAATGAAAGTAAAGGAACGGCAGCTACAAAAAATGTGGATATTCTTACAATGTTGAGTAAAAGAAAGACATAAAATAATATATACAAATTAAATCTATTTGCATAAAGTTAAAAAATGTAAAACCAAGCTTTTTTTTTTTTTTTTTGGAGGCTTATATAGGTGTTTACCACTATGAATTAAAGCAAGGCTATGGTAAACAAAGATCTCCAGGGATATTTTAGGTTGCAGTAGTGATTTTATTGTGTTGCAGAGATTGTAAACAAATAAAAGGAAAATTATAACTAAGACAAAAATATTTCAAAAGAATGAAGAATTCTAGCATTGAACAGTACAACTAGAGCTGCATATTTTTTTCTAATATATTTAAGAAATTCCTTACTTGGAATATCAAAGAGTTCATGGGTTTCAAAATATTGTCCCTTGTCCCCAGCTATTAAACACCAGCAGCAGAAATTTCTAGTTTTTGTGCTATTTTCTTTAGAATTCATTTCTGTGAACTTCCAAATCAAATATGTCTAAAGATCAAATATTAAACAAATTCTTCTCAATCAGGAGTAACTTAAAAGAACTACATTTTTTGAGAGTGATTAGTTAAGCCTTAAATATTAAATACTTACTGGATGTTAGATACTGACATGAGACAGGAAAAATTGCAAAATAAATAAATAAATGAATGAATAAATAAATAAGGTTTTCACCAAAGTGAAAAAAGGAAATTAACTTAAAAAGGGCTTTCAGTCATTGAGGAAGCACTTCGCTTGCAACGTATCCCAGTTTTGGATCTCTTATCTTTATCCCAACACACACACAGAGTTTGGGCCAGAATAGCTTTTATACTAGCATAAGAAATACTGGATAGAAGAAACACTCAGAAAATGGTGGTGACTTTGTAGTTACATGTAAATACGGGTCTCCATAATGAACTTACACTTGGAAAAGGAAATCTCTAACTAGAAAACATAGAACACAAACTTTAAAATCTCTTCCATAAGGAAATACCATTTACAATATAGAAATACAAAGAAGAAAGAAGAGAGGAAAGGTGGTATACAATCTCCATCCCTTAAAAGCTTTGAGCAGAAAATTTCCCTTCCGTAGTTTCTAACATCAAGATTTTATATCAGGTCTAGAATACTTCATCCACAATCCATCCACGTTTAAGTTGAGGAAGACAAGGAGATGGTTAGGAAAGTATATGATTAACAGTTTAAAAGAGCCATCAGGGTTAAAGGATAATTATTACCTACCCATCATCAGATGTCAAAAAGTGTACTATGAGAGTTTGCTGAAAAAATAAACACATAAGCAGAATTACATTTCTGGAGGCCTTTTAGATGAGACACTGAAAACCTCTCAGAGGTCATCATAATGGGGGGGTGAATGTGTATACGATGAAGACCCCCGTGGACAAGTTGCAGCCCCCTTGCCCTTCTAGTAATTCGATAATCAGAGCAGGTCCTCCTTTAACTACAATGTATGTGGAGGTGACATAGAGAGTCTGGTGAAGTGGTTAAAACTCAAGATATGCTTTTAAAATGCTGTGAAAATGAATGAAATATTCTTCCCTAGTTAAAAGTAATGTCCCTAGCTAAAAGTTATAATACTCAAAGGAAAGTAAGCTAGGTTTCATGGGCAAATCCTTCCCAGGTGAAGTATAGAGGCTTCTTCTCAACTTTACAGGTCCAGATACGTGATGCTATCCTTTCGCTCACAGGTGATGAGTGTTAAGTAACATTCCTTGAAATCCTGGAAATCAGTTGTCCAGCTGGAAAATCTACGGTACTAACAAAACGAAATTGAGATCTAGAAGGCATCTTAGGAGTGGTGTGTTGTAGGGCAGGGTGGTTGTGGGTGTTAATGATCTTATTGGTCCAGCAAGGTCAGAGGGAAAGAGACCTAGTTTTTTAGTTTTCCAATGCTGCACTAAATTCTTGTGTGACCAGAACCTGCTTTCCTGTCACATGGCCTGTACAGGAGGGCTGGGAGAACCCAGAGAGAGACTGGGAAGACCTAGAGCATAGATGGGAGATCTGTCAGTATCTCGAGACTCTGGGCTCAGAGGACTATGACCTTAACCTGGAAGAGTCTTTTGTAATCCTGCTCTCTTTATTTTTCTCTTTCTTTTTGTCACACTTTTCCATTTGTTGTTCAAGATTTCTGAAAATGGAAGTTTGGATAGTAGCCTGTTACTTCTGCTGCTTTCAGCCCTTCCCTGAGGCTGTTAAGCATAGTCCTTGCATGAGTGTGGGAATAAGAAAAAATATTGAAGGAATATGCAAGAAAATAAAACAAGGGACATAAGTTGGTATGTAGCCATATGTTGAGTGGACATTTGTCTAACTATACATTAGAATTTGTACTGGAGCCCAGAACCAAATGCAAATTATTCCACATTCTAGAGTGAACTATTTTTAAGTGTAGCCTCTTTTGTCCCCTGTGCCATGAGAGCCCTACCACAGAGGATCATCAAAAGCAGTGATTACAAAATATAATAAAACTAACCCATGGTCAGATTGCACTTATGTGAGACTGCTCAGTAAACCAGTAATGGACCTCTCCAATTAACAATGAAGCACACATTAAATTTCTTGATTCTTATAACTTGTTCTTGTTTATGACATCATTTCACTTTGCAAATGCCAAATCCCACATATTTTCTCTGTTCCCAAATCCTCAACTGATTATATAAGATCATAGAAAGAACTGTGTAAATTGGTTATACTGATTTAAAGGATAAAACCGTGCCACTAATTACCTGTGAAATAAGCTTTCTGCCAGGTTTGCTAAGCAGGATGCTAGGTTTGTCACTTTCTAACTTCACTGAATCCCAAAAGAGGAGGGGATTATTTAGCAGGTAAGTGTAAGTAAGATTGTCAGGTTTAGAAAAATGCAGAATGCCTAGTTAAATTTGAATTTCATATAAACAACTTTTTCTTTTTCTTTCTTTATTTATTTACTTATTTATTTATTTATTTTTAGTACAAGAATGTCTTAAATACTGCATGGGACATACCTATAGCAAATATTAGATTTATATAATCTGGAATTAAGAATAAACCGAGTGTCTTATATTTTGTCTATCAACCCTATATGTAAGTTATCCAAAACGAAATGGAACTAAATGGAACTAAAGGTTTGCATTTAGATCCTTGTCATCAGAGTTTCCTTTGCCTTAAAATTCTGTTTATATACAAAGAGGACCAGCTTCATCAGTAAAAAATGGTGGTGAGAATGCAATGCAATATATAGGCAAGCATTATAGAACTGTGTATATATATATATATATATATATATATACTATATATAGTATATATAGTATATATATAATAGCAAGTATTATAGAACTGTATATATATATATATATTATACATATATATATACATATATATACATATATATACACATATATATAATATACAGTATATATTATATACATATATATACTATATATATACATATATATAATATATATAATATATATGTATATATATACATATATATACATATATAATATACAGTATATATTATAGTATATATAGTATATATAGTATATACTATACTATATATAGTATATATAGTATACTATATATATACTATAGTATATATATAGTATACTATATATACTATACATATATACTGTACTATACTATATATACTATACTATATACTATATATATATGCCTATACAATATATAGGCAAGTATTATAGAACTGTACATATATAGTTATATATATATACATATATATATATATACAGTTAAATATTATTCAGCCATAAAAAAGGAAATCCTACCATTTGGAATAACATGGATGGACCTTAATGGAATAATACAAAGTGAAATAAGTCAGACAAATACTATTTATTCTCACTTATATGTGGAATGGGGTGGAATCTAAAAAAGAAACATAAAACTCATAGAAAAAGCAATCATATTTGTGGTTACCAGAGGCAAAGGGTCTGGGCACGGGGAATTGTAGGAAGGTGGTGACCAGGTGTAAACTTGCACTTTTAAGATAAATAAGTACTAGGGATGTATTGTACATGTTATAGTGAATACTGTTGTATGATATATAGGAAAGTTGAGAATAGATGCTAAGTGTTTTCACAAGGATAAATTTTTCTTTTCTTTTTATTGTATCTATATGAGATGATGGATGTTATCTAAACCTATTATAATAATTTCACAATATTTGTAAATTGAACCATCACGCCATACACCTTAAAGTCTTACAGTGATGATGCATTTCAATTATTTCTCAATAAAACTAGAAAAAAGCTTCAAATAGTACCATTAATAGTCCACATCGTAGTTGATTTTTATTGGAATTCTTTTTAAATATTAACTGGCAGTGTGTAATAATCATTGAGTTCCTAATGCAACTGGATGTTAAAAATGGAATTCTCTGTTTTGTCAGTTTCAGGTGAATTCCACAAATGCTAAAAAACAGTCACTGAGGTCATCTTAGTCCTGGCAAAGCAGTTACCGTGATTCCCCGAAAATAAGACCTAGCCGGACAATCAGCTCTAATGTGTCTTTTGGAGCTAAAATTAATGTAAGACCCGGTCTTATTTTAATATAATATACAACTGGGTCTTATATAATATAATTAACCTAATCTAATCTAATCTATATGATAGATGTGATGTGATGTGATGTGATATGATATGATATGATATGATATGATATGATATGATGTGATACTGGGTCTTATATTAATTTTTGCTCCAAAAGATGCAGTTGAGCTGATGGTCGGACTAGGTCTTATTTTCGGGGAAACATGGTAGCATTAAAAACACTTTAGTAACAATTAGCTAAATTCCCATCTAGAGAGCATAAAATAATTAAGGTTAAATTAGAAGGGAGAGAGGATTATTTTGAGGGGACAGTCCTTAGTGTGTAGTAAGACCCATTCTCCCAAGAAAAAGGTGGGGATTTGCTTTCCCTTCTATCAGCCTTAGTGAGAATAGCTTCAGGGAGATTTTTTAGAGAGAATGATATGTTTTCCTGGAGTGTAAAACTGCTATCTGATTAGAGTATTAAAAAAAAATAATAAAAGGAAAAGAAAAAATAATCCATAATTGCAAAGTGTGGCTGAAACATAGAAGCAGGTTGTAAGATTATTTGGAAGAAATAACTACACTCTCACTGCAAGCAGATCACAGTGTGTTTTCTAGGGGACCGGATGTAATAGAAAACTAACCCTAACCTCAGCCAGAGGTAGTTTTTTTTTTTCTGGTTGTTTGTTTTTTTAATTAGTTTCATGTGTACAAAGTAATGTAATAGACATTTACACCCCTTGCAAAGTGATAACCCCAAGTCTACTACCCATTTGACAGTGTATGTAGCTGTTACAATACCATTGACTATATTCCCTATGCTGTACTTTATATCCCATGAATATATATATATATATGTATATATAAATATAAAATTTATATATATACATATATATAAAGTATATATATAAAAAGTATATATATATTAAAAAGTATATAAATATATATATTAATATATAAAAAGTGTATAAATATACTTTTATATTAATATTAGTATTAATATAAAAAGTATATAAATATATATACTTATATATATATATACTTATATATAAGTATATATATATAAAAGTATATATATATATAAAATTATAGTTGACATTCAATATTTTTCAACTGCAGCTCCAGGTGTATAGCGTATTGGTAAGCCATCTACATAGTCTATGAAGTGATGTCCCTAATAAGTCTAGTGACCATCTGGCACCCTACATATTTACAACATTATTGATTATACTCCCCAAACTGTATTTCATATCCCTGTGACTATATTGTGACTACTAATTTGTACTTTCTAATCCCTTCACCTTCACCCCATCCCGACCCCCCTCCCATCTAGTAACCATCAGTTTATTTTTTCCCTATATCTGTGAGTCTATTTCTGTTTTGTTTGTTCCCCAGAGGTAGTTTTAAAAGCTTGACAGCATTTCCTACAAGGACTTAGTCCAGTTAGTTAGAGGCTAAGGAGAGGTAACATGTGGCCAACCGAAAGAATAGACTTTGGCCATTTCTAAATAGCTGTAGTGGGAGTTGTTCAGCAGCAGCACCGGGAGAGACAGATTGAAATTAAGCAATGGCCAAAGACAGAGGAAACAAAGTTGGTTAAAAAAACTGCCAGTCTCCCCAAGTACTCTCTGCACTTACCTCTATGTCCTTCCTCCCTTAAGCCTGCAGAAGCCAAACCATGTAGTGAGTAGGACAGGGTGGATTAGGATGTGATAGGCAGGGAGATAGAAAAAGATGCATTCACAGGCTCACACCAACTTGATGTAGCCCAAAGCTGAAGGAAAAGTTGAAAAAACTTTAAATGAAGTTCTGAGTTTCTGACTTCATTTTAAAGAAATATTTTAAACAATGAATGAGGCAATTCTAGGGTTTAAAGCAGCCAGAGGACTTTTTATTATCTGAACAACCAGAGAAATTCTGCAACCTATCCAGAATAAATCATGGAGTAAATGACTGACATATTGCATGTGCAAGGTGAGCAGAGACTTTTATCTGACCTCTAGAGCAGGAGTTAAGTAGTAGATTTTGGAAGCCAAGGAAAAAAATGGAGGCTATCATGTAGGTATTTATAACTGTTAAAGCACAGAATTTTTATTAATGCATTCAAAATGTAATAACAATTGAGTAATTTGTGTGTGTGTGTGTGTGTGTGTGTATGTGTGTGTGATATACGTCTACAAATGAGGAGAATGGAATTCTTTTTGGGGGGAAATCATATTTTGCTCACGTGGGCTTAAAAATTAGTGTTCCCTATTTGGTGGTAAGAAAAGATAATATAGGAACATTTGTGACAACATGGTTGGATCTTGAGAGTATAATGCTAAGAGAAATAAGTCAGACAGAAAAAGCAGAGAACCCTATGATTTCACTGATATGTGGTATATAAACCAAAAACAACAAAAGAGCAAGACAAACAAATGAGAAACAAAAACTCATAGACACAGACAATAGTTTAGTGGTTACCAGAGGGTAAGGGGGTTGGGGGGGGTGGGAGATGAGGGTAAGGGGGATCAAATATATGGTGATGGAAGGAGAACTGCTTCTGGGTGGTGAACACACAATGGGATTTATAGATGAGGTAATACACAATTGTACACCTGAAGTCTATGTAATTTTACTAACAATTGTCACCCCAATAAATTTAAAAAAATAGTGTTCCCTATTATCAAATTGATTAGGTATGTTAATTTATAAAATCAATTCTTAGCTCATGAACCATACAAAAACAAGTGGTAGGCTACATTTGATCCGTGAGCTGTTTATCTATATGTGCCATAGAGTTACAATGCTTTCATCAAAAGAGGTACAATTGTACATATGTAATTACCTAAGTTTTCCCCTAAATGAAGTTCTGAAGACAAAATAAGCCACCAGAAGGGAGTCAGGGTGAAAGGTGAAAGAAGGCGATTGTGTTCTAGGAAGGAGAGAAGTGGGAACATATGAGGCATTATGTTTCCTCTGCTTCTGGTGATTTCCCTTGTGGTAAATACCCTCTATGGTAATCTTTCTACATCAGCACCAGCAGAAACTATCATCTGACACCAAACTCCATCACAGAAAATGAATTTTCCAAGAGGGAAAGAAGAAAGATCATAAAAATAATCCTCTCATACAAGAAAGCAGCCAAATCACTAGTTCTATAGATTTCTCCTTACTGCCCCCCTCTCCCCCTTAAAATTGTTAAGTTAAATTGGTGTCATTTGTAAGGACATTAACATAAGTAAATGACAAACTTTGCAATAGATTTTATCAATATCTGAAATTATGCTTTTTTTTCCTGAAATGTAGATGAGATTTCTTCAGCAGAAAACACACTACTCCAAATAACATTGCATTTAAATCTGTGGCACTTCAGCATTTTCAATATTTTTCTCTGAAGTAAGGTACCCAAAATTAAAAACCCCAAAATATAGTGATACAATTTGATTCGGTTCTATAACCAGCAAGGCAGTAGCTTTACAGAGATGAAAGAATTCCGTTATTGTTTTCTGAGGTAGAAAATGAGCAAAATAATATAGAGCATAAATAAAATATGAGCTCAAGGAAATACTGACACATTATTATAAATCATTATGTGAGACAGAAAGCAAAGAACAGCCATGAAATCTCCCCTACATTCCTTCATTTTGGTTGAGAAGCTATTTGGTTTGCTTTGATACATCCCTAATGTAGTGTGGAAATGGGTTTACTAGATATATAATGTATCATCCGGTTACCTGTAAAAGAGGAGAAAACTCTCCGGGAATCACTTCAATGTCATTTGGAAAAACACTTATGATGCTCAGTACCAGTTAATTAAACAGGTTAAAGAGACAAGCCCTGGCTATTGGCAGTTCTCAGTGTTCAGGATTTCTCAGACTTTGTTGACCCTTTCAAACAGAAGGTGCTAATTATTCTATTAGATATTAACAGGGTTGCAAATTGCTCCAAGAGCTGATAACAGAGTGAGAGACATTAACTGCCATATCTTCTGTATGGCCTGGTTGAAGGCAGCTGAAAGTTATTTGTAAACCTAATAGCAACTTCTAGAAGGTCTGAGGACATTTGTAACCTCTGGATTTAAGCACCTTATCCACACACGACCCACTATTTAAAAAGAAAAACAAAGAGAAAGCCAAAAAAGAAAAAAAAAAAAAAAGAGGGAGAAAGAAAGGTGACTAGCTTTCAAACAATAGTATAATAATGTGCAGTGAGACAAGAAGCAGCTATAATATGTTGGTAGTAGAGAAGAACTAAAACAAAAATTAATGATAAATGGGCTAACAATCCCTTAAAATTGAAGCATAAGAAATTTTGTTAAATATGGCTGCAAATTCATTTGCTTAACAAAACAAAACTTGATTCAGTCCCCAGCCAGCAAGCCATACCAGCCATGAGCACATTCTACAGTCTTGCCTGGGAAGGGAAGGAAATGTGAAGCTCACCTAACCTGCTTAGTATTGCCTATAGACCAGAAAAACTTAACCAGAGAATCCAGACAGCCCTGGAGCACATCCTATAGCCACAGTTGGGCATGAATCCAAACCAACAGTTCTGCCTACTGTGAAGTACAGCCTCTGGCCACACGTAACCAGGAAGCCTTAGCAATAACACTGGGAAGCCTCAGAATATAGCCAACAGTACTGCCCCTCTGTGGAGCTCCCTCCAGCACTGTCCACAGCAGAGCTCAGCCTACCACCTTGCCTGAGGCCTCTCCCAAGCCCAGTCAATGATCCAGTCTAGTCATGAAGCATAGCCTATAGTCCCACCCAACAAGGGAGCCTGGACAGTGACCCCACTTAGCTGAAGAGCATGATTTACAGCCAACAAATGATGGGATGCAGCTGAAGGCCCATCCCAACCAAAGAACCAGGCCAGCAGCTTTGTCCAACAGTGTAGCCAGCAGCCTACCTGATAGTGCAACCCAGGCTACTAACCGCCCAATTTGGGACATTGTCTCTGTTCCTGCCTTTTCATAGAGCACATTTTTATTACCTGTCTGATCATGAATCTCCACTTACAACACCAACTGAACACAGAGTCCAACCTGTGGAACTATCTAGTCAAAGAATACAGCATGAGACTCCACACAACTATAGTTACTGTGGAGCCAATCATTGAATCCTGTCCAGTTGAAGAGTCAAACCAGTGGCATAACACAGCCAGAAATTTCACCCAACCAGAGATATAGAAAGCCCTGATTGCCCAAGAAAGCTACTAGCTAACCTATTCAGAACCCCAAGCTGAGTTGACTGGAGAAAGACTGTCTTTTCCAAATATCTTTAAAAGTTGGATAAGGAGGACAATTAATCAAGCCTGTAGAAATCTATGCAAGAATATAAAAATAACAAGAAATCGGACACCACCAAAAGAAACTAAAAGCTCCAATAAATTACCTCAGATAAATGAAGATCTATGAAGTGTCTGACAAACAATTCATGTTGCGTCCTGCACAACACAAGCCATGGGAAGGCGAGGGAGGCGGCAAGGGTTAAACTATCATAAAGAGACAGAGACTCAAATATAGTTAAATCACAGAGGACCAAGGGACTCACAGCCTCAAGGGACTGGAGCCCCGAATCGGGTCACCGTGGGTAGTTATTGATTTTTCACAATAGAAATCACATGATTAGGGGCAGGGTCTGCGAAACTCTTACACCACACAATAATCATTCATTCCAAATCCCATAATCGTCCCAAAGCAACCGATGCATACCATCTCCCAAATGACCAAGGTGTGGTGCATACAATCCCTGGGGGAACAAGTCTCACAAGATAAGATTATCCCATGAGCCAAACAGGAGGGGCGAGATGCTATTGTTCTAATGGGTCCATTACACCTGAGGGTAAAGGACAACAGTTGAGGCATGCGTCAGCAGCTTCTCAGAAGAGGAGGGGCAGAGCTACCTCCTAACTTTACATTAGCTCATGGGGGTCCTAGGGGGGTCCAGTCTGGCTTAGGTTGTTTCTCCCGTGAGAAATCTTACCCGTCTTTGACTGCAGACCCTGCTTACAAGGACCAAACATGGAGACTTAGAGTAGCATAACCTCAACCCCAATGAGGGACAATCCCGCAGGGTCACCTTTCCCTAAGGAAAGATTGGAGGGGACAGACTGCTAGGTTGCTGTGTGACTGCAAATTCAGAACAATCCTCTTAAACAAGTTGAGTGAACACCAAGATCACAGAGACAGGCAACTAAACAAAATTAGGAAACCAATACATTAGGCCAAGTGAGAAATTTAACAAAGAAGTAGAAACCTTTAAACACACACACACACACACACACACACACACACACACACACACACTCACACCCTATATCTAGTCAGAGTAGCAAATAGATGACAAACATTGCAAACAGTGAGAAAAGTCTATGGGATTAATGCAACACATTTAATTAAAAAAAACAATATATGCTTTAAGGGAATCACAGAAGGAAATGAAAAAGAAAAATGAACAGAAAGTCTATTTAAAGAAATAATGGCTGAAAATTTCCCTAACGTGGCAAGATAGATGGATATGTAGATTCATGAGGCCTAAAGGACCCCAAATAAATTAATCGAAAAGGGTTACACCAAGACAAGTTAAAATTAAATTGTCAAAACTCAAAGATAAAGAAAGAGAGAATTTTGAAAGCAACAAGAGAAAAGGGACTTATTTACACACAAAAAAATATCCATAATACTTAGTGGAATTCTCAACAGAAACATTGCTTACCAGGAGAATGTGAGATGATATTTTCAAAACATTGAAAAACAAAACAAACAAACAACAACAACAACAACAATACTATTCAGCCAAGAAGATTATCCAGTGAAGCTGTCCTTCAGAAATAAAGGAAAGTAAAGACTTTCTCAAATTAACAAAAGTTGAGGAACTATACCACAAGCAGAAGTACCTTACAAGAAATGCTAAAGGATATTCTTCAAGTAGAAATAAAAGGATACTAATTAATCTCACAAAACAGGAATGTGTAAAACTCAGTGGTAATAGTAAATATATAGGCAATATCAGATTCTCTAACATTTGTAATAGTGGTGGATTCTTAAGTGAATAATTTTAATTCTTAAAACAGTAGAATAAAAGTTAAAAAACAAGCACATTAAAAATAACCATAACTAGAATAATTTGTTATTGAATATATAATATTAAAAAGATGTAAAATATAACTTAAAGTATGAGAGGGAGGTAGTAAAACAAATTGTTTGCTATCAAAATTAAGTTGTATTCAGCTTAAAATAGGCTGTTATAAATATATTTTATTTAAGCCTCATAATAACCGTAAAGGAACTAACTGCAGTAAACACATAAACACAAAAAGAATCTGATAAAGGAGTCAAAGTGTACTTCTAAAAAAAGTCATCATATCACAAACGAAGAATGCAAGAGAGAAAGCAAGAAACAGAAGATCTATAAAACTATCAGAAATGAATTAACAAATGGAAATAGTAAGTCCTTAACTATCAATAATTGCTTTAAATTGTACAGGATTAAATTCTGCAATCAAAATACAGCATGGATAAATGGATAAAAAAAATGAGAAAGAGAGATTCAACAAAATTTTGCCTAAAAGAGAATTTAGCATTAAGGACACACATAGACTAAGAGTGAAGGGATGGAAAAGGAAAAAGATATTTCAAGCAAATGGTAACAAAAACAAAGCAGTGACCAACTAGTAGCTGTGTATATATATACATATATATGTGTATATATATGTATATATATACACACACACACACACACACACACATATCAGGCAAAATAGACTTTAAGTTAAAAATTGTCAAAAAAGAAAAACAAGGTCATTATATAATAATGGAAAGGTCAACCCATTAAGAAGATATAAGTTATAAATATTTATGCACCAAGACTGACGTACCTAAATATGTAAAATAAATACTAAGAGAACTAAAAGCAAAAATAAACAACAGTGTAATAATAATTGAAGGCTTTAATTCCCCAATTTCAATAATGGATAGATTATCCACATGAAGAATACGTTAAAAAATTTGAACCACACTTTTAGATTTCTAAAAGCAGTTTTCTGCACCCATCTGTATGAGAAATACTTGTTATACTTGTTAAAAGGCAAAGTACTTGTCCTTACAATTTTTATGAATGATAATCCCCAGGGTTCTTTCTCCTTTAAAACACTGGATACCATCCTGGGCTGTACATTGGTCTACAGAGATTTGAAAATAGTGGTGTCTGGGTTCCGGACCAAGAGTCTGATGGTGATGTCATTGGTCTGGAGTAAGACCTGGGCATTGGTTCTTTTTAAACACTCCACAGATAATAATAATCCACTGCAAAGGTTAAGAACCACTTTTTAAAATAGCTCCCCAGGTGGTTCTCATGCATATAAAATTTGAGAACACTGCTTTTAACTAATTTCTAAGCTGTGTTTCCTGAACCAGGTGACCTTGACAAATCTACTCCTTCAGCGCTGTGATTTTCAAAAGCTAGGTGACTTCCTAGATTTAAATAGCAACGCTGGAACCCAGGCTACCTGATTTAGTTAAATGTGTTTCCCCATGTGTGGAGTCTGATTTAAGTATACTGTTTCATTTAACCAGATTCTAGCTAATAATTGTTAATATATCTCACTACAAGCCTTTTGCACCTGTCTTTAACTCTGTTGGTCTAGCCATTCATATTATCTACTGGTTCTCTGACCCTGGAATTGTAGCCGACAGCCTGGATTCCAGTCAGCTCTAGCTCTTTTCACTCCAGGGAACTACTATATATAGCATTTTTGTTTTTATACTTTGAGTGTTCTCTGTTTCTCCCCAGTGAGGTACCACCTCCCTTATGTCCTGTAGCTCCTTACCCTTTGGAGATCTGCTTCCAGAAAAATGTTTGAATATGCGTCATTTACAACTCAGGGATGTAGGTTACAGTCCGTTGAACCTTCCAGAAGAACTGACATTTTAAGCATCATCTCACACTGTGGAATGAAAGAGTTTATAAATTAGCAAGTCTCAAGCAACAATGAGCATGTGGGGAAGGACTGTTTTGATATTAAGGAAATTACTCAATTTTCAGAAATCCTGGCTTACCTGTTTTATATCTACAGATGTCATGTCAACAGTAAAATCTGTTCCATATTCTTAGTTCCAGCACCTTTCTACATCTGTGCCTCACTAGAATCAAAACTAAAGATATTGGAGAGCCTGAATTAACCTGCCAGATGCCAACAAAAACAGTGAATCGGATCACTGCAGTCAAATTATTGCTCATATCTATACTCAGTATCAAAGTGATTACATGACCTAATAGACTGGTTAAATCCACCAAATGGGTAATACCATGAACTGATTTTTCACCATACAGCATTTATTATTATATTAAAAGCCAAAAGTCAAGCATAAAAACCGTTAAAATCCATGGAACGACTTAAAGTGACCAACTAGTAGCTGAATTTGGGTTTAAGTCAAGACAGTTATTCTAGCACTATGGTATGTGGGATGGAAAATTTGGATTTCTTTTCTTTTTTTTTTTTTTTTTTTACTAGAGAAAACATCGTTTGCAATTATTAAAGTTTGTTATCATGCATGAGCATAATCTGAGTTTCTTTGGTCCTAAATGGAAACAAATTCCGCTGGGGCCCTAATATATATTGAGCCAGAACATAGGCATTCTATTAAGGACTTTGCATAATTTGTCCCAAACAACACAGCAAGAGAAGTATTATTACCATTTCTATTTTATAAAGAAGGCAACCTAGGTGCAGAGACTCTGACAACCTTTCGCAGCATGGTGGAGAGGGAATAGGAACCCTGGTAGCCTGCCCTAAAGCCTCTGTTTTCTCCTTAGGAAACCATTGTAGAGATAGCCTTCCTCCTACTCTATACCTTTTCTTACAATTTTCTGAGTATGTAACATTTCCCTACAATGATGTAAGTACTCTGAGGTCCAGACCCCTAGCTCTTTCACCTCTTATTAGGCCATAGTACCCAACATAGAGAGCTTTTCAAATAGTAAGTTTTGAAAACAATGGACAGATGAAAAAATAGGTAAATAAAAGAATGAGTGACTATAAGAAGCATTTATTTCCAGTTCATATGGAAGCTTTGTATAAAAATAGACTCGGAGCCTGAAAAAAATTAGATAGTTGTTGGTCGGCCAGTGGAGTCTCTGGCCACTTGTTCTACTTTCTTTCTTTCTTTTTTAATTAGTTTCAGGTGCACAAGACAAGGCAATACTTAGACGTTCATCATTTATATCCCTCCCACTGTGGACCCCCCTTCCCCCATCCCCCCATCCACTATCCCTCCGACATCGCACTGAGCCATCACATTATATATATATATAAAATTATAGTTGGCATTCATTATTGTTCAGCTTCAGGTGTACAGTACATTGATCAAGCATCTACATCATCCCTGAGGTGGTCTCCCAAATGGGACACGTGTCCATCAAACACCCTACAAAATCTTTACAACATTATTGATTACGTTCCCCAAATTATTTTTCAAAAACCCTGAGGCCATTTTGTGGTTACCCACTGTTTTCTAATCCCCTCACCTTTCCCCTTATCCCCACCCCCCCCGCCCATCTAACAACCCTCAGTTTTTCCTCTTTGTCCCCAAAACTCTTTTTGATTGGTTCATTCACTTATTCTTTTCTTCAGATTCCGCATATAAGTGAGATCATATGGTGCTTGTCTTTCTTATATTTAGTGAAGTACACGGCTGTTGCCTGGTGCACCTGTCATCACACCAGGAAACTTTTTGGCTTCCTTTGCTGAATTAATTCTACAACTAGTAATGAGATTGCTATGGGGTAATTGTTTATAATATTTGGAAGCTTTGACACAAGTAATAGCCTAATTGCAAAATAAATGAACAGCAAAAAAAATAAAACAGGTATGTTTGGAATGTCTGCTAAGATGAACCGTATTAAACATATACTCTAAGAACAGGGTATAAACATCCTTTGCCTTTCTAACAAATTTTGCCATCTATGCATCCAAAAAAAATAAGGGCAGTGAATGTCAATAGTATTTAAGCCAGTACATGACAATATTCATATCTAATCATCAAGTCAAATCACTAGTTTCTTACTTTCTCTTGTTCGTTCATTCATTTATTCATGGACCATTTTAAGCATGGAGGCGGAGCACAGCAGTTACAAGGCCAGATGTAGTTTATGAAAGTGTGAGAGAGAAGTGAGTGGCACAGGTAACCATTATTTAGACTTTATTCAGCAGGTAATGGATTGCAATTTAAAGGTTTTTAAGCAGAGAAGTGGGACATTGAAATAAACACTTTAGCTCTCAGCTTCCCAGGACAGACTTTTCGGAAAGAGTGTGAAAGTGAAAGAGAAAATTACTGATGCAAATATGATGTACATGCAATATAAAGTTTTTAAAAGGTTTCTTTCTTCACTGAAATGAGGTGCCTAATTTTCCAACAATTGTCAATAATTTTAGGCTCAGCAGTGCCTTCCAGGGTAGACATGCAGCACATAGCATTGCAGCCTTGTGGAGGCCAAAGGACAATAATTTATCATTTATAGATCCAAGAGGTAAATAGAGGTTATAATCAATCTGTACCTTTCAGCACAACCCAAGACATTAGAATTTATCCCCAAAGGGATTATGCTATAGGATGATGGCTGCTGTTTAAACAATTGTGAGGTACAATTCCATCTAGAAATAAAAGAAGTTGCAAAAAGTATGGAGAGTAACTGTAAGAATGAATATATTTCAATTAATATAGCATATATGTATTTATGTACATATACAGTAGGTATGTATTTAGGTACATATACAGAGCATGCCCAAAAATGTATACACATTTTAAGGAAGGAAAACTGTATTAAAATTGTAATACTCAATATATACCAATAACAAAAGATGAATGCAAGTCACATTTGACTTCTGCAATTACAAGAGGTGCTCAAAGTTGTTACCACCAGCATCCAGACACTTATTACGGCAAACCACTGCTTGAGCAACATTGACCAGTGTCCACTTGTATACGTTTTTTTGGCACACCTGTATATGTTTTGTAAAATAACACATGGAGGAATTGGTTTGATTTGCCTAAAAAATAACATAATTGCATAATCAATGATACATTTGTATGACATTCCCAAATGTCCTCAATTTTGGTATTCTCTTCTATTATAGTTATGCATATAGTCACAGATATACATTGAGAATATTGACAGAAGAAAACATGCATGTTATTATTTTTGTCATTTTCATTCACAACTTCCCATGTCTAAGGACATACCACAAATTCAATTTTTTCAAAAATCCTGTTTTGATCTTGTTTCACTGTTGAATGATTTCATTGTTTAATATTTCACACTGTTTACATGGTACGTGTTTCTTTTAAGTAATCCTTTTTTGACTCTTCTTTTTTCTTTTACTTCTCTCATTTCCCCCTCCCCTTTAAAAAATCTTCTGGAATTAAAAAAATAATAATAGAACAAGGCACAGTAATCATATACTAGAACAGACAGGTTCAAATGAATTGGAGAGGTTACTCAATAGAAGGAAACCCAGAAGTAGAAGCATGCAAAGAGTATCTCATTAAGTATCCCACCGCCTGGGGAGTAGCAGTGGCTCTGAAGGATCTGAGAGAAATTATGGTACCTGGTCAGTGGGCATCAATACAGTGCCTTGCAAGGGAGACAGGGGTGTAGACTAAATATGTAAGAAAGTAATGAACACAGAACAGCAATCTCTCTTGGCAGTCATCATGAAAAAGTGTTATCAAATGAGATCAAACCAGAAGCTTTGATCTCCACAATTCTGGTGTTGAGTGGGTCCATTTCTGATTTCTTCTTTAGAGTTGCCTCTAAGAAAGCAAATTAGGGAACACCTATAAGATCCTTTAGGATAGGGCATCTCCAACTTTACTGTGAAGGTCAGATCACCTGGAGATCTTGTTAAAATGCACATTCTGATTCATGATAATGTGGAGTAGGTCCTGAGATTCTGAATATCTACAACAACAATTTGCCAGGGAAAAGCCACCGGACGAAATTTTGAGTAACAAGACTCTTACAAGATGAATTTTCTTTTCAAGGATTTGGTAAACAGTGGATAATATATTCTAAAGCTCTGATCATTAAACTGTTTCTTAAAATTCTTAAAAAATATATAAACCTATTTAAATATTTATTTGTCTTCAGTTTGTCCAAGGGGAAGCAGAATTAATATTTATTGATAACAGTCTATAGGGACTGTAAACACATTGTTTTATATAATATATACAATAACACTAAGAACATTTACTTATTTTACTGGTAAAGGAACTGGATATTCAGGGGTTAAGATTCTGACACCAGACAAGGCAATTTCCATGAGGAGATATTTACTAGTCCTTTTATTTTTATTTATTTTATTTTATTTTAATTTATTAGTTTCAGGTGTACAAGACAAGGTAATACTTAGACGTTCATCACTTATAT
The DNA here is from genome assembly GCF_964194185.1 of Rhinolophus hipposideros. Classification (NCBI taxonomy): domain Eukaryota; kingdom Metazoa; phylum Chordata; class Mammalia; order Chiroptera; family Rhinolophidae; genus Rhinolophus; species Rhinolophus hipposideros. The sequence continues at coordinate 17,889,230 of NC_138058.1, read as the reverse complement.
CCCTCACACTGTGAACCCCTCTCCCCCCATCCACTATCCCTCCGACCTCGCACCGAGCCATCACATTATATATATAAAATTATAGTTGGCATTCATTAATGTTTAGCTTCTGGTGTACAGTGCCATGATCAGGCATCCACAGTATCCCTGAGGTGGTCTCCCAAATAGGACACATGTCCATCGGATACCCAACAAAATCTTTACAACATTATTGAATAAGTTCCCCAAATTAATTTTCAAAAACCCTGAGGCCATCTTGTGGTTACCAGCTGCTTCCTAATCCCTTCACCTTTCCCCTTATCCCCACCCCCCCCTGCCCATCTAACAACTCTCGGTTTACCAGTCCTTTTAAATCGTACTACTTTGGTGACACACTAAAATGTCCACCAATAACCAGATTCCGGTGAGAGTCTTCGTGGTAGATAAAAGGCTGGTTGAGGATTTCAGGGAAAGAAATGCCTTGAAACTTCTTCAAAATGAGGCCAAATTTAGAATTAGACTGTTTGGTTGGACTATATTTCAGATGCATATTCAAACTACATTAAATGCTTCCTTATATGGAAGGAGTTGAATTTGCTGGCGAATAGGATATTGTCATGAAAAGTATGTTTGTAGAGGTAAATCCTTAATTTTTCATGTTATATGTCACAAAGCGCTTCCTCCTCTAAAAACAGAATAAAGAGGTAAATGCTAAGAATACAAGGTGAATTTTATGATTTCACCATTTTGTGTCATAATCACAACCATGTTAAAGTCATCAGGCCATTTTTAATTCCTCAGATGCACCTAACTCCTTCCGGCCTCAGAACTTTGTTTATTGTTCTCTCTCCTGAAAAGTTTTCCACATGTCCTTATATCCTCCTACTCTCCATAGCTTAAATATTTTTTTCTTATCCATCAGAAATTAGCTATTATTTCACTTTTTCAAGGAATTCATCCCTGGTTCTCCATACTAAATGAGGTCACAAAGATACCCTGTACTTTAGTTTTGTAGCTTTTTCACAGTTATAATTAGGATCTTGAATCCTTGAGAAATTTACTAAAATTATCCAAAATATTAATAAAAATATTCACTTAAGTCTGAGATTTCTTTAAATATCCTCCTTTAACATGAAAATAGTCCTCAAAATTGATTGTAAACTAGTAGTAGCCCATGGTCCAGAGGCAGCAATGGATGTGTTAGGCTCACATAGTGTTAAAAAAAAATGTGATGAATTACCAATATGTAAATAACTGAAGACTAAATAAAAATCATAATTTCTCCTCCTGAAATTCAGAAGTCCTGACATATCTATAACCCACTTTCCTGAATGACAATAATCAAATAGAAATATGTGGCTTTGTACAATTTTAGATAGACCATTCATAAAATATATCTCTTACTCACTACTACTCCTGGCTGGTTATATATCTTACTTTCTTCTCCCATTTACACAGCTTCCATGTCTCTTACAGGCATTTGAAGAGCCAACTCAGACTGGAAGGTTTACCTCTGAAATCATTATCTACCAATAACCCTCCAGACCAGGGCTTATCAAACTTTAATGTACAAATGAATCCTGAGGAATTTCATTAAAATGCAGATTCTGATTCATGGTGGTGTTCTCAGAGTCGGGATTTCTTCCTTCCTTCCTTCCTTCCTTCCTTCCTTCCTTCCTTCCTTCCTTCCTTCCTTCCTTCCTTCCTACCTTCCTTCCTTCCTTTGTCTCAGATGTACAAAATAACATAGTGATTAAACATTCATATACCTCACAAAGTGATAACCACAATAAGTCTATTACACATCTGACACTATATATAGTTATTACAATATTATTGATTGGTTTCCCCATGTTGTACTTTATATCCTCGTGACTATTTTTTTTAAAGTTACTGTTGACATTCAATATTATTTTATATTAGTTTCAGGTATACAGCATAAGTGGTTAGACATTTACATAATTTATGAAGTGATCCCCCCAATAAGTTTAGTATCCACCTGACACTATACATAGCTTTTACAGTATTATTAACTATATTCTCCATACTGTATTTTACATCCCCATGACTATTTTATAAGTATTAATTTGTACTTCTTAATCCCTTCAACTTTGTCACCCAGCCCCCCAACATCCCTCCCATCTAGTAACCATCAATTTGTCTGTGTAGCTATAACTTTGTTTCTATTTTGTTTGTCTGTTTATTTTGTTCTTTATATTCCACATATAAGTGACATCATAAGGCATTTGTCTTTCTCAGTCTGACTTATTGCACTTAGCATTATACCTTCTACGTCCACCCATGTTGTTGCAAATGGTAAGATTTTATTCTTTTTTATGGTACAATAATACTCCATTGTATAAATGCACCACCTCTTCTTTATCCAATTATCTATTGATGGGTATTTCAGTTGTTTCCATATCTTGGCTATTGTAAATAGTTCTGCAGTAAATATAGGGGTGCATGTATCTAATAAGCTCCCAGGTGATGCCAAAGCTGTTGAAAAGTGGGACACAAATTAAGTAGGAAGACAGAACTACATGTACCTAGGTGAAAAAGAGGTCATGTGGAATTGCTGAAAGAATAGGTTAATCCTGGTAATAGCCAGAATAATGAAGTTCAATCCTGGTGTCCTGACTCTGGGAGATAGACTTGAAGACTGCTATGCAGTAAGGTGCACGGAGCTATGTGAATGGAACCTTGAAAGTAAGTGATACCAAAAGGAAGGATTGACCATAGGTACTGATGGAAGACTCAGGTTAGTTCACAGGAGTGCAATCTGCCTTCACAGTAGATTGGTGGCACTAAGAGTTCTGAATCTTTTAAGAAAGCTCTAGAATCCATTGATAGGTGATAGAATATGGTAAATTGTGTCCTAACTTGCAAAATTGGATTTCATTGATAAATGGAGAAGGTAGATAAGTGAATTTTCTCTATTTTTCTGACTAATCATTTTATAATTTAGATAGCATATAAAGCATAATCATTAGTTTTATGTTTCTTAGATAATTGTTTTAAAAATAATCTCAAGTCTGGTTAGCAGCAGTATAGTTTAGCTCCCATGTGTGTGTTTAGGAACTTTTGAAAGAATGGCAACATTTTTGGTGGTTGCTCTTATATCTTGTCATAGAATGGAGTGTGGGTGCGATGGGAGAGCCATGGGGATGAAGGTAGGGTTTTGGTGGTAACATGTGATATGTGTACTATAGCTGGAAAGAGTTAAGTCAATCAATGTATTGTGAAAATACAGTGATTCACAGGATCATACACTGTTCTCAGCGTCTCACCTCATTTGTTTGTTGTCTAAACTGATTTACATAAGAAACAATTGAGTAATAATAATACCAAAAGATGGAGGTAGATGGAAAAAGGATAGTGGAAAATAAGGAAGAACAGCGGATTTTGGAATAAAGAAGAAATGGCTGATTTTAGGTTGGGGGAAAATAGTAAGGAGAGATTATGGGAAGGATTATCTGTCACGATCAGTAAAATATGTAGAGATGTATAACATTCATTATTAATTGTGATTTGGGGAATAATCACTGCTTCTAACTTTGCTCTTCCGAGGACGTTAGTAGACATAACCTAGTTTTCATTGCTTTGGAGTTAGAACAGTTTTTAGTTTATAGCATAACGATGGCTGTATAAAATTTACAGGGGTTTTTGGCCGTCGTCACACTGCCGTCGCTCTCTAATTCCAGCGCCGCCTCTAGGTCTCAGAGCTCCAGCTGAAAGAGAACGGGGCTAAGTAAGGAGTTCTCTATAACATGGTCCATACAAAGCAGACTGCTTTCAAATCTGCCAGCAGTAAAGCCCCAAAGAAGCAACTATCTACAAAACCTGCTCCCAAGAGTGCGCCCTCTACTGGAGGGGTGAAGAAACCTCATCGTTACATACCTGGTACCCATGGCACTCCGTGAAATTAGACACTGTCAGAAGTCCACAGAACTTCTGATTCGCAAGCTTCCCTTCCAGCGTCTGGGGCAAGAAATTGCTCAGGACTTCTAAACAGACCTGTGTTTCCGGAGTACAGTTATCAGGAGGTGCTGTGCAGTAGTCAAGCAAGGCCTATCTGGTTGACCTTTTTGAAGACACCAACATGTGAGCTGTCCAAGGCCAAACGTGTAACAATTATGCCAAAAGACAACCAGCTAGCATGATGTATATGAAGAGAACGTGCTTTTAAAAATCCACTATAATGGGAAGCATTTCATTCTTTAAAAAACACTTTTTTTCTCTTTCCGTTATTGGTAGTTCTGAACATTAGTTATTTTTCCCCCCATGGGGTCAAAAGGTATATGATATCAAGTGGAAAAATAGGGGTCAGAAATCAGGTATTGGCAGTTTTTCATTTTCATTTATATATGAATTTTTAATGTAAATGCAGGCACATAAAGCATTAATGCATGCCAAAATGTTTTAGTGAACAAGTTTCAGCAGTTCAACTTTCTAACAATTATAAATAAACCTGTTAATTTTTTCTAGACAATGTCAGCAATTGGATTTTCTTAAAACAAGTAAATTTCTTATCGATGGCAACTAAATGGTATTTGTAGCATTTTTATCATACAGTAGATTTCATCCATTCACTATACTTTTCTGAGTTGTCCTACAACTACGTTTTTAATGTTGTCTGTCTTCTGTGCTGTTCCTGTAAGTTTGCTATTAAAATGCACTAAACTATTAAAAAATTGTAAATTGAAAAACTTAAAGAAAGGTTAGTCAATGTAACATAATTTTATTAATTTTGCATATAAAATATATTCTGATATATATTAAATGCAAAATATATTTGTTATTTAGTCGCTGATTAAGGTTAATATTTTTTCCCCATAGATCTGGCAGGTTTATGTAATAGCAAATTTTTTACATGCAACCTAAGATATTTGTGTTAACATTTAAAAAAGTGAAGTTATTCTTAAAACTGAAGATCCTTAATGCTGGGATAGTCAAGCTATGTTTACTATCACATGTGATTTCCTGAGTTTACAGTCCTGACATCTGATCTCAAATCCACATCACAGAATTTAGGAATTGGTGTTCAATTTGCTATATTTAGTAGGATTGAATGTTTTATTTCACACTGGAATTGTCTATGGATAACAAAATAATTATAAACGTAGTTCATCAATGCCCTAAATAATATAGAAAGACGGTAGAAAATGACCTATTTTTGAAATACAAAGAGATGAAGACAAAAAAAAGGGAATTTACTGTATAGATTCCAGACAAGTCAAATATTAAGTCTTGTTGATAGAGAAACATGAGTCTTTGAGATATGTGGATATAGACAATCACACTCACATTCACACAGTGTTTGGATAAGACACAGCCAAAAAGTAAAATAATATCTGTAGTGTGTTATTACATTTTTATTCAAAGTGTCTACCTTTATAAAATTATGAGAAGAGATCGTAGAAATATTTACAGGAAATTTTTCTCAATAATTGCTAGAATATCTAACGGGCTATTTCGTACTTTACCCACATTGACTCATCCCTATTCATTTTCTCTGTCACCTCTGCCTTTTTCATTTCTTCTACCAACTTCATTTGAAGACTTCTCTCTAGGCCTTGCCCTATGTAGAAGCCAGTCTTGACAAAGAAAGGCAGTACAGCCTCAGTCTCTTACTGCATAGAACTTAGAACTCAGCTACTTATAACTTATTCCTCAAGATGAAAATAGATACTGGTACGTAGTAAGTGATCAGTAAACATTGGTTGAAATAATAAATTAATAAACAAATGAATTGTTTTCCAGCATCATTTTGTTTTTTAGTTTCCTTTGTTGCCAATTAGATCTGGAGTCCTCTGATACCCTTGGAAACTGACTTTCAGTCTCCTATCTTGCTCCCAAATCATAGTTTTCCATCTTATCTGCCTTGGCTGAAGCCTGGAACTCACAGTCAGACCCATCAATGTCTTGCTCTCCCTACTCAAGATATCAATTGCTGAATCAACCTCTTGAATCTTCTAGATTTTGTACTTCCTTTTTTGCTTTCACCATGAGTCATCAGCAAAAGCATGAACAGTGTATCCCCAAGTTTTCTTCCAACCTTGGTAAGGATATGTTAATTTATCCTGGTCTACATTTAACTCTGCACCTTAATCTCAGGTCTTATTAGCAAGCCTGGGACCAAGGCACAGTGGGAAAGATAAGTTACATCAGGAAATATCCACAGATTTCAAAATCATCAATATCCACATTTGAAGACTAAGTATGTGAACACATAATCTGTGTTTCTTTTTACTTAATTGACTGACTAATTTTATTTCAAATAATCCATAGTGAGAGAAACTGCTGGGAAAGTGTGAAGAACTTTGCATGAAGTGAATGGAGGAGAATTTGAGAGTGTCAGAGGTAATTAAATCATTAAACAAGTTTAAGAATCTCACGGAGAGAAATTGTAGTCCTGGCTTCCTTTTTATGGGGAAAGTTAACCTTGACATCAGTAAAATATCGGAATGGAAGTTATTAATAGCTCCTTGCCTGGTTCTAATTTCATAACAGTTCGTTTCCTAAGTGTCTGTTAAGCACTAGATTTGTGTGGAAGTGCATATGGAGTATTGGGCTTTGTGGTTATGTAAATGAAATTGGGAAATAAAAAAAATCATAAAGAAAATGGAAAAAGCAAAAAAGATTTTACAATTTGTGGACAAATACATTAAAATTAAATGCATTAACTCCTCTTGAACTTTTTATTAAATATTTGTAAGTGTAGGGAACCTTTATGAAGTATGAGATACACGTGAAAATCTATGAAAAGTGTATGGTTTTTGTTATTTCTTTTAGTCTTGTGCTTCTTCTGTAATATTCAAGCTCTTTGGGATGGTTTTACTGAATCTCTCCCACAAAAGACAGGCCAAGTTTCCCATCATTGCCATTTATCCAATGATCATTTATTTTCCAGCTTGTCTACCCTCTCTATTTCAATGTTATCATTGTTGAGTAATTTGTCCTAAGGCAACAATCTATCATTCACCAAAGACAACTCAACCCTCTCAGACCTTTGTAGGAAATAGCTGTAGCACTGTAGAATGTAATTTGCAAAATTACATCCTGGGATCCTGAAATCTTTCATTCACTTCACATGATAAGTCATTTTTTCTGGAAGTGGTTATGTCACCATTGCATTGTGGAAAAGGGCCAAGGGCAGATCCTTTTAGCTAGTTGAGGTCACTTGGCAAGCCTGCTGACAATTCCTGGCCATGGTGAGATTCATCCTGGTGACCAAGTAAATCTTCATTTGGCACAACAAAGACATTGAGCCCTGTAGGCTAGTATGTATTAAAATAGTCTAATTATCTATACAAAGTTCTACAATAAGACATTTATTATTTTTTAACTCTATAAATAAACTACCCTATTATTACCATATAAATATCAAATGAATGATTCATTAAATCACTTATTCCCCAAATCAAACTTATAGAGTGTCTTCTGTAGTGCTGCATTAAATACAAAGGGAGAACGTTAATGAATTAGTGTGAGATAGATTTCCTGTCTGTCAAGAGTCATTTTGAAAATGTGGGGAGATATTTAGCAAGAAATAAAAAATAATTTCTATGAAACTATTTGGTTATAGGTCTGGGAATATACATTTCTATAATTTTATTTTACTTTATTTTTTAAAATTAGTTTCAGGTATACAAAACAACATAATGGTTAGACATTTACACCCCTTACAAAGTGATAAGCCCAACAAGTCTACTACCCCTCTGACACCGTACACAGCTATTACAATACCATTGACTATATTCCCTATGCTGTACTTTACATCCTGTGTGTGTGTGTATATATATATATATATATATATATATATGTATGTATATATATATAACATATATATTATGTACGTAACACATATATTTGACATTTAATATTATATGTTTTATATTAGTTTCAGGTGTACAGCACAGTGGTTTGTATAATTTGTATATTTTATGAAGTGATCCCTCCCAGAAGTCCAGAACCATCTGACACCCTACATAGTCTTTACAACATTATTAACTATATTTCCCATACTGTATTTCACATCGCTGTGACTGTTTTGGGACTACAAATTTGTACTTTCTAACCCCTTCTCCATTCTCATCCACCCTCAACCCCCCTACCATCTAGCAACTATCAGTTTGTTCTCTGTATATATGAGTCTATTTCTGTTTTGTTTGTTCATGTATTGTTTAGATTCCACACATAAGTGAAATCATATGGTATTTGTCTTTCTCAGTCTGGCTTATCTCACTTAGCATAATATCCTCTAGATCCATCTATGTCGTTGCAAATGGTAAGATGTCATTCTTTTTTTATGGCAGAGTAATACTCCATTGTATAAATGTACCACTTCTCCATTTCCAGTCATCTATTGATGGGCATCAGTTGTTTCCATATCTTCGCTATTGTAAATAGTGCTGCAGGAAACATAGAAGTGCACATATTTTTTTTTGAATTAGTGTTTTGGATTTCTTTGGATAAATACTCAGAAGTGGAATTGCTATGTCATAAGGTATTTCTATTTTTATTTTTGGGGGGAACTTCCACAGTGTTTTTTATAGTGGTTGCATCAATTTGCAATGCCACCAACAGTACACTAGGGTTTCCTTTTTTCTACACCCTTGCCAGCACTTGTTTCTTGATTTTTTTGATAATAACCATTTTGACAGGAGTGAGGTGGTATCTCGTTGTTTTCATTTACATTTCTCTGAGGATGAGTGACGTTGAGTATCTTTTCGTATTTCTATTCACTATTTGTGTGTCCTCTTTGGAGAAAAGTCTATTCAGGTTCTCTGTCCATTTTTGAATAGGATTATTTGTTTTTTTTGGTGTTGAGTTGTGTGAGTTGTTTTTTTATATACATATAAATTTTGTATATTAACCCATTATCAGATGTATCATTGGCAAATATCTTCTCCCATTTATCAAGATGTCATTTTGTTTTATTAATGGTTTCCTTTGCTGTGAAAAAAAAACAAAAAACTTTTCAGTTTGATGTCCCATTTTTTTAATTTTTTCTTTTGTTTCCCTTGCCTGAAGAGATAGATCAGTAAAAATATTACTAAGGGTAATGTCTTAGAGTTTACTTCCTATGTTTTCTTCTAGGAGTTTTGTGGTTTCAGGACTTACATTCACGTCTTTAATCTGTTTTGAGTTTATTATTGTGTATGACATAAGAAAGGGGTTAAGTTTCATTTTTTGCAGGTATCTGTCCAGTTTTCTCAGCACCATTTAGTGAATAGACTGTCTTTACCCCAGTGTAAAATTTTGTCATAGATTAAATAACCATGTAAACATGGATTTATTTCTGGGCTCTCTATTCTGTTCCATTGATCTACATGTTATTTTTATGCCAATACCATGCCATTTTGATTACTATAGCCTTGTAGTATAATTTGATATCAAGTAGCATGATACCTTCAGCTTTTTTCTTATTTTTCAGGATTGCTGTGGCTATCTCAGGTCTTTTATGGTTCCATATAAATTTTAGGGTTATTTATTTTAGTTCTGTGAATAATGCTATTGGTATTTTGATATGGATTGCATTGAATCTATATATTGCTCTCGATAATATGGACATTTTATGTATATTAATTCTTCCTATCTAAGAGCCTGGTATATGTTTCCATTTATTTGTACCTTCTTTAATTTCTCTTTTCAATGTCTTATAATTTTCTGAGTACAGGTCTTTTACTTCCTTGGTTAAATTTATTCCTAAGTTTTTTTGATACAATTGTAAATGGGATTCTTTTGTTAATTTATCTTTCTTATAGTTTGTTATTGGTGTATAAAAATGCAACCAATATCTGGATATTAGTTTTGTATTCTACTACTTTACTAAATTTATTTACCAGTTCTAATTGTTTTTTTGGTGGAATCTTTTGGGTTCTCTATATACAGTATCATGTTATCTGCAAATAATGACAGTCTTACACTTTCCTTTCCTATTTGGATGCCTTTTATTTATTTTTCTTGTCTGGTTGCTGTGGCTAGGACTTCCAGATCTTTGTGGAATAAAAGTGATGAAAGTGGGCATCATTATCTTGTTCCTGATCTTGAGGATGATGCTTTTAGCTTTTCCCTATTGAGTAGCTGTGGGTTGTCATATATGGCGTTTATTATGTTGAAACAGTTTCCCTTATTCCCACTTTTCTGAGAGTTTTTATGATAAATAGATGCTGGATTTTGACAAATGCTTGTTTTGCATTTATTGATATGACCATATAATTTTTTTTTCATTTTGTTTATGTGATATATCACATTAATTGATTTGTGGATATTGAACCAACGTTGTATACAGGAATGAATCTCACGTGATTGTGGTGTATGATCTTTTTAATGTATTGCTGAATTTGCTTTGCTAATATTTTGGTAAGGATTTTTGCACCAATGTTCATTGGGGATATTAGCCTATAGTTTTCTTTTCTTTTCTTTTCTTTTTTTTTTTTTTGTTTTGTTTTGTTTTTGTTTTTTTGTTTCTTTTTTTTGTTTTTTCTGTCATGTCTTTGTCTGGTTTTGGAATCAGGGTAATGGTGGTCTCATAAAATGAGCTTGGAAGCCTGCCTCCCTTTGTGTTCTATAATTTATTGTAATTTTGCTGTGGTCCTGAGATGCAGTAGTTATAGCATTTACCTAATCCACCATCTTAGACCTACATCATGGTCCATAATTTAAAAATACATGCTTAATGATGCTTCTGGAATAATCAAATTATCAAATGGGAGATGGTGGAGAAGACATACTGGGATAGAGATTGACATTTGCAAGGCCTGTAAGCCAGTTATACCAGTTGAGTTGAGTTGAGAGAGAGAGAGAGAGAGAGAGAGAGAGAGAGAGAGAGAGAGAGAGAGGGTCAGTAAATAGTATACAAATGTACAAATGCCAAAAATATCTTCAAATTTTTATTTTAGAGTTATACAAGATTCCCTAAAAGTTCATGATATAGCTAGCTATTGAGTGTCTCCCTCTACAGTTATAAATAATTTACCTGGTTTCAAGTCCCCTCTTTGCCGTATTCTAGCTCTACATACTTGAAAATTCAACTAATATTTCTGATTATTATATGGGGTACATACACATATGTAAATATATATTTTTTCATTTACTAGTTGATAAACAGACTGCAAAATGCTTATATTCTTAAACTTTTATTTAGAACTAAATTTTAGTGTTGGGCATGCCAAAAAAAAAAAAAATCAAAGAATCACTTTCTAAAGAAATTGTCAATTATCCACAGCAAAAGAAGTAGGTGATAAGGTTTTGATGTAGTACCTGACAAGATGGTAGTGAATTAAAATCTAGGAGATGTTCCGACCAGAATAGTTGTGCTGTATGATGGGTATTCCCATGGGCAGTTTCATGGAGGATGCAGGATTTGAGCATCAGTGCATAGTACGATTTATTTCATGGGATTCTTAAACAGGAATCAGAACCAGTTATTTTTGCAATACTCAAACCTGTCCATCAGAGTACAAGTGCGTTGATCTGTGATAGAAGCCCCTGGATAAAAGTCTCTTCCTTTTCCAGATTTACTAGCTGATTTTTCTTATTGCTTGGAGATCCTGATGATAGAGATTTGCATGTTAAGGTGTAAAGTGGGACCAAGAATTTTCCGGGAGCAGCCACCTGGCACCAAGTTGTAAAACTGTCTTGAATGATGGCAACTTAAAAGACCTAACGATCCAGGCTAAATGGAAGATAAGCCTAAGCAGAGTGCAGAACCGTTCCCAAGAAATGTTGGCTTTGAAGGAAGTTCATTTTTCATGCCACATGAGTCCTCTCTGAAGATGATTAAAAAAAAAAAAAAAGCCAACTGAGGACATTCTGTTCTCCCCATGCAGCTCATACTAAAATATGACAATACCAGTGCTCACACTGGAATTTCCATTAGTACTGGAGAATCTATATCCATATGGCTTGGGAATGTCCCTCAGCCAATAATTCTTAGAAGAAAATTATAAGTGCACTAAGGGGCGTCGTTAGCAATGATATTCTCTTAACCTTACAGCAATGTATTTCAGTTTATGGAACTTATTCCGGCATTTACAGACCTTTGGGGAAAGTACTGAATGTGGGTTTAATCACCATGGTTAAATATGTGAATGCCCAGGGTGATAAAATTGTTTTTAAAAGCACACTCCTTCTCTCAATTTCAACAGGTGTTGGAAAAGTGGATTTGTATGGAATATTCATGCCCTCATATCAATATATGTATCTAGTGAAGAAAATGAAAGGTGTTCCTATAAAAATTCATTACCAATATGGGTACATTAAGAGAACCAAATTGTTGGTTGCTAGCGTAAAATTAATTGTGCTTTGTTAGAAAAAGTTAAATCCACAAAACAATTGTGGAGACATTCGCAGGACTGTGGGCACTGATGGCTAGAACAGCTTGAGCTAATGCATTTTTATGAGATAGATATGATTCAATCATTTGCAGGTAACTAAAATTCTCTTCCCTTCTTATGAGGTGGTTGCTCTAGCAACGCAGGTGCCCATATGAGTCATCAGGTGTATTGCTTTGTCTTTACCTTTGCATTGATCTTCTCTCTAATATGAGAGGTTTACAAAAGAGAGAGAGATTTAAAAAAAAAATGCTTTGGTGGTATTCATCAAAAAAAAAAAAATACTCTACCTAGGAAATGAGAGTTTTTGAATGTTTCCCCCCACCAATGTGCATTTATTTAATAGTGTTGTAATGCAGTGTGAAGTGTTTATCTTGCTTCCTTCTTTATATGTTCTTCAATACAGGTGTCCCCTCCATCTGAAAATGTTCCTATGAAACCTTTTATGAGCCTAAATGGTGTAAAGCAAAGAAGCAATTACCATTTATATGGAAAGAAAAAATTGAGCATATCCAGACCCCCCAAAGTCACCTGCCAAATATACTTAATTGTGTCCAGTTTTATGCTAAGTGTAACACTTTTCTGGTGCCTTAGGACACCTTGCTAACGGGATAAGCACGGATGCACATAGACACAGTTCAAAACACTTGATGCTGAGTGTAGTGTCCAGGGAAGGAGCCTGGCGGCACCCCTCTGGCGGTTTGAATTGCGCACTGCCTCCAGCGATGGCTTACTACAATGTAAATGCCGAACAAACTTTGTGCTTGCTGTCTTTTTTTGTAAAATTGAAAATTTCTTTCGGTTAGCGAAAACAGGTACTAATGTAAGTCTTCTGTAAAAGTGAACTGGCGTACTGCAAACTCTCAAAAAGTGGAGGATACTTGTACTTAGTTTAAGTGGTTCCTCAGTAAAGTTTCCCAGACACCTTATTTACTCAGATCTCTAGTGCTCCTGAAATTGTGTAACAATTCATATATGGACCATTCCTTTGGCTGCCTTGTCCTTTGGTCACTGTTTTTTCATGATAATACTGAATACGAAGGGCTGTGATAGAAATAAGCACGGTGTGTGATATGAACACAAAGGAGGAAAATGTGACTCAGTAGACTCCAAAGTTGCTCCGTGGCCTGGAAGAATTCTCCTAGGAGGAAACAAGCCATTACTGTGAGCACTGCTCATTTACATAAGCAAAAGGTCGTTTTTATCATTTTCCTTGCTAGCTGACAAAAATTATACTAAAGTGTAGGCATATATGTCTAAATAATTTCAGGAGAGGTTTCTGCTAGAAAAATATTATGGGGCCATGATTTTACCTATACTTGTTACATATATTGACTGAATTAACTGGCTAATTAACGCCTGTACATATATTATACATAACATACACTTAAACACATAAGTGGATGAGTACCATTTTTAGCACAGCTCTATGTCCCTTACAGTGATTTCATTTATATGTGGACTCTAAAAAGCAAAGTAAATAAACAAACAAAACGGAACCAAATTCATACATATGGAGAACAAATTGATAGTTACCAAAAGGGACGGAGGTGAGAGAGAAAGGTGAAAAAAGGGAAAAGGATTAAGAAGTACGAATTTCCAATTATAATAGTCTCAGGGATGTAAAACAATATTTTTTTAAAGGGCTTTGTGGTTAAACAGCACTACGGTAACTCCTGACTGCCTCTTGCTGGATGTATGACTATGGGGGAGAATTTCCTCATCTTTAGTATGAAGAACATAAAAATAATCACTATTTGTTTGTTAGTGTAAGGATTGAATGGGAGAAAATATAATATGTGTGACATAGATTAGCTACTCAAACTTAATAAAAGTAAAGTAGTATGATGGCTATACTTGTATTTCAGGACCACATCTGTTTTTATCTCCCTCTCCCCCGCCCCTCCTTCCCTTCCCTCATTTTCCTTTTACAACTGTTCTTTGAGTACCTTCTTGGATCAGGTGCTTTTGTAAACACCTGGGAATGTTTGTGATGTAGACAGAACAGGTCTCTGCTTTCTCCCTAAACTCTCTCACCGGAACCATATTTATTCATTTAATTGTTGTTTGTTGAAGCTTTCATTTACATCTTTGAAAGTTTTTAAGTTTGCTTACAATAGAACACATTGTAACTAAGATGACTTAACTTTAAATAGTATGTTAAAATGTTATATGGAGGAAATTGGGTATAAATATGCTAAATATTTTGGCTATTAGAATTACTGTAATTAAACATAAATTCAATTGTGCAGTCTTTTCAGCCTGGGTATAAGGGGGTTTGTGATAGGTGAGGAGTCTAATGAATATTTTCAAAGTTTGGCTAGATCTGACTCCTGGCCCTGAAGGATGAAAGTTGCCTTCAACAAGTGGGATCAAGGGTAGTTGATCTATAAATCTACGTCCCTAAGTGTTTTCTATTGGAGGATATCTATCATATAAGCGTTGTAGAATTTCATTAAATATAACTAAGTGAGGCTACATGTTTTGCAAAACATTTGTCCAGTTTGCCACTGTTTTTGTGTTTCCTTATGACACGCTCAACTATAAATTGCAATTTGATGTATCACCCACTAAGTGACCAAACTGAATGCATAATGCAGTATTTGGAGCTGAAGAATAATTTTTGGATAGCTAGTGTATCAACAAACTAATTCTGTCCATTTGTTTGGTATCTTACAGTTTACAAAGTGCTTTGGAATATATTATCACTTTTAGAAACACAGCTGAAATATATTAGAAACAGCTCTGGGTTTGAAGTCACATGATTTGCATTCATCTCTACCCACCGCAGCCTTATAACTGCTGCATCTATTTCTGTAACTTCCTCTTCCTGACTCATCCCTCCCAGAATGATTCTGCAGATTAGCATCTACAAGTTAGCAAAATGTTTTAAGTTTTAATTCTTTTATAACTTTTAAAAAATTTTTCTCCTATGGATCTTGAGAGTATAATGCTAAGTGAAATAAGTCAGACAGACAAAGCAGAGAACCCTATGATTTCACTGATATGTGGTATATAAACCAAAAAGAACAAGACAAACAAATGAGAAAGAAAAACTCATAGACACAGACAATAATTTAGTGGTTACCAGAGGGTAAGGGGGTGGGGGGGTGGGTGATGAGGGTAAAGGGGATCAAATATATGGTGACGGAAGGAGAACTGACTCTGGGTGGTGAACACACAATGGGATTTATAGACGATGTAATACAGAATTGTACACCTGAAATCTATGTAAATTTACTAACAATTGTCACCCCAATAAATTTAATAAAAAAAAAAAATTTCTACAAGGGAATGTTGGGATAGACCATTACGGAAAACAATTTAGTTCTTAACCAACCATAACAGGTCAAAAATACGTCTTATTTCCCTGAATTTCTTTTCAGACAGTGGTGTGGAATCTCTTCATCTCCTAACCTTTTCCAGTCATCTCCCCTCTGTACTGCTGTCTCCACTCTGCAGGCAAGGGGAGAACTTCCATAGAGCTCCGTGCCCATTGTTAAAAACAATCAATTAATCAACTCTGGTCTTTCAGATAACATCGATCACTTCTTTTTGTGTAACTTCATTGTCTTATTTTATTAAAATTTCTATCCAGTTCTGTTATATTAGCAGAGATAACATTCTCTCTTCCTCCATTGAGTTAGAAAAGGAAAACCAGATAGCAATAAAGGGGAGATGATGTGCCCCAGTAGGCAGAAGAGACCTTGGAGGGAGAACCGATGTCATTTCAATGTTGCTTTGTTGTTCATTTTTGTTTGCTTAGTTTATATAGAAGAACATTGTTCTATACATCTCGTCTTCTTCTTACTTTGGTTCTTCAGTACCTTTTAGAAGATGTAGCCATGCTGTCCTGCGTCTATCAGCCTTGTTTCTTTTTTATTGCTCTACAAAATTCCATTCCAAGTATTCATGAATCCTATTTTCTATTCCACAGGTGACAGGCATCTAGATCACCTCCAATTCCTTGTAATATTACATCCACTATTCTTTCCTTGTGAATTATATGAACATTTCTTCTGGAAACACATCCAAGATTGGAACTGCTCGCTCATGGGGTATACATCATCCTCATATCACAAAGTGTCACCAGATATTACTATGATCAGCAGTACACAACTATTCCCCTTGCTCCAAATTCTTGGCAGCAATTGGTTTTATTAAGTGGTCTGTTTGTCTCTAGTGGGTATATAGTAGTATCTCATGATCACTTTAACTCACATTTATCTAGTGATAAATGAAGTTGAACATTGTATATTTCTCATGCCCAGGACTATTTTTTTAAGACTATTTTTTAGAGCAGTTTTTAGTTTACGATAAAATTGAGGCAAACGTACAGAAATTTCCAAAGTACTCCCTCTCCTCAGACATGCACAGCTTCCCACATTATCAACATCCATCACCAGAGTGGTGCATTTGTTACCACGGGATGAACCTACACCTATGCATCATATCAGCTGAAGTCCATAGTTTACAGTACGATATGGTTTTGGCTTTGTACAATCTGTGGATTTGGACAAATGTATAATGGCATATAGCCATCATTATAGTATCATACAGAGCATTTTCACTGCCCTAAACATCCTCTGTCTTCTGCCAATTCATCTTTCCCTCCCCCACCCCTGGAAACCACTGATCCTTTCACTGTCTCCATAGTTTTGCATTTTTCAGAATGTCATATAGTTGGAATCATACAGTATGCAGGCTTTTCAGATTGGCTCTTTTAACTTGGTAGTATGCATATAAGTTTCATCCATGTCTTCCCAAGGCTTGATTCCTCATTTATTTTTAGTGCTGAAAAATATTCCATTGTCTGAATGTACCACAATTGATTTGCTCATCAACTACTGAAGGATATGATTGTTGCTTCCAAATTTTGACAGTTATAAATAAAGCTAAATTTTACACTTTGGTGTATGATTCATTTTGAGTTAATTTTGGGGAAGGGTATAAGATCTGCATCTTGATCCCCCCCCCATTTTGTTTTTGTTTTTGCATGTGGATATCCAGCTCCATTTGTTCAAAAGACTATCTTTGTTCCATTATATTGTATTCTTTGTCAAAGATCAATTAACTATATTGATGGGGATGCTCCATTTGTCCATTTATTTTCCAATACTAGACTGTTTTGATTATTGTAGCTTTATAGCAAGTCTTAAAGTTGAGTGGCATCAATCCTCCAACTTCGCTCTTGTCCTTCAATATTTTGCTGGATATTCTGGGTCTTTTGCCTCTTCATTTAAAATTTAAAAGCAGTTGCCAATATCCACAAATAATTTGCTTGGCTATTGACTGTGATTTGATTGAATCTATAGATCAAACTGAGACAAACTGACTTCTTGATCATATTGAGTCTCCCTATCCATGAATATGGAATATCTCTCCATTTATTTATTTCTTCTTTGATTTTGTTCATCAGAGTTTTGTAGGTGCCCTCAAATAGATCTTGAACACATTTTGTTAGATTTATACCTAAATATTTCATTTTGGTGGGAGTACTAATGTAAATAGCATTGTGTTTTTAATTTCAAATTCCACTTGTTCATTATTGGTATATAGGAATACACTTAAGTTTTATGTATTAATATCATATTCTGCATTTTTCTATAATTGCTAATGAATTCTGGGAGGTCTTTTGCATTTTTTTTTAAAATTGTTTTATATAGACAATCATGTCATCTGTGAACAAAGACAGTTTTATATCTTCTTTCCCAATATGTATATCTTTTACTCTGAGACTACTTTTTAATTAAGGTGACTAATACTGTAAGGGCTCTTTATTTTCCCTTCTGTGAATTTCCTATTCATACTCTTCATCTCTCTTGTTGGATGTTTTGTCTTTCTTCGTTTTTTATTTTAGGAGTATATTGTAAATTCTAATATTATTTTTTTGTTGGATTTACACATTGCAAATCTCTTCTTCTATTCTGTCAGTAGTCTGTAATTATGCTTGTCATTTGATAAAAAAGAAATATTAACTTTGTATGCGTCTTTATGCAGACATTTTAAACAAAATTGTATATATTTTCAAAATTAGTTTGGCAAAAAAAAATTATAAAAACATGCTCTGTATTCTGGATCCAGGAATACCTAAATACTCTAAATACTGAGAGCATAGAATTAAGGTACTATTTTAAAGGGGTGAACAGACTGGATTTGTTTTGATGGTTGATGGTTTGATTTGTTATTTGTTCATCCATTGTATAATCTATTGTATTAGTTTTCTATTTGTCTAGTGATTGTTATAGTTTCTAACTCTTTATTAACTATGCTATGAATAATCTACAAAATAAAATTCATAAAATAATTTTTATAAAATAAAGACAGCTGAAAATTAATCTGTAATATAAAAATAAATTTGTAAAATCATGAGATGATATATGAAGTAATAATGTAAGCCAAAGTCATCTTATTTTTAAATAAACAATTTCCTCATAGAATATAACTGACTAAATTATTTTTAGAAGACAGAAAAGGAGTCAAAGAGTTTTAAGTTTCATCCTTGAAATTTTCTTTCCAGTGGTCAATAGCCAAATTGATCCCCTTGGACTTTCTAATCATATATTATTTTTCCAATTCAACAATTTCCAAAATCTTTGAAAAACTGAATTTAACACTTCCCTTGATGATTTCATGGCATATAAAGCTGTACCAAAATTTTAAAAGTCTTTTCAGCCTGTGATACTTCCTCCAAGGCAGAAGTTCTGAAGAAGAAAACATTCATCTCAAGAACCAATAAGGTCTTATGCACATGATGCCAAAATAATAGGTTGACTTCAGCAATATTGGTAAAAAGTCTGGATTTTAGTGTAATATTAAACCCAGGAAAACATTAATAATAAATATCTAGATGGTAAGATCTACAAGGAAACATGAAAGTTCCATCAATTATTTGAAAAACTCAGGATTTGTTCTGAATTGCCTCAGAGGAAAGGACAAGAAGCAGACAGCCAAATTTTAGCTTCCTTTAAGAAATAATATTTTAAAGCAGAAATTGTTCAACAATAAAATAGACTGACTCAAAAGACAGGGAGTCTGTTATAAAAGTCTAACTGACTCTGGAAAAGAGAAAAAGAAAATGGTGACTGGAAAATAAATGAAGCCAAATATTTGGTAATTTTATTTTTCAAAAAGCAGCTCTTATGTTGGAAAGGTCAAGAGGTAGGAGGAATTAGGTTTTATTTAAAAACTTGTATGTCATGATCTCCATTTTCTGTACCTCTTTCTCTCCTACTTCAAAATATTAAGATATTAAGTGCTCCAGCTCTATTTTTCCTTTTCCCACTCTCAGTAAATTTTATACTCATAAAATAAATCTGGAATTAAATATATAAATAAAGTTCTTTCAAAATATTTGCATTTTAACTAAGATGGGAATTTCACATGAAATTAAGATAATGTAATGTTGAACTTTCTGGCATTGTCTACTGTGATTAAAACTATTAGAGAAGCTCAAATGCCCAGAAGTAAAGCTTAGTTAATGCTAATAATAGAAGTACAGTTCTAATTTAATGGATTGATCCATAGTAAAATTGTATTCATCTTTGTGAGTGCATGTGTGCATGCTCCTTCCCTAAAACATGCATACACACACACACACACACACACACACACACACATACACATACACACACTCACACCTCATTCTCACAGAGAAAATCTGTTCTTCATGTCTAACATATAAATACCAAGAAACCAAAAATAATCTCTGGGCCAGAGTTCCCTGTTTAAACTCTAAATTTCATGGGTTCTTCAGCAATCAATATATACCATACTTAATCAAAATCTCTTAAGTAGAAAGGCTTGACTCATGTCGAACTCTCACTATAGCTAAATTTAAGATCTGTTATTCATTCTCAAATATTGTCGTTCCTGGAAAGCTTTATATATAATCATTTGTTTCTTTTGGCTTTGTGGTGACTTACCATGTAATGTGATTTTGTTTCCAAAAAAATCTAGTATCAAGCAGTGTATAGAAAATTTCATTTATGTGAATAATTTTGAGTCTTCCTTATCTAATTCTATTTTCCAGTGTTAAATATTGACAATATACTTTTGCTTAATGGAACTTAGAAGGTCATCTTGAAAGCAATAATGGACCAAATTGAGCGGGAGTGGAGTGGGGGGACTAATATAAACTTGAAGAATAGGGGTTGAGTAAAGTAGTTTTTAAATACTTAAAATATACCTTTTGGAATGTCAAAAGTTGATGGAAAAATCAAAGTCCAATTCAGGAAAACCCTTAGAAAACACAGCACAATTTTGTTAACTAGAACCAAATACGTGGGAAACAACTTGGGTGTAGAGGAGAGCTTCTCCACAGCACTGGGATATGGAATGGGAGGAAACGGAAAAAAGGATCTGGATTTCTAAGACACACAGGCATAAATGATCAGGTGGTAAGATTTCACCTTATCATGGGATATTCAGGAGTGACCTCTTGGAGACATTTCAAAAAGTGCTCAGTGGGCAGCTGCCCAGTAGGCTTTTCTAATCAAATACTATCCCACTGTGGGCTAATAATCATCCCTGGTTTCTGGAGTGGAATATTATTCTGCAGGTGCCCGTGTACTCATTAGACAGGAGCAAGATGGATCCAAGCCAAGGAAAGAATTAATGTTCTCCCTGTGCTACTTTACAAAGCCATTTTTTCACTATCTTTACAAATCCATTTTCTTCACCAGTCTATTATTGATCTGTTAATTCATAACATTTACAATCAACTTCATGTAATTTCATATGGGGAAAAAAAAAAAAAACTTAAGCTTTGTTAATTAGCCTTCCTGTGTATTCAACTAGGTGTATCAACTGAAAAGAAGAAAATTTCTGCTGGCCAACACTGCTTCCCTTCCTTTGGCCCAGGGAAGTTCAAACTACTCAATGGCTAAGAATCATTCGATTTTTATTTAGATGAAACACAAATTTCATCCTTTTTTTTCTTAATTCTCAAGACGATAATTTTGCTATTGTAATACTTTCTTATTTTTTTAAGCATTGTCTAAATTACCTTTTACTCAACATAAGTTATGCTGAAGAGTCTATAATCTTCAATTTCTCAAGATATATTAATCAATGTAACATGTTTGGGGAGGAACATTGTGAGATAAAGTTGCAAAGTCTAGTAATATAATATGGAAATGGACAACAAGAAGGGACAAAACTGAAACATTATGGATATACTTTATTTTTCAAAAAAATTAAAATGGCTTTTTTTTTTTTTAACTTCCTTAGTGGCCATGACTTTGACTCCAAAACTTAGTCACTTATAAACATAATTTTGCTGGCCTATTGTCACTCTCTGTTCCTAAATTACACGTGCCAGTATTCCCTACTGGGGATAGTTGGACCTGAAAAGGAATGAGGAATAGATGAATCCAAGTATTTTTTTTTTTTTTGCATTTATTGTTAGTTCTGTTGCCAGGAGATGGCTTAAAGAGCAGGAATCGTTGTGGTTCTCATGTCTACTCATGATGTTCTTTGTCCCTTCACCCTGAATTAATAATTTAGAGTCACCTTAACATCTCCTTCTTGCTCGTCTTTCCACATGCCAGCAAGTTGTATTTTTTGTTTTCCTATACTATCCCTCATATATGTGTCTCTCTTTGTCCCTACACTAATAGAAATTATAATAATGCACTCAGGTTAATAAATAACAGCTATTGAATACTTGTTAAGTGTCAGGCACCTTGTTAAGTAATTCACATGCCTTATCTCAATGAATGATTACAGTAACACTGGTATCATCCCCATTTTATCAGTAAGGAAAATGAGGCTCAGGATAGTTAAACAAATTATTCAAAATCACAGACCTAGAAAGTAGATTAGGATTTGAATCAAGAAAAGTCTGAGCGTTTGAGCACGGCTCTACACCTCCTCTTTCCAAGTCATACCTTGTGCAGACATGTCCTAGTATACATTTTCCTCAACACTGCTGCCTGATGTAATCTTAATAAGCATCTCTAATCATATCAGTGTCCTTCTTAAGGATTGTTCCCACTTATTAAAGGGAGTAGAGTAGTGATTTAGATGGTGGGCTCTAGCAATTGTCTGGGTTTGAAACTGTTCAAGTACATAAAATCCTCTAATGTCCTCTTTGTTGGATTTTAGACTCTTTAAGAATAAGACTGAGACGGGACATGGCAGTCAACATGTACTGGGTCAGAGGTTACATTTACTTTGAGAGCTCCTCCAGCAACCCATACCTTTTAAGCATACTATTTTTGCTTCATGTTACCAGTTGCAGTCTTGTTGAGTTCTATCTGAAGGCTCATCGTTTTGGTATTAAATTCAACATCAGTGATTTAGTGTCAGCAAACACTGTCATGTTAAAGGAATACTATGAACTCCCACTGTGTTTTTATTTGATCCATGTGTTTGTTGAATAAGGCCTGCAAGTGTAAATAACTGATTTCTAGTTTTAGGTTTATGTGTTTGAATAATATTATAATAAAATTTTAAAATCAGAAAAAAAAAGTAGTGTGCTTTTATAGATGACAAGATATTTCCAGTATGCTTATAATGCTTGCCGACAAGCTGCTAAAGAAATTGAGGAAGAAACAACAACTGAGGCCAACTTGTCTGCTAGGGAGCTTTTTTTTTTTTTTTTGTCACAGCAATATGCATCTCTGCCTGCAACACATATCAGGGAAAAATGCAGTGTTGCCCTTCCAAATGAGACAGACAGTATTGTTAGATCTTGATAAAGAAGATACCTCTTTCTACTCATTGGTTTATGACCTCTCAGTGAAAGCACTATGAGCTGACAAAGGTGATATCAGAGTGGAAACTAGATATCAAGAAGACATTCCAGAAATGCTCTTCGAAGGAGAATTAGTTGAGAAGGAATAGTCAAAATTGCCAGTTAAAATTTGGGACCCAAATAGCCCACTTACAGATCGACAGATTGACCAGTTTTTAGTTGTAACATGCTTTTGGGACATTCACTTGAGCAACTGATTGCAGCAGTTCTGTAAAGCAGCCTGGTTTGCATGTGAGGGCAGCTGCAGCTTCTGGAGACATCACCTTGTTTCATGTTCTGGATACATTGTATTGGCACTGCTATGATTTGAGCAGTGCAATTAGTGTCCTAGTGCAGCTTGGAGAACCTGTTTATGCAGAGATGAAATGGAAAATGGTCAGCCTCTGAAGCTAGTTTATTTGAAGAGGCACTAGAAAAATATGGTCGACTTCAACGATATATGTCAAGATTTTCTCCCTTGGAAATCATTGATTAGCTCCACTAAATATTATTACATATGGAAAACTATTAACAGATATGCACAGCAGAAACGTCTCAAAGCAACTCAAGCTGAGAGTAAACTGAAGCAAGTGTATGCATATCCCAATTCACAAACCAAATCCCAACCATAGCCTCCAGCAATGGCAAACCTGGAGCTATGAACGCATCCATGGGGACCATATTCCAGCCACATGGTCCCTTCTTAGAGCAAACCTGTGAAAGCTGCTATGCTACACAGGCTCATCAATGGTATGCTTAGGGCCCACCTAATATTCAGTGTAGATTATGTACAACCTGTTGGTTCTATAGGAAAATATATGGAGGCCTGAAAATGCCCACCCAGTCAGAAGAAAAGTTATCTCCCATTCCAAGTACAGAGGACCCCAGTGTTAGAAGCTACATGTCTCTCTAGGCCAGGCAGGGGATGCCAGTTTTAAACACTGGGAGCCCAAAGTCTGCATGAAGCCCGGCCAAGCTTTCTCCCCTCATACTATATATTTCACAAAATCTGCCTGTCAGGTCTGCAAAAATGCCCTCCAGCTGGAGCAGTGAAATGGCTTTTTGTTCTTATTAATCACACTAGCATTAGGACAGATTGTAAGATGCTTTTAAATTCTGAAATGTAGGTCTTGTGCTTCTAACCATTATCTCTCTCTCTCTTTTCGTTTGTTTTGTTTTTGTTTGCGATAAACATAAGTTCTGTGTAAAAAAAAAAAAAAAAAGTGAAACTGAGTCTTATTGACTCACATATCAGCCACAAGTACCTGGTTCCTACTCTCACACATTGTAGTCACTCTCCAAATGTTTATAGGGATGAGCTTAACTGAACAAAGATGAAATCTTCTAAAAAAGATAATTTTGATTACATGAAAGCAGCCCATGTTGCCACTTTTTTGAAATATTGATGGGATGAGACAGAATCGAGCTATTTGTTAATTGGTGTAAGAGAAGAACACAAATAACAAATATGCAATGATGTAGTAAAAATCATCACCAGGACATAAAGGTTGACCTCTAATTTTGTTGTGAGTAAATACAATTTGTGGATTAACTCTGTGTGCCCCTGTGTCCCAATCAAGATCATCTTGTACTGGGATATTTTCCATTTGATGCTCCTATCTTCTAGCACCCTCTCATACTAACTAGTCTATGCCCCATTGCACCCATTCAGTCTAGTTTACGACTTCCAGCATCTTCTAAAACACAAAATCTATTTTCGGTTGTACAGAACTTCCTTTATCTATTTTTGGGTTCTTGTAGTAAAGGAGGAATTGTCTTCTCCAGTTACTCCAACTAAACTGAAAATTCTACTCAAAAAAAATTGTCAACTTAGACCTGCCTCACAGATATGTCACACTGGGCCACCACTCAAATTTCTTGAGACCTACCAAAAAACTCCATAATATACACTCCATAATATACACTAGATTGTCGGGTCCAGCACAACGAGAGTTGTGGGGAGCGAGGAGGGCAGCACAGGGTTAAGAAAAGACAATAGCCATGAATAGAGTTAAACGGGGCCAAGGGACATGCAGCCTCATGGTCTGGGCTGGAGTGCCAAATTGGGCCTGCGCATTAGCTTTTATTAGTTAGGTCGGGAACCAAAGGAGATAAAGCTTGTCAATCTCAAGATCTATGAATTCCATACACCATAATAGGAAACTGATTCAAGCCAATCACCTGCCTGCAGGCAGCTGCACCATAAATCTCAACTTCCCCAAGGGACAAAACCTATATGCATATGAATAGATGGAGAGCACATCACTGAATCACTTCCCTTGCAGGTTTTGGAAAGGAATGCAGCCACAGAGGCAGAGGCTTTTCTTAGCCTGGGGAAGGTGGGAGGCTGTGCCCACCTATGTGAACCCTGTGGGTTTTCCTGTTGGTCCCCACTCGACTGCGCCTGTCTTAGGTTGCTTTCCACGTGGAAAGTCGTAGTACCCATCCTTGGCTGACCAGCCATTGGGACCAAACACTGAGACATAAGGTGCAAACACAAAGATTTAGCAAAGTCCCTGAAAGGATCCATCTTACAGACTCTCCTTTCTTTGGGGGCAGGTACAAGGAGACAAACAGTTAAGCTGCTGCATGGCAACAGTGGATAACTCATCTCTCTCATACAAAGTGTAGGGCAAATTATTTCTTAAGAGAAATCTGCTTTAAATTCGAGAATTGTTTTAGGAATCTTGATAATATTGAAATAATATTAATCTGCAAGAGTTTGTTTGTAAACATATTTCTACAGTACTTAAACCCATGGTACCAAAATTAGACTGCCACAGCTAAAATCAACAACTACCATTTACAATCTGGATGAAATTGAAAAACATATTTAATATCTCTTTTCCTCCATCTGTAATATGGAACTAATAATAGCACTCATTTTGTAAATTGTTTTGAAGATTCATGAGAAATTAATTGTAAGCAATATCTCCAAACCTAAAAAGTAAGCAATAGGATATGTCAGATGTTAAGTTCATTTTTCTTCTTATAATAAAGCATAGCATGTCATTATTTTAAACTTGACTCTACACAGAATGAAGCTAAGATACTGCTTCTAACAGGATTTTCAAGGATATGAAAAAAACCTTCGCCTCCTGTAACTAGTGCTAATATAATGCATTGGTAAGTTTAAGTTTTGTGGAAGCATTAGGAAGAGACAAAAAAGATCTATCTCACAGAGCTCACCTGGGGTGAAGTGACATAAGGGAGGAATCATTTATTAAGAAGAAAATATAACATGTGCCAGGTTCTTTGCAAGATGCTGTGGGATTGTATGTTGACAATTAAGCCATCCTTGTCAGCACACTCAAGGAATATATACTCCCTTCCTAGAGAAAGACAAGCAAGAAAGCAATTACAGCACAATGGAATAAGTGTCCTAACAAATGTAAATGCAAGACCTCTAGACAATGAAGTGCCTAATACTTTCAGGGAAAGTGAGAATGCTTTATAGGAAAGGTGACATTGTCTATGTAAACCAATGCTCACAAGCTAGTTTGTCAGGCAGACAAAAGGAATCAGCACGTGCAGAGACAGCAGGAAGAAAAGGCATCGCTGGAGATTCAAAGGTAGTTTGGTGCAACTAATACATAGTATGTGGTGGACGGAGTCCAAGTGCTTCGCAGGAGGACAGGCTGGAACTAGAAACTGGGATTTATTACTAGAGATCTTACATGGGAAGTAGTCTGTTCTTTTTGCAAATGTGGTCTCCAGACCAGAGATTAGCATCATCTAGAAATTTGGTAGAAATGCAAATTATTATTCTCCGCGCTAGAAATCCTGAATCAGAGCTCTGGGATGGAGTCAGAGTGTTAGAACAAGCTCTCCATATAATTCAGACATTCACTAGCATTTGAGAACTGTGGTTCTAGACAAATCTTGTGCCTTCATCCAGGTAGACTTATGTGCTACTTCTTACCAGCAGAGACAGTGAAGATAGAGCTTGGGAAATTGTCCTGAGTTTAAAGTGGGCAATAGTAGAGTGACGAGGTGTTGGAAGCTGGCTAGAGGGAGATGGTGGGAATGAATTTGGTTGGACAACCAAATCTATAAGCCTAAAAAGGATATAAGGAACACAGAGTCATGTTATGGGACAATTTGGAGGGAGAAAGCAGTTTTAGAAAC
Source organism: Rhinolophus hipposideros (assembly GCF_964194185.1). Taxonomy (NCBI): domain Eukaryota; kingdom Metazoa; phylum Chordata; class Mammalia; order Chiroptera; family Rhinolophidae; genus Rhinolophus; species Rhinolophus hipposideros. The sequence continues at coordinate 17,862,047 of NC_138058.1, read as the reverse complement.
TGTATTAGTGAAATACTACAATAAGAATTTTGAATATCTGACAAAAGCAAGTACCTAATATGGTGATGTGGAGAGAAACAGCTACATTTACATTCTGGATTTGGTCTAATCGTATCTACATTCCTCATGCATTTCAATGACTTTGGTATTGGTCTGCATGAAAATAATGATTATGTTTTTAATAGGGAAGGGTCAGAGATGGAGAGAAATTTGTGGAGACACATTATGTTCCTTGAAATATTGGAATGTAATAAATATAATTTCCATTCTCTTCTCTTCATCACTGCTAAAGAAAAAAAAAAGGAAAGGAAAGAAAGAAAGAAAACCTTTATCCCATCCTCCACCAATTTACACAAGCCATAAGCTTAGGTGTTTGTGAACTCACACATTTCAGGCTGAAGCTCTTTGTTTTTGCCTCTCAGGCCCTTGCCAATTCTCAGTTTGACAATGTTCTTTTTCCAAACAATTTGAACCAATTTTATATGTGAAACTTCATGAGACACTTCATCAAATTCTTTGCTTCAGCTCAAACAAATAGCATCCATTGCTATTTCAGCACGAACCTGTTTAGCCCCATTCTCAGCCACCAACCACATCATTTTATCTCAGTGAGGTTGACTGGCACGGTGTGCTCTTTCCTCCAGCTCCGCTTAAACTCCCTGGGAAATCTTGGACTCAGAAACAGTGTGGCAATAGGTTGAGGAGCAGGAACAGTGATTAGAGTGAGTGACTGGGGGTTACAGGGGAATCCAGGGTAGCTACAAAGGGAAATAAGCCTAATGAGGGAATGGGGAGTGGAGAAAGGGGGAAAGGATTCAGCACTGCTTCTACCAGGTGGCCACCAAAGGTGGAACTATTTTTATATGGTGTCGTTGTGTGGACAAAACCCCAAAAAACAGTTTCTAGGCTCTCGGCCTCACATAGAAAGGTGCTGGCTCGGGTAGTAAATGGCCATCAACTGTGATCAGATGTGTGGCTAGTTGGCCGTCAGCTGTAACCCGTAGGCCATTGGCCACTGATATAACTGCTGTGGCTACGCTAGCAAGAAGGAATGGGGGCTAGCAAGAAGGAATGGGGGCTAGCAAGAAGATGGTGGCTGGCGAGCACGGACTGCTGTTAGGCAGATTATGTAGATCCTGCTTCCTGTGTCTCCAGCCCAGCCGCCAGCGAGAATATATTGGTTGGACTCCCCTACTTATGGCTCCATGGGTGTTCCTTTTTGGCCTTACCGTGTCCTGCGTTCTTTGGCGGGGAGTGGGAGCTGAGACCCTGCACGACAGTCGTGCTAGGCGGCCTGTGGGGTCTCTGGTCCTGCTCCCCACATAAGAACACAGGATATGGCTAGGACAAAAAGGAACACCCACGGAGCCATAGGTAGGGGAGTCATACCACTATGGTCTCACTGGAGGTACTATATGCTCACTGGAGACTGGAGTCACACGACTTGCAACCTGCTGTCCGCTTCTCTGCCTGGCTACCAACCACTAACGGACTCGACTCCCGACTCTCCATCGCAGCTGCGGCAGTTATATCAGTGGCTAATTGGATAACTGGTTACAGCTGACGACCAATTAGCCACAGCTGATGGCCATCTACTACCTGAGCCAGCACCTTTCTACGTGAGGCCGAGAGCCTGGAAACTGCTTCCTGGGACTCTGCCCCCACATATGGCCAGCCCTAGGTATGAAAGCAGAACAGCAGTCTCTTGTTTTCAGTGATCTCATAAGCCACAAGAAGGCAAGAGACGTTTTTTTTTTTTACCTCTTCGCCACTCTATCCCAAATGCCCACTGGAAACCTTGTCACCAATTAGGCACTCCTTAATAATTTGTTGCAATGTATGAATGAATTCATCTTTACACATCCCCAGTCCCATTTCCCAGTATCCCTGGAATTCCACTGAATATCCATATGTGGGGACAAAACCCCAAAAAGCAGTTTCCAGGCTCTCGGCCTCACATAGAAAGGTGCTGGCTCAGGTAGTAAATGGCCATCAACTGTGATCAGATGCCAGCAGCTGTGGCTAGTTGGTCGTCAGCTGTAACCCGTAGGCCATTGGCCACTAATATAACGGCTGTGGCTATGGTAGCAGAAAAAGAATGTGGGCTAGCAAGAAGATGGTGGCTGGCAAGCGTGGACTGCTGTTAGGCAGATTATGTAGATCCTGCTTCCTGTGTCTCCAGCCCAGCCGCCAGCAAGAATATATTGGTTTGACTCCCCTATCTATGGCTCCGTGGGTGTTCCTTTTTGGCCTTACCGTGTCCTGCGTTCTTGGGTGGAGAGTGGGAGCTGAGACCCTGCACGACACCATAACATCACTGTGTTGTGTATATCAACTGCTGGATACTTCTCTGATGAGTCACTATCTCACCTGGGGCTGGAAATCTTGCCACTGTATTTGAAAGCTAGAATGAACAGGTTGTTCATTCTAAAGTAGAAGGTGCTTAGCTGTCTTCAAGTGATTCAAGAGAAAGCAAAGGTCATCACATTTCTCCAAAGGGCCAGATAGTAAATAGTTTAGTGTTTTCAGTCCATAAATCTCTGTTGCAATGACTCCATTCTTTGATTGTAGTGCAAAAGCAGCCATAGATGATACTACAAACAAATGGGCATGGCTGTATCTCAGTAAAACTTTATTTACAATAACAGATGTTGGGGGAAACTTGACCCCACAGCTGTACTTTGCTTGAGTCCTAGGATAGACAAAGTCTTTCTTGCTTGTTTACCTGAGCAGTTCTGGTATGATGGCAAGATATATGACATATTGCCAAAATATTGATATCCGTGATCCAATTGAATATTGAAATAAGCAAAGTCTTTGAAACTAATATATTGATTGTGAAAACATAAACTTGAAAGCCAGACTGCTTGACTTCATCCCCAGATTTTCTATTTCTATTTGGCTAATAGACATACTTTCTCTAGCCTCAGTTTTCCATGACCTGTATTTCAAGGTTCTTATAAAAATCATCCCTGTGAACCATGAGAGTGACTAGAACAGAGTAAAAACTCAGGGATTTGAGTAAAATCAAATTTACTCAGGGAACAGAGTAAAAACTCAGAAGTAATGGAAAAGAAACTGAGGATCAAATCTAGTGATTTTCCCAAGTTCCAGCAGCTTTTGACAGATGATGTTTCGTACAACCATCATAATGGTTTTCCATAATGAAATGGTGTGACTGATATTAGGCAACAGTGCCCTGCAGTTTCAGAAGTCAGAGAAATGTGTTTGCCCTTCTTACGTGCCATGTACCAATACAACTGAATCTTTTCCACAAATACCGTGGGCTGATCAATGAAGATACCAATTTAATCACTTAGAACAATGTGCTAGGATATTGTGCTATCTTTCTAGCTAATGATCAATATCAGGCAGCATATTGTCTTGCTTTTTTACCATCTGCTTTCATACTGGTTAAGAATATATCCCTGTGCTTCGATCATTTTATGAAAAGAGTTAATGGAACATGTATGGGGACAAAGAAAATTACTGACTCACAATGCAGCATACAAACTGCGTGCATTATTCTGATCCTTGCATCACGGTTAATCGGAATTCACTAGTTAGTTCCTTTCCAACTTGACCTTTCAGGACTTCTGCTGACAGTTGCCAATTTCAGGTTGATTTTTAGTAACAGAATGACATGTTTCAGCATGTGCATGGCCTTCTCATAAAGCATAAAGTGCACTTAAGTCAGATGAAGCTGTTGATTTGTTGCCTCATGCCGTTCACATGTTATATACAACATACCTGGTGCAAACCTGAAATTAGGAAAAGACTGATACATGAAAGAAAAGCAACTTTATTCACATAAGTCCATATGAAAATGTTTTTTTAAAAAGTATTTTATAGAATCACCAACTATTAGAGTTAGCAAAGATTGGCTTAAAAATAATTGCAAAGCAGAAACAAACCCAGAAAGCAGGTCACATACCTCCCCTTCTGTGTTTTTTCCATTAAACTGCTAATATATAAATCACACACATCTAATACATGTATATATTTATTCACTATGAGAATAATTTCAAACATTATTTCTTTTTCCATTAAATTACATTCAAAAAAATCTCAATAAGTGAATTATTCAAGATCATTTTTATATGCATAAAGTTGTTTAGTATCTTAAAAATAACACTGTGAGTCTAAATATTGCTGTCTTTCTTAATTTCACAATTGAATCATGTTCTCTCAGAGTCTTAATGCATCAAGGATGGCATATCACCCCAGGAAGGAGATGAAAGTTTCCTCTAGAACAAAGAAGTGACTTTTCAGATGACTTGTTTGACTACTTTTAGGGAGATGATAGTTTATTTTTTATGCCAACATAAACATATTACAGTACATACAACATATTACAGTAAGAAAAAGAACACTAAATTTGCAATCTACTTAACACCACAAAAACACAGTACTCCTTGGAGTTTATACTGGCCAGAAAATAAATAAAACCCAGAAGAGGGCTGGAGAAGAGTCTACCCTTTCTAAGTCAGAGATTTGAGGGAAAAGGAAGAATAAACCCTGACACATATCAATGGGCATGTCTTCCCTTTCTCGTGGAGTGATAGGAGAGGGCAGAGGAAGATCCAGGTGGCTGTTGAAAGGTCAATGCACCCAAGTGTTAAGATAAATCCTGCAAATGACTACCGTTAAGGAAGTAAGAGGTAGTGACAATGCCCTAGATATGACATGTCTGCATAGATAAGTCTGATGTCTTGTTCCCGGCTCCTCCTCCCGGTGCTTTGTTCCTGGCTGCCTGTGGAGTGCTGGGCCCCAGGTGTTCCTTCTTGCTTTGGTGACTGTCTACCATGTGGCTCAGCTCCTGCTCCCAGAGGCCAGGGTGTCTGTGGTGTAGGAGAGTGAAAATACTCCTCTATTCTCTTTGGGTCTCTGGGTGGTCATAAGATTTAAATAAGATAAATTAACAGGAGAAAGTGTACACATTATGTTGAATTTTTACATGTACATAGGAGCTTTCACAAGAGAATGAAGACCCACAGAAGTGACCAGAGCAGAAAACTTTTATATCTTTTAGGCAACAAAACAATACATTTGTAAAGAATTGATAAGACAAAGGGGTTTGGGGTAGGGTTAGTAACTGATGAACATATAAACAGGAAGATAAGGGTTAGTTTAACAAGGTTTGTTTGTGAGGTTTTCATGGTCCCAAATTCCCTGTCTTTGTTAATAAGGGTATCTCTTATCATCCTGGACTGGGGGTGGGGGGTGGGGAGTGGGAGGCAGGGCACATCTTTCTCATGGGAATTCTTTTTCCTTTCAGGAAGACAAAGAAGGGTCAGAGTGTCCTTATACCTACAATTTTTAAAGTGCTTTTCTTTCAAATCAATCAATATGAAAGGTGAATATATCTGGGGGGGGGGGGATATTCTGAACCCCTTCAGTGGTTTAGCAAATATGAGTAACTGCTTTGATGAAGAGCCTTGGGTTCCACCACGTCATCTTCACATGTTATCTCAGCTATCACCTTTGAGAGAGGGCCCTTGATTAGCCAATAGGCAACAGAAATCCAAACAATACTGCATTCATGGAAAAGCCCCTTCTCCCCACAACTACAAAATATATTAAGTACCTGTATATTCACAGAGTCCATGAAAGGGATTAAAAGAAGAGGACAGAACTCAGGGATGAATATTTTTCCTAAATGCACTGAATCATCTATAAGAGCTTATTTAAGCTATTTATGATAAGAGAAGTTTCAATATGTAGGATATTATTAAATATAATTAAATATTTAGAATATTTAAAAGACTATTTAAACCAAAAGGAGTCTTTTGTTTTGTTTTGTTTGTTTTTGAACTAGAAAGAATGAGATATTTTAGATTGGAATATATAACTTTCTCAGCTAGTCTACAGGATAGGGACTCAAAAGGAAGGAAAGATCAGCTACAAAACTGAATAAAAGAATGTGGTAGGTTTTAGTAACTCCAAGGAAGCACATGAGCTGGATATGGTCATTTTGAAAGATGAGAGATCCCATAAAGCCTAAGTGGTTGCACAAACTAAGTTCAATGTAGGGAACGATAAAAGGCATAGAACTTAAGTCATCATTTCTATGAAATATATATTGTTAGTGTGTAGTTTAAGTAATAAGATTATCATTCCCATTTTACACAGGAGGGAACTGAGTGTTAAAGAGGTTAAATGATGTTATTAGCACCACTTAGCAGAGCCTGGGCTTATCTGACTGCCTGAGACAATTGTAGAACCTTTGACCGAATAAACTTCAAGAACCTCTTGGTAGTCTGTGTATTTTTGGGGGTGAGTAAAGTGTCCACACCACCCAAAATAATCAAATTTATGCATATTACACCTATATATCAAAATAAATTGGATTTTAGATGGTTCAATCTATCTGAGTTAATATAAGTGAAGATATTTATCAAACTATAATAGTGTGTCAATTTCTGGAAAGATTTTTCATGTTAAAATATGTGTGGTTTTTTTTTTTCAATGTGCAAGAAAATGATAGGGAAAAAGATGATAGAACTCATCAATCAGACTTCAAATGTAACTCTACAACCTCTAGGCTAACATTTTCTCACATACTGCAGAAGTTGGCTGATACTTCTATGCGAAAGTTTCAGGAATCCTAAAGAGGCAACTCAAGGAGAGTAAATTTCTCAGTAAAATTGCTGGAAGAAGTTGGAAGTATAACATATGATAAGGTGATGATGACCACAGCTTAGTTTCTTTAATCATAGAGAACATTTGGGGAGGACAATAAACCTACTCCAGAACAGTAAAATATTATTTATCAAATTTAAAAGGAAGCATCGTACTTTAATTTATAACTTATATCAATATCAAAACATTAAGGCCTTTATTAAATCCTTCTACTCTATCTTTTCAAACTTAGATTTACTCTTTCAATCCCAGGAAATACCAATTTGTCTTAATTCAATAATATTTGCTCCCTTTTTTTAGGAGGGGGGCGGATTCGGGAGGCCATCTTAAGGCTGGCAATTTTGAATTTCTGTATTAATCTATTATAATTTTTGTTTCCTGACCTCTACAGCAATACTATTATATGCTAAATAGAATTCCTAAGGCCAGGTCAAATATGCAGAAAACTTGCCTTTTCATTTACTTTTTATCTCATCGATGGAATGCTACCATTAGCATTCTCTTTTTACTGTACTGTACTAATCTCTTTGAATCAATATTCTACCAGGCTGTTGTCCTATCAGTTTGTGTTTATCATATACAAGATGTTCACAGGTAAGCACCAAATCTTTGGAAAACATGTAATTGAATACCAAAGAGAGGTGACCTGCTAATCTCATAATGAGAATCCACATATATTAATAGGATTATAGTTAATCCCATAATTATATCTTTTGGTAGAAGCAAGGAAAAAATCAATTCCATAGATGCAAATAGAAAAAGGACAATATCTCCTTTGATTTGCATGTTTTCAAAGAATGCTGAATTCTATTAATGCCTTAATGTTTCAGAATTGAAAAAGGAATTCCAAGAACTAAAGTATTTTTGAAGTATACTTTATAGAAAGTTAACATCCATTTACTAAATAATATTTACACATTTTAAGAAAATGTGTCTATTAAATGTGTCTATTAAAATTGTAGTACTCAATATACACAGATAACAAAAGATGAATACAAGTCATGTTTGACTTCTGTAATTACATGAGGTGCTCAAAGTAGTTACCATCAGTGTCCAGACACTTCTGATTATGGCAAACTACTGCTTGAGCAATGTTGACCATTGTCTATTGTATACGTTTTTTTGGCACTCGTATATATAATATATATAAGACACATTAAGTTCTTCATCTAGCAACAGATAATGAATACTTACTGGATACGAAAGAAAAGACCCAGTTATGTGCTTAGTCAAGCAAGGAATGAGGTAAAGAATAGTTCACCTACCCTCTATTTTAAGTCATGATCAAAGAAATCGTACCATTTTTAAATTAAAATTTGACTAAATCAAGCAAAAACGTAATTGTGAACTAGAAAAAATGTGCAAGGTTTGCAAACAAAGTGTTTTTATGGGCCTAACACCCCCCTGCTTAGCGAGCTATGTGACATTAGACAATTTAATTAAGCTGAGGCCCTCAGCTTCACCATGGATACAACTCTCAATGTATAAAATATATTCTTAGTATAACAAAAGGAAACAACGTAAATATATTTTTAAAATGTTTTTCAGTTATTTTTCAATGACCTTTATATGGACTGTTTATTATAATATTATATACATTATTAAATTTCATGGATTGTATGAATTAATTTCCGAAAGAGTTTACAATCCCAGATTAGTTCACAAAAACATTTAACGTATCATCCACTTACTCTGAGTTCTTTTTCTGTTTAGCACTCATTAACCCCATTCACTAAAATTTAAGTTCATTGAAGCAGGGACATTGTGGTTTGGACTCAATGGTTTTTCTTTTGCATAGACAGATGTATAAAATACTGTTAATGGGTGAAATATGGCATTGAAAATTCCCTAGATTATGCTGCAGCATTTAAAACCCCAAATTTTAGTCACTAATCATGCACAAAAATGTATTAAAGTTTTGTTCACAATGCATGTCTATGGTGAGTCTGAAAGGGGCTGCATCTAATGGTATTGTTACGAGCTCTGATATGTCCCCTCGAAATTCATATATGAAGTACTAACCATTAGTACCTGATTGCGCAACTGGATTTGGAGACAGGGCCTTTAAAAAGGAAATCTTTCACCTTAAGATTTCTTTTTCTATACGCTTGCAATGAACAATCCAAAAATGAAATTAAGAAAATAATTCCATGTACAATAGCATCAAAAATAAAATACTTATCAATGAATTTAACAATAAAAGTGCAAGACTTATACACTGAAAACTATAAAACATTATTGAAAGAAATTGAAGATCTAAGTAAATGGAAAAACATCCTGTATTTATGGATTAAAGGCCTTAATTTTTTAGATGATCTGTTTCCTGAATTGATTTACAGACTTAGTGCAATTCTATCAAAATTCCAGCTGCCTGTTTTTCAGAAATTTATAAACTGATCCTAAAATTCATACAGATATATGTGACCTAGAAGAGTCCAAACAATTTTAGAAAGAACAAGGTTGGAGGACTCACACTTCCAATTCTGAAACTTAACTAAAAAGCTATAGTAATCAAAATAATGTGGTACTGGCATAAGGGTAGACATATAGACCAATGAAATAGAATTGAAAGTCCAGAAAGAAATCCATATGTTTTCAATTTGTTTCTGACAAGGTTGTCAAGATGGCTTACTATAGACTGAATGTGTCCCCTGAAAAACCTATATGTTGAGAACTAATCCCCAATCTGACGGTATTTAGAGGCGTGGTTTTGGGAGCTGATTAGATTTTGAGAGCAGAGCCCACATGAATGGAAATAATGTCCTTATAAAAAAGAGACCCCAGAGAGCTCTCTTACTTCTTCCACCATATGAGGTCTCACAATTAAGTTCACAAACTTGTTGCAACAATGTTGCTAACCTTTTTTTGATATCAGAGGGATTATTCATTATGAATTTGTACCAACTGGAAAACATAGTTAATCAAGTTTACTATTTGTAAGTGCTGGAAAGGCTGCGTGAAAAAGTTAGATGACCTGAACATTTCGCCAACAATTCATGGCTCTTGCATCACGACAATGCCCCACCTCACATAGCACTGTCTGTGAGGGAGTTTTCAGCCAGTAAACAAATAACTGTATTGGAACAGCCTCCCCACTCAGCTGATCTGGCCCCCAATACCTTCTTTCTTCTCCCAAAGATAAAGGAAGTATTGAAAGGAAGACATTTTGATGACATTCAGGACATGAAGGGTAATACGACAGCTCTGACAACCATTCCAGAACAAGAGTTCCACAATTGCTTTGAAGGGTGGACTAGGTGCTGGCTTTGGTGCATAGCTTCCCACGGGGAGTACTTCGAAGGTAACCATAGTGATGTTCAGCAATGAGGTATGTAGCACTTTTTCTAGGATGAGTTCTGGAACTTAATTGTCTTACCTTCGCATGCGGTTACAGGAAGCTGGCTATCACCAGACACTGAATCTGCTAGCACCTTGATCTGGATTGTCCCAGTCTCCAGCATTGTGAGTAATAAATTTCTGTTGTTTATAAGCCAGTCAGTCTATCAAATCATGTTATAGCAGCACGGACTAAAACACAATTTAATGGGGAAAAAATTTGTCTTTTTAACAAATGGTGCTAGGACAATTAGGTATCTACAAGCAAAAAAATGCAGTAAGATTCCTACCTCATAACAAATAAAATTTACATAAAAATGGGTCAAAGAGCTACATTTACAGATAAATCTATGCAACTCATAGAATACATAGATATATATTTTCATGAATTTGGATTATGCAACTGTTTCTTAAATATGACATGAAAAACACAAGCAAATAAAGGAAAAAATCTATAAATTGGACTTCATCAAAATGAAAATGTCTTGTTCTTCAAAAGACACTACCAGAAAGTGAAATGTCAACTCTAAGAATCAAAGTGATATTTCCAAATCATATATCTGATAAGGATCTGGCATCCACAATATTAAAAAAGCAAAAAAACAAACAAACAAACAAAAATACTGTTACAACTCAATAATAAAAAGACAAATAACCCATTAAAATGGATTTGAATAGACATTTCCCCTCAGAAGATGTACAGATGGTAAATAAGCAGATGAAATGATGCTCAATGCCGTTAGTCATTAGGAAAATATAAATCACTACTACAATGTTACACCACTTCACATACACTAGGACGGTTATTATCAAAAGGTAAATAATAACAGATCTTGGGTGTAGAGAAATTGGAACCCTCATACACTGCTGGTGGGAATGTAAAATGATGCATCTATTTTGGAAAACAGTCTGATAATTCCTCAAAAGATTAAATGGAGTTACCATATGACCCAGAAATATGATTCGTAGATATACACCTGAGATTTAAAAACATATGCTTACACAAAAAATATGCACATGAATGTTTATAGAAGCATCACTCAGCCAAAATGCGGAAACAACTGAAATGTTCATCAACTGCTGAATGGCTAAACAAATGTGGTATAGCAATACGATAGGATATTATTCATCTATGCAAAAGAGATTAAAGTACTGTCTCATATTACAACATGGATAAAACTTTAGAAAATCATGCATAGTGAAAGAAGCCAGATAAAAAAGGCCACATATTGTGTGGTTCCAATTATATGAAATGTACAGAATAGAAAAATCCATAGAAAGGGCTATTTCTATATTGTCTTTTCATCATCGGAGAATGAGGCAATGATCAGGAATAGTCATTGTCAGAGGTTTTGAAATGGTAAGTTTCATAAAAAATGTTATATGTTACTTTTTTAAGTTGTGTATCCTGTGGAAAATTGAAAAAGGGAAACATTTCAGATGGAGATAATAGTACATTCAAAGAACACAAAAGGAACTAAATTAGTGGGGAATTCTCAGTTTTTAGTTAGCTAACTTGTTATCTCAGACACAGGAATTTTTAAACAATGTAGGTGCCTCGACCTAACTTAAGAATTAATGAATTGCAACCTATATAAGAAGTTCTCATAGGAGGGTCCCGGGAATCTCTATTTCTGAAAATGTTTTCCAGGTTTTTCTAATGTGCAATGATATACCAGTATAGGAATCATTCCTACAGCCAGTCTCCTGGAGGGCAAAGACCATGTTTTACTCATATGTTTATATTTCAAACCACGTCCAGAGCAGTTATTCAACAAAATGTGAACTGAAGCACTCACCATAACTTGATGTACACACAAACAGGTATAAATGAGTAACTTGCTAATTATTTAACCAGTAGGGCCAAATTATGCCTGGACTTTGACCATAAATGACTACTTAATATTCAAGTTACTACACAAATAATCAACTTCAAAATCCTTGAGATTCTATCAAAGGACTCATATTTGTTATCAGTGAACTCAATTGATTTGACTTCCTTTTCAGATCTGAGCCTAAGTATCTGTATACTTTATTAATGCCATCACCTTCCATATTTCAATGCAAGGGCTTTTATGGGAACCTGCCATTAACAGTATAAAAACTAATTGCAAGTTGCATGCTACATTAATTTTCCTCATAAACAAACATTCGAGAAGTAAAACATATGCTAATAGAGAACTGATTATTTTCTCCACATATCTGCCAAGACAGATGGAAGTCACCTCCTACAGAATTTTGATAAGTGGGGTATTGCAAACAAAAAGTCTCTTTTTGTAAGATCTTAACAAGTTCCATGTGATCTGTTGTCACATTCATATCTTCAGGTGTTGTTTTCCTATATTGGCTCACCCTTATTTTTGAACTCATGCTCTATATTCTGATGAAATAGAGATATTTTAGGTAAAGAACAGGCCTGTGTGATTACTGTAATCCAAATTAAACACATGGCTTTGATTCTTGCACTCATGGGCTAATTGTTGCCTGAAGACATCACCTGGCCCTTCCTCCTGGCTTCATATTGGTGAAAGCCTAGATCAACTGAGACAGATGGCTCTGTCTTCTCTTCAGTTAATTAAAATACACATTCTTTGAATATTCTTTTGGAGGGTTCTCCAAGGATGAAATCTCACACACAACCTGACACAGATAAAGGGGCTTCCTGACAAGTGAGTGCCCTACGCATATTTTCTAGGCCATGTTCGAGCAAACAGAATGATCACCTCTCAGTTGATGGAAAAGAAAAACAACAAGTATGTCACTATTTCCATTTTATCATTGGAAAAAAGAAATATAAGTCTAATTCTATGCACATTTTTAGTTTGAGAAATTTGTCTATTATTTCTCTTTCAAATAACTGAGAGTTTTGACTGATTTTTTTTCTTGTAAACTTGAACAATTTAGGGAAAATAGATGAACTGGCTGTTGGTAGGATGAAAGATCAAGGATAAATTAGGCAATTTACAAATTTCATTCAATCATTCTAAACATAGCTGCCATTGAAAAGGCAGAAATATCCAAACTTAATTGTATTATAATAGACAATTTATGCAGTATGCCTTTTCATGGACAAATATACATTTCAATAACTTCCATTTTACTCATCCTTCTTGATCTTAACCTAGTTTTTCATTGTATACACATACCGTAGTTTATTCATGCAGTCCATCATAAATAACAAATTTTAGTTATTTCGAACAATTTGTCATCCAAGACAGAGATTAAAATTTCTTGAATACACTTATGAATACATATTTTCACATCCATATGATGTTCCTTAGGGTAGATTGCACAAGATCCCTGAAAATTGGTATGCTAATCTCAAAGATAGCATTGATTTGCAGTTCTTTGAACAAGGCTTATTTCTTGACCATTTCATCAAACTAAGAATTAAAAAGAATTTTTTCCTCACATTTTGCATGTATTAAGGATCCATTTTCTTTACCTACTCATAGAGATAATACAGTTTCTAGAGCCTACGTGCATGTGACATCTAATGATCAGCAATTAGTATAATTTACTTTTTTTTATATTATTGATAACAAGCCAAGGACGGACCCAACTGGCAAGCAAGGCCTGAGAAACCATTCTCTTGAATGGTTTAAAACTATATGAATTGGAGCGTGGCTGTTTTGGGTCTCTCCCTTGCAGAGCTATAACTCATATTTTGTAATTCCCATTAAAATTACATTCCTATTGCCATGAAAGTTACGACTAAAGGATGTTAGTCATGCCATGAAAGTTATGACTAAAGGATGAATTTTAAAACAAAACTCTTTTATCACCAACATAACGCATTCATCGTTTTTCTTGCAACTTTACTTCCGGTGGCAGCGAGGCCCAGGTAGAGGCTACTTGGTGGGGCTGCACACGGCCTGAGGACTACGTGGCCGCGTGGTGGCGCCACAGCCGCTTGGCGGACGGCATGCTGAGCGGCTGCCGCGGGTTGTGGCGGGTTACGTGGCAGCGTACCTGATGCAGTTGCGCAGTGCAGTGGTCACAAACATCCGCCGGACGTCCAGAGAACTTGGAGCTGTGCCAGCAGGACTCTGGGCGCCGACGAGGCTTGGAGGGCGCCACTAGAACTTCGTGCAGTGAAGGGAGGAGGGCGTCCTGTAGCTCGGAGGGGTAGCCCATCGCAGGAACCCTTCAAGGAGAGCTCGCAGCTTCACCTGCGCCAGGTGGAGACCTTGTCCAAAGGAAGGAAGGATCCTGGGTTATGCTGAGCAGCCCTGCTTTCTCTGATTTGTTCTGCAGCTCTGTGAAGGTGGAGACCTGAATCAGTATGTCCTTGTCTCGAAGGCCGGACCCAGCCACTAACAAAAGCTTCCAGCTGCAGCTTAGGAGCACCATTGCCCTTTGGCACAAAACCACGTCATGCATAGGGACCTAAAGCCAGATGGCATCCTCATCAAGGAGTGGTCTGGAATCTCCATCCTTAAGGTGGCTGACTTTGGACTAAACAAGGGCTGTAGTCTGTGCTGGGCTGCCACATCCACACCTTCCCACTCCCCAGGCAAAGAGGGCAATCAAGACAACAGAAATGTGAATGTGAATAAATAGTGGCTGTCATGAGCCTGTGACTCAGATTCTGCATGACCCCTGAAGTCTGGGAGGGAAACTACACACCAAGGCCTACATCTTTGCCCTGGGCATTTTCATCCGGAGGATGATAGAATCTCTTTCATTGACTCCGAGACCAAGAAAGAGATCCTGGAGACCTGGTGCAAATTGTCCCTGTTGTTGAGACACAGTTAGAAAACTTACTGAAGGACTTGCATATCTCTCAGAAACTCAGACCTTCCATACGTGGGGGGACCAAGCAGCTCTCAAAGGATATGTTAGGTGCCAAACCACAGGACTGGCTTGATGCCTTTGAACCTGAAACCAGAATGGAAGTCAGATAAGAGTTCAGAGCAAAGCATCTTAGGTGTTTTACAACAAGGTGAGTGGACTTTTTGTTCTGCCTGCATACTTGTTGGACTGGATTCTTCATCCTGGGTCCCGGAACGGTCCCGTGGAATTGGGGGGAAATGCAGGGTTGAAGAGAACTAAGTGCTAAGTGTTACCAAACTCCTTGCAAATCTTGATGAGGAGATATGTGAGATTAATTGAGTATTTAGTTTGGAAGTCTAGAGAAGCCTTCTGAGTGGTTGCATTTGAGCTGAATCTCTAACATTTTTTAGAAACATTTTATCTCATCGTTAATTAATAAATGCTTACTGTAGAAAATGCCAAAAGAAAGTTAGCTAGTTCATTTGGCTTGAAGAACAAATTGTAAATTAAAAGTATTAGGTATTTTCATCCTCTTTCAGTGACAGAGGATATTAAGTGTTTTTCATACACACATTTTATCAATCCCATTGTTTCAGTGGTAACTGAAAAAAAAAAAAGACAGACTTGATAGGAAACATCAGGAACAGAAAGTTCGCTCCATGTGAGGAAATATTGATTGGGTAAAGACCCATACATTTTGCAGCTGTGAAAATAATGATGGGAGGAATATATTTGGAGGAAGGAAGGAGATTCACAGCCATTATACTTGGAAAGATTAAGATCTCTTAGTATTTGGAACCTGGAGTCTTATTGTAGGACTGCCTATTAGTTAAATGTTAACCAGAGACAATTTTTGTTGATCTTAATGGATGTCTGGGCAGCATGGAAACAAAAAGACAAATTTCATCTAGCTTTAACGTGGGCAGTCTGAACAAGGATTACACAAGAAAAGAAGAAAGTGAAGCAATTTCTCATAACAATTTAATTCCATTTTAATCTGTGTGTGTGTGTACACAATTCACACTTTTGACACTGGGGCTAGACTAGGAGATTATAGGACATATTTTTAGGAAAGATGGAAATCAACTCTCCACTGTGACTTTCATACATAATGCAGTGGTGTTTGTTCCAGAAAATCATTTTTGTTGGGCTAAATTTAAGTGACTGATATAAATATTTAGGATCCAGCTTTCTAGAAGAGGGTTTGAAACCCTAGTGTTTTTTAAGTCAGTACTAAGTCCATAGATTTTTAGTCAACTCACCCTTTACTGGGCCCTAGAAACTGATTTTTCCAGATATATAGAGATATAATTGATATACAACATTATGTAAGTTTAAGGTGTACAACTTGATGATTTGATACATGTGTATATTGTGAAGTAGTTACCACAGTAAGTTTAGTTAACACCTGGTCATCTCACATAATTACCTTTATTTTTTTGTGTGTGATGAGAACATTTGAGATCTACTGTCTTAGCAACTTTCAAGTATATAATACACTATTATTAACTATAGTCACCATGCCGTACATTACAACCCCTGAACTTATTTATTTTATAACTGGAAATTTGTACTTTTTGATCAGTATTTCCCCATTTTCCCAACCCTAAAGCCCTACCTTACCATGATTGTACTCTCTTTCTATGAGTTCAGCATTTTAAGATGCCATATATAAATAACGTCATATAGTATTTGCCTTTCTCTATCTGACCTACTTTGCTTAGAATAATGCCTCCAGTCCATCCATATTGTCACAAAAAGGCAAGATTTCTTTTTTTTATGGCATGTGTGTGTACATGTGCACGTATCACATTTTCTTTATTCACTCATTCATCCCTGAGGTTGTTTCTATGTCTTGGCTATTGTGAATAAGGCTGCAGTGAACACGGAAGTGCAGACATCTCTTTGAGATCTTGATTTCATTTCCTTTGAATATAAACTCAGAAGTGGGATTGCTGGATCATCTGGTAGTTCTATTATTTATTTTTTTGAGGAACCTCCATAGTGCTTTCTAAGGTGTCTGTAGCAGTTTACATCCCCATCGACAGTGCCTAAGGGTTCTCTTTTCTCCGTGTCCCTGCTAAAACTTATTATCTCTTGTCTTTTTGATACTAGCCATTCTAACAGGTATGAGGTGATATCTCATTGTGGTTTTGGTTTGCATTTCCTTGATTCTTAGTGATGAACAATTTTATGTACCTGTTGGACATGTGTATGTTTTCTTTGGAAAAATGTCTATACAAATATTCTACCTGTTTTTCGATTGTATTAATTATTTCCCCTAATACTGAGTTGTATAAATTCCTTAAATATTTTGGATATTAACCCCTTATCAGATACATGGTTTGCAGATATTTTCTCCCATTCAGTAGATTGCTTCTTAATTCTGTTGTTTTCTGTGCAGAAAGCTTTTAGTTTGATATAGCCCAATTTGTTTTTGTTTTTGTTGCTTGCACTTTGGTGTCATATCTAAAATATTGTTGCCAAAACCAATGTTAAAAGCTTTTTGTATATTTTCTCCCAGGAGTTTTACAGTTTCAGGTTTTATGCTTAAGTTTTTAATCCATGTTGAGTTAATTTTTATAAGTGATTTAAGATAGGGGTCCATTTTCCTTATTCTACATGTGATTATCCAGTTTTGCCAACAGTTTTCCTTTGTTGAAGGGACTAGACTTTCCCAATTTTGTATTCTTGGCTCCTTTGTCAAAGATTAATTGACATATGTGCATGGGTTTATTTCTGGGCTCCCAATTCTGTTCCACTGGTATATATATATATATATATAATGGCAATACCATACTGTTTTGATTACAGTATTCCTGGTCTGCATGGGTGGGCCTGGCATCTGGGTCCATGCGGCAGGCCCATTGTTGGGGCAGGCTGGGATTCTGGGTTCTTGAAAGCTAGTCTGGAGCTCGGGGTCATTGGCAATAGCCTGGCACTGGGGCAGACCTACAGCCTCCAGCCATGGGAGCCAGTCTAGAGGCTGGGTCTCTAAGGGCTGCCTGGCGCTAAGACAGAGTAGGAGCTTGGGTCCACAAATACTGGCCTTGTCCTCAGACAGGCTGGGAGCCTGGGACCATGGGAATCCAACTGGTGGTAAGGTGGACTGGGAACTTGGTATCATGGAAGTCGGTTGCACTGGTGCAAGCCTGTACTGGGGTTTGTGATGAAGTTGAAAAGAAGATGTCTACCTCCATGCAGGGCTGCCTGGGCTTGGGGTGGGGTCACAACTGTAATGTGAAACTGTCTTTCCTGTCCTCTTCAGTGTGTCACTTCTTATTTTTGTGCTCCACCCAAGTGCTGAAACCCTAGCTACTGGAATCCTTAGCACCTGTGAAAACATTTTCATGAACAGATATTTGTTCAAATATATGTTTCTGAGAGGGGCAAATAGTACTAGAAATTCCTATACTGCAGTCTTGCTGACCCTAGAAACTTTTCTTTTCTAACCAAGTCATAAATTCATTCACATTGTCCTTGCACCTTCCTATTTTATCTTTTATGTCTGAAGCATTTTAGATACACATTTTAATATTTATGGCTCCCCCCCACGTGCAGCATCTATAGAACAGAAAGTGCTGTATTAAATTGTTCATAATATCAGTTAAGATTAAGGTATAATATTCAACCACAATAAGGATGTCAGATTATCACTGTCTGGCATTATTTAATAGATATAAGTGTGGGGATGTTGGGGTAGGAGGAGGACCAATAGGAAAACAAATACTAAAGTATGTAGCTTTGACTTGAGGGAAAATAATGCTCAATGGAAATTCTAAAATAGCTGTGAACCAGTGAAAGCTATTCATAATAATCACCATACCAGCCTAAACTGCCTTTAGGATAAATTTTAAACACGTAACTGCTATTTGTAAGAGTGTGTGATTCAGGTGAGCCTTCCATCCTTTAAGCATTAATCTCCATGCATTCTTTTCTCTGACTCACTAACACATTTTTTAGACTTTGGTCATGGTATGTCCATAATCCTCATATGCAACATACTTGTATAAACTTTGGTATTTCCCCTTCCCAAAATGGATGGTAACAAGTTTTCAGCCTGTTCTCAGCAAAAAAAAAAAAAAAAAAAAAAAATCTGTCCAGTCTTTATCACAACAGCTTTATTCCAGGATGCTCCATTTTTATATTCTGTTGCTATAGTTTTGCATAGAGACTGAGAAATGGCAGACCCAGTGATGAGTGTCCTTAGTTGCTTCCTTCTCTTGAATAACAAAAGAAAAAAATCATAAATTGAATTTATACTGAATCACGTGGTTGAAAAATGACTAAGCTTGGACTGAATTATGAGGTTCTGGAAAGGATTCTTTTCTCTTCACAGCCTTAAATTGGTTGGAGTTCTGAAGAAATCAGACTAAGCATTAAATCAGAGCATTCCTCAAATTCAACCCCAGCTCTCTGTTTTCTAGGAATAGCTTTTTTGAAGAAATGGTGCTGCCTTGGATCCTGCATCCAGATGGCAATGCAAAATGAGGAGAATTTATCTGATAATCTCAGAATCTTCCCAAATGTTTGTTTTGAATACTAAGAAATAAATTTGTAGGCTGAACATGTGGTGGACGAGAAGGCACAGGCATCTTTTCTAAATCGATTCTCACTTGCATAAGACAAATTTGTTTGCCACAATACATTTAAAACCATTCAATAATTGTACGAAGCACTTATTTTTTTATTACCTAGAAAAGATTGCTCACCATGCTATGACCCTGAGTGCGTAATCTCCTCAAATTCCTCTTTCCCTCCTAAATTTGGGTGTGAAGAACACATACAAGAATGATGTATTAATTTAAAAATCAATTCTTAAAGGCCTTAAATGGATAAAGCCCTACCCCCACCTCTTGGTTCAAATAACTCCATGCAGATAGGTCTCTTAGTATGGCACCAAAAAGCCAGTATTCTTCAAAAAAAAAAAAGATCAAGTTGTTAAACTTCATAGATTCTATTAGATTAGCATATATGGCAATGCTTATTTGTGAAAGTGCTTATAAGCAGACAGTTCTGACATCTAAATGGCCCAAAATATTACAACTTCTATCTCTGATTTTAAATAATTACTCCCTCTCTAGAGTGAATCTATCTTCACTCCAACTCCTTTCTTTTTTGTCTTTGTCAAGTAATAAGACTGTCCTTAGCGTCTTAATATTTCTCCAGTGATACCAAATTGTTTCTCCTTCAAATGTATAGGTGGGCAATTAAGCCCAGCAGGTGCCATTACTTCTTTGTTTGAAAATAAATTATAAATATGATGGTTTTTGGAATTGGACTATCAAACTCAAAGAACCCAACTAAATGCTGGAGAGACCGTAGAAGATTGGGTGATCTGAGTTGAGCATTGACAGAAATCTTTTAGTATTAGAAAGGCATTGGCAATATGTACCTATGGGATCAGGTGTTGGTGAATGTGTGTGTTTGTGTGTGTGTGTGTGTGTGTGTGTGTGTGTTAGATAAGATTATGATATAGTAAATATTCACCAGCTCCCAGATGACCGCAGTGTAAGATGTACTTGTCTTTGTTTTTAATGTTGGGTTTAGCCAATGGAATGTAGAACAAGCAAAAGCTCAAAGTGACTGTGTGGCTGTGCTTGCTTTTTCAAGCTCCTGCATATGGCCATGAGGTGAACACACTTCAAGTGAGGACTGGTTTAAGGAGGATAAGAGTCACACAATTCAGATTGTGATCTTGAAACCTAGTACAGCTCTGCTTAAATCAACTACACTCCAGCTGACCCCTGTGGGGTGAAATTATTATTGTATATCATTAAATTTTGTGGAGTTTTTATTGTGTAGCACTATTGTGACAATAGCGAATATGATGTATAGGTGTTTAGTTTTAATATCCTTTTTCTAATAGGATTTTCTCTCTGATTACAGTAGTGATTGTGAGCATCGACTATGAGTCAAGTAAACTATATTCAAATTCTTGCTCCTCTATCTGTTAGTTCCTGTGAGACTTTGGGGATTAATCTACATAAGACTTAGAGTTCCAATTCAAAAAATTCTGATAGTGATATCTACCCCAAGGAGTTTTTGTGGATATTAAGTATGACAGTATATGTCGACTGTGAACACAATATCTGAAATCTAGGACACAGTACATAGTCGTCGTTATTATCTTAATTACTTATGGTCAGTGCAAGAGCCTATGGACTTAAAAGAGACTTACTTTAATATAGTGCTACACAATATGCCAAATGCTCTGAACTCTGTTGCCTATCAACTGAGTGAGCCCTTTGTTGCACATATAAAATGTCAACAAGTAGTTACTTTGACTACAAGAATAAGATCCAGGAGGGATTAATATGAGCTGAGGACCACTTCTAGCCTGTTCAGTTCATTTACATAGCAGCACACATGCCAGACCAGGCCAGTTTTGTTACCATGAAGTTTAGATTCCAAGTCCCTTCATGAGAATAATAAGTGACATCACCATATCTCAAGGCTAAATGATGATTTGGAAGTATATTCAAAATATGTATTTTCTTACTGGAAGAGGCAAATCAATATTTAAACATTCTTCTTTTGGTATCTTTTAAAACTGTTGAATGGATAATTTATAATATTTTGTTTAGTCTTATTGGATTCTAATTTTAAATTCTGAAAGGAATTTTAAAGAGAAAGCAAAATTAGAATTTCAAATTAGGTAGAAGTTGAAAATTAATCAAATCCTCGTTCCAAGTACCATTTTACCTTCTTATTGCTAAAACTTGTTCTAATGTTTTATTGATTCATCATTGTAGTAGAACTCCTAGTGGAAATGGGGAGGGATGATGGCGAAGTAACTACCAGGTATTAGGTATATAAAACATAGTAAACAAAATATGTGAGGATATGGAGATTAAAAGGGGTGAATATGGTGCAATGATAACACGTCTAAGTAAGAGGGATTTTTTAAAAACATTTTTATCCTGAGTAGCTGTTCAGTCCCACACTATTTTTATAATATATTATTTTTATAATATATTATTTTTATAATATATTATTATTATTTTTTACTGGGGAAGGGGAACAGGATTTTATTGGGGAACAGTGTTTACTTCCAGGACTTTTTTCCAAGTCAAGTTGTTGTCCTTTCAATCTTAGCTGTGGAGGGTGCAGCTCAGCTCCAGGGCTCAAGGTGCCTTGTTCAATTTTAGTTGCAGGGGGTGCTGCCCACCATCCCTTGCGGGACTCAAGGAGTTGAACTGGCAACCTTGCGGTTGAGAGCCCACTGGCCCATGTGGGAATTGAACCGGCAGCCTTCGGAATTAGGAGCACAGAGCTCCAACCGCCTGAGCCACCAGGTCAGCCCCAAGAGGGATTTTTATTCTTCTTTTGTATTCTTTATCCTTCAGGCTACACAAACAAAATCATACATGAATTGATTATAAGGTAATCAATTTATGCATGAAACAGTGTAGGCAGCTTTTTAAAAAACATAATTAATAAAAAAGTTTATTTTTGCAACAAAAAGTAATAAGAATCCCATGTGCTGTGATCAGTAAGTTCATTTATTCTAAAATCATTTTTTCTTTTTTAAGTTTTTTATAGCCCTTTATTAAAAGGAGCAATTTTAGGTTTACACAGTCTTGTGCAGAAAATACAGAGTTGCCTATACTGGTTCTCATCCCCTTCCCCCAATACAGTTTGTCCATTATTATTAACATATTGTGCTAGTGTGATACATTTATAACAATTGATGAACCAATATTAATATATCATTATTAATAAAATACATGGTTTACTTAAGGTTCAGTTAAAGTGATGTAAAGTTCTATGGGTTTTGAGAGATGCATAATGTTACGTGTCCACCTTTACAGCATAATACAGAATAGTTTCACTGCTCTAAAAAAGCTCGCTGCTTCACATATCCATCTAAACTCCCTTTGTTCTGAGTCTCTGAAAACCAAAACTTTATTGTATCTACAGTTTTACCTTTTCAAGAATGTGATATAGTTGGAAACACAGTATTATCATTTTCCAAACTGGCTTCTTTCACTTAGCAATATGCATTTAAAGGTTCCTCCATGTCCTTTTTTTTTTTTAAACCAACTAATAATTTTTATTCAGAAAGGATGGCAAAACTTCCATGTGATAGGATTATTAAAAACAGTGCCAAAATTCATAAACAAAATGAGAATTTTCCTCAGTTCTCAATGAAAACTAACACAGACCAGCTTGCACAGTCTCAATGTAATTCAACACACGTATTATAAAACACAACTAGTAATTACTACATTCTACAGGTTGTAAGATGTGAGAATGAACCTGTAATGGAAAAAGAAAATTAGATGTGACATACAGTGTGATATAATTTCAAAATGTAAATGTAGAAGTGATGTGTCTTCTCTTTCTAATGTTGAAAGGTGCAGTGAAAATATTAAGGCAGGTACCACTGGAGGGCTTTGTGTAGCTTTATAGTTCATTTCTCTTTTATCATTGATAATACTCCATTGTATGGACATAGTTGGTTTATCCATTCACCCATTGAAAGACATCTTGGTTACTTGCAAGTTTTTCCAATTATAAATAAAGCTGCTATAAACATTCATCTGTAGATTTTTGTGTGGACATACATTTTTGTCTTATTTGGGTAAATATCTAGGAGTGTGATTTCTGGATCGTATTACAAGCCAATATTTAGTTTTATAAGAATCTTCCAATCTGTCTTCTAAAGTGGATGTACTATTTGGCATGCCCACCAGGAGCGAATGAGAACTCTTGTTACTCCACATCCTCACCAACATTTGGTGTTGTCAGTATTTTGGATTTTAGCCATCTAATAGGTATGTAGTGGTACTTCAGTGGTATTTTAATTTTACTTTCCCTAGTGACAAATGACATTGAACACATTTTCATATGCTTATTTGCCATCTGCATATTTTCTTTGGTGAGCTGTTTGGTCAGATCTACTGCCATTGTTTTATTGTTTTCTTATTGTTTAGTATTATGAGCGCTTGTATATTTTCAATACCAGTTATTACCAGATACGTGTTTTGGAATATTGTGTCCCTGTCTGTGAATAATCTTTGTGCTCTCATGTGTTCATTTTCAGAAGTTTTTAAATTTTAGTGAAGTCCAAGTTACCATTATTTTTATTTGATGAATCATGCTTTTGGTACTGTATCTGAAAAAAACATTACCAATTGAAGGTCACCTAGATTTTTTTCCTTTCTTATGTCAAAAAATTGTATGTTTTTTAAAAATTTTATTTTTACATCTATTATCAATTTTGTGTTAATTTTTGTGAAGTTGTACCTAGATTACTTTTGTTGTTGTTGTTACATGTGGATGCCTGCTTGTTTTAGCACGACTTGTTGAAATTAACTTTTTTTTCATAGAATTGCCTTTGCTTCTTTGTCAAAGATAATTGACATATTTATGTGATTCCATTTCTGGGTCTCTATTTTGTTTCAATGATCTATTTGTCAATTATTTCACCACTGCCACAAAGTTGTTTCTTGTTTTTGTTTTAGTGTCAAGTGTAGAAAACAACGTCATAATTAGACATGTACACCCTCATACATTGATAAGCCCCCTCCCCCAATCTACTACCCCATCTGACATCATATATAGCTGTTCCAATTTAGTTGACTCTATTCCCTATGTGCCATAATGTTTTGATCACTGTAGCTTTATAGTAAGTCTTAAATTCATGTAGTCAATATTGTGTTGGCTTTTCTGGATCTTTTGATTTTTCTTATAAGCTTTGGAATTAGTTTGTTGATATCCTCAAACTAACTACCTGAGATTTTGTTTGGAATTATACTAAATCTATAGATCAAATTAGGAAGAACTGACATCTTAATGTATATATACCTATGAACGTGGAATATCTCTCCATTTATTTTGATATTTGATTTCTTTAATCAGAGTTTTATAGTTTTCCTCATATAGATCTCTAATATGTACATATTTTGTTACAGCTCTGCCTATTTCATTTTTTGATGTTGCTAATGTAAACAATGTTGTTCTTAATTTCATATGCAAATTGTTCACTGCTGCCATTTAAAGAACCCACTGATTTTTGTATGTTTACTTTGGTTATTTTGTATATTAACCTTGTATACTGCAACTATTCTATTGTTTGTTAGTTTCAAGAGTTGTTTCTGTTTTTATTTTTATTTTTTTTGTCATTGTTGTTGATTTGTTGGGATTTCTCCATAGACACTCATATCACCTGAGAACAGAAACAGATTTATATCTTTTTTCCCCATGTGTATTCCTTTTATTTCCTTTTCTTGTCTTATTGAATTAGCAAAGAAGTCTCCTTCTTCTTCTATCCATGTCATTTCCAGGTTTCTATCTTCGATGTCATTGATTCTGTCCTCCATCTGGTGAATTCTACTGCCTACGCTGGCTATTTCATTCTTAATTTCTTCTATTTAGTTCTTAATCTCCAGAAATTCTATCTGGTTCTTTTTTAAAATTTCAGTCTCTTTCGTAAAATGTTCATGTTCGTTGGTTGTTTTTCTGAGTCCATTAAACTGCCTTTCTGTTTTTTCTTGTATCTTGTTGAGTTTTTAAGAACTGTAATCTTGATTTCTCTGTCATTTAAGTCACATATTTCCATATCTTTAAGTTCTGTTTCTGAAGACTTTTCACTTTCTTTCAGAGCTGTCTTGTTGACTTGGTTATTCATGGCAATTACTGATTGATTATTTCTCTTCCTAGACATCTACAGGAGTGGCTTCTTCAATAGGTTGATAGGAAGAGGTCTTTCTTTTGTTTTCCAGTACTTGTCGGTAGAATGTTTTATTTTCTCTCTGACTGCAGCCTTCCTTTCTCTCTCACACGGTAGTGCTATGTTTTCTCTGCACAATTTCAGCTTTTCACACAATGGGGGGATTCCCTAGGAGATGGGCTTCTCCTCTGTTGACAGTTCACCCAGGTCATAAGGCGCAGTGTCTGTGTGGGTATGCGGAGAGCTTTTGAAGTTCCAAAGCTCTTCCTGCATCAGATTCAGAGCAGGTGTGTTTCAGCAGTTCTGTTCACTTCTGCAGGGATCCACCCAGATAGGTGGGGACAGGGGCAGGGTTAGTTGTGAGAGGTGGCCCAGTACTATGGCAGTGACCACTGCCACATCCAGTCCTGCTTCCACAGCTAGTTCTCCCCTTTGCCGGAACTAGTTGGGCTGCAAATCTGTGTCTGTGGGCCACAGTTCTCAGAACAGCAAATACTCTGTTCTTTTGATCTGACACTGCTACTGTTCTGCTTCTAGCACCAGGCATTTGGGGGCCGGTGAGCTCTGGGAATATAGGGAGGGGGCAGCTAGTCTCCGTGCCTAAGGCTTCTGTTCTCTGCTTGGCAGTGAGTGCTTAAACCACCGTTTTCACCCTTCTTCCCTCAGTCTTTTCTCTGAGGTCTCTACTGTGAGAGTTGCGTTCAGCCGTGTTATATGCTATCTCCTCAGCCCTATGGTCCATACAGGGAGTCCTAGCTGTCTGAGTTCTTCCCTCTCCCACAGATTTGGTAGTTCCAGGATGCAGCAAGTTCAGAGCACTGAGGTAGATCTGCGTCCTGCGCCCGTGCGGTTCCGTCTCCGCACTTCTCCCTTCCCTCCACCCCCGCTCACGCGATTCTCCCACCTTTAGGTGAATTCAGCAGTGGGCCTCTTCGTCTTGCCTGTCTGCTATGCAGGGAATCCTTTGTGGAGTTATAGTTGTTCAATTAGTTGTAAATTCCAGGGAAGATTTACAGAGGATCACCTTACACCGCCATTTTGATGATGTCTCCCAATTCCACGTTTCAACTTGGCTAGGCTGTTGTGCCTAGTTATTCAGTCAAGCACATAGTCTAAATGCTGCTGAGAAGGCATTTGGCAGACATTAATAACATTTACAAGCAGTTGACTTTAAGTAAAGGAAAGTACCCTTGATAATTTGGGTGAGCTTTATCCAAGAAGGCCTTAAGAGCAAAAACTGAGGTTTCCCTGAGTTGAAAGAATTCTTCCTCAGGACTGTAACATAGAAATCCTGCCTGAGTCCCCAGGTTCCCAGACTGGTAGGCTGCCCTGTGGATTTCAGACTGCCAGGCCTCACAACTGTGTGAGGAGCCCTCTTTTAAACCTCTGTCTCTCTCTCTCTCTCTAATTCTCTTCTCCTCAGGTAGAAAGATAGATATAGTTTGATAAACAGATCTGTGTAGTTATGGTTCTTTATATCTAAATTTTTGATCAGTGCTATTTATCTGGAGAACCCTGACTAAGCAATGACTTACTAAGGTTTATCTCAAGACAGCAAGATTGACTTAACATTTGAAAAAATAAATAAATTCACCATATTAGCAGCAAACTAAAAAGGAAAAAACAGGTTATTATCTGAATAGACACATACATACCCAAAAAACATTTGACAAAATAAATACCCTTCCAAAAAGATACTCAGTAAATTGCAGATAGGAAAAACAAATAAACAAAAAAAAACAAATTCTCTTTCAGTCTAATAGAGCACATCGGCAAAAACAAACAAACAAAAAGAAACATACAAAATACCCTGGTAAAACAAACCTACATCTAATTAGTTGAGAATGAATGAATGCTTTTCTCTTATGATCAAGAACAAGACATGAAGGTCCATTCTCACTTCTATTTATTATTATATTGGAGATTCTAGCTAGTGCAATAAAGTAAGGAAATGAAAAGAAAGGTATCGAATTGGAAAGGAAGAGGTACAAGTAATTTTAATTTACATTCAATATGATCCTTTATGTAGAAAAATTGATGGATTATAAAAAAAAATAAATGAAACAAAACATAATTCAAGCAAGGTTAGCAAGGTTGCAAGACAGATCAATATACAGACACCGATTCTATTTTTATACTGTTATGCAAATTTGGAGATTAAAATTTAGAAAAATTCTATTTACAATAGCAACAAAAATATTAAATAGTTAGGGATATAATCAATCTGGCAAAATATGTTCAATATTTGTATAATGAAGAATATAAAACATTGCTGAGATAAATAAGACCTAAATGAATGTTGAGAAATTCTATGTTCATGAATCAGAGCAATCAATGTTAAGATGTCATTTTTGTCAAATTACCCTGTAGGTTCAGTACAGTCTTCATCAAAATCCTAGTGTGCTTTTATTGCAGAAATTTACCAAATATGAAATACATGTGGGAATGAATTATGTGAATATGTAACACAACTTTATTTCAAAATTTATTATGAAATTACTGTAACTAAGATAGCGTGGTATAAAATAGATAAAAAGATCAATGAAACAGAGGAGAGGCTACTCAAACAGACTCACACTTACATGGACAATTGATTTTCAACAAAGGTACAACTCTAGGGAGAAAGGACAATTTTCAACAAATGATGCTGAGACAATTGGGTGATCATATCCAAAAAATGAGTATTTTTACTCTATACCTCATACTGTATATACAAAACTCAACTCCACATGTATCACAAACACAATTATAAAACCTAAGTCTATAATACTACTAAACAAAAACATGAGAAAACCTTTTGTGACTCAGGGTTAACCAAAAGTTTCTTAGACTTAACACCAAAAATAATGTTAGACTTTATCATATCAAAATTTTAAAATATTTTCTGCTTCAAAATACATTGTTGAAATAATGAAAATATGAGTCACAACCTAGGAAAAAATATTTGCCAATTGTTTATCTGACGAAGGAATGGTATGCAGCATATAAAAAGAACATACAAAACTCAATTATGAGAAAACCATGAAATATTTTGAACGCTTCTTAAAAAGTGAAACAGACTTTTGACTGGACATTTTACTTCTAAGAATTTACATAAGAGAAATTAAAGCGTATATCCCTACGAAAATGTGTACTCAAATGTTCATACCAGTTTTATCTGGAATAAAAAAAAAAAGGAAACAACTCAATGCCCATCAGCAGATGAATGGATAAACAAGTGATAGTATCGAAATGCAGTAGAATACTACTCTGCAATAGGAAGTGATGAATCCTGTTCATCATTATTGCAATACTTGCAATAACATAAATGGATCTCAAAATAACTAGGCTGAAAGAAAAAAGCCAGATAAAAAAGAAGGTAAATAGTTTATGATGCCATTTATTCAATAAATAAAATTCTAAAAGATACAAAATAATCATTTAACAGAAAACAGAAAACATGGTTGCTTGGAGAGATTACAGGGATTGGTGGCAGAGATTGCAAAGGGACATGCGGAGACTTACAGTGACTGGTATGTTCATGTTCTTTATTATAGTGATGATTACACAGGTATGTGACATGCCAAAACTCATCAAATTGTACAGCTCAGGTATATTTAGCATATTTAATATCAATTGTACGTGGAACAATGTTTTAAAAAGTGAGTCTTTTCTACTCAAAAAATAGAAATAAAAAATTCTTTCTCCAGCTCTGCGTATCTGCATATTATTTTAGAATCCATTCTTCTTTGCATACTTTGCAGATTACTGTCTTAATCTTCTAATATCCCTTGGAGGTAGCCTTGGAGATTGAAGGTGAGCATAATTATCTTTATTTATGAAGAAAAAAAAGTACTGGGGTATGTGAAGAATTGTGTGGAATCACAAAACAAGCCTATGGCAGAGACGGTAACTTGAACAAGTTAAATGTTTGTGTGGGAGGAAAGATACTCAGTTTGATGTCCTGGGTCAGACTTGTGGTATCTGTCACTGACCAGTGATGGACAATAATTCAGATCATATGGCTTACCTGTCATCTTGGGATGACAGTCCAAATTTGTCACTTGCAGAAGAAGGCTGGTCTGGCAGATTCACATGAAAGTCCAGTTTGGAGGGATATTGGTGGCCAAAGGATAAAATAATAAATGGAAATGTCATGTATATGCAGAAGAAAGTTTAATACTAAATGATTTCTACATAAAGTGAAAATGCATTTCCTACCCAGCTCAGGTTCATAAGGATTAATACTGGATTGGCTCTGGCTCCAAATCCTGAAACAATTCGGTAATCTAAGCTGGCAACAAATGAATAGGGATAGAAAGACAGAATAATTGAAACTTGGCATAATTTCTAATCAAAAGATACCCTACCTTACCTCACTTGAATTTTTGTTCTACGTTAGGAATTTAGCTTTTTAGAATTCAGGGGTTTAATTGGAGTAGAAATAGATCATTGAGGAGATTTGAAAGAATGGGGAAATGAAGACGGTGTGAATGCTGACCAAGTTGAGCTTCAATTAGAAATCTATCATATACACATGCACACACGCGGGAAGGTCTGATATTTAAGATTGTGAACTTGTTGCAATGATGTTGCTAACCGTTTTTGATATTATGAATTTGTACCAACTGGACAAAGAGTTAATCAAGTTTACTATTTGGAAGTACTGTAAAGGCTGTTTGAAAAGTTAGACGACCTGAACTTTTTGCCAACATTTCATGGCTCTTGCATCACGACAATGTACCGGCTCATACTTCACTGTCTGTGAGGGAGTTTTTAGCCAGTAAACAAATAACTGTATTGGAACACCCTCTCTGCTCACCTGATCTGGCCCCCAATGACTTCTTTCTTCACCCAAAGATAAAGGATATATTGAAAGGAAAACATTTTGACATTTGAAAACTTTAAGGACATGAAGTGTAATACAACAGCTCTGATGGCCATTCCAGAAAAAGAGTTCCAAAATTGTTTTGAAGGGTGGACTACACCTGGCGTAGCTGGTGCATAGCTTCCCAAAGGGAGTACTTCAAAGGTGAACACAGTGAACTCAGCAATGAAGTATGTAGCACTTTTTCTAGGATGAGTTTGTGATCTTAATTGTCAGACCTCCTATGTATATAAGTATGTGTGTGTGTATGTATGTATATATATGCATATATATATGCAGATTTAGAGAAACAACTTTTATTACTATTTTTTTTAGCATAGAACCCTATCACCTTTTATTAGCACCATGCTCTAACCAAGTGAGTTATCCAGCCAAGCTCAAGATTCATCTTGCAATCATTTATTCAGATAAAATTGATACACACTATGCTAAATATATTTTGTATATGTATATACATATATACATATATTACATTTATATATGGATATATGTACATGTATATATTTACTATTATACACAGACACACACACATATACATACACACACATCTATTTTTCTGTTTATCTGTTTATCAAGAGGGGAACTGGACATCTTCTCCACTTTTGCTTATTGGCTTCCATGAGATTTTATTTTTATTCTACTTATTGTTTATGATAAATTAATCTACATGTGGATTATTTTAAATTGACATTTATCTCTGTATACATTTTATCCATCAGTCTTAAATCATATTCCCTTGAAATATCACAAGATATAGCAGGGGTTAAAGAATGTAGATTCTTAGAGCAAAGGAAACCATCAACAAAATGAAAAGAAATCCTACTGAAAGGGAGAAGATATTCTTCAATGATATATCTGATAAGGGGTTAATATCCAATATTTATAAAAAAATTTGTACAACTGGATACCAAAAAGCAAACAATCCAATTAACAAATGGGCAATGGACCTGAATAAACATTTCTCCAAAGAGGACATACCGATGGCCAATAGACATATGAAAAGATGCTCAAAGTTACTAATCATCAGAGAATGCAATTAAAAACCACAATGAGATACCACCTCCTACCTGGCAGAATGGCTATCAATAAATCACCAAAGAACAAGTGTTGGCGAGGATGTGGAGAAAAGAGAACCCTTGTGCTCAATTGGTGGGATTGCAAATTGGTGCAGCTACTATGGAAAACAGTATGGAGTTTCTACAGAAAATTAAAACTAGAACTACCTTAAACCCAGCAATTCCACTCCTGGGTATTTATCTGAAGAAATTCAAAACACTAATTCAAAAAGATACATGCACCCCTATATTCACTCCAGCATTATTTACAATAGCCATGATATGGAAACAACCAAAATGCCCATCAAATGATGTTTGGAGAAACAAGAGGTTGTACATATATACAAAGGAATATTACTCTGCCATAAAAAGAATGAAATCTTATCATTTGCGACAACATGGATGGACCTAGAGGGTATTATGCTAAGTGAAATAAGTCAGACTGAGAAACACAAATACCATATGATCTCACTTCCATGTGGAATCTAAAGAACAAAATAAATCAATAAATGGCAGAAATAGACTCATACATACAGAGAACAAATTGATGGTTACTAGATTGGAGGGGAGTTGGGGGTCTAGTTGAGAAAAGTGAAGGGATTAAGAAGTACAAATTGGTAGTTACAAGAGTCGTGTGGATGCAAAGTACAATTTAGGGAATATAGTCAGTAATATTATAAAATCTATGTATAGTGTCAGGTGAGTACTAGACTTATCAGGTGGATCACTGCATAAATTATATAAATGTCTAACCACTACATTGTACACCTGAAACTAACATAAAATAATATTGGATATCAACTATAATTAAAAAATATAGTCGTGGGGATATATAGAACAGCATAGGGAATATAGTCAATGATATTCTAATAACTGTGTACAGCGTCAGATGGGTAATAGACTTATTGGGGTTATTACTTTGTGAAGTATACAGATATCTAATCACTGTATTGTTTTGTACACCATGAAACTAAGAAAGTAATAATATAGAATAAAAATTAATTAAAAAAAAAGAATGTAGGCTGTCTTCAGATCCCAGGTCTGGTATTATCTGGTACTTTGACCTTGGACAAGATATTGAACTTTTCTTTACTGGATTCCCAAGTTGTTGTGATTAAAAAGCAAAATGTAGGTAATTTATTTGGATCAGTCTGTTTACTCAGCACTACTTTCTGCTTCAGGCTGATAATCAGAAGTGTGTTTTTTGGTAAAGGTTTGATTTTAGTAACTATCATTTGATAGCTGGTTTGAAAAATAACCTAAGATTTTAAATAATTAAATTTATTGGGGTAACATTGGTTAATAAAATTATATAAATTACAGGTGTACAACTTCATAATACATTTGTTTACTCTATTGTATACTCACCATGAGTTTGTTTTTTTGTTCGTTTGTTGCTTTTTGTTTTATATCCCACATATAAGTGAAATCATAAGATTCTTATCCTTTTCTGTCTGACTTATTTCACTTTGCATAATAACTCTCAAGATTCACCCATGTTGTTGTAAATGGTGATATTTCTACCTTTTTTATTGTACAACAGAAGCTGGGAATCTTCAAGTTGCCTGCAGATCTCTTGATTTATTTCTACTCCCATAAGCAGATGCACTGAGTAAAACAGTGTGGGAATTATTTGTCCAAGCTGGTGGGGATTTAAGGCCAGATAACTTCTAATTGGAAACTATTGGTCCTTTCCCCCATTGTGCAACTGCTCCTACCTCAGTTTGACCTGTATGTGGACTACAGTGGTACTTGTTTATGAGGAAGTTGAGGCAGCCTGTATAAGCTGAGGAGAGTGTTCATAATTCAAGGAGACGTACCTAATTTCCCTTCCAGATTGCAACATGTAGCCTCCCAGTTGCTAGGCACTTACTGGGCAGTCAGGAAGGATTTGACAGATGCATGATTGAATGATTAACTAAATATAAGTCAGAGATTTGGGAGGGTACAAAGACAATTTTTGAGAAAGTAGTAGCCCCATGCCAAGAACTGAGTTTTGAATTTTATTATACTATTTTTTGTAATCTATTTAGGTCAATATGAGCCTCCTTTTTTGAAACAGCAAAGTTACAACTGAAATATTGTTCAGTTTTCCTGTTAAGTCAGGCTAGTCAGCACAATTTACTATCAGGACTGTCAGAAATAAGTATTGCCATGTTTATACCTACCCTGCAATCCACAAAGAAAGCCTGTCATTACTAAGTGGAAATGTTATTAAGGATTTTATGGGAAAAACTATTTTTTTCTAAACAGCTTTTTCTTGCCATAAGGAGGTGTGCATGATTTTTCAGTAACATGATTTAACAGTATGTTTTGCTTTGTCTTGCCCAAACATACACATGATCATTTGAACCATATTCCATTATAATCCAAATATTCTGGTGTGTAATTCATAGATTTATGACTATCACAAGGAATGTTACCACCTGGAAGAGATTCTTCCAACTTGAAGTACAACATCTCAATGAAGACTTACTGTCCTATAAATAAGTAGTTAATAATTTGCCTAGAAACCCCTTGACATTAAAGAGGTTGCTATTTATAGTTAAATCGATAGGCAATATCTATTTCATTCTTTTCTAAATATAACAACCATTTACCACACCCAGATAGCCTTCTTATATTTTTGTGTGAATCATAAAAAAAGATTATTTGCAGTGAAATAGTGTTTACCAGGACTTCAGCCACATACCATAGTGGATACACAGAACAGTTTCAAATTTCATTTGCGTTACTGCCTTCCTGTCCATATTCTGGACTTAAAATAACTCACTTCTTGAGCTAAAGATGGCTGCTTCAGTAATTCACAGTGCAATCATGAATGGATGAAGTTTGATGCGGTCCCTTATGTCATACTTTGCCATCACTGAGGTTTGTATAATAAGTACAGGTTTACCCCACTACCCAAAAGTAGAGTGTTCCTAGGAAACCTTTTGCAAGACGAAATGGTGTAAAGGGAAGAAACAATTACTGTTAATTTATATGGAAACATTTTTGAGCATTTCTAGACCCAAAACTCAGTGCATGCACAATGTCTTTCTTCCATTTACCACAATCAAAACACTTTATTATGCCCAGTTTTACACTAAGTATAACACCCTTAGGAATAGGAGCTCTCTTAGGCTATTCTGATACATTAGGACACATCTTGCTAATAGGTGCACAAAGCAAATCGACATAAACTACAGATGTGCACAGGCACAGTTCAAAGCTACGGAGGTTTGATGCTGAGATGTTGAGCTCCCAGGGAAGATGCTTGGCGGCACCACTTTCCCTGCTTGAGGTGCGTGCTTGCTGCAAAACAAATGCTTAATGCTATTTTCGTTTTTCGCCTTCTTTTTGTATATTAAGTTTTATTTTCATAACAAGACAGTCTATTGTGTTTTATAGCATTCTGTAAACTCTGATATCATGTTCATTCATTGAGTTCCTAACGCATGTCAAATGCAAGACATACAGTCATAGGACTTACATTCCATGTTTATATATATACACACACACATACATATATACATATACATATATACACATATACATATATACATGTGTGTGTATATATATATATATATATATATATATATATATATATATATATATAATGCAATAACCATAGATACTGCGATTTTTCAGAAAAACAGTTAAGATATGCAGGGCTGGTAACGTATGACCTAGTAGAGCATGTGACTCTTAAGTTTTGTAAGTCAGTAGAGGGGGCAAGCAGTGGAAACCCCAGACATTCACACGAGTCAGAACCAAAACCATTTAGCGTATACAGAGATAGGAAATTCAGAGGTGAATCAGAGTGATTAATCCATGATTATTCATTTATTCACTCATTTAATAATAAAATAAAATATCTATTAATAATGACATACCAGAAACTCTGCTAGAAGCTGAAATTATTTAACAAAATATCGTTTCCTCTTGCCACTAAGAGACATGAAAAGTAAGAAAATCAGTGATTTTCATGATGCGTGATAAGCACAAAGTGCTATGGATAAACGGAAAAGAGCAACCCAGAGTAAGCCTTCAGATCTTTCCTCAAGAAGCAGAGTGAATTAGAAGGATAAAATATTTTTTATAGGAGGAAAGAATTTTTTTATGGTGAGAGATAATGGAATATGGAAACACAATTCAAATGTAAGTATCAGAGGCTAGAGACAATCAGAAATACCAGGAATAAATGGGAGTAGGAATTCAAGAAGGAAATCCATATCTCACATATGAAATTCAGCATGACAGCTCAGACAGATTTTACAAAATGTTTGGTCCTATCTTTGTTAAATTTGGTCTTCTGACATCTAATGTCTTCTTTCAAGATTTGACAGTTAAAGTGTTTTCGTTCTTCCACTGATTGTTAACTTTAGTGATGGCAATAGACTGATGTTAAATTTTAACTCCTCTGTTGATATTTTAAGTGATTGTGTGAGTTCTGATCCACTAAGAAGTAGATGCCAGATGAGATTAGATATGTAAGTCATGTACTGAAGAAACACCTGTGATGAACAAGGATGAGACAGCAAAATAGCCCTTAGACCACGATTCAGGACTGGCACTTGTAAAAGAAAAGCAGGAAGGAGAGAGGGTTGGGTAGGAAGGTCTGAGTGCTGTTCAATTCTAAGAAAGATTTGGCGAGGCCAATGGGGAGGCTTTGAGATATAGCTTTAGATTATAGGAGTTCTGTTCTGTAGGAATGGTCCCACACTAATGCTCTCTCTGTGCTCCGTTTCTGCCGGGGAGTAATTAGGAGAAGCTTGAGCCTGGGTGGCAGTATAAAGGTGGGTCAAGGGTGTGGCAGCTAGAGCGGTCAATCCACTATGCTCCCCTCAGCAGGTCATGAGTGGTGAAGTTTCCTCACTGCCACAGAGACTGTGGAAAGTATATGAACTCTTGTAAGACTGGTTTTATAGTGGGGACAATAAAGATAATAGCACTGCTATTCTTCTGGGACTATAGTAAGACTCACTGAGTTAATGCCCACAAAATGATTAGCATTGTACCTAACACAGAGGAATGGTTGAGAATATTCTGATCTCTAAAATGCTGTATGCCCTTTCAGAACAGAGACATCTCCAAAGTTCTTATTTACAATGACATCTACCAGAACACTATGATTGTGGAACTCATGTAATAAATGCTCAAGGGATAAAGTTTCAATGCCTACCTGCCAGCATCCACGAAGAATGCACTCATTAGCAAACAAAGCTGAGTTTATTATTTGCTGCAAAAATGGAAGACTGCCTACCCTGAGAAACTGAGAGTTGTCTCGGTTAATAGGTGTCAGGACAGATTATTTATAAAATTTGGGTCCATGTGACTTAATTTTGAGAAGGATCCAAGAAGCCAGTCATTTCTCTGATTTGGATGCTGTCAGAAATTGGTCATTTGGTGATTGGGCATACCGATCATTTTTATTTAGGAACAGTGTAGTACTAAGACCATAACTGGTAAAGGAGCAGCAGTCTCTTATGTCAGTGGGGAGATGGAGATGGTTGGTCATCGTGAGTCATGCACAGTGCTTGTTTTGAGTTGTATTCACACATCATGATGGTGTCATTGTCTTATCCCATTACAGCACAGTTACCTTGTCTGTTGTTGGTGTTCTGTGAATTGTTTCTATGGAGTAGTGAACCACAGCCCAGCTCTTAGGGCCAGGTCAGCTACCAGCTAGCAGCTCTGTGAGGCAGTCAAATTCAAAAGAGAAGCCACAGCACACACCTAGGGAACTAAAATTAAGGAGAGGAGCTAAGTCAACCACAAGGGCCAAAACATAAAACACAAGCACAGCTTAGGAAATCTCCCAATGCCCATGCAAATTCTGATTTAATAAGAAATTCAGTGTTTTCAGACTGCTTCAGTTTTGTATATAATTAAGAGTAGCTTTTCTGATCTTTCCAATTGGCCGATGCTACCTTTAGTAACTGAGTTGTCAAACAACGTACTTGATTTGTGATATGTAATCAAAGTCAGACTTTCACGAGGAGGAAGAATCTCATTCTTAAAACAACTAAGTCAAGCATCTAGTCAATCAATTTCATTCTGGATCCACTTGACATCTGCTATTCCACACCTTGAGACAGAGGAAAAAAATATCTAGATGACAGAGAAAACATCAGTCTCTCACGGGTCTACATCTGTATAAGGTCACAGCCCTCCATGAAACTTCAATGTCTTTGATAATGTGCCTTTGAAAAATCGAATGGAAATCAGCTTTAAACAAATTAGTACAATATTCCTACATTTGTTTTGTCTCTAAAACAATGAAAGATAAATAAATTGGTTTGATGGTGTTTGAGCTTATAACCGTTTGGAAGCTGATTCAAAGTGTAATCTGTGTCCATTATACTGTTCTTTTAAATCTATTCATACCCTTCTTTCAAAATGTCAAAACTCATCACACTGCATCTCCAGCTCTAGAGAACAAACTTCACATCGGTATTATTTCTTCAGTCATAGGACTCTGTACAGTCAAGCGTACAATCAGCCTTTTGTTAAATTCTTTGAAAGTTTTCAAGCCAAAACAAAAGAATAACCTAGACAAATAAGAGGTCTTTAAAATGAATGAAGTTCCTATTCAACTCCATGATTACATTTTACATGCTTTCAACATCACATGTTCCCTTTCTTTAAATAAAGTCTGAAATTAGCTTGCACCCATTTTCAGTTGGTCTTAGTGGTGCAGCTTCTTCCACTGGATGGAGTCTGACAACAATGCCTGTCCAGTCTCTGGTAGCATGGCACAAATGGCAAGTGCTAGTGGACAGATGACTTCAGCAGGAGACAGTGTGGATTGATATCAGGCCATGTTCCAAATGAAGTCCAAAAGGATAAGCACTAAATAGTAACACCTATCGTGTCCATGTCTGAATTCCTACAGTCCTTATTTCAATTCCAGCAGTCCTAAATTCTTAGCTGTTCATAAACAGAGTATATATACCATAATAATCTTAAGATAGAATAAACACTCTGTTAACACCAAATATTTTATTTCCAGCATTTTAACCACAATTAGACTTATTGTGACTCCAGTTTAATTAAGTAATTCCTTGAATATAAGAGACCAGACTTAGGCCCTTTAAAGAAGACATTCCAGATCAATCCTGCTCTGTTCATCACCATATCCTGTCCCCTCTTAAACTTAGAGCTATTTATGTGTCACTGTTCCATTCCCCTCGTTTCCTGAACAAAATGTGTGCAAGTTATTCAATAGCAGGGAAACTACAATTTTATCTCAAATCTACCTCATCAAAGAGTCAACTACATTTTGTCCATACTCAAAAAGGATCTTGCTAAATGCCTGCTCTAAGAAGGAAATACCATCTTTGAATTGGTAGAACATATTGATGAAAACAACATATTTATTCTTTATCATTTATATGTAAGGGAAACAGAGAATATGGAGTTTGAAAGGATAGTTTGTGCCCTTCAGAGATATAGGCTCCACTAACAAGAGATTAAAAATATATCCAAGGCCACAGGGTATTTAGGATAGCATAGGCGAAAAAGAAATAACTATGGAGATGCAAAGAAGAGAGTAGTCACACTGAGGAGAGGCATTGGCAACGGTTTCAGTGAAAGACTGATATTTGAGATGAACTTTCAAGGATAGATAGGATTTTGATATGTGGGCAGAAGTGATGAATAAAAATTCCAGGAGGGTGGGGAGCCTGAGCCAAAGCATGAAAATGGAGAGTGTTAAATGCTGAGGTGAAAAGTATTTTTCAAGTAATCTGTACTGAGGAGGACAAATCTGAGTAGGAAAATAAATGGGAAGGTAGGAAGTAAGGTAAGCAGCTAAGGGAATGTTACATTCATTCACAAAGGAACTAGTAAAGACCGGAACCCAGGTTAAACATTTGGGGAAAAGAAAGAGCAGACAGCTGAGAAAGAGCTACAGTGATTGGCTCTGTATAACTAGGTTGAAAAGAAAGGAAAACAATATGAGCTGTTTTTACTCTAGACTTCTGAGTCCTGCTCCTCCAAAATAATTGGAAGGACCATGGTATATATTAAGTTGGTGCAAAAGTAATTGAGTTTAAAAGGTTAAAAATCATAGCAAAACCGCAATTACTTTCACACCAACCTAATAGATAATCATATGGAAAGTGTGATTCAGCTAGGTACAAGGGTGTCAAGTGTATTGTCTGATTTTATGGGGAAAATAATGAGTAGTTTGGACAGGATTGGAAAAAAAATTAGTGGTCCATTTGAGTGTGAAAGACAGTAAATCATCATCATCATTATTTTCATCATCACTTAATTTAATATCACAAATTATTGATGAGTCTACGACCTGTCTACTAGGCTTTCAGATATCTATCTATATCTATCTGTCTGTCTGTCTGTCTGTCTACCTACCTACCTATCTGTCATCTATCTATCTATCTATCTATCTATCTATCTATCTATCTATCTATCTATCTATCTATAAAGAGCCACACCATGTGGTTTTAAGGAACTTTCATTGTATCAGGGAGCTGTGACTAGGTAAAGAAATCAGAAGCAAAGTGAAAAAATCAGTATACCGCATTATTTATGTTTAAATAGCACTTTAAATTTTTCAGAACTCTTTACATATATTATCTCATTTAATGTTATTAAAGCTAGGTGTAAAGCAGGACTTGCCAATCCAATCTGTCCCATGGGGGAAAAGGTTCTGCCAAGGGAACGGTCTATTATATTACAGTCCATTCCTGTGATCTGAGGTAAGGTGATCTGTGATCTGGGAACCAGGGTCTTTGGGAAATCTCACAGATTTCCAGACTTTTCATTAACTAATAAAACTTTGCAGTGTGCATTGATTTAAGTGAATAAAAATCGGGAAAGCCATTTCAGCGTAAGAGAAATTGAAGAGAAATAGTGGTAAATAGTGATAACAAAACAAATGCTTTACGACAGCAGCTGGCAAGCTAAGAATGCTTTTTCCTATTTTAAATGATCCAAAAATTCAAAAGATTATTTTGTGACACATTAAACTTATATGAAATTTAAATGTCAGTGTCCATACATAAAATTTTGTCAGAACACTATCACATTCACAAGTTTGTGTGTTGTCAAAGGTAGCTTTCACATTACAATAGTAGAGTTGAGTAGTGATGACAGAAACCATGTGGTATGCAAAGTTTAAAATACTATCTGGCTCTTTACAGAAAAAGATTGCCAGCCTGGTCTAAGACAAAACTTGATGGCAACATTTTGTGAGTGATTTTGGCCGCACACACCCATGAGGAAGAAACTGTTAAAAGTTCCAGTCTCAGAAGTGATAGAGCAAGAAGGGGGAGTATATAAGTCTGCTAGGGCAGCCATAAGAAAATTCCACAGATGGGTTTGAACAATTGAAATTTATTTTCTTACAGTTCAGGAGCCTGGAAGTTCAAGCAAGGTACTGGCAGGGTTACTTTCTGGTGAGGCCTCTCTTCCTGGCTTTCCTTGCTGTGTCTTCACATTGTATGCTTTTGGAGAGAAAGAGAGATCTCTGTGGTCTCTTTCTCTTCTTATACGGACACTCATTTTATCAAATAAGCGCCCCACCCTTATGACCTCTTTTCACCTTACTTGCTTCTGTAAAGGCCCAAGAATGAATGTACCTGTTTAGAAGGGCTCCTGGTGGCTACTTTGGCTCAAATTTTTAAACAGAGCCTAGCAGCAGCCATTGCTAAACGGGCCTCTCACACAGGCCATACTTCAGGGGGAAGCCTGCACTATACCGCATCCTGCCTGCACTGAACTGCCTACCTGCCTGCACTGTGTTCCTGCCATCTGGGCCAACACTTATAAAGGAGTTCCTGGAATTGTATTTCTACCAATAGGATTGAGACTTTCCCCATGTAATTGGAGCTGTGCCGCTATTTCATCATTAGCATCTTCACTAAACAATCAGAGTTGCTCTGTTCCAACCCATCAGGGCAGTGCTTTTTGGACCAAACTGTGAGTATTTGGAGTCCTCATTTGCATGAGGCCAGACCAATCAGGGGCCAGGGCAGGGACTTCTTGCTATATAAATAAGCTCCTCTCTGGTTCAGGGAGCACAACTCCCTTCCCACCGAAGTCTGCACTGTGTTTCCCCTGCTGGAGCTGAAACACTGAAGATGTTTCTCTGAAGACGTTCCAGAGCAGAGCAGACTGCAGTGGAGTGTACTGGACCTGACCCAAGGCGCGGAGCTGTCTAGCTGGAGAGGAGCCTCGCCTGAGGACTGCCACCTGAGGGCCACTAACAGATGTGCTGTTTCATAATTGAGCTGTTCCACAGCCATACTCTTCTCACAGCCCTGCTGTGTCACAGTTGAACTGTTTGCACTGAATAAAGTTTCTTCTTTCACTGACCCTGAATTAGGGATTTCTGTTAGCATTAAATAGGTGCCAATGACCATCAGTTGACACCATAGGTCCAGTCACATTGTAGTTAGAGTTTGAACATATACATTTTGGGAGTACACAATTCAGTCCATAACAGGGAGGGAGGAGGGACTGGCCACATCCAGTTCTGCTCACATTTTCACTTTGAAGTCTTTTAATAATAATGATATTAGTAATAAGCATAGTTAATATGTATTGTGTGCTTTCTGTGTCCTAAGAACCGTGTTATGTCTTTTACATGCAGAATCTAGTTTTCCTCACAACCATGTACTCTTCATGTTTTCAGGTGTGGAAACAAGCAGAAACATTAATTACTTACCTAACATCCCAGAACAGCACACAGCACATGGATAACCCCCTGATGTGTCCCCAGACAGTCTGACCCTGGGAACTGTTAATCAGTCTATCTTTCTCTTCTTAGAATGTTTTCAGGGTTCTATCTGTACCTCACAATCTAGCACTTGATTACATGCCAATCAGGCAGACAGGATTCATTTCCTGTTCTGTGTCTCACTAGCTAGGCAGCCTTTGGCATATCTTTTGCTCTAATACATTAGGGATCACTTTGTTTTTGTCTTTTTCTTCCGTTTAAATTAAGAGGGTCATATTAGACTCTTACTGGTTATTTTGAAATTATTGAATGTCTCAGATAGGAGAGTTACGATATGAAAATTACCAGGAAGTTTTGTGTATCATGGAAAAATAAAGAAGGGAAGACCAAATTTTCTTTGA
The DNA here is from genome assembly GCF_964194185.1 of Rhinolophus hipposideros. NCBI lineage: Eukaryota > Metazoa > Chordata > Mammalia > Chiroptera > Rhinolophidae > Rhinolophus > Rhinolophus hipposideros. Next base: position 17,819,605 of record NC_138058.1, on the reverse strand, counting down.
TATATTCTAGTAATGATATTTTAATTTGAATTTAAAATAATTTTGATAAAGGTATGATATTTATATTTATCAAGGCTGATAAATGCAAAGTTTGAGAACTTTTGGATTAGGTAAACTTTAAGGACTCTTTCAGCATGTGTTCTCTACATGCCCCCCTTTCCTTTTGGTTGTGTAATTTATTTATTCCAGTCTATCTGTTTGGCTTTCTTTCTTTATAGTGTCCTCTTGGCAATTAACTTTTATTTACATCTCTCTCTCTCTTTCTCCCGATTCATTCCTTCCCTTCCTTCCTTCCTTCTTTCCTTCCTTCCTTCCTTCTCTCCCTTTCTCCCTCTCTCTCTCCTTCCCTCCCTCTCTCTCTCCCTCCCTCCCTCTCTCTCTTTTTCTTGGCAAGGATTGATGTCTCAGCACAATAATCACTTGGTAAGCTTAAGCTCACTTCTAGGCCCCCTGGTGAATTTGTATGGCAGGAGGGCAGGATCATCCCCAGGATAAGGATGACAACACTGGAGGTGTTGGTAGTGCCGGGATTTAGACTTGACCTCTTTCTTCCTTATGCTTTCCCTAACTTGTTGATTCATTGTGAGCCTCTATCTTTAATAGTTCCATCTCTTTTTTATACTTCAACATATTTTCATTATCTTTACTTATTCTCAATTACTTATCTTAAACTTGATCCAAGAAAATGACTGATTAAATTCCTTAGTACTGAGCTCCAAAAACTAGTTAGAAGATGAAGTGCTAACTCCTTCACAGGGTATTTTAGTTTCTTAATGAAAAAAAAAAAAATCACATAAATTGGGGGAATGTTCCAATTATGAAATTTCAAGTATAAAAAAGGTGAAAGAGAATAAAGTTTTGTAGATACAGCGATCTAACTGAAAACTCAAAAATGACAGGATATAATGACTTTGTGTATAATAAGATTGTTATAACATTAAATTAATTTTTAAAAAGCAAAAAATCTGGAAAATTCTAGGGCACTGATTTATTGTTGATCACATTTTATTTTCATTGAAGATACCCTCTTTCATTTTTTGTTTTCTCTCTGTAAAGAACTGGTGTTTGTGCAAGATATCTGATGCACTCTTTTTGAAGTTTTAAGAGAAGTTATTTTCTTTTTAAAAATTTAAGAGAAATATTCAGTGAAATTAGTTCCCAATGACTACACTCATTTCAAACTTACTTGTCAAACTTCTAAGTAATTTTGTTTATTTTTTATGAAACAAAGAAATTGTGCATTTTTTAATCTGTCAACCGTTATTGATATTTTAAATCAGAGTTGGAGAAGTACAGATATATGTCATTATTTTGAAATTGTGAAGGGACAAAACACCGAAGAAAAGTTTATGAGAGAGTGTTTTTACAGGATTTTACAGTATTTTACAGGAAATTTCCCTGGCTTTCTATAAACATTTCTACAAAAACCTGCCTTGTTTAATGCACTTTATACACACACACACACACACATTTCTTTAAAAAAACTGCAATTTCTAAATGGTGTATTAAAATGTATATGTGTAGCTGTTAGAATTGGTCTTTTCGTATGTCACTAAGGATGTATATATACATATATATATATTAATTTGTCAGATTAGTTGGGCTCTAGTCTATTGTGAACCTTCTGGAATTGAAAAACTGAAATATAAACTGAAATATTACTTGCCAGTGTGTGTGTGGGAGATATATACCGGGGGTGACAAAAAAATGCACACACATTTTAAGAGATGCTATCTCTGTGCTCCAGCAGTAGTTCGCCATAATCAGAAGTGTCTGGACACTGATGGTAACCACTTTGAGCACCTCTTGTCATTGCAGAAGTCAAACGTGACTTGTATTCGTCTTTTGTTATTGGTATGTATTGAGCATTACAATTAATACAGTGTTTTTCCTTTCTTAAAATGTGTATACTTTTTTTTTTTTTGGCACTTTTTGTATATCTCCAAGTAGCTTAAGGAACAAAGAGGCACTGTTTACAGGAGATGAGCTGGTTTGATTGGCTAAGATTCTTTCAGTAGTGGATGGATGTGAAGACTTGGATATAATTGGGAGGCGTGTGACATGGATGTGGGGGGTGGGCAATCCCATGTCGTCCACACATAATGTGGGTCTCGATAGAAAGAGGGAGCTGAGAGAAGTTGCTGAGAAAGTAGAGATGAAAGAGAGCAAGGCCCTGGGGAAATGGAAGAAGTGTCCTGATCTTGATATCTGGGCTGGAGGCGTGGGGACTCAAAGAAAAATTGAATGGCTCTGCACAATAAGCAGATTTCCTTTTCATTTTAGTTTTGTTGGATACTAGATCTCATTTGGCACTAAAATTCATGGGCAGCCTCAATACATGAATCTGTCTTGAAAATACAGCCCTCAGAGTGTTCTAATAATTTTTAACTGTTAGGAACAGGTGGGCCTCATTATAAACCAAACTATTATAAACCAAAAAAAAGTGATTTTCATAAAAGGTTATTAAGGAGTGACTGTTTTTTATTATTTAGAAATAATTTTTAGCTAACAAAAATGTTCACCATTACAATTCTGAAAAATCAGCTTTATGGAAATAATGATAGCTAGCATTCGTTGAGTGCTTGATATGTCAAACACTACACTATTTTATATGCATTATCTTTCTTAATTTTTACAACAATCTGATCAACTAGGTACTTCTATCATGTCTCTAGTTTTTTAGGTGTTTTGAGATATAACTTACAAAGTCATCCTTTGTTAATGTATAGTTCTATGAGCTTTGACAAATATATGAAGTCATCTAATCACATTTCATTTAATAGTTCCATTACCCGCCAAATTTCTCTCATGCTTTTTGGAGTCAATACTCTCTTCTCACCTATAGCTCATGAAAACTACTGATTTGCACTGTATCCTCATGTTTTTGCCTTTCCATATTACCATACAAATTAAAGTATATAACATACAGCTTTTTATTTCTGGCTTTTTTCACTTTGCATAATGCTTTTGAGATTCATCCACATTGTTACAAACATCATGTGTATATTGGTAATTCATTCCTTTTTATTCTTGAGTAGTATTGCATTATATGGATATACCACAGTTTTTCCACACACAACTTAATGTTTGGGTTGTTTTTTGGTGATTAGAAAAAAAGCCACAATAAGTATTTGTGTAAGATATTTTATGTATGGATATATGTTTATTACCTTTTCATTTCTCTTGAGATATTACCTAGGAGTGGGATTGCTGGGTTGAATAGTAGGTGTATACTTCATTTAAGAATGAGGAACTGAGCAATTAATAAGTTAAGTACTAACCTAGTTTCACATAATAATTAGTAGAGCTCAGATTTGAACTAAAGAGATCAAATCCCAGATTACATGGTCTAATCACCACCTCAACATACTTAATCTCAGTATATCATTTAAGAAATTATTAGCACAAGTAAGATAACTGCTTTGCTTTTCTGAATTGATTACTCATTTTCCTCTGATTATAGATAGTACTGTGTTTCCCCAAAAATAAGACCTAGCCGGACAATCAGCTCTAATGCGTCTTTTGGAGCAAACATTAATATAAGACTGGGTCTTGTATTACATTATAATATATAAGACCCGGACTTATATTATAATATATTAGAATAAGACCGGTCTTCCAGTAAAATAAGATTGGGTCTTATATTAATGTTTGCTCCAAAAGACACATTAGAACTGATTGCCCAGCTAGGTCTTATTTTCGGGGAAACAACTTATGTGCTATAAAGGTACATGGCTATATAAAAGAAAGGCTGTCAGAGTTTCAAGGATCAGGGCCTTTGTTGCAGAATATGCTCTAGGGACTTTTTTTTTTGAGTTACTTAATGTAAAAGGAATTTTAAAAATCTTTCACTGTCTGGAATGAAACATTTCTTTTGTTTATATATGAGATTAACATATCAAGGACAAAGCATGGACATGCGTACACACATGTGCGCGTGCACACACACACACACACACACACACACAACAAAACAAAAAAACCCTCCGTGGGTAATTCTTTCTCTCTACTTGACCACCCCTAATTTGGAAACTATTCCATGCCAGAATAATAAGGACAAAAAAAGTCCTTGGCTGTCTTGCGATCCAAATCCTTGGCCTTAAAAATGGGAAAAGACAGTGCCTTTTGTAAAGTTAATGTCCAAGTTGATAGCAAAGCTTATAGGAAACTGAATATATCTCTCAGATTCAGTAATCTCCAGGTTTCTTTTATAGTTATTTCTGTTATTAAGCTCAGCATAAGTAAATATAATAAATATTTATTAATGTCTGCAGATATGACAGCAAGGTTGGTTGGCTATTGAAAAAAAATATCAGTATCATCATCATCATCATCATTACCTCCTGGAATTTTGAGTCAGTAACACAACTATCAATATTACAACATTAGTTATTTATGTTTTCCTGAGACTGTTGTTCATGTGGAGGGCGTTTTCAGCTCCATAGTGATTGCCATCGAGGTCTGTGAATAACATGATATACCCTCTTATTTCTTTGCTCAACTGCAATGCCTCAATACATCCAACTGTGGGTGGGGGGTGATCTGCCTATTCGTTTATTTGCAGCATAGCAATCTACACCTACTTACAATGGTTAAAAGTTCTGTTTTACAACTGATTTTTTCCCCCCGGCTTTACTGAGATATAATTGATATGTAATACTATGTAAGTTTAAGTATACAGGCAATTATTTGATATTTCAATTGATTTTAACTTGTTTTAGGAAACATTTTGAAAAAGGTAAAGGTTATCACTATTAATTTCCAACCTTCTATTTCAACATTCCTTTCCTCCTTCCTGTTTTTCCTGATATGCTTCCAGAATATTATCCATTACTGCAATCAGCTTTTGGTTCATTGTCACTATTCAAAATCACTGCTTAACTTTTACCCAGTGAACATTTAATTGCTTCACCTTCCTCAACTCTAATGAGATTTTTATATTTAAAAAAAAAAATCTTTAAACCAGGAAAATACTTAAAATTCCCTTAAGCATTAAAAACTAAATTAAATTTAGAAATAAGTTATTGGTAGGCTTAGCAAAGTTCTCTGAATAGAAATCCTCACTTCATAAGGGGATATTTGGCTTTTAAAGCTGCTTCTGTTCTTGTTCACTTGGGTGTCTCCCATTTGTGGAGGATTCCTGGAAGATTTACCCATGTTAGCTTAATTTGCCTGTTTACCAGCAGCCTAAGCTGTTTCTTTTCCTTCACATTAGTGCATTTTAATGGATGTATTCTAGTATCATTCTTTTTGAATAATTTAGAAAATATATAAATTAAATCACCACTGGCTGGATTAGAGCAGGCATTTTTAATACTTAGTATTTCTTTGTTTTTAATCTTTTATTTTTATTTTTTTCTTTTATTTTTTAACATGGTTCTGTTAAAAGCAATTATAACAAAACAACAATACACTTGCGGTTTAGGGTTCAGCAAATTAGCAGAGTTAGTTTTGGATTTGGGTTCACTGACTAGGTCAGTGGAAGTTTCTGCTAACTCCAGAAATGCATTAACACCTTTTGTACAGCTAAATGCACTGACCAGACTAAACTTACTCTACTCCTATCCCCTGGCCCTTTTGTTCATTTCTGAGGCTCTAGGGAGCTCTGAGTCTCCAGTTCTGTCTTGAGTGACACATTCTCAGTCTAATTCCTCATTTAGGGGTCAGGACACCAGTTGTCTTGAGCAGATTAGCTTTCCTCTTGCTTAGGAATTTGTTTTGCTACTGGTATGTCCTGAATTTTACTTTTTACCCTGAATTCAGAACTTCATATCTGTGAGTAAAGTGTAGCTGGGTTCATTGTATTTATCTGCTTATCTCTGTAACTAAATTACTAAGCTGTTGATTAACTACTATATAGTACAAGATGTCTGTAGGCTCAGCATTGAAAGAACCATGAAAATAAGTGGTTTACTAACTAGCATGGAAGATGCTGTGAACTTCCATCATATGAACATTGTCCTGTGACATATGCAATGCCTTAGAAGTGATGACTTAGTGATTACAAAGCAGTCACATAACTGCTGCTGCTACTACCTGTACTTGTAATAATTGGAAGCATATTTAATTAAATAATGAATATGTGCATCTATTTAGTCACCGTGCTAAATGATTTATAAGCATTGGCTCTTTTGATATATACCAAAACCCCATATGATCATTGTATAATGTTACGTGTTAAACTAGAATCATAATGCAGCATAGTGTGATATTATCTGCATCATAAGTATGGGAAAATTTAAATTAAATAGAGGGTGGAAAAATCTGTGTAAAGCTCACCAAGCAGTAATGGAGTTGGTGGAGAGAGGGTATGGACTCAGAACTTAATGAATCTAAAGCCAGGCTTTTGAGCACAGAGGGAGGTAAGGGGGTGATAAAGATGGATGCAGCAACCCTACAGTTTCTTCCCTAAAACCTTCTGTGAAACTTAACTAAACACCAAAGTTGAAGATCTGATTGTATTTATTTATTTTCATTTGGTTAATCTTTGGTCTTCCACATCAGAAGACGTTAGTGGGGATAAAGGTATGTCCAATCAGTAAAAGCCACTATGACTGAAATAGAGATGTACCAAAGAACTCTGTAATGCAGAGGTGTCCACACTTTTTTCAACGTTTTTCACCAAGGGCCATATGTGGTAAAATACACAAACAGCCAGGCCACTCACTCGAGATGAAGTACCTATTGCCTCACCTGGCTTATTTAAGTAAACTAAATATATGTTTGGAATTTGCTGTGGGCCAATTAACAATGGATTGCACGCCACAGTTGGCCTGCGGGCCGCAGTTTGGACACCCCTGATGTAATGTGACTTTTGTTCTCACATGACCCGTGTCCTACCTGATTTATACTGTCCTATGTAATTATCCTCATTTCCTCTCTGACTTGTGCAATTTGAATGTGGGATGCTCAATCAATCTGATGTCCTGTAGGGCAACTTGGGTCCCTTTCGTACCTAGGGACATTGTAGGTCAGTGTTTAAATGTTCCCTTTTCTCTTGACACCAACTTTATGTTTTCTTTTCTAAGTCACCGTGTGTCTTCCTAAGTTACTGAATCACCCTCCGGTCCAGTGATTTGCTGGAAGAACTCAGCAAAGTTGTTACACTCGCTTACAGTCTATTATAGTGAAAGGATAGAAATTCAAATCAGCAAAGGTAAACTTTGCATAGGGCAGAGTCCAGGGAAGACCATGCCATGCGGTTGCCCTCTCCCAGTAGAGTTGTATGGACAGTGTTTAATTCTCACAGCTACCTGTGAGCTTACTTATCTAGCAGGCTTTGTTAGAAAATTTTAACATCTGAGTCTTGCATACCTATTTTTGTCTATTTGATAACATCTAGCTCCCAATGCAGTGCCTGTTTTCCTCTTTTGTTTTGAATTTTGACGGTGAGGTGCGGTGCTAATTTGTCGTAGAAATTTATTTGTACAGGTTTTTTTATGGCCTAATTTGAAAGCAGGTCCTCTGGAGGTTTTTTATTTTTGTTGTTTGTTTGTTTGTTTGTTTTGTTTCTTTGCAGCATCTCTTGCTAATCCAGAACTACATTTTATAAAAATGAGGTTTTTCTAGTGACATGGATAGCATAAAAAACGTACTGCCATCTTGCCTTTGGGCTGACTTGTTATGAGTTCTCAGAAGGTGTTTTATCCCCTAACCTTTCTTTTAGAGTTCCTTACTTAACCAGTATGAGGATTTATCTCTTGTTCTTTGTGCAACGTGCTGCCATCAAGGTGAAGCTCTAATCTCCTGTATTCAGCAGAAGTCCACAAAGTTAAAAGCTGGCTTTGGGGCCCTTTACTTTGAAACTGTATAGAAAGCACATTATAAATACTTGATCCTTTATCTTTATTTGACATTTTCAAAATGATTTGATTCACTAGCATCTTACAGTGTTTTTTTTAATTGTATTAGAGTTAACATTATCATTTTAACTCTGGATTTTAACATAATTTATGTGATTCAATTAATGGCTGACATTTTCCTTACTGATGTCTAATTATCCCATAATTGGCTAGTCGTCACTTAAGGTGGCTCCTGAGTCATAGTCTTTGCTAGATTCCTTTCTTTCTGCTACCACAAGATAGTCTCAGCTCATTTTATATATTCTTTACAACCAGGAATCAGCCATTTCTCTGAGGAAAGCACAAATTGTCTAGAAAGCAGAATGCCCATTGCCATGAAATCACTCCTTGTTTTTAGATATCACTATTTTTAATTTAATTTTGTTCTAAAATTTTGTAAATTATTTACATGGTTATAAAGCCAACTCTAAAAACCAAGGTATATTCTAAGAAATCTAGCTTCTAAATATGTTCTCTCCGTCTAGCCTGTCCATTCACTTTCCTATTGGTAATGTTCATTTTCTTTTATGTATAACCTTCTTTTGACTTTTTAACACATTTAAATATAAATATACTTCTATTTTGATAAAGTTTAGCTTTCGTACGTATTTTATACACTTATATTTTAAATTCAGTATTATAATAGGAATGTATTCCACTGTAATATATAAAGATATAACTCCTTTTTTTTTTCTAGTTATTCCCTACTTCATAGTATGAGTTGCCATAATTTATTTAACCAAACCATCATCAATTAACATTTGGGCTATTTAGAAGGTTTTTGTGATGCAAAATATTGCTCAGTAATGCATAATTATTTTTGCACATTATGTGGCATGTTATTTTATTTTATATGATTACCATAGATAGATACTCCACCATAGTGCAAGAAATGGATGTTTAAATGTGGTAATAATGAGTATGTTAATCATCTATGTGAAGAAACTGAACCTCAGAGACCCTTGCCTAAGACTATATAGTTGGTTATTTAGTGCTAGAACCAGAATTTAATTCTGTGGGTCTTCAAAATCCATTCAGTTTAATTTCCAGCACAATAAATAACATTTTCTAAAGAAAAAGAACTAGATTGATAGTCCACCAATCACACAGTGACAGCCAGCTGGAATGATAACATGAGTGATTCAGCTTTATCTGAGAGCAATTGCTTATATTTATTCCCATGATGGTTGCTAAAGCTAAAGTCACAGCTTTGAACTTTGTGTAGACAGTTCATTTTGTTTGGGGACCGAGAAACTCTGTCAAAACCATGTACTAACAAGCACATGCAGAATCAGTGTGAAAGTACATTTGGAGGGATAGAGAAGAGCTGCGGGTTTTCTCTAATAAAAACTCTTCAGCAAGTATTCTTAGCCTCAGATAATAGATCAAAATTTAAAAAAAAATACATTTGATGCTTTATAACCTTAGGATCTGTTCTGCAGTGAAGACTCTCTTGAAAGGGAAAGGTGAATTGAGATCTGCTTGGGGATTTGTTCGCTAATATTTTGGCTAATACTCATATGTTTCCTCTGTAAACTGACCAAAATAAGAAACATATGAGTGTTAGCCTATATAAAATGTCCTTCCTAGCTCTATCTGCTATTAGAATTATTTTAGTTGAATAGAAGTAGGAGTGAATCAAGGACGTATGATTGTAGCTTATTTTCTATATAAACACAGAACAGAAGCATTTGGAATAGATCCTTTTCTTTTCTACATCACAGTAAAGATTTCAGTGACTGGGGAGCTTAATGACATTGAGGTTGCTTTGCTCTTTGCTGGTGTTACAGAACCATGAGGAGTTTGCAATGATCAGAAGTTCTGATTCCTTCCACCAGGAGTCTACATCCTTCTCTCTCCCACATTTGCTTCTGCAAATACTTTTCTCATTTGCTGCAAGTGATGATGAAGTCAGGCATTGTTTAGAATGCTGTGCTTCATGCAATTATTTTATCCACACACATTTCTGTCACATAAACCATTAAGCATTACGATGGTATCCACATAGTAGCATTAGATTGTTACATTGTTTACATTCTCTGAAGAAGTCATTCTTGAAGAAATTTCTTTGTCTACTGGATACATATGAGACATATATATTAATATTTTTAAATTATGCTTGAAAAATCTTATAAATATCTTGCAAGTACTCACCAGAAGTCAGGGTCTCTTGTTTCAAAATTTAACCTATGATTTTAGGCCTTAAACCATTTATTAGTCTCCATCCTTCACTTGTGACCCTTGTAATGACACTTTTGAATGAAGGGTAGGATATAATCAATGTAACACTATATTAAAGGGACTACAGTCACTGCTATAATGTGTGTCAGAAATATGGCCAGAATAATAGCTTCCATTCTCAAACAACTACTACAGATTTTATAAATCTTCTGATTCACTCATTTAATCTATTTCTTACTGCTATAGATCTCATTGCGTCCCTCTAAAAATCATCTATTGAAGACCTAACTCCTAATATGATGGTATAGGGAGATGGGGACTTTGCGATATAATTAGGTTTAGACGACATCATGAGGGTGGGGCCCTTCGGAAGGGATTGTTGCTCTTATATGAAGAGGCACCAAAGAGAGTCCTCCCTCTGTCCCCACCAAGTGAGGACATAGCAGGAAGGTGGTCAACAACAAGCCAGAAAGAGATATCTCACCAAAACTCAACCATATTGGCACCTTGATTTCAATCAGACTTCCAGTCTCTAGAACCACGAGAAATAAATTTATGTTGTTTAAGCAATGTAGTTTATGGTATTTTGTTACGGCAGCCCATGCCGACTAAGATACTCACCAAACGACATGTAGGAAATGGTCCCTATATGCTTAGCCCATAGTTATGTGCAGAGGATACTGAGGTAGCATATCTTGGTGACAGAAATCTAACTCAATTTACTTAAAATAAAAAAAGTGGGAAGCGAATTATTCACTCACTTCCTGGAAAATGCACACAGGCACCTGTACTTTCAGGCATGGCCAGGTCCAGATCCAGATACTTAAACAGAACTTCCAAAGTGGATCAATCTCCCTGCTTTTTTGTTTCCTCTGCACTATGTTGATAAAATGACCACAGCATGGCTTGGTCCCTAGGACTACAGTATTCACATGGCTCATAATCTCAGTTGCCTTTCATGATCATTCCAGAAAGAATCACAAGGTGTTCTCTAATATTATTGTTACTTTTACATCTTGAACCACGTGCTCATCTCTCAACCACTAACCATGGCTAAGAGGTTATAATGTTCTGATGGTTCTCATCATGTTCACCCCGGAGATGTTAGTGGAGGAAGGAGATATACAAATCCCTACTCAATAATTTATTCTTCCCTAAGCTACCTGCAGCCAGTAAAAACATAAAGAGCTTCAGCTTTTATGGTGTTCACTCACACAACACACACACACACACACACACACACACACACACACACACACACAGTGATAAGTACCCTAAATTATACAGTTCAGTCCCTGACCAGTTCTGAGAGATGTAAAAGAAAGCTTATCTGAGAAGGTTAATTTTAAGGTGACATATAAATAGTGAATAAGATTTAACCAAGTAAAATAAATGAGAAGCATTTACAGACCTAATAACACTGGGTTCTGGCTGTGGTTGCACGATTCCCATATCAAAAAATACAAAACAAAACAAAGCGAAAAACGTGATCATCTCCATTAAAATCTTTGTCTACTCTGACTTAGGTCATGACTGCACCATGGAAAGTAATCCTGCCAACAACTAACATTGGCCATCTTATCAATTATAAATTTCCAGCAAAGATGATCATGGCCCCTGGGACTTGTACTTAAGAGGATAATCCCTAATGCTATGCAAACGAAAAACATCATTATGGCCTCACAACTCTACAGACACTCAGTGACAATAAAACACCCACCCTTAGTGAAGCAAAATCAGAAAATCAGAGGAGCTTGTATACTCAACAACGTGTGCTATCTTAATTCACGTGGGCTTATATAACAAAATACCACCAACAGAGAAGCTAATAAACAACAGAAATGTATTTCTCACAGTTCTGGAGGCTGGAAGTCCAAGATCAGTGTGCCATCAGGTTTAATATCTAGTGAGGGGCTGCTTTCTGGTTCATAGGGTACCTTCTTCTTGTGTCCTCTCATGGCTAAAGGTCTAAGAAGCTCTCTGGAGCCTGTTTTAAAAGAGCACTCATCCTATTTATGAAGGTTTCACTCTCATAACTTAAGCACCTCCCCAAAGCCTCACCTACTGATACTACCACACTTGGGGGTGAGGATTTCAACATACACATTTCAGGGGGACACACACATTCAGACCATAGCATATGCTAAGGAGCAAGAACCACCAAGTGGACACTATAGCCCTCACTTATTCCAACAGCTTTTTTTTTTTTTTCTGTAATGTTCAATTAAGAAACTTTATTTTCTGAGGGCTTTGGTATTTTTCCATCCCTAACTTCTCTCCTTATCTTATTTGCATCATGGTCTTGGAAAGTATTGGATCCATGTGTTTGTGGATCATGTGCCATCACTCTTAGAATCTTATTCAAGAAGAACCAATCAGTTAGATACCAGATTACACTAATTTATTATCTTACATTTCTGGAGGTCAGAAATCCAAAATTGTCATATGAGGATGGAAATCATAGATGCCTTGCTCTGGAGGCTCTAGGAGAGATTCTGTTTCCTTCTCTTTTCCTGCATTCCTTGGCTTGTAGTGCCTACGTTAATCTTCAGAGGACATCACTCTAACCTCTCTATCCTTCATCATATCTCCTGTCTAATTCTGAGCATCCTGTAAGGAAGGACCCTTGTGATTACATTGGGATTACCCAGATAATATCTCTCATGAATATTAACGTGATCACATCTGCAAAATCTTTTTTTGCTACGCAAGGTAATATCTTTATGGGTTCTGGGGATTAGTACATGGGCATATTTAGGGACATACTATTTTATTTACTGTGACACCTTATCTCCCTTCCAAATAAGCAGAAGCAATGGTTTTACCAAATGATTTGCCTCTTCATAACATGGAGAACATTGTCCTAGCCTTCAAAATCAGTTTCCTTATTCACTGTCCTTACTCTGGGACTCAAGCTGATGGAGCATACGTATCTGGAATATTACCAATGGCCTTGGAAGAGAAAAATAGAGCTCTGGACAATTTTATACTGAAATAAAGGACCCAGAAGTGATGCATGTTACTTCTGCTCCAGAATTATTGGCCACATTTAGTCTTAAAGTGTTAGGAAGTTTGATTTCAACATGTGTTTAGAAGGGAAAACAAAAAATTACTGTCGAACATCAACAATGATCACCCAACAAAAATATTTTATTCCCAGAAACTATGGTTCACTCTTAGTGCAATGATTAACCACTTAATGACTGATTCCTCCAATTTATTATAGTATTATGGGCTATGAATTTTGGAAAACTTGCAAAATGCATATTGTGGCAAATTTAAACAAAAGAAGAGTTCTTAGTTTTGTATCAGTCATCAAGGAGTCTTCCCTATGGCCTTTGGTGATAAAAGTAGGTAGGAGTAGACTAAACTGGCTACAGAGAACATCAATTTTCTTGATGTGACTCTCTAAGGTATATCATTTGTAGAAACTTCATACCAATACTGTGTTAACCTTTTGTGTATTTCACTATTTAAATTTTTTAGAGTGAGGTATATGCACTTTGTTCAACTTCAGATGTGTTAAAAAGAGTGTACCCATTCTTGTGAAAGATAACTTGAGGGAACTCTAATGCTCTCTGAGTATCTGAGTAATATTATACTAAACTGATAAATACAAATAAATATTTAAGTTTCATTTTTGTATTTTTTTTTTGTTTGGATTTCAAGGTAAAGAGAAGTATTTTAAATTCTCCCTTGAATTTGATTTAAAACAAACAAACAAAAAAACAAACAAACAAAACCAAAAAACAAGGGGGTATATGCACAAAACAAGGGTATATCTATTATATGGTATTATATTTATTATATATATATATATATATATACATATATATATATATATATATATATATAGAAAGAGAGAAAGAAAGGAGAGAGACAGAGAGATCGTTCTGCCATATATGGATTTAAAAAAAAAGTGAGTAAAGATGGGAAGATGGCTGAACATAGAGAACGGTCTTAGAGTTATTTTAAATAACATACCAATATAAGCCATTATAAGACTCTTCTTGCACTTTATACCTAAAAGCCAAGATACACAAAGGGACAGTGGTTGAAATTGGGAAATTAACTCACCAAGGTGGAAACTGGTCTCTAAAACCGATTACCCTCCTCCTCCAACACACACACACACACACACACACACACACACACACACACACACACACACACAAGACAGGTCTATCCTTGTTTGCTTTGCAAATAAAAAGCTGAAGAGAATTTGGGGAAATACATATCCCTCATTTCTCCTTTTTCCCTAAAAGATTATTTTACTTGAGGAGATTCTATCCTCTGCACTCTGCCCTACTCAGGAAAAAAGAAAGGGTGGGCATGTCTCAGGCTTTCTGGGTTATCATTCAAATCAACTAATTTTCAAATCATAGGCTTTTATTTTTTGCTTAACTTTATAGAAAAATTGTCTGTGGCAAATAATGTTTTCTTTTTATTTGCCTAAATATATAATTTTTAGATAAAACAACTAGTTCTAATATTTTCAGGATTTTTTTTTCAAGCAAATATTCATTTCTGTTGATCCTCTCTGCCTTCATAGCAAGTTTTCACATCTGTTCTCCGCTTTTATTCACCTACTTTTTATTAATGGACATGCTGGGAACAAAAGTTATGATGACTAGAAAAGAAATATCAGTCCTCTTTTTTGACCGTCTTTAGCCAAATCTCCTCATATTGCCTACTCTATTTGTGGTAGGCTGGTGACCCCTAAGTATTTAATTAAAAAAAAAATACTGTTTGCTGAAAACCAATTGAGGCAAAATTCTAATTTCCCTTAAATTTTGTGATTATGATATCAGGCATTGTTGGCTCTTCTCAACCTGAATTCCTGTCTTCCTTATGATCATTTTCAAAATGTTCAGTTCTTTATTAACTCACAAGAAAATGCATTCTATTCCCACTTCCCTATTTTTAATACAGATCTTTTTGAGATAGAAATAGAATCCTAATCCTCCCTTCTATCATATCGGCCTCTGCCTTGCCCTATTACAGAGTTGTCTTCAACATAACCAGATCATTCAATTTCCATTCAAACAGATTTCCAGAAAAAGTAGGTATCATTTGTATACAATAAAAGAAAATGGGGTTTATTCATTGCAAAGCAAATGTTTCACATAGTTGAAGCAGTATATGTCTTTCATCTAATACAGGGTTTCTCAATTTCAGCACTGCAAGCATTTTGTTCCAGATAACTCTTTGTTGTGGGAGGCTGTAATTTGCACTGTAGGATACTTAGCACTTTCCCTGCCCTCTACCCACTAGATGCCAGTAGCATCGTCCCCTTTGTGACACCAAAAATGTCTCTAGACATTGACAAATATCCCTGGAGGAAGAGGGGCAAGATTACCTCTGATTGAGAAACAGTGGCCCAATAGATATTGTGTACTTCACCATCCTGTTCAGCGAGTCAGACTCCTAAAAAGTACTATATTATCTTGACCTCATGTTTAAAAAAAGCACAGAAAAAAACAACAAAACCACTCCTAACATTCTACCACTGCAACAATGCATTATATTGAAATGTAACTAGCAAATGTTAGAGCATAGGGGGAGGAGGTAGAGTATTGAGTGCTTGCATATGGAGGAAAAAATTAATTAAAACTGTAGTGGAGTGTCATTAAAAATCTCTCTGATATGTTAAATTGCTAAGGCTGTTCCTAAGGAAGGTGAAGATAAGACATCTTTGCTAATCCTTTGGTGTATAATGCCATGCTTGGAGACTCGCTTTGCTCCTTCCTCTGTTTCAGATTGTTTTCCTGGAGCTCATTGAACACCCTTCTGATTGCATCCATAAACACTATTTGGAGTGTTTTATTTGTTTTAATAATCAACTTGTGCTGCTTTCCTTGGGCTTTCTCATGCTTAGTGTCGTATTAAGTTCTGGCTGCTCTCTTGATTTCCCCAATTTCTTACAGATTTAGCATACCTGTAATTTGTGAAGCTAAAAATTCAGGGGAAAAATAAAGATGAGCACAACTACATATATACGCATACATATACACATATATGCTACATATATACGCACATATACACATATATGCATATACATGTGTGTATATGCATACATATCTATGTGTATATATGTACATATATGTATACATATACATGTGTGTTTATACATATATACACACAAACATATATGTATATGTATACACATATATACATGTATATGGTTTGATCTAACAATATGGTGAATGTTTAAATAAAAGTAAATTTATTGCAGTATAAGATGCATTGCCATTAATCCCCCTCTAAATACTCCCCCTCGCTTCAAACACACTTATCACATCGTTCTTGCCACTTTCTGAAGCAGTTCTGGAAGTCCTCTTTCGTGAGTGTCTATTGCGCTGTTGTGGCTGCCTCGATGTCCTAAAGTGATTCAAAATGTTTGCTTTTCATGGTCATTTTGACTTTGGGGGAAGAGCAAAAAGTTGCACTGTGTCAGATCCAGTGGATAAGGTGGATGAGGACACACTGTAATATTTTCATTTGACAGAAATTGCCGTACCAGAAGCAATGTGTGACACAGAGCCTTTCTGTTGTGATCAAAAACTACGGTGAATGCTGCTGCTGAGTGCCATCCAGTGGAAAGGCAGGGATTTTCAATATGGGAAACAGACAGTGGAACCTTAGCACTATGTAACAGTGTCTGACATGTCACACAAAGCTTCTGGTATTTGGCAATTTTTGTCCAATAAGAACATTACGGTGTGTCCTCATCCACCTTATTCACCAGATCTGGCACCATGAGACTTCTGGCTCGTCCCCAACATCAAAATGATTCAGAACAGCGAGGCAGCCACCACAGTACTACTAAAGACACAAAAGAGGACTTCCAGAGCTGCTTCAGAAAGTGGCAAGAAAGATGGGGTAAGTGTGTTTGAAGCGAGGGGAAGTATTTTGAGGGACATTGATGGCAATGTACCTTTTACTGTAATATATATTTTTTTTTATTTAAACATTCACTGAATTGTTTGATCACCATATATACTTATATACATTGAACCAGCTTGGGAAATCTGCAGCCATTTTAAAAGGCACAACCACTTATTTTGATAATTTATCTTTGAATATTACTAAATTGATTTTGATAAGTTCCAGGCTCATCTGCCATTGGACAGACAGGTTAGATGTGTCCTGGAAGCCCCAAGACAACAGCTAGAAAACAGAACCTTAAATCCCTCGATCAAGCTTTAATAATTAAGGATTTGCGGCTTGATCTCATATTTACGTTACCATTCTGGGAGTATTGATCAGAAGGTGGAGAGGCTGGGAAGAGTTAACAATTTTAGCAAACACAGAGGATTTTTTAGTTTTTATAGCTGAGGAGTTTATATTTCAGTTGGTATGCGTGATATTTGGCCTTTAATTTTTATAATCAGGGCTAGCACATCAACTTAACTTTAATTTGTGCTTCTGTTCGTTTCATGCTCTACACCATATTTGCATCATTCTAACCAGGGACTTTATGTACACACATTATTTTATTATATCTAATCCTTTTTGCAAAGTTCGTGTTTTCCTGCATAATAGCTTTCTCTTCTCTTTTTGTTTATAATTACTATATTTACCTTTTGACAACAAAATTTAAATACCACTATGGAATTATCTTTATCATCACATAGTATTTATACAGTCCACTATGGTTTGATAATCTATTATTCTGGTATTATAATATAAATAATACTGACAATTGACTATCATACACTATACTTAAGAGCTACATATATTAAATTTTTAATCATTTCAAAAATTCTAGAATGTCATTATGCTTCAAATATAGATTATAAAAATTAGGGGAGGGAATATTAAGTAATTTGTACAGCAATTAATACTTGGTCAGGACAGGATTCAAATCCAGGAAGCCTAACTCCTGCATCAGTGCTCCCGAGTTTGGATGGAGTTGAGGTTGGGACACATCCTTGTCCCCTAAGGCCTTATGAACCTTTAGATTGCATAATTGTGGAGATATCCCCAACACATATTTTATACATTTAGTCTTAAATCAGAACTTTGTAAGCCTCAAGTGAATTTTTCTTTTTCTTTTTTCTTTTTTTTTTTTCCTGATGACTTAGTATGTTTGTCTTGTAAGAAGTGAAGGAGAGATTAGGGCAGGGCCAAGTTCACCAGGATTTCCAAAATTAGTGCTCTCAAGGTGCTTTGTTCTATTGCATTAGATTTGCATTTTATAGGAAATTGATACATACTTTAGGATAGTGGAAGTAATAACAACAAAACTTTTTATAACATGTTTTATACTTTGCAATACACTCTTACATATAATCTTACTAAGTTCAATTTTACTGTATACTCCTGACACCAGTTTTAAGAAAAAAATGAGGCCTCAGATCTATGACTTTATCAAGATTGCATAACCGTGGAATACAACAAAAGACTGTAATAATGATGAGGTTTTTATCACTCAATGCCTAATTCACGTTCCTTTATTTTTCTAAAATTCCCTGCCTCCCCAAGTAAACATGCATGTACATATGCACACACATCCACATGTTACCTGTCCCCTCCTTGTTCATGCAGCCTCATGCACACACTCACATCCCCACACACAGCACATACACACACACCCACATGTTCACGTCCCACACATGCAATTCTTACTGGATACCTCTCCTTTCCCTTAGGTACCCTGCATACATGTAATGCGTTTGTAGGTCTTCTCCAGCCAACAAAATAACATTTATCTCTGCAAGTGAGCATGGTTAGCAAATCATTAAAATGGATATTTGGGAAATAGGTTCTTTATTAGCAATATTTGATAAAACAAATTATCAAAATAATCTAGAAGTATATTTATTGTGCAAATATCTGAAACTTTTAAAGTATTGATATATTTGGCATTCTTCCCCCCCAAGAGCCTTTCTTGGGAAAAAAAAAAAAGTGGCAGGGGGGAAAGGAAGAGAAGGGACGGGAATTCTATAATGGTCAATTGAAATGCCATAGCTAACAACAACTTGTAGTCTTAGACCATTACCTTTGGAATGTGAAAATACATTTTCTGATGAGTAAATTCAGTTCTATTAAGGGTTGTTTGATTACAGTGAAGGGGACTAAATCAGGACCATCCCAGGAATGGGATGAGTAGAGAACTAAAGTCTGCAAGTAGGACCTCACAGAAGTTTGTATTTTTTTCAAAACACGAAGATTCTTTTCCAATTTCACTAAACCTCTAATTACAAATTACTTGTGCAATTGCACTGCTATCGTTATTATCGTTATTATCAGTATCAAGTAAGATGTTTACTGTAAAAATATTATCTTTTTTTATAACAACAGGGAATAACTTAAAGAGGACCTAGGAAAGGTGGCTGGAGGGGAGTTCAGATGCTTTTCAAATCGAATTCTTTCTTTTTCTTTTTGATGTAAATTAGCCCTCATTCATCTTGGTTATTCTATATTTCTCAAACTTTGCATATCACAACAAGATGGCTCCAGGGAAATATTATTAGACTAAAACTTAGCCACTTCCTCTCCTGTGCCCACAGGACTGTGCAAATTCACCACTGCCAGGCAGCTGAAAGCTCCAAGGAAGTGAGACTCTTCCTGCCCCACCTTTTCCTGTTTTGGCTGACAGCCGGAGAGGTGTCACCATGACAGCCGCATTCAATTTCCAACCTAGTTAGATTTTTCCCACTGAGCTCTCTACACACCAGAAATACTCCTGCATGTCATCATTCAATGTGTGAAAGTAGTCAAGGTCAGGAAAATCTGAAAGAGTGCCTTAGTATCGAATCAGAGAAGTATGGCTAGTTCATCACTTTAGAAGGCTCTTACACATGAATTTGAATGAAACCTGCATCGTATTTGTCAAATATATTATGGATTAGCAAAAATAAAAATAAAAAGGAAGTTAAGAAATTACATCTGCTAAGTTGAATACAGGAATGTGCAGTGAAATTGCACAGGCTTGTGCAAGAGGCTGAGTCAGAAGTCTGAGACTTAGAACTCAGAAAATAGAAGACCATCTGGGTCCTGGAAAATAACTAGTGTCTAGAAAACAGAGAGACTCACGACTTACTCGGGAGTCATAAGAATATCAAGAGTTTGAATCAGACAATCCTGGTGTTGAAGACCTACTGCACATTAACTGTAATACTAGGATTTCCACAGGTGATCGAAGAAAACGCCTCTCTCTAGAAATCTGTCTTGGAGTGGGTACTCAACAACTTTTCTATTACTGGAGTAGTGTAGCCTCACTATGGATCCCTTCATTACATTTCCTGGTTTCCAGACATGACCTGGGACACAGAAGTAGGTGTAGTGTTAACCGAATCATATGGAATCAAGTTCAACAGGGTCTGGATAACCTGAAGATCTGTAGTTAAGCAGTAAATGTCCTCTGGTTTCCTACTCTCTTCTAAGACTACTATCCTTAGACATTTCCACCTAATTGCTGGTGGCATTGGAGGAGATCAATGACAAACTTAGGGCAGACTGAGGTTTGCCCTTCTCTACACTCATTGGTTGTATCTCTAATTGATCATCACATACATCGAACAAACAAAAACTATCGTTTTCTGGGTCAGACTTGAGTAAAAGAAGGGAGTCCTACGAGGGATTTTACTTGATCTTCAATGCTGAATTCCTTACCAGCAACTCCTTCTTCAGTACTAAAAACATATAAAATTAGACCTATGATTGGTACATATGGCTATTGTAACATGTAGCTGGATTATTTTATTAAATCTCAGCAGTTGTAAGTATAGTGATTTGAAAGTATTTTGTTTTTAAATTTTAGATTGAGCTACAGTATAGGATACACTTTTCTCCCCAGAACTTTCCTTTAAATAAAATCATTCAACCAGCTCAAGGCATAATGCTTGTAAGTTTAAAATAGTTAATCTGAGATCAAAGATTAAAAAAAAAAGCTACATTTATCGAACACTTTCAATGCACTGAGCAATAGTTAAACATTTCATGTGTATATTATTTTAGGTAAACTTCCCAATACTCCTATGTCAATAATACATATCATTATACATTCACTTTATAAATAAAAATATGGTTTAGGGAAATTTTTTTTAACTTACATGTCCAACATATGATTTGGTAAAGGAATAATTCAAACCCAAAATTGATATTTATATATAACTTTCTGAGTAAATAATAACTGTCTTCTATTAGTTATCTTATGCAGCATTTCAGATTACTCTGAGATAAATGGTTTACAATAGCAATAATCATTTATTATCTTCCACAGGTTTTATGGGTCAAGAACCTGGGTACAGCTCAGTAGGCTGGCACAGAATCAGGGTTTTTCATAAAGTTTCAGTCAAGTTTTGGCTGGGACTGCAGTTATCTGAAGCTTGACTTCCCAGGTGGCTCCCTCACAGAACTTGTAGGTGTTTTGAATGCTGGCTAGAGGCCTCAGTTCCACTCCACATTGGCTTCTCCATGGGACTCATGGATTATCGTGGTATGGTGGGTGGCAGACTTCCAAGAGAAAGCAAGATATCAGAGAGGGAGCTGCACTACCTTTTATTATCTAAGACTCAGTAGTCATGTGGTGTCATTCGCTGTGTACTATATATAATACAAGGCTAGCCCTAATTTTTCTTAAATTAATTTCAGGTGTACAAAACAACATACTATTAGACATGTACACCCCTCACAAAGTGATAACCTCCCCAATCTACTACCCCTTTGACATCATATATAGCTGTTACAATACCATTGACTATATTCCCTATGCTGTGCTTTACAACCCATGATTTTACATATATGTATATATGTAATTTAATTTAATTATAGTTGACATTCTATTTCAGCTTCAGGTGTACACAATAGTGGTTGGGTGTCTACAGAGTCTATGAAGTGATCCCCCTGGTAAGTCCAGTACCCATCTAGTACTCTCATTTAATCTTTACAGCATTATTGATTATGTTCCCCATTTAATGTGGAAGGGAATTATGTAAAGGAGTGAATAACAGCAGAGGAGGATTATTGGAGGTTATCTTGGAGATTGACTACCTCGTGCCTAAGATTGGAAGCAAACAACAAAAACCCTTTTACTGGCATTCAAGAAACTCTGTAACCTTACTTAAAGCTTATCTTTCAGTATTTGCTCCTACTAATCTACTCTTCCATCTACCTCCTTTGGAAAAAAATGAATATTTTTCTGTTTCCTATTTACTTTCAAGGTTTTCACTCTGCCATTTCCTATGCTCTCCTCTACACCTAGAATTTCCAACGTATATCCTATTTATTCATGCCTACACATTCTCCCTATTTAGAGTCTCAGCTCCAATTCTTGTTCCTTGAGTCACTTTTCTAACTTCCACAAACTTTCCTGTTGAAATTAATCCCTTTTCACTTTTTTTTTTTTTGGTACTATCATATCCTAAACTTTTTTGCATTTTATAGTATTTTTTTGTTTTACTTTGCATTAGAAATATATGTAGGTATATGTTGTATTTCATACTGAATTTTGAAGTCTTTTAAATCCGGATCAATTTTTTATTCACCTACAGCATCTAGGATTATTGTACTGAGCATCAATGACTCTCAATAAATGTTTGCTGAAGAAATCAATTTAATCTATCTAAACAGGTCAAATAGGAGCAAGAAGATGGTAGATTGCTTATTCAAATTTTACTTCGATGAAATCAGACTGTCTGACTTCATGCTAGGTAGTGTAAAAATAAAGCTAAAATAAGAATAATATTAACTGATTTAATATTTGATTACCTGTTTTATATAAGATATAGCACATAGTCTTTTAATTTAATTTTCACAACCAATCTGTGGTAAATGCCAAACAACTGTTCAATTATTAATGAGTAAATAGAAGCTAAGAGAGGTTAGCATGGAACAACGTCCAAAATGAACCCTCATCTTTCTGAAGCTAACAATTATACTATTTTCACTGTTTTAAAATACCATCACAGGATTGTACCTCCTGAAATCTGTGACAGAAAGCAGAAGTCTTCCATTACTTCCATACCATTCAAATATTAAAGAAACTATAGGACATGGTGGGAAACGGATTACTCTTTATTGCAAAATCATATTAGAGTTTTGCCTAACAGGAGAGATAATTTACCAGTGAAATTAGGTCCAGGTCTTGCTTCCAGTACATGAGAAATTTAGAGGTGGTATCATAATTTCCAAAGGCTATTTTAAAGATTTTACATACACGAGTATAAACTCATAAAAACCTAATACTTTGCCATTACAAAACTCCTCGAAAGGCACATACATCTTTACCTTTACAGTAAGAAATTTGCCTTTGTAGGCAAGAAACCTCCCTGTTTCCATTTAAAAGAGACAGTGTACAGATTTCATGGCAAAGTAATCCTAGTCCTTCCCATGCTAGGGGCAGTAGCCATGGTCAGAATTTGTGTTTTGTGTGTAGTTCTACCAGGATCTGATTTCACTCACTCATCTTGGCGGAGAGATTGTGTCACATGTTTGTCCTCATGGTTGAATGACTGCTTTCTAATAGTACAGAAACTGAAAATCTAACACTAACAAAGCAACTGGAAGTCAACAGGGACCTTCATGGCTCTTAGGAACATCACAAAGCCAGCTTCTGAAACACCTTCCTGGCTGCCTTCTGGAACCACTGTTGCATCAACAATGCAATGGCAGGGAGAGGTTTCCTTGGTGAGCATGAGAAAGTCCGCCAAGCTGACAAAAGACCAGTCTATCTGCTGAAGCAGGTCTATTGCCATTATGAAAGTATCCTTTCAGTGATTAGTCATAAATTTCTAGAAACTTGTATAAAAAATGAGTGCACATAGTCTGGAAAGGGGGCATAGGACAAATACTATTTCAGGAACTAATTCCTCAGGTGGGTGTAATGAATACTGGTGTACATAATTGATTAGGGAAAACAGTGAGAATTCTGAAAGAATATGGCTGTATTATGAAGCGTAATTTCGACAGTGTATGCCCTAAAATAAAACTATTCTTATTTTACTGGTAAGTTACATGAAAAACACCTACCAGGGCCAGTTAATTTAGGGGATACTTTCCCTGAGAAATGATTCAGAATACAGCTTGTCTAGTATTTGTTGCTCTCCTGTTCCCATCGTTGCTGTCTGCTCTTGTCAGACTCCTGACGTTAGAGCTCAGCCGGGAAACAGGCCACACTTCTATTGTTATAAAATCCCCTAAATGCCTGTGTGTGTGTGTGTGTGTGTGCATGTGCACACTTATATTTGCCAACCTCCTGTAATTTTTTTTCCAGTTCTGGTGATTACAGAGAGATGGTCCTATTGTTTTTTCCATCCAGTAAGACACCTATCTCTCCTTTTTTTTGCAAACATCTCCTAGTGTACGAGGCAATCTTTAGTCAACGTCCATTCTTCTAGGTCAAACTGGAAAGCATGTTCCTCCCTCCCTCTTCTCCTGGGAGAGGCAAAAAGTCAAATGGATATTTACTCCTACAAATCATTCTCAAAGTAGTTGTCCTTCTCTTACGTAGACTGGAGGTATATCGGGGAGGTAACAGTCAAACCGCCAGTCACAGCTTTTCTTATTGTGTCCCACGGGACATGAATGTAACACTCCGAAGACTATGTAACATACTATTTTTAGCTTTGAAACAGTAACTGGAATTCTGAGATTTAAAATATCACATTTAAAGTTCTGTTCCTCTCATTTAAAATAATCCATTTATGTTCGGATATTTCCATTTACTTTAGATTTTCTCCTTCTGCATGATTGAGTGTTATTCCAATTAAGGCGCTTTTCATCTTCAGAGTCTTTTACAAACAGCCATTAATTACTGCTACGCATGTAGTTGGATGATGATTTGGGATCTCTCAGGGGCTTTCTGATTTATGATGATTAGCAGTCCGACCTATTGCAGCTTAGAAGGTGACTCTTCCCTAAGTCAGTCAGTGTGCCAGAGACAAATTAGCTTGAGTGCCAAATATATAGGTTAAAAACCTTTTTTTCTCTCTTCTTTTTTCCTTTCCTTTCCGTTCTTTTCTGTTCCGTTCCGTTTCTTTCTGTTCTTAATTACACAGGATAAGAGAGAATGGTTTCAGTTTTTATCTTGCAGGAGTAAAGAAGTATCTATTTGATTTCATAGCATGAAGATGGAAGTGCAGGAAATTTATGTTTCCCTAACCCACAGCTAAAAATTGGGGGCTAAAAAGAGAATTCAAGGACTTCAGTAACAGCAGCGGTTTTCACACAGATATTTCATAATCCTGTATATTCATTTCATCATAAAAATTACTACTTTTGCACTATGAATAGTTATAAGAACCATCATGCTATTTCAATTTATAACCACCAGCTAAATAGAAAGTCTCATTGGCACCCTTTAAGTTTGTCCAAAACAGAATATAGATCATAGATAATAGTAATGGAGATATTTCTTAGGAAATCTGATTATCTGATAAATGTTTCAAAAACAGTATGGTCACTCCTGAAAATTCAGGGCACTTAACCAACTTAATTCAATAGCCCCAGGGTGGTGCCAACACAAAGGGCAGTCAACTGTCATGACAGAAAACCAAATATTTATGTAAATCACTCGGTAAATGTTTTATGAAAACCTTGGAGTATTGTCATTTGAATTGTAAATTACTATCTAAAGTAAAATGACCACGTGATTCTGTCATTAGTTTATTGATTAGATCTGGGCATCTTGAACCTTCAAAAACCTTCTTCCCCTTGGTGCCAATGATAGTAAAACTCAGGAATACACTTGGCTCCCCTTTCTTCTGATCATGGCTCTCTTCCCCATGTGCTACTTGTCAACTCTCCATATTACTGCATTGTACATCTACTAGTCTGAAGTATGTCACTTTATAAAAAAGCAATTATGAA
Organism: Rhinolophus hipposideros; assembly: GCF_964194185.1. NCBI lineage: Eukaryota > Metazoa > Chordata > Mammalia > Chiroptera > Rhinolophidae > Rhinolophus > Rhinolophus hipposideros. Next base: position 17,793,767 of record NC_138058.1, on the reverse strand, counting down.
ACATCAGAGAACATTCAGGTTTTTTAAGTAAATATTTTGTCAAATTCTGCCATTTTAAGAAAGATGCACTGAAGAATTTGTTCAAAGTTGAACATTCTAGCCTCATTATCTATTTTATATCTATCTATCTATCTATCTATCTATCTATCTATCTATCTATCTATCATCATCTATTTATCATCCTTCCACTGTGGACCTTGAGAAGAACTATTCACTTGATGTGAACCCAGAAAAGGAATTTATCTGCTGAGATGGACCCTTCATGGTCAATTGAGGGCCCAACTTTTATGAATAATAAGAATCTAGTGGATGTTTGCTGACGGGCTCCTCATATGCTCTGTATGCCAGAAAGAGCCTCAGACTGAACTCTCAGCTTTTCACACTGTGCACTGGTCTTTTATGCCTTCTGAGTCAACTATTATAAGGGAGTTTCTGGATTTGTTTCTCCACAATGAACTAAGACCTACACAATCAGAACTCTATGCCAACTAATCAGGATGTTGTAATTCGGACCAATTAGAAGTGTACGGATTTGGATACCTCATTTACATAATAAAAATAGACCAAGTTGGGAAACTAGGAAGGGAATATAAAAGGTGGCCTTTCTTTGTCATGGTGGAATACAATGTAGATAGTTATCTGAATCTGTATCTCCTGAGTTGCAACTCCTTTTGCTCAAATAAGTGCTTTTTATTCTTTATTGCACTCTAAAAATAATTTCATGTTTACAACATCTATGTTGTGGGAAGTGACTTGATATTCCTTAATCATGAATTTTACTTTTTATAAAATGGAATCTCTCTTTAGAGATTTTGTAGAGACTAATAATGTAATTGACATGTAATCATAATGTCAAATGACATGGTAAATATTATTTCAATAAATGTCCTTCAGATAGTTTTCTTCCTAGTTCAAGTTATAAAATATAAGTGACTGTTTCTCTAGAATTAGGATTTTAACTGAGTTTTGAAAGGAAAGTATTTATACATGTATCCATCTTTTTAATGGGTTTTCAATTCAGAATATGAACAAAGTCAAACCTCTGAAGTATGAATGGCCAAACACATATAAGAAAAAAACTCAAACTTACTAGAAGTCAAATAAATGCCAATTAACCACAAAATAGATTTTATATTTATAAATATAATTCTTATTATTGATAAGTGTAAAAAAAAACAAAATTCAGCTGAATAAATATAAAAATCAAATTGGTTTAATTCATGAATAAGGCAGCAGCTGATCTAACAAATAGAAAGGAGCTCCAAAGGAAAGGCTTTTAAAAGTAGAAAGCAGGTAGGACAAGGAAGTTTTTTTCAGCAAAGAGTGGATTGTTTCAGGAAAGGTAACCTTCCTCTGGGGAAAGGCAGTGCTTCTAACAGGCAGATTACCTCATTAGTGCTGACAAGAAAATTCCAGATGGACTGGTTAACAGTACATTCTTGGGAGACATTGAAACTAAAATTAGGTTAGGTATTAAATCTCAGTTAGATGACGTGGGCTTAGACAAGGGATTCCATTTTGAGCCTGTGATCTCCTTTTTTACGAGTGTATAGGAAATTAGTGATTTCATTTTATTACTTTGCCGTGCATGGTGATGGTCACTTCATATAAGATAATTTGAATCTACAAAATTCTCATTCCTTTTGATTCCCCATCTCCTTGAAATACATTGTTAGGGGGAAAAATGTATATATATACATATGTGTATGTATACACACATATGTATATATGTACATATATGTAACATATACATATATAAATGTATATATATATATACATATATACCAAATATATATATATGTAAATATTTTTAAAACAATTAGAAATGACATGGGCATCCAATGAAAGGGTATATTGATTGATTAAGTGGCTGTATTCCAGCAAAGCATAGAATGCAAAAATGATGCCATGAAATAATTTTTTGTGGCAATGGGAAATAAGCATTATGTATTCTTTTTTAAAATTTTTCATTTTAATTACTTTTTTCAATTACAGTTGACATTCAGTATTTTATTACTTTCAAATATACAGTGCAATGGTAAGACATTTTATAGCTTACAATGTGTAACCAATAAGTTTACTACCCACCTGCCTTTATACATAGTAATTACAGTATTATCCTATGCTGCACTTTACAGCCCTATGACTATTTTGTAACTACCAATTTGTACTTCTTAATCCCTTCAACTTTCCCACTTAGCCCCTAACCTCCTTCCCATCTGGCAATCATCAGTTTGTTATCTGTATCTATGAATCAATTTGTTTTGTTCCATTGTTTCTTTTTATTTTTTATATTCCACATATAAGTGATATCATATGGTATTTGACTTACTCTGACTTATTTCACTTAGCATAATACATACCCTGTAGGTCCATCCATGTTGTTGGAAAATTGAAAGATTTCATTACTTTTTGTGTCCAAGGAATATTCCATTGTATGTATGTACCACTTGTTCTTTGTCCATTCTTCTATTGATAGACACTTAGGTTGCTTCTGTATCTTTGCTATTGGAAATAGTGCTGCAATGAACATAGGGGTGTGTATGTATCTTTTTGAATTAGTGTTTTGGATTTCTTCATATAAATAGCCATAAGTGGAATTGCTGGGTCAAAAGGTAGTTCTTTTTAATTTTTTGAGGACCCTCCTTACTGTTCCCCATAGTGGCTGCACCAATCTGCAATCCCAATAAACAGTATGCGAGGTTCCCTTTTCTCTACGTCCTTGCCAACACTTGTTGTTTGTTGGTGTATTAATGATAGTCATTCTGATAGGTGGGAAGTGATATCTCATTGTGGTTTTAATTTACATTCAGTAGGCTGTCTTTTGATTTTGTTGATGGTTTCCTTTGCAGTACAAAAACTTTTTAGTTTGATGAGTCCCATTGTTTGTTAGATATTTCTAAAAATATATTGCAAATTGATTCAGCCACTATGGAAAACAGGGTATTATGCTAAGTCAGACTGAGAAAGACAAATACCATATGATCTCACTTATATGTAAAATCTAAAGAACAAAGTAAAGGAACAAACAAAACAGAAACAGAGTCATAGATAAAGAATACAAACTGATGGTTGCCAGAGGGGCGGGGGTTCAGGGACTGGGTGAAAATGGTGAAGGGATTAAGAAGTACAAGTTAGTAGTTGCAAAATAGTCACAGGAACATAAAGTAAAGCATAAGGAATATAGTCAATAATATTATAATAGCTATATATGGTGCTAGGTGGGTACCACACTAAGTGGGGGAATCACTTGGTAAATTATATAAATGTCTAACCACTATGCTGCACACCTGAACTAATATAAAATAGTATTGAATGTCACTGTAAATGAAAAATTAAACAAAATAACTAGATAGATAAATACAAATAAAATAAACTATTTAAGACGGGGTAGGACCAATAGTCAATAATTAATGAGAAAAAAAGTTCACTCTCCATACATTACAAATTCCTAAAAGATTATTTCACTAATTGAAAAAAAAAAAGATCAATGTCAAATGTTTACTGCCTGTGTTTTGTTCCAGGAGTTCTATAGTTTTGGGACTTACATTTAAGTTTTTAATCCATTTGCATTTATCCTTGTGTATGGTGTAAGGAAGTGGTCTCGTTTCATTTTTTGCCTGTATCTCTCCAGTTTTCCCAGCATTGTTTATTGAAGAGATTGTCTTTACCCCATTGTATATCCTTGCCTTCTTTGTCATAGATTAGTTGGCCATATAGCCTTAGGTTTATTTCTGGGCTCTGTATTCTCTTCCACTGATTTACATGTCTCTTTTTATGCCAGAACAATGTTGTTTTGTTTGCTATTGCCTTGTAGAATACTTTGATATCAGGTAGCATGATACCTCCAACTTTGTTCTTTCTCAAGATTGCTGTGACTCCTTCAGGTCTCTTGTGGTTCCATATAAACTTTGGGATTATTAGTTCTAGTTCTGTGCAAAATGTCATTGGCATTTTGATAGGGATTGCACTGAATCTGTATATTGCTTTGGGTAGTATGGACTATTTAATGATGTTAATTCTTTCAATCTATGAGCATGCTGTATGCTTCCATTTTTTTATATCTTCTTCAATTTCTTTGTTCAAAGTCTTATAATTTTTCAAATACAGGTCTTTTACCTCCTTGGTTAAATTTATTCCTTGGTGTTTTTTCATTTGTTTATTTGTTATTGTTTTTTGTTTTTCTCATGCAGTTGTAAATTGGATTGTTTTCGTAATTTATCTTTCTAATGGTTCATTGTTGCTGTGTAAAACTGCAACCAATTTCTGAATATCAATATTGTATCCTGCTACTTTACTCTGAATATTTCCTGCCAATCTCTTCTGTCCTGCAAAGTTTCTGTTGAGAAATCAGCTGAAACTCTTATGGGAGCTCTCTTGTAAGTAACTAACTGCTTTTCTCTTGATGCTTTTAAGGTTCTCTCTTTGTCTTTTATGTTTGGTGTTTTTATTATAATGTGTCTGGGTGTGGACCTCTATCAGTGTATCTTGTTTGAGACTCTCTGTGCTTCCCAGACTTGTATGTCTATTTTCTTCATCAGGCTGAGGAAGTTTTCAGTCATTATTTTTTCAAATAGTTTCTTAATTCCTTGTTCTCTTCTCTTCTCCTTTTGGTACACCTATGTTGTGGATATTCTTATGCTTGATATTGTCTCAGAGGTCCCTTAAACTATCCTTTTTTTAAAAAATATATATTTTTTTCTTTTTCATGTTCAAATTCAGTATTTTTCTGCTACATAGTCTTCCTAATCAGTGTTTAATCCTCTGATTCATCTAATCCACTGTTGATTCCTTCTAGTATATTCTTCATTTTAGTTATTGTATTCTTCATTACTAACTCATTTTTTTAATGATTTGTGTTTCCTTTTTTATGTTTCTTATCTCTTTGTTAAAGTTCTCCCTGAGATTTTTAGCATCTTTATAACCAGTGTTTTGAACGGTGCATCTGGTCGACTGCTTGTTTTGATTTTGTTTAGTTCTTTTTCTGGAGTTTTTTTCCTGTTCTTTCAATGGTTCTTTGTATCCTCATTTTGGCTGCCACCCTGTGTTTTTTTTTTTTTTTAATGTATTATTATAGTTAGGACTGCTATATCTCCCAATCTTGGCAGCATACCCTTATCTAGTAGGTGTCCTGAGAGGCACAGTGGCACAGTCTCCCTGGTACCTGATTTGGGTACTCCAGCAGTGTCCCTTGTCGGCGTTATGTGTGCCCTCTTGTTGTAGTTCAGGCTTGATTGCTGTTGGCACACCAGTGAATGAGGTTGACCCTGAGGCTGACTGACTGTGGGGAGTGGTTAGAGCCACAGCAAATAGCTGCTGGGTGCGGTCTGACCCCATGGAGACAGATTTGCCTCACCAGGGCTCTGGTGCCTGCCAAGAATACCCTTTGAATGTGCCATTTGTGGAGTTAATTGGGTGATGCTCTGTTGTGGTCTCATGCTGGCCATCAGATTTGTTTTTAATCGGGACTCTTGGGAGGGACTCAGTTGCAGGCCACGGTCAGCTGCTGCCTCTGCCCAGTCTGGGGCCAACTGGTAGGAAATACACAAAGATCTGTGGTTGGTAGTAGCCTGAATTTGTTCTGGAGGCACATGGGAGAGGCCACACAGTGAACTGATTCTAACTACCACCTACTACCAGTACCTGACCTGGGGTAGCTCAGTAAAAGGAATAGGATGAGCTGAAATCAGTCACCAAAAGAGCCTTTGGTGGTGCAGGAGTTTGGTGGGGCAGGTTTTCAGGGGGTCATCAGGTTGGGGAGAGGAGTGTTCACCAGGTTAATGCAGATTCAGATTTGTCTCCCACCCGCTGGCTGTGTGGGAGGAGGGTTCAACACAGCAACCATTGTGGCTGTACCTGAGTCCCTCACCCTGCAGCCACACAATTCATTTTCTCCCTGTATGTCTCTGGCGCCTTTTGAGCTGCTGTTCCTTTGCTGGAGCTTAGGGTGACTCTTCCTGAATGAGTTAGCTTGTGGGCAGGCCCTTTAAGAGGATGACAGAGTTTCCAGAAGCTTTCTGTCTCATCCAGAGGAAATGTTCCCTGATTTTCAAAGCCAAATGTGGGTCCTCCTCTTCCTGGCACCGGTGCTCCAGGCTGGGGAACCTGTTTTGGGGTGGGACCCCCTCACTCCTTAGGAGGAACCTTTGAAGTTGAGATGTCTCTCCTGATTCTACACTGTACCATGTGGATGTGGAACCAGTCCATTTTGCATCTCTGCCTTTTCCATCAGTCTTGATGTGGCTTTTTTTTTATATCTTTCAGTATACAAGTTCTGTGCAACTAGACTTGAGATGGTTCTCCATCTGAATCATCTGAAGGTTGATTATTCTATAATTTAGTTGTAATTTTGCTTTGGTCATGAGAGGAGGTGGACACAGCTTTTAGCTACTCTGCCATCTGTACTGGAAGCCTATATTATATATTTTTAAGTGGGAGAATGGCATACCAAAATGCATGTAGTATGTTCCCATTATATTACACATCTATATGGATATATACATATATATATATATATATATATATATATAGTTAGATAGATAGATATAGACATATATAGAGATATACATATATCCATATATGGATATATGTATATATATGTATGTATATATACATATATAGATATATGTATATACCCTCTTGTGTATATATATGGATATATATGGGTATAAATATGTATGGATATATATATATCCATATATATGTGTTTTTACAAATATTTTATGTAAGAACATATATTGCATCTTTAGTAAGAGAAAAAATATTATTTTATATAAATAACAAAATACACAGCTCAATGTTTACTTCTATATAGTTCTGTTCATTAACAAACTTTCTGCTATTGTGATATTCTAATCATTTACTTATTCCAAATATATCTTGCTCAATTTTTGTTTTGCCTTCTCCTATTGGTCTATATTTTATACATGTTAAGTATGTGACACACAGAAAATGTTGAATTTGCCAAAACCATTTTCTTTTTTTTTTTCATCTCCAGATTTTTATCTTAGTTGCATATGTTTTGTGTGTGTGTGTTTGTTTGTTTTTTTATGTGGTGCCACCAAGAAAAGAAGCAAAGGCAAAAGGAATTTTAATTTTAGCAGGAAAAATGAGATAGTTTTGTAAGTGTTGAGTTGAAATGTTTACGTATTTCAGGGTGATGATATCTAACAGGCATACTTAGGCACATCTAGGTAGGTATAATGTTTGGGAGTTGACACTGTTGAACTTTATTCAGGTCCTGTGGTCTTGAAAATCTCGGACAGTCATGAAGTTATTTCAGGAAATGGCTTACTGAGAAGAACCACCATTTCCCACGATTTAGATGAGACTCACAGGTGCCCCCTTTGCTTTCCTATGAGAAGACCAGACCTAAACCCTCCATATCCTCATCCTGTATCTGATAAATGATAAAACTGCTTGTTTCTACTGATCAATCTGAACAAAATACTTGTTAATCAAAGTTTGCTTAATATTTTCCCCCAAATCCCTGGTCTTTGGATAACCTCAGCTTGAACCAGTATATAACCTATCTGTAATAGCCTGTCATAAGAATTAGATTGCCTCAGGATAAAGCATTCTCTAATCTACTGCTTATAAATGCCACTTCTACTCATCTCACTTCCCCACACCTGGCTCTTTCTAGCCTTGCTTGCTCCTTCCTATAAAAGAAAAACCCTGCTGCCCAACCCTTGAAAAACTTGCATATTCTATGGTCATAGTGTTCTTTTTATTGCAATAGTCCCCATGGTCCTATCGTAATAGTCCCTTTCACCCACTCCTTGCAATAATCCTTTAAAAAAAAATCTCTTCTTAAAAAGTCTGTATTTGTTTTCTATTTGACTGGGTAATTGGCATATAATTGGTACAAGGAAACATGAAGAAGAAGGAATACCAGTATCATCAATATTTACAGGGTAGAACAAGGATAAGAAGTCTCAGAAACAGTTTGAAAAAGAACCACCTGAGGAATGCAATTAAAATTGAAGATATTTGTATGCAAAATCGAAAAAGAGAGGTACAGTCCTTGTCTAATGTAAGATTTTATTCTATTGACAGCTAGAAAGAAAATAGGAGGGTCTAGGTGGAATTAGGAAGTATTTAACACCTAATATGTGTTGAGATTTCCATGTGCTACAGCAATTAACTCTGACTCAACATCACTCATTATTGTTGACGAGTAGAGTAAGGGCTTTGGAATCAGACAGATCTGTGTTTAAATTTAGATCAGTGAGTTAGACCCTGAGTAATCAAGCATAACAATAATAATAATAGTAACAATAATATATAATATATTGTACATATTAATTTGTATTGAACAGTTACTGTGTTCCAGGAATAATACTGAAAGCACATACTATCTCATCTAATTCTATAGCCATTATATGATGCAGCTATTCTCAATACCCACATTTACCTAGGAAGAAACTGTCACACAAAAAAGATATCCAAGTTTATTTGATGAATCTAGGATTTGAATCCAGGCACTTCTTACCCTACCACCCATGTACCTAACTTCTACATCAGATCGCCAACTTTTATAAACTAACAAAACTCCTTAAAGTAGTTTCCATTTTTTTCTTCTCTTATAGAAATCAGCTAATACTATGTAACTCAAAGGTTTTTTGAAAGGACTAAATGAGGCAATAAAACAAAGTGATTAGCTTAATGACCAGTACAAAGTAAAGTTTCAATAAATGATAGGTCTTAATCTGTTGTACATGAGAATACAAAGGCTCACAAAGGGGAAAAGCAAAAGCAAAACAAAACAAAAAACCTCAAGGTCATACAGGTAGCAAGCAAAAGGATTAGGATTCAAAGCCATGTCTCTCTAACCCAAAGACTGTTCTTTTGCACTACAGCTTGCTGTCTCAAATGAGTGAGATAAATTGAATCTTGATTAATAAATGAAACAGTGCATTTGCTTTTATCATTCTGCTGCTTTCAGAAACTATTTTCAACCAGTTCTCTTGTGGGAAGGGCAGTGAGACCAACAGGATCTTATGTCTTAGTGATTGCTTTTCCATCTGGCGTGATTGAGTACGGATGCAAGACTTAGGAGGAAAATCAATTTACTCTCAGCTGTCGCCCTTCTTTTCCTTAGTGGTGTTTTACAACATCTGCTTGCTGCCATTTCTTTCACGCCCATGATTCTTAATCATTTTTTTTCCAGTTTAAAATTACATTCTTCTCAAGGGGTGTCCTCCTCCCACATTGTTAAATAATGCAGAACATGATGTCCCACCATGTTCTGTTTCTGTCCCTGGTGAGTGGACAAAGGCAGAGCAGATGTGGCTCACGGTCAGACAAAGATATCACAAGCTCTCCAAAGCCGTCTCCACAGAATGCCTTGGTTACTTGGGACCTGATATGAAAGGGTCATAGGAATAAAGTCTAGTAGAGTTTGGAACTGGTTACATGTCCATCGCCTGTGGAAGATTAAAGAATACAACAAAATTAGCTACAAAGGGCCTTATCAATCTAGAAGAAGCCACTTCATACTGCATGTAGATGCTGCAAAAGAGAGCAAGAGAGAGATATCCATTTATATAGGCTGGTGGCATAAAAGAAGCAACATTAAATGGAACTGCTAAAAGGGTTGTAATTTTCCCATTTTTTTGCACCTATTGGAACATATACCCAATAAAATATATTCCTTAAATGTATTATATGGGTGTGTGTGTGTGTGTGTGTATGTGTGTGTGTGTGTGTGTGTGTGAGAGAGAGAGAGAGAGACAGAGAGAGAGAGAGAGAGAGAGAGGGAGAGGGAGAGAGAAACGGGAAAGTAAAATATTTCATCTAGTTGGATTTACTTATGTAATGTCTATATTCCTCACTAGACTACTCGTTTCACAATGCAGAGATTGTAATTTGTCTTCCTTGCTGCTCTGTTTTTAGGTAGTAGCAAAATGCCTAGCATTGTACCTGAAACACAGTAGGTAACCCCCCTTCCCAATGGTTACTTAATAAATGAATAACTTGATGAATCAGTACATGAGGAAATGGAAAGCACGACATTAAAAAAAGGTGTGAATCTTTAAGAGTTCAGTGAACGACTGAAAGAGAGAGGGAAGGAGATCATAAAGGAAGGTTGTGGATAAAAACAATTTTACCCTATTTCCTACCTTGATGCAGGCTTGCCTTTCTTAGAGAATCTTAGAGGTGCTGAAGCAGCTAAGGTGGAGAGGGAGCAGAAAGGGTACCCAGGTATCACTGGTTATTCACATGAAGGACTTCACTGTGGGTAAAATGAAATAGTCCCTGATCTCTCCCAACCTCTCCCTCTCACGTAGGCAGAAGACACAACACCCTAAACCTTGTGCAGTATTCAATTAAAGCACTATTCAGATGGAACTGTAGTTGTTTACTTATATTTGTCTCTCCTGTTAGACTTCAAACTTTTAGAAGTTGGTGGTTGCCTTGGAATCTTGGAGGACTATAAAAATGGCAGATACTCTATCCATGAGTGAATGAGTTGAGTAAGTGAATAAATGTAAAGAAAAACAAAGTGCAAATTGCTTTATTTTTGTTGAATATAGCAGGGGTGCCAAAAACAAGTATACACATTTTAAGAGATGGTCCACGTTGCTCAAGCAGTAGTTCACCGTAATCAGAAGTGTCTGGGTGTTGATGGTAACCACCTTGAGCACTTCTTTTCATTGAAGAAATCAAATGTGACTTGTATTCATCTTTTGTTATCAGTATATATTGTGTATTACAATTTTAATAGTTTTTTTTCCATGCTTAAAATGTGTGTGCAGTTTTTAGGCACCCTTTGTATTTTTCTCAAAATATTAACTGAACAGAGGATTCCAGAAGATGGCAGAGTAGAAAGCACCAGGGAGCTGTCTCCCCACTTAGGTGGCAATTATACCGGCAGAATCTGTCTGATGTAACTCTGTTGAAACTCTGTATTCTATTTGAAGGCTTGCAACTTCTAGAGGGAGGTTTTGACGATGGTCAATTGAGATTAATTTTGGTCAGTTTTATCTCTTAGGTTGGTAGCAGTTACATGTCCCTACACCCTCGCCCTGTAGCAGGCAGCTGGGTGCATGTTCCTAGAGAAGATTTCAGGGACCAGGGTGAGCACGTCCTTCAAATACCAGGGATCTTTGCTCTGATCACTAATTGTCAATTCTGACTGAAGACACAGAGCTGGGCAGCCACTGTTGCAGTCTTCACTGCCATTGCCACTATTTACAATAGCCAAAAGGGACGCAACCCATGTGTCCATCAGTGGATGAATGGATACACACACAAAGTATGGTATATACACAAAATGGAATGTTATTTGGCCTAAAAGAGGCAGTGCATTCTGAAATGTGCTTTACATTAATTGAAACTTGAGGCCATTATTCTTAGTCAATTGGGGAAAAAAAATACTGTATGAATCCACTTATATGAGGTCCTTAGAGGAGTCAAATTCATAAAGACAGAAAGTAGAATGGTGGTTGCCAGGGGCTCAAGGGAAGGAGGAGTGAGAAATAATTGGTCAATCAGTATAGAGTTTTAGTTTTGCAAGATGAAAAGAGTTCTGGAGATGGATGGTTGTAATGGTTGCACACCACTAGAATGCACTTAATGCCAACGAACTGTACACCTATAAATGACTAAGATGCTAAATTTTATGTTATGCGTATTTTACCACAACTTTAAGATTAAAAAATATTTACTGAGAAAAATGTATTAAATATACAGGGATACTTAAAAAAAATGTCTTACAGCTATATTTTATTAGGTTTCTACTGAGCTGCACATTCTGTATTAGAATACTAGATTATATAGAAATATATTAGATTCTGTATCAATATATATATTCTATACTCTATATACTGATAGTCTATATTCCTCACCTTAAGAGGAGATAAATTGTTTCATTTTGCAGATAAAAGAAATGGGAATAGGAAAAGTAAGTCACCAAAGAATATAATACTCTAAAAGCATGGATGGCCAGGATGTAAACCAGTTCTGTCCTGAGATTCATTTACAAATAGAAATGAGGCTCAAGTGTAAGCCAAGCTATTCAGTTTTCACAAAATTAATCATTATACTCCCTCATTGGCCTGCATCATGGCACCACTTCTACAGGAAAAAAAGAAAGCCTCACTCTTGAGCAAAAGTCAGAGAAATAACAGGTAGTATTCAGAGTTAAGATTAGCATCATCAGCTATCCAAGAAGAAGTAACAAAACAAAACACATGGGGAAATTACTACCATTCTCCCGGAGAAAAACTGGACCCATTTGCTTGGAAGGATTGATGGTTAAGTGCTTGCTGGTCAAACGGATACCACTGACGCACAGAGTCTGGTACTTGGAGCAGTGTCATCTTCCAAACATGAATTTCAATGATATCTCTGCATTAAGGAAAAAAAAAATGTCATCTGCAAATAAAATTTCCACCTGTTTGAATCTAAATATCAATGTGTTTACACATTCTCTCTCTAGACTATGTTATTGGCAGCTTAGTGCATGAACTAGCTTATGTTTTTTTGGTCTTGCAGTTATGCTATGTCAAGGTCCTATGACCCTGGAAGTTTTGAAACTGTATTTAGAAAATATTGGTGCTTATAAGCTAATCTATTTGGACAAAGAATATTTTCTTAAAATAAACTAAATAATCAAGGTAAACTGAATTTTAAGGGGGTTCTTTCCCCTTAAAAATTATAACATCAAGGTAGGATAAGGCATTTTTGCCTCCAGTCAGTTTATCAAATTTATAGGCCAAAGATAACAAACGGACATTTTTTCTTTTTTGGAGGCGGGGAGAGGGATGTGGTTAGGAGCTTAATAGGTGATATGGTTAGCCTTTACATGGACTCTTGCTGAAAGCTTTGGATTACTGGGCCATCTCCAGCTCCCCTCCTTCCAACTCTCCTGCTCACACTGCCAGAAAGAAAAAAGAGGGAGTGAAAACGTGTACCCAAGGAGTAAGCAACACATGATCATGAACTAGAAGGGGAAACTGAGGTTAAGGGTGCAGATGCTAGAGCTTGTTTATGTACCAGTGGGAATGGTTCAGCTGAGAAGAGTACAATGATGTGGAAAAGTGATATAATAGAATTCTCCAGAGAAACAGAATCAAAAAGGTGTGTGTGTGTGTGTGTGTGTGTGTGTGTGTGTGCAAACATACCTAGATATACATAGATAGATGATAGATAGTTATTGTAAGGAATCAGCTGATGTCATTACAGAGACTGAGAAGTCCCAACATCTGCCAGCAACAAGCTAGAGACCCACGAGCGTCAACATATAGTTTCACTCCTAGTCTGAAGGCTTGAGAACCAAGAGAGACGATGACAAGAGTTCCAGTCTGAAGCCAGCAGGTCCAGACCCAAGAAGAGTCAATGTTTCAGTTTTAGTCTGAGGGTAGAAGATTAAGTCCCAATTCAGCAATCAGGCAGGAGGCGTTCCCTCTTTTTGTTCTGTTCAGGTGTTCAGGTGATTGGATGGGGCCCATCCACCTGAGGGAAGACAATCTGGTTTATTCAGTCTATCAATTCAAATATTAAGATAGTCCAGAAACACTTCATTGACACCCAGAGAATGATGTTGTACCACACGATCTGGGAGCCTTGTGGCCCACCCAATTTGACACATAAAATTAACCATTAACCTTAGTTTCCCCTTCTAGTTCATGATCATGTGTTGCTTACTCCTTGGGTACACGTTTTCACTCCCTCTTTTTTCTTTCTGGCAGTGTGAGCAGGAGAGTTGGGAGGAGGGGAACTGGAGATGGCCCAGTAATCCAAAGCTTTCAGCAAGAGTCCATGTAAAGGCTAACCATATCACCTATTAAGCTCCTAACCACATCCCTCTCCCCGCCTCCAAAAAAGAAAAAAATGTCCGTTTGTTATCTTTGGCCTATAAATTTGATAAACTGACTGGAGGCAAAAATGCCTTATCCTACCTTGATGTTATAATTTTTAAGGGGAAAGAACCCCCTTAAAATTCAGTTTACCTTGATTATTTAGTTTATTTTAAGAAAATATTCTTTGTCCAAATAGACTAGCTTATAAGCACCAATATTATATATATATATATATATATATATATATATATATATATATATATATATATATATATATATGAGTAAAAGACCTGAGAAGATAAAATCGGAACACTAGTGGACAGGCTGTTTTCTTTTGACATATTTCTCAGTTTTTTAATTTCATCTTTAGTTGTTATTTGAGTCCTTAATTTGTAATTATATTTTCAAATTCTAGACATTTTATGATTCTTTTCTACAGTTATCCCATTATTTGCTAAGTATCACCATTTTTCTGTTAACATCTTCATCTTGTCTTTTATTTCCTAGAACATAATGATCATTTGTTTTTTGTAATTCCATTATCTGGATCTGTAGTGAGTCTCTTCTTCCATGCCATAATAGGCTCTAAACTCCAATTTTTATGCCACCAGCCTCACAAATCTACTGAACGTTTCACTCTTCAGCCACTACATTCAATATTAGCAATCATCACCAGGAAAAAGGCAAAAATTGGGACCACTTATATAATTTTCCCTCTCTCTAGTCTTAACATCATCATTCATCACTGCTCTGGGTAGCTCTCCAATATATTAAAACATATATGTTTTAATTTTTGTCTAATTTTTCTAGTTGTCTTCACTGGGAATTTTGGTTAACCAATCTAAGTCTGTTCCTGACAAAAATGGAATCTTTTTTGTATCGTTTGAAGAGCTGATTTGTCTGCATTTGTAGTCCTAGCCAAATCTAATTTTAAATCTTGCATTTCAAAACATAAAGCAAATAAATTTGCAAAAGCAGTGGTTTTACTGTCCTAATGTTAACTCCTGACTAACTCCAGCTCTAATCAAAGATCTGTCACTTTGCATGGTCTTGTAAATTTACCTCTTTTCTTCTAAAAACTAAAGCCTGACTTTTGACAAAGCAATCACATATCTTCAGACATTTTAAACCTAAGTCTACAGAGTAACTTTTACACAGAGCTATGGTGTAATGGTGAAGTTGGTTCTAATTTATCATACCAAATAAAAATCTGTAAGTATTACTTGTTAGGTGGCCAAGAAATAAGGGGAAATTATGAAAACCCAATGTCTAACTAACATTATCTATAAATTAAGTGTAAAATTGTATCTATACTGTCTATGGATTGATGATTTTGACTGTTGATTTAAATAACAATTTCAAGTAAACAGAAGAGAACTTATTTACTTCACTCAGTTGCTTTGCTAAATCTGTGAGTATGTGACAATCAATTAAATTTTAAGAAAGTAAATGGATATATTCACAGACACACAAACACAAACGTACACTCCCAAGAAATGTTTCTAAACTAATGGGTACTGTGAACCCCAAATACTTTTTAATGGACCGCCTTGATAACCTAATTGTGTTGACCATTTTTTCACTGCTTAGTTTGCAACCTGAAAGATGAGGATAACCTGTACCAGCAGCAATCAATGAGTAATCATAGACAACACTAGGATTCACAACTGACTCAGGTTTATTTTTTTATTTTATTTTTTTTTAATGCAAATGTTTCAGAGTCTGAGCATTAAATGTCCTTATATCTGTTGTATAATCACATTGAGGCACATTGTGTTTCTCCAACATGTCTGTGGAAATATTTCCACTCCCCCTTTTCCTTCTGCAATGTGATGTTACAACTCTCCCATCATTGAGAGGTGAAGTTTATCAATTATCTTCTTAAAATCTAAGTATTTTGACCAGTAGAATAAGGTGGAAATGACGTAGTATTTCTACAGACAGTCCGTAACTGGCCTGGGAGCCTCTGTTTCTTGCCTTTTGAAAATCAGCAGCAATGCTGTGAGAATCCCAAGCCCCCTGGAGAGGCCACCTGTGGGTGCTGTGTTGTTGGCTGCTCCTGAGTTCCCGTCAGTGACAGGGAGCATGGGCTGTGAGTCAGCTGTGTTGTGTGTACTGCACAGGCAGACCTCCTGCTCACTCTAAACATGGCTGCCATTTGACCTCCATCATAGAGCAGACCTCAGCTGAACCCAGTAACCAACATTTTTGAGACACTGCATTTTGGATGTATATTTTTCTGCAGCAATAGCTCTGTCTCCAATCCTAGTCCCAGTGTATGAATGGGAATTCCTCCCTACCACATGCACAGTGCACTATTCCCAGACCTATTGCTACCATCAAATTTAGTTTCAATCTCTGTTTATACTGCTTTTTTCTTTCTTTCTTCCCTTCCTCCATTTCCCTCCCTCCCTTCCTCCCTTTTATCCCCTCTTGCTCTCTTTCTCTATCTCCTTTAGTCTTTTTGTTTGTTTGTATTTAGCTTCTTTTATATTATAACATAAGGATGTTTTCCCCTCCCCTTGAGTGCATACTGGACTTAGTGACTCATTTCTAAATTGAATAAAGCATAAGTGACAGTGTATGACACCAGACACTAGATTATAAAATGTATAAAGAAGTATTGTGACATCTGTCTTGGTTTCTCTCTCTCTTTTCCCTCCCTTCCCCTCCCTTTCTCCCTCCCTCTCTCCCTCCCTCCCTCAGATTACTCATGCAGCAAGGCTAAGCCAGCTTCTATGCCTTGAGGACACTAAGGCAGCCCTGAGGATAGACCTATATACTGTGTTTCCCCCAAAATAGGACCTAGCCAGACAGTCAGCTCTAATGCATCTGTTGGAGCAAAAATTATAAAAGACCTGGTATTATTTTACTATAATATAAGACTGGTCTTATCTAACATAATATAAGACTAGGTCTTATATTAATTTTTGCTCCAACAGATGCATTAGAGCTGATTGTCCTGCTAGGTCCTATTTTGGGGAAAACAGAGTAACAAGAAATTGAGACCCCAGCTAGCAGCCATGGAAGTAAGCCCTCTGGGCAGCTGATTCTCCATCCCCAATCAAGTCTTCAGATGAGTAAAGTGCAACAGATAGCTTTTCTGAAACCTAGCAGTAAACCCCAAGCCAGAAACTCCAGTCTAAGCCACTCTCAAACTCCCGATGTCCAGAAACCGTAATAATAATCATAAAGTTTATTTTTTTAAAACAGTACATTTTAGGATAGTCTGTTATATAGCAATAGATAGCTAATGCAGACTTCACATTTTCTCATGGTTAAAAAAAAAAAAAAAAGGAAAACCAACCAGGAGGTTGAGAAGTGCATGTATCTTGGCATGTATACCTGTTAACTATGTGCTCAGCAAGCAAAGTGAATTGTAGAAAACTAAATGTAACATTTTAAATATTTTTCCATATGGCTTCTTCATTTTGACCAAACCTATACCTATAGTCATTATATTATAGCTATTTACATGGTGCTCTGTAAATACTATTTGAGCATCTAATAACATGTTCAGTATCTCAGCTCTGTATTTCTATCTGTGAATTTTTACAATTTAAGTCCATAAAGCAAAGACCAGTTTGCTGGTAAGCATATTATAAGTCCCTGTTCCCCAGTATAGAAATAGTTATAATTTGCTTATGCTCCTTGAACCATAGTCCAGTTGCCTGGAGTTACAACTATTTTCTCTATTTTCCTTGCTGTTCCCACTGCCTTGTACCATACTGTAACTGGAGACCTATTTGAATCTCGAGTTTGATACTTATGTGTTCCCCCACTCTCTTGCCCACCTAATTATACTCAGCTTATCTCCCCCCATACTCCCAGCTGTGGGCCTGTGTCTGCAACAGTGTGAATGAGTTTCCTGGTATCATGACTTAGTAAAATAAGCACACTTAGAAGTGGAGATGAGGGCAAAATTTTCCTGAACATGGACTGTTTCCTCAAATGGCAGACTTGGAAGAAGCACGTTAGGATCTTTATTATTACTAATTAATGATTAGTCATAGAAATGTCTTTGATCATCTTGGCATGGCAGTGGTGAGGACAATTCTGCAAGGGAAGCAAAATGATAAATGAGTGAGTGGGAATTCTCTTGAGGATGTTACTCACAGATAACTTGCGATAATAGGTTAAAAGAGAGTATAAGAGAAAGAGGAGCATGGAATAGAAAGGAAATATGGAAACTGACATTTATGAAACATTTGCTAAGTGCCAATCACTTTGAAAGACTCTTTGCATTATTTTAACTTTTCCTCATAAGAATCTAAGGAAAATAAAATAATCTTTATGGATGAGGAAAGAGAGTATTAGAAAACCCATTTAACACTTACTGGTTCTTACAACTAATAACTGAACTGAATCCAAAACCACAACAATTGACTCCCAGTCTTTTGCTCATTTGAACATAACTTGATGAGGGGAGTCCAAAAACCAGACTATGGGTACTGGAATTGTTTAGCATAGAAAAGAGAAGGTTTGGCATGGACGAAGTGTCTTCAGGGATCTGAATGATCAGCATTTGCAACATAAAATAGACATAAAATTCTCACACAGAAGGTTTGCTAAGCTACTAAAATGATAGTGTGATAAGGAGATTGAAAAATGAATTTCTTACACAGAAGAGGTTGGACTAGAATTTGCGGTAGCTCATTCCAACTCTAATAGACCCCATTTCTATCCTTTGCCATCCTAGTGACTTTGCAGAGGACCCTGGCTTTCCACTATGTAAAAAGCCTAGATTCATGCAAAGTAACCCACTTATGAAAGAAGAAACACTTTCTTCTTGTGATTATATTTTCTGTGTACCCCTCACAGTACAAGTCTGTCCAAATTGTATTAAGTTTCTGCCGCCTGAAGTCTTTACTTCCTTTTACTTCTTAATACCAGGTAATTTACTTCTGTTTTTAATTATTCTATGTCTGTATTTCATCTTCCAATTTCTTTAACATACACATCACATCACAGATGTAAATCACAAACAAGGTTGGACAATTAACTTTGCAAACTCATCCTAGAAAAAGTGCTACATACCTCATTGCTGAATATCACTATGGTCACCTTTGAAGTACGCCCCTTGGGAAGCTATGCACTGATGCCAGCACCTAGTCCACCGTAGGAATTCTTCTGGAACTCTTCTGGAATGGCCATCAGAGCTGTCATCCTATTACCCTTGATGTCCTGAATGCCATCAAAATGTCTTCCTTTCAATATTTCCTTTATCTTTGGGTAAAGAAAGAAGTCATTGAGGGCCAGATCAAGTGAGTAGGGAGAGTGTTCTAATTACTGGCTAAAAACTCAGACAGTGCCGTGTGAGCTGGTACATTGTCGTGATGCAAGAGCCATCAATTGTTGGCTAAAAGTTCAGGTCATCAAACTTTTTCACACAGTCGTTTCAGCATTTCCAAATAGTAAACTTGGTAAACTGTTTGTCTGGTTGGTATAAATTCATACTGAATAATCCCTCTAATATAAAAATAAGTTAGCAACATCGGTGCAGCAAGTTCACGAACTTAATTGTCAAACCTTGTATTCATTCATTCTTTCACTCAGTATTTTTTTTTTTTTTCAGTCAACCTGTTTGCAACACTTTTGTGTAAGGCTTTATATGTTAACAGATGAATGAGAAAGATTATTTTAACTTAAGAAACCCTCTTCCTAGAAAAGAAGACAGGCAAGTTAACAAAAAATTGCAGTGAAGCAAGAAAGTTCTATGATTGGCAAAATTATGAGTAAAAAAAAGAGAAGGGACAACTAACTGAAACTAGTCTCATCAGGAGAAGCTTCAGGGGCCCTGGGCTGAATTGTAATAGACTCCTAGAAAGTCACAGAAGTGGGGAGTATACCTTTATTAAGGAAGGTAGGTGGTGAAAGGAGTATGTATGTGGCAGTGTACTAAGACCTATTCTGCCTTTTTTTTTCCTGCTATATATATGATAGGTTCCTGAGTGGGGAGGATAGGAACAGGTCTTAGATCAGTGATTCTCAACTGGGGGTGATTCCCCGCCAAGGGAAATTTGTCACTGTCTGGAAACATTTCATGATTGGAGGTAGAGAAACTACTGACCTTTAGTGGGTAGAGGCCAAGGATGTTGCTTCAAATCTTCCAACACACAGAACAGACCCTCACAACCAAAGAACCATCCCACCCAAGATATTTAAAGCAACAGAATTGAGAAATTCTACCTTAGGTGCTTGAAAAAGTTTGAAACCTCTGCTGTAGATAAAAGTCATCACTGCAGACTTGAAAGTGAGAGAATAACTTGATAAGATCTTCATCTCTTCTGTTTTCCCCCAGCCATTCAGAGCTCTGCTGTAGAAACAGCAGGTAGGCATTGCATAGGGCTCTGCTGAGCTCACCCGTTTTTATAAAGTGCCCTGGGTTTGCTCTGACCTTTCTGCATGGGAGACGACCTTGCATTCCTAATTCTCTTGGATTTTTTTTTTTTTTAATCTAGGGAAATGTGTTTCTTGATTAAGTGCAAGATCAAGTGTATCTTCTTCCTAAATTAATGGTTCTCTTGACCAGAGTGCTCACTCATTTGTTAATGCTTCAAAAGGAAATGTGCATTTCTCAGACTCCATAAATCATATAAACAGGATTTTATATTCACCATTTAAATGGAGATAAATCATAAGTTATCTGCAGTATCTTTGGTTTATACTGCAAATATATGTCTGTGATGTACTCAGGACTTTGGTAACTCTATCATTTCTTCAGTCTCCATCCATTCTGGTCCCTCCTTTACCATAATTAGGATAATCATTTGCTCATGCAAGTATCATAACTTAGAATGTCAATATCTTTTTAAAAAATATCTAAATATTACAAACATATAAGGCCTATCTAACTCAAGGTCTGTATTTTGTGAGTCCTTCCTACTTGATTGAAATTTCACATTAACCTCTCATATTTAGTTTACCTAGAGATTAAAATTAATTAGTATTTTACTCCTTATCATCTTAGCACAAAATTGCATTTACCATGCAATTAGCATGTGTTTGGGTATGTTTATAAGTATATACATACATACATGGATGTATTATTCTTTGTTATTATGTTCTTTTGTGCTTTTTGTGTTATTATTATATTGTGAACTCCTAACTAAGAGGACTAAAATAAAAAGGTCATGTATTATGAAATAAAATAATGTACTTTTTCTCTAGAAATGACTGTAGATATAACTAGAATATCTTTGTGGTCATTAGTATGAATTCAAGCCTTTCTGATGAGAATCTAATAAAGGTTTGCAAATATATTTTAATTCTTATGCCAGTGTGAATTATGGGCCATGTTTTAAGTTTCTATCTATACTCAGCAGTAAGAAGTATGGTGATTGATTAGTGAGGTCTGCTCTGGGCTGCAGAGTGGTGAGCATAACACAGGAGTACCCTGCATATTCGAACCTTGGCTTCTCTATCAAGACAGCCAGCTGAGCATAAATCAAAGTAATAATGGAGTAAATGTTTCAATTGTAGAAATGAGATAATTAAAACAAAGGAAAAAGGAGTGAGTATTTCTGGGACATGTTATAGACACTTTATATATACAATTTCTTATTTAATATTCAAAAAGCCCTTCAATATCATCATGACTATTGACATTTCAAAGATGAGGGAAGCTAACCTTTGAAGAGCAGACATTTACTCAGCAAGTAAGGTCAGGGCTTGAATTCAGACCCCTGTTGAATTGGCTTTGAACCCTATGCTCTCTTAATGTTTACAAGGCTTTGGGGAACCACAAGTCTTGTAAGAATTGTATTTGGTTGGAAATGAGGACAAAACTGAGAATCATGATCTGAGGATAAAAGGCTGTACTAAGTTTTGAGGATATGAGGTATCTGCAACCATTATCACAATCAATTTTAGAATATTTTGATTATCCCCAAAAGAAACACCCTACCCATTAGCAATCACTACCTGTTTTTTTTCCAATCTTCCAACGCTAGGCAACCATTAATCTACTTTCTGTCTCTATAGATTTTCATATTCTGGACATTTCATCAAAATTGAGTCATACAGTATATGGACTTTTGTGACTAGCGTCTTTCTCTTAGCAAAATGTTTTCAGGGTTATCATGTTATAGCATGTCTCACTACTTCATCCCATTTTGTAGATAACTAATATTCCATTATATGAACATATCACATTATTTTTCTTCCACTCATCAGTTGATGGGCATTTGGGTTGTGTTTACTTTTTGGCTCTTATAAATAATGCTGTTTTGAACATTTGTGTACAAGGATTTGTGTGTGTGTGTGTGTGTGTGTGTGTGTATGTGTGTGTGAGACAGAGAGAGAGAAAGAGAGAGAGGAGAGAGAGAGAGAGAGAGAGAGAGAGAGAGAGAGAGAGAGAGAGAGATGCGGAGAGACCAAGAGAGAAAAGTTCCGTTTTTATGTTAAATTTTATAAAATTATTTATTTTTTTCAGTTACAGTTGACATTCAGTATTATTTCATATTAGTTTTGTGTGTACAGCATAGTGCACATTAGACATTTATATAATTTATGGAGTGGTCCTGCCAATTATTAGGTTGGTGCAAAAGTAATTGCAGTGTAAAAGGTTAAAAATAATTGCAAAATCCGCAATTACTTTTGCATCAACCTAATAGTATAGTACCCACCTGGTACCATACACAGTTATTGCAACATTATTGACTATATTCTCTGTGCTGTACTTTACATTCCTGTGTCTATTTTATAGTTATCAGTTTGTATCTCTTAATCCCTTCACTTCTTTAACCCAGCTCCCTAACCCCCTCCCCTCTGAAACCATCAGTTTGTTATCTGTATCTAATGAGTCTATTTCTGTTTTGTTCCTTTATTTTGTTCTTTAGATTCCAAATATAAGTGAGAGCATGTGGTATTTGTGTTCCTCAGTCTGATTTATTTCACTTAGCATGTAATACTCTCTAGGTACCCCCATGTTGTCGCAAATGGTAAAATTTCATTTTTTTTTATGGCTGCGTCATATTCCATTGTATAGATGTAACACTTCTTTATCCAGTCATCTATTTATAGGCACCTGGGTTCCTTCCATGTCTTGGCTATTGTACATAGTTCTGCAGTGAACATAGAGGTGCATATATCCTGTCAAATTAGTGTTTTGGATTTCTTTGGATAAATACCCAGAAGTGGTCTTGCTGGGTGATAAGGTAGTTGCATTTTAAATTTCTTGAGGAACCACTAAGACATTTTTCATAGTGGCTGCACCAATTTGCAATCCCACCAACAGTGTATGAAGGTTCTCTTTTTTCCACATCCTTGGCAACATTATTTGTTTGTTGATTTGTTGGTAATGGCCATTCTGATAGGTGTGAGTTAATACCACATTGTAATTTTTTATTTGCATTTCTCTAATGATTAGTGATATTGAGCATTTTTTCATATGTCTTTAGCCATGTGTGTGTCCTCTTTGGAGAAATGTCGATTTTGGTCCTCTGCTCATTTTGTAATTGGATTGTTTGTGGTTTTTTTTGTTGTTGTTAAGTTGTATGAGTTCATTATAAATGTTGGATATTAACCCAAACCAGATGTATCATTGGCAAATATCGTCTCCCATTCAGTAGGATGTCTTTTCATTTTGTTGATGGTTTGTACAAAAACGTTTTAGTTTGATGTAGTCCCATTAGTTTGTTTTTCCTTTTGTTTCCCTTGCCATTTTTGAGGACATAGATCAGCAAAAAACAAACAAACAAACAAACAAAACATCATTTAGAGCAATGTCAGACTTTACTGGCTATCTTTTCTTCCAAGAGTTTTATAGTTTCAGGTCTTACATTTAATACTTAGCCCATTATAAGTTTATTCTTGTATATGGTATAAGAAGGTGGTCCATTTTTATTTTTTATATGTGTCTGTCCAGTTTTCCCAACACCATTTATTGAATAGACTATGTTTATCCCACTGTATATTCTTGCTACCTTCGTCATGAATTAAATGACCATATAGGAGTGGGTTTATTTCTAGGCTCTCTTCTATTTCATTGATCTATGTGTCTGTTTTTATAGCACTACCATGCTGTTTTGATTGCTACCATGTTTCCTTGAAAATAAAACTTAGCTGGACAATCATCTCTAATGCATCTTTTGGAGCAAAAATTGATATAAGAACCGGTATTATATCATATCATATATCATATCATATCATATCATATCATGAACTGGTATTATATACTATATTATAACCTTGTATTATATTGTATTGTATTGTATTATATTATATTATATTATATTATATTATATTATATTATATTATATTATATTATGTTATATTATGTTATATTATATTATATGACCCAGTCTTATATTAAAAGAAGACCAGATCTTATATTAAGTTTTGCTCCAAAAGATGCATTAGAGTTGATTGTCCAGCTAGGTCTTATTTTTGGCAAAACATGGTATAGGCTTGTACTATAGTTTGATACCAGGTAGCATGATACCTTTAATTTTGTTTTTCTTTCTCAGGATCGCTGTGGCTATTTGGGGTCTTTTGTAGTTCCACGTAAATTTTAAGATTATTGGTTCTAATTCTGTGAAAAAAGCCCTTGGTATTTTGATAGGGATTTCATTGAATCTATTTATTGCTTTGGGTAGTATGGATATTTTAAAGATGTTAATTTTTCCTGTCCAGGAGCATGGTATATACTTTCATTTATTGATAACTTCCTCACTTTCTTCAGTGTCTTACAGTTTTTTGAGTAGAGATCTTTTACCTCTTTGATTACATTTATTACTAGGTATTTTTTGTTGTTGCAATTGTAAATAGGATTGTTTTCTCAATTTCCCTTTCTTACAGTTCTTTATTGGTGTATAAAAATATAACTGATTTCTGAATATTAATGTTGTGTACTAACTACTGAATTCATTTATCGGTTCTATTAGATTTTTGGTCGGATATTTAGGGTTCTCTCTATATAGTATGTCATCTGCAAATAATGACAATTTCAGTTTTTTCTATCCAATTTGGATGCATTTTATTTGTTTCATTTCTGATTGCTATGGCTAGGACTTCCAATACTATTTTGAATAAAATGGTGGACTTGGGCATCCTTGTCTTGTTCCTGATCTTAAGGATAATGCTTTTGGCTTTTCCCTATTAAGTAGGATATTAGCTGTGGATTGGTCTTATATGGACTTTATGATGTTGAGATATTTTCCCTCTATTCTCACTTTGCTGAAAGTTTTTATCCTAAATGGATGATGGATTTTGTCAAACACTATTTCTGCATCTGTTGATATGATCATATGATTTTTATCTTTTATCATGTGGTGTGTATCATGTTAATTGATTTGTGGGCATTGTACCAACCTTGCTTGACAGGAATTAATCCCACTTGATCACGGTGTGTGATTTTTTTTTTTTTTTTAATGTATTGCTGGAATCACTTTGCTAATAGTTTGTTGAGGATTTTTGCATTTATGTTCATCAGGGATATTGACATATAAATTTCTTGTTTTGTAATGCCTTTGTCTGGTTTTGGATTAAGGGCAATGGTGGCCTCGTAAAATGGGCTTAGGAACTTTCCCTCCTCTTGAATTTTTTGGAATAGTTTAAGAAGGAAAAGTGTTAGTTCTTCTTTGACTGTTTGGGGAAATTTACCTGTGAAGCCATCTAATCCAGGATTTATTTGTTGGAAATTTTTTGATTACTGATTTGATTTTATTAGTAGTAATTTGGGTGGTTCAGATTTTCTGTTTCTTCTTATTTCAGTCTTGGAAGATTGTATGTTTCTAGGAATTTATCCATTATTTCCAGATTGTCCAATTTGTTGGCATATCGTCGTTTGTAATATTTTCTCATAATCCTTTGTGTTTCTGTGGTGTCAGTTGTCACTTCTCTTTCATTTCTCATTTTATTTAATTGGGTCCTCTTTTTCTTGATGAGTCTGGTTAAATATTTATTGATTTTGTTGATTTTTTGAAAGAACCAGCTCTTGGTGTCATTGATCTTTTGTAATTTTTTTAGACTATTTCATTTATTTTCACTCTGATATTTATTATTTTCTTCCTTCTATTCATTTTGGACTTTCTTTGCTATTCTTCTTCTAATTCCTTTAGGTGTAGGGTTAGATTGTTTGCTTGAGATTTTTCTTATTTCTTGAGGTAGACTGTATTGTTCTGAATTTCCATCTTAGGGCTGCTTTCATAGTGTCCCTTAGATTTGGGTTCTTATGTTTTCATTTTCATTTATTTCAAGTTATCTTTTGATTTCTTCCTTGATCTCTTTATTAACTCATTCATTATTGAGTAGCATGTTATTTAACTTTCATATGTTTGTATGTTTTTCAGTTGTTTTCTTGTAATTGATATCTAGTTTCATACCATTGTGGTAAGAGAAGGCACTTGATATGATTTCAGTTTTCTTAAATTTATGGACATTTGTTTTGTTCCTTAACATGTGGTCTATTTTGGAAATGTTCCATGTGCACTTGAAAAGAATGTATATTCTGCTGCTTTAGTGTGAAATGCTCTAAAAATATAAATTTAATCCATATGGTGTAGTGTGTCCTTGGTTTTCTGTCTGGAGATCCGTCCATTGACATCAATGAGGTATTAAAAACCCCTACTATGATTGTATTACTGTCGATCTCTTCCTTTATGTCGGTCAATATTTGCTTTATACTTCTGTGCTCCTATGTTGGCTGCATAAATGTCTGGAAGGGTTATAGCCTCCTTTTGGATTGATCCATTTGTCATGTCCATCTTTGTCTCTTATTATAGCCTTTGTTTTAAAGTCTATTTCGTATAAGTATTGCTACCCTAGTTTTCTTGTTTTTTTTTTTTTTTTAATTGACATGAAATATTTTTTCCATTCCTTTACTTTCAGTCTGTGTGTGTTTTTCCATCTGAGGTGCATCTCTTGTAGTGTTTCTTATCCATTTAGCTACCTTATGTATTTTGATTGGAACATTTAATCCATTCACATATAAAGTGATTGTTGAGAGATATATAGTTACTGCCATTTTATTATTCATATCTGTGTTCTTCTTTCCCCCTTATTCATCTTAAGGAAGTCCCTTTAACATTTCTTGTTGCACTGGTATGGTGATGACGAACTCCCTTCGCTTTTTCTTTCCTGGGAAGGTCTTTATCTGTCCTTCGATTTTAAATGATGTCCTTGCTGGGTAGAGTAGTCTTAGTTGTATGTCCTTGATTTTCAGCACTTTGAATAATTTGTGCCAGTCCCTTTTGGCCTGCAAAGTTCCTGTTGAGTAATCAGCTGAAAATCTTAATGGAGCTCTCTTGTAACTAGTTGTCTTTCTCTTGCTGCTTTTAGGATTCTCTCTTTGTCTTTAACCTTTGCCATTTTAATTATGATGTGTTTTTGTGTGTGTCTCTATGAGTTCAGTTTGTTTGGGACTCTGTAGTTCCTGGGCTTGTATGTCTATTACCTTTGCCAGTTTAAGAAATTTTTCAGTCATTATTTCTTCAAATACATTCTCAATTCTTTGCTTTTTCTCTTCCCTTTGTGGTACCCCTATGATGTGAATGTTGTTTCTCTTGATGTTGTCCCAGAGGTCTCTTAAACTATCCTCATTTTTTTGGATTCTTTTTTCCTTCTGTTCTGATTGGGTGTTTTCTGCTACCCTGTCTTCCAAATCACTGATTTGATCCTCTGCTTCATCTAGTCTCCTGTTGATTCCTTCTAGTGCATTCTTCATTTCAGTTATTGTATTCTCCATTTCTGACTGGCTGTTTAATGTTTTCTGTGTCCTATTTTATGCTTGCTATCTCCTTGTTGAAGTTCTCACTGAGATCATTGAGCATCATTATAACCAGTGTTTTGAATTCTATCTGGTAGGTTTTTTGCCTCCATTTTGTTTAGTTCTTTTTTTGTAGTTTTGCCCTTGTCTTTCGTTTGGGACATATTTCTTTGTTTCCTCATTTTGGCTGCCTCTCTGTGTTTGTTTCTATGTAGTAGGTAGATCTGCTAAGTCTCCAAGTTTGGCTGTGTGGAACTTACGTAGTAGGTGGCTTGTATGCCCCAGTGGCACAGTCTCCCCGGTCAACTGTTCTGGCTGCTGCAAGAGTGCCTCTTATGTGGGTTGTGTGTATTCTCCTGTTATAGTTGAGCCTTGATTGTTATTATTACCTCAGTGGGTAGGATTGACCCACTGGCTGACTGGCTGTGAGGTTTGGCTACATCCACAGCATCCAGGCTGCTGTGTACATGGCTTACCCAACAGAGAGGGATAAGCCTCAGTGGCCTCTGGTACCTGTTGAGACTGCCCTTTGTGTGTTCTGCTTGTGTGCTAATTGGGTAGTGTTTTGCTGTGGTCAGAAGTCAACCTTCAGGTATGTTGGTTCTGTGGCCTCTTGGGAAGGACACTGGTTCAGGCCCAGGTCAGCCACTCTGTGACTGGCCCAAATCTACCTGGTAGGAGCTACAAAGTAATCCATGTTTAGTTATTGCTTGTGCTGGACCTGGAGGCGCATGGAAGAGGCCACTCTGCAAACCAACTGGCTCTAGTAAGGCTCAGCTGCTGATAGAGCCCTTTATGGTATGCAAATTGGGTGAATTGGGGTCTCAGGGAGTCAACTGGATGGATTGAGTGGTGTTTACCTGGTTCAAGTAGATTCTGCTTTGGTGTCCGTACTGAGCCTAGAGCTACTCACCAAAAGTCTCAGAGCTCACTGAGGCCAGCTGCCGCCTTCCTGGGTCCCGTGGACTCCTTAGAGTTGTCTAAGAAAGAGTGCAATGCAAGCGGTGTGGGCTGCTGTGGAGAAAGTGCCTCCAGCATCGTACAAGTTGGTTGGAGTGTTGTACTAGGGAGTCACCAGGGTGAAGCGAGCAGAGTTCACAAACTTAATGCACAGTCCGGTTTGGTCATGTCAGAGAGGGTTCAATACGAGAAAAATGACACTCACCTGCTGACTTTATGGTTCTACACAGGGAAAACTGCAAGTGTCCCTCCAGCCTCGACCTGAATCCATACAACTCAGTGTCTCCCTGTATGTCTCTGATACCTCTCAGCTCACTGTCCCACAGCCAGAGCCCAGGGTTGGTGCTTGCAAATAAATGAGTCTATGCTTGGGCCATTTAAGAGGATGTCTGGGTTTCTCACAGCCTTCATTTCCACCCGGATTGTTGGAGTCCCCACTGTTTTTCATAGCCAAATGTTGTGGGGGCTCCTCATCCTGGCACCGGTATTCTGGGATGGGGAGCCCAGTGTGGGACTGGGTGCATCACTCCTCTTGGAGGGACCTTCAGAGCTGAGATATCCTTCCCAATTTTTGACTGCTACACACAGGTGTGAGGTCAGTCCTTTTGGCATCTCCTCCCCTCCTACCAGTCTCGACGTGTCTTCTTCTTTATATGCTTAGTTATGAAACTTCTATTCGGATGGACTTCAGATGGTTTTCCAGGTTAATTGTTCTATAATTTAGTTGTAATTTTCATCTGGTCACAGTACGAAGCAAGCACAGGGTTTTATCTGCTCCTTCAACTTGGATCTGTATCAAAACACAGTTTGAATTTTCTTGGGTATATAACAAGGACTAGAATTGTTAGTTCATATGGTAACTCTTAGTGTAATATTTTGAGGAACTGTCAAACTGTTTACTAAAACAGCTGCACCATTTTACATTCCTACTAGCAGTGTACAAAGGTTCCAATTTTTCCGCATTGTCACTAGAACTTGTATATAACTATTCCAGTGTGTGTGAAGTATTGTCTCATTGTGGTTTTGACTTACATATACTTAGTGGCTAATATTTAAGCACCTTACCTCATATTTTTTGAGCATTTGTATATCTTCTTTAGATTACAGCTTACTTTTGAAGTTTATATGCAACAATACACTAAATGACTTAGGACAATGTGTGTCTTGTGTTTGAGAAAACAAAACAAGCTACTTTAATTGTTCCTGTTTCCTTAACTATGGTATAGCTCTTTAATAATCACTGTAAGTCTTTAATTATCTTTTAAGTTTTTAGAGATAATCATTTATAAGAAATATTTTACAATAGCAGGTATTTACACATAACTGTCTAATCTAATATGTTCAACTTTAATTTTTATTAACTTTATAACTTATAAACATTTATTAAAGATGACTATAAATATTAATTGCTCACATCTACATTCAGTTAAAAAATAGTTTCTTAGTGAAATTTTACGTTACTGCCAGACAAGTTGAGATAAAACAGCAGCAGTTATCATCCACATCAAGTACAGTCCCATTTTGCACATAAATCATTTGAAAATTTCAGCTCATCCCTTTTAAAATCTTCCAGAGAATGAAACACCTTAAATAATGGTAATGCTATTATGATTTACTATTTATTTTGTATGTACCCAGTATCATGCTAAGCTTTTTCCTTCAGTTTTTTTTTTTTTTCTTTCAGTTAGTATTTACAAAGACCTGATTAGGTAGATATTATTATCCTAATTTTACAGGTGATGGAATTGAGAATCAGAGAGTGTAATTTACACCTTATTGCCACAGAGCTCTTAAATAGCAGAAATATTCCCATTCTACAGCGTATTCCTTTCTTCTAACAATCCAAATTAACTATTATAGCACACCCCAAATTCAGTAGCTTTCATGCAGACTTCCTTAACAATTGAATTCACAAAATCATAAAATATATTCATTTACTAAAAGCTTCATTGAAACTTGTGTTAGGTACCAGATGCCACTGAAATGCTTTGGACAAAAAAGTGACTGCTTTTTTGACAGAAATCATGACTGCTACACTGATGTAGAGATAAACTGTGCAGAAAGTGTGAAAATGGAGATCAGGTATTGCTACCAGAGTAAAGTGGAGGGTCAGATGCGTTTTAAGTTCCAGGAAGTCAAGAATCAATACCTGCTTTATTCTGGCTCGTGTCACCAATGCCTACACAGTGCCTGGCAGAGA
Organism: Rhinolophus hipposideros; assembly: GCF_964194185.1. NCBI lineage: Eukaryota > Metazoa > Chordata > Mammalia > Chiroptera > Rhinolophidae > Rhinolophus > Rhinolophus hipposideros. Next base: position 17,763,091 of record NC_138058.1, on the reverse strand, counting down.
ATGGGTGTAATAAACTCATGTTGACTTGAATTGAATATATATGAATATATATATTGAATATATATATATTGAATTGACTTGAATTGAATATATATGAATATATATATTGAATATATATATTGAATTGAATATATATGAATATATATATTCAGTGGTAAGAGAGGGGATTGGTGCTGATGAATTTGAATTCAGTACCAAAGGATAGGTTTTGGTCTACAAATGGCAAAACTAGGGAAGGGCCCGCCACAAAAAAAAAAAAAAAAGGCAGAGGCTGTGAGGAGTGAATGTGTGATCCTATGTAGTTTTGAATGGTTGCAGCAAAATATAAATCAATCAATAAAAATAGTTTAGCCTGAAGACCCAGAGATGAAGCTGCCAAGGTATCCAGAGACAGTTCAGAAAAGGTCTTGTAGGTCAGTTTTGGGAGTTTGAGTTTTATCCTAAAATAAATGGTGAATTTTTGCAGCGTTTTAAGCAGAAAACTGTTGAGAGACGATATCTGTGATTTAACAAATCATCTCAGCAGTCCTGTAGAGGACAGATAAAAATGGGAAAACCATTCAGAGAAACTGAATTGTAATTGTTTTAGTCAGCTCGCTGCTATAACAACATGCCTTCGACTGGGGAGCTTAAAAAACAGACTATTTCTCACAGTTCAGGAGGCTGAGAAGTCCAAGATCAAGGTTCTGGCAGATTCTGTTTTTGGTGAGGTCCCTCTTCTTGGCCTGCAGATAGTTATCTTCTTGCTTTACACTTAAATGGTAGAGAGAAAAAGCTCTGCCCTCTTCTTCCTCTTAAAAGACAACTAATCTTCTCATGGGGCTCCCACCTCCAGACCTCATCTAAGCCTAACTAGCTCTCAAAGGCCTGCCTTCCTAATATTGCCTCATTGGGGGATGGGACTTCATTTGGGGGAGGACACACATATTCAGTGCATATCAGGATTTTATTACACTACTATGGATTGAAATTAAGAAAGGCCCAAACGTAGAAGGTGAATTAAAGAATGATAAAGTGCATAGATGTAAGAGAAGTTGGTGACTGAACAGATGTCTATTTTTGTAAGGTTTCTAGCTAGCCTATTGATGTTACTAACATTTACCACGGTAGAGCATAATGAGGAATTCAATATATTGTTTTATTTTCTGGTTTTGGGAGGTAAGCATTCATGTAAAGACACAAAACCTAGCTTTAGAATTTGAGTTCAGACTTCCTGTGGAAAACACAGTTAAAGATATGTAATAGAAATTACTATTTTTTTAACCAATCAATGAACAGATATGTATATTAGGCTTAAAGTCATCTTCTTAATCAGTTTCCTCAGAATAGTATCCATTTTGTGATAGTATATATTGAGTTCTGGTGTGACTGTCTCTTAAAGGATGGGTAAATGTATTATACTTTATTTCTCCATGTCTTATGGTCTCTATATTAGATTTGGAAATCAATACATCTTCAGAAATGCCTGCAGAAATTGAGAAGTCTGATCTTCTTGAATGTTAATGATAATAAGATATTAATTAGTCACATTTGTACAAATGCTTTGTGTTTACAAAACACCTTAAACAATTATTTTCACATTTGGAATTCAATCTTTGCAGCAATTCCTGTGTTCAGTGGACCAGGTATTATTCACTTACTGTAAGAGAAAAACAAAAAAAATCATAGGCATTGAAAATTAGTTTTATGCCATATTAAAGAGGCAGAACAAAACCTTAAGATCATGTCTTCTTCCTGTGTATGTTTTATTTTCTTTAATAGCTTTTGCCTCACTAAGATTCTGAAATGTATTTTTCTCCATTCATTCACCCCATCGCATGTTCTCATGTCATTTCTCTCATCTATTGTCATTTTAAGTTCTCTTGCTTCCAATTTATTAAATAATCTTGAACCTAAGGTAAGATTCAAACCTGTAAGGTCAAGCTCCTGATTTTAGAGGGCAGGAAATCCATAGCACATAAAACACTATAAAAGTTTTTTTTTTGTTTATGGTTTTGATTTTTCCCTGAATAAAGATGAAAGAGAAAACTTTGTTTCTTGAGAGAGGCAGGAACATAGTATGGCATCTATCCAGGAGAGTTGTACCCTGGCTTGACCTATGAATTCCCATTTGAAAGAAGAGTAGAAGTTATGATCATTAGACACTACATTGATTTTTTTTCTTTTTTGTCAGCAACAGTATAGTACTCAGCCTATGGTCCCATAATTAAACCAAATCTAGGTATTTTTAACTTTTATACTTCTTAAACTGATAATCAACAATTTTGTTGTGGTTTTTGAAAGTTAACACTATTTCTATATGATTATTGGAGATTTTATGTCTGCAATTGAAATTTTTCAAATGATGTGCAGGTCATTTATCTATCAGGATAAATCATTCTTGGATGTGTACAAGCACTTCATATATTTTTAGGGCATTTTCATATAATGGAAATGTCTGTTCCCTGCTTTTTTTTCAAAATTTGTCTTTTGATTTTGTTTTTGTTTTGTACACAAGCAAATTTGATATTGTTATTGATGCTTTGGTCTCATATGACATACTTTTAAAAAGCCATACCAACTCTAAGATTATAAAAAATATATATAAATTACTTGTAATATGTTTTTACTTTATTTTTAATTGTCATGAGGAATGAGCAATCTAACTTAATTTCTTTTCTAAATGTTAAGCCTATTTTATCAAACTTAATTAATGAATAAATTTTTACCAGCCTACATTATAATTTCGTTTTTGGAGGTATTTTTGTTTTTATTTCAGCCTCTTCTTTCCATTTTAACTTACTTCTTCAAGACCTTGGTAGCTTATACTGATTCCACCAATACTTTGCAATTATAATAGAAATCCAGTGACAAACACAAATTGAGCAAGAAACATCTTACAAGCAATATCGAGTGTTTGTCCAGACCATATCCAGAGTAAAGGTTCAGAGCATGCTAAATAACAATAATCATTAGAGCTTTTCTAGATAACATCTCTCATTTAAAATTAGACACTAAGGCCCAGAGGGACAAAGTGACTTGACCAAGGCCAGTTAAAGTAACACTGCTGACATCATGTCAAATATTTGAATAACTTTTCTAAACATTCTGATAAAATGACAAATTGAGGGTGCAGTATTGGGATGCATGGAAATCTTATAGAAAAAAAAGAATGCCACAGCTTTTGACTGGCATGCTAGAATCTTGTAATTCTGTTCATTAGATTGAGCTCTCAAAGTATTCCCTCAGCAACCTTCACATGTGTGATAATTTGACATAGTAGTGACAGTCTCCATTATATTAGGAAAATGTGCCTCTCTGTTCATCTAGTTCCCCATTTTCACTTCATTTGTTCATACTGGTCATATACTAAGCATTATATTTGTTTAAATACATAACCCTAGCCATTCAGAAGTTCTTCACAGCCAGTTAACAAAATATTATTTAACAAATAAAATATAACAAATAAAACATAAATTTGTTCTCTACGTTTTTCACGTTCTCTATAAACTGTCCTCTTTTTATGTATCACATTTACTTGGGTTTCTCCATTTTCTGTGTCCTTATGAAGCAACTTTTGTTTATCTTATAATATCAGTTCTGTTACTCTCTAACGTATGCTGATTTAGTGACAATTTTATCATAATTTATGTAATACATTATTTCTTTAATACTAGCTCACTCAATTAGGAATATGCATACACTTGTAACCTTGCTAAAATAATAGCTGACTGGACTAGATGATAAGACAATTTGATATGTTTTTGGCTAGTTCTTCCCACAGTAAACAAGTAAGTGAATCGAAAGTTTTATTTTCCCTAAATCAATATTAGCTGGCCACTTCAAAGTTGCCTTTACACCTATTACCATATTTTATCACTCTACTACTGAATTGATTATGAGACCCATCATGTTAGTGTATGATTAAGGACTGAAGAAAAAGTTTGTTAATGTAATCATATCTCAGTGCCCCAAAAATAATCACTCATGCCTTCTGTTCTTTTGAAGTTTCTTCAATCTGTTCTAGGGGAGTTGGCAATTCCACCTACATTTAGATGCATTGCTTTTCATGTAATAGGTAATTCTTTCATGTATCTCAGGAATTAAAACAAAACAAAACAAACAAGTAAAAAACAACAACTAATTCTGTTTCATCTAGTTGTGGGTATCATATTTTCTTAGGTTCTGTATAGTACTTGATGACTACCTTACAATAAAATGCGGAATTACTGTCATTCCTTCAACAAAAATAATTTGCTCCACTGATATCAAATGCACGTTTCTGAACCCTCCTGCATAATCAGAGACATTTCATTTTATGAATGACTCATAGTGTAATCTTGGTGATGCCATTTTAAATGGCGATTAAACTCAACACATGTAGTAAGAACGAAGCACATAAAACAATTGCATTGAAAATTAAAATAGAAATGACCAAGTCTGTGTACATGTAGGCACTGAAAACGATTTCACAATTTCTGATTGCCTCACAAAGATTGTACAACACTATTGATAATGAGATACAAATCAATATTATGTGTGCTACATGTGAGAGAATGGACATTTTAAAATCAATGAAATAGAATATATTGTATTTTTCTTCCAGACTACTGCCATCCTCAGTACTTACTTCTTCCAGTTAGAGAAGTGGTCAATAAACAGAAGAAAACAAACAAAAATAAAAATAGTGTGTTTGTGTTGCACTTGGTCATAGAATATACTTGTATACAGTATAGGAATGTTAGTTGCTAGTGGCATTATCAAGATGGTGACATAGGTTATTCCTGACTTCAGTTCACCTCACAAGAAGACCAACTTGCAACTATCCAAAGAAAGAACACCATTTTGAAAATCCTGAGGGTTTCCACAGTGAACCTCGGGTGAGCTTGAAGTGTCTGTCTGCACTAGAGAGCACAAGAAGTCCCACGTTAGAAGAGCTAGGACTGGCTTCACCTGTCCACCAGGTTGGCACAGAGCTGCACCGAGAGGGGCCCCCTAGGCCTATGGTTAGTTCCATGGGAAAAGAGGTGGACATATAGCTTCCCCAGTGTTGCAGGATGCTCCCTGAGGTCCACTTGGTGCTGTCCTATGAGGTCACTGGGGGCATTCCACCACTGGGGATCAGATAGAGATAGAGAGGGAGTGAGGCTAACAGCAACCAGTACTCAGATATTGATAGACAGCATAGCTACTTGAAGCATCTCTCAAGCAGAGATCCCAGCCAGCAGCTCTGCCCATTTCAGAGCTGAGCTGGTGGCTCTGTCTAGACAGAAAGCTCATTTGGCATTTATGCCTGATTTGGGTTCCCAGTCAATGGGCCATACCAGCTGGAACCCATTTGACCACCCTGCCTTGACAGGGAAGTAGATTTTCAAACCTGCCAAATGGCTGAGCATAGCTTTTACTCCCACCCCTTCAGAAAGCCTGGCCAGAGAACCCAAGAAGCTTCAGAGACCCTCCTGTAACTTCACCCAGGCAGGGAGCCAAACAAATAGATCTGCCCGACTGTTGAACATCGCCTCTGGCTGCACATAACCAATGAACCTGAATAGTGACCCTGGGCAACCTTAAAGCTCTGCCCAGCCACATAGCCCAACCTACAAACTCACTCAGCAGCAGAGCCCAACATATAGCGTTTTTGGCTGATTGCTGAACACAGCCTGTGGCCTCTCCCAAGCAGGGATCCCAGCCAGTGACCCCACCCAAGTGTAGAGCAGCATTCTGTAGATCCACCCAACTGCAGTGTATAGCTAGAGGCCACTCCCAACTAGAGAGCCTGGCCAGCAATCTTTTACAGCAGCAGAGCACAGTTAGAGACCTATTTGATCATGAAACTTGGTTGCACTCCCACTTCCAACTGCAGGACAGAACCTGTGGCCCCGCTTGAACATGTGCAGGCAGTTGCACCACCTGGTAAGGGAACATAACCTGAGACAGCTGACCAGGAGTGGTGGCAGAGTCAAGCCTGTAGTTCTCCCCAACAGCAGAACTGGCACTAACCACCAACACCACTATGTCAGGGAACACAAGACTTCAGATTTGTCTGATCAAAGATGATTACACAGCCCAGCTAGTAGCCCCACCAGAATTCGAAGTACATTCAGCAGCCCCACCTGATCAGAAAACCCACTCGGCAACACTATTGAACACAGAGCAGAGTCAGCAGGCCCACCCAACTGTAAAGTTCAGCCAGTGGCATACACCCTGGACTCAGAACATGGGTGGTAGTCTCAACCAACTTGAGACCCCATAGCAAGCCCTGCTTGCCCACAGATGTTACTAACTAACCTGTCCAGTACCCCAAGTTAAACTGATGCAAACTTATAAAGTTTGGAAGAGCAGACCACCTAATCAAATGCACAGTGCAAGGAATCAAGGATCATTAAAAAGAGGATAAACATTATGCAAATAAAGGTAACTAAAGCTCCAATAACTGACTTTAAAGATATGGAGATCTGTGAACAATCTGATGAAGAATTTAGAAGAGTCCTCTTCCAGAGGTTCAATGAACTACAAGAACACAAAGACAGAAGACTAAATGAAATTTAGTAAAGAATGTACAAAAAAATGGGAAAATCAACAAATAAATAGAAACCTTCAAAAAAAAAAAGAAACACAAATAAGCAGACATCCTAGGGCTGAAGAATACAATGATTAAACTGAAGAACTAAATAGAGAGCCTCAATAGCAGACTCTACCAAGCAAAACAAAGAATCAATGATCTAAAGATGGGCATTTGAAATGATCTGAATAGAGGAGCAAAAAGAGAAAAAACGAAAAAGAAAGAGGAAAGCCTTGGGATTGATGAAATACCAACAAAAGAAACAATATACAATTTTGGGACTCCCAAAAGGAAAAGAGAAAGAGAAGAAATGTCTATTTAAAGCAATAATGATTGCAATCCTCCTAAATTTGGGGAGATATATGGACATTCAGATTCACAAGACACAAAGTATCCCAAATAATTTGAACCAGAAAGGGGCTATACTGAGGCACTCTTTAATTATATTGTCAAAAGCCAAAGACAAAGAGAAAATATTGAAAACATCAAGAGAAAAAACAAAAACAAACAAACAAACAAAATGGCTTGTATAAGGGAACCTCATAAGACTCAGCGGATTTTTCAACATAAATATTATAGGCCTGGAGAGTGTGGGGTGATATATTCAAAATACTGAAAGAAAAACAAAAAACTGTCAACCAAGAATAATATACCCAGCAAAGTCGCCCTTGATAAATGATGGAGGGATAAAGACTTTTCCAAAAACCAAAAGCTGAGGGAGAAATTCACCCCAACACTTGCCTTACAAGAAATGCTAAAATGTGTTTTTCAAGTTGAACTAAAAGTATGTTATTTAACATAATAACATATGCATGAATTTGTATCATTCACCAGTAATGGCAAATCCATAATTAAAATCATATCTCTAATATTGGAATAATCCATAAATCACAACTCCAGTTTAAAATTAAAAAAACAAAAAAAAGGAAAAAATGTAGTAAAATAATCATACTATAATAATTATTATTAGGTACACAATATTAAAAAAGCCACATGTTGAAGCATGCATTACCTAAAAGTTGAGGGAGGGAAAAGTAAAAGTATAAAGTTTATATATGAGTTTGAAGTTAGATGGCTATATGCTTAAAAAACAAAACAAAACAACAAAAAAAAACTATATATAGTTTGTTTTATGTAAGCCACATGGTAACCACAAAGGAAAAACTTTTAGTAGGTACACAAAAGATTATGATAAAGGAGTCAAACATACTTCCACAAAAAGTCATCAGATCACAAGACAGTAAGAAAGGAAGCCAGGAACAAATAATATACAAAAGAGTGAGACAATTTTTTAAAAATGGCAATAGTGAGTCCTTATCTGTCAGTAATTTCAAACATAGATGGATTATGTTCTCCAATCAAAAGATAGAATAGTTTAATGGATTTAAAGAAAAGATCCAATGATAAGCTTCCTAAAACAGACTCACTTTAGCTTTAAAGATACACATGTGAAGGGATAGAAAAATATATTTCAAGCAAGTAGTAACCAAGAGAAAACAGGTGTAGGTATACTTATATGAGACAAATGGATTTTAAATTACAAATTATCAAAAAGAGAAAAAGAAGTTTCATTATTTAGTGATGAGCATCAATTCATAAAGAATATATAATAAATGTAAATAGTTATGCACCCAACCATAGAGCATGTCAATATATAAAGTGAATGATAATAGAACTAAAAGGAGAGAAAACCCAGCAAGACAGCAATAGTTAAGGACTAAAATGCCCCTCTCAAAAAATGACAGATCATCCAGACAGAGAATCAACAAGGAAACAGTGTATTTGAAAGACACTGTAGCCAAATGGACCTAAACAGACATATACAGAGCATTCTGTCCTACAAAAGCAGAATATGCATTCTTCCCAAGCATACATGGAACATTTTCTGAGATATATCATATGTTAGGCCACAAAACAAATATCAACAATTTTAAGAAGAAATTATATCAAATATATTTACAAATCAGAATGGAATAAAAATAAAAATCAGTAATAGGAGTGAAGCTGGAAAATTCACAAATACATGGAAATTAAATAACACCCTCCTGAAAACCAATATATCAAAGAAGAAATCAAAAGGGAAGTGTGTATGTATATATATATATATATATATATATATACATACATACACACACACACATAATGAGACAAGCAAAAGGGGAAACAAAAACTAGTAAACATTGCAGGATACATCAAAAGCAGTTCTAAGAGAAGTTTATAGTGATAAAGAAAAACATCAAGAAAAAAGATTTTAAATAAATCTAACTTTATACCTCAGCACTAGAAAAAGAACAAACTTGTCCTAAATTTGGCAGAAGGCAGTACAAAAAATTGGAGCAGAAATAACTGAAATACACAGACTAGAAATACATTAGGAAAGATTAACAAAAGAAAGAGCTGGTTCTTTGCATATATAAACAAAATTTACAAATCTTTAGCTATACTAATCAGTAAAAGAGAGAGAGAGAGAGAGAGAGAGAGAGAGAGAGAGAGAGAGAGAGAACGCATGCGCAAGGGCCAAATAAATAAGATGATAAATTAAAGAGGAGAATTACAACTGATACCACAGAAATACAACAGATTATAAGAGACTACTATGAACAATTAATTATATGCCCCAAAATTGGACAGTCTAGAAGAAATGGATACATTCCTAGAAACACACCAAGACTGAATCATGAAGAAATAGGGAACTGAACAGATCAGTGATGAGTTAGGAGATTGAAACAATAATTGAAAACCTCCCAACAAAGAAAAGTCCAGACTAATAGTTTCACTGGTGAGTTTGACAAAAATGCCTATACAAGAATTAATGCAAATTCTTCTCAATCCCTTACAAAAAGTTGAAGAGGAGGGAACAGTTCCAAAGTCATTTTACAAGGCCAGCATTATCCTGATACCAAAGCCAGATAAGGGCTCTACAACAAAGAAAACTATAGACCAATACCACTAATGAAATAGTACCATTTGTGGCAACATGGATAGATCTTGAGATTATTATGCTGAGCAAAATAAGTCAGACAGGAAAAGTTGAGAACAATATGATTTCACTGATATGTGGTATATAAAACTGAAAACAACAAAACAAGACAAACAAATGAAGAAACAAAAACTTAGACACAGACAATAGTTTAGTGGTTACCAGAGGGTCAGAGGGGAGGGAGGTTGGTAGATGAGGGTAAAGGGGATCCAATATATGGTGATGGAAACAGAACTGATTCTGGATGAACATGCAATGTGATATATAGATAATGTATTACAGAACTGTACACCTGAAATCTATGTAACTTTACTAAGAATTGTCACCTCAATAAACTTAAATATATAAATATATATACATATATATGTACGTATACATATATATGTATATATGTGTATATATATGTGTGTATATACACACATATATATATGAAAGAATTCTCGACAAAATAGTGGAAAACTAAATTCAACAGGATGTTAAAAGGATCATACACCATGATCAAGTAGGAATTATCCCTGACATGCGAGGACAGTTCACCATATGTAAATCAATAAATATTATAAACCACATTATTTGAATGAAAAAAGGCATATCATTTTAATAAATGCAGAAAAAACCCCAAAGCATTTGACTAACTTCAATATCCATTTATGGTAAAACTCTCAACAAATTGGGTATATAAGGATCATACCTCAATATAATAAAGTCATAATATACGACAAGTCCACAGCTAACATTATACTTAATAGTGTAAGTTTAATAACTTTTTCCTTAAGACAGGGACAAGATGAGAGTACATACTATAACTTCTATTCAACATAGTACTGGAAGTTTTAACCAGAGCAATCAGGCCAGAAAAAGAAGTTAAAGGTATTCAAATAGGAAAGGAAAAAGTAAAACTCTCTATTTGCAGATTACATGATCTTATATTTAGAAAATGCCACCCAAAATCTGTTAGAACTAGTAAACAAATTCAGTAAATTTTCTGCATACAAATTCAGTATGTAATAATCAGTTGTGTTTCTTTCTATACACTGACAATAAATTATTTGAAAAAGAAATAAAGAAAACAATCATTACAAAACAATAGCATCAAAAACAATGAACTAGGAATATATCTAACCAAGGAAGTAAAAGATCTGTACACTGAAAACTAGAAGATATTGATTTAAAAAATTGAAGAAGACACAAATAAATGGTAATATATCCCCTGTTGGAGCGCTATGGATGGTTTTTACATATTTATATTTTGAAATGGTTGAAAAAGGCAAAATAAGGATAACGTTTTGTGGAGCATAAATTTTACTAAATTTAAATTTTAGTGTTCATAAAGTTTTATTGGAACAAAGCCCAACACATTTATTTTCTATGTATGTTTCTGGACTACACAGCAGAATTTAGTTGCTTCAAAGAAAAGCATATGGCTTTGAATCCTTAAACTGATCTTTTCTAGAAAAAGATATTTGACATTTGCCATATGTCAGTTTCTTGTTACCTTTGTTGGTTTGGTCCAAATAACATTGTATCTGTGTGATAGTTTGGAATCTTTCTTTCTTTTTTTAAATTTGTTCTTTCAAATTAGAGAAAGCACCCCGTTTTACTCATTTGTATTCAACTTGGTCATTTCAGTACAGTAAGATAGGACAATGTGCTATTTTCCCTCTATCTTTCTTGGAATTCATACTTGTAATTTTTAAATAGCTCAAAATTACCATAATCACTTCCTCTTTGACCCAAATGACATATAGAAGATCTTTTATCTTTTTGAGTATTTCAGATATTTTTATTTTTATTTTTTTGGCTTTTCTATTATTTTGTTATTAATCTCACATTTTTGCACTGAATTCAGAAAAATGTGTGTATAATTTCTAATCCTTTAAAAGTAATACACAGTCTTTTTGGAAAACAACTCAGGAATTTTTTTAAAAATATGCATTTTTAGTGATATATACAATGTTAGATTTGTGTATTCATTATGTGCATTCATTATGATGACCACATGCGTTTTACACCTTCTTAATGTTTGCTTGTTGTGTCTCTCAATGGTAGAAGGTGTTATCTTAATGCTTCTGAGTAAATTAAGTTTAATAACAGAGGTTTAAATACATAAATTATTTTTAAAATTCATTCAGCATATATTTCCGGAATATCTAATCTATACTAAATAGAAAAGAGTCCCTGCTTTCATGAAGCCCTCATGATAGGAAATAATTCATAGCAACCAAAACGTAGTAAAACAAAAACAACTTTTAATACACTGTATAATTTTATTTCTATTCTTATAATTATGAAAGAGAAGTATAAGATACCATAGATATGCAAAATGGGAATCTTACTCCACCTGGAAAGCCAGGACTTTTTTCTTCAGTGTTTCTGTTTTAGAAGATATTTAAAAGATGCTGTCCTAGGAAGTTTGTGTGTTGGGGAAGAAGTGGTGCAGAGGGAGAATTACAGGTAGAAGAAAAGTACAAGTGTGAAGGCCTTGACTGAGCAAGGAACAGGAAATAAGTGAAAGGAGGTAAATAAGTAAATAAGGTTCCAGTGAAGAGAATGAGAAGAGAATGATAGGAAACACACAAGGCTGGTCCTCAGCCTGGAGAACATACTAAGGATTCTGGATTGTTTCCCAAAAACAAAGGAAGAATTTTAAGCAACAAACAGCATGATCCATGATTTTTTTTTTTTCCATTTCAAATATATCCATTTTATTTAGTGTGGAGGATGGTTTGGAGAGGTTGGACAAAATTTGATATATTGGAATAAAATTCAGGATACTAAACTCTACCACTATGTACAAATCATTTAATGTACGACTATTTACAAATGGGAGATTTTTGCTGTTTGTAAACTTGAAATCTACCTATTTTAAAGTTAATATTATGATCTCTTTTGTTTGTTTTCTGTACGTCCCTAGTGTACAGGGGACTTTTCTGTCCATTTGGCTATGCCTCCAAATACATTATGATTTATTTTAAAAAGCATATTGTTTGGGGCATACATTTTTATGTATATAGCATTTCGCTATATATCTTTTTCTGTTTTGCTGCATCTGACTGCTGACCAATCTTCACTGTCCTAATTATGTGCAACCAGAGTACTTCAGTTCCCCCCAAATCACAAATAATGCTGCAGTCACTATAGTCATACATGTCCTTTAATAGAGCTATGTGAGCTTTTCTTTGTGATACACGTTCAGGGCAAGTTTCAGGCACATAATATATTTGTCTATCTCCAGACTTTCTGCTCTGGCCTATCTTCCATGAGAAATAAATGAAGATTTTTCATGTTGTCACAGTTTACCAGCGCTTCACATTCTTCAATTTTCTAATTTTTGAAATACATGTGGTATAAGTGATAACTGAAAAAAAATCATTATAAAATTTTCAAACATACGTACAAATACAGAGAAGAGTAAAATGGATCTTCTTTAATTAACACTTATTTACATTTGCTTTATTTGATTTCATTATTTTTATTGTTTTATTGAAATACTGAATGCAAATCTTGGTGTGCTTTTTCTTTATATTGCTGTAACAAATTACCACAAATTTACAGGCTTAAAATAACACAGACATATTACCTTATAGTTCTAGAGATCAGTAGTCTATATTGGGTCTCACTGGAATAGAATTAAGGTGTTAGCGGGATCGTATTCCTTTTTGAATGCATCCGGGCAAATCTATTTTCTTGCCTTTTTCGGCTTCTGTAGGCAGCCCCCATTCATTCCTTGTATTATGGTCTCTCTTTATTCTCAAAACCAGCCACAGCTGTTTGACTCTTTCTCAAACTATATCACTGATACTGAATATTCTAGTTCTTTTTTTACATTGAAAGCACCTTTGTGATTATGTTGGGCCTATCTAAATAACGCAAGGTGATCTTTTTTATTTTAAGCTCACCTGATTAAGTAATCTTAATTCCATCTGCAACTTTAATTCCCAGTTTGCAACGTAACCTAACATATTCACAAATTCCAGGGATTAGCATGTGGCCATTTTGGGGTGGGGGGATATCACATTTAATTGTGCATAGATGATTCATCTCTACAAATTAAGGACATTTTGTTATATAGCCACAATACCAGATCCATACCTAACAAGTGTTTGTGTTTTTGTCTTATTTTTTTTTTTTAATTAGGATACAAGCAAGGCATATTCACTGTATTTAGTTGTTGTTATATCACTTAAGTATTTTTAAATGTAGATGAGCACTACCACAACCACTTTTTCCCCATGTAATTGATTTGCTGAAAATATCCAGTCCACTGTCTTGCAGAATATTCCACTTTATGGATATTTTTGTAATGTTTTCTGATATTGAGGTATTCGTTGTATTTCTTTTAAACCTTAAACTAGAGGCCAAAAGAGATTCAAATTGAACATATTTGATGAAAATGCTTGTCAGCTGATCCTACATATTTCATATTATATCACATTAGAAGGCCCATACTACCTTCCTGTTCCATTGTACTAAAGTAAGGTTTCAACATTGATTCTTATGGTTAAGACTTGCCTGTTACCAACTGCCATGAAATTTCATTACCTCTTCTCTATCGGTGGTAATCTTGGTGGATTTCTAGAACATGATCCATTCCACTATTATCTTTGAGGTAGATAGATGGTCAGATAGATAGATAGATAGATAGATAGATAGATAGATAGATAGATAGACATATCTATATCTGTAGCTATATATCTATGTCTACCTATCATCTATATCTGTGTCTATATCTATATCATCTATATATTCCCACTGCATTCAATGTGGCGGTAATTCAATTAGGTTGTTCTGTCCTTCTCTTAAGTTGGTCTCATCTGCACTATAATTTTATAAAGCTTCTTTAAAGTTTTTTGTGGGTAGATGGTGCCATTTCCTGTTTCTCAATGCTGTTACAGAATCTCCCATTTACTGTATATACTGCTTCTGACGTTTCTTTGGGAATTTTTGAGGGAAGATAACTTAGTTGGATACAAGACACCATTTTATTCTTCCCGATAAATTTATTTGGAGAGACACAGATGACTTATTTCTGATCTTGGTGTCTACTGATTAAGAGAAAATACAGAAAAAAAAAATGACAATGTGTTTCCAGTAACTCTTAAATATGTGTGACACTTGTGAATCAATACATGGACTTTGCCTGCATTTATAAAAAAGCAGTTCGATATGTTCTAGAGATATATTTTAATATTTTGATAATGTCTAATGCATGCATGGATTCATGAACTCCTTGTGGTTTATGACCCCTCCGCAGGAGTCTCTATAGACTTGAGTGTAGAAACTATGGCTTTAAGGAATATGACTTCCAATTTGGAATTTCAATGGGGTTTATTATCTGAATTAATTCTTAATCCCTAGGATATGGAAGTACAATTGAAAATTAACACTTTAATGCTTAAATGATTCATAGAATGAATGACCTTTTCTGCAGATACATGTTACCCCAGGGATGTAAAATATTTACCACGGTTTCCTAAGTTATCTATATTTTATCCATAAAGGACTATATTCAAAAGGGATTAATTTCATCACTAAATGAATATTTATTTTTCTTTGCCTGTATGTCTTTTTGTTATTATATGTTGGGGATACAACAGTAAGAAAAAAAAAGACACTACTGTATTGTTTTTGCATTTGGAGTTTGTGGTCAATTCTATGCTATTAGATCTGATTTATAATCCCTTAACCATGATAAGATAGTGATAATTTTGGTAATGAGGGCAATTCTATTAGTTGGGATAAATGTCAAGAGAGCTTGTGTATTAGTTATGATTTGGTTAGCTGTGAATAATAGAAATCACTAAATGAACAATAAATTAAACAACAAAAAAAGTTTATTTTGTCATCTGGAGGTAATCAGTGCAGCCGCTGGGATGGATCCCTTCCACTTCAGAGACTTTAACGGTCAGGATTCAATCAGGGATGCAGAAACACTATTAGTTTTTATATATAATAAGAATTAGATATTACATAATTTTGGAATGAGCTGGAAAGTAAATGTCCAGGAGAGTGTTGGAGGATCACAGATTTTTTTTTTTTTTCTATCCAGTCAGTCTGAGAAGCCAAGCATGTCCAGAGGCTAAAATGTTCTTGCAAAGAAAAAACTTGTGGGAAGGTCTGATGCAAACATTGTTTCTGTGTAGCTGCGATCTACTGCCAAGCTTCCAAGCTTCTCTTGGAAAACCTGGAGGTGCAGCCGGCTAACAGGGTTGGCATTGGGAAGAAAGTCTGGACACAGAGCAGCGGTGAGTGGGGGCAGGAACCCACTGGCACCTCTGCATCTGCCTGTCACAGCAACTGACCTTGAGAATAATGGCTTCTCCCTGAATGCCATCCCACAATTGTCTTGCAAATTTTTCGTTTTGAAAACTCTAACCTAGAACATTACAGGGAAGATGATTGTGGGACAATAAGCCAAGTCAAAATAGTCTAGCGGAGGGAGATGACGAGGGGGTAAAGAGGGGAAATAAAGTCCAGCCAGGTACTCAAATCAAAGCAGGCAGGTAGATGATATTCATTTTGATGTTAAGGAGTCATTTAAGAAGGTGGCCCACATAGCTTCAGTATTGTGAGGGAACTTCAGGAAGTAAGATTCAGAAGGTAAATTGGAAAAAGTTGTGTGAGATATTAGCAAAAGGGAAGAGGTGTTGAATATATTTTGGAGGTGAAATGTAGCTGAAGAAAATGTTGACTATTTGAATAATATTGTAAATCACTTTATACGATTCCATTAGTGAGTTCTGGTTTGCCTTTCAATTTTAATCTTTATTTTACATTATTGAGAAATTAAAAGAAAAAGAAAAGAAAACCAACAACCTGAATTCAGTACTGTTTTGTCTTCTTCAGACATATGCACTATCTGGGTGAGTTTAGGGAATGAGCACTGAAGTGTGTATTGGGCAGTGATGGAGTGTGTGTTCCTAATGCATTTGGCAAGTGCTCTAAGGGAAATTACTTTGTTCTTATTCAGGCAGATACTATCGTGTTCTCCCTAAATAAAATGCCTATAACCAGTCATTTCTGTGTGAGGAAGAGGGATGGTCAGTATTGGATGAGAAGCAAACATTGTTGAGATTTATTAAGATGACGGTTAAGCTGTGAAGAGACACACATTGGTGCAATTTTTTTTCCCTGGTAGCTCAGCTGAATTTTGCATTCAGAGAACCAGTTGTCTGTATCTCTCCAGTTGTATTCATATTTCTCCAAGGATGCTGTATCATTAGGAAAATGCCTACGGCTCCCAGGAGAGGAAGGACGAGAGCTTGCAATCCGTGAAGTAAGCCTTTAAAAAGTAGGTTCTCGTAGGAAATGCCATTAAAACAAAATACCTCCAGTTAAGTTGCCTTCTTTCCATAGCAATCTGGTAATATTCCATATTGTTCTTTCTGAAGAATAGCCTAGACTGTAGACAGGAATGAAACTGCTACTTGTGAATGTTAGGAAAGATGTAAAATTTAAATACTACTAATTTTTGTGCCAGAGACTTGTAGTTGTCTCACAATGTCTTCTCCCTTTCATTAATAGAAAAAGAGCCCCATATTTGATAACTGGGCACATGTCTGCCTGAAGACTACATTTTCCAGCTTTGCCTAGGGCTGGGTGTAGTCTCACTACTAAGTTCAAGTTCAGCTGAGAAAATGAAAGCAGAAGTGCAGCATGTGTCTGCTAAGGGAGATATTGTACTCTGTTCACTGCCTTTTACCTTCCGGTCAGGTGCAAATGTAAGTATCTCAGACTAAGAGAGTATGTTAGGAATGGATGCCAACCATACAGGTAATCATAAATTAAAGAGAGCCTGGGTTTCTGTGGTAGGGGGCCACACATATGTTACCACAGCTCCCATAAATAGGTGGACTCTACGTCTCATCTCCTTGAGTGTGGGCTGGCCCCGTAGTTTCCAATAACCAAGACACTGTGATTGAAATGACTGTGTACTTCTAAAAGAGTTGGAATTTCAGCTTTTGCACTTTAGGGAAACTCCCTGTTGGAAGGCAGTTTTCTGTAAGAAATCCTATTACCCTGAAACCATCTTTGTTTTGGAGAACTCAAGATAGTTATGTTAGGGGCAAATGGGAAGTGAGAGATGCCCAGCCAACTTCTAGCTATGTGAGCTACCCCAATATGAAACACAAAGCATATAAATGTGGAAGACCATCTGGAACATTCTATTCCTAGCATACACCTTGAGAAACAGAAGAACAACCTACTGAGTCCAGTCCAGATTAAATAATTTTGAGAAATAATAAAATGCCTGTAAATGTTGGAGTAGTTTGTTTTGAAGCATAAGTAGCAGAAACATGCTCTTTATTTTACTCTACTCAGCCGATCTAACCAGCCTGGAAACCACTTAGAGCATGCCTCCTCCTGAATCACAAAGTTTGAGAGTCATGGCTTAACCTGGTAAATTGACAAGATCTGTCTCCCCATAGATGATGACTGCAAGCCTTTCTTTTCTCCCTTCTCACCTCAGATCTCAGGTCTTTTCTCCTGCTTGACTAAGTTTTACTGATTCAAGAAACTATATAACTCAATGCTCTGGTCCAGATGTATGACATCCAATGATTTTTTAAATTTTTTACTAAAGCATAAGTAATTATACTGTTAAATGATGTAGCTTATAATTTTAAAATTCATTCAAACACATTTTAAAGATTTTACTAGGAATTTTAAATAGATGCTTTTATTGTTAATGATTTCATGGTTTTTACTGAGTATAATCCCATTTATTTAATTACAAAGAAGAAAATGTATTGGACACATGAACCTTTGTAATGATTCTGACATGTGTTGTAGAAATGGCCAAATATAACATTCTGTGGTTTAATATTTCATATGTCTCAAACATTTAAATTGTTATGTTTTATCTAAACATAGTAGATGAATGACATTCATACAGTATTATTATTGATATCAGTTATTTTTTATATGTCTTTGTTAGTATATTCTTTCTTTTCTATCTTATAAGTTCTTTATTATGATCCTTTGAGTTTTGTGGTGTCTTGATAAGTCTGCCACATTCAAAGTACAATCTATCCTAGCATGGGAATTTTCTATCCACTCAGTTGAGTACCAAGAATATTAAGACATCAATAGTGATTTCCATTCTAGTTCTATAGGAGGTATGAAAACATTCCATAAAGAGAAAAGAACTATACATCAAGTTAATGCTAAACAATGTATCACACTGAAATGCAACCAGTGTCTTCAATGAAAAATATTCACACTTTCAAAAAATAAAATTCATAAGGTAATATTTAATGGCCCAAACCTTTGAAAGTTCTACTTCTCTGATTCAAAATGCCTTCCTATGTCTTCTTCATTGAAATAAAAAAAAAAAAAAATTCAAACCATTTAGTCAATGACCTTTAAGATTCAGTTGCTCCCTGAAACATTTCCTATGTAACACTGCTGAATAATTTTCCTTTGTGTAGACATAGAGGCATTGCATTTAAAAGTTGACAGGGACTGTAGAGACAATAATTGTGCTACTCAGATTCTGATTTCAATTATGTAAAGCTGCACCTTAAATTCCATTTGCTTGTTGTGGTCTAAGCAACAAGTGAAAATAAAATTTCTTTTTAATTTATCTCTCTGATAGAGCCAACCCGTCTCTAAATCTTGCCAAGAAGCACTCATTTGCAAGTAATGGTGCCTTTATCTTCCATGTTTCTTTACTTCCATGTCTCCTGGTCAGATTCTTAAAAGTTATTTTAATGTAACTTTATATCATGCCACGTGCTTCCTTTAAATCCACTTTGGTTCCCCAATGGTCAGCACTTCTATGTCCTTAGGCAGTATATTTTCCTAAAAGAAAACAATAGCCAACATTTTCTAACCCTTTTGTGAGTACCTCACGACTATAAATTCATTATAATAGAGTAAGTGAACTCCTGTATCTTGTGTCCATATATACCCCACCAAAATATAGATGTGCTGATTAACACATAATACAAATGCTTTATGTCCCAAATGGCCACCCAGAGTAAAGAAGGTGCACTTGATTTTATTGCTCAGCATTATGCAAGATGAAAGGGGCATGTGTGTATAATTAAAAAACTGCAAATGTCACTGACTTTGTGGGCAGGAGGATGGTTTAAAAAAAAATTCAGGCAGCTGTGTATTTTGTGACCTTGTCTATCTGTCAGAATAGAGAGGATTCACCAATAAATTGATGAGCTAGGAACAAAAAACAAATCTTAGGCACCGTGATTTCTTTGTGGCACAGAAAAATCAGTGCAGTACCATTTTAGGGGTATGGATTGGCCGCCATTCCAGTTTTGTCTGTTTTTCTGTTGATGTACTAGTTTCTGAGAAGATTGTCAAGAAGATTGTCTATCAAGAAGATTGTCTATCAAGAAAAGATTGTTTCTGAGGTCCATTTTTACAGTGAAATATCTTAGTATCATGGCTCAGAGGACAGGCATAGCAGATATTCTACCTGGGTTCAAATCTCAGCTCTATCACTTGCAAGCTGTATAACCCTGGGGAAATATTTAACCTCTCTGTACCTCATTTTCCTCGTATTTAACCTGGGGATGATAATGGCATCTACCTCCTAAGAATGTTGTGAGAGTGAAATGTATTAATATATGCAAAGGGCTTAGAAAAGTATCAGGCACGTAGTAAGCCTGTATGTGTTAGCTATTATTATTCAGTGTGGCCCACCCCACCTTCAGAATCTTTGTCTTCAGGTATTCAGATTTATCCTGTGCTCTCTAATTTTCCCTATGAAAATTTTCTCTAGAGTACTTCTGCACAGGAAAGTGAGAAAACCAAGTAAAGAATTAGCACTTCTCAGAGCAATGTATAACAGGCATCACATTAGGACATTTAAATATACTTTTTAAAGTAATTATTATAATATTTTCTTATATGTGGATGCTGTCACCCCTTTACAGGTGAAGAAACTGAGGTTTGGAGAGAGGAAGTCGCTTGGACAAGATTGCATAGTCAGAATGTGGCAGAATCTGGCACTTAGGGCAAATCTATTTTTTTTTTGTCTGTGTGTATGTGTGTGTGTGTTTTAAGTAGGTTTTGATGTTTATTTGAAGCCATAGGAAAGTGAAAGGAAGTTTTGATACAGTCCCATGTCCTTAATTTGTAGGGCAATTAATATTGTTTTCACCAGTGAAAAGAAACAATGTTTTTTTATACCATCCTGCACTTCTCAAGACAAGAGTTTTCAGCTGGAGATCATCAGGCCATGTTCTAGTCTGCCCTTTACTATGTTTTTGGTAATATATGAGGACAAATCTATTTAAATATAAAAGCCACAATCTTTCCAAAATATCATGTTATCTTCCATTTTTCCCTCAAAAAGCATTTATAATTCAACCTATAGTTTATAAAATCTTGTCATAAAGTCATTGCAGTTGACTGCTGTAAGAAATCTAAGAGACAGTATTAATATATCACTTTACAAATGACAAAAATAAGGTTACTTAAGAAAGCAGATTTGCTCATACAGGCAGTATGTGGGAGAGAAATGCAAAATTAGGTTATCTTAATAATTTTTCTGATGGTTTCCACCAAGTGATTTATATTGATAGGCAGCTCTCAAGTACTAACTTTTCTGGAAGAGTGCACATTTTTAGCAAGTAGCTAATGGTCATGGTATAACAGTCCAATAGAGAAGTGTGAAGCAGCACTCAGTGGGAGCTAGCATGTGAGAAAGACAATTCCTGGAATCACACCTAATAGGTCACACAGCCTACTTCTTACCTAACTTCTGTGTTAATTAGCCCTAAGATACCAAGTTTAAGATGAATCACCTTGACAAGAATACAAAACTGCTTCTGTTGATATTGGAGTAAACAAATTATGGAACTGTACTGGAATTCCAAGTCAACTCTGAAGTTAAAGGTAGAAAACTACAAAGTACTGGGGCACAGGTGGAATTTCCTACCTTGTTTTGTTTAAAGATTTCCACATCTAGATCTCTGAGTATGGTTATAAAAATTGTTTTCTTCTATCACATGGATGTCACAACCAGAATGAGGGACTCATGAGAAGTTCCAAGGTCCATTTTTCCAAAATCAAGACACTGTTTTGCATATGACTTGATGTAATATAATCAAACAACTGCCGTATTTCTGTGGTAGTATTTGAAAGACAGCGGCAACCATGGCATATTTCACGAAAATAGAATGTAATGTTCACATAGAAGAAAGACTGTGGTAATGAGGGAACTCCAACCTCTGGAAATCTACTGAAAATCTCATTTATCAGAGCATTTCAACTCATATTGTTGGCACATTCATCTCTAAGAACGAGAGAATAGGGATATTGCTAATCTATGTCTAATTCATGTCAATGAGAATAAATACCATGAATGATGAGAGACAGCTATTATGCCAATGCTATGGACAAAATATGTATACCCCTACACCCAATAATTCATATATTGAAGGCCAAATCCCCAATATAATAGTATTTAGAGTTGGAGCCTATGGGAGGTAATTAAGTCATGAGGGTAGAACCTTCATGAATGGGATTAAAACCTTTATGAAAGACTTTAGAAAGACGGTTGCTCTCTGCTCTCTAGAAGATGAAGACGCAAGGGAAGATAGCCATGTACAAATCAGGAAGCATGCCCTCATCAGGCACTGAATTGGCTGGCACCTTGATCTTGGACATTCCAGACTCCAGAACTGTGAGAAATAAGTTTATTTTATTTAAGCCACCCAGTATATGTACTTTGTTATAGCAGGCCAAACTGACTAAGACAGCTACCTAGAAGTTCTCAGTAGCAAAATGCAAAATAACATAAGACTAAAAATTAACAGATGTAATTAAGACATAGTTCTTGTGTGCTTTATTAAAGAGAGAGAATTAAAAAATCCTAAAGACAATCTCATGACTATCATCATCATTTGATGAATATCTAGCTTGTACAAGAGACTTTTAAAATATTAATTCAAACAGAAATACTAAAAAGAACTGAAAGATATGTTCTTTTCCTCATTTTGCAGAGAAGGAATCTGAGACTCACAGAGATCATGGGGCATTTCCAGGTTTATATATGTCAGAGCTGGGAATTGGACCCCGACTCATACTGAAAGCCCTGATATTTGTACTACCACAGTAAATGAGCTTCTTAAATGGAAGATTGACTAAGAGGGATATTAAAAGCACTAAAGAATGAAAGTTGCCCTATATAGTAGCAAATTATCCTAGGAAAGATGAAAAAAATAGCCAAAGTACACATCAAATATCGTGGCATCCCTGAAAATTGTAAGATGGATTTTATCGATGGAGGAAGTGCAGATAAAGAATGCCAGGAGCCTGGATTAAAACCAGAATGAATGGAAATTTCTGAAATATTACAAAAACAATTTATGAAAGTTTTGTTCATTCGCTTTTGTTTGTTTTGTTTTGATTAATAGTAAGAAGTAGAGGAAGTGATAAGCCTATTGTTTGGAGAAATAGCAATGTAGCATAAATAGAATAAAGTGAGAAGTCAGAATGATTGAACTCCAATCTTCTTTTAATCTTCTCTTGCAAGAAGAATATACTGAAAGTTCAAAAGAGTAGAAATATATGATAAACAGTAAATTTAAATTCAAGGTAATTTGGATATTATAAGATAGTTCCAACTTGTTTTTAGTATGCAGTTTCAGACAAAGGTTTGCCAAGACTACTAAATGAATTTCAAGATGGGAAACTGAAAATACTATTTCTGTTTAGAGTGATAGGGAAAAAGTCAAATATGACAACATATTTTATTTCTAAGCTTATACAAATAGAAAGCAGTCAAAAACAGGGTATTTATTTTGGAGGAGGGAAGATAAAATTGGGACAAAAATAATTTTTCACAAATACCTACCTGAAGGACAGTTACATAGAAGACACCATGAATTTTAAATGAGTTTCTCAGGAGAGAAAAAGGGAAGAGATGGCATTTTTAGGAAGGAACGTTTTGTCAAACTATTTACTCATAAGAAAACTGGAAACGTTTACACACTTTGCAAAATGAGTCTGTATGTGTTTGGTGTGAATTTACACATTTTTACTTTGTATACTTCCAAGTTTTTCCTCTATAAACAAAAAATGAGGATGGTAGCTTTTTGTGATAGAATAATCAGGAAAGGTATGATTAATAAGCAGCATTTAATTAGATATTTGATGCAATGTAGCAGCATTGAGAGGGGGCCGAAAGACCCTGATGTTGGACCGGTTTGACTGGTTTGAGGAATAGCAAGGAGGCCAATACGGATAGAGTGGCGTTGCTGAGGAGAGTGTGAAACAATGAGGAGAGAAGGTAATAGATGACTATGCCATGGCTGTAATGCATTAACTTTCACTTTGAGATTAGAAGCCATTGAAAGTATTTGAAGAGAGAAGTGGCTTGAACCAAGAGATTCCCTCCCCCCCCGCAGCTCTATTGCAGTATAACTTATAAATAAAAGTTGCACGTATTTAAGGTATAACTTGATGTTTTGATATACATATGCATTGTGAAATAATCACCACAATCAGTTCACTCAGGATGCTGCACTGAGAGTAGTCAGAAGTAAAAACAAATAATTTATTTAGAAGACTACCATTTAGAAGACTACTTTTACGAGATTATGATGAATGATTTGGACCAAGAAGAAAGCATTGGAGATATGGAAAAGCAGTAGTATTTTGGATCTTTCACTAAGAATCAACAAGAGTTACTTAGGGGAAAAAAAGAATGGAAGCTGTAAGATAAAGAGAGGAATAAAAGCATGCCTGCTAGATTTTGGTCTAAACAATGGGGAAGTTGGATTTGCATTTCCAAGGGGAAAAAAATGCAGGAGAAACAAATTTGAGAGTCAAAAAAAAATCATGTTACGTCAAGAACATAACATGGTATTACATTGGAGAGGTCTATTAAAAGTATGGATAGTTTTGGCAGTTAATAATTTGATTCATAAATTCAAGAAAGAGGTCTAGAAAGGGGATGCTGTTTGGAAAGTATTGGGGAATATGTGGTACTTAAATCAGTGGGACTACATGAAATCATACAAGAGTGAGTGTAAATAGAGAAGAGACCCAAAGGCTGAGCCTTCGCATGCCAGTGTATATAGATTAGGAGATAAAGAAAAGTGAGTAACAAATGAGCAAGAAGGGAAATCAGGATAGTGTGGTAACTTTCAGAAGCTACCTGAAAAATGAGTGATCACTGCTGATAGGTCAAACCAGATAAAGACTGAGAATTGACTAGTAGATATGAAAACATAGTTGTCATTAGTAATCTTGGTAATATATACTTAAGTGGAGGATTAAAGCAGTAGTATTATTGGGGCAACTTGAACTGAGAATGAAAATCTAGCATCTCGCATCAATGAAGATAGACAAATCATGAAAAGCAAATCATGTTGCTATAAAAAAGAGAGATGGTATAGCAAATTGAAAGAGATGCAGAATCAGTTTTATTGTATTGTTTGTTTATTATTTCATTCGTTAAATTAAATACTTATTTAGGAAATGCACAAAGTTTGCATGCTGATTGGTGTGGTTCAGTAGAAGGGAAAAGGGAGGATTGGAGCAATGTCCTCATTAGGTGAGTGGGGAGAGGGTTTCATGAACCCTTAGAAAAGGTTACCCTTAGAAAGATTAATGAATAGTGTTTCCATAGTTGAAGAGGCGAAGATGTAAATGCAGGTGAGGTAGCTATCGCTAAAGGCCACTTTATTTTCTCCATAAAAACATCAAGCAGGATCAGTTTCTAAGTGTTGTATTTTGATACCTGCTGTCCCACTTGTCACATGACTAAGTAGTGACCCCGTCATCCATCTTCCTAAACTGTTCTCTCTTCAAATGAGGGCAAGGGCCTGTGACATTAATTTTATGCTATGTGAGGGTGTTCTGATGATTACAGATGCACACAAAGAGCAGGGTACATCAAAAAGCAATATGTTCCTGTCGTAATCCAAACAATGAGGTCTTAGCACAGAACTATTCAAGATCAATGGAACTGAAATCATAGTTTACAAATGAGAACTGGGTACATGTAAAAATTCAGTATGTAGGTGATGAAGGCAGAATTTCAAATTGGAGGGAAAAGAATGTGATGGTTTTAAAATACGGTTTATGAGACTCACTTGGAATCAAAAAGGCAAAATTAAATACTTAAATTATTTTTCATCCCCACCAAAAAAATCAAGATTGAGTAAAGGCATATGAAGAAAAAGAAAAGAAAAAAAATTGTCTGAAGAAAATATAGCTTACTTATATAATGCAATATGGAAAATACTTTAATTTTTTTATTATTTTACGAAATCAATGCCATATGCACTTTTTTAAAAAAAATCTAACACCAAAATTAGGAGACCACCATGTTACCTCTTTCTTCTGGTCTATAC
Source organism: Rhinolophus hipposideros (assembly GCF_964194185.1). Classification (NCBI taxonomy): domain Eukaryota; kingdom Metazoa; phylum Chordata; class Mammalia; order Chiroptera; family Rhinolophidae; genus Rhinolophus; species Rhinolophus hipposideros. Next base: position 17,737,239 of record NC_138058.1, on the reverse strand, counting down.
CTGCATTTCTGTAAAGAACGTACATATGTTGCTACTTCTTACATTATCCAATACAGATACTTAGTTATTTGCTTTCTTTTACAATAAAATGTACAGATCTCTTATATCTACTTTAGAATACTATCACCCCTCCCCCAATCCTCATAATGTCATTATGATTGTTTTTCCTCCTTCATGTGATACATTGTCTTGAAAACCTTCTTGGAAGAACCAAATATTTAAGTAGACTTTGTTGATTGTGGACATCATGCAGAGAGTCCCATGTTAAAATTAGCTTTTCATTAAGGAACCCCTGAATATTTGCATTACAAGGTGTTTTTCTGGAGCAATTAAATTTTCCACAGCAGAATCTTCCAATTGCCTTCCTGGGGATTTGGCATGCATGGTTGCCGGAGTTCTAAAGGCAGAAAATGGGGCAGAAGCTTGGGAGTAGTCATCATTTAGATTCTCACTCACCCACCACATTTCTTACAGCTTTAAGGTCACCTTTGGTAATTGATGGGATTGAGGCTCCTGAATTCAGACAATTTCTAGTTCAGGTTCTCTAGAAAATAAACATTTATTCCTCCTGATTTGAGGGGAGGGGAGTGGTTAAGGCTAAAGGTGTATTCTTGTTTGGGACCCTTTTCTTACCACTGTCCCATCTCCATTTGACTTGCCTTCCTGCCCTTTGAAGCCCCATGCCACAACCTCCTTCCCTTCTCCTTAGTCCAAAATAACATATAAACCTCAACCCCAGTTTGTCTTTGGGTCCCATATTCTCATGACACCCCTGGAAGGACATCAGCGATACATTTTGGACATTTCTCTTGTTGCTCTTTCTTTATTAATTGGATTATTAGCCCAGCCAGAAGAACTTAGAAAGGTGAGGGAAATATTATTTTTTTGTGCCCCCACAGTTTTGGTGAGCCATCCAGGAAAAATTACTGTCTGGATCACTTCTAGCTTCCCGAACTACTACAGCTAAAATATTGTGGACATCTGACCAGAGCTGGCAGAGGTAAGCATTTATTTTTTTACCTCCCTGATCTGACTGCTGGGTTCCATGGCAGTTAGAAGTGTTGAGAGTCCTTTTTCTCTCATTTAAATTTAGATAGGCATGAGAGAATGTTTGTGAAACTAGTTTCTTGGGCAACAATGACACTGGTAAAGATGTTGATCCCATACTACATAGAGATGGTCTGTTACCTCTGCTAGCTGCAGCATGGCTCCCAATAGGCTGTGTGGAGCCAGGCTTAGGGAATCTTAAACCTTATTCTGTTCAAAGGGTGGAAAATATGTGATTCCATGTGTTTTGGAACAGCTATTTCAACACAGAGCCCCTCATCTTTCTTAGGCTAACTCATCTTTCTTAGGCTAACTCTAGGAATGAACTTTCGGATCTGTGAGGCCAGCATCCTTTGTATTCTCTGTGGAAGACTCTTGCTTCCTTGGTTAGGCCATAAAAGGCGCATTGGCTTGAAAGTATTAAAATCTTACTGTCGCTTGCCAGACAATGGATCCTTTGAGTTGGAAAATTTTCTAAGTTCGATAATTTTTGCAGCACTCTCATTGTGAGCAGGTATTTTACTGGTACCTAAAGAAAGACTACATTTTGAGAAATAATTACAAATAAACATAATTACTATTCTTAAGCCTTTTAAATGTGCTGTCTCACTTTCCTCTGATGGGTCTTGCAAATGCTAATAAAAACATTCGGTTAATTAACAAGAGAATGGGAGGAAGGGAAGGAAAAATCAAGAGACTCTTCCCAACAAGGAGGACATTTACAAAAAAAAAATGGGAGATGGGATATAAGGTAAAATATATTGATATGGATGGAACAAAAGAGAAACAGGAAAGGGAAGAATCACAGGACTCAGTCCAATAAGGTAGAAATCTTTAGATGGTTATTAATAAGTGGGATAAATAAAGTAGACATCAATGGGTTAAAACAAAGGTTGTAATACAGCACTACCTACCTGGTTAGGCGAGCCAAAGAGATGCTATGCTGATCTGCCAACATTAAAGGGCCCCAAACATTTTCTTTGTTTACCCCGGTTTGGAGTAATATAAAAGGCTGGAAGGCAGAGATTACAATGAAAACCCTGACAAGATATTTTTAAATGATTTGTTTTCTTTATGATCAGTCATTTGGCAAAATTGTAAGCAGATTTTTCAAAGTCTGATAGGAATTATTTTAAGCCTTCTGAACAACTCCTAGGCCTTCCTACAGAATAATCAGGAGACTAAGCAAACAAAAGAGGTGAAATGGGAAAGGAGAGCTTTTTAAAAATATAGGTGGCTGAAGTCTTTCATGCCTAGCCCCTTCACCCCCAATGCCAGCCTCCTTAAAGTTTGTCAAGGGCAAATGAAAACTCTTGTGACTTCTCTGCAATTATTAGTAATTCTGTTTGTGTTTTGATCTTTGCTTGTGTTTGTCTGTATGCATAATATGTTATTTTCTACGTCCAGATGGTATTGTTAATTTATAAAAGAGCACTGTTTAATTGGCTTATAGGTATTAAGCACTTAGAAAAAATACTCAAAAATATAATGGAAACTAACTCAAAGTCTTTTCAGGATAACACAGTCTGGTAAAATATTTGATGTTAAGGCTGGTTTGAATTTGGTTTGGTTAAATAGGCATGTCTGTAGAGTTATCAATAGTAAATATAATATTTTAATTTTACCTGGGTATATAAAAATAAATTCATGTTATCTCTGTTGCAAAATCTGTCAGCAGGAAAATAGATTGGAATAATAATTGACTTTTGAAGTATCATGAAGTTTTCATTGGCAGTCTAAACATAATTGATAAGGATTAATAAACTAAATAAATTAAAAAGGAATAAAAGATTTTTACGTGAAACCTTTTAGTAATAAGTGCATGGTATATGTGCTTAAAAATAATTTCCAGAAATGTTTTGGTAACTTGAAACTTCAGAGTTTTTTACTTTCAGATAAATGATGAATTAAGTTAATTTTTTAAAATATCTAGATCATTTCCAGATTAGTTATTTAACTTAAGTGTACCTACCTTTAGCTTCTTACTATGGAGAAACTAAGATAAATTTCAATCTGTTAATAAATATTGTTAATGTGTTGTTGAGGAAGCATGTTTCTAAAAAATTTTAAAATGTATTTGCCAGTAAAAGACCCTATATTTCTAAAGGTTATTAAATGTATTTATGAGTTTACTTATCTATAGAATGTTGATATGACTACTCATAATTGCTTCCATTGTAGTTTGCATTAAAAATGAAGGTTTTCAAGTTTAAATATTTCATATTTTATTAAATTTATTGTGGTGACAATGGTTAGTAAAGTTACACAGGTTTCAAGTGTACAATTCTGTAATGCATCATCTATATATCACATTTTGTGTTCACTACCCAGAGTCAGTTTTCCTTTCATCACTATATACTTGATCCCATTTACTCTCTTCTACCACCCCAAAATTTAAATATTAAAATATATTATCAAGATGACTGTAAATAATAAAGGAAACAACTTTGAATACAAATAATTAATATATGATTTTGGTAATAGAAGGTATAAGGTACAGAGATACATTTCTGAAGGAATTGAAAAAACATAGCTTGTCCTGAAAAAAACAAGTTTGGTTATTGCTGAATAAGTAAGAGAACAAGAGACAAAATAAATTGTACAAGGAGACTTGTTGAAAGTTTGTGAAAAGGAATCTTGAGAAAGGACATTTTATGTGTGTTTAAGCTGAGTAAGATTGGAATAAATTTAATGAAGTAAGTGAATTTAAATATCAAAAGTAAATTGATGAAGAATTATCGTTTTGTTCTGTTTCTGTTAAAAGGGCAAAGTTTTTCTGTACTGTTGGTTGTTTCCTGATGTGATATTGTGAACAGGTTTTCTTTTGCCTAGAACGTGAAGATTATTTTACTAAAACAATTTCTTGTATTTCATGTTGTCTTAATCAGGTACTTAATTACTTTAGAAAACTGAATCTTCTCCATGATAAAAGTTTAGTTTTGTTAACCATTATGTAACCTTCCATATTTGTCTTTGAATTATTTGTTGTCACTTGAGTTAAATGACTAATTAAGTGTTGCTTTATTAAGTATTGTTTCACAGTGATCTGTGATCTTTTTGGTCAAATGGCCAAACCTTTTTATGTGTTTGACAAATTTTCCCAAATCAGATTTTAAATGAAGTCTTATTGATCTAAGATTAACTTTGGGTTATTCCCGAAAGCACTGGCCTACCTCAAAAGATTTGTTCTCCTTCCTCATAAAAGAGAAATTTTAAATTAATTAGGCTTATTTTGTACGTTAAATTTCATGGGAAACATTCTAAAATAAGTGATGACAGAATTCTAGAGTATATTATATGGGTAAATATTATTAATATAAGTATTCCAAAATTGCATAACATTTCTAAAATTCTAATATAATGTTGTCACTTGTAATTCTATTTATTTTCTTAAAATGTGTTTACAGAGAAAAACAAATTTCTTTCAATTACATCGTAATCAGATCTTTTAACCATGGGCATTTTTAAGTTTCTTGTCACTTACAGACAGTTATTGTTTTACTCTGATGATTTTGAAAATATGTTTCATCTTCAGAAAGATCCATGGAGGGACTCTCAGTTATTCTAAAATACAAGAGTCTGAGCATACAGGATACTGATTTGCCAAACTCTGTGGAAAAAACTGGATTTATAAAAATGTTAACAATTGATCAAATAAACAAGAATTAATTACCTGGGACTAAATAAACTGAGGATGTTTATAATTTTATGACTTTTATTTGAAATATTGCTGATTTATTTTTTTTTACAGATACAAGAAAACTTATTTCTCTTAAAAGGCCTATGACTTAGAGCAATTTGCTAAGTTACCCCTTTATAAACAGAAATTGAAACATTTATCTTTTTCTTTGTACCTGATCCCACCAGAGTTTGGAAACTCTTAGTGAGTGAGTATTCTCATTTTCACAGCATATGGTTATTTGCGTAAGTTCAACACGAATCTGTTCTCTTTGTAACTGGCCAAAATTTGAAACTGGTAATATTACCAAGGCTTGGACTAGAATGTCATGTTTGAGAGAGACATACGTAGACTCAGATATGACCGGATAGTCAGCCTTAAGGAATTAGATTGATTTATGAAAGCCAATAACAAGCCCCTTGGGAAAACAGCCCTGTAACTTGCTTATAAGGCTCAGAGCAGTCTTTCCAGGTATGTAATGAAGGTCACTCCCTGACAGATGCAGAGAACCTCAGGATAATTTGCAGATCTTGGGAAGAGAGGAATTAACCCAAATTTAAAGGTTCTTCAGGCAAAGTTTGATGACAAGTATGTGTGTTGACCTCTTAGCCTCGAGAGGCTATTAAATTCAGTCTGGAGAATCCTTTTAAAAATTCCAGCAAAGCACAGTTAAAAGAGCCTGTAGAATAATTGGTATTCTTGTTGTATTTATACAAATAACAGGCCAAGTTTATTGAAACTAGACTTATTCTGCAAATAAATTTGTCTTAGTTTGGCTATCTTTGTTAAAAATGAGGAGGATTTTAGAGAGAAAAAATGTGTTTCAATAGAAACTATAATACACACTTGTAGATGTTAGATTCTAGTTAATTGATTTTCTTTGAGGTTTTGTTTTCCACCTGTAAACTGGACTTGATCCTGAATTCTTCCAGTTTCTTCAAATATTTGGCTTCAATTCTCCAAACTGATGTTTCAGATTATGTCCGGTCCTTGACTTGGAATCACTGAGAACTCCAACTGCCCTTTCCCTGAGCTTTGTGAACTGCAGATAAACAACTTGATATAAACTTCAGAGAAATCACCACAAAAGCTCATGTTTAGACAATCTCCGTGATTGATATGGTGTGCACCACACATACACACACACACACACAATTTGCCTGAATACTTGATGAGATCATCAGATACATTCAAACTGGAAATCAGAAAAATCTATCAGATTGTCACTGCTGCCTTCACTCCTGGAAAAGAAGTTTTGAGCTAGATATCTAGAAATATCCTCAACTGCCTACCTTCAGAAGTCAGAAACTGGGATTATAGTTGGCTCCAATAATTAACCTTTGTTTCTATGGACATGGTTCTTATTAGATACCTGATTGCTTGCTTACACAATATAGGCCTTGCTGTGGGGGCTCATCTGTATCACTACCTCCTAAAAGAACACACAACTATTTAACTGAACTAATTTATCTCAAGACTGAGACTGATTTAATAAACTATGAAACAATCGTTCAGCCCAACTGCTGAAATGTGAAATTTCTAGGGAAGTATCAGAGGAGGGACTGAAGGGAAGCAGAGTTTGTCACCCCAAAATATGCCTTTTGGGATAGTGATTTTAAGGTTATTATTAAGAAACAGAACACTCAGGAAAAACCTTTCGTCTCCCTCCTAACTGCTTAAAAGGAATTTAGATAGACGACCTGCTCCAGGAAGGGAGCTATTGATATTATCACAGAGAATGGTGGTTTAACATAAGCTAGGATGTAACAGAGAGGGAGGAACCAAGCAAGGCCCTTTGATTAAAGTCCTCTCTGTGTCGCATTTTTAAAGAAGGCCCAGCAAACATTTATTTAGCAAACATTTGCTGTTCCATCTCCATGCCTTTCCTTTGAAGCCCCAACCCACAACCTCCTCCCCTTTCCCTTAGTTCAAAATGAAATATAAACTGCCCAGCATGTCTCTGGACCGCATATTCTCATGGCACCCCTGGATGGACATCAGGGATACATTTTGGACATTTGTTAATCCGTCTTTATTAATTGGATTATTAGCTCAGCCAGATGAATTTAGAAGGTGGAAGGAAAACTGTTTTTTGTGCCCCCATTCATCAAAAATTAAAACTGTTTATAAATTTTGGAAATTAAATAATAAAATAAAAATTAAAGACACATGTAAGGAGGAATATTGTAACTTACATGACAGAAAAAGTATATGAACACTGATTATATGCACAACACTTTGGAAATAATAATGAAAACATGAGTAATCTAACAGAAAGAAATAGTCAAAATGTATGAGTAGGATGTTCACAGAAGTAAAAAAACACACAAAAAAACTGCAAAATTGTCAGATAATTAAAGAGAGGCACAACTGTAGAATTTCACACTTATCCAACTATCATATTTGCTAAGATGAAATGTTTGATAATCTCTATTATAAATTAGTTTGGGGAAATAGCTATTCTCATATGCCACTGGTAGAGTGTAAATTGGCTTAACATATATGGAGAGTTAAATGATAACATCGATCAAAATATAAAATGCCCAAACATTTTAATGCAACAACTCCATTTCTATAAAATATCCTTCAGATTTTTACATAAAGGCAAGAAAAATTGCATGGAGAAAGTTATTAGTTGCAACATTTTGGTAGTAACAAAATAAGAAGTGCCTAAATACTAAAAAGAATGCTTATAAATGTAATTTATCCCCACAGTGTAATAATCAGTCATTAAAAAAAAAAAAAAGAGGAAGATCTGTACATATACTAATATAGGAAATTTCCAGGACATTAAGAGATGTCAAAGTCATACTATATATGGTATGCACTGACTTGTCAAGCAAAATAATATGTGTTTATATATACATGAATATACATTTGAAATTACTGGATGATACATAAAAATTGTTATAAACTGTTGAAGAATAGAACTGGATAATGAGAGCTATAGCAGTAAATTTTCTTTTCACTTTATGTCCTTTTACACATTTTAATAACATTATTTAGTAGAAAATATATTTAGTAAGTTATGTTTTAAAAACTATTATTTAAATAATGGGGGAAGTAGTTGTAATATTTTGCTAACATAAATTTTGCAAATGCTATAATCATGAACCCATTATTTTTAAAATTATGTTTCTAGATGAATGTGGTAAAAAAGTTGGTGAATATGTGTGTAAGTATAGAGAGAACCATAGAGAAAACATTTTATTCATTGTATTTGTATTTCCTTAAGGTATTTCATTTGTTATATAAAGCAGTAAGACAACAAAAGAAAATAAAACTGATTTAAAAATAAAAAGGGAAGGGAAGAAGGGAGGTGGAGGGAGAAAGCAGGGAGCACTTTTTCTTCTGCCAGTAAAACTAAATAAGAAGCCCTGGGGTGGCCAGTTAGCTCAGTTGGTTAGAGCATGGTGCTAACAACACCAAGGTTGCCGGTTTCATCCCCGCATGGGCCATTGTGAGCTGCGCCCTCCTTTAAAAAAAAAAAAAAGAAAGAAAAAAAGAAAAGAAAAGAAAAGAAAAGAAAATTCCCTGGCACTGGAGTAGGGAGCTGAGGTAAATAACCTCTAAAATAGGATTCTACTCTAAATTGCAATGTTTGATTTCTGGAATTATTGTGTCCTGTCACAGACCCTCCCACCCCTGGGATCCATACCACATACATGTGGTATGGCAGGCACAGAACCCCAAAGCTACCTCCACTGACAGCATCTGGGGTGCTCCCTCAGGACCACTGGTCCTGGGTAGCAAGGCACCGTTCAGCTTTGCACTCTTCTGCCTTTGTTCATTGTTGCTCTAGTCTGGAATTCTTTCTCTCTGTCTTCCACCAGCTTCCACACTACCCTGCCTCTCTCGTGAGACCCTTTCCCCCACTTCCAAACCCTGCTGAGCTGTCACTTTTGATAAGGCCCTCTCTTGCATTAGCCCACTTCTCATGACTAGGTAGAAAGTTAACTCTCTCTTGACTACTTCCTGAAATGGAAACATGCATTTCAAATGTGTGTTGACATGTACATTTTTTTCTAGAAGGCTATAATCTTCCTGAAATAATAGCAGTCTACATTTATTCATCATTATGACCATTTTTTTTAGCACACTATCAGGTAAAAAGCACGTCTTTTTTATTATTTTTTTAATATTTAAATACAAATTATTAAATATTAGCACATTGAATAGAATAGCATTTAATGATTTAATGATTATTTAGCATCCCATACAAATAACATTACCTAAAATTTTATTTTTATTTACACACACACACACACACACACACCTTATTTTCCAGCTTATTAGCTTGTTTTCATGTTCTTCCCTGTAAATAAAAGAATCTCAATTAGGAATTTAATATGAACCAGTAGGACAATGTTGACTAATGATATATCTTGAAAAATCTAGGTTTATATAATTAACAATTTTTGGTACTATCATTTTTATTCCTTCAGCCAATTTTAACTAGCATGCTGGAACTATTTCTGATCATTTGCCTTTACTGTGTAATGGTGTCTCTTAAAATGCTTCAGATACTATCTGAAATTAAATGTGAGATATTAAATATCCTTCTGGGAGATGAAAGCGTTTTACTTAATTTCTGTGCTATCATACTAGGAAAATCCTTAACACGTCTGACAAAGATGCATCCACAAAATATACTAATGAAGGGATAATTTTTTTTTATTATAGGCAGTATGAAAAATACACACAAATCAGGCCAAATTAGAATGCATAGAGGGAAGTGTAGAGGATTGGGAAGATATGCTAGATAAAGAACCAGTAAATACTGCCTGGATTCGTATACCTCCCACCTTGAAAGTAGAAGGTGAAGATAAGAAACAATTTTCCCCAGGCACCAGCAGTGAAAAAAGTGAAGAAAGGAATTATCTTCCAATTAAAGGCTAAAAGGAGATGCCATATATATATACATATTACATATATATGTAATAATTATTACCTACATCTCTCTCTATATATATATGTAGGTAATAATTAGTCTTATTATATTACTCTCTCTATATATATAGGTAATAATTACTCTTCAATTGTGTATATATATATATAAATTGATTTTTTATTAAGGAAGGAATTTAGCTCCCCAAACAGTGATTTGCCTGAAAATAAAGGGTTTCAGGATGTTTTGATCATTTGTCTGGATCTCTTCAAAAGCAGATTGATAACAGTGAGACATTTCTAACAGGCTGAAACATGAAAGATGGCATCAAAGACTGTCTTCAATAACTCTTGTATGGATCTTAATGCAAATGACAAATCATTTCCCCCTCAAAGCTTCAGTAAAATTATCCTAAATTGGTAAACACAAATAAACAAATCCTAGTTTGGTTCAAAAAGTTGAATTTACTCACCAACAAATTTTCTCATTACAAAACAACAGACAAAAAAGTTCAGTTATTTTTATTTTTTTCTTATTTAAATATCTGTTCCTCCCTTGTAGTAATTATCATCTAATAGATTGTTTAATAATTATGGTTGTTTATATTATATCTCTAATATCTCTCTGGAGATATTGTAGAATTCCTGAGGATAGGTAATAATTACTTTTCTATAGTTGAGATACACTACGGCTATTTTATGAGCATTTAGATGGGAATGTTTAGACTCTGCTTGAGCCAAGAGGTGTGGCAAAGGAATGGCTAACAAATTAAGATAAATGCCAATGTACATACAGGCCATTCTTGTCCAAAACATGCACAAATCTTAATTACCACAGTTTAGTTAAAACCAGTCTCCTAACATCACAGTTCAAATTTCAATTACCAAGGTATAGTAAATGCAAGTAATTGCATAACGTGCAATGTTTTCTGCTACCTTTTTAATCCACAAATCGTAAAGAACAGATAAGCATCATGTTCAAAGACCAATCCTATAATTTCTTTCAGAGGATGCTGGTTATAGGGCATTGGATATGTGTTACTCAGTTCATGCACAGACAGCAAAGCATATCATAGTTATGTTGTGTTATTATCTCCTGGTTATAAAACTATGTGCCATTTTATTAAAAATGGATAATCAAAAGAAGGAATAGGCCAACAAAATTGAAAATGTAGCAAAGAAGTGAAGAGTGACAACATTGTAAGTGAAATTCAAATTGAACAGGGATGCCGTTATGGGAGAAATAGCTAACCATGGAAATGGTGCCATTTCCATGACATTGCTGCCATTGAAGAGACTTTAGATATGCGGCTGGAGGAACTGAATGAAGGTGACCTTATCAACATAAATGACATGGTTGTGATAAAAATGATGAAGATGTCCCAGAAGAAATGACATCGGCAAGAAAGCCTTCACATTAAAGAACTCTTGGATATATTTCATGACATTAAAAGCACAAATATAAAATATTGGAAGCTGATCCAAAGTTAGAAAGGAGTATGATAGTTCACCAGGACATAGAAAAGATGCTCAGTCCATCAGATATTATGCAATGAGAAGAAGGCACTCATTGTTCAAACTATTCTTGATATATATATGTGTATATATATATGTATATATATATACATATATACATACACATACATATATATACATATATATACACATATATATTTTTTGCCAGAATTCAAACATTATTTTTCATTATTTCTCATGTTTTAAATTACAGAGTACTAGATAAATAGTAGTTTTACTATTTTCTTTTTAAATTTCCCTGTATAATTATAACTGTCAGTAAGAGAGTTTTTAATGTTTTGGTAAACATTTTTAAAGGTCGTGGAACAATTGTAGTTTCTCCCACTGATTGTGATCACTTGGCCCAGTTTCATTTGCATAGGCATTTTTATGACCTGGCAGTACTGTAGAAGTGAAAATTGCCTGTACATATTGTTATCATCATCACTCTTTAAAAACAATTATATGCGGGGAAAAAAGCCTATACCATAACAATTAAACAGAAAGTGTCAATAATATTTTAATTTTTGTAAGATTGAGAAAATGTAGGCTTTTATACTTTAAAGTGAGATTTGTGATCACGAAAGACAACTACATCCTTCAGATGTAGTTGAAAATTCTTTTCTGTCAAGAAAATTCTTTAGATATTCCATTTCAGAGGAAAATAAAATTTTATTATTTATATTCATGTTACGTATGTAGTGTATTGCTACAAATTTAATTCAGAAACCTATTGTGATTTTGTTGTTGTTTTAAGTCCCCATTATAAACTATTTTTTTCAATCTACTACAACACTTCCTAGTAGACATATGGTAAAAAACGTCATGGCTTGAAATATCCAGACGTTCCTTGATCTCTCGATGTCCCCCTATCCCAATACAATTCCTCATTGCCTCCAGTGTTGTCTGCACCTCCTCCCCAACCAACATCTGTAGATCAGATCCATGTTCAGCAGGACAAGATTGCAATAGAAGCTTCTCACCACAATGGTGCTGTATAACTTCTGCAGGAGCAGATCCATAGAAAATGGCTTCAAATGCATGAAGACGAGATGTCTCCTGAGGTTCAGTCTACCATTTTATATTTTGACAACAATGAATATATGTATATTCATTCCAAATGCATAGCCAGTGAAATAATTGGAGAGGATATCGAGTTTATGAAAATCAAATCATTAGGGGAAGAGTTCCAGTAGAAATGGGAAAAGAACATTTCAATTATATATGAAAGTGTCTAACTGAAGGCAAAAAATACATGAAAGTCAAAAATGAAAAAAGCTCCTTTCAATTTGAGGAGAGTGAAATGTGGAGATTAAGGGATGGTCATGGTCATAATTGGCCTTTTCGTTGAATATAACAACACCACCATCAATGGTAATAAGATCAGCAACAACAAATAACATTTACTAAGAACTTACCATGACTCTGATAATATTCTTAATAAGTGAGTGGCTTATTTAATGCTCTCAGTAACGGTTTGAAATAAAAACTATTATTAGTTCCCAGTTTTAGTAATCCAGTTTTAAAATGGAAACCAAACAGAGAGATTAAGTAAATTCCTCAAGGTCACACAGGTAGAAAATATTGCGGTGGGAATCAGAAGTCAAATTTTTCACTCCAGAACACATATTCAATAACCACTGCACGACTCTTCACATGCAGATTCAGGAATGGGGGCAAAATGCATGAAGTCTACTTTAGCTACCGTTTTATTCCAACTAGGGATGGTGAAGAAAGTATTGGAAAATAAGATGAGCATCTATATTTCGAATAAATGGGAGGGTAACAAGAGTAAAATTAACATTTAGGGTTGAAGAGTTGAGTCTTTTTTGCACAGGAGTGGCAAGTTTCACTCCTTTTGCTTGAGCATTTTAAAATATTTTTTTTATAGAATTCAATGTGTAAAGGCAGTTCTGCCAATTCATGTCATCATTACAGACTGAGAAGAGATACAATTTCCAGTAGAGTTTTAGTCATATTCTCAGTGGTAGAAATATGATCATAACATAAAAAGTTCTGAATAATCCGTAATCTTGCTCAGATCTTGGAGCTTGATATCTGTGTAACCAAATGTAGTAGAGATAATAGAGTACATTGCATGTGGCATTTGGTTCTGTCTTGGTCCAATCAAACACACAAATGATTGGATTGTATACTACCAAAATGCCTGCTTGAGATTCTATCCTAAATTTGACTAAAAAAAAAGCTCTATTGTTCAGCAAGTTTGAATTGATTGACAACCATTTGTACATCCCATTGACCCATTTTCTAGAATCCTGAAACTATGGAATTTCATAATAGGAAGTATTATGGAGTAAAGAGATTCTTCTACTTTCAAACACTGCTTTCATTCATGCTTGATTAGAAGACCAAACTGTGTAGACAATTTCATTTGTTAAATAGATGTCGGAGATTGATTTCATTTTGAAAAAAATCAGGCAAATTATTGACATTTGCATTGTTTAGAAATTACCACAGTTAACCTGCCCAGAAACCTAATAAAATGTCTTATTCGTGGGTAAATTGAACCAGCATATACAAAAGTCGTTTTCATGTTAAGTAAATGTGAAGGTCAATTGACAAATAGACACTGAAGGGAAAAGAATGTATTTTCTTTCTTCCTATGTCTTTGCTATATAAAAAGAAAAGCCTTGCATCTATCAAAGTTAGTTCATTCTGAAGCTTGAAATTGAGAGGAAACTATAATTCAAGAAACAGTAAAAGAACACCCTGTACTCTCCTTGAACTTCTCTGCCCCACTCTCTACATGTATCTTCATTCTGTCCTCAGTCTTTCGTGATTGCTTTTGTGAGGAATAATACGGGCTCCCTCTGGTGACTAATTTCACACCTAAACATTCCCATGACAGTTAATCCCTGCACTCTCTGGATCCTGTGCTTGTCTTATGCAGAAAAGTACATAAGGTTATAGATCTAAGGGGAAGATTTAAAAAATCAGTTTACCGTTAGTTTTCCATTGAATGCACAGAATATGTTTTCATCACTTACTTCATCACATTAAATTCCCCAACTGTGTGCTACATTTTTCTTTTCTTTTTATTGCAGCTGCCATTACTTAGAGTGAACATTTTCTAATTTTCAGGCAAAATGCTTCTTAAACAACATGAATGGATGTTTTATCAATGTGCTGTGCACATGGAAAATGGCATAGAGCCAGGGGAAATAAGAAATTGATGCCATAGATTAAGAAATTCTCCAGGTCCAGTCTGTCCAAGCTGGACAACTCTTCATTAGCTCCAAATAGAAAAGCTGAAGTCTTATATACCACATATCAGTGAAATCATATGGTTCTTGACTTTTTCTGACTTATTTCACTTAGCATCATAATCTCAAGAGCCATCCATGTTGTCGCAAATGGTACTATTTCATCTTTTCTTATGGCAGAATAGTATTCCATTATGTATATATACCACATCATTTTTATCCAGTCATCTGGTGAAGGACACTTTGGTTGTTTCCATGTCTTGACCACCATAAATAAAGCTGCAATGAACATTGGAGCACATATATCTTTACAGATAAATGTTTTCAGATGTGGCATATAAAACTGAAAACAACAAAAGAACAAGACAAACAAATGAAGAAACAAAACTCATTGACACGGACAATAGTTTAGTGGTTACCAGAGGGTAAGGGGGGAAAGGGGTGGTAGGTGAGGGTTAATGGGATCCAATATAGGTGATGGAACGAGAACTGACTCTGGGTGGTGAACCCACAATGGGATATAGGGATGATGTATCACAGAATTGTACACCTGAAATCTATGTAACTTTACTAACAATTATCACAATGCACTTTAATTTAAAAAAAAAAAAGTGACATCTCCTTCTCAGCATTATTTGGCAAAATTCAGGCTCCTTATTCAGTCCATCCTTCTATTCCTTTCTTTCTTTTTTCCTCTCTCATAATAAAATGTATTCTAAGGGAGATAAATAAAACTTTGAACCACATTCTGGTCCCATACTCATTCTTCTCTACTCAAAAGTAATCATTTTGAAGTCTGTATATTTTTCTTCCATTCAGCACTTATATTTTCAACACACATGTGCCTATAGAGAGTCTTGAAGCTGAATATTGTTTTCCAACTGAGTGTAATTTATCAATGTTAGTGTCATTGTGTATTTGTCTTCCTCCAACTGGTGTCTATCCACCTCAGTTTTTAGAGATTTGTACATGTTGACATGTGTAAATATAGGTTTTTTTTTAACCTCCCATCAACTATAATACTATAACACCGATTTTTTATCCAGACTATTGATAATTACCCTTTAGGTTTTCATATTTCAGTCAACCCAAGGATTCAGAGTGTCAGTGGGCCTTTTATTTGTGTACATATATGAGGGTTTCTGAGAAACACATACTGTGAAGTTGGATTCATGGGCCTCAATGGATGTACATCTTTAGTCACTAATACAAAATTGTTCATCAAAGTGATTGTTCCCACTTACTTTCCCACCTACTTCTTTACTCTATGAGAACATTTTGTCTAGTATGTAAAAATATGATATCGGTGTAATTTCTATCATTCTATGTAACACTTTTTATTGTCATTAAATTTACTGGGGTGGACACGGGTTAGTAAATTATATAGGTTTCAAGTGTACAATTCTATAAGGCATCTGTATTGCATTGTGTGTTGACCACTTAGAGTCAGTTTTCCTTCCATTACCACATATTTGACCCTCTTTACCCTCATCTACCATCCTCCCTCCCCAGTTACCCTCTGGTAACCACTAAGCTGTTGTCTGTGTCTATGAGTTTTGTTTGTTTTTCTTGTTCATTTGTTGCTTTTGGTTTTATATCTCACATATGAGTGACATCATATGATTCTTGACTTTTTTTCAGGCTTATTTTGCGTAACACGATAATCTCAAGATCCATCCATGTTGTCATTAATGACTATGTTTCATCCTTGCTTATGGCTGAGTAGTATTCCATTGTGTATATGTACCACATCTTCTTTATCCAGTCATCTATTCAAGGACACTTTGTTTCCATGTCTTGGCCACCATGAATGACGCTTCAGTAAACATAGGAGTATATATACCATTACGGGTAGATGTTTTCATATTTTGGGAATAGATACCCAGAAGAGGGATTGCTGTGTCATATGATCATTCTAGTCTTAATTTTTTTGAGGAACCTTCATACTGTTTTCCATAGTGGCTGTACCAATTTACATGTAGCACTGAGTAAATCTTAGCATGTGCAAATTTAAAAAAATATATTTCGTAGGTGAGGGGATCCAAGGATGGAATGCAGAATGTGACAAATAATCTAAATATATTGAAAATATGTTCATCAATGTCAAGAGGGCAGGATAATGTGTTGACTTAAGCAACTTTGGAGATGAGTGGATTCTGAAAGACAAAGAGCAAATGGAATTCTACAAAGCTCTGCACACTAGTTGACAAAGATTTTTATTAGTTTGTTTCCATAGAGATAACAGGCTAAAAATTTTGAAACCATTACATCTGTATACTGTAATTGAACAATCAAGCAAATGGATGACAGATGGTTCAAACCAGTAATCAGACTTTTGGACTGGGAGCCTATAGATAAGCCAGGGAAGTAAGATAGAGTGATGGGTATACACAAGGGTTAGAGTAGGAGACATTGGTAAGAACTCATTTTTAGCTTAATAGTCATGTAGATGGTTATATATAGAAATATATAGATAGATAGATAGATAGATAGATAGATATAGATGATATAGATATAGATATAGATATCTGTAAGTACATGGGTTAACATATACACATATATCTCTTTGCTCAGTGAGCTGAGAGAGTGTGGAACCAACGACACTCCAGTAGCAGTGAGCACACCTAGTGCCTTGCTATTGGTTTCTAATACTATTCTCTAATTAAAACCAAACCAAACAAAACAAAACAAGATTACTTAGAGAAGTAACTTATTCTAGGACTTGGGAAATAATATACAAGATTAGCCTGGAACATCTTATAATTCCAAAAAGCAAAAGTGCTGAAAACAAACAAACAAACAAAAACAACAATGATGGGAATATGTCCAATGGGTATAGAAGACAAATGAAAGTGCTGCAATGACCAAAGCTGGGGCAATTTGAACAAAAAATAAAAGTAAAATTGTATTGGATTTTAACCTAAAGTGTAAAATAAATATCCATGAGTCTATACTGATGTATATAAATGCTTGGATAAATAATAAATTGGGGAGAGTAGATAAATATTCCTTTTAGAACTCCAGGTAATTTTTTTTAGATACTTGACCTTCAAGTTGAATATAACTTCTCACTCAGTAATTGTGGGGTAGGCACAATGACTTTCTTCCAAAGAATACAGTATAGAGGAAAGGGGGAATGAGATTAAGCTTATGGTTGAGAAACTTGAGAAATACAATCTTAAATTAAGTAATCAAGATTAACATCAAGAGTAATGAGTCATGTTGATATTATGTATCCTTGATATGATGTCATAAGAATGGCTCTTTACCAATGTGGTCTTCTACCCCAAAACATATCATCATAACTTAGCCGTAAGAAAAGCATCAGACCAAGCTCAGGTAAATGATATTCTACAAAATACTGGGCCAGTATTCCTCCAAACTGACCAAAGTCATCAAAAAAAAGTAAGTCTAGAAACCATCATAGTTAGAGAAGCCTAAGGAATCATGACAATTATATGTAATGAGGTATCCTGGATGGGATTCTGAAATAGAAAAAGGACATTGGGGAAATACTAAGGAAATCTGAATAAAGTATGGACTTAGTTAACAATAAGATATCAGTGATTGTGACAAATATACTATGTAAGATGCTAATAATAAAAGGAAATGGGCGTGAGGTATATGGGAACTCTATGCACTATTTTTGCAATCATTCTGTATACCTAAAACTACTGTAAAATAAAAATGTTTACTGATATCTATTAGTTAATGATGTATTTTTATGTAGTAACTCTACTATGTGTGAACCCTTAACAATTCTAGAGCCTTCAAGGTGGGGACAGTTAGAGGAAAGTGCTGGTGTAATTTGATTACATTATAAAATTCACATTATTTAGGTATTTTAAGCTTTCCATATTTGCCGTTTAATATATGCATTGAGTTACATTTCATCAGATCTGAAGAGAGAAACTGCCAAGGTGAATTTTATTTATTTATGTTTTCATTAATGAGAGGCTTGAACCATAGTAGGGTTTTCAAATAAGTGATAATAGGAACAGAAAATGAGGCACACCTCCCTTGTTAACTGTTTTTGTTAAATCAACTATTTTCATTTTTCATTTGCATTAAAAAGTAAATACTTTCTGTGCCTCAAGAGTTGGCCACTCACCTTTCACTTATTTTTTCTCTTTTCTGCTGTCCCCCATATTCTCTAGGAGACTAAAATAAAATGAAATAAAATAAAATAAAATAAAATAAAATAAATAAAATAATAAAATAAATAAATAAATAAAATAAAATAAATAATAAAATAAAATAAAATAAAATAAAATGTTTTTTTTTTCCTTACACTAAAATGATCCATCTAGACCCTCACTTGGGGTAATACAAAAAAGAGTTTATAAAGTGTCATGGAACTTATTTTAGTCTGTTGTGTACAACAATCATGCTTACCAATTCCAGAAATGCAATTGTGTTTTGAACTAGGAACGGTATAATGTTCATTGTTGATATGGGTTTAGATTGTAGCTGCCTCTAGCATAAATGTCTGACCCTGGGGAAAAGGGTTCATATGTTTGATTTAATAGGTTCGACAAGAAAGAAACCTGTCTGCGACTTACGATAAGGACAATATTATAAAAGAGTCCTTGAAAATTGTCATTGTAAACTTTCTCTCCATTCTTCTGCTCTGGGTCCACAACATGATTCTTTGAGACTTGTGAAGTGATAGACAAAATTGACCATCTTATGAAAAACCCAAAGTGCCATCTAGGGAGAATAACTGAGACATGAGAACACTTGAAAAATGGATGGAAGGAGAAGGAAAAGAGATTCAGAGAGCTAGAGCCCTTCCTGGAACAGAAGTGGATATCATTCAAATGTGAGTGGGAGTTAATCAGAGACACTTGAAGAAGATGTTTGAGGTGTTTGAGAGATTAAACTGGATATAGATATCCCGTATGAGAGAAAATGCTGTGGAAAGTTAAAGGCCCTCAGAGATGTATTCTTTGGATTCTCATTTCACAAGTGTTTTTTTTTAAAGTTGTTTTTCTGCTTTCACAATTCTTCAAACATAACTTAATGTTTATTTGAAAATTCAGGTGTGATAGTTCTCAAAAAACTGAAGAAAAATGGGGTTAAAGCAAAATCAAACTTTGCCTCCTATATCTCCTTATGGGAGCATATAGAGAAGGCGTATCAATCTTCCTAGAGTCTGGAATTTTAGGTGATAAAGGGAAATGAGCTTAAGAGAATTAAAACTCAACATTGTGATTACTTTTATACTAATATAAATGAGAGGAAACTAGCCAATTAGGACAGTAGACGCTGGAATTTTTGTGTTTTATCTATAACATTTGAATCTTCATTAGTGTTTTAGCTATCTATTAGAGCAAAACACAGTACGCTAAGACTTAGTGGATTTAAGGGACAATGGCATCTGTTATCATAATTTTGTGGATGGTTCTCTGCTCCTCTTTTTTCACTGAAGTCACTAACACAGCCATTATTAAAATGTGAGCTCATTTGGGGCTATAATTTTAAGATGGTCTCTCATCTTTTAAGGTCTTTCTCTGTGTCACCTCTCATTATTCAGTAATCTTGTCTGAATGTCTTTACAGAATGATGGCTGGCTTCCAGGATGCGGGGGGTGGAGGTAAGGGGGGGGTGGGGATTCTAAGATGACAAGCCCCAGTGCAATTACTTTTCAAGTCTCTACTTTCATTGCCCTGCTAATGTCTCATTGATCAAAGCAAACAATGTGGCCAAGCCCAGCATTAATATAGGAGTGGATTACATAATTATCTGAAAACTCAAAAGCATGGTATGTAGGGCCTACCAATTTAACAGCCTCTCATAATTAGAACTTCAAATAAACATCAAATTCCCAGCAAATTGAATTTAAATTATCATGCCTTGGGTAATGGAGAGGGTACATGGGAAATAAGGGTCAGGCAATTTTCCAGATTTTGTTTTAAACAAAAAAATATTGGTTTTTAATAATTATCTTACGGGGCACAATTACCACTTCAATACACCAAATCAGTAACTTTAGTTGAATTTTGTTCCCCTGTGTATTAACAACTGAATTTTGCAGAACTAAATGGTTTCCTATGTATATGTTCTGCTAAGGTAGTTATTTCCAGATAACAAACTTCTTTTCTCCACACCCACCAACCTTGTGCAACATAGTAAACACATTTACACATCTACCTGAAATTTTAAAATAACGTAAAAGGCTGCTAGAATTAATTAAATATTTGATAGGCCTGCTTCCTGAATGTTATTTTCCTCATTTCTTCATCATTTTAAAAAACTATGGCATTTAAAAATAGTCGAATGCCTTTCATGTTTCAACACCGTACTAAGCACTGGGTGGGGGGGAAGGAGGGAGAAACAAAAGAAGATATGAAACATGATACTTTAATTTGTATAATACCTTTTAATTTGGACATTTTTTCATATGTATGATGATTTTCTTGAAATTTCAATTATATTAGGAGGTTTTCAGGAGAGAGATTATATTCATGTTGTGGGTAATGAAATTGTGGCTCAGAAAAAGGAAGTGAATGTCCACAGTAGTACAACTAGAAGAGGATTAAGTTCAAAGTAGCATCCTGATTGAGTAGAATCCCAGTGCTTCTTTATGATAGAATAAATGTGAGCCACGGGGTTTTATAGATCGGGATTTAAATTTTAACATCAACAGTTGGGCAAATTACACAAACTGTCAAAATGCAGATTCTGTGTTTTAAACATTATACTAGTGATGTATTATGTAATTAATATGGTTACAGTAATATAATTCTACCATACCTTTTGACCTCTTTGAGGACATAACCACTATCATTAAAGCCTTGCAAGCTAGTTGAAGAGTAAGGTATAATCTCTTCAACCAATAGCATTAGGTATTCGAAAGTGTTAAAAAGAAGAACAAATAATGTAAAAAAAAATGGTTAAATGTTAAATTGTGTAGCAGTGCAGGAAGCAATATATGTTATTGAAGAGGAAGGACAGTGGAGGCTGATGTAGTCAGAGAGGTGACACTTGAACTTGGCCTCAAATCTATTATACTCATTTGTAGCTTGTGTCCTTTGCCTCCAACCTCAGTGGAGTTCACATTCATTCTCTTTATAATGATGGTTTCCAGACATGAAATCTGTTATCAATCACATCTCAACCATGAAGGTTTGACCCTTCTGCCACATTGATTAGGCATCACATTGATCTGCTATACATTATGTCAGTTCACCCTCCTTCCTCTCAATTGTACCAGTGCCTTCACTTTGCTCTTCTGGGTCTAAGGACCCATTTCCAGCTTATCTTGCCTGGATTCCATGCCTGAAAAGCACCAGATTCTTTATGATAAGCACTTACATTGGAAAAAATGTGCTCTCCAAAAATATAAGTGCTACTACTCTAAGTACCCGAGGTAAAAGAACAATTGTGAAATTTAATAAAGAAGAAATGAAATGTTCAATTGGAGACCAAAATTGCTTTACATCAGTACAATAAAATAAAACACAAACCAGTTGCCTTCAGCACTAGACTATTTTTCACACATCACAGTACAGGAAGTAGTCCTCAGGGTTGCTTGACCAAAAATATATGAGTGATGACAGTTTCATTTCTTTCCTTTTAACCTTTGAGGTACTATGGGGGAAGGGTAGAAAGTCTCACATTCAAGCAAATGGTAAAAATACTTTCTGTCCTATTCGTCTACAATCTTTCTCATATTTCATTCTAATAAATTGATACTATATTGAGTAAAAGTTTCCGCTCTTTATTCTCTTAGATAATGCTGTCAATGAGAGTAGAAATTAACATATCCTTCAGAAATGACACAAATGGTTTCCCATCGGTATTGAGGTATGCCAAGAAACCCTAGGCCTCTGAAAAAACTAAGTCGCCAACTGTTTGGTACCTAGTGAAATGTCTAGCTCATCATAGTATTTAAGATATTTTGTTGAATAAACAGGTAGAAGATATTTATGTAGAAAGAAATTACCATCTGAATAGCAGATGTAGAGGAATGGTGGAAGACTTTATTTGAATCTGTTTGTTCAAGAAAGCATACTAACTTTTGTCAGATAGCGTGTCTATTTGGGGTGGCTTCAGAAGAGAGCTAATAGAAAGCCATTCTTTGATTTTCTGTCTATTCTGCTTGTTTATTTCTTCAAAATTAACATATTATTTCCTCATCTCAGACCTGATCTTTCAACTGCTTTTGTTTTGCTAGAGGGCAGAGGAGAGAAAGTTGAGGGAAAACAAACAAAAAAGGAACTGTATTTCACTCAGGGAAGCTCATGTTAGTTAACATAAAAATCTTGTGTGCTCTCTCAGTGAATTACACATGTTTGGCTCTCATTTTCTTCCTATATGCATGAGAGATCAGATTTGAACAGAATTTTTAGAGGCCTTAGCAAGTTTATCTTTTTTGCAATATTTTTCCCCTTTCATCTTTCTCAGCCTCTAATCAAATCACACGCCCTGTTAAAATTAGGTAATATTACCATATTGTATATTCTCTCTTTGCCCAAGCCCTTATGATAGTATTTTACAAATAATCTACCATATAATGACCAAGAATTTAAATTAGAGGTAACAAGTATCCCTCAGTTACACACACACACACACCACAGACACATAAGTATGTGTGTGTGTGTGTGTATATATATATATATATATATATATACACACACTCATGTTGGTATATATCTAGATCTAGAGCATACACAGACCCTTAAAAATTGGATGAATGTCACATAGGAGTCATTTTAGGAAAGAGGGAAAGTGGAGGTGAAAATGCAGTGGAGATTCTGCATACCCAACACTCTGAAACCCTCCTTGAAACCCTACTTGGATTTCCACATAAGGTTTCAAAGGACGGGAGTTTTACTATTAAACAAATACTGAAAACTACTGTTTTCTATAACTTAAAAAATTGATGAGTAAGATAACACAAGATAATTTTTCCTATAAAAACATTCATTTTAATTGTAACATGAGTCTTTTTTTTTAGACAATGGCCCCATTATTCTCCATCTCAACCATTTGTGATTGGCACAGGAGAAATTGGGAGGGAAATGAAGATGAGTAGAGAAACTGTAAGGCCAATCGGCAGAATATTTTCAGACAGCATCAACAGCATCCCCAAGAAAGACCTCATCATATAGTGAATCATTTATTGCACGCAGGGAAGAGGCACTGGTTGGAACATCCATCCTGCACCTGGCACCTGAGGCAGAGAGGAGAAGAAATTGCCCGAGTCACTTTTGTACCCCAAACCCACCCTTAACCTTAGGAAAGTACGAGAGTCAAACCATGCAAAGTGTCAGAGTCAACTGTTCCAAAGTACTTTATTTTCTGCTGTTAAATTCAGTTTAATTTCCTTCCTGATAGTCTGCTTTACATGTAATTTCAAACCTTTTTAAAAAATTATTTAAAAAAATATTTTCAATATCCAAGTCATGCCTCCTGACAATGTCAGTGAAGCAGCAGATACTTGTGCTTCCTCATTCTCTCTGCAGTAGAAAAATTTCTTTCACAAGTTTGAGAGCCAGCCAGTGCCCAGAGGTTGTGGACCAATTATGAGAAACAAACGGCCAACAGATGTATGAAAAGATGCTCAACTTCACTAGCTATTAGGGAAATGCGAATCAAAACCACAATGAGGTATCACCTTACACCTGTTAGAATGGCTCTTATCAACAAGACAAGTAATAACAAGTGCTGGAGAGACTGCAGAGAAAAAGAAATCCCCATATCACTGATGGGAATGTAAACTGGTACAACCACTATGGAAAACGGTATGGAAGTTCCTCAAAAAAATTAAGAACAGAATTACCATACAACCCAGCAATCCCTCTTCTGGGTATTTACCCTCCAAAATCTAAAAACATTTATCCATAAAGATATACGTACCCCTTTCTTTATTGTAGCAGTATTCTCAGTGGCCAAGACATGGAAACAGCAAAAGTGTCCTTTGATAGATGATTGGATAAAGAAGATGCGGTATGTATACAAATGGAATACTACTCAACCATAAGAAAAGATGAAATACTGCCATTTGTGACAACACTGTCAAGCTAAATGAAATAAATCAGACAGAAAAAGTCAAGAACCATATGATTTCACTCATATATGTGGGATATAAAACTGAAAGCAACCAAACGGACAAGACAAACAAAGAAGCAAAAACTCATAGGCACCAACAATGGTTTAGTGGTTACCAGAGAATAAGGAGGGAGGGGGTGAGGTAGAAAAGAGAAATGGGGGTCAAATATATGGTGTTGGAAGGAGAACTGACTCTGACTCTGGGTGAATACACAATGCAATATATAAATGATATATTAATATTATAGAATTGTATACTTGAAACCTATATAATTTTATTAACCAATGTTACCCTGATAAATTTAATTTAAAAATAATAACATATTTATATGTGATGTTAGAGTTGATAAAACACTTTTACAAGTATCTTCTTAAATTCTCCATCAACCCTCTAGAAGAGAGGGAGAGAGAGAGAGAGAGAGAGAGAGAGAGAGAGAGAGAGAGAGAGAGAGAGAGAGAGAGAGAGAGGTGAGACCGAGAAAGATTCAAAGCCAGCATTCCAGACTTCTTTATCAGATTCTAAGAGAGATTTTTCAAACGATGAGAGGGAAAATTCAATAGACAGGAAGGGGTGAATCTTCTCTAACATGGAATTTATCTGTAGAGAGTAACTTTTTAAATTTGTGCACACTCTCAGGCTTTTTCACTAACATTTTGCCAAGTTAATATTAATGTTTCATTATCAATTGATAACTTCCTTAATTAAAGCAAGGACTGGCATTCTTTCAAAAGTTAGTTTTTTAAAAGAAACTTACGCTATCTTCTTTCTTTTAAATAAAATATTTAAGGGTTGACTTTTATGTGGATGGATATGAGGGGCGACAAAATTTGTATCCTTCCCAAAATATGTTCCCTCCTGTAGTAGATAAACTTGAATTTTGTTTTAAATTAAACTTGAATTTCTGGTTTCAACTGAGAAGATGGTCCATAAATTCAGATTGAAAATTTAACAAACATTATCCAGTTTAAATTGAAGGAAGAATAGATAGAAGCTTTTCCAACTCAATCTTTTTTCACATATGAATAATACTTTAACATATGAAGCAAACTGTGATGTTATCAGTAAACATAGTAATGTATCCATCCTTTTTAATAAGGCTGAATTGGGTTTGTGCTTTGGAATGGAAAGGTGGAGTCTAGATCACAGAACATGACCCATGCATGTAGGCTAGAGTGTGTAGATCACTCGGACCCCGGGGAAATATAGGAAAGAGATGTTAGATCTTGAGAGGTAGGCATGAAGCTGGCTACAGGAGGACTGGGCAAGTTGTGACTTTGTGAAACCTGAAAATAGATTTTCCAATTGGGATTGGAGAGTCATTGGAAAATAAATCTAGCTTGAAAACTAGAGGTCACCTCATAAGACTGACAGACCAGAATATCAAGGAACATTGGAGAATGACTTACAATGAATTAGAAAATCTTGGTACTAAATGCCTGTTCATTCAACTGAGTCCTTAAAAAACTCTGACCTCAGATCTCAAACCTAAAAGTGCTGAGTTGCCAGAAAGAAGCCTGTGAGCCTTGGGAACTAGGCAGGGCCTGACAATGAGTGCTGAAGACGTCCACGACCTTCCTTTTCTGTAGTCTTAACCTACAGCACGTCCCTGTATGATCCTGATGATGAAACACAGATTCTTCTCAACATCAAAGGCATTTCTAATCCAATTCAATTGCTAGCAAAGTCAGTGTATTCACTTTGCCGTCTTTGCCTCCAGTAGTAGTTTCTGGAAACAGAAGAATAAAAGTATTTTCTCCTATTAAAAATAAAGAAATAAAGTATACAAAATGCCATGTATAACTATGGCAATAAAGAGATTTCTTTCCCTATATTTTTCTAATACCTCAGCAAACATCATTAGAGATAAAAGGCCTCAAATTCTTTTATTCTTACTTAGAAAGAATAAAGACATTTTCATTCATTCAGAAAAAAATAGCCTGTGCTCCTTTTAATACTTACTCAACTCATGACCAAATATTAATTATCTTAATTTTGCCACTAACAGTTCAGAGGTTGAACTCCATGTAAAATATTCTTTTAGTATTAATAAATTTTGATTTTTTAAAAATGTCCCTTACATTCTGTAACTCAGAAGAATTTATCAGATTTATTACTATTATTGTTGTTGTTGTTGTTATTATTATTATTATTATTATTATTATATCTCAGGTCAGTATTACCTGACAACTTATAAGTAAACCCTCCTGTATTATTTATTTATGAAAATGTCCCATGAAAGTTGTATTTTATGAAATGAGTAAATGAAGCAGTGGTTAATTATATTATGAGTCTTCTCTTTATAAAAGGCTTCACCTGGGATTCATCATGTAATGATTTCATTTACTATCGTTGTTTATTCACACACAGATAAATAAAGAAGCTGTAGTGAAGAAGTGAGAGGCTAAGATAATCACATCTAAGTTATATGATTATGATATATAATCATCCAAATTAAAATGAGTAGCTGCAAAATTAAAATTTTGACTCTGGTAAAATAATACAGTTGAATCACCAATTGACATACACAGAAACCTTTTTTGTTTTGTTTTGTTTTCTGGAATATATCTGACTGCTAAAATAAAATCCACTTGCCAATGATATGCGCATCACCTCATAATACAACTATAAACATTCTGTGTAGAATATTTCAGGAGTCCCTAATTGACCCTCTGCCTCTCTGACTCCTTGTCCATTAAATTCATTAGTTGAAATAAAGCATGAAGATATGGTATTCACTAAGATTTTTATTTTGAATATCACTCAACTCAGACACTCAAGCTTTCCTGTTAATTTCCTCCCCCTATTAGAGTGTGAGCCTAACCGATAGGGATTTTCCCCTATGTTTTCCCTACTATACTAGCAGCACTGAGAAAAATTCCTGGCTATATAGTCTATGTTGCTATATACCACTTGATATATTTTATTTATTGAAAGTAGAATGAGTGAGCTACCTCACAAGTCGCTTAAACGATGTTAATGTGCATTATGGATCCAGGGTCCTAAGCAATGCTGTGAAGGTTCTTCCTGGCCTCTTCCGTATCTTCACTCTGCATGGCCTTGCTGTTTATTCTTGTTCACTGACCTCTCTTTTAATAATGGCTTCATTTCCCATAGAGAAGGGAAGATGGCCACTGACAACCCAAGCCCTTTCCCTTTCATTTGTGATTTAGTGAATGATTATCAAATATAATGGGAGGACTCCAAATGGCCCCTTTGTGTCTCGTACCAACATCTATTGCCAGGAGACAGGTGAGGCCATTTGATTGGCAGAGTTACCAGGAAGAACCGCATAGCCTGGGGAAGGGCAGCTTTATATGCCAAAGAAAAGTGCTTGGCAGAGAAAAACAAAGTAAGTCCACCGATTCTTTGTTCCTAGTTAGTATCGCAGCCAAAGTTAAATCAAAGCAAGAATTACCTCCTTGTCTCAAGAACACAATTTACATTCTTATGTCTAGATTCCCATTCTAGGTAATAATGGACTCAATCAATTTGATGTCTTATTTCCCACATGGATTACTTCTCTTTGGGCCTTTGCTCTTTTCTGTAGTCTCTGCCATCTAAAGGAAGAGCAAAAGCTGTCATTAATTTCTCACTTTGAAATAAATTCTCAGCTAAAAGGACATTCAGTGTTTTGACCTTAGAGATAGGGACAAACTTCATTTTTATGGCATTTTTGTCTTTGTCTCTGAAAGTCATTTGCTGTAGAATTAGGAAGCGCCAGTGTCGCAGATGAAGCTGAAAGCAGTCTGCTGCATAATTTCCTCTTGCTGGGGGCGTGGAGGTAGAGGGCATAGGAAGTGATCTTTTTGTTCTATTTAGGTCTTCAGCTGATTGGATGCAGCGTGCCCACTTTCTGGAGGGAAATCTGCTTTTCTCAAATTCTACCAAATTAAATGTTAATCTCATCCAAAAACACCATCACCAAAACACCCAGAATAATGTTTGACAAAATATTTGAGTATCTTGTGGCCCACCCACCCTGACACATAAAAGTGATAATCACAAGTCCACTCTATTTCAAGTTGGCACCCATACACATCTCTTTAAACCATACTTGATCTCCAAATAAAGACAATCACACAATAAAATAGGTACATATTTCCACCTAATATGACACAACTCTCCTGTGTACAACCAAAAACATACAAATTATTTCCGCAGAAGAGGATGCAAAGTTTTTTATTGCTCTTTGCTCTTCTCTTTGATGTCCCATAATTTAAACACTGTGATATAAAATCAATACTTCTTATGTTACACACAAACAGTTATAAACATGCACATTTAACAAAATAAGGAGAAAATATTCATGATGATGATGATTGCATTCTTTGTTTCTGTAACTGGTCATGAGCTTATAGGTGGTATTTATAACTACTTTGTATAAATGCCTATTCTGCATTCCCTTTGCTTTCATCAAGAACCTTAGCTGTGTGTGGCTTTTAATGTGGTGGGGTTACCCAAGCCTTCATTCATGAAAGGGCCGGGCCATTAGTAGTCATGTCTAGATATGGTGGTTGTGGTTTTTCATTGATTTTAATCACAAGGCAATACTAACTGATGCCCTAAGGAATATATTGATTCCTGACATACTTTTCCTTACTTCCACTGTGGAGTAGGAGTTCAATTTCTCTTTGTTACTCAGGATCAATTACCCCAGGAAGCACAGTAACTCCCTTCTTTGACTATTGATTCAGTCATGGTGAATGATCGACATGGCTGGCTGGTGCTTTTAACTTCCCATTCAATAGAATAGTTTGTGTCTTCTGATGGAATCATTCTTCTCTTTGGAATTAAGACCTCTAGGCCAGCAGAGCATAAAGTCATAAGGACAGAAAGAAAAATTGTTGATAGTTAGTAACTAGAGGTAATAGTGAGTGGTACCATTTGCGTTTCTATTGCTTGATTCCAGGACTTGTGAAACCTGGCTATGAGAGAAACAATTTATATTAGACACAGATTCAGAGCATATAGAGCCCCCTGGGGACCTTGTGCCAGGATTGCAAGGCATTGCCATCCAGCTGGCACTATAATTGAGTCTTCAAAAGGCCATTTCACCATTCTATCACTCCAGCTGCTTCAAGGTGATGGGGAACATGGTAACACCAGTACATCCCATGAGCATGGGGTCTCATTTTCCCACTTCTTTGGCTGTGAGTTCCTTGATCAGAAGCAATGCCCTGTGGAATACTAGAATGGTGAATAAGACTTTCTATAAATCTATGGGTTGAAATTTTGGCAAAAGCATTGCATGGAAGGAAGGTGAATATGTATTCAGAGTACAGATATACATATATCTATTCCAATAAGAACAAAACACTGCCCCTTCCTTAATGGAAGTGATTTAATGTAATCAACTTGCCATCAGGTAGCTGAGTGATCACCCCAAGGAATGGTACCATATTGGGGATGCTGTACTGATATCTGTTGCTGGAAAATTGTACATTTAGCAGCAGCTAGAGCCAGGTTGACCTTGGTGAGTTGAAGTCTATATAGCTTAGCCCAACATAACCTCCATCCTTGTCACCATGGCCACTTTGTTCATAAGCCCATTGGGCAAGGACAATGGTGATTAGGAAAATAGGTTGACTGGTATTCACAGAATGAGTAGACCTATCCACTTGATTATTAAAATACATCTTTGCTAAGGTCACCCTTTGATGGGCATTTACATAGGACATAAATATCCTTGTGTTTTTGCCCAGTCAGAGAGTTCAATTCTCCGAATTCTTCCCCACGTTCCTTATCACCAGTTTTTCAATCATGTTTATTCAAAGTCCCTGACCATCCAAAAAAGCCATGGGCCCCAGTCCACACATTCGTATATAATCACACATCTCACCATGTCTCCTTCCAAGAAAAAAGAGCAACCAGCTGCATTGCTTGAAGTTCTGTCCACTGGGAAATATTCTATTTACCACTGACCTTCACGTATGTCCCAGAAATGGACTGTAGTGCTGCAGCTGTTCATTTTCAGGTGGTGCCTGCATATCATGCAGATTTACCATCTGTAAACCAGGCTCAAGTTTTATTTTCCTGTCAACTGAGCATAGCAAACTCCCTGTGATTTCATAGGTACAGGTTGGGGAAGAGAAAATAGTGTGACAGAGGTGGGAACCATGGGCATTTGGGCTACTTCATGTAACCTCCCTGGGACTGCTTGGGCCCCATTCCGTATATACCACTTTCACTTGTTGATGGGGTGCTGCTGTGCGTGCCCAATTGTATGACTTAGTGGGACATATGACACCCAGTTTATGATAGGCATAGCAACTTGGTGGCCTGTGATTAAGTGTTCAGTTTTCACCAGAGCCCAATAGCAGCCCAAAAGCTGTTTCTCAAAAGAAGAGTAGTTCCTTGCAGAGAATGGTAGGGTTTTGCTCTAAAATTCTAAGCTTGTGCTGTGATTCCACTATAGAGGCCTGCCAAAGGCTCCAGACGTCATCCCTGTTGGACACCAGCACTTTATGCAGCATCGGATCTGCTGGATCAGATGGACCTGTTACAGCCTTTCCTTTTGTTCTAGGACCCATCCAACACTAGTAGCTTTTTGGGTTACTCAGTGAATGGGCTGAAATAACACACCCAAATGTGGCATATATTACCTCTAACGCGCAAAGAGTCCTACTAGCCATTGTGCCTCCTTTTTGGTTGTATGAGGAGCCATATGCAACAGCTTACCCTTGATTTTAGAAGAAATTTCTCAACATGTCCCACACTACTGGACTCCTAAAAATTTCACTGAGATAGAGAGCTGCTGAATTTTTGTCAGATTTAGTGCCCATCCTCTGACACATTAAGATCTTACTAATACATCTAAACTCATTGCTATTTCTTGATCACCAGGTCTGGTCAGCAAAATATAATAATGTAATGGACCAGTATGATATCTAATGTAAGGGAAACATAAACAAGATCCCTGCTAACTAAATTATGGCATAGGGCTGGAGAGTTGATGTACCCATAAGGCAGGAGAGTGAAGATGTCTTACTGGCCTTCCCAGCTGAAAGCGAACTGTTTCTGGTGGCCCTTACTGACAGATAGAAGGAAGTAATTTTCTAGACCAATAGCTGCATATCAGGTACTAGAGGAAGCATTACTTTGCCCAAGTAATGAAACCACATGTTGTACAGCAGTTGTGATTGGCTCATGAACTGTGAAATACATCAATTCCAGGTGGAACCCGTAAGTGCCAGTAAAGCGTTCTGTGTGTTCTCTTTTTTTTGTCTAAAGCCCATTATTAAAGTGATGGAATCATACACTGGTGGACTCTTTCAGCAAGTGTTCATGACTGTAATGAGCAGAGCCTTCCCGCCAAACCACACTGGTCGCATGTCTAAGAGTTGGATCTGTTTCTTTAGAGCAACATAAAGTATTCTAACTTGAAGTTACATTTTTATAAAATACTTCTCCAAAATTCTTAACGTTACATCCAAATTTAAAATAAATGATTCTAATGAGATGATTCTCTGTCAAGTTTAGTAGTCCCCAAACTGAGATAATCTACAGAGGGTGCCAAAACATGTATACACATTTTAAGAAAGGAAAAAGAAGTGTATTAATCATAATACTAAATATATATATATATATCGATAACAAAAGATGAATACAAGTCACATTTGACTTCTGCAACTACAAGAGGTGCTCAAAGTGGTTACCATCAGCATCCAGACACTTCTGATTACTGCAAACTACTGCTTGAGCATAGATAACATCTCTTAAAATCTGTATACATATTCTTGGCACCCCCAGTATTCCCCCATCCTCCAAACCTGTTATTCTTCCTTCCTTTCTTGTTCATAATTGCCAAAAGAATGCTTTGGTATTTCACTGGTAGTACCTCACTTTGGATCCACATGTATGTTAAGACACAACTTACATTAATCAAAATAGACCTATTAAAACAACAACAACAGAAAGTAGTATTGTATTGTATTATGTGATATTCTTATTGAAATAAAAATTCCCATTCATTCTACTATTACTAGTATGCTTGATTTATGCTATATTTTAAACATACAGAAAATACAGACCACAAAATTATTCACACCTGTACATCCAAACCCAGAATTAATAAAGGATAGCATGATTTCACATTGTTTCTTTTTTCCATGGAATTCAAAATTATATAAAATGCATTTTTCTTTTCTAAGATTTTTATTAAAATATAGATAACAAACACTATTATATGGGTTTAAGGTGTACATCATAGTTATTCAACATTTACATACCCAAAAACATGATCACCATCATAAGTCCAGCAACTGTGATACCATACCACGCTATCACAGTATTATTGACTATATTCCCTATGCTGTACATTACATCCCCATGACTTATCTGTTTTATACCTGGAAATTTGGACCTTTTATTCCCCTTCACCTTTCCCCCCTTTCTAAAATTTTCAGTTACAGTTGACATTCAATATTATTTTATATTCATTCCAGGTGTCCAGCATAGTGGTTAGACATTTGTATAATTTAAGAAATAATCCCCCTGACTAGTCTAGTACTCGCCTGGCACTGTACATAGTTATTACCATATTATTGACAATATTCCCTGTGCTTTACTTTATATCCCCGTGACTATTTTGTAACTACAATCTTATACTACTTAATACCTTCACTTTTTTTACCCTGCCCCTCAAGCTCCCTCTCATCTATTACCCCAACAAATCTAGTACCCATCTGATACCATATGTAGTTATTACAATATGATTGACTATATCCCTTATGTTATAGCCTACATCACCATGATTCCTGTGTAACAACCAGTTTGTACTTCTTAATCCTTTCCCCTTTTCACTCACCCCCAATGATCCTCCCATCTGGCAACCATCAATATGTTCTCTGTATCTATGAGTTTGTTTCTTTTGTTTGTTTATTTTGTTCTTTAGATTCCACATGTAAGTGAAATAGCACTTCATCTCTCTTTCTCTGTCGTACACTCCACAGCACAGTTCCCTGTAGGTCCGTCCATGCTGCCGCAGATGACAAGAACCCATTTTCTTCAATGGCCGAGCAATATTCCATTGTATATATGTATCACCACCCCTTTATGCATTCTTTCATTGACAGACACCCAGGCTGCCTCCACATCTTGGCCATTGTTAATAGTGCTGCAATGAACATATGGATGCCCATGTCCCCTCGAAGTAGCAGTTTGGGTTTCTTCGGATAAATACCCTCACGTGGGGCCACTGTGTCCTTCTTTTTATCTGGTATAAGGACTGCTACTCCAGATTTTTTGTTTTCTTTGTTTCCATTTTCATGAAATATTGTTTTCCATCCCTTTCCTTTAAGTGTCTTTCAATCTGAAGTGATGCTCTTGAAGGTAGCATATGTAAGGGTTTTATTTTCTTATCCACTCAGCCCTCCTGTGTCTTGTGAGTGGAGCACTTAATCCATTTACATTGAAAGTAATTGTTGATAGATAAGTAGCTCTTGCCGTTTTATTATTCATAGTTTTAATCATATTTTTTCCATCTTAACTAAGTCCTTCTAACATTCTTTGTAATACCAGTTTCGTGGTGATGAACTTCTTTAGCTGTTTCTTGTCTGGGGGCTCTTTATCTGTTCTTTGATTCTAAATGGTAGCTTTTCTGGGTAGAGTAATTTTGGTTTTAAGTCTTTGCTTTTCATCATGTTGAATATTTTGTGCTAATCCCTACTGGCCTGCAAAGTTTCTGTTGTGAAATCAGCTAACTTATGGGAGCTCTCTTATAAGTTACTAGTTGCCTTTTTCTTGCTGCTTTTAAGATTCTCTCTTTGTCTTTAGACTTTGCCATTCTAATTATAATGTATCTTGGTGTGGACCTTTTTGGGTTAATCTTGTTTGGGACTCTCTAAGATTCCTCAACTTGTATGTCTATTTACTGTGCCAAGTTAGGAAATATTTCAGTCATTATTTCTTCAAGTATGTTCTCAATCCCTTGCTTTTTCTCTTCACCTTCTGGTATGGCTATGATGCAAATGTTGGTATGTTTCATGTTGTCTCAGAGATCTCTTAAGCTCTCCTCATTTTATTTTTTTCATTTTTTTTTCTTTTTGCTGTTCTGATTGGATGTTTTCTGCTACCTTTTCTTTCAAATTGCTGATTTGATCCTCTGCTTCATCTAGTCTGCTTCTAATCCCTTTTAGTGCATATTTTCTTTCAGTTACTGTATTCTTCACTTCTGACTGGTTCAGTTTTATGGTTTCTCTGTCCTTTTTATGTTTGCTATCTCTTTGTTGATGTTATCACTAATTTATTTGAGCATCCGTATACTTATTGTTTTGAACTCTGTATCTGGTAGGTTGCTTACCTCCATTTTGTTTAATTCTGTTTCTAGAGTTTCCTCTTGTTCTTTCATTTGGGTTGTATTTCTTTGTTTCCTCATTTTGGCTGCATCTCTGTGTTTGTTTGTATGTGTTAGGTAGATCTGCTATGTCTCCCAGTCTTGGCCAAGTGTCCTTATATAGTAAGGACTGCAGCGCTGGCTCAGTCTTCTTGGTCACCTGCTCTGGTGCTCCAGGAGTGTTCCTTGTGTGGGTTGTGTGTGCCTTCTTGTTATATTTGAGCCTTGATTACTATTGGCTAATCAGTGAGCAAGATTGACCCTCAGGCTGATTGGGGTTGTGGGGTTTGGCCACATCCACAGCTTGCAAGCTGCTATGTGGGGAGCTTACTCCATGGAGTGGGATTTGCTCCAGTGAGCTCTGTTGACTGTTGAGACCACCCATTGGGTGTGCCACTTGTGGGACTAATTGGGTGGTTCTCTGCTGTGGTCTGTAGCCAACCTCCAGGTTGTTGGTCCTGGAGCCTCTTAAGAGGGGCTTTGGTGTAGCCCAAGGTGACCAGTCGGGCTACCTACTAGGAGCTACAAAGCGATCAGTGGTTGGTTGCTGCCTGTGCTAACCCTGGTGCCATGTAGGAGAGGCCATGCTTCCAATTGACGTCTGCCACCTGTACCAGGCTTAGGGTTGTTTAAAAAGCCAGGACACACCAAGACCTGCTGCCACCTTCTGTCTCCCTTAAGGTTCAGCCCCTGATAAAGTCTCATGTGGTACATGAATTAGGTGAGGCGGGGTCTCAGGGAGTCACTGGATTGGAGAGTTGTCATCAGCAGGTTAATGCAGACTGGTTTATTGTCAGTGCTGAGCCTGGAGCTACTCAGCAAAAGTCTCACAGCACACCAAGGCTAGCTGCCACCCTCCTGCTCATTCCAATGGTTTTCAAAGCGTGCAGTGCAGGTGGGATGGACTATTGGCTGAGAAAGTGCCTCTGGTGTTGGTGGAGTGGGGTGGGGTCCCATTGAGTCAGGGCAGAGCAGCAGAGCTCACCAGATCAATCAGATTCATATTGTCCATGAGGAGGAGGGCTCAACAGAGGAAAAATGGTTCCCTCCTGCTGGCAGCATGGGAGGCGGAGCCCCACCTAGGGAAAAAGGTCACTTTTTTCCAGCCCTTGCTATGAGGTCACTTGAGTTTGTTCCCCCATATGCCTTCAATGCTCCCTGAGTCACCATCCCTTCGCTGGAGCCCAGAGTAAGTACCTGCAAATGAATGAGTTTGTGCGCTGGCCATCTGAGAGGATGGCTGGTTTTTCCACAGCCTTCTGTCCCACCTGGATGGTTAGAATCCATACTGTTTTTCACAGACAGATATTATGGAGGCTCCTCATCCCAACACTAGTATTCTGGACTGGGGAGGCTGGTGTGGGCCTGGTGTCTCTTGCTGTCTGGAGGAATATCCATGGCTGAAATATTCCTCCAGGTTTTCAACCACCACACAGAGGTTTGGGGTCAGCTTGTTTCATGTCTCCACCCCTCCTACCAGTCTCAGCGTGGCTTCTTCTTTATATCTGTAGGGTAGATGTTGAGGACAATTTCCCTTCATTAGTTGATGTGAGCTTTTCTCTATAAGCTTTTATCTGTTCCTACATGTGAGGTGATTTCTGTGCTGTGATCAGGGGTTGAGTCAATTCCCCCTTTGGTCTCATTCTCCCAAGTAGGGGAGATGTGGGAAGAGGCTGCTGTTCTGGGTTGTGAGGTGATGGTTAGCTTAGGGTTAAAAGAATTCTGGGATTAGGGATTGAGAGAATTTCCCCTTTGGTCTCATCCTCCCGAGTAGGAGATAGGAGATGATATTGCTTTCTATCTGTTTCGTCCGCGTCAGTAGATGAAGTGAAGAAGTAGCTAGGTTATATCAGGATGACGTGACAGGCACATCGCCAGGCCTTGTTGCTTATCCAGATGAATTGGTCCTTTGTCTGGGTGGGCAACATTCATATCAGTAACTGCTGGTCACTCCCGGAACTGGCCATTCCCAGAGGGGGAGGCAGGAACAAGAAACTTGGCTCTAAGGTACATCTGAGAACATATATAAAACAGACCTCAGTTGGCAGTAATTATTAATTTTATTCTGTCATTTTTGGTCATTTGTCGTTGGTGATTCTTCATCATTCTAAAATTTTGGAGACTTCCAGCAACATGCAGCTTACAACACCAGGGGATATCCTGACTTCCAGCCGCAAACCTGGTGAGGTCTGGCGTGTTCCCGACCTCTCCAGTGTTGTTCCCCATGGTTAGCCTTCTTGAGAACTTGTTAGCATTTTGAAAACATGTATGCAGCTTGTAGCTTACAGCATCAGAAGACATCTTGACTTCTAGCAACAAGAACAACAACAACAACAACGGCAACAGCAGCAGCATTCTTGGGAATTAGCAAACAGCGGTGTGGGAGACACCTGAGTTTCTCTCAGCTGCAGACTTGGCAGGGTTTTGATTTATGACATTTCCAGTGCTGTTCTCCCCCAGTTTGGTGAGTTTTTGACATCTACTGTAATAGTTACTATCCTAAAAAGCTTATTACTGCTTTTGGATACTCCTTACTGATGTTATTTGTGTATTTAGCCAAATGATTTTTGATCAGTAGTAAACATATGTTGAGATCTCTCAAACTTATGTGTCTGTATACTCCTTTGACATGGCATTGTTATCAATGTATATAGCTTAGTCTTAACCACCTTTAATTTCTGACATTCACATATTCTATCAATTGCCTTTGTCTTTTGCTATTGGATATTGCTAAATAAATTGATTAAATATTAAATAAATAAATTCATTAGTCCCACTGTGGTATGCTCCTCTTCCTCCTTTTTCCCGCTTGTGGGGACAGAGCCCCAGAGAGCAGTTTCCAGGCTCTCGGCCTCACATAGAAAAGTGCTGGCTCAGCTAGTAAATGGCCATCAACTGTGATTGGATGGCCATCATCTATGGCTAGTTGGCCATCAGCTGTAACCAGTGAGCCATTGGCCACTGATATAACTGCCATGGCTTTGCTAGCAGAAAATGGGGGCTAGCAAGAAGATGGTGGCTGAGCTAGCAAGAGCGGATTGCAGAGGTGGATGCCGCCAGTGAGAACATAGTGATATGACTCCCCTCCTATGGCTCCGTGGGTGTTCCTTTTTGGCCTCACCATATCCTGCATTCTTATGTGGGGAGTGGGAGTTGAGACCGCGCAGGCCACCCCGCAGGACAAATGGTGCAGTGAGCAGGGTCCCCCGCATGACACCGCTCGTTATGACAATATCCTTAGTTATAAAACTTATGATCAGTTAGACTTCATATGGTTCTCCAGGTTGATTGTTCTATAATTTAATTGTACTTTTGATGTGCTCACAGAAGGGAGCAAGCACAGTATTTACCTACTGTGCCATCTTGGATCTCCTCTAAAATGCTTTTATTTTCTATTACTAGTTTATTTTTCTCTTTCCCATGCACCAGATTATAATTTTCATGAAATCAGTGACCTTATTTCCGTATTTCTCATTGTCGATCCATGACACTTAAGAATCCTTAGCACACTAAAGTCACTCATTTGATATTTGTCCAATATCAAGATTAAGTAAATGACACCATGCTTTTATTTATGATCCAGTATTTTTACCTTAGATGATATTTAAAATTATTCATCCATCACAATTTTTCTCTCAGTTATTTTTCAAAATATATCAAGATTATGTCATTTTTATTATAAATTCTAAGTAATATGGACTAAAACTAACCAAATTAATTGAAAAATGTTCTTCTGCAAGGATAGTATAAACTTTAAAGAAATAAATTATAAAGTTGAATGAAGATCAAAGTCCTACCAGTTTAATTTTACTATTGCTCTTCAGTAAAAATTATTAAGAACTAATCTTATTATTTTAGTATAAAATATCTGACTTGAGATAATCGATTATTAACTCTTGCTTAAGTATACTTTCTGTCTTATTCTTCAAAGCTTTCTTTTATCATTTTTAGGAGATTATCAATGAAAAAAGTTTAATAATTGTCTTATCGGTTTACACAGCTATAACAAAGTACAAAGACTAGGTGACACAAATGACAAATATGTTTATATGACTTAGCTGGACAAGGAAGTCTAGACTGAAAATATCTTATACTTAGATGCCTGCCTGGATGGTTGGATGGATGGATGGATGGATTGTGATAGATAACTGGATGGATAAATAATAGATGGATGACAGATAAATGGATGAATGAATTATAAAGTAAAAAAGTCAAAGAACTGTTACAGGTCTTGGTAATACCAATACCCCTTGTAATAGAAACAGCAGATTAAGAAATCAGGATTCTATTTTAGGGTATTATAATTGGAGCTGTAAAATTAGAATATCAGCAGTATAACTCTTTGTTCACCAAGATCTAAAGTGTGACTACAACTGTTAATGGCCAAATTGAAATGGAGATGTGTATCACACATCCATTGTGGGCCCAGGAGTGTGGATTTGTGAGCCACATGATTGATGAAATAGCATAGGTAATCACATAGGATAATGGCAAAACTTAAGGTGGAAAGAAGGATTTATCCAGGAACAAAAGTCTTCAAAGAATGCTGGCTCATGATTAGATGAGAGATTGCTAACATTTAGTTTATGAAGACATAGTAGGTTTTATTGAATGATACCAACTTCAGTGGGATAAAGTGTTTAACTAAGGGTGAAAGATTAATATACTGAAGAAATGAGTACGGAAAAAATATTACTGCCAAACAGAAGTTAGAGGTACATGTGAAACGGAGAATAAATAGAATCTTTTTTGAAGTCTGCAAGAGAAGCAGCATACTTGAAGGAAAATTAATAAGGTAATCGATTAATTTTGCTTAAAATTTATTAATTTTCAGCATTATTGAGGTATAATAGGCAAATGAAATTGTAAGAGTTTAAAGTGTGTTGCGAAAGAATTTTCCCCATAGAGTTAACACGTCCATCTCACATATTTCTCTCTCGCTTTCTCTCTTTCTTTCTCGCTCATTGAGAACATTTAAGTTCTAAGTTTTTAACAAATTTCAATTATATAATAGTGTTATCAACTATAGTCAGTCACCATGTTGTATGTTAGATTTAAATAGCTTCCTTATCTTACAGCTGAAATTCTATACCTTTTTAGAAACCTCTCCCTATTCTATCCATTCCTCAGCTCCTGGCGACACTTTATCTAGGAGTTTAACCTTTTACAAATTTTTTATTAAATTTATTAATTAAAAATTTATTACATTTATTATTAGCATGATAATTTATTGGTAAAATTATACAGGTCTCAAGTGTACATTTCTATAACACACCATCTATATATTGCATTGTATGTTCACCAGAACAATTCTTCCGTCACCATTCTCCCTCTGGTAACCCACTAAACTATTTTCTGTGTCTGTATTTGTTTCTTTGTTTTTCTCCCTCATTTGTTGTTTCCAATTTTGTATTTCACATATGAGTGAAGTCATCATCTTCTTTACTTTTTCTGCCTTATTTATTTCGCTTAGCATGATAATTTTGAGATCCATCCGTGTTGTTGAAAATGGCAGTATTACATCTTTTCTTATGGCCCAGTAATATCCATTGTATATATGTGTTACATCTTCTTTATCCAATCAACTATTGAAGGACAGTTTGGTTGTTTCCATGTCTTGGCCACCATGAATAATGCTGCAATGATTGTAGGGGTACATATATCTTCATGGATAAATGTTTTCAGATTTTGCAGGTAGATACCCTGAAGAGGGATTGCTGGATTGTATGGTAATTCTATTTTTAATTTTTTGAGGAACCTCCGTACTGTTTTCCACAGTGGCTGTACCAGTTTACATTCCCACCAGTAGTGTAAAAGAGTTCCTTTTTCACAACAACCTCTCCAACACTTGTTATTGCTTGTTTTGTTAATGATAGCCATTCTAACAGCATGAGGTGATATCTCGTTGTGATTTTGGTTTTCATTTCCCTAATAGCTAGTAAAGTTGAGCATTTTCTCATATATGAGGTCTGACAATGAAGTTCGTGAACTTGCCACCGTGCGCTTACATTGGCAGCACTGTACAAACAGCTAGGTAAGGTTTCATAACCTTGGTGTATCAGTGTTTCACAGCTGTGTTCCTGTCAACATGTGGCGATGTCTTGCTGAGTGGCATTCATTATCGTTGTTGCATGTTTTGTTTGCCATTGCTAGAATGTCTGAGCTTGAATTAGACCAATGAACAAACATTGAATTTCTTGTTAAACTTGGCAAGCATGGAAGTGAAACCAGAGACATTTTAGTTCAAGTTGATGGGGATAATGCCATGAAGAAAACGGCAGTAAACAAATGGATTAAACATTTTTTTGAGGGGAGAGAACGCATCACTAATGAAGAGAGGTTAGGGCAGCCAGTAATGAACAGAACTGATGAAAACATTGCAAAAATTTGTCGGGTTATGTGTCAAAATCGTCGGCTGACTGTGAGAAGCATAGCAGACCAAGTAAACATCAATAAAGAAACAGGAAGCTCTTAACTGAAAGCCTAGGCGTGAGAAAGGTATATGCAAAAATGGTCCCGAAGGAGTTCTTGTATCATGACAATGCACCAGCTCACACAACACTGTCTATGAGGGAGTTTTTAGCCAGCAAACAAATAACTGTATTGGAACACCCTCCCTACTCTCCTGATCTGGCCCCCAATGACGTTTTTCTTTACTCAAAAATAAAGGAAATATTAAAAAGAAGACATTTTGATGACATTCAGGACATCAAGAGTAATATGACAACAGCTCTGAAAGCCATTCCAGAAAAAGAGTTCCAAAATTGCTTTGAAGGGTGGACTAGGTGCTGGCATTGGTGCTTAGCTTCCCAAGGGGAGTACTTTGAAAATGACAATAGTGATATTCAGCAATGAAGTATGTAGCACTTTTTCTAGGATGAGTTTGCTACCTTAATTGTCAGACCTTGTATCGTTATTGAAATAGACAGTTCTAATGGAAAATACTGGGTGGGCAAGAACTTATGTTAGTCATTGGATTTTTAGTGGGAAAGAAAAAGAGAAGCATTCAGCCACCAAAAGACAATGAATGGTAAGTCTAGAGGTGGTACAAATTTAGATTCAAAAGCTAAATTTTGAATCTAGCTTTCCTTGATTCAAAATTTTTCTCTAGGTCTCACTGCTTACTTGAAAATAGTAGTAGAAAAGAATGACTTTTGTGTATACTGAATACAACTTAATCGGATGGGAGAACACATTAGTTTTAGCACAGTCTCTTCATGTACTAGTGAGGGACTTGGACAGACATTTGTTTTTTTCATCAATACACTTCGTAAACCTACAAATACATGTATTGGGCAACTTACATTCTAATATTTTTTGCTATAGCAGTAAAATAGTTTGGAATCTGAGTAAAGCAAGGTCACTTTCTAATTTTCACAGCATAGTAGTATATAGGAGTGGGAGATGAATGAAGGAAGTACCTGAAAGAGTTCGTGAGTTTATATCTTGCAGGGAGATTGGATTTTATTTTGAAAGCACTGTGGAAGTCATTACAAGAGAATTAAAATGAGTTTCCAAACTTGAATGCTATCATTATACATGTACTATTTTCTCTAAGAAATGGCATTTGGCATAAGAAAAAGAAAGACAGTTTTACGATATACTTGGTTTTTTGAATATGTAGCAATTGTTGTCTGTTAGTGTTATCAGAAGCAATAATATAAATGAAGCATCAATGGCATAGTCATTAAAAAGTGTCTCTACTTTGATGGAAAGATTAGGAGAAAAGACCTAATAAAATCTAAATCATGACTGGAAGAAATCAAGCATAAACAATGGGCAAAAGCAGATATAATCCTTTTTATCACTAGAATCTCCTTTTCTTTAGTAGGAAACACATAAAAAGTCTCTTGATATTTCCTTAAGAATTAATGATCAATTTTAATTAAGTCATGCTAATAGTTGTAGTTCACTTTCTCTGAACCTTTTAGTGTCTGAATAATCAATAATAATGCACATTAATTAGCCAATATGTTTGAAAAAATATCTTATTTTTTCTTCACCCAATTTTATTTTGTCCACTTAAAGAAATTACTTTCATATATAAAGTTTATAAAATAAATTAAAATTCTCTCTCCCTCTCTATCTCTGAAAGTTTCTTTCCCTCACTTGCCACGCACACACACACGCGCGTGCATACCTAAACAAACTAATTCTGCCCACGTCACAGTTAACTTTCAGATTCAGAATAACTTTTTTCCTTAAGAAGAGAAGTCTCTGAAACTGTTTTAGATCTATTCAGCTACACATGGTTGGATAACTCTGAAATCATGACCAATTATTTCAAAGCACAATAGATTTTTCTATCATAGCTTTTGTCATCTATTTAATGAAAGTTTTAGCCTGTTGTCTCATTTCCAAACACATAAATATGATCCAGATGGATTAACCTGGGAGGCAGGCTTTTACATGGCTTTACAGAGGACATGT
The DNA here is from genome assembly GCF_964194185.1 of Rhinolophus hipposideros. NCBI lineage: Eukaryota > Metazoa > Chordata > Mammalia > Chiroptera > Rhinolophidae > Rhinolophus > Rhinolophus hipposideros. Next base: position 17,694,067 of record NC_138058.1, on the reverse strand, counting down.
TCTAATGAGTAATGAAGGCACATTTATGCAAAAATTCAAAAGTGAGTTTGCTAGACAGAAGATTAGAATTTGAACTGCTGTTGTAGCATGGTAAGTATATTTTATGTTTATTTCAATATCACCACCGCCCCAAACTCATCTTTGTTTCTCTTACTTTTGAGATTGTAGGAACATAATCTCTCAAACTCTCACACAGAAAGGGCGGAGAGCTGGGCCAAGATTCACCATCCTTAAAGCCTGTTAGACACAGTAGTTTAGTCACATTTGGGGCAGTAAAGACAAATTTAAGGTGCAGTATCTCAGGGACATAGGGTATCTAAAATGCAGCCAAGCTGTCTCAGTGAATTTTCAGTTGAAAAATAGGAAAAGAGAAGGCAAACCTCGTTATGTAGCTGAGACCAAATTGGGGTAGCAGAAAAGATAAAAATTTTGAAGCTGGAGTAGACATTGGATTGCTTATCTGTCCAGCATTTCTTTGAGGAGCCAAGCCTCCCTTGTTCATAGTTAGAATGCTCTGATGGGCTTGACCCTTTCTTCTCACTACAGACTTGAGTAGATAAGTGACCCTCTGAGCATTTAACTCTCTTGGCTGTAGTGATTGGTATAAGCATGAGCATGTGATCCACACAGATCCAGGGATAGTCCTATTCCTCTACATTTTCCATTAACATCATCAGGGAAGATGATCCCTTTCTTTTGGTGTTGGTTGATATGCTAGCAGTTTATTATATTAAGAAGAAATGGGTATGAAGTAGGAAGGAGGAAACTGATGCCAGTGTACAAAGAGAAACAGAGCTAAGATAGAGGGACTGTTGTCTGAAACAAGATCTACCAAAATTCTTTGATATATGTGCCATTTTGGAGACCTGTTTTGAATTTATTTTTGTTCCATGTCCCTGGATTCATGCACACTAAAAAACAGGCAAATTATAAGTGCTGCATACTTTGAAGAATTATGAGTACCTTCACCTTAGTAGTATTTATTTTTCATTTTCTCAGCACTCTAGCTAAAATTAGAGGAGCATGTGGATTTTTTGAATACAAATACATACATTTCACAGTATAATTCTGGAGATTTGGAGAGAAGATGAAACCCTTGACTGCTTATATTACAAGTGACTGCAGTGTCTGCTCATAGAAGTACATTAGAAAACAGCTGCACTGCTATAGAGGCAAGGGAGCCTTGCAATGTTTCCATATTGAAGTAGGTGAAACTGGAAGATCATCTTTTAGAAAAGAGAGATTTCAGAGCCCTAGAAAACATGTTCCACAAAGATAGGTCTTAAGGTCCGCGTAAGAGTAATATTTGAGATGGTAAGTATACAAAGCAATGCTAATTGTAGCAAAGTGATAAAGCAATAGCTATTGTTTATACAGAGGGTCTGAAGGAATCTTCATCCATTTTCCAGTCTCTCCTGAGTGTGTTCAGCACTTTTCCAGCCATACTAAGTTTCATTACTGCTTTTCTAGCTATCCCTAACAGTTTTTCTATCCTCTTCCCACTTACTGGTCCCAAGCCAATGTCACGTATCTTAGATTTTGTTACAAACACATCATGCCTCTGGGTATCAATAAATATATTATCCTTTGTTTGCACGGCAAACCATCCCCAAACATACAGATTTTTTAAAAACGTCATTTATCAGCTCACAATAAATTGGGTTGGTAACTTGGATGATTCTTACACAAGTCTCTCTTGCTCTCATTTATGAGGCTGAAGTTCAATGGCAGGTCAGTAGACTGGATAGTCTAGGATAATCTGGGTTTGTATTTTCAGTATGTATTTCATTCCATATGCTATTGCTACCATGTGATATTGATACTCCTCCATTGAGAGCTGGAGTCCGTAAATCCTCCCCTTGAATTTGGGTGGTCCTGTTTGTAGATGCATGATTTCCAAGGCTAGGTTAAAAATAGCTATACGTTTTTTTTGCCTAGCTCTGTTTATTGAGACACCCATTCTTCAACCAACCAAACATGCTGAGAGGAAGACCAAACTGGCCTGTGCAGAGAAACCACACTAAGAGTCCCCCATGGAGAAGAAATGACTCACCCAATCTACAGTCAGCGTCAATCACCAGAGAAGCACAAGTTTTCAGATGATTTTTAGCCTATAGCCTTTAAACTGCCCCAGCTGACAAGTGAAAAATTGAGCTATCCCTGTCAAACCATTTCCAAAGCCCATATTCTGGAGTAAAGTAAATGTTGCTTTAAGCCACTTAGTTTTGGGGTATTTTTTAATGCAGCATGAAATGAACAAAACAGATGGCCTTACTCAAATGTCTGGCAGTTTGCACGCTACTGAGTGAGGAGCTTCAATTCTACTCTAAGTGGTTTCTTAGAGTAGAGGCTAGCTCAGGCTCATTTACCACTTGGTTTCATGTTTCTAAGTGCAGAGAAAGAGGGCACACCTCAAATGCACAGGCCCTTTTTAAGTCACAGTTTGTATCACATTTACTAATGCCCCATTGACCAAAGCAACCTACCCTCAAAATCTATATCATGGTATAGACTTTCAGTCTGTGTGTGTCTTCCGATCTGAAGTGAATCTTTCATGGGCAGCATATGTAAGGGTTTTGTTTTCTTATCCATTCAGCCGCCTTATCTTTTGATTGGAGCATTTAATTTACATTTAAAATAATTGTTGATAGGTACATAGTTATTCCCATTTTATTATTCATACTTTTTATATTTTTTTCTTCTGAAAGAACACACACAGACTGAAAGTAAAAGAATGGAAAAAAGTTATTTCATGAAACTGAAAATGAAAAACAAAAGCTGAGGTAGCAGTACTCATACCAGACAAAATAGACTTTAAAATGAAGGCTATAACAAGAGACAAAGAAGGACCCAGTAATCGAACTTCTGGGTATTTATTCAAAAAAAAAAAAAAAACAAGATGCTACTTCGAAGGGACATCTGCATCCATGTGTGCATTGCAGCATTGTTTACAATGGCCAAGATGTGGAGGCAGCCTGGGTGTTCATTAATGGATGAATGGATAGAGGAGGTGGTACGTATATACAATGGAATATTACTCAGCCATTAAAAAAATGAAATCTTGCCATCTGACAACATTGATGGACCTAGAGGGTATTATGCTAAGTGGACTAAGTCAGACAGAGATACCAGTATATGATTTCACTTATATGTGAAATCTAGAGAACAAAATAAACAAAACAGAACAAACTCAGAAATACAGAGAACATTTTGATGGTTGCCATCTGGGAGGGGGATTAAAGGGTGAGTGAATAAGGGGAAGGGATTAAGAATACAAATTGGTAGTTAGAAATTAATCATGGAGATGGAGGGCATAGCATAGGAATATAGTTAGTTATATTGTAATAACTACGAATGGTGTCAGATGGGTACTAGATTTCTCAGGGTGATCACTTCGTAAGTTATATAAATGTCTAATCCCTATATTGCACACCTGAAACTGATATAATATTATATGTCAACTGTTGCTGAAAAATAAAAATATATATATATATTTAAAAAGTAATACATTTTTAAAAATGCAAAAAATAATCTGTATCACGGTAGAGTGCCTTGGTCATGGGTTCTGCAAGGTACAGCATGCACTCTGAAGGTGTATGACTTCTGGTACTAAATCAAATGTGACAGTGACTGCACATGCGGTAGTTCCCTTTCTGTGTAAGTAGCCCAAATTTCCTGGACTTAAGAGTAGCTATGAATTTGGAAAAATTTAGTGGATATAATCCGTGTTGGCAGCATAAATGTGATATAGAATAAAGGTCATGTATTTTCAGGATATAATCAGATTATAAATTGCCATCTAGAATAGGTCTAAGGAGTCTTATGGAATGCATCAACTTGTTGACATTTTTCACAGTCACAAAGTTTATTTTGGATATAACCTGGAGTAGGACATCATGAACTAACTAACTATGAACTAGCTAACTACTTTAAGACTAACTATGACATAGTCTGCCACTTCTCTTTATAATATTGTCTTGACTGGGAAGCAGGAAAGCTGCTACCAACATAGATAACAAGGGATGTGGAAAATTCCTTTTGGAGGCCAAAAACCCAGGTGTGAATTAAGAATGTTATTCCACAGTTTCCTCAAAGAGTAAGAAACTTCATACAGAGCTAGACATCTGTGAAATAACAAGCCTTTAACTATAAATGCACATGTCACCAAACCTGGCTTACAAAAGCCCAGGCTGTTTTCATTTGAGCATTTTAAAAATGAGATTTTGAAATTGCTATTTACAGCTGTGAGGTCAGGCTGATTCATCTGATGGTGGGAGCAGAGGTGAGGTACAGATGATATTCTATTCACCATGAGACTCTGGTGAAATAGCATTCCATCAGAAGAGGATGAGGAAGGGACAATCAATTTGTGAGAAACATAGGGGAAATAAAAGCTCTGGAGCATAGGATGAGAATAAAGGACTTTTGTGGGGGAAAAATCACCATAATATGTTCTGAGCATTCAGAATATAACCAAATAATAATATTTTATCAGGCCCCATGAAATGAACATTTATGTGGAATAAAAATTTTGAATATTCTATATGGTTAAACTTAATAATTTGGGGAAAAGGAGGTACTAATATAAAGATTTTCCTCCATTTTGATTATATAAAGAACAATTATTTCTAACATTTGTGGAGGTGCACTGTTTTCTTTTTAATGTTTCTGATGTATCTATGTGTATTGCTAGGCAAATGTACCTGTAATATGGACTTATATAATGATAAGTTCTTAGCCAAACCAAATCTGCATTGCCCATCTAATACAAATGAATGCAAACAAATTTTGGAGCCTGATTAATTAAACAAACAAACAAAAATATTGACAGCTGTCTAATGTTCTAGAAATATTCCTACAATAGGAACATGGTATACTGCAGCGTATGATAAGCAGGTCTTAGCGTTATATAAATTATCACTGCAGGGAACTGATAAAAGTTATCATGACAGGTATGGGAAGAAAAGATTGGGTGGGAATGGAAGACAGATTCATAAGGAGCAGAGAAGGTTTTGATTAGAAATCCATTCCATCTCTGCAACACACACACACACACACACACACACACACACACACACACACACACACTTATATATCCCTATAGCATTGGAATACAAATCAATGCATGTGTTCAAGTTGACTCTGATTGCTATCAATCCACAAGCTCCTGGAACTTATATGAACATAATTGATCGAGGCTGTTCTGCATTGAAGCTTGTGACATTTTACTGGGAAACAGAATGGATTATTATCACAGGAGGTAAAATAAAATATAGTCATTCTTTTAGAACTTCAATAGGAATTTGAAGATATCTAGGATGATTTATTTATCATATTATCACATAAAATGAATATAAATTATTCAGGGTTGGACAACAAATATTTTGAAAGTAAACATCATTTATAATTAAAAAGTGCTGGCCCTCACTTTACAAAGATTTTTGTTCTTTGAGCCTGTTTAGAAATGGGAAATTTCTGTATGTTGTTGTCATAGAAACGAGAATATATCTTTTGTATCCTATCCTGGATGATAGTATTATAATTTGGGCCAAATCATGGGACTGATTTTCCACCAGTCTTGGGAGTACTTGATTTAATCATCAGAGTTTGTGAGAATGTTCTATCAGGAAAAAACAAAACAAAACAAAACAAAAAACTTAAATATTAAGATGGAATGTACTTAAAGAATGAATACACTGTTCTTCATTAATAATAGAAACTGTGAACTACTAGTGGCTCTTCTATCTTTTCAGAACTATGAACATAGAACACAGAATAATATATATTTTAAAAAATAATCTCAATTCCTCTTGAAATAGCATTTGTGTATATTATTCTGTATAGTGTCTCAAGGAAATAAGTTCTAAAAGTTTACTATCTACGGCGAGAGGTTAGACTTATTTAGGCTAACCTCTCCATCCTTGAGTGCCACCACTTTTCAAATGGAGATATCTGGTTTCCACAAGATGGGGTTTACTGAGCAAATCTCTAAACTCCCTTGTTATCTCTGTCCTGATTTAATGAAGTCTCTTATCCTATCTGCACCTCTGTCCAAGAACAAAGGATCTTTTTATTCTCTTCGCCCTATCCTATCACACCATGCCCCTGCCACAATCACTATTTGTCTCACAACAAATGTCAGAGCATGATCCTCTAGTTACCCCATTAAAAGAACAAAATCAGGTGGTCTCCATTAAAATACATTAATAAAATCCATTTGAGAAAGCAAGTACTTTTCTGCTTCTTGCAGGTGAGGACAATTTTTTCATCTTTATATCCATGCTCCAACACCTAGATCCACAGTGATTCCTGTTGAATTCAACTGAATGTCATCATTCATTTTGCAAAAGGTTTTATTATCCATAATGTTATCTCTTCCAATGAATTGTAATTTGCGAAAACAATTTATATACTAATATTCAGTACTATGAAAAGAAAAATTTTATGCATAATTCCTCCCCATTGACGATACATAAAAAATCATAAAATCTCATGGAGCAAATAAATCACTGTTCATAATTTGTGTTTTAGTAATAAACTGCTTGTTCTTTCCTCAGTCCATTTATTATGCAGAGAGCTGTCTCTAAATTGCCTCTACTCATATTTTTGCCATTAAATCCCATCTCTTCTTCAAATCTCAGTTTAGGAGGTAACAACTGTCTCCTTAATACCTTCCTTGACTTCTTGCTAAAAATAATTTATCCTCTCCTGATTTTCTGGAACACTTTATGTGCATTTTCCTATGCATTCAGGACTTGATTACTTTGTATCTTGATTAATTAATTTATGGCAAGAGACATATAAGCTTTGAAAAATAAAGAGATGAAGAAGGTAACAGGCTTGACTTTAGGAAATTTACAAACTAGTTAAAAATATGAATTTGAATAAATCATGAAAAGGTGTGAAGAAAAAAGAATTAGTGATGTGACCGTGATCTGTTTTTGTATTTGTTTTTCTTCCTATTCTAAATAAATTACTTGAATGTTGGATCTGAATCTTATATGCCTGTATTTTCAAATACCTGACACCAATATCTTAACTTTTTACAGTTTAATATAACACATTTACAGAAAACAACAAAAACATGCAGCTTAAATATTGAAAAGCAAACACCTGTGCAGTACCTATGGCATACAAGGAAAAAAAAACATATTCAGTAAGTATTCCACGGTCTTTTGTCTACCTTTCCTGATCACTTCCTTCTAGAAGACACTAATATCCTCACATTTATGTTATCTACTTTCTTGTTTTTCTTTATAGTTTGTCTACCTAATTATATATTCCTAAACAGTAGATTTTGTTCCCATACTTAATGAACGGAATAACAGAAAATGTATTAGTTTCAAGTGTACAAAGTAATATAATAGACATTCACACCCCTCACCAATGACAACCCCTCTCCCCCAATCTACAACCCTTCTAACACCATCTATAGCTGTTACAATACCATTGACTATCTTCCCTATGCTGTACTCCACATCCCATGACTATATGTATGTATATATGTATGTTAATATATATATGTATATATATATGTGTATATATATACATATATATATTTACAGTTGACATTAAATATTATTCTACTTCAGCTTCAGATGTGTGGCATATTGGTCAGGCATCTACATAGTCTATGAAGTGACCCCCTGATAAGTCTAGTACCCATCTGTCATCTTACATAATCTTTACAACATTATTGTTTATATTCTCCATACTGTATTTCATATCCCCATGACTATATTGTACTAATTTGCACTTTCTAATCCCTTCACCTTCTCCCCCATCCCCACTCCCCCTCACTTTTAGCAACCACCAGTGTTTTTTTCTCTGTATCTCTGAGTCTATTCCTGTTTAGTTTGCTTGTTTATTATGTTCTTTAGATTCCACCTATAAATGAGATCATATGGTATTTGTCTTTCTCAATCTGACTTATTTCACTATGCATAATATCCTCTAGTTCCATTCATGTTGTTGAAAATGGTAAGAGTCCATTCTTTTTGATGGCTGAGTAATACTTCATCGTATAAATGTACCACAGTTTCTTTATCCAATTGTCTATTGATGGGCATTTCGGTTGTTTCCATGTCTTGAATATTGTGAATAGCACTGACATAGGGGTGCATATATATATTTTTTTGAAATAGTGTTTTGGATTCCTAAAGAGAAAATGCATTTATTTTTGCCTAGATGTTTTTGCACAGCAAAAGAATTACCAAGTTGTTATTATAGGTAGCTCATTTTCATTGATGAATAGTATTTCACTGTATGAGCATAGAAAAATTTATCTATTTTATTTTTATAAAAATCTACAGTGTAAATAAGTTTTTGTCTATTAGTTTAAGTGATACTGAAAATAATCAGAAACATGTATCCTGGTGCACATAAGTATACATTTATGTAGGGTGCCTATTTAGGAATTAAATTGCTGGGTCATAAGGTACAATCATGTTTAACTTTACTGGATAATTATCGCATGTTTTTCCAACGTGATTGATCCAATTTAAACCTCCATCAGCAGCACATGAGAGGTACCATTTCTCCACAAAATTTTCATCATTTAGTTTTGAGATTCAAAACTACTTGTCAATATGGAGGATATATAGTACCATCATATTTTAGTTCATTTGGAAGTTTCTTATAAAGTAATGAGGTTGATATCTATTCCAGAAAAAGTATTTTTTCTGGTCATTTATAGTTCCGCTAGTGTCAAATGCTGTATAATTATTTTGTCTATTTTTCTGTTGGGTTGTTTGTCATTTCAGGGTTGAGTTCTGAAAGTTCTTCATGTATTTATTAAATGAGCACCTTTTTATTACAAAGGTAGCAAATATATACCTTTCACAATGGTGTGGCTTGCCTTTTTGCTTAATAATATAGTTATTTTAATAGACATTTTTAATTATATGAAGTACAATTTATCAATATTTTCCTTTTTAATAGCTATATATGCTGGATTAAAACATCTTTATCTACTCTTATGTTTGTGAAGATAATATCTTATATGCCAAAACATTACTTATCATGCCCTTATAGTCTAGCTCGACTTGATTTTTGTGTATAGTGTGAGATAGTATTAAGCTTTTATTTTTCAACATATGCAAATACAATTGTACCGCATCATTTATTGAAAACCAAGAGAGTGTGGTGTCTTGTCATAAAAAAAAATAGTGTGAAGAAGAAAGGGTAACAATGCCATGTGAAAATTTATGCTGTTATGTAAAATAACATGAAAGCAGGACTCCTCATTGTATTTAGCCATGTGATGTTATTTGTGGTTGAGATCATGAAAGAAAAAACATCTTTGGACTAAGAACAAAGATTACATATAAAGGGTCGCTCCTCAATTTTTGTTGCCCTGCATAAATACTATTTATGCTATTATGGTATTGGAGGTAGGCAACATAAGTTACTGATTTGAAAAAAAAGTTTATGGAACATTTGGAGAAGGAATATAATCTATATAAACCTTTGACAAAAAGCAATATTTTTACCTGGACTTGAATTCACATTCACATAGTTCTGAAATTATCTGCAGGTGCTAATATGTTAAGAAGGTTTTTTGCAAATCTGCAAACTAAAATTGATTATTCTCATTATAATATTAATTAGAACCAGGCTTATTAAAATGGATGTGGGAAAATGAGGCACCAGGTAGTGATTAATATATAATACCTATAAGTGTCAATCGATTGGCATATTTTCTGATGAGTACAAAAATATATTAGGTCATTATATTTCTTTTAAATTGTAAGGTAACGTCATTGTGCAAGTAATGAATCAATTAGTGTAGTATCTGTAGCTACAGCACCCAAAGGGTGGGGAAATACTTTAGGGGCATGCAAGATGTATTAGAACACTGGGGATAATACCATGTGAAGACAACCCCTGGAAAGCAGCTGCAGTGAAAAAGTGACCCTGAGCCTGAGGTTTCTTATAAGGAACCACTGTTTGACTCAATAATCTTGTTTCAAGATGTTGACCCAGATATTGTACTGCATCCCACAGAATAGTAATATTATTTCTATTTTTCATTTTTCTATTCAGCCACATGTTAACTTAAGCGATTTGACTGCTTTAAGATTTCCTATAGCACGGTAAAAATGATATAGCTAATCTTATGGGGAATCTTGTCTACCTCTCCCCACTTTCTCTATTATGGAATAATTCCCCCAAGGAAGAACATGTGAGCAATCAAATGCATATTTCTATCCGGAGATTAGGGGAGAAATCTGGGTTGAATAAATCAATGTGGAAGTCACCAGACTATACGAATAGTATAACTGGGAGTAGATAAAGTCCCCCATACAAAATGTAGAGTAAGACTAGAGGGAATTAAGGATAGAACTCTGAATAAGGAATATTTACCTTCAAGACATTGGTAGATTTTAGTTAGCTTAAAATGGAGCTAGAGAAATAGAAAAACTAAGCTACTGCAGTTTTACAAAAAACGTTGGACAAGAGCATGCCAAATTGGTTAGAGCATTTGATAAAATGCGAGGAAAATGAGGAAGCAATACGTGTGACCTTGGAATGAGAAGCTTGAGGAAGTCATCAGACATTAGCAGTAAAGCAATAGGTTTAAAAGCAGGGATGGGAACCATCAAGATAAGAAAGGTGAGGGTGACATCAAGGAAGCAGCCTCATCTATAGCAGTTTCCTTCCTGGGATAGGAATAGGATAATGTGTCTTCCTCAGGTAAGTCCATTTCTTTAGAGTTCCGTGTTGGCTCTGGGCACTATAACCCATTTGAATCTATTGATGGCGCTCGATCCAGATGTAATGGAAAACAATATAGTGGTTCCTCAAAAAATGTAAAATGCAATTACCATATGATCCAGCAGTTCCACTTCTGGGTGTACACCCAGCAGAATTAAAGGCTGGGTCTTGAAGTGATATTTGTACAACCACGTTCATAGCAGCATTATTCACAATGACTAAAACATGGAAACAAACCAAGTGTCCATTTATGAGTGATTATATATAAGTGAAATGTGATCACACACACACACACACACACACACACACACAATGAATAATTAAGCCTTTAACAGGAAGGAAATTCTGACATATGTTACCACATAAATGAAACTTGAGGACATTATACAAAGTGAAATAAGACAGTCACAAAAAGACAAATACTGTATACATCCATTTAAGTGAAGTACTTCGAGTAGTCAAAATCACATGAACAGAAAGTAGAGGCTGAGGGATAGGGTGGAGTGGGGGGTTATAGTTTCATGAGTATAGTTTCAGTTTTACAAGACAAAAAGGGTTATGGATATGGATGAGGGCGATGGTTGCACAATATTGTGAATGTATTCAAGTCCACTGAACTGTAGACTTCAATATGGTAAACTTTATGCTATATGTATTTTATCACTATTTTAAAAAGAAACGTGCATTTTTGATTGTCTTATTGAGATAATTCTCTAAAGAGTTGGTGTGAATTCTTGGTGTGACCTAAACTTGGTGTGAACTAAGATTAGTAATGGGTATAGAGCACACATTATGGGATTTGGTATTACAAGAAAGAAAAAAGTCATAGTCTACTTGAGATAGCATTTGACATGGATTATTTTATGCAAACTGTGGTGATCCCAAAATTCTTCTAGTTTTGTGCTGAGGGATATAAGCAAGTTGTAAGGAAATCGACACAAAAATTACTGGGTGACACCAATGAAAACTATGCACTGTTATCACATACTTTTCTAGGTTATTTAATTGTGGCATTTTTGTGGCTTTTGAGCTATTTTACTAATATTTCAAGTTATAGATAACAGATAGAATTAAAAATGATTCTTAGACCTACAAATAAATTATTTCTCATGGAGATTGTATTGACTTCCCTTCTCTAATGTGGAAGAATCCAGTTTTGCTTATAGTTGTACATTCATTTCAATATTTCTGATCTGAAAGTGTGACTTTGTTTAGATTTTTTTTATAACTGCAACTCCTTATTGGTTTCCTCTTGAATAGTGAGTTAAAGAAAATATTTAACATTTTCATTTTACATCTGCATTAGTGTTATGAGTTTTTCTTTTTTGATAATTATTTTTAATGAAATAGGACAACGAATGGTAACAATACTTACAAAAAGTAATTTAAAAACTACCCACATAAACATATTCCCTAGACTCCAAACCAGACCTTATAATGAATTCCTGCCATCTTTTTAATCTGGTGAACTTCAAATAATACAATTGTCCCAAAGGCCTCGTTTCCCATATTTTCCCTTGAAGCCTAAAGACCACCGATAAAAAGCATTATCTTTCTTTGCATTGAGCCCCCAAACTGGATTATTGCCAACTACCAGAGTTACAGATGTTTCTAAGAATAAAATACATAGATGCAGCCAAAAGTTTAACAAGCAAGCAAGAATATGGAAATTAAAATAAGACTTACATACATACTTTTTGTGGTAATTTAATCAGTGAACATCCCTTGCCCTTGGAAGACAGCCTAAAAAAAAAGGATTAGCTTAGTCTTCTTTGCTAAATCATCACTTGAAAAATTTTGAAGTAAAAGAGTGTTATGTGAGGCCAGCAAAATATCATTTTTGATTTAAATATTGTTAGATTACTCCTTCCATCTATAAATGATCTGGGTTCATTTAAATGTAGGAGTTATAAGACTACATTCCTATGTCAATTCTTTGATGGTAATATATTGTGAGAAAAAATATATAAAGTATGATAGAATTAATTGCATGATATCTTTTTCTCATTTCCTTCAGAAGTCTGCATTGCCTTTCTAAAGTACCATTCATTTATTTTGGGAAGTTGGAGAAAAATTCAAAATGTTTCATTATTCATTCTGATATGTGAATATGAAATACACTTTATCTGTCTCACTATTTGTTAAATTGAAGTCTTAGAGGGGAAATGCTCTAACATTTTTGGAGTATGAGTGTTTATTAGAGAAGTAAGGGAAGATGCATTAGGAACAGAAACTAAAGTTTTCTGGTACATGCACTAGGCTCAAAGGAAAAAATACTATGTTTATGCATTGATAATACAGTCAATGGCTTGTTCATATTTAATCCAGTAAATATGAATACAATATTTACGTAGTGTACACTGGCACTGTCTTACATGTCACATGCTAAGAATCACAGGGACAAACTAGAATGTGTACAAATCAGATGAACTAAAATGGAAGACATAAAGTAGTTATTGAAATATCATGCATGTAGCTCTACAAGAAAATCAAAGTTGGAAATCACTGATTCTGTCTCTAAGAGAGTTTACATTTTAATGCAATAAATGCAAATCACATTTAGTATTTATTCAAAAGGAGTGTTTTAAAGAGGTTTCACACAAAGTCCTAAATAGAAGGTTGGTATTTACCCTGTGCATAGTTAGGATGGCATGTTCTAAAGGAGAAAATAAGAGACATTCACATGTGAAATAAGAGTAACCCTAATGTGGTCAGAGAACAATTTCAGTGGGAGTAACCAAGTCACAAAGTATAAAGGATGTGGATGGTCAGAGACTAGGAAGTTTGAATTTAAGAATTCAGAAATATTAATACAGCCTTAGTTAAGTTCTATTGCCTCCATGAAATCTTTATTAATAGCTTGATCCAAAACTAAAGTTTTATCTTCCTATTGTTTCATTTTGCATTTGTTTTCAGGTTAGCCTGTGTGTGTATGTGTCTATATATGTATGTGTGATTTTATGGCTTTCTTTTGTGTCTTACTATTGCATATAGAGGAGGATACAGCTAAGAATACAAACTCTGGCTCAAACAGATTTGTGTTTTCCTCAACTACTATCTAACTCTGTGGTACTTTCTCAGCCATCAAATAGAGCATTTGAATATTTGTTGCCTTAAACTAGATGTCTCAAATTCTATATTTATATGTCTGTCTAGATGTGGGCTAAGCATTTAAAAGAAATTACATTTTCTTTGTTTTAACTTCTTAATTGTCATAAGACAAAAATGTTTGCCATTTTCCACGTCCAAATTCTACTGTAAAAGCCAGGAAATATTTTCTTTTTTCTTTCAAATTAACACCTGAAATCTATGTAACTTTACTAACAATTGTCACCCCAATAAACTTTAATTAAAAAACAATATTGAACAAGCGTTTATGGAAAGGGTTCCTTTTTTTTAGGTTTATTGAAAATATTCTATCACTGAGGTCACCTAAAGGATATGCAGCTTTAGATAAATGATTAAATGTAATAGCATGACCCAAGTAACTAAAAACAACTGCTTAAAAATATGTGTAAAACAGTGGCAAATCTTGATATATGACAGGTTTTCATATGATTAATTATGGGCAAGGGTAAAACTTATAACTTAAAAATATCCTTTGTCTTGTGTTAGACAAGAACTATTTATTTTGGTTGAGTGGTAACAGCATTCTGCATACCTGGTGTGTATTCCCAGCTCTGTTCCTTAGTAGAAGTGCGCCCTAAATGACTTAACTTTCAGTTTGGTGAGCCTCAAGTTTCACATCTGAATCTAACTTTGCATAAAATAATTTATATAAAATGTGATAAAAATTAAGCTGTTATTTATATAAATTTGTTTGGATGGGTTTTTAACTGAATTGTGTAGAAGATTTCATTGAGGCACAAGCTAAAGTGGTACTGAATACGTAATGACAGGTGGACAACCTGTATGCTCAGTGGAGAGCATTACTATACGGGGTCACTATTTTTTTCTTTTTATAGAAAAAGGCTTCTTTTAGAGCATAATCTTAAATAACGGGAGTTTCTGAATGCGCTAAGTACAAGTGCCATATAATTTTTCTTAGAGTAGGATAGGCTGTGGCTTTCCAATTTCCTTTTTAAGAAGAACTACACACAGATACTGATAATAACATTAGTAATAGTATATGCTCAAGGAAAATTTATTTCTAAAAGGACTGAAACAGGACAGATGAAGAGAGATATAGCATACTCTTGGGTGAGTTATCTGACTTCCACATAAGGTAATATTTCAGCAATATGCCAATAAAATTTTTCTTGTGACCCTTTAGCTAGGTTAATGAGTTAATTTTTAGGGAAAACAAATATCGCTAAGAAAATGTAAAAAAAAAAAAAAAGAATTATGAGGGCTCTGTGGCACACCAGAGAGTAAAATGTTTTAAAGCAATAGTATATGTATAAAAAACTGTGTTGCTGGTACAAGAATAAACACAATAGTAGAACTGATTAAAAACAACTAGAATGACAATCTAGTATAATTACAATGAACAGCATAACAATATTTAAAAACAGTGAATAAAAAACTGAATATGACACATGATAGTGAGAGAAATAGTTAATCATTTAGATATACAAATTTTTTGATTTTTATATCAGAGCATGGAATAACATTAATCCCAAGTAAATACAGGAGTTAAGACATTAAGATATATATCAAGAAGCAAATATATAATTAGACCACTTAAAATGATGAGTGAATAAAAGTAAAGGATGAGACTAGTACAACATAAAAATACAACTATTTTACATCAAAATAAGACAATTAAAAGAAAACAATATGTTAGAAACATGTTTGTCACACATTTGACAACCTTTATATTCAGTAATAAAATGAAGATTTCATTTTTGTGTATATTTATGGTAGCCTTCAGCAAAAAGGCACAAGTCAAATGTAGAAACTGTGTAAAAAAGACAGTTTTATTTTTATTTCAAAACTGGGGAGGAAGGAGGGAAAGGAAATTTTGAAGGAAGAAAGGAAAGCAGATGTCCAAAAATTACTGTTAAATTAAAAATTTACTATCGCCAGTAAATTCAATGAATACAAATTTTAAAAAAAAGATTCCATTTTTGCCTATGAGTTTGATGAAATTTTAAAGATGATCATCGGTGTCGGAATGAAAGATAGCAAAGGCCATTGTCATCTTCTGTTTGGGAGACTATATTGATACAAACTTTCAGGGAAAAAAATGCAATTTGGAAATGTATATAAAAGATAAGAAAGATAACTTTGACAGTGATTCTGGTTTAAGAAGTTTAACCCAATCTGAGAGACATTTATGTTATGTTATGTATTAGTACCTATTCAGTTTTTATTTTTAGCACGTAAAAATAGCAACCTAAATTTTGGATGTATAAGGACTTAGATAGCTGTTGCTATATCTGTGGGAAACTAAATCTAGATATCAGGGAGTAAAGCAATGATGTTGATGGAGAACGTTGTAAGCTACGGTATCAGGTTTATATTTTAAAATATGTCACAGTTAAAATAACTTACATTTATTAATACAAAGAGAGTGAGGGTAGAAAGATAATTTACATATTTGTAGGACTGATAGTGAAACTTGGTATTAATTAAAAGTGTTCCTGTGCATTACCCACAAAAGATGATAAAATTAACTGTATAGATGTTTATTTAAATTTTAATAAAGGAAATAATTAACTGGAGATCTAACAATGTTTTTTATTAACTTTTTATTTTCCCTGATGAATGTTCCAATATTGATAATTAAAACCTTTACCGTAGATGGAATTCCAGTATGAGACATGCATTATGAAAAGAAAAAAATATCCTAGATAAGAGAAAATCAACTAAAGGAAGTTCTACATCAAATTCATCTATCTGAAATACATTCCCATAGCAAAAAAAGAACCTAGCCTGTCTGTTGTTGACCTTGTAGTCTTAGAAATATTTACAACTGTGACATTTTTCTTCATCAAATGATGCTAATAGAAATCACCATGTCTAAATTCTGTAGCTATAGTACTTTATGAGTTATCAATTGTTGGTCTCATAAAAACTCCTGTGAAGTAGTCAGGGTTGATAGTACTATCCCCACTTTGCAGATAAAGTAAATGAGGCCTGCAATACATAATCAGGCTACCAATGCCATACAGATAATAAATGGCAGAAATGACAGCATCCTACCCCTTCTTTCTAGTCCTGGCCCCGTTAGTCATGCAACCCTTTTGAAGATAAATACATCAGAATTTATCAGTTTCTGCTTTGTAAAATAAGTGAATGGATAAAAATGTTTGTGCACATTTGTGTGTGCGTGTGTGTGTGTGTGTGTGTGTGTGTGTCAGGTAGTTGCCGTTAAATGCTTATGAAGCAGCTTAATTCTGTGTGTTACAAATTTTAATGAGCATACAAATCATGTAGAGATTTTGTTAAAATGAGTATTTGCTCAGAAGTTCTTGGGTGAAGTTCGAGATTTCACATTTCTAGCAAGCTCTTTGCTTGTCTATGTGTCACACTTTAAAAAGCAAGATTGTGATTCTAGTATCTGTGCTTTTTTCAAGAATGTCAGAATAAGCAAGGGTAAAATCTTCAATCTGACCTTTATATTTTTCTTTTTTCCACCCACTACAAAGAAAGGCATTCTTTAATTATAATCAGAACACATAAGAGGCACATTTAAATATTTATTTTTTTTACCTACAATGATGTCATATCTTACAATAGAGACTAAAGATATAGAAACCCCTCAGTTAAAAAAAAATAACAATAATTACTTAAGATATTCGGATTTCTACATTTGCTGTCAGAGCTCTTCTAGTTTTTCACCTGTTGGCCTTCACCTAGAAACATTATAACACCTTGCTTTTTTCCCCTGTCTAGCCCATAAGACTAAAGGCTACAGTGATTCTTTAAAACTATTTTGCTACTAGAATATATGCTTAAATATGTGGTTCCTTTCTCCAGGACAAAGAATTGTTTCAATTTTTCTCTGGCTTAGGTAAGCTTAGCTTTAGATCCTTAATATTATTAGATCATGTAACTTTCAAGCCCTTACTTCACATTGGAAGTTGGTAATGCAAGTAACATTTTTATATAGGAAACTTCCTTTCTACTGAAAGATATTTGTATTTTACTGCTTGGCTTCCTGACAGAATTCATTTCCATCATTTTATTTTTCTATAAACATTTTTATTTTAGAATAGTTTTAGATTTGTGAAAAAAATGCGAAGATAAAAGTGATCTCATATACACCACATCGTTTTCTCTATTAACATCTTACATTAGTGTGATATATCTGTCACAATTAATGAATCAATATCAATACATCATTATTAATTAAATTCTATGCTGTATTCAGATGTGCTTAGTTTTGCTATCTAAAATCCATTGTATTTTTTTTTCAGGGTCCCATTCAGGAAACCACATTATATTGAGTTTTCATATCTCCTTAGCCTATTCTTGACTGTGACTGCTTATTATATTGGTTTCAGAGATACACCATAGTTATTCAACAGTACCCACCTGGCACTATACAGAGTTATTACCCCACCTGACAGTGTACCACGCTATCACAATATAATTGACTGTATTTCCTGTGCCGTATATTACATGCCCAAGACTTATTTGTTTTATACTTGGAAATTTGAATCTCTTATTCTTCTTCATCCCCCCCCCCTTTTTAATCTTTTAATTAGAGTTGACATTCAATATTAGCTTGTATTAGTTTCAGGTGTACAGCATAGTGGTTAGACATTAATTTAGGAAGTGATGCCCCTGACTAGGACCCACCTGGCACTATACATAGTTATTACCATATTATTTCTGACTGGTTCTTTTTTGTTTTTTATCTCCATATTTCTGTTTCCTATCTCTTTGTTGAAGTTCTTCCTCAGATCACTGAGCATCCTTATCACCAGTGTTTGGAACTCTGCATCTGGTAGATTACTTGTCTCCATTTTGTTTAGTTCTTTTTCTGGAGTTTTGTTCTGTTCTTTTATTTGGGAGATGTTTCTTTGTCTCCCCATTTTGGCTGCCTCCCTGTGTTTGTTTCTATGTATTAGGTAGGGCTTCTATGTCTTCCGGGCTTAGTAGAGTGGCTTTATGTAGTAGCTGTGCTGTGGGGCTCAGCAGTGCAATCTTCCTTGTCATTTGTGCCATGCACTCCAGGTGTGTGTCCTTTGTGTGGGTTATGTGTATCCTCCTTTTGTAGGTAAGCCTTGCTTGCTACGCATTTGAAAGTGAATGGGAGGGTTGAGGAGTTGTGGTACAGGGGCTGACCTGTAGAGCAGGATCTGCCTCAGCAGGGTTCTGGTGTCTGCTGATCTGTGCCTTGGGTGTGTCATCCTTGGAGGTGGCTGGGTGATGCTCTAGCTTGTTTCAAAGCTGGCCACTGGAGACGCCAGCCCCAGGACCACCTGGGAGGGGACCTGCTTCAGATCAAGTTCAGCTGCAACCTGTGCCCCACCCAGGGTGACCAGGCAGGAGGAATCCAGAGACGGCCACTGCCCATGCTTGGAGGTGCCTCAAGAGGCCAAGCCAAGAACCAAGGCTGGCTGCCACGAGTGCTGGGCTTAAGGCTGCTCAGCCAGAGGTACAGGAAATGCTCAAGCCAGATGCTGCTTGTCTGGATTCTGCGAACCTTTTAGAGACCCTAGGAAAGTCTGCAGCTTGAGCGACTGCAGGTGGTTTATATGAAAAAGCCACTGGAAGCTGCTTGGGTGTGCCCAAAAATTGGGCAGGGCTGGGTCTCTAATCACTAGGGCGTGGCGAAGGAACTCAGATGTGGCAAATGCCTGCGTCTGCACACCAGGAAAGAGGAGGGCTCAACAAAGAAACAATGGCCTCCGCCAGCAATTCTGTCCAGGAGAAAGCTGCCTCTCCACCCCAGTCCTAAAGGCAAACAACTCAGTTCCCCACCATATGTTCCTGTTGCCTCTCCAGCTGCTGCCCCAACGTTGGAGCTCAGAGCCAATCATTCCATCTGTGAGTAAATCTGTGGGCAGTCCCTGTAAGAGGAGCACCTGGGAGTGCAGCTGCCCTCTGTCTCACACAGTCACAGTCTCCACTGGTTTTCACAGCCAGGAATTATGGGGTCTGCTCTCCCTGGTAGTGGGACCTGGGCTGGGGTGGGGCTGGGATCTCTTGCTCCTCTGGGGGGGACCTCCACAGCCAAGATATCACTCCCAATTTTTAACGGTCATATGTGGGTGTGGGACCAGCCTGTTCCATGTCTCTGCCCCTCCTACCAGTCTCGAGGTGGCTTCTTTTGCATGTCCTTAGCTGTAGGGCTTTGGTTCAGCAAGATTTCAGGCAATTCTCAATGATGGTTGTTTCGTAGTTTAGTTGTAAGTTTTATGTGGTCATGAGAGAAACTTTGCATAGTGTTTACCTACTGTGCCATCTTGACTGGAACTCTCAGACTTGCCTTGTTTTTCATGATCTTGAAAGTTTTGAGAAGTACAGATATTTGTAGAAAATCACAGGTATATAATGACAGGTATTTGTAGCCTATAAGATGCATGGGATGTTTCTAATGCTTTTTCTCATAATGAGACTGAGGTTATGGCCTACCCTGGTATATTTTTCTGAACATTATCTTAAACCAAATTCTTAAACCAAACCACAATTGACTTACATATGTATTTGTATTTTATAATAATGATGTCTCAATATAACTGTGACAATGAAATACAGAGGCTTGTTATGATTCTTTAAATCTCCCATAAAAGTGTTATTAGATCAAGTTAGTAGTATAGATCGCTGTTTACCCATACAGATGTGAGCATGCATGAATCCGGGAGACAGGCTCTGTCTCTACTGGAGTCTGCATGCTACTCATATTACTAAATTATGTTAAATGGGTTAAGCTACTGAGAATAATTTTGATATGTTGACCCTTTGAATGAGATGTAATGTTCCACTGTTCCATGAGTATAAAAGCTGTATTCATTCTTAACAGCTGACTTTTTGTTTTTTGGTTTGCTTTTTTGTTTGTTTTTTTTATTTGTTTGTTTTGTTTGTTTTGCTCCTTTCTTGTTGCTTGATTAAAAGGTTGGAAAAAGTGGGAAAAAATGAATGAGAAAGAGGTTTATTAATACTCCAGTGGTATTTATTCTTTTCATATGAAGGGGTATATATTCCCATATATTTTTATGGATTAGTGGCAAGTTTTACCAGTCCCTGGTGGCTCCTGACTAGTCCAAATGAGGGGATACATGTCTGCATATTCGCTAACTGAATCATTTTTAGTCTTTGAGTCAAATAAAGTAAGGCTTGATAGTATTTTACTGCTTTCCCATGAATAAGTATCTAAATAAGTATTTGAATATGAATAAGTATTTTGTTAGCCAACTGCTCATACCAGGTTATCTGGGACGATTCTAGTGATATTTGAATCAGTGGATCCTATAGCAACTGAAAAATTGGATCAAAAGGGGAAGTTTCCATGTGGACCAGCTAGTTTAGTTCTGTGAAATCATTCTTAGAGGGTTGGTCCAGACTCAGCTCCTTTGGCCCTTCAAATAAACATGACAGTACCTAATTAACTATAGCTTTCAGTTAACTACTGCTGAAATAAGGATGCATAACAAAGAACCCAAATTCCCAACTGATATTCAACAATCAGCATTTATTTCTTCACGTGTTTATGGGTCAGTTGAGGGTATGCAAATTTGGGCTGGGTTAAGCCTGGCAGTTTACCTTCAGGTGAATCCATCCTCCTAAGAGTGGCAGGCTAAGGGAGCCATGTTTCTCTCAAGGAAAATGGCAGAGTGGTGAGAGACCAAGCTTTGTCACACAAGCATAATTCCATACAATGCTTGCATTATATCTGATAATATCCCATTGGCCAAAGTAAGTCATGTGATGAGCCCAACATCAAGAAGTATGAAATTATGAGCTTATCATGGCAGAAAGTGAGACTGCACAATTCTATTATGAAGCAGGGAGTGAATGGCTGAGAACATAATCCAGTCCATCATACTGTATAAATCTCTTTCTACAAAAACAGAGAAGTTCAAGTCATCGGCAATAGAACACTGAATAATAAAAACAAAACAAAACATTTTGGGGTGTAAATTCAATGAATAGTTAAGGTATTCTTTATAATAACTATTCTCATTAATTTACATGAAAGGTAATATACTCCTTGAGTAGAAGATAAGAGTGGATTGAACACAAAGAGAAGAAATGCACTTGCAAATGCATTTTACATGTGGAAAGTATTTGTGAGCCCTTCTATCAGGACCCTTGGGTCACTATGAAGCAGGAGCAGGCCCAGTTACTAAGGTTCCTTGCTTGATGATTTGAGCTATTAACCCCTAACAGTTGGCACAAAAACTTTGGGCTGCAAAATTAGTTTTCTCCAGTTCTAATCCTGTCTGGCTCTGACTATTTCCAACCTTTGTGCCAGAATGCTCCCAGCATACCATGCAGTCTGGAACACACTGATTAAGGCAGGCTAATTGAGTAGTAAAATGTCAAAGGCCATTTAAATGTCAGTTTTTATGCCTTTTAGAGGTTGTGGACTGCCACTATTGATACAGTTTCTTGTGTGACATGGGGTGAGGGGGTGAAAATGGGGACAAGAGCAATTACTTTGAGGGAAAATGGTATTGTCTTTCCTCTCTAGAACTGTATATAAAAGCGTGTGAGCAGAGTGGCAAAGACAAATGATATAAAGGGGATACACTTGATATAAAAACTCGTGAGGTTGTTTGTGGTTTGCTACCAAGAAGTACACAGACATGACATCTATCATTATTCCTTCTCTCTTATCTGTTTCTAAGGCTTTTCCTTTCCAATTTAAAAAAGATATCATACCAAATGATAAAGGCTATGAACATCAAGATATAAAAATCTTCAAATGCTCTAATCCTTTTGTTCTCTGCAATTGCTTTTAGCAAATTATTTCAGTTCTTGAAAGAACTGAAAGTATTTACCTGAATAATGTTTATTAAGAATATTGATTAATTTAAGAATATTAAGTTTGATCTCTCTCTATATATACATGTATGTGTGTGTGTATATATATGTATATATATGTATATACATATATATACACACACATACATATATGTTGTGTGTACTTATATACGTACTTATATATGTACACACATACATACATATATACATGTGTATATATATATGTGTATATATATATATATATATATGTAGTTTTAAAATTAAAGTTATTGGGGTGACAATGGTTAGTAAAATTGCATAGGTTTCAAGTGTGCATTTCTGTAACATATATTGCATTGTGTGCTCACCACCCAGTGTCAGTTCTCCTTCCATTACCATGTTTTTTAAATATATTTTTAAATAACTTTTTTATCATCTTGAAGGTTTAAAATATTTTTCTGCAAAGTAATTTTTACTTTTTTTCTTTCTTTCTATATCCTTTCTCCAACTTTTTTTCAATTTGTCCCCAAGGAGTAGAAATGAACAGCATACCATGTATCTCTATTTCCTATTTAACTATGGATTATTACATATGTTTTGAATTGCAAATGTTTGGAGTTCTTTGACTATCTTATCTACAAAAGAGTTTTGGCAGATTGTTTCTTATCATCCAGGCTGGTGTATCTTGTAAAGCATGCATGCACAAAATTAAAAATTAATCCTTATAACAATTTGGTACTCTTATTGTAAACAAAAATTCAAAGTCAATTATGATAGTTTGGCCCTAACCTAGAAAGTTGGAAACATATCAAAATCATCATATCTTAAAAACGTTGCATCTAGCCTTTTAGTTGTTATCACTTTCTTTTTTATTATTCTGATATTAAGAGATGAGGCATAGCCTGATTTATTAAATCATTACTATTCTTCATAATTTTTGAGTGATGTTTGTCTCCAAAGAATCTAAATACTTTATTTGCATAAATAGCATGAGAAGGAAGTAACTTTATGTATGAAGAAAGATTTAGAGGTTAATAGTCTTATTTAACTACATTTGAGTGTGTTTATTTGCCATTTTTTGTCCATTTCCCAGTCCTGTTCTTTGTCCTTTTTACGACGACTTATAACATCTGTGAGTGAGGGTATTCATGGTCCTGCTTACCAGTGTCAAAGGCCAAATAAAGGGAATCAGAGAACACAGTCTTAAGCATGAGTATCCTTTTTTTGATCAATATTCTCATTCAAGATGAGATGTGAAGCTTTTTTCTACATTTTTTCATTCTGTAGAGATAAGAATTTAAGCAAGACCTAGCTAAATTTCAAACACTTTGATTCAATGATCCCATTTAAATGTAGAATACATATCATGAGAAGTAAGGTGAATTACAATAAATGAGAAGTAACTAATGTTAAAATAGATATTAAATAAACAGATTGTAATAACACTAATAATAGCCACCATTTACGCAGTGTAAACTCTGCCAGACATGCTCACAACATCATCTCATTTAATTACCATAGCCAGACTCTGAATGGGATTGTATCGTCTCTACTTCACAGATGAGAAAATTGAGGATTAAGTGGTTTACGCAGAGAGGACATAGTACATCCGGGTGAAGATCAAAAGCACTTCGTTCTAAAGCATACGGTCTTACCAGGTTAGGTGGCAATTCTTTAACAGTAACCACCAGGCTTCTATATTTATTTCTAAATCATGGTTTTTCAACCATCTTCTTAGTGACGAAACTCAGTCACTAAGATTGGAATCCAAACAGACCAAAGTATTCATTGGTATTTGTCATATACATTTATATCTTTTCTGTTTTCTTGAGGGTGGGAAGGAAAGATGATTTTTTTTTCCTTTTTTTTAGAGTAATACTTTAGGAAGCAATATTATTCATTCTCGGGTTTTAATTATCCATGCATTTTTTAAAAAGGCAAACCTAGGAAAAATTAATAAATGAAAACAAGTTGTAGTTTGTCTAATTAAAATCCCTCTCTGGTGCTCAAAGAGCTTTATAGCAAATATGCAATGGTGTTAGATCATTGTATGAACCATGCACTAACTAAACTAATAAAGTGTATTTTATCCTGTCAGCTCAGCTTTAGTGCAGAGTAGGATATCCTACTCAGGCCCTTCCATGATTTAATAAAAATGTCTGCCACTTCTCCAAGAACTTAACTAACCAGAGAATGAGCTTTCTCTTTCCCTGCTGGAGTCATGGATTGCAAATGTTTTCACTGTCTAAAAGCAATCACCTAAACCAGTGGTTATGTGAAACTAGGGTAAAAGGAAAGCCGTAAAAATTAATGAGCCTACCTGATGGCCAGGCTTTTAGACCATAATTCTGGGCATGAGAGAATGGAAGTCTTATTTGGTGCTGGCTCAGGTGACTCTAGACTGTAGTGAAAACTCCTGGTTTTGGAACTTTTGCTGTTTGTAGATGACCTCTTATTGCAACTGCAAAAACAAAACTTAACAAAGACAAAACAAACAACACCATTAGCTGAGTTATGGTATATAAGTGAGGGATCTTTTGGATATAAATAATAGAAAATTTTCTTAAACTGGCTCAGACAATAATGGCTTTTTGTAACTGGCAAATCTAGTTGTAGGAATCATTTAAGTTAGATTTCATGCAGAGTTGATATAAAGTTTAAAATGTCACCATTTTTTTTCTCTCTCCAGTCCCTTTCTCCTTTTCTCACCTTCCTTCCTCACACCCTTCTCTCTTCCCCTACTTTGAAAGTCTACTTCCAGTTTTTGCATAGTGCTTCTTAAATATCAGTTAGGTCAACGTGTTTCATAGTTCTATCTATAGTTCTATCTATTTCTATATGAGTATATCTAATTTTATCATTTGTGGAGAGGGTTTAAAAATCTCTTACTATGATTTTGTAATTCTTTAATTCTGACCACTTTTTCTTTGTGTTTGTGGTTATGTTTTAAGGCAAATATATATATTTATAACATATCTCCCTAATAATATCTCCCTAGTGATAATCATTTTATTATTATGAAATTTTCCTATTTATCACTGGTGATATTCTTTGTTTGAAATTTACCTTAACTGATATTAATATATACACTCTGGGGTTTTACACTTATTGTTTGCATGACATATGTTTTCCATTAATTTACTTTAACCCATCTGCATCTGTGTCTTTATATGTAAAGTGCATTTCTTGTAGACAGTGTCCCCTTGAGTTTTGTTTTTTCATTCATTTTGACCATATCTGTCTTTTAAATAGAATGTTTAATCCACTAATGTAATTATTGATATAGTTAGAATTAGGTATATAGTTTTATAATTTGTTTATTCTCCCTTTGTATATTTTTTTCTCTTTCTAACCTTCTTATGGATTATTTGCGTATTTTACAATTGCCGTTTATGTACTGCTTTTTTACTTCTATCATCTTACTTTATTTTTTATTGCTTACTCTGAGTATTGCAACTTCAACTTTTTACAGTGTGTTTAATGTTAATATTGTACCACTTTACAGAAAATGCAGAAATCTGCATCTATATGGATTTATTTAGCACCCCCATCTGCCATCCTTTTTACTATAATTGTTATATGCATTGCATGTATATGTGATACACATCTATGAAGATAATGTTATGTTTTGTAAATAATGCATATTTTAAAGAAATTAATAGAAAATAAAGTGTATGCACCAATGTATAAGCCATTTTTCAATAGTCTACATTCCTACTTGAAGATACAGTTTTCTCTTTAGTGTCCATTTCCTTGAGCCTCAAGAAATTCCTTTCACATTGCTTGTAGTGGCAGATTAACAGGCGATAAATTCCTTTAGTTATCTTTCATCTGAAAATTGTTACTTTGCCTTTATTCTTAAAGCATATTTTTACTGAATATAGAATTCTAGTTTGATGATTTTTCTTTTTTCATGACTTGAAACATGGTGTCTTATTGTCTTTTGGCCTCAACTGTTTCTAATGTGATAGTCACCAATTTTTGATAAGTTCTTTTTCCTTGGCTATATTCAAAATATTGTTTGCTTTTAAGTAGTTTGAAGTGCCAATACATGACTTTTCTTCATATTTGTCCTCTTGGGATTTGCTGAGCTTCATTAACCTTTAAATTTATGTTTTTCGTTAAATTTGGAAAAATTTTTGTCATTTTTTTCACTCTTTGTGTTTGTCTCTCTCTCTTTGTTATTCAGCCCAGATAATTTGTATTTATCTTTTTCTTCAAGTTCATAATAAGCTTTTAATATGTATAATTATATTTGCTGTCCAGATAGTAGACAGTTCTCTGTGTCAGGGACAGGTTAATTATTACTTCTGTAATTATCTCTAGTTCTGTGTAGTTCTGTCAGTTGTTAATAACACTTACAATAATAACCACATTGATTCCCTTGTCCAATTTCCCAGCTCTGAGGAGAAGTGATGAAAGATGGACAGTATCTGTGTACTGGGGTCATATCATAGTAATGTGAGTCTAGGGACTTAGATAGATATATGCTTTTCCCTCTGCGAGAGAAAGAAATTTAATTCCCGTTTTCTCCTTGGGAATAGAAGAGGAAGAAACTTGGTTTCTTACCTTTTGGAATGTAAATAAATATCTAGTGGGGGGGGCATAAAATAAACTACTCTAGTTTACAACCCCTGGAATATCTCCAAGACTCCTTGTCTCATTCCCCTTGGAATTGTCAATTTATGACTCCTGGAGAGTCTTCAGTATTTAAATCATCCCTTAAGTTTCTAAGCTTGTCTATTGGTGCAACTGCCAATAAAAGGCTCCCAGAAAGGCAGAAACATAAAAATACTCACTTTCTGAGGATACTTTGACATTTTTCTCTAGTATGTTTATTTTGCCATAAAGGTCATTCTATTTATTTATTTATTTGTTTATTTATTTATTTATTTATTTTTCATTCTGTTTTTTTTTTCCATTCTATTCCTATGCTGAGATTTTCTTCTCTTATTCACATATTTTTTTACATTATTGCTCTAAAGTTTAGTTTGGGTAATTCCAACATCTGGATCATGTTGGGGTTGGCCCATGTTTTCTCTGTGAGAATGGGTAATGTGTTCTTGTTTATTTTATACTGAGTATCTTTGATTGTATTCTAGACCTTGTGAATGGTTTGTTGTGTGGTCTCTGGATCCACTTACATTTCTCTACATAATAACCTTGGTTTCCTTGTAGCAAGTGATTAACTCAGTTATACTGAAAATGCAAACTCTGCCTTGTCTGAGATGAGTGGTAACTTAGATGTCAGTTTGCTGTCTAGTTGTGCTGTTTGCATAATATTCCATGCAGACATAGGTCAGGGATGAGCAAGACTTAGGCAGAGATTTTCACAGAACCTAGGTCTCTCTCTCCTTTTTTTTTTTTCCCCCAGGGATTACTCTAATTTTTAAATGTGGCTTCCCTAGGCTCTGCCTTCCCTAGACTAGAAAGATGGCATGTTTCTATTGGAGTTCAAGCCACTCCTCACCATACTCAGCTCTAGCCTTTCCTCAAATTAATGTTATGCAGTCAAGGAAGTTAATAACTGTGCTAGATTCTTGTAAGACTCCACCCCCTCCAAAATATCTGCAATTGCTTCTACTCTAGATCTTTTACATAATGTTTTCAGTTTTATGTTGAGTTTATATTTTTATGTGTGGGATAATCAGTCTGCTGGCAACTTTATCTGCCGTACCAGAGATGGAACTCACACTTGAGTAATGTTTGACATATTTCTGTATAAATGTATTTCACAAGTTTCATTAGATTTATTCCTAGATACTTGATAATTTTAATTGAAGACTAATTTACATAAAGTGAAGTACAACATTACTCTCTATCTCCAAGAATGCCAAATTGTTGTTAATCATGACATTCATTGTATGCTCCTTAAATACAGAGTCTATATTATTTAGAACTAAACACCAAGTGAAGATTTAGTACATGGAACATATCAAGTACTCTAAGGTAGTTTTGAACTAAAATGCTTTGTTAATTCTGATGTGAGTAAGTGGTAATTTTTCTCTCATGAGTTACCTGTCTTTGGAACCAACCAAGACTAATTTTGAATAGATCACATAACTCACAGCTACCCACTTTTCCTTGCTTTTCTTCAGTAGTTTCCAGCCTTTGCTGTATAGTAGAATCACCCCCAGAGATGTTAAATAATACTGAGGCCCAGTCTACCCCAGACCAATGATTCTGGGTGTGTGACTCAAGTACCAATTTTTTTGAAATATCCCCAGATAATTCTAAGATGCACTCACGTTCTGGACCTTGGTTTCATTTAAAGCCAACCACACAGGTCTGGCTGGCTTAAAGAATTTAAAGGTACTCAGCATAAGAAATAGCCAAACAATAAAAATACCAAGGCTGAGCGATTTTATATTCTTCTAGAGTTTTGCAGTTTTTATATATGTTGATACTGTTATCTGTCTTCTGACTCATTCCTAACAAAAATGTGATTTGAAGGCCTACTCATTGGAATTGGCCCTAACACTTTAAAATAATACTGGGAAGAGGACTGTAAATACGAGTATATGATAGAGTCAGCATGTGGAGAACTTCATATCCCAGATTTGTAGACCAGACTCCACTGTGAAGTCACTGAAAGAGTCTGATCAGAATAAATACACACACACACACACACACACACACACACACACACACACACATGGGTTTGAAGTAGGTTGGCAGTGGTTTACAAGGTTTACCAGAGAAAGCTTGGAGGTAGTGTTAATGCAAAAAAAAAAAAAAAAAAAAAAAAAAAAAAGGAAAAAGAAAAGAGAAAAACCTAGAACTCTGGGCCATTAGATTTATTAACATTGGTGAAGCTTGTTTGCAAACATGCTTTTTTTTTAATTAATTAAATTTATTGGGGTGACAATTGTTAGTAAATTTACATAGATTTCAGGTATACAATTCTGTATTATAGCATCTATAAATCCCATTGTGTGTTCACCACCCAGAGTCAGTTCTCCTTCCATCACCATATATTTGATCCCCCTTACCCTCATTACCCACCCCCCACCCTCTTACCCTCTGGTAACCACTAAACTATTGTCTGTGTCTATGAGTTTTTGTTTCTCATTTGTTTGTCTTGTTCTTTTGTTGTTTTTGGTTTATATACCACATATCAGTGAAATCATAGGGTTCTCTGCTTTTTCTGTCTGAACTATTTCACTTAGCATTGTACTCTCAAGATCCATCCATGTTGTCACAAATGCTCCTATATCATCTTTCCTTAACGACGAATAGTATTCCATTGTGTATATGTACCACAACTTCTTTATCCATTCATCTATCAAAGGACATTTTGGTTGTTTCCATGTCTTGGCCACCGTAAACAAAGCTGCAATGAACATTGGAGTACACGTGTCTCTATAGAGAAATGCTTTCAGATTTTTTGGGTAGATACCCAGGAGAGCGATTGCTGGGTCATATGGTAATTCTATTCGTAATTTCTTGAGGAACCTCCACACTACCTTCCATAGGGGCTGCACCAGTCTGCATTCCCACCAACAGTGTATGAGAGTTCCTTTTTCTCCACAGCCTCTCCAACACTTGTTACTATTTGTCTTGTTGATGAAAGCCATTCTGACTGGGGTGAGGTGATATCTCCTTGTGGTTTTCATTTGCATTTCTCTGATGATTAGCGATGTTGAGCATTTTTTCATATGTCTGTTTGCCATTTGTATATCCTCTTTGGAGAAATGTCTCTTCAGGTCGTCTGTCCATTTTTCAATTGGCTGTTTGTTTTTTTGTTGTTGAGTTTCATGAGTTCCTTGTATATTTTGGATATTAGCCCCTTATCAGAGGCACCTTTTGTGAAAATCTCCCATTCAGTTGGTTGCCTCATTATTATGTCAATAGTTTCTTTTGCTGTGCAGAAGCTTTTCAGTTTTATATAATCCCATTCATTTATTTTAGTTTTTACTTCCATTGCCTTTGGAGTCAAATTCATAAAATGCTCTTTGAACCCAAGGTCCATAAGTTTAGTACCTATGTTTTCTTCAATGCAGTTTATTGTGTCAGGTCTTATGCTTAAGTCTTTGATCCATTTTGAATTAATGTTGGTACATGGTGACAGATAACAGTCCAGTTTCATTCTTTTGCACATAGCTATCCAATTCTGCCAGCACTATTTATTGAAGAGGCTGTCTTTCCTCCATTGTATGTTTTTAGCTTCTTTGTCAAAAATTATCTGTCCATATTTATGTGGTTTTATTTCTGGGTTCTCAATTCTATTCCATTGGTCTATGTGTCTGTTTTTCCTCCAATACCAAGCTGTTTTGATTATTGTAGCCCTGTAGTACAAGGAAAAATCAGGGAGTGTGATACCTCCAGTATTGTTCTTTTTTTTTAAATATTGCTTTGGCTATTCGGGGTCTTTTGCGGTTCCAAACAAATCCGATGATTTTTTGTTCTATTTCTTTAAAAAAATGCCATTGGGATTTTGATGGGGATTGCGTTAAATCTGTATATGGCTTCGGGTAATATGGCCATTTTAACTATGTTGATTCTTCCAATCCATGAGCACGGAATGTCTTTCTATTTCTTTGTGTCTTCTTCAATTTCTTTCAAAAATGTCTTATAGTTTTCAGCATATAAATCCTTCACATCCTTGGTTAAGTTTATTCCTAGGTATTTTATTCTTTTTGCTGCAATTGCAAAAGGAATTGTTTTTTCTATCTCTTTTTCTGAGATTTCATTGTTGGTATATAGGAAAGCAATGGACTTTTGTATGTTGATTTTGTAGCCAGCAACTTTACTCTATTCATTGATTGTTTCTAATAGCTTTTTGGTGGAGTCTTTAGGGTTTTCTATCATGTCATCTACAAAGAGTGACAATTTAACTTCTTCATTCCCAATTTGGATTCCTTTTATTTCTTTCTCTTGCCTGATAGCTCTGGCGAGGACTTCCAACACTATGTTGAAAAGCAGAGGTGATAGGGGACAACCTTGTCGTATTCCTGAACGTAAAGCAAAGGGCTTCAGCTTTTCACCATTAATTATGAGATTAGCTGAGGGCTTGTCGTATATGGCCTTTATTATGTTGAGGTATTTTCCTTCTATACCAATTTTATTAAGTGTTTTAATCATAAATGGATGTTGTATCTTATCAAATGCTTTTTCTGCATCAATTGATAGAATCATATGATTTTTGTCCTTTATTTTGTTTATGTGATGTATCACATTGATGGATTTGCAAATGTTGAACCATCCTTGTGCTCTGGGGATGAACCCCACTTGGTCGTGATGAATAATCTTTTTAATGCATTGTTGTATTCTATTTGCTAGAATTTTGTTTAGGATTTTAGCATCTGTATTCATCAGAGATATAGGTCTGTAGTTTTCTTTTTTTGTGTTGTCCTTACCAGGTTTTGGTATCAGGGTAATGTTGGCCTCATAAAATGAGTTAGGGAGTACTGACTCTTCTTCAATTTTTTGGAAGAGTTTGAGCAGGATTGGTATTAGATCCTCTTTGAAGGTTTGGTAGGATTCACTGGTGAAGCCATCTGGTCCAGGAGTTTTGATTTTGGGAAGGTTTTTGATGACTGATTCAATTTCGTTACTGGTGATCGGCCTGTTTAGATTTTCCAGTTCTTCATGATTCAGCCTTGGAAGGCTATATGTTTCTAAGAACTTGTCCATTTCTTTTAAGTTATTAAATTTGGTGGCATATAGTCCTTCATACCAGAAACTTTCTAAGTTGCCTGCAGGGTGAGAGTAAATGGTGTCCTCTGGAATTTTAATATTATTCTGCATCGACTGCATATCAACTTAGCATCTTGACAACACCCTTCTCCTCTGGGGGTGGCTCCTGATACCTCTCTTCCTTATGTTAGGGGCAGCAAGGCAACTTAATCACCTGGCGATGATTCTCAAGGGTAGAAACACTACGACGTAGTTGAAAGATTGACTGTGTATGTTGAAGTCTTATTGGAAAACTGTTCACCCTCTCCTTTCTTAGTTAAAAGTATTACTGTGCAAGGGATAATAAATTGAATCCTACAGATTTAATATAAAAAATCTGTTCAACAAATTATGTCTGTTTTTGGTTAAACGCACATGGTGCCAGGAGGTGATAGGCTTTATCTCTATTGCTTTAGTTTTTCTGTAAAGAGCTCATCCTATCAAATCTTTGATACATTGATACTCTTAAAGTTTTCTATAGTCCTCTGGTTTAAAAAAAAAGAAATCAAACCTCTTTGGCTACGATATAAAAGTTTGACTTCTCTTACCTAAACTCCCACTGCTCCCTTGCCCCACCTCACCTCCTGCCTCCCAATGCATCGACAAGCATACCTGTCTGCCTGGTGATCTTTTCCACATCTGTGTCGTGGAACACAGGTATTGTCAGCACCTAGAATCAACTTCCACCCTTTTTTTCTTGAAAACTTCTACCCATTCTTCAAAAAAACATTGTAAACCAGCCGACCGATAGAAAGATTTTCTGCAATTTGATGCCTTTCTGTTTTACACCCATACTATCCTTTGTTTATACTGAGCATAATAAGCATAATAATGAATATGTAGCTGTCTAGTTATTTTGTTTTTCTGTTTCCCCTAATCAAGCTCAAGCCTCTTAAAAAAGAGGTGATATAAAATTCAAATTTTTCACTCCTAAGCCTAGCAAAGTGCAAGGATATGTCACCCTGAACATATTTTAATTATTCCAAACATTGTTAATTAACTTTAATTATTTAAATATTTATCAATAGATGAGGTCAATTTCTGTAGGAAGTAGATATAGGAATGGTGAATGGAAGGTAGGAAGTATGGGGCTGAGTGAGAGTACCAAAGCTAACACTTACCAGTTTTAGAATTTTGCTGGAGACAATATTGAAAGACAGTCATGAAATTGAATGCTTGTTTAAGGTACCTTGAGGCTACAGAGGACGGACATGAAGATTAAAACAATGCAGTGGCATGTCATAGCATTTAATTTAAATTAGTGGAGTAACTGAAATATCCCAAGACAATATCACCTATGAAATATTTTTTTGTATTGATTAAATTTTAAAAATACAGGTTCCCAATAAAATATCATTTCTTCTTATCTTATTTATTCCTGGGATTTTCTAAAGGATGGAGTTCATGTTTTGGTGTTTATTCCTGCCTCAAACCCTTGGAGTAGGATCAATGCCTGTGCCCAGAGGACGTACAGGGAGGGACTCACAAGTTTTTTTTTTTTTTTTTTTCAAATGAGAGTCTTACAATTCAAGTATCTTTATGAATCCAGGTTCTGGGATCACGTGATAGATACTATGGCTGGAGGCCATTCTCCTTGAGTCTGTACAAAATCTAGCACTTCTCTGACACTTCCTAAGAAAAAAATTCTCACGACTATCGTTGACATAAGTTAGATTTAACTAAATGGAATTCTGGGTGATAAGAGCCTGAGTTGGACATGAAGAATAGAGTCAGTGTTCTTTGGTGATTGCTGCTCATGGGTTGTCATGGGAACTCATGAAATGCATCTTGGTGGAGATTGCCAGACATAAGTGTGTGTGTGTGTGTGTGTGTGTGTGTGTGTGTGTGTGTGTGTGAATGTCATGGGGATAGGGAGTGTTATTAACTATTTTCAGCAATCATTCTAAGAATGGTAGAAGCTACCAAGATATAGCATTAAAAATAAATTAGGTATTTTATAATCTCTGCATGGGTAAGAATTGGAATATCAGAATTATTATAACAAAACAGATGAGACTTCAGGTCTTCCACCTGGGCCTTATATGATCAGCAAATGTTGGTGGATTGTATTTTATACTTTACTTTTTTAATATTTAAAAGTGTTTCAGTTAAAGAGCTATTTTTAATCACAAACGTATGCTTTTCTTACTTTTAAAAAATTTTTGTTCATTTAATAAAATGTGCACTGATTATCTCTTTCATATTATCATAGGAGGAAATTTTTGTGTCAGTGGTATCGGTGTGGATGATATGAGGCTTCCTTAAATCCATATACAATTGCGAAAGGCTAATAACTTAGATTGTTATTAGTATAGAAATGGCCCATATATGTCATTTAAAAATATGTTACAATGTAAGGCAATGTTATTGCCAAACACACATTTTCTGGCATCCAGTCCTACATTTGGAAAGATAGTATTTCCAGCACACAGGTAAATAGTCTCCTGTAGTGAGAGGATAATTTTACACGGGCCTGGCTATAAGGCTCTTTACTCCCTGGCTAGGCAGTGACTTAGGAAGGCATCAATGGTGCAGGTGAAGGCGTAGAGGTCATATGATGATTTTTATGTATAGTCTGTCTGAAGTTGAGACTCTATCTCTGTGTTATGCATTGGTATCTGGAAAACAAAGTGCACATTTAGATAAGAAGACAGTTATACTAGGGTTTTCTTTGTTAAACAGGATTTAATTCCTCAAAAAAGTAAGTTTCCATCAATCAACAATCAATCCACACCTCCAAAACAAAATTCCTTCCACACCTCTGCGATTTCTTCTTTCTGCATTCCAATGGGGGGGGGGCACATCTCGTCTATAACAGCAACTATGTCAACATATATCATCACCCATTTATTTATTTATTTATTTATTTATTTATTTATTTATTTTTAATTAAAGTTTATTGGGGTGACAATTGTTAGTTAAATTACATAGAATTCAGATGTACAATTCTGTAATAAAACATCTCTCTATATTTCACATTGTGTGTTCACCACCCAGAGTCAGTTCTCTGTCCATCACCATATATTTGATCCTCTTTACCCTCATGTACTACCCCTCTCCCCCATTACCCTCTGGTAACCACTAAACTATTATCTGTGTCTATGAGTTTTTGTTTCTTTATTTGTTTGTCTTGTTCTTTTGTTGTTTTCAGTTTTATGTACCACATATCAGTGAAATCATATGGTTCTCTGCTTTTTCTGTCTGACTTATTTCACTCAGCATAATAATCTGAAGAGCCATCCATGTTGTCGCAAATGGTACTATTTCATATTTTCTTACCGCCCAATAGTATTCCATTGTGTATATATACTAGAACTTCTTTATCCATTCATCTATCAAAAGATACTTTGATTGTTTCCATGTCTTGGCCACCGTAAACAAAGCTGCAATGAACATTGGAGCACATATATTATCACCCTGTTATGTACGGGTACTTCATGCTGCAAGACATTCCTAAGACCAAGAGAATGACTTCTGCATGTTTATGGTTTTTGATTGCTTTATTGTATACTTATATTTATATGTTTTAATGTTAAATGGAAATATAACAGGAAAGCAAATTTAGAAAGTAGAACACAGAGTAATGACCCTAATATCAGACCTGGGTATAACTATCCTCACTTATGAAGATAGCTTTTTGATATTTAGATATATGCTGAAATAGCCGTTGAGATTTTTCCACAATTTTGAATTTTATATTCTTACATTTTTAACTTAAATATTAATATATATGTATGTATACACATATATGCATATATGCAGGCAAGATTTTCCATAGTATTAATAAAAAAAGGATGTTTTTCCTTTCTTTCTTTTCTTTCTTTTTTTTTTTTAGTAGAAAAACTTAGGTAACAAGGTAGGATGTGACCTGGATGACTCAGCCTTTCTTAAAATTGCCAGGCATACTGTTGTTTAGGTGAGAGTTCCTAGAAGCAGAACTTAAAACTGAAATGATTTCCAAATAATTTACCAGGGCTAATGCTCTCAGCAGAATGGGTGTGAGGTAAGCAGGATAAGGCAGAGAAAACAAGACAAACAAGAATAGGGTCTTTGAGTAAACTATGAAGCACAAATTGCACCAGAGATGTAGTTTTTTTTTTTTTTTTATTACATATTTTTGAAAAATAGCTTTACTGAGGTATAACTGACATACAAAAAATTGCACACATTGTGGACAGCTTGATGCGTTTGGATATATGCATATGCCTGTGATACCACCACCACAACCAAACATATTCATCACCTCCAAAAACATCCCTGTGTTTGTGTTTGTGTGTGTGCTCCATAGAGTAGTCGTAAGATTAGCGGCCCAGACTTTTGTACTCTTGCAGTTGTGAGGTATCAAACAACACCTAAGGCAGTTGAGGTGGGCATAGGACTTGGCCAGTTTTGAAGATCAGGGCAGGACCCAAACATCCATTAAAACCATATAGGCAAATACTTCCTTCTTTGGTACGTATGACTTGTCCTGAACTGTCTACCTACCTCTACATTGATTTCTGTCACTTGGGCTCAGGAGAAGGGAACAAGAGAAAGGATCCAGCAATGTCAGTTATTGATTGGCACCAAACCATTATTTCCCATATTGAAACACTTCTGTTAGAAACCTTTACAAAATGGTCACAAATTCTATGCTGCCACCATGAAGGCCATGTTAAATACTTAAACTTCAGGATCTTGTACACAGGTGGGAAGATGGTTGGAATTAATTAAATTGAATACCTTTAGTTATTTACTCTGACTTTTTGAAGTACTTACTAGTTTCTTGCTAGTATTCAGAACAGTTCAGCTCACCAGCCAGAAAGAGGAGATTTTAATTAAAATAAGCCCAGCACTGTGTTATTTTGTCATTGTTCCACATGCCAAGAATACTTTATTTTATGATCAACCATTTAATACACACTTTCATGGTCAATTTCCCTGACAATGATACCATACGATAATAAATAACCAAGCAAACCAATCAAATTTCCCTTTTATAAGTTGGATGAAGGAGGAGTGTAAAATAGGAAATTTTATAACTACACATAAAATGCACTATGTAAAAGAATATCTAAATGTTGATTAAAGGTCGTGGCCTTCAAAGAATTGTACCTTTCTTCATGATAGTTGTAACATCAGGGGCCATTGGGGAAGGTAGGGACCGGCTGCTTAGGAGTATGCAATTCGCATACCAGCAAATATTTTGCTAGTATACATACCCTTGTGATTTAAATATAAAAATAAAAAATAATCTCTTCCCTCCTCGTATCGAGGAAAGCACATAACATGAGAGAAATGTAAAGCAGCCAGTTTCCCCTAAGAATTAAGCCCAAGGACTGTGCATATTGACCTTACTTCTCTTTCTTTAGTAAAACAGCTCACATGCATAAAATACGAGGACATGATGAATTCAGCACATCTTTTATTTACATTACTTGGGGATGGCCAGGGACCTGGTGTCTTGCAACTAAAAGTTTCTTACTAGTAATGGCTGCAAATTATGACATTAGATAAACATTTTAACTGCAGAATGGCAAAAATAATACAGGAATGGTACTTTGAGTTCTGGTCCTGATTGTGGATATATTTAATTTTAAGTAGCTTGACAATTAGAATTCATTTCAGAATGATTTTAATAAGTGTACTGCAAAGAAAGTGGTAGTGTAATAGTATCCCCTAGTAGTGGGGAACCCTCTCCACTTTTGTCTAAAACTGGATTAACCTTGATATGGGTGTTCACACACAGTGATCTGCAGAACGATGGCTGGATCTGAAATCTCTCCTTCAGTTTTCAATAATAATAATAATAATAATAATAATAATAATAGTAATAATAGTAATAATAACAATAGCTAACATTTATTGAAATATGCAAGGCACAACACGAAGCATTGCATAGACATTATCCCATTTAATCAAGCACTTCCTTGAGATAGCTTTTGCCACCTCTTACATCTGAGAGAACAAATTCAAAGTTGTGAAATGGCCTGAACACAGTCATGAAGTGAATGAATGCCAAAGTTGTAGTTCTGAACTGACGACACAAAGCTGAACCTCTGTGCTGTACATTTCTCCTGCTTGTTACCTTGGCTTTCTCTGTTGTTTACTATTCCCTCTGTTAGAGACATGTCTTGGATTATTTCTGGCACTGTGACGGGCAGTGAGCAGTATTCATTGGGTGTTAGATGTTTCGTTTGAAAGTTAAATACAGCGTACCATGGATCACTTATAAATCATATACATAAGAGCAGAGCATCCTTGTGTAGAATCTTCTCTTATTGTCTATAAACAAAAATAACTTACAGCACCATTGAAATCTCTTCAGTGTCTCCAAATAGTTATAATGAAAATGTATATGTGAATTTATTAATAACATCGTACTCTTCCTCTCCTGTTCACATAGTCACATACATTATTTTGCCAAGTAATACATGAGGATGCTTCCCCTTAGGCTTTAAGGTAAGGAAAGACAAAGCTGATTAAATACCCAGTGATAAGGTGCATGTGGGATAGGGATATGTAATAAGACCCTGTTTGGATATTCCTATGAGGGTCCACAAAGCCAGAACTGGATGGGGAGCCAGTGCACAGGGCCTAATGTGTAGTGGAAATCAACCAACACTGAGCTTCACTGTGTCACTGGACACTAACTGTGAAGACAGTGTGGATTTCTACTTGACCTAATTTCTTCCAGTCTAGAGAGAGCTACTAGTATTGACTTCTTGTACCAACTAATAATGGTGCCACCCAAAGGAGCACCCCCTCCAGGTGATTGATGCAAACACTAGTCAAGGCTCCATGATTTATAGAAGAACATTGGGAAGGATAAATCTCAAAAGAGGTTTATGGGGATTTCATACACCAAGTTTATAGTTAGAAAAGCCTATTTTGGGCGTGTGTGTGAGTGTGTGTGTGTGTGTGTGAGTGTGTGTGTGTGTGTGTGTGTGTATGTGTGTGTGAGAGAGAGAGAGAGAGAGTTTTATGTTTTGGATTTCTTCAAATGGGAAGTGGTAGCCATAATAAAAATTAACACTTCCACCTCTGTGAACAATAATTTCTTATCATGTCTGAGTTCTGGGATAAAATAGCAATCATCATCCCATTTGCAATTAAAACAATAACAATAATAATGAATGACACCTTTCATTCACACAGTGAGTTGCATACTGTTTCCATCCCTCTGCACCCCAACTTCATGTCCACTTGGAATCTCAGAATGTGAACTTATTTGGAAATAAAGTCTTTGCAGATGTAATTTGTTTAGTACCTTGTGATGAAATCATCCTAAATTTAGGATGTATCCTAAATCCAATGACTGGTGTTTTTATAAGAATTGGAGAGGACACAGAGAGACATAGAGAAGAAGCCAATGTGAAGATGGAGGTAAAGATTCAAATGATGCCTGAACAAGTCAAGGAATGTCAAGTATTGCCCACAAACACCAGAAGCTAGAAAAGAGGCATGGGATTGTTTGTCCTTCAGAATCTTCAGAAGGAACCAACCCTGCAGACAACTTGATTTTTAACTTCTGGCCTCCTATATGTGAGAAAATATATTTCTGGTGTTTTAAGCTACCCCGATTGTGATAATTTATTATGGTAGTACTAGGAAACTAATATTACGACTAATAAACTGTAGCAATTATTCAATTAGCATATACAGGGGACTGATACATTTTAGGGCAGTGCTTCAAACTATAATGTTCATATTAATTACCTGGAATCTTGTTACCTGCAGATTCTGATTCTAGGTCTTGGGAGGGGTCTGGGAGAACACATTTCTAACAAAACATTTCTACTAGTTGGTGCCTATTAACTGGTTCTAGAATGACATTTTTAGTACCAAAGCTATAATATGCCTGTTCATATATGCAGACTCAGGGAAAAGTCCTGACACTGAAAATCTACCTCTGTAAGTGGAGGGCAGGGAAAGGCCAAAAAAAGAGGTTGGTCACTCGAGCCCAGTAATCAATAGAGTTTATTAAGGGAAAGTTGCAAACAGACTGCAAGACAAAATGAATCCCCATACCGCTTGGCAGGTGCCAGATAATTACATGCGGTCAGAGGGATTAGTCATGGGTACCAGTATATGAATGCTACCAGTATGGAAATTACTTTACATCTTGACTAGGCCAGGACAACAACTCGTTCCAGGAACCAGCACATAGCAGGAAGCAAGGGAGTGTTGCTAACTTATGTCAGGATGAATATCAGTTACAATCAGACAGTCTCTAAGGGAGAGGGAAATGCAGATAGCAACCTCTGTTCTGGCCTGGACCCAGCTCACTGGACAGACAGTGGTCACATCAGGGAACATTCTCTCCTCCACACTGCCACAACAAAGAGCTCTAACCCATGAACGTCATTCTTATGGAGCTTGCAGTCTAGGTCAAGGTCAATCACCTTGATGTGAAAAGTTATGAACGATTGAAAAAGAATGTGATAGCCAACTATCAATGAGAATAAATACTAAAACAACTATAGAAAATCAAGTTATCAGTGAGAGTTGGAGTCATCACGGAAAACATTGATAACAAGGATGACAGGTTTGGGGAGGAGTTTAACACAAAAGAGAATGCGTGACAGTAAAATTAGACTAGTTAGTGCAAGTTCATGATAGACAAAGCCAGAGAGTATGAGAAAGATCCATTAGTGTGTTAGAGCAATAT
This sequence comes from Rhinolophus hipposideros, assembly GCF_964194185.1. NCBI lineage: Eukaryota > Metazoa > Chordata > Mammalia > Chiroptera > Rhinolophidae > Rhinolophus > Rhinolophus hipposideros. The sequence continues at coordinate 17,653,161 of NC_138058.1, read as the reverse complement.
AATCATTGTTTAACTACCATGTTTACCACAGATAGAAGTTTTTGGTGACCCAGAACTAATGGAAATGTGACTAAGTCTGCAAATATTTATAGGATGCAATACTCTTTTCCATTTTACAACATAAGTAACAAAGGGCAGAATATAATGTTCTATACATAAAATTATTGTTGCTATAGAAAAACATCCAGGAAGTATGAAAGATTTTGGATGTGTTAGATTGGGAACAATGTATGTTGCTTTTTTTGTTTGTTTTGTTTCTTTTTATTTCATTTTTACTATTATTTTTATTGTTCTCAGTTCTGGGACTACTATTTCAATAGCCAGAGCCTTTGGGTCTTACACTTTGGGTCTTACAGACACCAATTTAGTTTATCAGCTCACAGGGGATTTCCCAAACATTATGATACCTGCCATATAAAGCTAGCGATGCCTTCAACTTCCTCTAAGGGATGCATTTAGACCAAAATACCTATAAGTAAGAAAACACATTCCTCCAAGTAATGTTTTACAATCCTTTTATATTTTCTATATTTATGAATAATGCCATGACAAATAGCAGGAACATTATTAGGAGATACTGGAAGAATAACTTTACTCTAAATTTAGTTTTGGAGTTTTTGTTTCCTGGAGAATTTTCAGCAGGCTGTAACAAACTGACATCATCAATGAGACTTGAAAAGATGTCTAATGGAGCTGAGCATTGCGTCCTCTGCTATGGTATCACTACCCATCAAGTGGACGAAGAATAGTGCCAAGTTCTGGATAGAAGTTAGATGTGAGTTACCAATATAAAAAAACAAAAAAGATGACACTCTTTAACAGATAATGAAATACATACAGATTGCTAGAGGCCAGCAATAGTATCTAATTCTGGATAATGCACATATATGCACTTATGTCATATTAACATACTCGGTATGACAATTAAGGTTGCAGACTTGTTACTAACCTTTTTTGACACCAGAGGGATTATTCATTATGAATTTGGACAAACTGGACAGTTAACCAAGCTTACTATTTGGAAGTGCTGAAAACGCTGCATGATAAGTTAGATGACCTGAACTTTTCGCCAACAATTCATGGCTCTTGCATCACGACAATGCACCAGCTCACACTGCACTGTCTGTGAGGAAATTTTTAGCCAGTAAACAAATTATTATATTGGAGCACCCTCCTGACTCACCTGATCTGGCTCCCAATGACTTCTTTCTTTTCCCGAAGATAAAGGATATATTGGAAGGAAGATATTTTGATGACACTCAGGACATCAAGGGTAACAGGATGACATCTCTGATGACCATTCCAGAAAAAGAGTTCCAAAATTGCTTTGAAGGGTGGATTAGGCACTGGCATTGGTGCATAGATTCCCAAAGGGAGTACTTTGAAGGTGAGTGTAGTCATATGCAGCAAAGAGGTATGTAACACTTTTTCTAGGATTAGTTCGTGAACATAATTGTTAGACCTCACATAACTCTTGTGATAGACTGTGTCCCCCCAGAATTCATATGTTGAAACTTAATCCCCAATATGATAGTATTTGGAGATGGGGCCTTTTGAAATTGACCCCAGAGATATCCCCTACTCTTGTCGCTGGGTGAGAGAACTGAGCAAGAATATGTACCTATGATTCAGAAAACAAGCCCTGCAAGTACATTGCACATGAAAAATATTCCAAGTTTTAAGAGTCTTTTTAATGTCCTTAACTAGCATTTTAATTTGTTCTCTAAAGAGTTCTTACATTTTCTTATTTAATACACTACCATATAATTTATGGTTTTTGTTGCTATTTTCAATGGAGTCATATTTAATTTTATGTTGTTCTGTTATTGTCAGTTTCAATAAATGCTACTGAATTGTTTATCTTTTATGTGGCAATTTGCTGAACTCTCCTGTAGTCCTAATTATTTACATTTTTTATATCATTTTTAGGTATTTTCTTCAATTTACCATATAAAAATATATCAAGGGTGATCTTACCTGAAACAGTAAAAGAGCATTCACAAATATAAATCACAGATTCAGACCTCTGCTCTGAGCTGCAGACTGCTCTTAGAGATTCTTAAAAATTAACTCAAAAGTTGGTCTTTTACTGCTGTCTCTTACTAATGACTGGTATAATTTTAATCCAGCTGCACAAAACAGAAAATTAGGAGTCATCCTGAATAGCCTTTTAATACTTAACTCTCATATCCCATACATTAGCAAGTTCTGGCAATGGTACTTTCTTTGTTTTTATTTTTATTAATTTTAATCCATCTCCTCCTCTTCCTTTCCCTCCTTCTTTCTATTAGTTGTCTCACTGTTTAATCCATTGTAGTGTTTTATAGCAGAATTACTGAGATAACATTCTCATAATAATTCTCCTTGTATCCACCCTTGGTTATTTTCATTATGGTAGATAAACACATCTTTTATGGGGAAACAAAGTTTGTTAAATCTTTGCTCCCTTAAAATCTTTTTACCACATTCCCATAATTCTTGGGAAAAAGTGAAGTATTTAAAATGGCTCATAAAATGCTTTGTGGACTGTTGGTTTCTTTCTTCTCTATAGGCTAATTGAATACAGGGCAACCCTTGGGTTTTTGTTTCTCCACTTACTATTATTCTTGTTCTCTCAACACCTGCAACTAATTGTTAGGTTTATAATGTTTTCCTTTATTGATTTTGTCCTAAATGCTTACACGGGTCTTTGTATCAGAGCCAGATTTTGTTTTATACTCACAGTACAATCAGCAGTCAAAATACTATTGCAGCGGGGGTCACCCAATGCCCAGTAGCCTCCTAGACTTAGACAACGAGAGGCAAATAGAAAATTGTCCTACGTGAGTGCCAGATTCACTCCTAGGGTAAGGAAGAAGAAAACATGGATTTCCTCTGCTATTAAAGGTAAAGATGACTGTTTTGTGCCTCCAGTCTTGCCACTCTAATCTTTTGGTATTTAAATAGATCTCTCCATGAAAAAGAGTGGAAAAAAATTTCCTAGATCTTACCACTTCAGCCCCACCTTTGGAAAGGGAAGTAAATCTCTCTGGAAGTTGTCTCACTATTTAATTATTTAATCCATTGTAATGTTTCATAGCAGAATTATTGAGATATATTTCACATACCATACAATCAAACCATTTACATGTTACATATACATATACATCTATATATATATATATATATATATATATATATGCACATATAAGTATATAAATTAATGCTTTTAAAAATAGATTCGCAGAGTTGTGCATATATTACCATAACTAATTTTAGCACATTTTCATCACCCCCAAAAGAAACCCCCTATCAATTTGCAGTAACTCTCTATTTATGCCCAAATCTCCCAAGCCTTAAGCAATCAGGAACTTACTTTCTGCCTCTAGATTCTGGACATTTTACATAATTACATATAAATTAGTCATTCAATATATGGTTTTGATGGCTTCTTTCAAGTAGCATAATATTTTCAAGGTTTATGCATGTTGAAGCATGTATTGGAATTTCATTCCTTTTTACGGTCAAGTATTTTTTCAGTGTATAAATATACCATATTTTTGTATCCATTTATCAGACGATAGACATTTGGATTGTTTCCACTTTTGGGTACTATGAGAAACGCTGCTATGAGCATTTCTGTGCAGACTTTTGGATGGACATATGTTTTTTATTTCTTTTGGATATACCTATATCTAGCACTGAAATGGCTGGATACTGTGGTGATTCTGAAAGTTTGAGGAACTGCCAGACTCTTTTCCAAAGTAGCTATACCATTTTACATTTCACCAGCAACTTATGGGATTGAACTTTTTACATACCCTCATCAACAGTCGTTATTTCTGTTTTTGTTTGTTTGTTTGTTTTTTTATTATAATCATCCTAGTAGTTGTGAAATAGCATCACATTGTAGTTTTGATTTATATTTCCCTGATGGATAAGGATATTTAGCATCTTTGAATTGTCATGAAACCCTTGTAAAAATCAATTAATTGCGCATGAGATTGAGTTTTAGCCTCTTTATTCTGTTATCTTTATGTATATACTTTGGCCAATATCATGTAGCCTTGATTACTGTAGCACTGTACTTAAGTTTTGAAATTAGGAAATGTGAATCCTTCAACTTTGTTCTACTTATTCAAGACTGTTTCAGCTATTTTGGATCTCTTTCATTTCCACATGAACTATAAAATCAGTTTGTTAATTTCTACGAAGAAGCCAGATGGGGTTTTGATTGAGATAGTATTAATCGATAGACCATTTGGGGATCATGCCATCTTCAAAGTAATGTCTTCTGGTCCATGAATATGGTTGCACCTTCTGTTTATTTAAGTATTCTTTAATTTATTTCAACAGCATTTTGTAGTTTTATACTTCTTTTGTTACGTTTATTTCTAAGTAATTTACATTTGTATGCTGCAGTAAAGAATTTTTTTTCAGTTGAATTTGTTTATTGCTAGTGAATAGAAAAACTTTTATTTTTGTATATTGATCATCTTTCATATACACTTGCTGAACTCATTAATTATCCGTGATCGTTTTTAAGTCGATTTTTTAGAAATTTTCTATGTAGAAGAACATGTCATTTGTCAATAGAGATAGTTTTACTCTCTTTCCAGTTTGGATGGCTTTTCTTTCCTAAATTCTTGCTCAGGGAAGCACCTCTAATATAATGTTAAATTGAAATATCAAGAGAACAAACACATCATAGGCATGGAGTACTACACAGCCATAAAGAAAAAAGAAATCTTATCATTCGCAACAACATGGATGGATCTAGAGAACATTATGTTAAGTGAAATAAGTCAGAAAGAGAAAGACAAGTACCATATGATCTCACTTATATGCGGAATCTAAAGAAAAGAATATGTGTATGAACTAATCAGAAACAGTTTTGGGGACACAAAAAACCGAGAGTTGTTAGATGGGCGGGGAGAGGGGGTTGGGGGGAAGGGTGAAGGGTTTGGGGGGCGGCTGGTGACCACAGGATGGCCTCAGGGTTTTTTGAGAATTACTTTGGGGAATTTATTCAATAGTGTTTGGGGATTTTGTTGGGTATCCGATGGACATGTGTCCTGTTTGGGAGACCACCTCAGGGATACTGTGGATGCCTGGTCATGGCATTGTACACCAGAGGCTGGACATTAATGAATGCCAACTATAATTTTATGTGTATAATGTGATGGCTCAGTGTGAGGTCGGGGTGGTGGTGGATGGGGGGAGGGGGTTCATGGTGTGAGGGATGTAAAAATAAAATAAAATAAAATAAAACTATTATAAAATAAAAAAAAAGAGAGAACAAACACATCATTATCTTTCTCTTGATTTTTGAGGGAAAGCATATGTGTTTCACCATTAAGGATGAGGATAGTTGTAGGTTTTTTTGTTTGTTTGTTTGTTTTTTGTAGATGTTTTTATCAGTTTGTGAAAGTTCCCATCTACTCCTGTCATAATTGAATGTTTTATCATGAAAGGATGTTGAATCTTGACAAATGCTTTTATGTGTGTTTATTGAGATGATCATGTAGGATTTTTTTCCTTTCTATTGATAACATATACTCGGTTTATTTTTATAAGTTGAATCTACATAATTTTCCCAGGAGAAATCCAGTTTGGTCATTGTATATACTCCTTTTGTGTATGTTGCTGGTTTGGGTTTACCACTCTAGTTGGGGATTTTTACATCTACGTTCATAAGAGATATTATGATGTCTTTATCTAGTTTGGGTATCAGATAAACACTGGTCTTGTAGAAAGAATTGGGATATTCACCATTATCTTCTATTTTTTGTAAGAATTTCTGACAAGTTTGTTATATGGTGATATTAATTCTTAATGTCTGGTAGTATTCCCTCATGAATCCTGGGCTATCTTTAGGGGAAGTGTTGTAATTACAAATTAAATACCTTTACTTATAGAGGTCTATTTATATTTACTGTTTCTTCTTTAATTTGTTTCAGTAATTTTTGCATGTTTAAAAATGTGTTTATTTTATCTATGCTAGCAAAATAAGAACATACGGTGGTTCATAATTCCCTTATAATCATTTTTATTTTTGTGAGGTCAGCAGTAATATCCTCTTTTTTGTTTCTGAATTTAGTAATTAGGATATTTCCACTTTTTTATTGGTCATTTTAGCTAGAGTATTGTCACTTTTGTTTGATTTTTTAAGAACCACTTTTTTATTTCTTTGATTTTTAAAATTTATTTTCCTTCCTCTATTTCATTATGTTTTCCCTCTAATATTGTTATTTTCTTTTAACATTCTTCAGGTTTAGTTTCCTCTTCTTTATCAGTGGTTTTACTTGAAGATCTTAAAGTAGTTTGAGTTCTTTCATCTTAAAGTGGTCTTAAAGGATCTATTAGAAAGCTTCCTTTTTCTTAATACAGGCTTTATTGCTCTATATTTCTAACTAGTATTTTACTGCAACTCAGAGTTTGGAATGTTTTTATCTTTATTTTCATTTATCTCAAAAGTTTTTTCTAATATCTATTGTGATTTCTCTTTTGACCAGTGGTTGTTTAGAACTGATCTGTATAATTTGCACTTATTTACGTATTTCTCACATTTATTCCTTTTATTAAATTTTAATTTTATTCTATTATGATCGGAGCACATACTTTGTATAATTTCAGTTCTTTTAAATTTATTAAGAATTTTTTGTGGTCTATATACTATACTAAAGAATATTTCAAGTGCACTTGAAAAGATTGTATCTTCTGCTCTTTTGCGGGTGGAGTATTTTATAAATGGTATTACATCTAACTGATTTATAGCATTATTCAAGACTTCCATTTTTTTGTTTGATTTTCTGTCTATGTGTTCTATATACATTATTGAAAATGATATTGACATCTAAAACAATTATTGTTGAATTGTCTATTCCTCCCTTCTATTCTGTCAGTTTTTGCTTCATTTATTTTGGGGTCAGTTGTCAGGGGCATATATTTATAATTTTGTATCTTCCAGCTGGATTAAATATTTGTCATTAAAAAATGTCACTTTTTATTGCCAGTAACATTTTTTTAAATCTATAATGTTTGATAATAATATAGTGACTACAGCTGTCTTACATTTGCTGTTTTTGAAGAGTACTTTTTCCATTGTTTTACATTAAACCTATTATGTCTTCCTAATCAAAAGTGTATCTCCTGTACATAGTGTATAGTAGAATCATTTTTCTTTCTGCAGTCTGATAACCTTTGCCTTTTGACTCAGTTGTTTAATCAATTCACATTTAATGTTTTTATTAACACAGTTGGATTTATATCTTTCACTTTCCTTTTAGTTTTCTATATGTCATATCTTTTTTTGTTCCTCAACTTCTCCTTATTGCTCTTTTATATTAAGTGAATATTTCTAGTGTACCGTATTTATTTCATTAATGAGCTTTTCACTGTATTTTGATGTGGTTGTTCAGTTATTTTTTAAGCATTTTTCTAGGGCTTACCATTTACATCTTAACATATAATCTAGTTCAGGGTTTATTAACATAATTCTAGTAAAAAATAGAAATGTTATTCCTATATAGTTCTATTACCTCTCCCTGATTTCTGTATTGTCATTATAATACATATTATATCTATATGTGGCACAAAACCAACAATGCATTGTTTTAGCTATTACTTTAGGTAAATTAATATATTTTTACATGAGAGGAGAAAGAACAAGAATATATATGTATGATTTGTTATATTAGTGTTCTTATTTACTATTTCTGGTTCTCTTCATTTGTTTCTGTGGATTTGAGTTACCAAATGGTATAAATTTTGTATTTCAACAGACCTCTGCTCTCATCTACCTCCTTTGTGCTAATGTCAAATATGTTACATTTCCTTACATTATAACCCCAATAATATATTACCATTGCTTTAAAATCAATTAAGAGAAGAAAAGAGAGGTCTTCTTTTTGTTATTAGATAGTTACATTTACCATGCTTTGTTTTGTTTGTGGATTTGAATTACTGTCTTAGATAATTTGCTTTCAGCCTAACAACTTTGTTTAGTATTTTTTGCGTTGTGGGTCTGCTAACAAATTCTCTTAGTTTTTGTTTATCTATACCATTACATATTTTACCTTCATTTTGGAAGGTACTTCTACTGGATATAAATTGGTTGACAGTTTTCTTTTATTCTTATAGTACTATGAAGGTCGTCTTCCAACTGCCTTCTGGCCAACATTGTTTTTGATGAAAAATTAGCTTCTGAATATATTGGGGTTCATTTTATGTCATTTTTTATAGTAGTTTTTCCCCCCGCTACTTTTAAGTTTGTATTTGTCTTTCAATATTTTTACTGTAATATGTATCTGTAAACCTCTTTGTGTTTATCCTCCTTAGAGTTTGTTGAGTTTCTTTGATGTGTAGGCTAATGTTTTTCTTTAAATTTGGGATGTTTTCATTATTTAATTCTTGGAAGAATTTTATACCTCTTTCTTACTCTAATTCTTTTTGTACTCTCATTCTGTGTTCTGCACTTAATATTGCTCTACATTTCTTTCAGGACCTTTTTATTCTTCTGTTTTTTCAGTCTCCTTTTTCCGTTGAATTGCATAATCTTTATCAATCTTTAAGTTTACTGATTCTGTCTTCTGCCCATTCAAATCTGCTGTTGATACTCTTTAATTATTCATTTTATTATACAGTTATTATACATTTCTGCTACCTTGTCTTCCAAATCATGGATTCAATACTCTGCTTTATCAAGTCTGTTCTTAATTCCTTCTAGTGCATTCTTCATTTCAGTTATTGTATTCTTCACTTCTGACTGGTTCTTTTTTATGGTTTTTATATCCTGTTTTATGCTTGCTATCTCTCTTTGTTGAAGTTCTCATTAAGTTCCTGAGCATCTTTATAACCATTGTTTTGACTTCTGTGTCTGGTAGGTTGCTTGCCTCTGTTTTGCTTAATTCTTTTTGTTTGTTTAGTTGTTTTTCTGGAGTTTTCTCTTGTTATTTCATTTGGGACATATTTATTTGTTTCCTCATTTTAGCTGCCTCTCTGTATTATATATAGTCTATGTATTACATATAGCTTGATATACATATATACATGTATATATGTGTGTATATATATATCAATCTATATGTAATACATAGATACATAGAATATATATCATACATATGTATAGATACATATATATGTATCTATATATACATATATATGTATCTATACATAGAATGTATATTATATATGTATGTATGGGTTATATACATACATATATATGCATATATACACACATATATGTGTATATGTATATATAATATACATTATGTTATGTAATGAATTATATATATATATAACATATTCTATGTATTAAGTAGATTGGTTATGTCTCCCAGTCTTGCCCATGTGAACTTATGTAGGAAGCTGGCACAGTAAACTGTGGGGTGCTGGCACAGTCTCCCTGGTTACCTGCTCTGGATGCTTCAGGATTGTCCCTTGTGTGGGTTGTGTGTGTTCTTCTGTTATAGTTTAGCATTGATTGCTATTGGTACATCAGTTGGTGGGATTGACCCACTCAGGCTGATTGGTTATGGGGTTTGGCCATGTCTACATATAGGTTGCTGATTCAGGGACTTATGTCACTGAGTGGGATTCACTTCAGTGGGCTCTTTTGCCTGTTGTGACTGCCCTTTGTGTATGCCACTTGTGGAGCTAATTGGGTGGTGCTCTGCTGTGGTTTGAGGCCAACCTCCAAGTATATTGGTTCTGGGGCCTCCTGGGAGGGGGTCTGTTGAAGGCCCATTGCCTGCGACCGTCCAGGGACTACCTCATAAGAGCTACAAAGTGATCCACAGTTGTTCACTGCCTCTGCTAAACATGGAGGCATGTGGGAAAGGCCATGCTTTGAACCTAGGATGTCTAACACCAGTAGCAGGCCGGGGGTAGCTTCACAGAAAGCCAGGACACACCAAGGCTTGCTGCCACTTGCCAGTTCCCTTAATGTTCAGCCACTAATAAAGCATCATGCAGTATGCAAGTTGGGTGAGACAGGGTCTAAGGGAGTCACTAGATTGGGGAGAGTTGTGGTCATCAGGTTAATTTAGGTTATAGTTTGGTGCCAGTTATGAGCCTGGAGCTACTCAGCAAAAGTCTCAGAGCACACCGAGGCCAGTTGCCACCTGCCTGGGGTCCGTGGGCTCAGATATTAGATTGGTCCAAAAGTAATTGCAATTTTTGCAATTATTTTTAACCTTTTAAACTGCAGTTACTTTTGCACCAAATAATATCCCAAGAAAGAGTGCAATGCAGTCTGGGCCGACTGCTCACAGAGAAAGTGACTTCGGCATTGGTGGAGTTGGTTAGGGAGGCATCCCAGCCGAGCTCCACACAGGAAAAATGGCAACAGTTCTCCAGCCCTTATTCTGAAGCCACACACCCCAGTCTGCCCCCAAGGGTCTCCAATGTCCCCCAAGTCACTGTTCCTCCTTTGGAGCCCAGGGAGAGTGCTTGCGAGTGAGTCTGTGTGTGAGCCTTTTAAGAGGATGTCTGGGTTACCCTTAGCCTTTTGTCCCCACCAAGATGGTCAGAATCCCCACTGTTTTTCACTGCCAGATGTAGTGGGGGCTCCTTTTTCCAGCACCAGTTCCCTGGAATGGGGAGCCTGGTGTCAGCACTGGGGACCCTCCCTCCTCTGAGGGGAAACTGTGCAGCTGAGATATTCCTCCCTGTTCTCAACAGCCACACATCGGTTTGCGGCCAGCCCTTTCTGTGTGTCTGCCTTTCCTATCAGTCTCAGTGTGGCTTCTTCTTTATATCCTTAGTATAAAACTTCTGTTCAGCTAGACTTCAGATGATTCTCCAGGTTGTTTGTTCTATAATTTAGTTGTAACTTTAATGCATTCATGGTGGGAAACAAACTCAGTGTTTATCTACTCTTCCATCTTGAATCTCTCTTCCTTTACCTCTTTAATCATGGTTCCCTTTAGTTCTTTGAGCATATTTATAAGAAATGCTTTAAAGTATTTAAGTCAAACATCTGGGCTCTCTCACAGACTGTTTTAGTTATCTGCTTTTGTTTTCTGTGTCTTGGTTCTACTTTTTAGTTTCTTTGAATTCTCATATTTTTGGTTTAAAGCTAGGCATTTTAAATAATATATTATAGGCACTCTACTAATTGTTTCTCCTAATCCCCAAGGTGTGTTGTTGTTGTTGTTGTTGTTGTTGTTGTTTTGTTTGTTTGTTTTTTTGCTTGTGTATTTATTTAGTGACTGAGCAGGTTATTTTAGTGAAATTCATTTTCTGTGCAGCATGAAGCCTCTTGTATTCCTCCTCAGAGTGTGATCTTGGGCATGCCCTCTTGCACTCTAGGATGACAGTGATTTTAGCAATACACTTTTTGAGTGTCTCTTTTCTGATTTCTCTGTTAAGCTATCAGGCTCTGTTGTCATCACACCAGCTCCAAAGATCTGCTAATTATTTTCTGATTGGTTATTGTTTTTGACAATGACCTAGGGCATAAATTGCTCCACAGCCTAATCCAATTACACTTAAAAGAGGTAGTGTTTAAGTCTCATATTTGAGGTTTATTCTAACACAAGAAGCGTTCTTCTTAGCTTTTTTCCTTGTTTTCTTTGTAAACTAGCTATCCTACAATCTAACTTGTTACTTTCTTGGAGCTTCCAGCATTCTGTTATTGCTTATAAACAAACTCTACTTTGTTTATTGGGTGCTTTATTTTCATATTTCCCCGCACTCTATTCTAAATAAAATCAGTTCCTTTAAGGAGAACTTGGGAACTCTCTGTTTTTATGGCCTGACTCTCCTGTACAAAATGTCTAAATCTGTACTCCAGAGATAGGCATGTGGACACGGCCTGTTTCTCTCAGATCGAAACCACTGTTTTATGAGCAGGACACTGGGTATGAGCAGTACTTCTGGTCTTCTTGGCTTGCATTTCTTGGCATGGAACCACTGCCCAGTGAGCAAGACAGATTGAGGACAATCAGGGTCCTATTATTTGTGACTTGCTTCATTTGTGACTTCCTGTACCAAGTAGGGCCTGGGTGGAAGAAAGGAAGAAAGCCGTCCCTAACCTCTCAGTAACACTTACATGGAATTTAGCCTCTGCCACATGGTTCTGGGGACATGAGAAATGTTGGTGATTTTGCCCTCCTGGAGAGGTACTATAGCCCTTGACTGGGAGCTGAGAATAGAGGATGCTGCTGCTTCTTCACCACAGCTTCCCGGAGTGGAGCTTATGCCATGATTGACTTTAGAAAGTCAGAGAGAAGGAGAGAGTAGGTAGTGGTCACCACAGACCCTTGCTATTCTTACTGAGTTTTAGTAGATTTTCCCTAACAGTTTTTTGTAATTTCTGTGTGTGTGTGTGTTTACTAGTTATGATTATTTCACTTGAGAGAACTACTCTGCAGAGCACCTCTCACCATCATATGGTAGTAGTGAATCTCCAATCAGTAGTGGATTGCCTTCCAGTGTTAGCTTTTGGTCTAAAAAACAAATTTTATTAAAATTAGTTCACAATGCCTTAACTGTGCGGAAACATAACAGTTGTTTTTCTATAATCCTATATGGGTTAACACTGTTTATCCAGTAGATCTAAAATGAAGTGTCATTTTCATCACAGAAGACTTTTCTGATTTCCCAGCATAGGTTAATTTGCTAGTGTATGTACTTTTAACACTTATGATAGTGATAATTTTTCACTTTGTCATTATTACTTAATATATTCATTCGCCACTAAATTGAAAATTTCATAAACATAGGACCTAATGAGTATTAATTCTGCTTGGTTTAATTTATTTTATTTTATTTTATTTTCTTTTTCTTTTTCTTTTTCTTTTTTTTTTTTTTGCTGGTGGTGATATTGGTGGTACCATGTTACAAAGTAACACAGGGACCTATGTTTGGTGTCTAAATATCTCTTAGTAAATATTTATTGAAAGAGTGAATGAGGAAAATGGAGGAAGCAAATTTCCTACACAGTTGTTTAGAAGTAGCTCTATAGGGTAGCTGTTTATCTCTACCTTCAAAAATCTGTTTAAGCTAAAAATCTAAACAGCCAGCTCTAGCCAGTGATTATAAAAAGGATCTCTCTCTCTCTCTCTGTATCTGTCTCTGTCTCTCTCTCTCTCTCTCTCTCTCTCTCTCTCTCTCTCTCTCTCTCTCTCTCTCTCTCATTTTTGTTTGGTGTTAAACAAAATGGAAACTTAGCATAAATTCCCCTTCCTTCAAAACACAAAAACGCAAAGTTAATTATTTTAATAAGATCTAAGCTAGACCCTTTAAAAAGGATTAATATTTTCAAATAAGAAAGAGACTTGCTTTCTCTTTGCTTACATTGGTGATCTTCAACCTTGGGTGACTAAGACCAGCACTGTGTGTGTGCAGCTAGGATGGGTGGGGAGGAGTGTGAATGTCATGGGAAGGCTTTTTCAGACTGTCCAGGCCTGCGTCTGTGATTTCCCATTTAAGGTTTATTGCAATAGTGTGTGTGTGTGTGTGTGTGTGTGTGTGTGTGTGTGTGTGTGTTAGCTTTCAAGTGTGTTGGAGAGAAAAAATGAAAAAAATATGGTTACGAATTGTCAATCAGGATAGTGTTATTTAGGATAAAGATGAAGAGACATATCACAATTGAAGATTTATCAATTTGATTGACTAAGTATATATATGCTAGTTTTTGAGGATGCTTTGCAAGATATCCTGGGTTAGAAAGATAGCTTGGGTTTATGGATCAAAAAGCAATACTCAATATTTGAAATTTGTTTTAGTACATTTAAATACTCAAAATGAGTTTTATTGTTTTATACTTACTCAGTGATTTATTTAATGTAATAGTTGTGTCTTTGTTATGCTTTGCCTTGCTCTTCCTTTGTTTTTCTTTTAAGTTGTCATAAACTACCTTTCCAGGATTTGCTTATTTAATACGTATTTCTTTCTGATAAAAATTTTTGCTCTGCAATCTACCTTGACTGAAATATTTTTTTTTGAGAACAAAGGGTTATCTATTATTTTATAAGAAGTAGGTTTTAGTTGTAAAAGTACTAGCTGTTATTACTTAACTTTATAAAAAACAACCCAGAAAATCACCAGAGATGAGAAATGGGGTTCTAGCCTCTGAATATTTTTGCTGCGATTCTTTCTATGTCTCTCCAATTAAGAAACCCATACTGAGGAATAGAATTAAAATTAACAAGCGAGTTGTTATTTCTTCTCTGGATTGAAGCCTTTAAACAAAAAAACAAAACATTTTGAGGGCAATCATTCCTACTTTCAACAAAAGATCCCTTTGATAGAAAAAAAAGGATTGATTTTCCTTTCATTCCCAGTGAATAAAAGCACAATTATGAATACAATCCTGAATTCTTTTAGAATAATTATAACACTCCAAAATGGTTACTAACCAAGGACAAAGTGTGTTGAGATATGTTTCATGTTGGTTTTCAAATCTTAAAATTAACTAAAAATCTACCAGGCCAGACCATAGAAATTCCCAATGGAGATAAATTACATAGTTCTTGGTTATATCTAGTAAACTCAGGACCATCTTTTAATTTACTACCCATAATCAGGAGACAATGTCTTCACAGCATTATATAAAGAACATGGTTAAATCTCATGTCTGTTCCTACTAATTTGATCGTTTAAACCTAAAGTGTGTTCATTCTCTTCTCTTTTCATCCATCATTTAATGAAAGTAACCTCAGAAGGCCATCTTATCACCAATCCTTAATTGCTTTGAAATGTATAAGGATACATTTAGAAATACTTATCTCTAAAGAAACAATAAATTCCTGGGAATAGCATCATTCCTATTGGCATCTTTATTTTCTTTAATACCTGCAGCATGAATTGAAAACTACACAGGCAAGCCAAATATTTATTAAATGCAAAGAATAGTTAACACAAATCAGATTAAAAAATTGTCCCATGTTTAGAAATTATATGTGTCATAGGTAATAATCTATCTGCTTAGTTTTTTTTTTTTATTTCCTAATCAGAATCACCTGGGGATGTTCCTAAATATTTAGATTTACAATCTCTGCCTGGGGATTGTGAGTCAATAAAATTGTTATAAATATTAACATTCACACTGCAAGAAGAATTCCGTAGTTTGCTTCCTGTCCAGACAAGATGGCATAGACCCATTTTTCCATGATCCTCCCCAGTAAATATAACTATGAATGCAAAAAATGGTGAAAGGGACAACTGAAGAAGAAACTAGAAATGTGATGAGAAATAAAAATGGTTTGAGGCCCTGGCACTAGAGGAGTAGTGCAGAAGCAGGCATCTTGTATCTACTCTACCATCCTCTCCACCAAAGAGAGGATGGCTACTAGACCCAGCCTTTCCTGATTTCCAACCGCACAACAGAAGGCCACCTAAGTACATGAACTACTTAGTAAGTACTAAGTACAAAGAAAGCCCTTTGAAAACATTAGATGAGCTTTACACCAGGAACCTTACCAAAAGAAAGCAGATGGGGAAGGACTGCCATTCTCTTTTAAGTCGGAAACTCCCCTTTTTCACCCAAAGAACCGAGATGGTGAAGCAAACTACCATGGGAGACTTAGCTGCAGCAAGTGACCTGGTGCAGGAAGCTTCTTCATACTCATGGAACAAAGATTCTCTTCCTGTTGTCAGAGAAATCAGAATAAGCCAGAAGAACTAGAAAAAGGAATTCAATCACAGCAAGCAGGATGACTGAGTAAAATCAGTAAAATAATCTATCCATCACAAGTGGCCCAGTCTGGGAAGCCTCTTAGCCATACTGGCTATGATTTCCTCCACCACTTGGAGACACTGAGGCAGCCAGGGGCTCTTGGTAGGGAGATCCTGCTTCATCTCTCCTTTACCAAGTGTTACCCAGCTTTGGGGGACCATTTACATTCCAGGCTGCATTCTAATGTCACCTGCCATACCACGAACCAAGATAATCACAACGTAAATGAAATAGCAACCAAATGATATAAGTACTAAGGTGAACTAGAGTTGGAATTATATGACAAGGATATTTAAAGCAACTCTTATACAACTATTCAATGGTTAAATACAAATTTCATTTAAAGAAACAAACAAAAAATCTCAGGCAAGAAATACCATTTAGGAGGAAAAATCAAAGAAAAACTGTAGAACTGGAGAACATAATAATAATAACTTAAATTTTAAAAATCTCTCTGAATAGGTTAAATGATAAAGTGGAGATGACAGAGGATAGAATCAGTGAACTTTAAAGACAGAATATAAGATTAACCCAATCTGGAAAACAGAGGAAAAAAAAAAAAGAAATGAACAGAATTGTGATTTCTGGTTCCACTTATACCAGGAGTTTACAAGTTGTTGCTCCATCTAACAACAGATAAAACAATTGAACAGACTGAAAAACCAATACCTCTTCATAGATATATAAGGGAGGGGAAGACACAGGGTAAACCACTGTCCCCTACAGTGGAGAGACAGGTGAATACATAGAGTAATGGCTTACCAGAGCATACTCTAGACTCAGGAACAAAAATAGCTATAGGAATCAGTACCAGGGTAGGACAACCTGAAATATAATTGGCAAATTCTTGGAGACTCACTGTGAAAAACTCTGAGCAATTAAAAGCTCCAGGAAGATCCAGTCATCTAGGAGACCCAAAATATTGTGAGATATATTTCCAGGAGCTTGATCAGGATCCCATGGTAAATATCAGAGAAAGATCCCCTCATGTTTTTTGAAGGGTAAGGAGAGGGAATCTTAAAATACACAAGGGCACTGGTTCTTCTAAACAAGACCTGCCTTCAGGAGAAACTAGTTGAGCAGAGCCGAACTTTCTGGGGTATTGTACAGACCTAACTGACTTGCAGAAGAATAATACCCAACTCCACTCAGCTCCAGCCTTCCTCATGGGCGAGGGGAAGTAGCTAATTCCAGCCAACTCTTGCCCTCCTATCTCATCTAAACAATTTGAAGAGACAAAACAAGTATCAAAACCAGACATGGCAGGGATGTTGGAGTTATCAAACTGAGAAATTAAAACTATTGTTAATGTGCTAAGGGCTCTAATGCCGTGTTTCCCCGAAAATAAGACCTAGCCAGACAATCAGATCTAACGGGGTTTTTGGAGCAAAAATTAGAATAAGACCTGGTCTTATTTCACTATAATGTAAAAGTGGGTCTTTATAATGTAATATAATATAATATAATATAATATAATATAATATAATATAATATAATATAACATCTGATCTTATATTAATTTTTGCTCCAAAAGACACATTAGAGCTGACTGTCCAGATAGGTCTTATTTTCAGGGAAACAAGTGGATAAAGTCAACAACATGCAAGAAAATGTGGGCAATATAAGCAGAGAGATAGAAATTCTAACAAAGAACCAAATAATGTTAGATATCAAAAATTGTGTGACAGAAATGAAGATCTTTGAGAATTTTTCAGTAGTCTGAACATGTGTGAGCAAAGAACCTGAGTTTGAGGATTTCTCAGTAAAAATTCCCAAAACTGAAAAGCAAAAAGCAAAAAAATGAAAAAAAAAAGACAACAACAATAACAAAAACAGAACAGAATATCCAAGGCATGCAGAACAACTACAAAAATTGTAAAAAACATATGTGTAATGTGAATACCAGAAGGAAAAGAAAGAAAGGAAGATAAGAAATATTTGTAACAATAATGACTGAGAATTTCCACAATTTAATGCCAGACACAAAACCACAGATCTGAGAAACTCAGAAAACACCAAGCAGGAAAATGCCAGAAAAATTACACCTTGGCATATTAATTTTAAATTGCAAAATATCAAAGATAAAGAAAAAATCCTGAAAGCAGGCAAAGGAAAAAGTACCTTATCTGTGGAGAAACAAAGATAAGAATTATATCTGATTTCTCAGAAGCCATACAAGCAGTAAGAGAGTGCAGTGAAATATGTAAAATTGTGAGAGAAATAAAACACCAATACAGAATTCTGTACTTTGCAGACTTATCCTTCAAAAGATAAGAAGTAATACTTTTTCAGCTAAAATTGAGGAAATTGTTTGCCAATAAACCTGCCTTGCAAGAAATGTTTAAAAATAATTCTTTAAAGAGAATAAAAATGATATAGGTCAGAAACTCAGATCCACATAAAGAAAGGAAGAGAATCAAAGAAGGCATAAGTGAAGGCATAAATGAAAACTTATTTTTTATTCATAATTGATGAAGAGTTGATAAGAGTTTATTCAAAGTAATAATACTATTATATTATATACACATATACATGTATGTGTATGTGTGTGCATAATATGTATATATATGTACACACATATACATACATTTCACTTATATAAGTGAAATGAATGACAACAACACCATGGATGAGAGGGGGAAATTAGGATTAATGCTCAAAAGTTCAATTGCTGGGTTAACTGTTCAGTTGGTACAAATTCATAATGAATAATCCTTCTGACATCAAAAAAGGTTAGCAACGTTGTTGCAACAAGTTCACAAATTTAATTGTCAGACCTCGTATACATCTTTGTAAGTCCAAATTACAATTTTAATTAGAAATACTTTGGTGATCTAAATTTAAGATTCTGTACTCTCCTCTCTTTGTTTAAATAGCCTCCTATTTCTTCCCTTTTCTCTATACCCTTTTGTTAGTCAGAGTTCTCCAGATAAACAGAAGCAATGGAAATAGAGATAGCTAGCTAGCTAGGTAGATAGATGATAGATAGCTAGAGATATGATAGATAGATAGATAGATAGATAGATAGATAGATAGATAGATAGATGATAGATAGAGAGATAGAGAGATAGAGAGATAGAGAGATAGATAGATGGATATTTACATATAGATGTTTCTTGTGCATATACATATATAATATGCATAATATGTATGTCATATTGGTTACATATTGGCATATATATAATTTCCTCTCTCATTCTACTTCCTCTCTGGCAGGATTTTATGATGATGCAGTATTGAGGCAGAATGTATTTTTCTCTAGGAAACCTTAGTTTTCTTCTCTTTTTTTTTTCTTTTTCAAAAGGCCTGAATCTGTTGGATGAGGCTCAAACATTATAAAGGGTAGTCTCCTTTACTTAAAATCTTCTCACTGTGAATGTTTACCACATCTACAAAACACCTTCACAGTAATATCTGATTAGCATTTGATTAGATCACTTGACACTCTAGGTGTAATGGGTTAAATGTGTCTCCTCAAATTCAAGTCCACTCAGAACCTGTGAATATGACTTTATTTGAAAATAGGGTCTTTACAAATGTAATCAATTTAGCATGAGATTATAATGGATTTGGGTGTTCTCTAAAACCAATATGACTGTTGTCCTTATAAGAAGAGGGAAATTTAGACACAGAGATAAAGCGACACAGAAAAAGAGAATAAAGATTATCCTGTGAGGTTGGAGGCAGGAATTTGACTTAAGTTTGTTTGTTGCTAGAAGCCAAGGAACATCTGGGGCCACCAGAAGCTGGAAGAGACATGAAAGATTCTCCCGTACAGGATTCACAGGGAGCATGAATTTTCTGATACCTTTTTTTTTTTTAATTTTTATTGGTGATTATTGGGGAACATTGTGTTTTCTAGGACCCATCAGCTCCAAATCAAGCCGTTGTTTTCACTCTAGTTGTGGAGGTCGCAGCTCACTGTCTCATGTGGGAATTGAACCTGTGACCTTGGTGTTATTAAGCACTGTGATCTAACCAAGTGAGCCAACTGGCCGCTCAGGATTTGCTCATGTCTTGATATTGGGTTTTTAACTTGCAGAACTGTATGATAATGAATTTATGTTTAAACCACACAGTTTGTGTTACTTTGTTATAGCAGCCCTAGGAAACTAGTACAGCAGCATAGCCAGGTTTCTACATAAGACTGACCATCACAGCCCTGTTTAGCCTTGTAGTACTTGATTAAGTGCAACAGTTTGCCAAGTCTTCTCGCTAGCTGGCTATTTCTTTTCTTCTTTTTTATTGAGCCTATTTCTTGATGTCTCTTTTTTTGTCAGATTCCTCCATATGTTATACCCTAATGTGTATATATATATATATATATATATATATATATATGTATATATATATATATATATATATATATATGAATTTTAGTTAATGCCCTTTCAAATTTATATATTTTTTAAGTTAAGGATCACTCTTTAACCTCTTTGTCTCTAACTTTAGTCTATCAGTGTCTGTTACTATTCACTATAAAAGCAGATGATGATTTGTCCATGGATGTTCAGTCTCATAATCCAGACAGTTACTATATAATTGGAAGCATTGTGTAGATTCTGTTTCTTCAACTACTTAACTTTTTTTTCCCTCTCTCTCTCTGTTGCTTCTTCCTAAAATTCACAATTCACTATTTCTCTGCAACCATAAAATTACTTCTGCCCTGACCTCTTGTCTGATTACAACTTACCTGTTCAATCATGTAGCCTACGAATCATGATGTCTGGTAACTTTGTTCCTAAAAATCTTGAATTCAGTAAGTGAACTCCTGCTGGTCTCCTCTTCCTTTCTTCCTGGAAAAATCATGAGTTATCTTCAAAAGTGTTTAAATGTGAATGACAAGTTGAGGAAAGTTGTGAGATCCTAGCATACATGCAAGCTCATTTTTTTACCTATGTTTAGTGTCAGCCTTACAACTTATTTGGAAGTCATTCTATTAAAGATAATTCAGTTTGCTCACATAGCTGGAGATAGTGCATGTTAGCTATGGGCAAGACAAGCAGGGTGAGTGCCAGTGAAAATCCATTTTTCTAGGGAGTTTCAGGGTGTGGGTCCTCCTAAATCCTTTTTGCCTCTCAGGCTGTGGGCCTGGTCCATTCAAAGGACTGAGTCAAGAATTGGTTCCATAAGGACTGTCTTTGACAGGAAATGTTTCTCAAATTATTATTTTTGTTGTTAGTGGTGATATTTATTTATTAATATGTTTTTGCCTAAGGAGCCAGTAATCTTATTTGAGCTGAGTCTTTCCAGGAAAGCGGAGTTAAGCTGTGGAAACCAATATTTATATAAAACTATGTTTAGAGAAGTAATGAGGTGGAAAATGAGAAGTGGAGTCAAAAAAATATTATGATAAGGATAGATTTAGAAACAGAGACAGGAGCACGCAATTTAGATGCAGAATAATTGCTACAAAAGGTATTGAGAAGCCGGAGAGTTCACCTTCATTTGTGTTTGATTACATTTTCCTGCATTGAAGATGCAATATCGAGGTGAATCCCACACCAAATAAGTATTGTCCATTCCATCATACAATTTTATAATACTTTACTAACCCTGCAGACACATATGTTTGTGAAAATACAATGTAGCGATAAGAAAACAATCTTTTGAATTTCAATCTTCATAAAATATTTTGCTTTTAATCTCGGTTACTTCCTTACTTACAGGATAACCTTGGTAAAGCTGTGTTAACTTCTGTGTTGCCTTCTGCTACAGGGAGAATCATTATATGCTTAGGAGAGCTTGAGGTCAGAGGAGATCATACATCCAAATGCACACAAATAGGAGGACACGGTTTACTTCAGAACTGGCATTAGAAAGCAGTCAGAAAAGGATATACATTTTAATAAATGTAATGTGACCATCAATGTTCCCCATAGAATAAAATGAAATTGAACCTGACCAAGTTAAGATGGACTTGGTATGTACTGGTAGCAAACAGGAACAAAAACCCCCTGTCTTATAATTAAATACATATTTCTTAATTATATTACATGCCTATTGGAAAGTGTCCATGCTCAAGTACCATTCTAGAAGAGATCATCTAAAATAAATGTGTGCGCGTGCATGCATGTTTGTGTTGTAGTTATTTGTAATCAGTAATGTTAACTGTTACAAAGAAAAACAAAGCGGGGCAAGAGGATAGAGAGTAGGACAGTATTAGGTGGTGTAGTATGTATTCAGGAATTTGAGGATGTACAGGCCCATGTCAAGGAAGGATAGCTCACAGTGGGGCTATCTTTGTTGACAGGAAATATTTCTCTATTTATTATTGGTGTTGATGACAATGTCCTCCATAGAGAAGGACATTCAAAAGCCAGCCCTGAGATAAGTAATAGAGACAGTGGAAATGTAATGGCTCGGTGAGATGTCAGAGGGATAGTGGATGGAGGGAGGGGGGTCCACACAGTGTGAGGGATATAAATGATAAATTTCTAAGTATTACTTTGTCTTGTGCACCTGAAATTAATGAAAACAAAACAAACAAAACAAAACAAAAAAACAAAAACAAACAAAGCCAGCCATGAGAATATATGGGGATATGTGACAGTAGAGAATATATGCTATCAGACAAAGGAAGCAAAACCTGCAAAGGCTAGAAGGTGCTTATTTTATTCAAGGATTATCAAGAAAGTCAACATGGCTAAAACTGAGTTAGAAAGAAAGGCAGCACACAATGTGATATATAGAGGATGAATTACAGAATTGTACACCTGAAACCTATGTATGTAACTTTACTAACAATTGTCACCCCGATAAACTTTAATTAAATAATAAAATTAAAACAGAAAGGTAAAGGGTGGGTAGGATGTGAGGTCAGAAAAGGAACCAGTGACCAGATAATGGAGGGTGTTGTAGATTAGCATTTCTACAAAGGAGTAGAGCTTTATTTCTTTGTAAAAATGATGAGAATATGAAAAAATTTGACCAAGAGAATAAATGTGGTATAATTAAGGTTTTGAAAAAATCTCTTTGGTTCTTACATAGAGAATCTATCTTTGCTCTCGGGGAATAATTTTCATGCCAATGGGACATTGGACTCTCTTATTCTCTGGTTCTTCCAGTCAAACATGAATCCTCCTTTCAATGCTCCTCCGGCCACGGCTAGAGAAAAGTGTATAGAAACCAATGTTGATCTTGTGAAGAAAATGGCAGTATTTACTGTTGCTTGGATCAAATCTGTCAAACTCATTTCACATGTTAACAAGCTTTCTAATTGGGTTGATGCACAAATTCCTAAGACCACGGGGGAAGTGGTTATCTTCTGACTAGCACCTGTCAGTATATGCTCAAAGGGAATATAGAGAGAATCATAACCCGTCAAATATGCCTAATTACTAATGATTGATGAGGCAAAATCCTGGTAATCTTGAATCAACACCCATCTCTAGTGATTTAAGTTGAAGATGACATCTAAAATTTAATTATAGTCATAGTTAAAACCAAAGGACAATAAGTAAATCTGGACTATTATTTAGGCAATTAGAAACCTTCCAATTTATTAAATTTCGCTAAGAAATTAGACAAAGCATTGTGTAGTCTTGTCTTTTCCATTGCTCACAGCTCATGTTACAAGGAATGTTTCTGTTAATTCCTGTAATTCCCTAGCGATGTCAGGAAAGCAAGAGGGTGGTTAGTTATGGAGGTTTGAGAACCTGGTTCTGTGATTTTCTGAAGGATGACTGGTTTATGCCTATTCACCTGAGATTATTAATACCATTACCATAAGTATGTAGGAGACTCTTTGATCCAGGATAGTGTCTAACCAGGGTTTAAAAATTAATATCTACATTATGTAAAGTTGTCTTGACTTTTTGTGAATATTTTAGGAGTTTGTTTATTTTCTTTTATCACTGTTACTGATAGCTGATCCTAGGGGATCATAGAACTGAAAGTCTGATTAAGCATAATTATTTTTCTCTATTTCATCCACTGCATATTTCCATCTATCATTATGGATATGCTATTTTTTTTCTTTTTTTTACAAATTAAACTAGTGGCTAATTTTTTTGAAGAATGAAGTGACTGTTATGAAAATATTCACCAATAATGTTTTTAATAATATGAAATGTATTTAAATCCATTTGTGAATTATCCTGAATAATATATTTTATAATTTGTGGGTAAACTATTCTAGTAGAAGCATGATATACTGTTTGACTTTAGGAAAAAAAAAACTCCTACAATTAGGAATTCAACTTGAACAAGCTTTATCATTGACTTATTTGCTATTGTGATTAGAACAGTTTGCTTACTATATTATACCTATATATTTTGAATGAGTGGAAATAGGTAGAAGAGTTTGAAAATAAATTAAGACTTCTCCATAAATTGAATTTGGTGTTTAATCCCAGTAACAAAAATAAGGAGAGAAGGAAAGGAGGGAGGGAGGGAGAAGGAAGGAAGGAAGGAAGGAAGGAAGGAAGGAAGGAAGGAAGGAAGGAAGGAAGGAAGGAAAGAAGCTGTGTTGTCTGTCTTTGTACTGCAATTATCAAGAGCTTACAATAAAATTATATATACATGTGAAATAGTTACCAAACCAAGGCAATATTTGATTAAATATTAGATGATATTTAGATGATACAGCATCTGGGGATTGATAGAGAAATGATGGGGAAGTGAGAGCATTTAAGTTGATGAAGTCACAAATAATTGCTTGGAGGTAGTGAGGAAGAGAGAGAACTTTCATTCTCTGCTTAGAGACAGCACCACAGTAGAAAAATGACTGGCTTTCGAATCCTGGTTTCCCCATTTACAAGGTGGGTGACTTGCTCTTTCTTCAACTCTATTTTGTCATATAAAAATAAAATATAGTATATCTATATAGCAAGGTTGTGAAAAACAAAACAAAACAAAACAAAAACATAATGTAGGTAAAAGACTAGCATTGGCATAGAAAATAATAAATACTTCAAGAGCAATTATCCTCCTGGGAAGGAGTTCAAAATACATATTCAACTTATATGACTCTATAAAAAGACACTCTGTAAAAAGACACTCTAGCTAATGAAAAAAATTTTCTCTTCCCATTTTCATATCTTAAGACACAAAACAGGCTTTTTTGTGTGTTAGGAGATAATCCTTGTGAAAAAAGCAAACTCAAAAGTACTAAGACTTAGAAGGATACACGTGAATTTAGAGCTAAGTTACTGGAGGTGGAGACTAAATGGCAATTTTCTGGAAAGATCACAGCGTATCCGGTAAAATACTACAACGACCTTGCTGTTCCAAGAAAGCAGGGAGACTCTAGGAGATTTAGATCTCCTAGTGATATTGCATATTGCACCTGTCTTAATACAAAAATGAGCCACTCAAAGGAAGAATACATATAAATACAGCTAAGCCAGTGTGTATCAGGAAAGTCTGTCACCATCTTCTGAGTTTCTCATCAGTGGATTGAGTTTCAGGGGCTATAACCCAGTTGCTGGGAAAGAACGGGCAATAAAAAGGAGCCTCAGTTTTATTAAAACTGGTATATAAAATATTGGGCACAATATAAAAGCAAAGCCTAGCACTGGGGATAAATTATGTACAACGGTTATTTAAATCAGGCTTCAAGGATCATTCTGGATCATGAGGGAATGGTAATAAAGCTCAGATGTAGAAAATAGAGTCAAATTCAGACTTAGAGTAAGTATGGTTTAATGTTTGAATATGGCTACTGATACAGTGGTCTTCAAGATTCAAAGTGGCACTATTAGTAATTGTACCAGGAACTCGGGCATACAATGGAACCGTTTTTTAAAAGTGGTATGTATGCGTATGGTGCTTCAAGCAGTACTGAGGTAGATCAGGTCACAGGCCTGGGGTGGAGCTGAGCTGCCCCATGTGAGATAAGGCCATAAGGACAGTCCTACCACCCACAGACTTATTGGGAAGATATACGGAGGGTGCCCCAAAAAATGGATACACATTTTAAGAAAGGAAAACTTTATTAAAATTGTAATACTCAATATATACCGATAACAAAAGACGAATGAAGACGAGTCACGTTTGACTTCTGGAATCACAAGAGGTACTCAAAGTGGTTACCATCAGGATCTAGAGACTTCTGATTATGGCAAGCTACTGCTTGAGCAACGCTGACCAAAGTGTCCATTTGTATACATTTTTCTGGCACCCCCCAGTATATTAACACAAATGATTATGGTATGCAGGTTGACAGGATTATGATGTTTCATTTGTAATACATATACATGTATTATAATCTATTTCTCTGAAATAAAATTGTAGTTTTGTAATAAAACTGAGGGTCACACAGTTTGTAACTGAACTTGGATGAAAATGTATTACTGTACTTTCTCGTGTGTAAAAATATGCTTACCTATATCAAAGCAAGAAGGAAAGACATGCTGAAAAATCTGATGTTGTTTCTCATTGGCAGCAAAACTGGATCACTTTAATAGCTAATAAATCTTTTATTTCATTCTAGTCTCTGAAAGTCTAATGCCATCATATTGTGAGCAATGGTCTCTATGAAATATTTGATTTTTAAAATCCGGTAGTACTCACACATCTAGCATGTCAAACCTATTTGAGAATCAGATTATAGATTTTTACCACAGAGGGCCAAAAATCATAAGGAAACCATTTAAAATGAAAGATTGTGAACTAAGTGTGGAGTATGAAGAGAGTAGTGTGTTTTTGTTTGTTTGTTTGATTTTGGTTTGGTAATATTGTTGCAAAGTCATGGTATTTTGAAGCAATATTTAAACTTTAAGAATGCGTTCTTAGGACTGATATAGAATAGATTTAAACTGAAGAAAATCACCTGAAATGCATTAGTGTCAAACTGCAAGTATTTATTCAGGTATAGGAGAAAAGAAGAACATGCATATTAACATATTCTTGAATATTTCATGTTTTTAATCTTTGTTCAAACAGTACAAAAATATATCAAATAACAAATAAATAAAGTCAATTTATTTAGCCAGATGACAAATTTAGGGACAGGAGAAAACAAAATAAAACAAAGTCAGAAAATATTCATTATAATGTCAGGAAAACAACTCTAGTTTTTAAATTATGTCTCTTAATTTTAAGCAGTAATACTGGTCCCATCCATGGCTGTATATAACTATATGAATACTCTGTATTTTAGTCTTTGCAAAGGAACAACTATCAATCAAATGATCTGTTTGGATTTGTACAGACAAAAATCATATTGGATAAATATTGTCTACTTCATTTGACCATCTTGAAATTTTACCCTAGATTGAAAAGTTGGTTAAAAACAGACAAACAACAGAAAAACAATGATAGTATAATGTTCTGATAAAAAAAAAAATCTCACATATCCCTCTGTATGTTCCAGTTCTTTAATAATTTTGAGGCATGGTCAGTGTAAAATATAGGAAATTTTTATGTCTATTGTATGTAGTAATTCACGGTCATTATGCGAAGTCAAAGAATTCAGAAATGCTGAATGTAAAAAGGGAAGGAAGGAAGTAGGGAGGCAGGCAGAAGAAAGAATGGGAAGGGACTGTAAGAAAAAAGGAAGAAAGATAAAAGCAAAAGAGGTGAGAAGGAAGAAAGCAAAAGAAGGTAGGAAGACAAGAAAGAGAAGGGAGAGAGGAAAAACATGGAAAGAGAAGGACCTTCACAGCTTGAGCACAGAAGAAAACTGTTAAGAGCTGGGTATATATCAGACTTTGTCTGTGTTGTGTGAAACGTTATTTGAGCTTATTTTTTTTCCAAATGGTTATCTAATTAATTCAGCAATGTTTATAAAAGAACTTTTCATTTCCATATTGAATTGGTTTGGGGTCTTTGTCAAAAGGCAATTGACTTGTTAAGTGTTATTCTATTTCTGGACACTGTTGTGTTCTGTTGATTATATCTTTCAACCTCAACCAAGAACATATTTTCTTGATTAATATAACATTAGAATAAATTAAAATAAATAAATTTATTAATGTAACATTAGAATAAATTATAAAGTTAGGGAGTATAAGACCTTTGAATTTGTTTTTCTGCAAGATTGTTTTAGCTTCTTTTAAGTCTTGTGTTTCCATATTAGTTTTAAAATGAGCATGTCACTTTCTATATATGTTTAAAACAAGCAAACAAACAAACAAACAAAAGCATTGGGTATTTGGTATTTTGTTGACTAATAGATTTTTCAATGTCAGTTCTTCCAACCCATGAAAATTATATATTTCATTAATTATTCATATCTTATTTCTCTTAGCAATATTTTATACTTTTCAATGTAGATTTATTTTTTTTTTTAATTTTTGGGGTGACAATGGTTAGTAAAATTGCATAGGTTTCAAGTATATATTTCTATAATACATAATTTATATATCACATTTTGTGCTCACCACCCAGAATGTAGATTTCTTGCGTGTCTTTTAAATGTATTTCTAATTCTTTATCTTACTGTAAATCGTGTTTCTATTGCATTTTTCCATTTTTCCATTGCTAGTATATATAGTTGAGCCTTGAACAATAAATATGGGTTTGAACTGTAACACAGATATTTTTCTCCATAAATAAATATCAGTATTGTTTTCCATCCACGGTTGGGAGTTCCTGGATGTAGAAGGCCAGCTGTGTGAATTGATCTATGTCCATTTATATACGGGACTTTAGCATGTGTAGATTTTGGTATCCGCAGGGGGTGCTGGAACCAATCCCCCATAGATACGCAGGGACAACTGTAGTAGTTAAGTTATGGAGGAGTCAAAAGTTGTATGCAGATTTTCCACTACATGGGGGTTAGTGCCCCTAACACCTGCATTGTTCAAGGATCAACTGTGTGTGTGTGTGTGTGTGTGTGTGTGTGTGTGTGTGTGTGTGTGTGTATTTTAAAGCTTGACTTTGCTAGATCTATCTACCTATCTATATATGATGTATATATACATCTTAATTTTTGTATTGAACTTGATGCAGCCAATTTCACTCGGAGCAGCACTTTGCTGCATTTATAAAACTCAAGCCACAAGCATAATTCCTCTAATGATTAGAGTGTCTGTGTGGAAGACCTAAGCAGAAGCTATTGAACAAAGCAGGCGTGGAGTCAAAGAGGCTGAGCATTTCACTCTGTTACATTCTCAGTCTTGCTCTCACTCATAAAAATCTTATTTTTCTTTCTTTTTTTTTTTTTTTTTTTTTGCTTTGGGATTTCTTATATTCTTCAATCTATAAGTTAAGAGTTTTCATCATATTTGAAAATATCTAACCTCCCATTTTTTTTTTTTTTTTGCTTCATTCCAACTCTCTTTTACATCTGTTTCTATAGTGACTTGTAGACAAATGGTTACAACATTTAGAACATATGGTATTAACCCAGAAATCACTCAGGCTATATGAAGGGTAACAGATCTGCAGTTTGGGGAGAAAAATGTTAATTCTGGGTCAATTTATATCACCTACTTCAATCCACAACACTAATATTAAAACTAATATTCCTATAATAAAAGTGGAAGAGAAAGTGGTGATTATTTAAAATCTTTAAATAGCCAAGTGTTTAAATATCTTTGCATTCATGTAATAAATCTTATTTTATCAGAGTCAATTAATTTTTTAATATGAGTTTTGATGTATTGATGTATTTTGGTATTTATATAAATCAAATCCCATGGGAGATTGGTCTATAGCAGAGATTGGCAAACATTTTCTAAAAAGGGCCAAATAATAAATATTTTAGACTTTGCAAGTAAAAAAGTCTCAGTTTCAACTACTCAACTGATATTGTAAATGAATTGGTGTGGCCACATTTCAGTTAAACTTGACATACTAAAATAGGCCATAAGCTGAATGGGGCTTGCTGGGTGCAGTTTGCCAATCCTGGTCCACAGAAATTTTTGTGTGTACAAAATAAAAATGTGTATACGTGTGTGCATCCATACTTTTTTTTAACATTTTTTTGATGTTAGGTTATGTCACACACATAACAATATTTCAAAAGTTTTAAAACAATGTGCCCATTATAAAATACATACAGAAAAATACAATTATATGTTAACAGAATTCTTCATAGTTCTTAAGAATAAATCTAACCCAACGCACTCTTAAAGGTTAAATCGTCAACATGTCTTGCTTCACCATGTTTATTTATCAGTAAATGTTTTATAATTATTTATGTTTTTCCTTAAAAAGTAATTTGCATATTGATATTTTTGACATATTGTTGTAATTGTGAATTCAATGTCCATTGTAATCTAATAATAGTTACACATCCATTCTCTTCCTGAATATATTTTAATTTATCCTATGTTCTTCTTGCTTAGATTTTGTGGTGAATATATATTTTAATGATTCATTAAATAGAATTAGCTTTATTTTATCCAAGCAGCTATTATTTTGCTATTTTATTTATTTACTTCTGCTTCCACTTATACTAATTTCTTTTTTATCTGAATTTATTTATTCCACATCATCATTTTATAGTTGAGTATTAAATTAATTTTTAAGATATGTATAGATTTGTGGTTTTTATGTTTATTTTTAAGAAGTAAGTTTTTTGTTTTACCTCCTTTTTTAATAAATTATATCAAAGCTCTTGTTTTCTTTCATTTTTTTCTCTATTCGGTGATTAATCTCAAAAATGTTTGTGTTGAATATTTTTTTGAGGGTGCGGTTTTTATTTTTTTTTGCTGTATTCATGAATAATATCTAGTATTTATACATTATGGTCTAAGATCAAATAAAATCCAAATTTCATTTTTTTTAAAGCATATAGAGATATTCTTATGCCTAGTCCATGACAATTTTTAACAGTTTGAGAGATTAAATATAGAAATAGATATGGCCATGTCATAAAAAAAGAAACCAAAAAGCAAACTCTGACTAGGTAACAACGTTCATAGCAATTAGTCCAAGAAATTAAGCCACAACCTCTATAGCAATCACCGAAAGTAGCCAAGACCTCATCAATAACTGACAATTTCCATACTTTTGTACTCTCTCCCCCACTTCCAATTGATACCAAATGGACAAAGCCAAAAATGCTCCCCTAAACTGTCACATAGGATACCCTGTTGTTAGTTAGCCTACCTCCAGCTTCCCCAGTCAAAACATGTTTACATGAAGTCTTTCCTTTTTTCCACTGTAAAGCTTTCCCAACCCTCTTCCTTTCTTTGAGCCTCTGCCATTCACAAATGGTGCCTGATTTGCTCATTATGTCAAGCTCTAAAATAAAAAGTTCTTTGCTTATTTTCATTTGGGTGGTCTTTATTTGTTTCCACATATTCAGTGGATATTTGACAAGGGTAAGGATTCTCTCTATCGCGATGTTAATGCTCAGCAACTATACGTTCATTTATACATGTAAACACACACATGCACACAAACACATACACTCACACACACACACACAGACTCACAGCAATCATATGTATACATAAGTACAAATGTGTATTCATCTATATAAACTTTTAACTATGTGTGGAAAAGGGAGGCCATCTGTACCTCTGTCCCGTAGAATCCAGGTAACGATGTTCCAAGTCTTAATTCTATGGCTTAAAGAAGCACTGTTCCTCGTCTACACTTCTTGAATTTGCAGGGAATTTAATCTCCAAAGGGATAGTTAGGCCAGCTTGTCTCTTGAACATTATTTAAAAGCTGCTGCCCTCCAAATGAACAATGTCCCTCAACTTTTGGCAAAGTGCTCAAGAAAAAGTCAGTAGGTTATATCCCGGGAAGAGTACTAGGCATGCTAGTGGAGTGAGGGTTAAGATTAGAACTGATCCAAAATTTTAAATCAAGTCTTAAGAGAAACACAACATATTTAATGCACAGCTTTGTAGATCAAGAAATTGTCTAATCCTTGAATCAGGGTAGAAATGCAGTTACATCACTGACTTTAAAAAATAATAAATAAGGAAAGTGTTATCTGAAAACTAAAAATTGATATAATGTAAATGAGAGTAGGTTTTAATCAGATGACTGGAAAATAAGGAAACGTTTCATCTTCCTCTGACAAGGCTCTGAAAATGGAAAGACCTGGATATGCCTAAAATCAAAGAAGAAAGTTACCTAGGGACCCTCAAAGGGATAGTCATGAGAGGTGGCAGACCCAAAAGCAGTTTGCATGCAACTGGCATTTCTATGTTCAGATATGGTCAGTTCAGATAATTGTTAATCTGCTACCCATTCAAGGGCTACAGAAGAGGTGAAGAGATTTCTTTTGACGCCTAAAAAAGTGGCCTGTTATGAAAACTTGTTTAAAGCAGTCTGACATCAGTTTTACACAAGCAAGCAATGGTTCTTAGACATGGATGATGCATGTCATTAATTCATATGAGCATTCTGCCCCTTGATGAAGGCTCTTGTCTTTAGTTTATTTACAGTGAAGTGATCCAGAGCCTTCTAGGGTGCAGAAAACCTGCGAGGCTCTGTTAATTATTTCACATAAGTTCAACTTTGGGCTTTGAAATATGTTTCACACAACAAATGAATTTATGGGAAATTTATATTATTATTATTATTATTATTATTATTAATTATTATATTTATAACCACACACACACAAAAATGAGAAACAAAACTTCTTCCTGAAGTCAACCAGTGTTTAAAACTATGCTAAACTAATTTGGATTCCTATTATGGGCAAGTTATTTAAAAAAACAGTTAACCAGCCATGAATATATCTGAATTCCAGAGAACTTGAGTTTTCATCCTGGAAAGGAGACTATTTTCCTTGATGCTTTTAGGTCTTACTTTTCTGCAACTAAGATGTGCATTTACAGGGAGAACAGGAAAGAGAACTGAGTCCATGTTCCTAGTAAAATTTCAATAAATTGGTGAGCCTTCTGAAAAATTTATTGTCCATATCAACCAAGAGTTTCATGAGTTATACTAGAAAATGTAGACAACTATGAACTAAAAGAACTGTTCTGGGGAGTTTACTTGCTTTTTATTTTTCCTATATTTTTTGCAGATGCTAGTATGAGAAATTATTTCTAATCTTACCTTTTTGGAACAAATTATTATGCTTTCATGACACCTAAGTGAAAATTGAATTGGGAGCACAAGGAATCTCACAAAATTCTCCAAGTCATGTGGTACTGGAGAACTGGTTTCAAACTAAAGCTGTATGGTTCTAAAAAAAATATAATGATCTAGAGATTTTGTGTATCCCTTTTAGATCATATGACAAAGGTATAATGGATAATGACCTATTGAAATGGGGGGTAAAGAACTGATAAAACAACATGAAAATACCTAAACAAATGTTAGTTACCTTAAGCTAGTTGCTGCTGTCTCTGACATAGCCAAAAATGTAACAAGAAATTAAAAAGCAATAAAAACTGGAAACATTCTAAAAATATTATTTTATAAATAAATACATATAGATATAATTAAACTTTAAAGGTATTTTTAATATCAAATATATTTATTTTGTGCTCTTTTTTTTTCTACTCCAATTTCATTACTATTCAATCACTCAACTTTGTGATTTGGATCTTACACATTGCTTATTCAAAACAGGTTTTGAAGTTCCTCAACGCTGAATTTCAGTTAAATTACACTTAATTATGATTGCATACTGGCTGCTAAGAAAATAACAGACAAACACATGGCATGCAAACTGATTCTAATTATGAAATTCACGTATTTCT
Source organism: Rhinolophus hipposideros (assembly GCF_964194185.1). Lineage (NCBI taxonomy): Eukaryota > Metazoa > Chordata > Mammalia > Chiroptera > Rhinolophidae > Rhinolophus > Rhinolophus hipposideros. The sequence continues at coordinate 17,619,927 of NC_138058.1, read as the reverse complement.
TGGCTGTTGAGAGTATTTACCTATCTCTAAATGGTATTCTCAAAATTAAATCCATTCTTAGACCTTCCTAATTGCTTCTGTTATGTGTATTCATATAGCTTTTCTCCCCTTTAAGTCTGCAGTGGCTCTCTTATTGATATAAAAAATTTGTAACCTATGGATATTGATCACAATCTTCTTAAAGCTGCTTTTAGATTTCATTCACTTTTTCTTGGTTAGATATTCTTGAGGCTTTACTAGGTTTTTCTTATTTTTAGATTTACACATGTAAAATCATGATGAGCTTCATGCCTAGAACAGAGTAGGCTATCAGTAAATGCTGGCTACCATTTCATCTGAAGTTTGTGATGGATGAAAAGACTTGCTACCAATTTGGTTTTGGGTTTTATTCTGTATCTTTATTTTTCTTAGATCAGATCTTCTGGCTTTCTCAAATATCTAATTTTGTATCATCAACTGAATTGTTTCATCAAGTAGTGTGAACCTACAATTAGGATGGTGGGGATCATCTAATTTACTCTTTTTGTATCAAAATAATAATGAAACTGCCACTTAACATTCACATCACACATTGCAAATTACAATATTTTCTATGTAGCATATTGTCTTATTTCAGCTTCAAGTAATGCTGTGAAGCAAGAAGGGTAGTTATTGTTAGTCATTCTTTACCTCATTTTATTGTTAAGAATCCTGAAACTCAGAGATATGAATTGATTAGCTCAAGGTCAGCCAGCCAAGAAGCAGCAGAGACAAAAACTCCAGCTCAAGAGTTTTAGCCTTTGGCCTGGTGCTCTTTTTACTACAACGTACATCCTCCTCGATCACCAGCCCTCTGACGTTTTTAAACAACTGGCCTAAGTTACTCCCACCTTTTGCTCATCATAGTCTGGCTTAAATTTCTGCAATTGAGAAATATGAGTCATTCAAAAACATGATGATTAATCCATCCCCAATCTATAGACTGGGATATTGGCATTTCAGGATAAATCAAAGCTCTTTGGCAAGTGATTAGGGAATCATTAAAACAAAAGCAACAACAACAACAAAAAACCCAAAAACTGTTTTTGCTTCAAGTTTCTCTGGGAAAGGAGAACAAACAAATTAAACACACACTGTCATAATTCAAATTACTTTTTGATAACAATCTACATGGTGTTTATGAAACTTATTCTTTGTTATGTAATTTGGGAGGTAAGACTGAAAGGAACATTTGAGATCAAATAAATGAATTAAACCTATACACAGTGAGGTAATTTCTAAATGCTAGTTGATAGCAAGTATGGGCTTTTAAATTTATTAATTGTAGACTTACCTGATGATATATTAGGAATGGTTATAAACTACAAAAAAATGTGTGTGTGTGTGTGTGTGTGTGTGTGTGAGAGAGAGAGAGAGAGAGAGAGAGAGAGAGAGAGAGAGAGAGAGAGAGAGAGAAGCCTTAAATCAAGAAATCAAGAAATTAAGGGAAAGTTACACTTGCAGCTGCCACCATTCCAGAGATGGAATATTCCTTTAAGATTGCACATTCTAATGTTCTCATTGCATTTATAATAAAGCCAAAGACTGCAGAAGGAAAGGCCCATAGAGAGAAAATGAAAACATGCCATGGGAAGAAATAGGATTGAAATTCAAGTCTGCTGACTTCTGTTTCTTGTTTTTTTTTTTTTTTTTTTCTCTTCATTTTTGTTTGTTTATTTGTTTGGTTTGGTTTGGTTTGTGTGTGTGTGTGTGTGTGTGTGTGTGTGTGTGTTTTGTTTGTTTTCGTTTTGGTATTCTTTTTTTTTAGAGTTTTTTTTTTAACTTTTTATTTATTTTAAGTGTATTTTTCCAGGACCCATCAGTTCCAAGTCAAATAGTTGTTTTAATCTAGTTGTGGAAGGTGCAGCTCACAGTGGCCCATGTGGGGACAGAACCGGCAACCTTGTTGTTAAGAGTACCACACACTAACAAACTGAGCTAACTGGCTTCCTCATGGTTTGGTTTTGTTTTTTTTTGTGTTTTTTTTTTTTTTTTTGTCTTTGTTTTTAATAATGCCATGCTATTTCTAGTTCTCACCCCTTCAGAGAATCCTCCAAAATCACTGAAACAAATACGACTGTCAACCTATGTATGGCACCTAATGGAGAATTAATTGACTAAATAGTTCATAAATCATTTATTGAGTGCTGTGGAAATGAAGACCACACAAATGAGAAGAAGCAAAGACTATTTATTCAGAGCTTGCGATAGCAAGGGGGTGAGCCACCAGCTTTTGTGTTTTGGCAGAGACTCAAGGGCAGACAGAGGAGGGAAAAAGTTTTAAGTGGAAAAATTCAGAAGACTTTAGGTAAGATTGGAAACTATTACCATGGGGAAGCTGAAGACAGGCTGTTTAGACGTAGGGCATCCCATGTGTTTGGTTAGGAGTGTATATTTACCTTTTTCTATTGGTCCTAAATTGGAAGTGGGTCAAATATTAGGAAAGCTGTCAGTTATTAATCAAGTGCTAGCCATTTGGGGCTTACTGCTATATGGGTTATGGTTTGGTTTCATGGACTGGCTGCTACAGATAGAATTCTGACTGTATGGTTATATAAGTAATAAGTTGGGTTCCTCAGCTGATTCCTATAGATTATGGATCACAGTTCTGTTTTTTTATATATGTGCTGGCCATTGATTATTTTTATATTTAGTCTTTCAGGCCCCCCTTTTGATTAAGCCCTCACTCAAATGGTTGAACAATTCAGGGAATGGTAAGCATCTATATCTTCACTGCTCAGAGATTGTTCAGTCCTCTTTATAATCAACTATAAAACCAGAATCTTGTGTTACAAGATTTTCTTGAATCCTTTGTTGTTTTAAGATTATCGTGGTGATCACGTAATCAGAGGGAGCCTGCATAGAAGCATTTAAAACACTGGATAGAAGGCGACAGACCAGCATTATGGCCACTATGACAGGAACAAGAACAATTAATAGTCCTATTTATAAGGTGCTTCAAACGGTATTTGCCCAACCCAGGTCAAAACACACACACACAAAACAAACAACAACAACAGAAAAAAAAAAAAACATAGGTCATGCAGATCAGCTTTATAAAGCCAAATAACTTGTTCATTAAACCTATCCCATCTTGCCTGTTTCATTGATCCAAGGACAACAGAAGTATTAGCAATGGCACAGACACCAACCAGCACAACTAGTCAACAAGAAACTTAGAATAATGTGATTATCCACTAGTACTTGTGCCAATGAGTTGAGACCAATCTATGTTTCATGTAGGGCAGAGGTGGTGTCATTAATAACTTCACAAGACTTAGTGGTGTCTAACAGTCTTTTCCATTTGTATGATTCTCAACAATGGAACTACTGCTCTGATTGCATAAACAATGAGTGAGTAATTCCCCTAGGGAGTGTGTCTGAATAACTAAAAGAGGTTTCATTTTGCAGCTCATGTCTGAATTGGGATTTCCACATTTTATAATTTATAGAATTAGAATTAAGGTTTATGTGTACAGACAAATCTCAGATATCATTCCTAAAATATATGACTTGTTAGTCTGAGGCAACAGGACCAGGCATTCTTGCCACAAAGAAAATACTATCTATTGGGGGCACATGGAGATCCAGAAAAATAGATGTTGTTCATGGATGAGGTCAGAACATTGGTCGTGTGTTAGCTGGGTTACATTGTTGGATCTCTATTAATCTCTTCCAGGTGGTATTTGGCCCATCACCCTATGAAGGTTTTTTAATTCAAGTTTGAAATTTTCTAGAGTCTCATCAGTAGATTTAATAATAGTTACTTTTTCTGGGAAAGGCAGACACTGTTGTATCACAGGTTGATTTATTTAAGATCAATTACCTTTATAGGTGCAAATGGAAATGTCATCAGCTATAATATGCTGTGATCTCATTTGATGAAACTGGAATTGTCCAGAAGTTCCTATCATGGGGATCTGGTGATAAATGGCATATCAAACAGTCAGTAAGACTCAGGGAAGTGGCTACTGTTTGGGATGATATAAGGATGGCATTAGAATGAGTGTGATCTGACCTAATGGTTATAATGAAAAAAGGAATAAAAAAGAAAAAGACATTGTGGGTGGACAACAACAGCGTATCTATAGAAAATGAGAACATGAATGATTATAAGCAAACAGATTAAAAAGAAAAAAAAAACAGCGATGAGATAGGGATCTTGATCTGACATTTTAGATGGAAGCTGTGTACTTCCATCATCATCTGCTTGTTCCAATGGTCTTTGGACAGCTCTGTGTTTCTGGAGAGCAGACACTTCTGGAGACTCTCTGAGAATCTTCAGGTTGAAATTCTCTGTTAGAGTGGCCTTCTAAATATGTGGAATTCTAAATGTTCTCTTGAGTTCTGAAATGTGAATCCAAAGATTGACCCCTGGAGTTTCACTACAGTATTTGCCATCAACAAGACCTGATCTTTATCCCTTCCAATGAAGTTAAAGAGCAGTTTTTTCTCTGATATCCCTCCCAATAAACAAAATCTCCTGGTGAAAGACCATGAAGAGATTGCTAGAAAGATATTTAGATAGCTGGTCTTAAACTGTTGGTAATAGCATGATGGGTACCACATGAGTCCTTTGCAATATTTTGCCATGTCTGCATGAAGTAGTTCAAGTCTGCATGAATCTAGTTCAAGTCTAGATTCAGAGATACAATCCCTAGAGGCATGGGCCTTCCTATTACCAATTCATAGGGGAAGTAGACCTTCCTTATATTTATAAGGGAGTTGGCCATAAGGGCTAGTGGGAGTACTTTTGGCCAAGGGAGCTCAACGTTTTCTGAAAGTTCTGCTAATTTTAATTAGGGTGCCAACTGTCCTTTCATTCTTCCCAGAAAATTGTGGATGAATGGACAGTGTAGCTCATGACTAAGGGGCAATGTCTTACAGACTTTTTTTTTAAATAATGATTCCTATAAAGTATGTACCTCAATGACTTGATACAAAATTTGCAATGCCCCAGATTGCAAATACAAAATTAAGCCGTGTTTAAGTGGCTGTAAGAACTGTAGGTTTCTTGACAAGAACATGCTTCAACCAATCCTGAAATATACATAAATTAACTACAACATATTAAAATACAGTGTGCGGTGCATGTTGGATAAAGTCTGTACTGCAGTGTTCAATGGGCGCTTGAAGATCTGGGTCCTGGCTTTGTCCCACCTTTACAGTTTTTCCAGGATTATGTTGCTGAAAGCTGACACATGACTCTAAAATAATCTCAGTTGTCTTTTTCAAAGCTTCCCCACCAATGTTGATTTAAGATATTAACCAAGTTGTCATTCCATGATGAGTAATTTTATGGATAAACTTAACTATGATTCATGCGCAATCATCTGGTGCCCCCAAGCAGTCATCTTGATATTGCCAGAGATTATTTAAGAGAAGAAGTACAGCCAAATTTTTTTCCATCCTTTCTCCTCAAATTCCAGGGCTAAAATGTTGGCATTTTATAGTACCCTCTTTGATTCCACCAGAGATCTATCTTTTGAGAGTTTAGATAGGATAATTCTCTTGGTTAAATTGACTTACTTGCCATAATGTCTTGCTATAGAATTTCCTTTATTTTCCAGATCGTCTCTTTTCACATGGGCCTCAACCTTTACAATAGCTACTCTTTTAGTAGGAGTGAATGTAAAAGTTCCTTACTTTGTCCATTTTTGATGAGGGTTCCAGCAGAGGTGAGAAACCTCCTTTGTCTCCAAACCTTGCCAAAGTCACGCACTACTCACAGAGTATACCTGTATCTGTGTGTGTGTTTACTCTGGTCTTTGGTGAGTTGACAAACTACAGTAAGTGCAGCAAGTTCTGTCACTGGACCTGAATTTCCCTCAGGTATAGTTCTATGTTAAAGGAGAGCTTAGGTTAGTGATGGCATACTTTCCTTGTTAACCTCCAGTTTCAGTTTGAAAGTATGATCCATCAACAAATCATGTTAGGTCAGAGTTTTCAATAGGATTCTCTAATAAACCTGAGAGAAGCATAGATTTTCTCCTAACCTAGGTAAATCAATCATTAGGCTCCTCTGATGATAGGGGCAAGGGAATGATGGGATTCAGGATGTTGTAATGTGAGAAGCAATGTAAAGAAAATAGAGGAACAGAATCTCCTCAGAGGTTAATCAGCTGACTGAAATATATTTTGTGCTCTCAGTGGTTATGTCTGCACTGCATGAGGAACCATGAGTTTAATTAGGGAGCCTAGAAATAGTGCATCAGAATCATCAGCAACTATTGGCCTAAAACAAGAGGGCTAAGTCTTTGCAACTGGGTCAAAGGTAAGCTATAGTAAGGTATGGGTTTTGTTGGTTCCCATGAAGCTGAGTTACAACACTGAGACTTCTCAAGGGAAGTCATGCATACAAGTACATACGTAAAATGACTTTTTGTAGTTAAGGGTGGTATGATAGTTATAGATATGTGTCAACCTTACTCGGCCACAGGTGCCCAGATATTTGTTCCAACATTATGCGTGTTGTTTCTGTGAGAGTGTTTTTGCATAAGATTAACATTTAAATAAGGAGACTGAGTAAAGGAGACTTCTTTCATAACATGGTGGGCCCCGGGGATTCATTTGAGGTCTTGACTAGAACCAAAGGCTCACCCTTTCCCTAGAAAGAGAGAAGTCTCCTGCCTGCCAGCCTTGAGCCTGGAACTTCAGCTTTTCCTGCCTTGATGGCCTTCAAATTGTGACATTAGCTCTCATTTCATCACAGCCTGCTGGCCTTTCAATTCAAAATGGGACATTGGCTTTAAAGATTTTAGACTAGCCTGACTCCATAATCTTATGAATCAATTCCTTATAATAAATATCTACCTATCTATCATCTGTCTATTATCTGTCTATACACACATATGCACACATACACACACACACATAAAGACACACACATCTTTTTGGTTCTGTTTCTTTAGATAATTCTAATACAGATTTTGGTACCAAGAGTGGTAATAGAAGAATAGAACCTGAAGGCTGAACTATCTAAATTGGTTCTGGGGTTTCTGGAATGGACTTTCTAATCTGATTAGGTTTAAAGACGCAAATACTCTATTTCTAATAATAAAAGAACACTCAAAATCCTTAGCATAATCTGGCAATAGAGTTACACAAAATATCTCCATTAAATATTTCTAATCAAACGCTTAGAAGCAAGGACTAGGTGACCATGTATGTGATACTTTTGAAAATTGTTGTCAAACTAATGAGTTTAAAGAGATTGTCTGGTTGCTCCTAATATTGCTGGACAAATTGGGGAAAGAAAAAGATGAGATAGAGATTTAAATCCCCTGCACAGGTGCCACATAAATGACCAGAAAGTTTCTATGTCTCCCTTGAAAGAGATCCTTTTCCCTGCAGCTGCAGGGCTGAGACTGTTGAAAACCAAACTGAGAATCTCATCTTGCAAATGGCTGAATTACAACACAAATTTAATTCCTAGCTTCAAAGAGTTTGTACTGTTAAAGTAAAGATGCTGATTAGGAAGGAATGGGATGCTGAAAGTTAGAATCATGTTGTGTGGGAAGACCCAGAAGGAGCTTGGGGTATCGAGCCACTAAATGCTGATGAGTCTTCTTTGCTAGTAGAAGCAATCTCTCCACTCCCAGTAGAAGTGATCTCCCCACCCCTATTAGAAATGGCCTCTCCACCCTGATCTGAAGGTATAACCCTGTATTGCCCGAGGAAACTGGAATGGTCTCCCCTGAAGTAGTGGCCTAATAAGACAATGCTGGTTCTTTTTAGAACTCAACACCCGTTTTTGCTTCTAGACCTATAACTAGACTCAAGTTGGTATGCTTCTCAAGGTGAGGCACAAAAGATGACCCAGGGAGAGGTACACTACACTCCAAGAGAACCACTTGTGTTGTCTAATTTATACAGACAGAAATGTTGGGAATATATGTGAGTATGAATATTCATAGTGTGAGATAATAATAGAAGAAACATAAAATTAAATCAGGCTGGGTTTATTGATATGGGCCCACTAAACAAAGATTCTGCATAAAATGTAGAGCTCAGGGAGATACAAAATGCTCTAACAATGTGTTTGTTTGGTTGGCTGAAACATGAACAGAAAGGTGACTCACAGTGAGTAAGTTAGAAATACCAGACCTGTCTTGGTTTTATGTAGAGGAAGGGTTTCAAAGGCTTAGGGAGAATGGGAAGTTAGAGTAGATTTGTTATTTATGACCTACTCAGGCATCCTGGGAGGGTCCAGAAGATATACTTTTTACCACAAAATGAGAAATAAATTTGTGAGGGAAGCCCCAATATCCTTGAGAGCTCAGTGATATTCTTTGTGGACAGATGTTATAGTGCAAACTGTGGTTATTGAACTGGAAAACCTGAATGCAAAGGGAGTAATTATAGCCTGGGGTGTCGGAGGCCAATTGGTGACACTCAAACACCAAAGGTAATGTGGGCATGGTTACTGTACTAGAAAGCAGATTAAAACAGAAGTCAAAATTGTCGATTCTTGCAGACATGTGTATTGGCTAGTTGATAACAGTGTTTCTAGAAGTGAAATATATAGAAAACCTACTAAATTCTTACTGTAGCTGTAAAATCAGAAAAGTTCTAGGTCAAGTGAACTGCAATCATAAAACAGACAGCCATGGCCCCTTATTCATTCCCAGACTTGAGCCAGTTTACAAATACAGAATCCTTTGAATAAAGGGAAGTCTAGGTTCCCTTGAGAAAGAACCTGGTACATTGCCAAAAGTTTATACTATTAATCTTTCGCCCAGCTTTCTCCAAAGGGAGCCAGTATTGCAGTGATAACTTTGCATTGAAGGAAAGGGAATAATCAAACCTTTCAGGGTCTACTGGACACTGGTTCTGAACCAAAACTAATTCTAAGAGACTCAAGATGTTAGTGCAGTTCACTGGTCAAAATAGGGTCTTATGGAAGTCAAATGAACAATCAAGTTTTAGCTCAGATTTTTGTTAAAATGGCCTCAGTTGATCCCTAAACCCATCCTGTGGTTACTTTCCACATCGGAATGCATACTTGAAATAAACATAATCAGCAGCTGTCAGTATCCCAACATTGGTTCCTTGTGGAGTGAGGGCTATCATGGTTTTAAGGCCATGTGGAAGCCACTAGAATTGCCTCTAACTAGGAAAATAATAACCAAAAGTAATGCTGCATTCCTGGAAGGATTACAGAGATTGTCACCATGGCCAATGACTTGAAAGATGCAGGAGTGGTGATTCCCACCACATCCCCATGCAAGTCACCTATTTAGCCTGTGCAGAGGACAGATGGATCTTAGAGGAAGACAGTGGATTATCATAAGTTCAACCACGTGGTGACTCCAATCACAGCTGCTGTACCAAATGTGGCTCATTGCTTCAGCAAAATAACATATAAGCTGTTCCCTGATATGCAGTTATCAATAATGAAAATGCCTTTTTCCTCCATATTTTTTTAACAAAGACCACCAGAAGCAGTTTACTTTCAGCTGGTAGCCAGAAACACACCTCCAGTTTTGTTCATCAGGGGTACATTAGTTCTCCAGCCCTATGTCATAATTTAGTTTGCAGGAAACGAGTGCCTTTCCCTTCCACACAATATCACACGGATCCATTGCACTGCTGACCATTATGCTGGTTGGATCAGGTAAGCAAGAAGATGCAACTACTCTGGATTTATTAGTAAGACATTTCCGTGTTGCAGGTGGGAAATCTGACTATCACTCAGGGACTTGGTACTTCAGTGAAATATATAGGAGTCAGTATGTGCAGCATATAGAGATACCCCTTCTGGAAAGAAGGGTAGGTTGTTGCCTCTGGCCCCTCCAGCAACCAAGATGAGACACATGCCTAGTGGGCCTCTTGGATTTTTGGAGACATAATATTTCTCATTTAGGTGTGTCACTCTGGCCCATATGCCAATTGACCCATCATACTGCCAGTGTTGAGTGGGTCCCAGCACAAGAGAAGGCTCTGCAGAAGGTCCAGGTGCTGTGCAGACTGTTCTGCCACTTAGGCCATGTGACCCAACAGATTTGATGATGCATTGAAGTGTCAGTGTCAGAATGCTGTTTGGAGCTGACTCCTTTAGGTAAATCAGCACAGGCCCTTAGGATTTTGGAGCAAAGCCCTGCCATCCCCTGCAGATAACTACTCTCCTTTTGAGAAAGATTTTTAGCTTACTACTGGGCCCCAACAGACTGAACACTAAACATTGGTCCACCTAGTTACTATACAGTTTGAGCTGTTCATCATGAACTGGGTCATACTGACCCACCAAGCCATGCATTTGGGCATGCTGAGCAGCGTTCCACTATCAAATGGAAACAGTATATACGTGATTGGGCCTGAGCAAACTCTGAAGACACAGATATGTTACATGGAGAAGTGGCCCAAATGCCATGGTCTCACTTCAACCACACTACCTTCTTTATTTTAACCTATACCCATTGGCCTCAAAGGGAGTTCTCTACTATCATATGACAGAGAAAGAAAGAGAAGGCTCAGTCCTGGGTTACAGAGAGTTCAGTAGGATATGCCAGCATCACCCACAAGTTGAAAGCTGTAGCACCACTTTCCCTTTCTGGGACATCCCTGAAGGAGAGTAGTGAAAGGAAATCCTTCCAGGAGGCAGCATTTCAAACAGTGCTCCTGGTTGTTCATTTTGCTTGGAAGGAGAAATGGTCAGATGAGTGATTATATACCAATTTATATATCCAATAATTTGGCTGGAGGGTTTTGGACTTAGAAGGAACAAAATTGGAAAATTGGTTACAAGAAAATTTGGGGAAGAAGTATGTGGATTGACCTCTATGACTGGGCAAAAACAAAACAAAACAAAACAAAAAACATGCAGACATTGGTGTCCAAAATGAATGCCCATCAAAGGTTGATCTCATCAGACGGGGACTTTAGTAATCAAGTGGATAAAGTGACCTGTTCTGGGACTCCTGGTTAGCCCCCTTTCTCAGACAGCCCGTCATCACCTGATGGGCTCATAAACAAAGTGGCCTTGGTGGCAGGGATGGAATATATGTTTCAACTAAACATGGACTTCCACTCACCAAGGCTGCCTTGGCTAAGGCCAATGCTGAGTGCCCAGTCTGCCAACAGCAGAGACCAACACTGAATCCCTGATATGGTATCACATCAGCCAGCTATTTGATGGCAGGTTGATTACATTGGACCACTTCATTGAACGGCAGTGTTTTGCCATTACTGAAATAAATACGCTCTGGGTACAGATTTGTATTTCCTGCACATGATGAATCTACTACAACTATCTTCTGTAAACTTACAGAATGTCTTATCTGCCATCACAGTGTTCCACACAGCATTACTTTTGATCAAGGTACTCGACAGCAAAACAAAAAGTGGAGAAATGAACCCATGCTCATAAAATTCACCAGTCTTACCATCCTGAAAGCAGGTGGCTTGATAGAACGATGGAATGGCCTTTTGAATAGAAAATGAAAGTGTTAGCTAGGTGACAGTACTTTGCAGGGTTAGGGTGAGGTTCTTCAGAAGGCTGTATGAGTTCCAAATCAGTGTCCAATATTTGGTTCTGATTCTTCCAGAACCAGAATTCATAAATCCAGGAATCAATGGATGGAAATCAGAGTTACACCATTCATTATTTTTCCTAGTGACTCACTAGCAAAAATGTTGCATTCTCTCCCCATGGCCTTATTTTCTGCTTGTCTAGAAGCCTTAGTTCCAAAGGGAGTAATACTTCCACTAGGAGACACAGCAATGACTCTATTGAACTAAAAGTTAAGACTGCAGTCCAGCCACTTTAGGCTTCTCATAGCTCTGACCAAAGAAGGGAACTACTGTCCTGCACTAACCAGGGGGATTGACCCTGACTCCCAAGAGCAAAATGGACTACCACTGCACAATGGCGATTCCTTAGGTTGTCTCTTAGTATGACCACGTCCTCTGATGAATAACAATGGAAAACAGCAAACTCATTCAGGTGGGACTATTAATGGCACAGACCCTTTAGGAATAAAGGTTTGCATTACTCTAGCAGGTAGACAACCATGGTCATCCAAGGTGCTTGCTGAAGCCAAAGAGAATACAGCATAAGTGGTGGAAGGAGGTTGTATGTACCAGGTACAACTACATGATCAGTTACAGAAACAGGACTGTAATTATAGTGAGTATGTACTTCTTGCTCTGTTATTAGTATGTTTGTATAATATCTTTCTATCTCTTTGTAGTTCTCACTCTCTTACCCCCTTTTTGTATACGATATGTTGAGATTATATCGTAGTGTTTAACTATTATTAACTTTGCATCATAGTATTTAACCTATAGTATTTAACCTATAGACTATCAAAGAGAAGAGTAATCATCACTCAAGGACTTTACTTTCTCTTCTCAGGAAGAGATTAGTGTATATTCACTTGTACAAAGGTAAGTTGTATCATGTTCTTCTGGTATTCATTTAATATTACAATTCCATTTATTGAGTCTCTCCATATTAAATTTTCAGGAGTGGTATTGCAGAACAGAAAAAAATTGAGTTTCTGTCAAGGGCCCAAGGCTTAAGAGTTGGGAGTTAGGAAAAATCTGTGGGTTATGTGAAATATCATCAGTGTGGTAGTTCTACCTCACGGAAGAAATTGAGCAAAGATGGCAGGGTTCAATGTAAAAACAGAGCAACTTTATATACCAGGGACTGATGACGGTGGCCATTTGTATTTATCATTAATTCATCTTTAGTGTTTAAGGTTTATGACAGGATTCTGTGTGCTTTCTTCCTTTTTTAGAGCTTCCTCATTGATCTCAAGTGATGTATTTTTCTTTGACTTGGTTTTTCTTTTATAAGATAAGATGATCTTTTTTCCAGTTTCTCTTCAGTTTACTATTTTATAAGTGTTCTTGCCAGTAGGTGGTTGGGTGGAAAATGGGCCACCTAGCTGTTTGAACTGCAGGGCCACAACTTACTTTGGGTTCTGTCTTGATTTTGTTCTACAGTCCTTTCAAAATGTTCTTCCAGGTGTTGTAGTTCAGCTAAAGGAGTTCTATCTAATTCTGATTTCTGTTTCTTTAATTAAGTCTCCAATTTTAGGTTTAACTCCATTTACAATCTGCCATGAAATGGCTGCTGTTATATCAGTACTTTCTTTAAATCCAGAATATTGTCGGCAGATTTTTTTTCTAGTCTGTTCTGAATATTTCCTATAGTTACCTCTTTGTTTATTTTCATGATTGAATTCTGGTTCAATTTGTTAGTATTAAAAATGTTTTAGGTTTTTTTTTTTTTTTTGCACCTTTGATCTACTATACTGCCCCCCTTTTTTATGATCTCTTGTTTTTTGTAGAAAGTTGGATCCTGTAAGTCCTTTTTTGTGCCAGTCCAATCAAGTTTTGCCATTCAGGATTTAGCATCTGTGGTTTTGACATGTATAGAAACTGTTACAGGTCAGATAACCCTGAGTCATATACAACCAAAATAATTCTAAATGTTTCTTTGAATGTTTGCTTATCTTGTTTAGGTTCAGGGAAGTTTTAATTATAGGTATTAATTTAACTTGGGTCCATGTTTTAAATTTTACTGTTAACTGTATACCTAGGTCATGGGAGGGATAAACTGTTAGAGGCAACCTGCATTTTGGATTTTAGGAGAGTTGTTGGAGTTATGTAGGGGATCTGGACAGGAGGAAATGGAGGGAGGGGTAGACAGAGTTGTGTAACAGGAGAGATCAGAAGATTAAGGGGGATGAGGGAGGAGTAGACATGAGGGGGTAATTGGAGGGCAACAATAGGGAGGACATACTAGTAGAATGAATCTAGTTTGTCTTGCTTAAGTTTGTTAAATTAATCACTAGCTTTGGGCAAAGAATATTTTATTGAAGCAATTTTTGATTCAAAATTTTATTTGGAGACCTCTGCAAACCAATCAAAAAATCCTTTCCCTTTGGGCATGGTAGATTCTTTCTCCAAACTCTTCTAAGATGTTTCTGAAATAAATAATTTTGTTCAAGTGAAATGTACCCCAGAATGGCCACTGAAGTCCCAAATTATCCTTGATGAATTTATACTATTTAGAAATTCAGTTGCAAGAACTGAGATTATAATGAGAGAACATATAAGAAGCAGAATTGTTTTCTAGAAGAGGAGAGGGTTTATATTTTGACAACCCAATGAAAGCTAGCAATAGTCGGTAAGAATATAATATTTATGCACCTCATGTCTCAGGCTCCCCAATTTGGCACGTGAAAAACTTGATAGAATATTTCTGTCTGGATCAAAGCCTAGGTCTCAGGATTAACAACAGCAACAACAACAACAAAAATGAGATGAAAAGAAAACTTCATCATGCTTTCTTGGTAACCACGGAAATGTCTGTCCAAGAATATGACTGCCTGGTGAGAACCTCAAATCCTCTGGTCTGTGAGGAGAGCTTGTACTTTAGGTTTATAGGGCTATGCCTATGTTCTAGACTATGATTCTCCTTCTTATGGCAAAAAACACTTTTAACAGTAACACAAAAGTGAGCACAAAGGGATAAAAAGGGATAGAATCTAAGTTTATAATATATTATAGTATGTTATATAGGTTATTGTATTCCTAACTCTTCCCCCCCCCCAAAAAAAAAACACAAAAAAAACTTCTTGTTCATTTATCCCTTATTATGGACTAGATTCACCATCTACTTGACATATAACAGAAAAGCTAATACCATCATATCTTTCATTTTTGCAAGAGTACCCAGTTTTCTTTGCAAGAATACTTCAAGCACACTAAAATCTTTCCTAGCTCTATAAATGGTAGGTGAAATACCTGACCTGAAGTGGACTTTCCACTAACTTCCTTGTGAAGGAATACTTTTTACCAATCTTTGAGAAAAATGAGGAGTTAAAGTAATATGCTCTTGATAGCCTCAAAATGTTGTCCAGCAATTGCACTTGCCCATGAAAAGTAATTTGGAATTGATCATACAGCCTACAGAGAAAAACAAGAATCAAAACAAACCAAAATGAAATAATCTAGTATCAAAATAATCTGAAATAAGAAAATCTCTCCCTAATTGTATTGGTTGTGGTTATGTATAAATGTAGCCTAGCACCTAGATATTTGGTATTGTGATGATATTTGTCCATCAAAATATTCTACATAGAAACAAAATTTAAAGTTATTGAAAATAATATATGGTCTTACTAATTAATGTTATAAGTTAGAATATTCTTTTTATTATTAATTTTTTCAGTTACAGTTGACATTCAGTATTATTTTATATTAGTTTCAGCTGTACAGTATAGTGGTTAGACATTTTTATAAATTATGCAGTGATCCCCCTAATTAATATAGTGCCCACCTAGCACACCATACGTAGTTGTTGAAACATTATTGACTATATTCTTTATGCTGTATTTTACATCCCTGTGACTATTTTATAACTACCAATTTGTATTTCTTAGTCCCTTCACATTTTCACCTAGCTACCCAACCCCCTCCCTGAGACCATCAGTTTGTTCTCTGTTGCCGTGAGTCTCTTTCGGTTTTGTTTGTTTTTATATTCTTTGTTCTTTAGAAAATTCTTAAATAAAGATTAAGACTTCATTTAGGGATATAGATGGAGCCACAGATTTCACTTAAAGTCTTTACCAATAATTATACAATTAGTACTATTGGATGCATAAAGAAATTGACCCAGGACTGGGGTGCACTCTGTGACATGTTCCCATAAGTAACAGCTAAAATTCCCTCTTCCGTGAAAGCTCCTTTAACCTCCCTTCTCTGATGTTACCTAATGCTGTGTATACACCAATCTTATGAATTTCCATTTTTAAAGTTTTTAATGTTGGTATATTTCTTTCATTATGTGCTGCGTACTCCATCATCTGCAGGTGGGCGCTATTTTGCTTATTTTTGAACCTAATATTGGTACAAAGTTTGGGATATGTTAAGCATTTAGAAACCATTGGTTCGATGAGGGAGTTTTCCTACCATAATCACAGTCTTCAATTACAATTTCATGTTACAGTCTCATAATGTGAAACACTTCTGTTAGTTCACTTGATATTCAAAGTTATGGCCATGAGGTAAATCAGTCAAAGTTCATTGGCACCATTTGATATGTCAGAAGACAAAATTCTTGGGAATTAAGAATTCAGCTACCTTCTGAAGTTACCATTACAAATAAGTGGGTTCTAAACCAAAATAAATGTTATTTGATTCCTAATGAGCTCCTTCCTACCATTTTCCTGGGCAGATAATGGATAACACAACATTCACACTGTATCTATCTTACTGTCTTAGACAATGAGTAGCACCGAGGCTACTGAGGATAAATTTTCAACACTAACCTAAATTTGCTGTTTTTATGAGTTTATAGAATTTGTAATAATATTAGTACAGATGTTTATCCCCTGTACTTATGTAATCCTTAATAATGCACTTTGATGGACTACCACCATGAACTGTATGAGTCTCAGAGGGAGGAGGCCATCTAATGTCCACATTATGCCAGAGAACAAGCGGGGGTAGAAAATTATGCCTTCCTACAGCAGGGCCCTTGGAGGGAAGAGTATGAATTTGTCACCAAGCTACTTCAGGGCACCACAGTATCTTAGGTCACGGATTTTTTTGTTTTATATTCAACAGTGTAGTAAAAACTTTCATTCTTATTAGTATCCCTTCAGCATCCCAAATATATATTTCCTCATATATCTCCTCTGCTTAAAATTCTCTGGTGTTTTTTCCTCCCCTAGTATAACATCCTCTTATTATCTTATTCTAACTTCCCTGCCTGGCCTCAAACCCCAAATTTCTTCTATCCACAAGCTCTGGTACTTACTTAGAAGTCTAGTCACTCTCCCTATGATTTTCCAATCCTGTTTATCCCCAATGTTTTTATTCACCTTTTCCTTTTGGTAGATGATCTATTTCATGAGTAAATTCTGCTTTCCCACTTCTTTGAATAGTAAGCTGCTACACTTTTTTGCAATGGTCAGTTTCTCTGAGGACTCCACAATTGCCCCAGACAGCTAACATTCCCTTCTAGTATTTCGGTGAATCTTAGAAAGATTCTAAAACCCTGAGGAGTAAGTTTGTGTTTTATTTGCCTTTTTCTCTCAAGGACCTTAAATAGAGTCTGAAATCAAAACACACAAATATGTATTTTTTCAGTGAATTAATTGAATGTCCCATTTCCCAGTAGACACCAGTGTAGCCACTTAAAGGACCTGATTTCATCCATGATTGGCATGCTATATACTATGTGGCATTAAGGTTAAGACATAGGCTTTAGAGCTGACGCCCTAAGTTTAAATTCTGTCTCTGCAGCTACCAGCTGTGTTGGGAATTAATTAATCTTTCCATATCTCAGTTTCCTCATTTGTAAATTAGATAATATTGGTACCTGTTTCATAAGACAATGTAGAAAGAAAATGGATTAGTATATACATTGCAAAAAATTGACACATATTTGGTGGTATTATAATGATGACTTTTTAAATGAATGAATGCATAAACAATAGAGAATACTGTTCTCTCTGTAACATCTCTTACCCCTGCCTAATTATTATCTGCTTGGAAAACCCCTAACTCATTCATCAAGGCTCGACTCAAATATGCTCTGATATTTCAAGACATTATCTATTGTCTTTACTGTTCAATATTGTGTCTATTAAGTACATTTGGCCAGTTATATTTCAATTAATTAAAATTTAATTTAATTAAAATTTAGTTCTTCAGACGTGCTAGCCACATTTCAAGTGTTCCGTAACCACATGAGGACAGCAACTACCATATTGTATAGGACCAATTATAGAACATTTCCATCATCACAGAAAGTTCTACTGGACAGTGCTTTACCTAAGACAGATCTGAAAATTTTTCAGTGATTTCATACAATTCTCTGTGCTACCATGTATCATTTCTCACTGTATTTATACACATACACACATATTCATATATTTATATACATATATGTGTATTTAAAAGACATGCATGCACACATGTGCATACCTTTTAGATATACATAAATATCTTTTTTTACATATGTATATATTACATATATAATATGCCTATCTATTTAAGGTACCTCTCTCTCTCTCTCTCTCTCTCTCTCTCTCTCTCTCTCTCTCTCTCTCTCTCTCTCTCTCTCTCTCTCCCTCCCTTTCTCCCTCTGTATGTATAGATAGCTAGATAGCTAGATAACTAGATAGACAGATAGACAGATAGATAGATAGTATTATACTAATGACCTAGAGTGTATACAGAAAGTTTTAAACTCATGATTTATGTCAATGGCATTTTAAATACTGTATTGAAACTTTCTGCATTACATGCAGCCAAGTAGAAGTCATCTCATAGAACAGTCTCTTACTATGTGGTTCATTCCTTGCCACTATAATTCCTTTTAAAGCTTGCAGCTATTGTCTCCATATTTCCACATCCTGAGAGAATCTAAATAGACTTAATGTTTGGATAGTGGCATTTTGATACTTGACCTGTGCTGACAATATCTAATCAGTCAGTGAAATACTAGGACGGCAGGAGAAATCCAGAAAAGGATTAATCTATGCAGACAGACATAGTCTGGCAGGATAACATTATAGATGGAAGTGGTAATGAAGATTTGGAGTCTTCATTAACCTTCTATCTTTCCTCCCAGCACAGAAACAAAGGCATCCTGCCCAACCAGTCATTTGTTAGCCACTCACAGCCCAACTCCCTGAAGGTCCAAACTATTTGTGGGAGGGTATTTCCCCAATCCCATTTAAAAATGGCTTGACTTTAAATAAAGAAAAGCTGTAATCCATTTAGCAAGTTGTAAGTACAATCCAACTATCAAAGATTATTTAAGGTAGAATTATTGGAAAAATAAAGAAGGTTGAAAAAATAGGATATTTTTGAACATCCCCTAGAATAGAAGCAGATTGAAAGGAATGCTTCTGGTAAAACATATCTCTTCAATATATCACCACGTATGTTCCGATGGCATGCTACACTCCAGTTTTCAAATTCTAAATTTTTAAAATAGAATATCTTTATATTTTTGTGTTACATTTAAGTTAAAAATCATTATTTTCGATGGTGGGAGTATAGAAATTATATCCAAGTGTAATTGGTAAAACCCAAAATATATTTGAATTTCATGCACTGAGGAATGTACAATCCACACTCTAAATAAATTATACTAGCATTAATCAATATTTTTCAAATTTCCTCTAACCTCTCTATTTACTGAAAATATATCTATCAAAATCTTTCATCAGGGATGGGGGAGGGAGAGGTTTTTACAAATTTTATTTTCCAATTGCTTTTCCTTCAAAGAATACTAATGCTGTAGAATCTGCTTTAGAGTAATCTAGATGTTATATAATTCATTTTATTTTAGAGATTAAAGGAATTGGTGCAGCATTTATCAGTCTCAGGCTCACGGGTCAGAATAAAATAGAAATGTTGTGGTTATGAAAGAAATAGGGGCATTTGCTATAGACCTAAGCTTCCTTCTTTTGAGGATTTCAGTTATGTGTCAGTATAAACCAATTAGCAAATCCATGTGGTAGGTGATTCATATTTAACACTCTCCTTTTGTCATGTATGGTCTGAAATGAATCTTTCCTTTAGCCTATCAGTGTACAACCCCCGCCTTCTTCCAAGACCAGGTACCTCAGGCCTCAAGATGCAATATGGACAGTCCTTGGTATGTACCAGGCACAGGTTTTCCTGGTAGGGCCTTATTATCTGGTCCTTCTCTCCATCTTCTATTGTCAAGTAACAAGCCTGTGGCTATAAACTATCATGTTGGGGACAGTTCTTTGATGTAAATTAATACTGACTCGATTCAATGCACCTTAATGCTTTACTTTGTTATTGATAATTTATCTGACATATAATTAATGTTAACAAGTAAATGGAAGGCAATGACTTATACGGATTTGGGGAGAGTCCAATATAAAACAAAACACACACAAAAAAACCAACAATGAATGAATCTCTGATGCTGGGAATTTCAAATTTCTTGGCAGATTAGAGCATAAGAGAAGCAGAAATATTTTAAGGCAGCAACATAAATGAGCTTGTGAAAGAGTGTACTAGTTAAATGATATAAATCTTAATTATTATAATTCAACTATCGTTTCTAGAAGTTATATTTCTTTTGAAATCACCTCTGATTAATGAATGTTAACCTAGAAATCTTATTTTTGTTCGGTTTCTGGTTACCTTAGAGATCCTTTTTTCTCTTGGCATTTCCATGGAGATGCATGCAGGTAGGCAGCAACTTCTTTTTGAACAACTCTCTACATGAAGTAAAGTAGCATTTCATACATGTGGATTCCAGGGAACAGAGGGCTAAATTAAGCTCATCTCTTTCATTCCTTATCTAATTTTAAACGTGGCAAAACCCACACCAGACTCTCTAAGGATACTGGGAGACAACTAGCTTTGAATTGGTCTCTTTCCAAATTATTTGGGAAGATCTGTTGGGAGGAAAGCTAAACATACTTGACTTTTGGATCTATTAGTTCCCATTCTTTGAGCACCACAGGCTTTATCAATTATAAAGCGGAAAAAAACCCTTCATAAAATATATACTCAGGCAAAAAATAAGTAAAACTTTCTTTCCTTCCTATTCTTCAACTCTCCCTTGTAGAATACATGTACTGCTTTTGAGGCTCTACTTGGAATATTTGCACACTGACAGTTTAACTCAGTGTTGCAGTTTTCTTGTAACAGAAGTTACTTATTCTATTTTCATTGATGTAATTAGAAAATTTACATATTGACAGACCTTAAAAGACTCTATCTGGAACATTTCCTTCGCATTTATTTGAATATTGTTCTAAGCCTTCAGGCTCTGCCCTTTTGGATGTGAACTACTTTTTCATTAGTTAGCATGCCCCGGTACCTTTTGGAGGTGTTTCAAGTCCTCTGTTTCCAGGAATTTGATGCTTGATTTACCCCCCTTTGTGAATACTGTATCATGCATTATATAGTGCTGATGTTTGGTTCATCTAATAAAATTGTGTACAATTGATGCTGCTTTCACAAATGACTTAAACAAAGAAAATGATATCCTCTGTGTACAGGAAGCACATTTAAAACAATATGTTTTTGGTTGTATTTTATGGACCTGCATAAATTGCCAGAACCTTAAGAGAATGCTAAGCAAAAAATAAATAAGGTATTTTCATTAAAAGAGTCACATCATTTCTATCCTAAAAATGCCAGCTAAACAAAATGTAGAAAGCAATTTACATTTACATTCGTATTTATTTTATATGAGCCTAAGTGCAGTCAGGACAGGAGTTTACAAGATAATTCCTTTCAAATAAAATCACAGATAAGATGTATTATTGTTTGTTAGTGCTCCCGAGCTAAGCAAATTTGATAATCATGTATATGAAGAATTTTCTTTATGAATTATTATGTAGCAAACAATAAATTACCGCATCTGTATTTGAATGTTCAAAAGATCTGGACAAAAAGCCAACCAAAAGAAGGAAAATAGTTTTTTTTTGAAAAAAGCAATAAGAAATTTCCTTCTTAGGTCATGATCAATGATTCTACAGGTCTGTAAGTCAGCCTCTGATGTGGGATGAAACTATCAATCTCCATAGGCTAGAAGAGAATTTACCACTTCCTCCATCTATCATACTGATTATTTAAGGATATTTTAATAGGCCTCCATCACAGAGGCTGAGCTATTTTCCAAGTATAGCAAGGGGAGCCCACAGAGGAGATAGTGCATTTGGGCCTACTTTCCTCTGTGAGCGCCACCGCCCAGGTAGTAATAGTGCGCTTCTACTTCACCTTCTGGAAAGAACTACTTCTGACTTTTTCTCTTATTCTCTCTCTCATTCTTTGTTCTTTAGGTTTTTGTTTTTTTGTTTGTTTATTGTCTATTTTCTCACCTTTACTGAAAACATCTGGGTGGAGCCTCTTCTCATTTAGGAGATGTTTGTTTTCCCCCACTCTCTGTCAATCTTCTTGAAAATCTTTTGTTAGAAAGAGTGAGGCATAGAGAAAGAATTCTCCTTATTTGCCATTCCCACACAGTTTTGCAAAGCTTGCTTGGCCTAGAGCTCAAAAGCACCAGCTGGTTTAAGATTTGAGTTAAAGGCTCAGCTAGTAATTGAACTTGTATTAATGCCATATGTTTCATCAAGAATATCATAGTGATTAGAAGCTAAAAACCTGGATCAGATTGTTACCATATCTTGCTTATTGAAATCTCTTCTTTCAATACCTTTACAACTCCATAAATCAAGTATTCCACTGAGCTTTCAGTTCCCTATTATTAAATTTAGGGAAAGAGATTATATTTATGTAACAGTTAACAATTTCAATTTAAACCTTAGCTATTCTATAATGGAGAGCATTGAAAATAATCATTTTTATGAAGCGTTAACTCACTTCCTTGATAATTTTATTTATCCCACTCTTCTGCCTCCCATTCTAATATTATCATTCTCATGGTTCGGAGATCACAGATACAAGAAGTATTTCCTGTTTTGCCCAAAGATAAAATAACACTTCAGCATGCAAATGGCTACATTGGCTCAACTGCAATATGAATGTAATGTTTATTCAGGAAGATACAGCTAAAATGACAAAAACAAAAGCTCTACCTCATTTTGGCTAGAGACATATAAGCATGGCCTAAAATCATGTTTGTAAAATTTTAAAATTTTGACTAGTTCATATCTTTTTGTATGCCTTTTTCAATATTTTGAAACTATGTTTCAAACCATGTTGTGATTGATGATTTTCTTATTGAATACAGCTCTTTTCAGAGGTGCTATTTTTTTCTCGTTTCAAGGATTCTGCTATCTTTTAGATGGAGCCATTCACAAAGGTTTATGTGTAAATGAATCATGAAGTGAGAAAACAAATTTCTCACTCAATGCAGGGGTTTAATATTTAAAAGAAGAAAATGACTGTAAGAAAATACTTTTCTCTTTTGTTCTTGCATATAGTTCCATAAAACTCAAAGTTGTATGCACTAACCTGCAATATTTCGAATATCTGAACCTATATTTGAACAAAAGTTGAGATACATGTATAGATGTTTGAAATATTATACTATTTAGTCATTATGTATAAGAAAGAATAAATCTATATAATTTATTTTAACAGAATATGATATTTCAAAAGTAATGGTGCTACACAACCACATCTACAGCTGTATTCCACTGATGAATTTCAGGGCAAGAAAATTTCACCATCACTTTAATTCTCTTTTAAAATCATTTATCACTTATGCAAAGCAGTTAAAGTAGTCAGATAGCTGAGAAAATGAAGTATAATCCTAGCTCAATTCCAGAAATTCCTTCTCTTATTTTTATTTGATGAAGCTTTTAAGAAGATTTTACTGAATCTCAGTATATACAAATTGTTTGTTCTCTTTAAACAACTAATGTGTAATGGATAAAGACAATTATTTTCTGAATGGATATATGAATCAAATTATTTCGTGAAGATGAAAGAATCTAGGTTCTAAAGTATGAATGCTGGCTTTGCAGAAAGAATAATAATATGTTTAGACAGATGATAAAGTTACAAAAGTAAACTCCACAGGTATTTATTAGAAGTGTTTAGTTTCTAGCCTTGAGATTTCTGCTGAGTGTTCTCCCTCTCAGCAGAAGTCCTTTTGCCATGCACTAATACAAAGCTGACTGACTGGCTAGCTACTCTCTGGTAAGTTCTATGCCACCTATTGAGAGCTACAGAAATGTAATAGGTTTGATAAGTGACAGCCTACTTTGCAAGGTTCTGAAAAGTCACCCTCTCCTACACAAACAAAACAACAACAAAAGCACAAACACCACAGTATGCCAACAGGCTATTCTCAGACTGTTTGCTCAGGTAGTGACTTGGAGTATAACAGTGACTAATTTATTTCAAAAAGTATGCACCCAATCATGTCAAGATATATAAAGTGTAGTAAATCCCTCTCCATCTCAAATTATCTTGTTAAGATTTCCCATACATGGGGCTTACTGATTTTCCGGGGAACTAGCTAAGGAAAAATTAAAACATGATGATTTCATTTTAGAGAAAACAAGTAGGACTCAGGAGAAAGATGAAAATACTGCGTTTCCCTGAAAATAAGACCTAGCCAGACCATCAGCTCTAATGCGTCTTTTGGAGCAAAAATGAATATAACACCCGGTATCATATCATATCATATCATATCATATCATATCATATCATATCATATCATATCATATCAATTATGACCAGGTCTTATATTACATTAAAATTTAGGTTTACAATATATATGCTGTTGAATAAAGGAAGAAAATATCCACATATGTAAGAACTGAAACCAACATTCCTTTCATCCCTAAGTTTAACAATTCTGACACCAGGCATATTTTTCTGTTTTTCTGTTAAATAATGCAGAGAAAAAGCAAAAATAAGTAAGACCCTTGATCCGGGGAATACTTGCTAATAGAAGATAAGACTGTAAACCAAAATAAATAGGCTGATTATCAAGAATAACAGCTTGTTCATCAAGCCTTTTCTTAAAACCAAGCCTTCACTGTTTCCACCAACTCAAAGTCATTATATCATAAAATTTGCCCAATCACAAACAGTTCCCCACCATGCAAGACCTGCTCGAAGCTCCTCCAGCCCAGGGTCTAAAAATACTATAAGTTTCCTCACTTTACTCTTCTGAGATCAATTAGGGTTCTGTAAAGGCCTAATAAGCTTATCTTCGCTTGACCAAATAGGCTATTCTAGTAATCTTTTGGGGAGTTGATGCTTAACAGTCCTGATCCTCAATATTCTAACAACATCCTGTTGAGAAATCATGCTCGAGACCCTTGATTAGAAGAGCTCATGTGTTCCTGAGCCTCTTGCTCAGGGATGTCTGTCAAAACATAATATTAAGGTAGATTCTACATTAGCTTTGAGATTCAATTTATCTTCATAAAGCTCCTATGTAATAACGTTTATTTTGTTTTCTAGTAGTAAGCAACATTTTTAGCAATAATTTGAATACCATCAGATTTGAATTTTTTTTTAATTAAAATTTATTGGGGTGACAATTGTTAGTAAAGTTACATAGATTTCAGGTATACAATTCTGTGATACATCATCTATAAGTCACATTGTGTGTTTACCACCCAGAGTCAGTTCTCCTTCCATCACCATACATTTGATCCCTTTAACCCTCGTCTACCATCACCTCACACCAGTTAAAATGGCTATCATCAACAAGAGTTGAAAATTATTTTCCTTCCTGGAAAACTGCCTTGTTACTAGCAACACTGCTATTTGTCATCATGAAGGAAGTGTTTGTTGATTCTGTAGTAGAGACTATGGAGGGGTTGATATATTGATAGTATAAAAAAAGATAGTAAAAAAAAAAGGTTTTTTTTGTTTGTTTGTTTTTTAATATTTAGAGGCATTTTCTTTCTATGAGTTAAAGGATAAAATGAAAATAAAGTGTCAATCTGTCCCTGAGAATACCTTCATTGAATACATGACCTTTTCCCTTTCTTCCATCTTTTAGCTAGTGCTGGACAATTGTGTTTATAATGCTCTTTAAGCTTGCAGTGTGTTGAAGAATATCAATCAAAAATTTGTGTCATTCTAGAATCTACAATGTGAACTTATTTAGAAATTGGATCTTGCAAACATTTGAGAAAAGAGACATTCTCTGGATCTTAATATATAACTGTTCCTCTTGAATCTTTAACTAAGGGACATTCTTTTTTCATTTATGATGCTCACTCAATAACTTAAAAGCTGATTTACAGTCTCAATGGAATTGCCCAATTAAATGCTCTCCTGATGTCCTTTTCCTGGAAATACCTAAAATCTCGACTAGTCACAGTTAAGTCACAACTAATCTGGATGATGACTTACTCATATTATTTGCTTTTAAACTAAAACCATATTTAAGTCCAACTTGATGTGCCAGACTCACGATAGGTCAAAAATTCTATTGATATATGTAGTTATTGGACTAAACCTTTCAAGAATCATATTGACCAAATGAAATATTTACCCAAGCTTGTACAAAACCTTTTAAAACTGGAAGGTAAAACCTAATTGAGATAGGACTCATCTTGTCACCTTATACTAATAATTGTAATACTCATACTTTCACTTGAGAAATACAATGGGATAGGATATAGATACTTTATGATTTCAGGACCATAAATAAAATAAGTATGCTCTTCTTTTCTGCAGAACAAAACGTAAAGAGTATTTATCCTCAGTATAATCTGAGATTACATGTTTTACAGTGAAAGTCTGTGTTGTTCTGTATTTACATCCTTTTAGATAAAGATAATTATACCAGTTTAACTTTCCTTTAAAATTACAACCATGTATCTGGACAGTTATTCCTATGGGGTTCACTAAGACAGCCACCTATTTTTATAACTCTAACCAGGACCTTAAGGACATAAATTTTGCTATGATTATAGTCTTGTCCAACATGTGGATGTCATATTGCTATGTTCTAAAAATGAGAACTCTAATACTCTTAATTAAATTGAACTATTTACTGTTCTGATTAAGAAAAGACAAAGTTTCTAAAGAAAAGTGATACATGCCGTCTAATGGTTAACTACAACTTTGACTCAACATTCTCCTAATCAACTTGCATGACCTAATACCTAAATATGCAGAGTTTTGTAAAAAAAACACCGTCTCTGATATTATTTAAAGGGACCAATATCTGGCTCACCAATTTCTCATCTCAGAAAAAAAAATAATTTAAAAAAAGAAAAGTTAAGTCCAATTTAAGTAAAAAATAAACAAACAAAACAACAACAACAACAAATAACCACAAAGTGGAATTTTGGACTACTTTTATCTGTCCCCAAAACTCTTCCTTTAATTTTAAATAACTGGCCAGAAAAGTGTGATAATCCTATATACTATAGTTCAGACAATATTGTAAAATCTAGAGAGTGAAATTAAGGCAAGAGAAGTTTAAGAAATCAGGCAGATTGCAGTTCAAAATAGATCTCACATGATGGGTTAAGTGTGTTATATGATACAAGGAACTATTATTATTCAGTAATACAAATAAATAAGTTATCAAGCCATGAAAAGACATGGAGGAAACTTTACTAAGTAAATGAAGCAAATCTGAAAAGGCTGTAGGACATTCTGAGGAAGGCTAAACTATGGAGACTGTAAACAGATCAGTAGTTTCTAGGGGTTGGAGGTTGGGGACATAAATAGGCCGAGCATAACGATTTTTCAGGACAGCGAATTACTCTGTATGATGCTGTGCTGATGCATACATGTCATGAAACATTTGTACAAACCCATAAAATGTACAACACCCAAGAATGAACTATATTGTAAACTATAGACTTTGAGTGAATATGATGTATCAATGCATGTTCATCAGTTGTAACAACATACCACTCTGGTGAGGGGAATATAATGGGGAAGCAGGGAGTATATGGGAAATCTCCCTATCTTCCTTTCAATTTATCTATGAACCTAAAATTGCTCTAAACAAACATAAAGTCTTAAAATTTTGTTCAGAATTTTGCTAATACCACCATATCTCATTTTATGCAGTCTTCAGATTGGAGATAGTTCACTTTATTAGTATTGTATTGTATTGTATTGTATTGTAATTTATTTTTGCCATGTTGAAAATTATGACAAAATTAATGACTTAAAACAATACAGTTATTAGCTTATAACATGGCACCTTGCTTCATCAAAGCCAGCAAGAGAGAGAGTGTGCTAGCAAAAAGGACCTTATAATCTCTTGTAATTAAATTATTACTTTTCCTCAAGGTTGATGTGTTCTATTGATTAGAAGCAAATTACACAAGGGAGAGGATTTTTCAAGTCTGTAACAGTAGATAGGTGTTTTTTGGGAACAATTTTTAAAGGTATTGATTCACGTTACTTTGCTCTTGTTTTTTTGTTAATTTATGTTTATTGGTTTAGAAGTATTGTATATATTATCTTTTTTGTTTTGTTTTTTTTGTTTTTGTTTTTGTTTTTTTTTTGTATTTGACGGTGTTGTGCAGTCTCAAATATATAATTCAAGGGTCTTAATTGAAGGAGCACAGCTGATTTCCTAACAAATGTCCTATCAACCAAACCAAAAACTCTGACACTTCCACACATTGCAACAACTATCATTAGAAATTCTACTCACAACCATGACACATTAAAGAATTGTCAAGATTGACTCTGACCTTACTCAATAATGGTCTGTCATTGTCAGATTAGACCAGACCAAAACAGGAGACGGGCTTGGGAAGTAAACCTAAAATAATTTCCTCTTCCTGACATAAACAATGCTGGGACAAACCTCATTTGCCTTTCCAATTTTAAAAAGTTCAGGGATTGGACTTTATTGCAATCCATAGTTTAAAGTGAAAGAAGAAGAGATTACATACCTAAGAACTAAAACCAAGATATATTTTAGTCCTCATGTTAACAATTCTCTGACCAGGCATACTTTCCTCCTTCTATGCTAACTAGTACTGAGCAAAAATGTATTAGGCACTTACTCTAGGCAATTTAGATTCAGGACTTAAAGACTGTGAACCAATAAGAACAATTTACTTTTCAACCCTAACTGAGTTCTCATCAAGGATCACTACAAGATCCTTGCTTTATTGTGTCCACTACTATAAAGTTATCATGTATAAATTGTGCTTAATCCTATCCAGTTTACCACTTTCACAAACCACCTTAATGTCCCTCAGCTCAGGGCCTAAGTCTCTATTAACAGGTGGCTTCATGATGCATGTGACCTGTATGGTCACACAAGGCCCTACACTTATAGGGCCCTATAGATGCTTTACAGCTCTGCTGCCACCATTTTGTAATTGTTAGTAATTGTTTTAATTTTTGATTTTGTTTCAATTTTATACTGGGCCTGTAAACTATGTTATCAGTTTTTCCTATTTATATCTTCCCCTAATCTTTTCATTTTTGAGGCGTGATTAAGAGTGATGTGATGGAATTTTCTCTTTCTGCAGAAAGCCTTTGCTTGACTGACAGGTCTTTTCTGGTGTTCTTTTGGGAAGTTTATGGTTAATATATCTGTTGGCATATGCTGACTTATTTTTCTTACTTTTTTTTTAAACTTGGCTTCACGTAACATAATAAAAAAGTTAAGTTTTCCCAGTAATGAAGAATTCATGTTCACTGTTATTATATGAGTGGAAGAGCCAATGAGGAGCAACGTTGCAGTTCGATTGGATGAAAAGTAGAATCCTGCTTTTACAAAGAGAAATGATGCAAACTTTTTTTTTTTTAACTGAGCTTTGATCTCAGATTTGATGATATGAATATAGTCTCTTTTGTCAGAAGACAACTGGGAAACTCACCTTACCTTCTTTATTTTTTCTCTTGGAGGAATCATGCAACCATCACTCTTTCCGGGCTTCTATAACAGACAACCTGTGTTTTGAATACAATAATCTGTCTGAAGGGTTAAGTGGGGGCTAATAACCAGGTCACACTCTGCTAATCAGTCCATCTTCCCTGGAGTGGAGTTGCATCTCCCAGAGGAGGGAACACATTTTTCCTAATTACACAAAGACATTTTATAGTTTAGCAATAGCATTGCTCACGGGGGTAAATTTCATTGGCAATGGTACCTATTATCGGGACCAAATGTGTGAGCTGAGACGTAGTGCTTTTCTCTTGAGTACCTAATAAAAAGAAGGGTCTGGTTATATATATATTTTATATTGAAGCACGCAGTTGGTGTGGGTTGGGGAGAATTAGGAACATCTGCTTTTCCATGCCTTTATTCCATGAGCTAGCTCTGGTGTTAGGTAGGAAAGAAGCTAATGGTTGCTGCATGCTGGGCAGTGATTTGTTCTTACTATTCCTCCTCTGACATTTCAAACATGCTCAAGTCTTCCGCATCTTGTAACACAATTGTAACACAAACACACACATGAATAAATCCTCTCTGTCTTGATTTCTAAATTTGTTATTGTACTACTCTCACTTTTTCTTTCTCATTATTACGATAATTAAAATAGCATTCTACATTTCTTATCTCTATTTCCTTATCTCTCATTGAATTCTCAACTCACTGTAATAGAGCCTCTATTTTCACATGTGCAGCTGTTTAGTAACCAGTTAGGTAATGCACAATGAGCTTCCCAGTGTGGTGACCTCAGGAAGGGATTGGAAGGAAAGGAATGCTTAAAAGGATTAAATTTAGTGAATTGGGGCTGTACAGTAACCTTGTTCTGGGAACAGTTAGCAACTTAGGTATGTTTTCAGACTGCACATATCAAGGGGAAAGAAAGGAAATTGAAAGAAAACCCAATACTTTGCTTCCCTTTCACCTCAAATGAATGCAGAAATTGATTTTCCAAAGATGTGTATGTGAATATTTTACTTAACCCACATCAAACAAAAACTAGACTTTATTTCTTCCTCTAGTAAACAGTTTTGAAATCCCTGGAGAAGTTTCAAGAAAGCGTCAGGCATTGTCTCCTTGCTCCCTTAGCATTGGAATCCATGTCGATACTGCTAATAAAAAGCATATCTGCTACTCATTTAAAGAACCTGGCACTCATTGAATTTTAGCCATATTTTTATGAGGTTTTACAACTAATAGATTGGTGTAGTGTTAATTGAGAACTAATCATTGAAGAGAAAAACTGTTGTGAAAATACAAGAGGAAGGATCAGGAACAGAAAGTGCTAATAATTGTATGTGAACTCCAAAATATTTAGGTGGGACCAAAGAGTACAACCCATTCTAAGACAGAAACATAATAAGTAATCACATTTTCCTGTCAGTAGTAAGAAGAAATGATGCTAGACCAGGGCCTAGGGAAAAAAAAAAAAAAAGTATTGTTAGAACCTGGGTCCTTTCCCCTTCTGTCCATCACATCTTCTCGTGGCAGAGTTCTCTCTCTGAAACTATCTGTATGTGGGACATCTCATCAGGTGTTTAGATGTAGAGATATTCCTTAGTATGGCATCTCCCATGATAGTGATAAATATTGAGTACAATGGAGAATGAAAAGCAAGGTGATCCAAGATGTAGAAGCAGGGTATGCCACCTTGTTAGAGGTAATAAACAGCTTACCACACTTGAGATGGAAACTCTGTGTGATATCAATGACTCCAGCTTCAGCAAGATTTTTAAGGCATTTCTGGCTCTGAAATATAAGGAAGAAGCCTCACTTAATTGGTATTACAGTAATAAACCTGGCAATGATGTAATCCAAGGACTATTACTGTCCTTTTGTGTCTCTCAGACATATATTTTTCTTCCCCAGCCTGTCATGCTCAGAGAGAACTTGATGTATGTAAAACTTTTCCTGAGGAAATTGATGAGAGCTAAGAAAACAAAATTCAAATCTGGAGACTAAGTGGTCAACAATAATATGCTAATTGTTTAATTAAATGATTAAAACCCACCTTAATAATGAACTACAAAACTTGATCTGAATTATCAGATCAGTAGAGAAATATTACAGATTGGCAAAGAGAAGTAGCCTGGGTGTGGTTAGCAGTGGCTTTGGAAGACTTCATGGAAGACTGAGGAACTATGCAAGGGTAAATAGGATTTAGATACTTTGGGGACAGAAGCAGGGACAATTCAGGGAGTAATTTTAGGACAATTCAGGGAATAAAATCTTCAAAATAGTGTTTGTTGTAAAAATTTTGCTGTGCAAATTGATGGAACAATTATTTTTTCTTTTCGCTGAAACATTGTGGCACTCATCTTTTCAATATGTGTCAAGTGCAATCTTAACTGTTGTTAAGATTACAGGCAAGCTACATCATTGGCAGGGTGAATTATGTCTCTTTAGTTAGAAGGAAAAAATAAAAGCAAAACAAAAACTGGATCGAGTTCTCTACAAGTGGATCACTAAGGTCTTTAATCAACAGATCACTGGATTAGCCATGATCTTTTAAAATGTATTTTCTCTTTAATAGTTTTAGAAATATATTCGTTTGATAGAAGCAAAAAATATTCAGTAATACTGAAAAGTGATTTATTGTTCTTAAAAGCTACAGCTTCGATAGTAATAAGAGAATTTATCATGTTGGAAATGTTATAATTATATATATATATATATATATATATATGTATACACACACACACACACACACATACATATATGTATGTATATGTATACAGCTAAGTAACTCAAATGCTTCTTTAGTACTCACTTCCAAGAAGTAGTATCATTTTGGTCAAAGGCTCAGAATCTAGAGCTTTTCCATTAACTAGTCAAAGTAGTTTAGCCAAGTTATTTAAATATTTTGAGTCTTAATTTCTTTATCCTTAAAACTAGGATAATGATTGTATTTATATCATTGGGCTGTTTTTAATAATTGAATAGCCTATCATGTACAAAACATTTAGAATAAAGACTGGTCCATGAGTGTAGAATGCTACCCATCAATAAATATTTTTCTTATTACTACTACAGTTACCTACTATATGGAATAAACTATTTTAGGCATTTTTAGTGACATAAAAAAGACAGAATCTTTGTATTATAGCAGGCATTATTCTAAAGGCTTAACATATGTTAACTCCTGTAATTTTCCACAAATTAATGGTAATTAGTAATGACATTCAATTAATGAATGGAGAAGCCAGGAATTGAACTCACAAATTTTATCTCCCGATCTCAAGCTCTTAATGATAGATAGACAGACAGATAGATAGATAGATAGATAGATAGATAGATAGATAGATAGATCGATCTTTATTATATATATATAAAAGACTTACATATTTAAAAAATAGTTTTTTGCCTGAGTGGTAGGATCACAGAAGTTACTTATTTCATGTATCATTTTTCTCATTTTTTGTGTTAACTGAGAAAAATAATCAAAATATTCCATTTTACTAAACTAACGCAGATTCTGAGATACAAGCTCTTATCTAGACAGTATGAATTTTGTCAGGAGTAGTGATTGAATACCAATTGTGTAACATTTTATGTTTTATCATAATGAAAATTGGGAGCTTTTATATATAAGGGGCAATCAATATTTTAAGGAGTCTAATTTCAAAGTGGTATTCTAGAAGAAAGAAAAGATGATTTTAGGAGAGCAGAGAAGATCTTATAGTAACGTCCATGCTATTAGTTATTGAAGGTCTGAGCTACTAAAATGACAGTGGAAACTTGGAAGGATAAATGTCTAAAGGACAATGGGCAAAGCTTAGTGATTTTTTTTTTTTGAGTTGATAGGAAAATGGGACTGTATGGCATCCAATGAAATTTTTCACTGTTAAGCAGAGCTCTTGCCTCTCATAAATCATCATAGCCAGCCTTTGTCATTGGAACGTCAAAGTCCAATTTGACAATACATGAAGAGTAGGAATTATCAACTGACATTAGTAATGGCAATTGTTAAGGTACTCATACTACACTAATGACAATTTGTTAATTTGAAATTATAAATAGAATTTCTGAGAAGATACATTTAATCTCTCTTTACAGCCTAATCTCTCTTTACAGCCCAGCTCCTTACTGCTGAGAAATCTGAGTGGGAAAATACAGTATATGAAATCTTGCCAGATGAACACAGAATCTGAGCAAGGATGGTTAATTAAATGACTTGAACATTTATGGACATCAGTTAAGATATAGTGACAAACCCACCTTTGAAATTATCTTTATAAACAGACTAGTTGTTCTTTGTGTCAGGAGATCACTCCCCCAGAGGGGGAAGCAGGAATTGGAAGAACAGTCCTAAGAGGTTTCTTGTAGTCTATTCTCTACTTCAGGGGTTGTGGACAGCACTCATATCACTTTCACTTATTGACACTATGTATTTCCTAATCAATTTAAAAAGTTTTAGGGTTAAGACCTTCTGTTCTGTGGGTGACTAGGATATTTAATGTGGTTTTCCATTTCTTTCCTGTGGTCTACTATGAGTTGATTTACTTTCCCTCTCAGCCACCTTTCTTACTGGTTTTCTCTAAAAGTTACATTAAGCTATTTCAGTATAGAGTACTTTAAAAAAGTAGTTGAGTACTATGTGTCAAAATTTTTAAAAGTTCAATCTTCTTTGATCAAGATATTACATTTTTTTCTGTTTTATATATTTCTCTTTTTAAAATAACTTTTATTTTCTAATTGAAGTTGGCGTACAATATTATATTAGCTTCAGGTGTACAACATCATGATTAGACATTTATAGAACTTACGAAGTGATCACCATGGTAAATTAAGTTATTACAATATTATTAGCTATATTCCTTATGCTATACTTTATATGCCCATGACTATTTGGAAACTACCAATTTTCACTTCTTAATCCTTCCCTCTTTTTTACCCATTCCCTCAACCCATCTGGTAATCATCAGAAAGTTCTCTGTATCCATGAGTCTGTTTCATAGGAGCAATGGCTTTTGCCACCATTTCTGTCTGAAAGAAAGCTGCCCCTCCTACCCTGACCATGAAGCCAGACAATTCAGTTCCTCCCCATATGTCCCTGCTTTCTTTTGAGCTGCTGCCCCAGTGCTGGAGCTCAGAGCAAGAGAGACTGTCAGCGTGTAAGTCGATTAGCAGGCCCTTTATGAGGAGTGCCTGGGTCTGCACAGCTCTCCATTTCACTCAGCCACCATTCCTGCTGGTTTTCACAGCTAGAGGTTATGGGGTCATCTCTTCTCAGAGCTGGAACCATGAACTGGGGAGCCTGGTGTGGGACTGGGACCCCTCACTTGTCAGGGGTGACCTCTGCAGCTGAGATATCCCTCCAGATTTTTAATTACCAGATGTGGGTGTGGGACCAGCCTGTTTCCTGTCTCTGCTTCTCCTACCATTTTCTTTATGGCTTCTTCTGTATGTCCTCACCGTGTTTCCCTGAAAATAAGACCTAACCAGACAATCAGCTCGAATGCATCTTTTTGAGCAAAAATTAATGTAAGACCCGGTCTTATGTTATATAAGACCCTGTCTTATATTATAGTAAAATAAAACTGGGTCTTATATTAATTTTTACTCCAAAAGATGCATTAGAGCTGATTGTCAGGCTAGGTCTTATTTTGGGGAAACACGGTATTGCAAAATATAAACTTGTTAAACCAGGACTTGATCTATCTATGTTGAATACTTATATGGAACAGTTTCCCTATGCTCAACTCTCAGGCCTGTACAACATCACAGACAACTCTATATGCGAACAAGGGCATGGTAAATTCTGACCATTATTAGTATAAATTATCTCTATTATCTAATATGTCTTGTTCAATAATAATAATAAGAAGAATTTTAAAAAATGTTATTTTATACTGGCAGCAAGTAGAAGTTGCTAAAGCACAATTTGGATCATGTTCAAAATATTTGAGTAGTGACTTGCTTCCCAAATAAACAATCACAAGGGTTAAACTATTATTACAATTTTCGTACAGAGATCACATGATTAATAAGTACTTGATAATATACTTCCTGATTTTTTTTTTTGGAAAAATATGCGGACAGGTAATTTCTGTGGCAAACGTGAGATCATAAGGCATGGTTCGGAATGAAGCAGCAAGTCATAGAGATAACTACAACATTAACATGGATATTGAGTTAGAGAGAGCCTAACAAGAGATAGAAAAGAATCAAGCAACATGGTAGAGTGGTGGTAAGTTGAGGGTTCCTAGGGAACATTTTTGTCAAAAAGAAATTACCATCATGGAACTAATAGATTTTGAAGAACACATACATCTATAATTAAACATTAAAAGTAGTTTTTAAATGCAGCCTAATATCTATCAAGTGTACTAAACACACTCATATCTGACTGAGGGGATGGTCTTGAGGGAGTAGGATCCAAATCTTGGCCCAGGAACTAGAAGTAAAACTCAAATGAGAATAAGAGGTCAGCAAGAACAGGTAAATGGAAATCAGAGATTGTAAGCCTCTGGTGACTTCTAGAAATCTAGGCAACGGTTTTGGACTTTCCACTAAATATGAAAAGGAGGTTAGGGAAAATTGCATGTAAATCTTAAAGCTAGTCTTTAACCCGTCATATAGTTTATAGGTGAATCGAGAAAGAAATGAATACACACATATCTGTCTATTATATATCTATCTTGGGTTATTTAAGAGGAAGCTAATTCAAAATACTGTAAAAAAGGATAGCTTCCCTTAAATTATTCAGGCGAATATAATGACAGTCAACGTTTGAGTTTGTTGTAAGGAACTAGCATTTGTTACAGGGATCTTCCAGGTGTACTGTCCAACTTAATCCTCATTCACATTTTCTGGGTTAGATTTTACTGTCTTTATTTTTCTTTTGAGGAAGTAAAGCTCAGAATGGCTATGTGTCATGAGTGATATAAATGACAAACTTGGTAGTCAAACTTAGGGCCTCTGATATCAAAATCTGTATTTTTTACACCAACATCATTGCTTCTCCTGATGTTCTACTTTGCCTCATTTTGCTTTATTCTATATAGAACAAGATCTGATCAACCTTAGGGCAAATTACATAGTATCCGCCTTTTCCTCCACCACCAGGTCTGTGTTATTTCCTAGTTATAGGCCATCTGTTATCTGGCTGCCTAGCACTGCCTGCACAATTCTCTGACTCAACTCTGTCTTTCTTCAAAATTGCTAATGTCCTTGACTTTCCTATTCAGGACTTCTTGCTTCTGAAATCAAACCTGCTCCCATCAGAGGGCTTACTATTTGCTTATTAAGTTATTAGCCTCTGAAAAGTTACCTTCTGCATTAATGAGACAGATAATAAACTAAGCAGAGGGTGCTGAGATCCCTCCAAGAACTTCCTCTCCCATATAATATGTATTTTATACATTTAATCTAAAATTGGCCTTCAGATGTCATTTTTTTTTTTTTTAACCCAAGGGACTGGCACATTTAATGATGCAGGTCTGAGTCTTCCTTCAAGTTCTAGAAACTATATAAATAGAGGCATCCAACAAACGACAAGTCTCCCTCACCTTGATCACCTCTGGGTGGCTAAGGGTTATATATTTCTGGGGTTATTAGAACAAATTAATCCAAAACAGACGCACAAACAAACAATGTACTCAAACTGCAGTGACAGGTTTATTAAACATGACCTACTTTTTGGATGAGCCACTCTTCCATTTTAAATGAAAAAAATGATTAGGTGAATTTCTAAATCTACTTGGAGAAATTTACATATATTATTGATATCACAGATGAGGAAGTAAATATAAAGTACATTTTCATACAATTCTAAGGACATGACATGTTTAGAAATTAGCTTTTGATATATTTGATGTTCTAGTATTTGAAATATAGGAAAATAGAATCTAGTTAAATGTATAATTTTTAGCAACAAGCCACATGTCTGCTTTATGCAGAAATTATCCTAACCCAGTTTTTCTCATTAGAAATCCAAATTAGTGGAGGAAGGAATTCTAGAACATTTCGATATGTGACCTTTAGTAAACATGTTCCATAAAATTTGATTTTTATAAACTAATTTAAAAGAGCTTAGTTTGGAATATGTTATTGAAGAGAGGAACAAGAACTTGCCAGCCTACAGAAAAATACTAGAGGGCAGAGAATAGATCAATCACCGTAACAAAATGTCAAAGAATACGAGGCAGAATCATTGCTGCCAGGGCTGCTATGAAGTCAGGTGTTATTCAACATCTTCATTAAAACCTTAGAAAAGAGAGTTGATTGACACTGGGAATTGGAGTTGGTCCTTTTGCACAAAACAAATGCTAGTGCTGAGTTACAATGCACACATTTATTTTCAAAAGTAGAAGAAATTCACATATTTATTTCATAAGATATTATCCAGAACTAAGCAGCTGCATTTAAATATAGGTTATCAAATTTTCCATTTGATATTGTAGAGGAGGCAACAATTTACATCTACTCTCTTTGGGTTTTTCAACTGGGTCTGAGAATTTGACTGACACAAGACAGATTAACAGGGGAAAGCATACAAATTTATGTATCAGTTTGTCGTGATAAGGGAGCCCTCCTAAGGAAACGAAGAACAAAAGAATGGTGAAACATACAAGCCTTTATGTTGGTTAGAATAAAGGCAGGCAATTATGGAAAAGTAACTAAACTATGTGGGAGGCTCATGGAAGATATTACTAAGGTCTGTTTGTATAGAATTATTTTGGTCTCAATGTCTCATCCTTGATAATACTTTCCTTCTGGTAAGGAAGGACATGTTTCACATGGGAATTTCTTCACCTGCTTTTAAGAAAGAAGGAAGACCAGAGTGTTTTTCTTGTATTTGCTATTTAATTACTTTTAACTCAAAAAAGTCAATATGCCAGAATGGCATATTTTGAGGTGGTATATTCTGCCATCATTTAATATCAAAATTTCCATTTGTTTGAGCTTCCCAAAGTTATTAAAAATGATTCAATGTTACGGGTCCACAATATGGCATCTATGTATATATACACATACATATGCATTATCATATTAATATGCAATGTTAATATGTATATTATATATACATTTACATATACATTTTTTAAATTAAAACAGCAGAATTTTTTTCACATATATATGTATGATAGAAAACAGGACAATGGTGTGCCTGTGCATTTGTTTTATTCAGATTTCCATTTACATTCTCCTCCATTCATGTGTGCCTTATATATACTTATCCTGATCTAAACTCAAGGATGACTAAATGGTGAAATTTTACAAAATAATTGCAAACACCCACATATACTTTAAAACCCCAGAAACAAAGTATGAATTCAGCTAAATAATTCCACATGATATACGAGATGTATTTAATGTCAACCACATACCTGGTCCTGGCCCAGTGTGAGGTAGAGAATAGAAATAAATGTGACTATTCTTACCCTGTGCGAAAATGACTTCAGACCTGTATAAATAAATAAATAAATAAATAAATAAATAAATACAGGAAGGAAGGAAGGAAGGAAGGAAGGAAGGAAGGAAGGAAGGAAGGAAGGAAGGAAGGAATTAGAGAGGCTGCAATTGCTGCCCTGACATTGCTGCTTTTTCACTCTCTAACTAATCACTTTTTTGGTCCCAAAAGATCCTTCTGGAAAGATGAACTGACTCCCCAGACTACTCTTCGTGTTCTTTAAAAAGGCATTTTCCTGAGGCGCTAGATAAAACCTGTTTACTATTCTCAGGCATGTGTGCTTCAGCCAGGGAGAGAGCTGCCTTTCAAATGTGAATGAACTAAGCCATGTACTTGGGATTTGACTAAATTCTTCAGGTTTTATCATAATTAATGTCCAAAGAAAAATGTACATATACTAACAACAGTTACAAAGAACTATATAGGTTTGCATATTGCTCAGAATATCGTTTAAGTAGCTCTTTAAAGGAAGAGATGTTAAATGGAAGAGATGTGTTCCTTATTCTGGAGGACTTCTTCCCACTCATAAATAATAAAAAAAAAATGAACATGCATCTTACCCTTAGATTTTGGTAATTTCCACATCTGTATAATTATGTTTGCACATCCAGTTGCTGAATGCATCAGAAATAAGCAAATCAGTAATTCCAAAAGAAGTGTTGCTTTTGAAACAATATTGTTATAAAATTAAAACAGCTGAATTTTTTTTCTGATTATAGGAATGATACAAGTTAATAATCGTAAAAGTTCAAGGCAACTCAGACAAATAGAAAGTAAAATTCACTGGAAATTTGATCACTCAAAGGTAAGCATGGAAGTCATTTCTTTGGTAATCATTATTTAATACTTATGTCTATGCATAAATACATAGTCAAATATATACATTTACATAATTAGGATCATATTGTGTGTGATATTTTGATTTCAAACACCATTTTATTTATTAATTTTTATTTATTAATGCCCTATCTCTCTTCCCACTGTTTTATTCTTTAACCTCCCACAGCCCTCACACGACACAGTTAAAACATCATTCTCCATGAGACCTTTATTTATTGTTATAATATGCAATAATATAATACACACTAGATTTTTTGGCTCAAGCTGGATTCTAGAAATTCTTTCACGTAAAGTAGTAAAGCTCTAACTCACTATTTTTAATGATTATATGATAATCCATGGTTGGCTATAGAAGAATTTATTGAATATTTCCCCTGTTGATGATTAACATTTAGATTTTTTATGGTTCTTTTTTATCCTCTCAGTAAGTGCTGCAGACAACATTCTTATTTCTATGGAATTAATTTCCAAAAGTAGAGACTACTTTAATAAGAATGGCCACAATGTAATCCAAAGAGTTTTCAAAATACACAAAGGCACATTTTATTAGCAATGGATAAAAATGTCATGTTTGATACCCCTGAATATCCAGAAACAAGAGACTCATCACTCATTTTGTTATTGTTTTTTTTTTTGTTTTTTTGTTTTTTGACAATCAGATAAGGAGGGTGGTATCTCTCTTTTAATTCAGTTTGCACCTCCCGAGCTTGTAGAGAAGTTGAACAGCTCTTAGTGGCTATTTTTCTTGCCACTTTGATGACTATATCTTTTCCCCCTATTTTTCTATTACATTTGTTTGGTGTTTTTTTCAATTAATTTTCCAAGCACCTTGTTAAACTTACATTCATTTATTGTTTGTCATATGCATTTCCAATATTTTATTGCAATGTATTATTTGCATTTTTATTTCCAGGATGGTAGATTTTGCTACATCAAATTTAAAAGTTTGAAGTCTCAATTTATTACCTCCTTGTAGCAATGTTATTCTCTTAGGGAAATAAAAATTTTGCCAACAAATGATCCCTCCATATTAATAGAGATATGAAGGAGAACATAAGTTTAATATCGAAAAATCATTATCAGAGTAACATGCACGTATGGTAGCATGACAACAACGACAAAATCTGGAGAGAATTTCACAAAAAATATTCATACAGAGAAGTAGCAGAGACAAGAATGAAAACTTCTCTGACATTCTTTGTGATTGTCTTAGGTTTAGCAGTGAGAAACCTTTGAGTTAATTCCAGAGGGATCCCAGGGTCAGAAGGTCCATGAATTTGTGTTATAAAATCAAAAGATCAAAATTTTTTATTGGATCTATTATGTTCTTAAGGAAACATCCTAAATAGGGTAGAATGGGACAGCAGCAGCGTCACTTCTTATCATTTTACCTGAGTTTCAAAGATATTTTCTAAACGACTGATTGTTTGATACAAAAAAATTATTACAAAAGTAATTATTATATTAAAGCATTTGTCTCGTTTCTTGCCATACAACACAACAAGAGAAGATAGTTTAAAAAAATATCATAAGTTGAAACAAGCAAATATTGCTTGTGATATGATTATTCCAAATTAAAAAAACAAACAAACAAAAACTAGCTTTCAGTAGATAATGAGAGGTAAGGAAAGTTGGAGGTTTGAAAGTTGTTCTGTGATAAGCAAACGTGTGATTTTAACGTAGTCACTGTCACAAATTATCCTTTTCAATGTAGCCAAGGGATTTGCACATTTAAGGGATTATGAATTATTGAAAAGTGCTCAGGGCTAAACTGGCTAAGAGTGCATGTTAAGTGAATAATCAGGGAGTCTGTCACACAAAATAGCACACAGTCAAAAGTGAGTTATTTTCAAAAATGAAATTGAAGAGTCAGTTGAAATGCAGACCATTGCATGTCTTCTGCCAACACATTCTTTTCATGACCAAGAACATCATGTTGGGAAATGAATGAGTTGCTTCAGGACAATCTTAGAAACTCTTTCAACTTAGGATTGTGGGTCACACAGTGAACATTATGGGTTCCTTTTTCTGTGATTAAAATGAATCCTAAAATAGTTCACCATGTAAGGTTTAAAGCTATCAGAAAGAGTTTTAGTATTTTTGGTCCTGAAAGATCATGGCTACAAATTGTATTTCACGTTAGCTGTAGCCCATGCAATTTAGAATCTTCAGCACTGTGAATACATCTAGAGGTGAGTAAATTAACTAGTTAACAATTAGTTAATTTAATATTTAAACATTTTCTTTAATAGCAGTGAATTAATATTTTAAATACTTTCTATAATAGCAGTATCAATGTGATATGCATTCTCTTTAGAGTGGATTGCCAGGGAATAGTGAGGTGGGACTATAACAATAAGCTATAAAATTTTGAAACACAAAGAGAAATCAGAAATGAAGCAAGCTTCAGAGTAACTTCATCCTTGAATAGCTTAGCTTTGTCAGTAGTATTATCTATGAGGGAACCAAAAGGTGTGTGTGTGTGTGTGTGTGTGTGTGTGTGTGTGTGTGTGTGTGTTGAGGCTATGAGGCTAATATGGAGACATTTTGCTATCACTAGGCCAATCCATTTGGATATTGTCAAAGTAATATTGGGCCAGGAGGGAAAATGAATTAATGGAAGTATCATGATTGAAAGCCAAGAAAGTAAATCAACCAGTGGGTCAAATTAGAATAATTAAAGAGAAGATGATTTATAAAATGCGCAGAAGATGGGAAGAGTGATGCACATGGAAGTTTGAGACATAATTCTTCCAATGTTATCCAATATCTGGAATCACTTTTGTACAGGAAAGTCACAATTTCTTAAAGTGAATTCATGACCATAGGAAAGTTTGACCTATGGACCTATGTAATTGCTAAACCTTTTCCAGGATAGGTAGTTTGTAAGGCTATGGATGACAAGTCTGCTGCTCTGCTACAGTTGAATACTTCTGAGGTCTTTATTGTTGTTATTAAATTCTTACATGAAAATGGTGACCCCTGATTTCTTCAGTAAGTTTGATATGATGAATTGTTATGTAAACATTTTGAAGCTAGAAATATATGGTTTTGTGCCATCAATATTTGTTTTTAATTCTTAATTTATACAATAGAAAAAAATCTTTATAACAAAAATTGCCAATTGCTAATAACTCTTCACATTTTTGGAACTTTCTGTGCTTTTCTGCTCTCATAGAAAAAAAAAGAAAGGTAACAGAACTAAAGTTCAGGTAGAAGGAATTTCTTGTCTAAAGTCATATAACTCAAAAACTGCTCTTCCAGTGTTCATTCCCAGGCCTGTGTATCTCCAAAGCCTAGGCTATGGACTTTATTTGGTCCTGACATATCATATACTCGGAAGAGATGTAGATTAAAAACATGAACAGATTCACAAAGCATTCCTAAGAGAATAATCCAGAACAATTAGGGATATGAGAAACCATTTTCACACCTCTGAAATCGACTTTGTGGTAAACAAAATGACTCAATAAAAAAAAAAAATCAAAGAATGCCTTTTATCAGGGGCTGTGTCAGAGACTATCACAGGGTGGGATCCCCTGAATTGTCATTCTTTTATTCTGTCTTTGGACTTAAACACTGGTAGGCTAACCTGTGTTTAGATATATGATTCTAAGCATAAAATTAGGGAAATCAATTTGTTCCTGTTTGCCTGAGCCCTTTTCTGTTTTAGCACTAAGATCCCACTGAGATTCTCATGTTCCTGAACACCCTCAGAAATGAGGCTGATTGCCCACCCTACTTGAAATATAATGTAAGGAGGATAAGTGTGGGAATACATCAAATTTTAAATGGAAGATTCCTTAAAGATGATGTGTGCTTTCAAGTTCACACAGTTCAAATTGGTGGCAGTTTACAAATAAGATGCAATAACTTTGACTTAACTTATTCTACAATGAAATAAGCAAATAAAAGGATTGGATAACGAACATTACATTTCTGGAATACCCAAAATCAGCATCTTTCACCCTCTTGTCTGTATTGAGAAGCAAACTGCTTAGACCATAAACTTATGTTTGAAAGAGTCTTGTCCCTAAGTAATTGAAATTTCAATAGTCTCCCTCCACTGTGAAATTTTCTGTCCATAACTTCTTGAAACTAAAAATATTTCTAAAATATTATAACTTTCATGTTTTAGTGTGTGTATGAAGCTGTTGGATTGTTTTCTCCATGGCAGGAAAACAAAATAAAACCACAAGATTGTTTTTAGAATGCTGGGAGCCTATAGAGAAGGGGAAAGAAAGGAAACATGATAAAGACAGTTAGTAGAAATAGCTGATAAAATGTAAAGGGATATTTCAGAGGAAAATTATTTCTTCTTATTGAACATGAACACAATCATAAATCCTGATGCTTATGCAGAATTTAAAGATATAGTGATACAGCAAGAAACCTTTGGGGGCTAATTTAAAATCGTGAATAGAGGAGAAGAGCCCGTTGTCTGAAGGTATCTCTTTTATCCTATGCTTACATATTCTCTTTTTCATTTTGCAGATCAGAGGAACATTAAATGGTTTATTCTCTCCATCTAAATG
Source organism: Rhinolophus hipposideros (assembly GCF_964194185.1). Taxonomy (NCBI): domain Eukaryota; kingdom Metazoa; phylum Chordata; class Mammalia; order Chiroptera; family Rhinolophidae; genus Rhinolophus; species Rhinolophus hipposideros. The sequence continues at coordinate 17,575,796 of NC_138058.1, read as the reverse complement.
CCTAATTCCAAGCAAGCAGAAACCTATTTCATTATAGAGGGTAGAGCTGAGATGTGTGATGTAAATAACTACACTAACTTTATAGATAGTATCTCAGAGAAAGCAGTTGATTGTCAAATACCCTCATGGAGCATTCATGTATCTCTTTATTAGGTCAAAGATTTGTGTATTCTTTTATTATTTTCTTTTTTATTTCTCTCAAGCCATTCAGTTTCTAAGAACAATAATCTCTGTGTGACTTTCTTTAGCTCTCTATATTTTATTATAAATAGTTTAACATAGCTGGTACTTCTTTTTAAATATACATATCTACATGTAAATATTATTAACCAATTGTTGTTCTATACATTTTAAGCAAGATAAAACTCAGAATAACAAAAGGCAAAATAACTTTATTTCTTACATCAAGACAAATGGCACTATGTTAAATATTCTTTACTTGGTTTTGGGGCCTGCTTTCTTCATTTAACAGTATAGGATTTACATTTTGTCAGGTACACAAGACATATGTACATACATATATAGATGGGGAATTAATGGATTGGGTACATATAGTATGAATGACTGGTAGCATTAAAGTACCACCTGGGGATTGTAGTTGTGTGTGTGTGTGTGTGTGTGTGTGTGTGTGTGTGTTTTAAATTGGGGAAGGGGAACAAGACTTTATTGGGGAACAGTGTGTACTTCCAGAACTTTTTTCCAAGTCAAGTTGTTGTCTTTTCAGTCTTAGTTGTGGAGGGTGCAACTCAGCTCCAGGTCCAGTTGCTGTTGCTAGTTGCAGGGGGTGCAGCCCACCATCCTTTGCAGGAGTCCAACCGGCAACTTTGTGGTTGAAAGAACGCGCTCCAATCAACTGAGCAATCCAGGAGCTCAGCGGCAGCTCAGCTTAAGGTGCTGTGTTCAATCTTAGTTGCAGGGGGCGGAGCCCACCATCCCTTGCAAGACTCGAGTTGTTGAACTGGCAACCTTGTGGTTGAGAGCCCACTGGCCCATGTGGGAATCGAACCGGCAGCCTTCGGAGTTAGGAGCACGGAGCTCTAACCGCCTGAGCCACCTGGCTGGCCTTAGGGCTTCTAGTTTTTAATTTAAAGTGAGTCGCATCAAGGTGGTTGGTCCCCCCCCACACCCGACCCGTATGCACATGAAGCTGTCTTGGTACAATAATGAACTATAAAACCTCTTGGATAGTCAGGAATGAGGTTTCGGCAAGTAAGTTGGATTAATTGAGAGGAAAAACATTTCAAGGTGGAGGTAATGAAATGATTGATATAATTTATGATGAATTTTGAGCTAATTAAGGACGAAATTGAGGACAAGGATGTGAGGGACTATGAAAATTGTTCAGATGGAATCATACATTGTTGGTATCGAGATCCTAAAGGGGGAAGGTAAAAAAAATGGAGATTCTAGTTGCAGAATGGAATGTGTAAAATTAAGAGGAGGCATTGATTGTTAGTATTGATAATGACAAGTGTAAGTGCTGCGGAGGATATGATCACTGGAAGAGATGTGCTCAAGGCTTTGAGAAGCGTGGACATAGAAAGGATCATCTGTGTGTGAACTCAAATTCCCTAGAATTAGCAAATATGATAGTAGTATTAGTGAGCCAATGGATATAATTTTCAATAAATTAAGGGAAATAACCTGGTTGTTACTATTTGATGGCAATATTAATGGGTAATGAGTGATATCATATATTAAAATGAGGTCCAAAACTAGTATTTTAGGAGGAAATAAGAGTGATATGAAAACAGATGTAGAATACACCTAACCCACCTCCAGGTGATATGGTACTAAGGTAGTAGGGCAAGTAAAAATAATAATAATAATAAAACAAACAAAATAGTCTCCTTTGAGATGGTTGATAGCAAAGCAACAATTCTCTTTTGAGTCATAGCATGATATTTTATAAGCCTCAACATAGAAGATTGTATACCTTTTCTCCTTTCTGGAATTAATTTATTCATCCATTCATTCATTTACAAAATATGGAATGTCTGGTAAGTGACAGAATCTGGGTATGCAGCATTAAAAAAATAAATAAAAGTCATTGCTCCATGTGGAATTGCACACCAGTGTGAGAAACAGATAATAAGGAGATTAATAATGAAAAATAAGTCTGATAAGTGACAAAGGCTATTGAAAAACAATAGAGCAGATTTTTGAATTGGAGTTTTGGATTTCTCCGGGTAGATGCCTAGGAGTGGAATTACTGGATGATAGGGTAGTTCCATTTTCAGATTCCTGAGATACCTCCATACTGTTTTCCATAGTGGCTGCACTAATCTGCAATCCCACCAACAGTGCACTAGCGTTCCCTTTTCTCCACATCCACGCCAGCATTTGTTGTTTGTTGATTTATTGATGATAGCCATGCACTCCTATGTTTATTGCAGCACTTTACACAATAGCCAAGATATGGAAACAACCGAAATGCCCATCGGTAGATGACTGAATTAAGAAGCTGTGGTACATTTATACAATGGAGTATTACACAGCCATAAAGAAGAAAGAAATCTTATCATTTGCAGCAACATGGATGGATCTAGAGAACATTATGTTAAGTGAAATAAGTCAGAAAGAGAAAGACAAGTACCATATGATCTCACTTATATATGGAATCTAAAGAAAAGACTATGTGAATGAACTAATCAGAAACAGTTTTGGGGACACAAAGAAAAAACCGAGAGTTGTTAGATGGGTGTGTGTGGGGGGGTTGGGGATAAGGGGAAAGGTGAAGGGATTAGGAAGCAGCTGGTAACCACAAGATGGCCTCAGGGTTTTTTTGAAAATTAATTTGGGGAAGGTATTCAATAATGTTGTAAAGATTTTGTTGGGTATCCGATGGACATGCGTCCTATTTGGGAGACCACCTCAGGGATACTGTGGATACCTGATCATGGCATTGTACACCAGAAGCTAAACATTAATGAATGCCAACTATAATTTTATATATATAATGTGATGGTTCAGTGTGAGGTCGGAGGGATAGTGGATGGGGGGAGGGGGTTCACAGTGTGAGGGATATAAATGATGAACATCTAAGTATTACCTTGTCTTGTACACCTGAAACTAATAAATTAAAAAAAAAAAAAAAGAAAAACAATAGAGCAAAGCATGGGGAAAAAGAGTAATACGGTAAATTGCCATTCATACAATGTAATCCCAGAAAGCTTTTGAAGGTTTGGCATATGAGGAGAATTCAGAATGATGTAAGAGAGCAAACCTAGGTACAATCTGGCGTAATATTATTCCAGCACAAGTAACAAGTTTGAACAAGTACTAAGACCCTAGGTGGAAATAGACCAGAGTACTTAGAGCAAAGATGCTCAGTGGGTGATGATGGTTGAAGTTTAAGTCAAAATTGTAGTGAGATGCCAAATCATGTTGAGTCTTGTCAAAAAGAAATCACACCAGACAATTGTTTGAAACGAATGAAAGTCTTTATTCAAGACTATTGCAATAGTGGAGCAAGTCTATTGTAATAGTAGAGACATCAGCTCAATTTCACTGAAACATAAAGTGGGATAGTTTTTAAGGCTCAGGATGATCTAGAAGCAAAGTACTGGTGGATGTTTGAGGTAGACTGCTCAATGCTATTAGACCACCTGTCTTGACTAATTGGTGCTTATGGAAATCAGGTTCCTACCCACCCACTGAAACTGGGAGATAAAGGTTCTATCTTTCTTAATGATTAAATTTTAAAGGGATGGCTCCCAGGTCCTTGCAAAAAACATTCCTGGATTTTGAAACTGGCAAGAAGCTGGGAGACGATTTACATCTTAAAAGGGTAAAGAAATAATTTACAATAGCAAATTTTCTAAAGTAAATGCTCTAAGAAAAGGGTGGTATGGGGCCCATAGTCAATAAGAGGGCTGCCTAAAGTTTAGCTAAGCTAAAAGGAATGTTAATGCTTGGGTCAGTCTTACAGGCTATGTAAGGACTTTGATTATATTGGAAATGTGATGAGAAGGCAGTAGAAGCTTTGAATCAGGAAAGAGATGTGATCTACTTTGTAATTAAAAAATGTAACTGTGAATATTATAGTGAAAACTAACTCTAAGGGATATAGTGGAAATAGGGAAGCTGTCTGTTGGGCTGAATAAATCCAGATGAGAGAGTGGAGGAATCTTACCATAAAGTGGGAGTGAACACCGTTATGTAGAGATGACAGATTGGCTAATGGATTACGTATGTTTTGTATGTGAGTGAGAGGAGTTGATGATAACTCTTATGTTTTGACCTAAAGAACAGAGTGAATTTAGTGCCACTAATTAGAGAAAGATTCAGACAGAGAAGCAATCAAGTATGTTATTTGAATATATTGACTTTTTAAAAATATACATAACCAAAATGCCGAAATTCCTAGAAAATATAGTGAATGCTATTTTAATTACCACCCAGCTTTATCAAATCATTTTCTTCTATATTTTCTTTAAATTATTTCTCCATAATAAAATTTTGCAGATAAGTTTAAACGCTGTTTATAAATACATCGTATTTCCCTCCTTCCTATACCATACATACTGATTGTACTGAATTCTGTGATCATTATTCCCATACAGTTTTTAATATTTTTGTCAATTATTTATGTATGCATAAAGAAGATGTACTCTTGTTTGGCATGGTTAATTTTTATATTTACAGTTCTACTATATTCATCCTTATAAAATTTGAATTTTTTCTTATTTAATATTATGATGTAAGGTTTTTACATGTTGACACATATGGCTGTAGTTCATACAGTTTTGACTGCTACGTAGTCTGTTTTATAATATATATTTTGTATTCTTTCTTCTGGATTTCCAATTTGTTTCTGCCATTAACGATACTACAAGAAATAGACCTGCTGATATTTCCTTATAAATAAGCAATACAATTTTAGCATATAGTGAGAACACCTGGTAGTCCAATATTGCAAAATGCTCTTTAAATTGTCTGCACCAGTCTATGAAGCTCCCTTAGAGCCACATCTTTAATAATTTCATCATACATTTAAATATTTTTCTTCCTCCAATGCCTTTGAATGTATTGATTTTTCTTTTTCCTAAGGTTGGGGCTTAAATTTGGCATCCTCAGACATTTTTCCAGATCACCTTATCTAAAGAGAAACCATCTTAATTTAGTATTTTGCTTTTATCTGTCATTATAGTTATGGTATTTGTCATTTTTTTGTTGTTGATGTACGTACTTGTTTTAAGTATTGGCTTGCTCATAAGACTACAAGTTGCAAGAAGGAAAACGATATACTTGTTTTGTTCCAGTTTCCCTTATGTAGCTTCAGTTGCATATAAAAGATAATAAAATATTTGTTGAAGAAAGGGATCATTGAATGTAATATTGAATATAGATTTTCCAAGTTCTTTAAAAGGCTCTCAGTTTTGAATGAGATTGAATGTTTCTGCTACAGAAATAGAACTTTTTAAATTTCCCAACAGAAAATCACATTTTGTTTTTTAAATTCCACAAGGTTATTTTCTGTTTTAAGCTAACAGTAATCCCTAAATTCTCATTCTGAGTTGACGAAGCCCATACAAATACGTAAACAAGCTACTCCTTGCATAATGTACTTCTATGTCAATAATACAGCCAACAGTGGAGATGCTATTATCATTCCCAACACAATTGCCATTGAAGATTTTATTTCAGATACAGGGAAAAACCTGAAGCTGACAAACCCAGAAATGATAAAATCACATGCCAAACATTGTAGGATAATTTCAATGGATACACATAGCCTTTTATGTAGATTTTATGTATGGACAAGCTAAAGTTACGAGAATTTACATTAAGAGACTTAGCTAAGGCACTCACTAGCTAATGCATTAAATATTTAAATTAAAGTCTCTTATTCACCCCCACATGCTCCTACATCACTGATCTACCTGCATGCAAAAGAGAGAGTTCCCTTAGGTAGGTAGAAGATAATATCTACAGAATATGGTAGCAGATGGCTGATAATATTCCAAGTGAGCAGTTAGAGTGAATATAGCCCAGAAAGTCACAAATTTAGGCATCCTGAAATTGCAACTGAACAAAAGTTTATGCTTAGGCCCTGTATAGATACAAAGGCTTCCCCAGTGAGGTCTGATACTGGGAAGCAGTGCCTAAGACACAGCCTGGAGACGAAGATAGGACTTAATTTTTCTATGATAGAATAGAAAGGAAGAAAAAAAAATGTGAAAAACAATGTAAGACTTCACTTTTAAAACAGCTTGCAAAACAGGACAGAATAATCAGATAAGGAGCAAGGGAAGGATCAAGTTTTCCAACCCAAAACGGACCCACAATATGAGAACTGTCAGCCAAGGTCAGAGTAAGGAAAGGATCAATTATTTTAGGACAATGAGCTCTTTATTCTTCAGTATGGACTTCTTTAAAAATCAGTGTGTATATTGGTTTAAGAGCATAAACTGTGAAGGAGGACTTTGTGAGTTGGAATACCATTTTCCAGATGTGGAATCATGAGCAAAGTGTTTGATTATTCAACTTTAATATCACTGTATCACTTTAGTTTTCTTGTTTATGAAATGTGAATCATAAAAGTACTTAGACCTCAGAGGATTGTAAGGGAGATTAAATTAGTTTATAAAGTCCCTAGATGATAACCTGGCATATATATGCTGTATCAGAATTGCTAAATAAATTATATAAATAACCCCGTTTTGCTCACCAAGGGCAAAAATTGTTTCACAGCTTAGGTTTAGTCTGAAGTACAAAAACGCTCTCTCAATCTGAGTTTTGATAGAGGCTTAATGCTTGCGTTAATAACTTGGTATTTTTAGAATCCCCAGAGCAAGTTCATTGGTTTAAAGTTTCCAGGGGTGTCCAAACTGCGGCCTGCGTGCCAACTGCGGCCCACAATCCATTCTTAATTGGCCCGCAGCAAATTCCACAAATATATTTAGTTTACTTAAATAAACCAGAGTGAGGCAATAGGTACTTCACCTCCAGTGAGTGGCCCGGCTGTTTGTGTATTTTACCACATATGGCCCTTGGTAAAAACCATTGAAAAAAGTTTGGAAACCCCTGGTTTAAAAAATTTGCAAAAAAAAAAAAAAAAAAAAAAAGGCTGGTAGATATTTAATGTTACCCCAAAAAGAATTATTATGTGATTATGAGCTCCTCTTGGATATAAGAAAGCAGTGAAATGGCCTTGAAGGACATAAAATACTTAATGAAGAGACTACCTAGAAGAACTCAAGTGACTAAAAAAGTCAAGGAAAAACATTGCTTTGAGCATAGTTGAGTTGAGGTGGTAAAGGCATTCTGTGTACTTATTGTCATGCCGTTACCATCATATAAAACTCTAGACAGTTTATGAATATGAAATCTATGGGGATTGTGCATTAAACAAAAATAAGTGAATATCAATTGTGGTCATGCAAAAAGAGCTTGGATTATTTGAATCAGAAGGAAGTGATATAATGTTAATCATATTAAGAAAGGCAAAATTTTGAACTGAAACTACTAGTAAGTATTTGATGAGAACATGCTGTGTAAATGGGAAGTAAATTAACAGAGTGTAAAACTTTCAATAAAGGGGGGAAGAATAAGTGTCCATTTTAGCATGGGAATTTGTCTGATTACAAGCCTAACAAACCATATCACAGTAAGTTACATCCATGCTTGGATGAATGAAAGATAAGTGTGTCAAATAAAACTCCACACAAAAGTAACAGAGAGGGCCTGAAGTGTTCCCTTCACAGAGTCTGCATTTCTTGAATTTATATTCCCATTATTGTTGCAAATCTTCTTCTGACCTCATTTATCAGCTCCCAGGCTTACTATCTGATTCAATGCATATTTATACTGCTTGGCACAAACTAACTCTATGCCCAGAGTTTAAATTCCTAGTGAAAATATTTATTCAGCTCAGAGGCTATATAACATTTTCCTTCTCTACTTCAGGCATTGGCAGGGAGGTGTCATGTTCCTAAGGTTCACATTTTCTACCCCTTGATATTTCACAGGGTTTTGATAAGCTTGACCTGTGCTGCGCTATGGCCCAGGCTGGAAAGAAATATGTTAATAGGGCAGATTGATTCAGAAGAGAAATCAGATGGGATCCTAAAAGTAAATCCAGTAGAAATGGAGTTAGTGCTGAGAAATCATTCCCCTGCTTTGCACCGTTTTTTAAAAACCATTTGCATGTAGCCAATAGACTTAAAAGTAAAAGAGTAACAACTCTAAAAGGAAAAAAAAAAAAAAAAGATATTTCATGACCTTGGGAATTGGCACACAACAGGACACAAATTCAGTAGCCATAAATGAAAAGATGGATAAATTGGAGTTATTTCATTCTTGTGTTCATCAAAATGTAGTATTAAGAGTGAGAAAAGAAAAGCCATATAATAGGATGTATTTGTAACACATATATCTAATAAAGACTTGTATATATGAGTCCTACTTTTATTACTCAATAATAAAAAGATTAAATAAAGTATAGGTAAAAATATGAACAGGCACTTCATGTAAGAGGACATCCAAATGGCCAATTAATATTTGAAATGCCACTTAACCATATTAGTCACCAGAAGACTGTGAATAAAATCACAATGAACTATGGGTGCCCATCAGATAACAAAAGGACAAGGATTTGGAATAACTGAAACTCATAACTATTTGAGGGATTATAAATTGATACATGCACTTTGGAAAACTGTTGAACCGTATCATCTGTTATCTGTTCTAGTCTTAGGTGTAATGCTTACAGAAATGCTTTATATATGTCCTCCAAGAAACATGTAGAAGAGTGTGCAGAGTAATATTACTCATAACTGTCCAAGTACCCATCAAGAGAAAATGGAAACATGCATCATGGGATAGTCACAAGGAAATACTACACAGTAATCAAAATGAATACATTACTTCAATAAACAACAACATGATTATATTTCACAAATGTTGAGCAAAAGAAGACAGACAGAAGAGTTTATGTTTCACGACATCATTTATAGCAAGTTTCAAGCCAGGCAGCAGTAATGTCAATGGCTGAAGTCAGAGTAGTCCATTCCTTGGTGAGATAGAGAGACCATGGGCTTCAGGGCGTTGGTAGTGTTCTATTCCTTGATCTATTGTTTGATCTGGGAGGTGGTAACATGGTTGTTCACTTTATTAAAAAAAAATAGCTGAGATTTAAAGTTACAATTTGTGCACTTTTCTGTGTGTATACCGTATTTTAATAAAGAACAATTGATTTCAAAAAGTATAAATCATGAATCGCTAACTGTTCAAAAGAATGAAGGATGTTTAACAAGAATCAATTCTCAAATGTTTAAGCCAATTTCCCATTATAAATTCATCATTTGCCTTGGTCATTCAGATGCAATTGCATAGTTTGGGTCAATTTCACTTCTATTGGTTTTCTATCCATAGCCAGTTAATTAATTGATCAGTCACAGTAGTAATCTAGCCCACCAGTGAACCATGTGTTGTGAGTCAAGTCACTTCATGTCTTAAGATCTCATTCTTCTTGTTTGTAAAATAAGAGATTGGACAAGATAAATAGCTGTTTGATATAATAGAAATACAATGAATACAGTCAATATTTCTGCCTTCAGATTTTGGCCTGCATCTTTACCTAGTTGTATATCTTGTTAAGTAAACTTATATCTTACCTCTTCATCTGTAACAGGAGTTTAGTAATACTTGTCCAATAGATTTTGTGGGGGAGAACAAGGAAAGTACAATCACTACATTTGGCGTATCAAGTGCACATTAAATGTTAATTTTGAACATATATTACATCTTGCTTCATTCTGAATTCTCTTCCTGAAACTCAGCAGATTTTTTATTTATCATTTTCTAAATTTTCAGCAAAGTAGTACATGTATATTTTAAAAATGAAAATAAATTTTAAAGGTTTTTTATTAAAAATGATTTTAAACTTAAAGAAATGGTACAAGAATAATACAAAGAACACTGATAATTCTTTACCCAATTTCACCTCTTGTTAACATTTTGCCTCATTTGCTTTATAATTTCTCTCTCCCTCATTCTCCTTCTCATTCCCTACCTGGTGTGTGTGTGTGTGTGTGTGTGTGTGTGTGTGTGTGTGTGTGTGTGTGTTTGTGTTTGTTTGTGTGTTTTCTTAACCATCTGAGATCAAGTTACATATATCATGCCCATTTACCAACAAATACCTTTATGTATATTTCTTATAAATAAGGGTATTTTCTTACATAATCACAGTGCAGTTATCATTCAGTAAATTTAAGCTTGATGCGATATTTTTATCTAGTTTATGTCCTTACTAATTTTTTAAAACTAATGGGAGAGATTTTGTTATAGTGTTTCTTATTCTCCAGTACAGGGTCCAGTCAAAGGTGGAATATTGAATTTACTTGTCATGTCTCTTTACTCTTTTTCAATGTAGAATATTAACACAAGCCTTCTTTGTCCATTATGAAACTGACATTTTCGACGGATACAGTAGTACTTTAATATTACCATTATTATTATTACTACTATGAGAAAGTTTCTCATTTTAGTTTTATCCGTTGTTTCCTCATGCATTCCCAGCCAGTGTAGTGCATCAATGAGGCTATATCTTTCACTGGGTATTTTTTCCTTTTCTAAGAGAACATTGGAGATGTTGATCAACTGGACAAAATATTATTACATGCTTCCCTACTGTATAGTAAATATTTTTCCTTATAGCAAGTAATCTGTGAGGAGACACGGATATTTATTTCTTGATTTGCAAAACCAAAATGGCTAAGAAACTCCATTGCTTTGCCACATTAAATAACACAGATTCTTAAAATGATCCCATGATATCTGAGTCAATGTTGTCACAGGCAGTCTAAAGGTATGGATCTGAAGACAGATCTCAGGGCTTCCCACTTACTGGTAGAACTCTTGGACATTGAGATAAGAGTATACATATCTATGTAATTTAAGCTTGAAGCATGCATGGATACATATGATCAAGATATGTGAGATTGGCTTATACATTGCAAGAGCATTTTAATATGAGCACATAAACAACATTTTGTTATGGTACATCAGAGCACAGTGAAATTAATATTTCTGTAGTGATGTTACCTAAAATTGTTGTCCATATGTGAAGCTCTACGCATCTATTATCATTCCAATTCAACTTGAAACTTTGTCTCATTGTTTTCCCATTATCTCACACATGTTTAACAATGAATCATAAGATTAATTTAATTAGTTAAAGATAATATTATAAATGACACTATTGTCTAATTGAACACATCTTAGCCTTTTAGAGAGATAAATGACGTACATGTGTTAGGCCTCTGAATTCTACTGATTATAGCTCTTTATTCAAAAGACCAAAATATACGTGAATGTTACAATCTTTGTTTAAAATTTGTCAGTTTAGAGAGAGGTTTTTCCATTGGGGGAGGGGGACCTCGCATTGGACCTTGCCCAAATGTAAAGAACCATTTGGCTTGCTAATTCTGATTTTAGATATGTAGATTCAACAAATCCATGCAAATGCAGCTTTCAAAGATATCAATTGGTAGTTAAAGTAACCAAGTTGGGACATGTTAAGGGGGTGTATTAATGAAAGTATTTTATTGAACCATGTTTAAATAGTTTAAGTTCAAAATAACTGATGGTCCCTTCTAAAGTATATGAATGTAAGCTTATCCAAATGTCCACAAATGACTCCTTCAGCTTTTGCTAAACTCACATATCTGTTTGTTCATCAGTTATTTTCCTCTCTCCTTCCTTCCTTCTTTCCTTCCTTCCTTCCTTCCTTCCTTCCTTCCTTCCTTCCTTCCTTCCTTCCTTCCTTCCTTCCTTCTTTCCTTCCTCCCTTTTTCATACAGGTCATCAAGTGGATTGTGTAGAATGTTGGTATATGGAATTTATTCCACTAATTATTCTTTTTGTTGTTATTTAAAAAAACAAAAAACACACATTTATTTATTTTAAGTGTGTTTTTCCAGGACCCATCAGCTCCAAGTCAAGTAGTTGTTTCAATCTGGTTGTGGAGGGTGAAGCTCACAGTGGCCCATGTGGGGATCGAACTGGCAACCTTGGTGTTAAGAGCATCGCGCTCTAACCAACTGAGAAACCTGGCCACCCCTCCATTAATTACTCTTATGAGTCTAAAGAAACCATTATATATTTGGACCACAATTGTAACATTATACAATGACATAAAAATGTTATTGCAGCTGCTGGGAAACAAAAGTAGAGGACAAGATCATTATATACAAACTCAGGCTGTTTCTGTTTGTGTTCACTGAAAAATTCAAAATTTCAAATTATGAGGTGGCCTTTTGGGCAATCAAATGACATATACTCAAATACATCGTAGGGAGTTGTTCAGTCCATGATTTGACATTATTTCAGTTATATCACATGCCTGGAATGGCTCAGAACAGGCCAAAGACACAGACTTTTTGATGAAAAGAGAAGGTGGAAGACCTCTCTTAAGTGGATTTAAAGTAGAGTCACAAGATGTTGAATCTCTGAAGAACAACTGTCATTGTTCATATAAATCTCATTTTTCAAATGAGGTAACCAAAACTTAGGGGGGTAACATTAAAGTGTTGTTGTGGGAGTAGAGAATGAATAGCAGAGAAGCATTCTGTGTAACAAACTATCAGTAATTCTAAAGTGAAGCCATTTAGTAAAGATTCTCCCACCTACTTTGCATGGCGATTTCCACTAGAGTGCACCCACAAGATTGTATTTTGTCTCATGTGTAAACAAAATGAGACACAGATATTACTTTAATATGTGTAATGTGAACAGAAACCTGTTAAATAACAGGTATAACTTGCAAGGAAAAGAAAGTTCATGTACACATTCTATTTATTTTGCCTCAAACACTCCTGTCTTCTCTGTGAGATAACAACTGCACGTTCCTTTAGATTAATTTCTAGGGCCAACGTTTCTTCTTTCCAAAACAGCTTTCTTCTAGTCACCACTAAAACTTGTACCCATCTCTATTATAATTACTTCTTAGTTACATTCTATTTGTTTTTCTCCATTGTTAGACAGTAATCTCCTGTACTTGTGACCTACAGGTTTGTATCTCAAGCTCTAAGCTCAATTAAGCCATATAATAGGTGCTCTGCCAATATTCATTTAATAGATGGATGATTCAGTTTCCTAAATACTATGCCACTTTTTCTATTGGTATTTTAAATTATAGATAAGATGAAAATGATGCCAATTTTATTTAGACAAGCATTACGCGGTGGTATTTATGGAAGACTATCTTTTAGAGTCCCTTACAATACGCATCCTATGATTAAGTCTAAGTGACTTTCCCAAGACTTACCCATTGACTCCTTTGCCAACAATTATGCAAAGTACTCTCTGAATGGACTCTCCTCCACCTAGCAACTTCAGAATGCCTTCCTTTAACTATCCCCCTTTTTAACTATCCCCTGTCTTTAACTATTCCCTACCTTTAACTATATCCTTCCTTTAACTATCCCCCTTTTTAGATGTTCATTAGGAGAACAGTACAGAGTGACAAACAGATACATTTACTTCACAAATATGGGTGATTAATGTGTAGCCATTTGGGCAGCTATAGTTAAAAAAAGAAACAGTGAGAGGATACTATTTATTGGAGGACTTTCAGGCTTCTAATCAGTGGATTAGAGTAGCAGACTGACTCATCCAGACTATTTTCATATAGTTTTGCAGAAAGTATGCTGTGATGTTCTCCCCAGCTCCTCCTTCAGGATGGAAGAACATGTTCTTCTAGCTTGGTGCCTGGTTATCAGTCTTTAGGTATCAGACCTCTTCTGAATTGTCTCAGCTGAAGTGAGCTGCCCCTTCCAAGATCATACCACTTTTGGGGACAGCCCACATTCCAGTATCTGGTTGACATGAAGCTATGAGGTCCAAGTCTCTCTCCCCAACTCACGAAAAGTCTGCAGGGCCATCCCAATTTCAGAGACAGCCATAGAGCCTTCACTGAGACTGTATCAGAGCTCAACTTCTTATGTTTATTTCTGATTATTTTTTCTTCTCTTCATCAATGTCGATCCCAAGGATATTCCTTAATATCTCTCAGGTATGCTAATCTACTCTCACGGTCAGCTCTTGGGAAATCCAACCTGTGAGGGCACCCATGTACTAGATCAGTCAAACATCCTTAAAGCCCCCAGAATAAGAATGTCAAATCTCAGAGTGGTGAGAACTACATATCAAATTTTCTTTGATATCAACAGAACTGAAATATGCTTTTTCTTTTCCAAATAAACATTATCCTATCAGAGATATGACTCTATATATGTTAATACTCAAGTGGTCAATAATACAAACTCTATTATTTAAGTATCAGAGTCATAACTAAAGACTCACATGATACTTTCATAGTACATTCTGAAACTTAATAGCTAATTTTTGTATTCTGAAGTGAGGTCTACAAAAATATGTAATCCTGCCTTCTTTGCTTAATTTATTTATTTCATACTTTATTAATTAAAAAAAAAAAGGACATGGGCATGGGCATAGTGGGGAAATGCAAATCAAAGAGGAGATTTGGTTTTATTCAAAGGGAAATGTGCTGAAAACAGAGCATGTGCATTCTTTAACTAGATACTGGCATACAGCCTGAACCATTCAGCCAAGGGTTCTGAGAGATCTAGGAAATGAAATGAGAAAGTCTTAAGGCACCAAACCAAGGAATGTATTTAATGTGGCACACCTCAAAGAATTAAAAGTGGACTGAACAATAGGAAATGTAATTGGAGGGGAGGATGAAACTGAGAGGGATATAACTTTTTTTTATCCATTTCATATATGTTATTAGAAAAATCTTTATTTTAAAAAGGAACTGAGCAAATCAACAAATACATTTTTACCTCTTCAAATTTTTATTTAGGCCAGTTTCCTTGGGATTCTTGCTCCATCAGCTAATAAGCTATAGCAGAAATTCACAGAACTCTGAGGGTAACTCATACCAAGTCACCCGTTAGCGAAAGAGTTGTGGGTATCATGTCAGAAACCATAGAAATGAAGGTTTACTGATACAGACATAGGTTGTGATGGCGGGGCACTCACATATAAAGCCGACAGTACCTATTAAATGTGATCTTATTTATCCTTAGAACAAGAAATTAATATAAACGCATATTTTCCAGTCAATTGAGTGAAGACAAAGACTGGGCACACACCAAAAATTATGTCATAAAATGCCTGTTTTACAAGAATATCTGCTTCGAGAGATGCTCAACTCGGAGGTGCCATTTCCCATCTTCTGGGGAGGCCAAAATATGAAGCTGCACTGAAAAAGTGGGCAGAATCATTTAACATTACATCCGGAAGTAGAACTTGAAGAAATAAATTGGATAAAGATGAATGGGTTTGGTAGAAGGAAATGAATCAGTAAATACGGCAGTGAGGAAATTATAGGGTGAGTAAAATAATGAGCCATGATCCCCTGCTTGAATAGAATCTACATTCTAATGAATAACAGGTTTTTTTTTTTTTTACTTCTAAGCAATAAAGTTTAATTCTGAATGCCCTAATTAAAATGCCAATAAAAGCTCAAGAACTATCTTGAATTTCGTTATAGACATACATTTTTCCTTTCTCCGTGCAAAATAGGAATACTTTTCAATAACCCCTGGTATCAACTGATCTTTTTGCTTTCTCCATAGTTTTACTTTTTCTGGAATGTCATATAGTTTGAGTTATACAGGATGTAGCCTTTTCTAATTAGCTTCTTTCACTTAGTAATGTGTATATTTAAAAATCCTTTATGTTTTCATGGCTTGATGTCTCATTTATTTTTAGTGCTGAATAGTATTTCATTTTCTGGATATACCACAGTTTATTTATTCTTTCATCTCCTGAAGGACATTTTGGTTTCTTCAAGATCCATATGCGTGTTTTTTGAGGGTTTTTTTGTTTGTTTTGTTTTTTGGGAGTTATTTTTGTTTTGTTTTGTTTTGTTTTTTGGGCATATGTTTTTGACTCCTTTGAATAAATACTAAGGAGCAAATTTGGTAGATCATATGGTAAAAGTGTGTTTAGTTCTGTAAGAAACCTCCAAACTGCCTTGTAAAGTGGCTGCAACACTTGCATTCCTACAAACAATGAAAGTTCTGGTTGTTCCACATCCTTACCAGAATTTGATGTTGTCAGTATTATGGATTTGACCATCCCGATAGGTGTGCAGTAGTATCTAATTGTTTTAATACGCATTTCCCTCATGACATTTCATATGGGGTGTATTTGCCATATGTTCTCATATATCTTCTTTGGTGAGATGTCTGTTAATGTCTTTGGGTCATTTTTTAAACGAAGTTGTTTATTTTCTGATTGTTGAGATTTAATAGTTTGGTTTTTTTTTTGTTTGTTTTTTTTTGGTGTGTGTGTGTGTGTGTAATTTGTTTACAGTCCTTCATGTGTGTTTTGCAAATATTTTCTCCCAATGTGTGGCTTGTTTTCTCATTCTCTCAACATTGTCTTTCCCCGAACAAATGTTTAAATTTTAATGAAGTCCATTTTATCAATTATTTATTTCATGGATTGTGCCTTTGGTGTTGTATCTAAAATGTCATTGCTATACCCATGGTCATCTATTGTTTTTCTATGTTAATGTCTAGGTATTTTATTGCATTTTACA
Source organism: Rhinolophus hipposideros (assembly GCF_964194185.1). Taxonomy (NCBI): domain Eukaryota; kingdom Metazoa; phylum Chordata; class Mammalia; order Chiroptera; family Rhinolophidae; genus Rhinolophus; species Rhinolophus hipposideros. The sequence goes on along the minus strand of NC_138058.1, from coordinate 17,559,214 downwards.
TTTAGGTCTGTTATCTATTTTGAGTTTTATTTTCTTTTTCTGAAGGGTATAAGGTCTGTATCTATGTGGGTTTTTTTTTTTTTTTCTTTCTTTTCTTTTCTTTTTTTTTAATGTCAATACCTAGTTAAATTGGTATGGTTTTAAGCTACCAATTTTGTGGTAATTTGTTTTAATAGCAAAAGAAAACTTTAAAAATCTGCAGTAGAACTTTTGATTCCATTGAGTTTGAATCTACATTTTGAGCCTCTTCATGTGAGGTCATTGTACCTCCCTGGGATTTCTATGCCCCATTAAACATTGCTAAGGACATCTACAGATTATCCTGGTTTGTCAATCTCCCTCCTCCTTCACAACTCTCCTCAAACCCCACATATCTCTATTAACACTCATTTTCCTGGGTCATTGCTTAATTCAGATATAAATAGTTTTGAATTCTATAAACTTAAGAGCAAGACTAACTACCAACTAAATACCAAGTTTCAGAGCTTCTACCCTGTTCAGATGGCAAACAATTATCTGGTATCCAAATGGCTTACACTTCCTTAGACACACATGCACACACATCCCATGTACAGAAACACTGTAGAGAACCTTTAATGAAAAGTTTTTTTTTGATTTTTCCATATTTCACAAATGATCTGTTTTCAGAATTGTAAACTGATGACTATAGACATGATTACCAAATAGCTTCATCTCCCAAACTCATCCAAACGACAATTCTGCCTGTGCACCCCTCCCCCCACCCAGTGGCTTCAGGATTCATGATTCTAAATGTGAGGCATGTACCCTAAAACTTGTCACTGTTTAAACTAAACTGTAAAATATTTATTGGCACATTATCATGGTCTCCTTATAGTAAACAGGACATTCCAAATTATATTGAAACATTGGAAAGAAACATTGGAAATAGTTTAAAGCACGTTTTAATAGGAATGATATTTGGACACTTCTCCAGCCCAAGGTTTTCAAAACAAACATCTATGTACCATTCATATTAGAATAATGTGGAGAAATATTTATGTATGTAAATTCCCAGAATCCAGATCTTAATACACTGTTATGTGAAAACATCTGTGTTAAATTGTGGTGGACAACTTTGAAGCTCAAAAATGTTTGGAAAACTCAGTCTTCTGGATCTTAACTTATACACTATGGTGTAATGTCCATGAAACTTTAAGTACCCATTATTTCCATTTGGTGTAACCACGAATAGATAAAGGTAAGTTCAAATTTTAAAATCTGCACTTGAAGGAAAGGTTTTAATTCACTTCAGTTTGTTGATTCATATTTTATAAGTACATTTTAAATGAATTTCTCTATTTAAATAATCACAGAAACTATTTTCTGTCAGAACTTGTAGAGTTTCTGATTATCCTAGATAAGTATAATTAATAAGAAAGTAGGAATTATACATTCATAAAGATCAATGGTATAGATTTCACATTGATTTTGAAGGTCAGTGAATGATGTCTGTATTTGAAATCCATTCACTGTCTCTACTGCCATTGATATCGATTTTCTCCTTTCTTTAGACCAGCATGTGAAACATTGAGGTACATTTCTTTCTCTTGAAGACGTACAAGCTCCTACCATTTTGGGGATCCTGACTTTTTGCATTGATTTCCATACCATCCCAAAAGATTTTGCACACATTTGTCCCTATTTCTTATGTTTATTTCTTAGCCATAGAATGTATTGAGTTGTGGAAGCAAAAGGGGAAATTATTAGACAGAATTTCCATCTTCGCTCTCTTACACGTTCTTTCCAGTCAAGCCCTCAAGCTTTCTCTTCCAACCTAAGACAAGTGAATTATTACATTCAAAGACATTGATATCTATGTCCAAAATTTCTTCCTATAGCAAGATATCACAATTAAAACTATCTGGTCACCATATGACGTGTTGGTATGTGTATTATATATTTCCCCAAAAATATCCATCCAACACAGGGATCTTTTTGTTTGTTTTTCAAGGAGATCATTTAATGCAATTTCCTAAGTATATAAGTGAAAAAAAAAGAAATTATTTTCCAAAAGTCACAACGTTTATTAAGAATAGAGCAATAATTAAACCATACACCTCCCAACTGTGGTCAGTGCTGTTTTCCTTCCACTTGTTCCCAAAGAGCATTTGCATTTCTTTCCCTGCATCATGCCTTAACTCTTTTCTTTTACATTTAAGGAATAAATTCAGCTTTTTCTCAAAAACCTTTTGGATTCGATTTTGAGCGGAGGTCTGAGCTTATAAATGAGAAACCAGAATTTTAAATCTTGCCTGCATATCCCTCAGTTGTACATTTTTGAGAAAGTTCAGAGAGAATGGACTCTTAAGAAAACCACTGTTCAGCTCTTTAGGCAATGCGGTCTTCTTCCTCCTCTTCCCTGGCTTTCTCTTTTCTGCTCATATCTGTTACTCATCTGTAATTCTGGCCCAAAGTCACCTCAAGATGTTTTAATATAATAAAATGCATATTCAAATACATCTTTAAGGGTTTAGAGGAAATAATACGTTCCAGCAATATTGGTGTCTTATGTGAAGCTGAATATTTGTTCCTGGGAAAATGTATTCTGTGATGATAAGACAGCTTTGAGAATTTCAGGCTGCCAGGTGATTCCTTCCTGGCCCTTAGCAAACATCTATTTAATGAAATATATATATATTTTAAATCTTAACTAGGCAAACTTGTGAGACAGGTCATTGAAAAATAATATATGAAGAATATTTTAAAGTCTTCCATTTTGTTAATTTATATCAAGTAGAAAAATATGCATACCATTTCTTTTCCAAGTGACAAATTTTCTCTTCACCGCCCCAGACTATTGATAAATATTTTAATAAACATTTCTATATGTTTTCTTTAGTCTCTCTCTCTCTCTCTCTCTCTCTCTCTCTCTCTCTATATATATATATATATATATATATATATATATATATATATATATACATACATACATATATCTCTAATCATTCAAAGACTGCCTGATAGAGGTTCCCAGAGATTTGGAGAGAATCGCTGACCTTGGACCATGATTAAAGAAATTGTATCATTTCATGAGCTGAATGCTTTTCACTAAGATTAGGAATATGTTGAGGAGCTTAGTTTCTGTCAGTCATTTTTCAAAGCTCAGAAGACTCTCCTAACTTGACTACAAGAACAAGAGCGACATAGAAAATGTTCTTTGTTTTTCATCCTCATGTCTGTATGTGCTATATCCAATTAAATATGTCAGTATTAGAGAGAGAGAAAAAGCCTTTGCAAAATCACTACAGATGTAAGCCTTGCCATCTTTTGTTAACTGCAATAAGGTTCAATTCCTATTAGTTTCACATAAACGCCACAAGCATTCTGTAACACGGTCTTGTCAGAGACTTTCACCTTGCTTGATTTTTAGGTTATGGTCTCAAACTCCATTGTGCATCAAAATTACTTGAGTGCTTGTTGAAACTTAGCCACTTAGTGAGTGCAGAAATCTGGATTTTTTAACCATTGTTCACAACAGGTTCTGTTGTAGGTAGTCTGTCTTGAAAAAGCATTCTAAGGAGTAGAATTCCAAGACCCATAGTGTGCTACACAGTCAAATGTAAACTTATAAAGTGGCCCACGTGAGTTTGGATAATAATATCTAAACTTACATAGCACTCATTATAGCTAGGCACCCTTCTAAGTGCATTGTATGTTAAATCATGTAATCTTCACAAAAACTTCACGGGGTAGGCACTGTTATTACCATTCCTATGATACAGAAAAAGTTAACTAAAATATTAGCAATTTAAGTCATATAGTTGAAGTCATGTGGTTAGTACCAGTTATAATGTGATGCCAGGCAAGTTGGCTTTAGAGACAATGCTCTAACATTGTGCTGTCACATGCCAATCACTGATCCTTGTTGATGCACCTTGACTATAATTAAGCCAAATGTCCTGCTTTATATAAATTTGATGGTTTCTTATCTACTAGCGTCTCTGCAGAAATATTCTCTAAATACTTACCACTTTTAACTCTATGTATCACTGTGGTTAATACCTTTACATAGACAGGAAGGACTGAGAGGACACCACCGCAGCTGAATTGTGACACCTGTGTTTAAACCTGCCTATGGAAGTGGATCAGGGCATTTTCCCAGGATATGAGGGACGATACTGTGGTGGAAGCTTTGTTTGAGATGCATTTCTATGAGTGACCCTAAAACTAAAAGTTGGTCATATTTTCTGGCCAAACTGCTAGTTTGAAGGGATAGATAGAAGAAAAGCGGTAAAACCTGGGTAAGAGTGAGATGATGCCAGACAGAGTGAGATGACTGCAAGCCAAAGATGGAAGATAAACTCACAATTATTAAAAATACACATGTTTTATCAAGACATTAAGCATATATGTAGTATAATCTCCAAAGTAGAAGATAAACACATGGGATTAAAATATGAGTAAAACAGGTTAAGCAAAGTAAATACATGACAGTTGATGAAATAAACTAAGTGATTTTTTTTGTGCCCTTAAAAAAGTAAAGTTAGAGAGCAAAAGGTGTTGTTTATGCCAACATCAGTCAAAAGGTGTGACAGAAAACCAAAGTAGCGACTTTCCCAGTAATACTGCCTGTGCATTTATGATAGCAAAAGCCATTTATCATCAATGCCAGTGCTGTTCAAGACACTGGATTACATTTATTTAAAAATTTACTATCATATTGCTCATAGTAAATCTATGGTTCTTAAATAGAGAATATCCCCAAAGGAGAGATAGAAACATGTGAGCAGTGAATTATTTTGTACCAAGGTTGTTTATCAAATCTTAATAGAATTGAGAGAAAAATCACATTACAAAGAGCATATTAACTCATCACTTAAGGAATTAACTAAGTAAATAATGACATTAAATGATCATAACTAATTGGTGACTGTGCAATAAATTGAATATATTTAAACTCTTACAAACCTTCAAAACCTTTAGATTTTATTCAAGCTAGGACACTGATTCTTAAATCGGGTGACCCTTCCAGGAGGCAGAGTGAGACACTGATGCAGAGGTTTCAGTCTTGGTAGGTTAGAGAACAGATTTCAGACGCTCACAAAGGAGATCGACTGTAGATAATGGAAAGACATTACAGCCTGATACCTGGAGATTATGGCAGCAGATAATACTGGGCATCTAGGCAAGCATTTGCCATAAGGAAGGAAGCTGAGGATAGAGTACACATTTTGAGAGTGTAGGAGGAGGATCTATAATTAGTATAAGTCAGATAGAATGAAAGTAAGGATAAGGTAGACAATCAACATCAGACGTCAGGGATGTTTTCCACTGGGGTATTCTGGAAGGGTTTTCACAGAAACTGTAGGCACCTGATAACATTTAACAAATTTCTCCTGTCCTGTTACTAAACTTCACTTGTCACAGAGTCCTTGATAAAGTGAAGTGTGGAGATAAAAGTTTTACTCCATGAGCCGTTTTGTTTCTCCTTACAAATGGATGAACTTTGATCGTCAAAATGACAAATTTGTTCAGTCGACCAAGAAAACAATGTTAGCAAACACCATACATACATGATGCATTTTTTATTTCTTTATTTTTTTATTTTTAGGCAGCTCTTTCTGTGTCTCATGGTCATAGCTGTTCCCTTATTCTTAACCAGAAAATTAGAAAAACAAAAGATGAGGAAAAATATTTATCTCATAGGATGTTCTGTCTTTTTGTCATTAGTTTTTGTTTTCCTTGTCAGTGTTTTTGAGATGTCACCTCCTCAATATCACACTAGAATAGTCACAGGCTTTCTATCAGACAAAACAAAAACAAAACTGACGTAAAACAAAAGAGAAGGTAAGTGAGAAGTTCTGTTATAAACAGTTGATCCAATTACACGGCCATTTAACTCAATCAGATTTTTCTCTTAGTTTAATTAAGTAGAAATAAGGGTTTAAACTTGACCAACTTAATGAAGATGAGGAGAAATAGCAGTTTGAGAATCACCTCAATTAGTCTGACCATTTCTACAAATTCTTTTACAGGGAAATGTGATAGGATTGGCTTGCTGATAATCAGTCTAGCTGCAAATTTGATAGCCGTTTCCAACTTTGTTTTCTCTTACACCTCCTTGACAAATGTGGCTACTTTCATGCGCTAATCTTTCCTACGGCAATTGAGATTCTGTGATACATATGGACATGAATAGGTCATCCTTAGAAGAAGAAATATAAATGAATAACAAATGGAATGAAGTGTTTATAAGAATCATTTATTATGGAACAAATTAATAAATAATGACATTTCTCCTCTAGTCAACTGGCAATGTGTATGTGTATGTATCTGTCTCATGTATGTAGGTTAATTTTTACTTAATATTCAGTAGCAAATGAATTGACGGAGATCTAAATGTTAATATGTATGAAATACTTAATTCATACTACAGCCATATTATGAAATTAGGCAGACTTTAAAAGGAATAATTTCAAGATATATAGACAAAAAAGGTGTAGAAGATATAATAATTTTGAAAAGCAATTTGTGAAGCATTGCATATTATCTAATTATGTTAGAAAATATGAAAATATACATGTTTAAGGGCACAGTAATATTCAAAAAGATTCATATAGCTGAGATAGCAGTGACTATGTGTAGCAATAAATGAGAGATTTAGAATAGTATTCTTTAGGCTAGGATGTTTGTGTGTGTGTGTGTGTGTGTGTGTGTGTGTGTGTAAGAGAGAATTATATTTTTTCTACAAGTATCAAACTATATATATATTCTACATATATATAAAAATCATACATATATGTGTGTATATAATACATACATGTACATATATGTGTGTATATGTATATGCACATATGTATATGCACACATATATACACATATGTATACATGTATATATGTACACATGTGTATATGCACATATATACATGTATATGTATATGTACATAAACATATATACACACATATATATGTATGATATACAATCCTCTAGTTTGGTGTCAGTATTTTATCTGATTTGCACTAAGACTTTGACTAAAATTAGGGGGAAAGTGTATTTTTTGTTTCTGAAACTAGGAATACAGTACAGACTCATGAGAGATATAGGTGGTATTCTCAATGAATGCCACCTACTATATTCTACAAATTGGACCATATGCTGTCAAATCTGTAGTTATTTCCTAGTTACAATGTGGGTGCTTTACATCAAGGAGCCTTGGAGCCTGGTGGTTTTCCAGATGCTTTTTTCCTTATGTTTGCAGTCTCTTGTGGGGTCTTAATTTCTGTCAATACTCGTAATTCCTTCAAATAATCTCCCCTTTGTGGCTTTAACTGATTGGAATAGCAATCAAACAATTGCAGCAAAATGATTGCTAATTAATATTCTATCATTCAGTCTTTCACTGTAGCACCCACCCATACATATTTTTTTCATGATAGGTGTTGTAATCTAAAGGTGCCCCTTGCAGAGCTTGCCTGAGGTAGAATTATAGAAATAACTACCACTAATTGAATATTGAATATATTTCAACCATTCTCTATTTGTTATCACAAATTTTTAACAATTCTGTAATTTCGATATTTTAAATATATTTTTATTAAAGTATAGTTGACATACAATGTTATATTAGTTTCAGGTGTCCAACATAGAGATTTGACATTACATATTTTATGATGTATTTCATCTCCCTAAATCTAGTAACCATCTGTGACTGTTCAAAGTTATCATGCTCTTATTCATTGTATTCCGCTTTACCTTTTTCACCCATCCTTCCACCCTCTCCCCTCTGGTAACCATCAGTTTGTTTTTTGTTTCTATGAGTCTGTTTTTGTTTGTTCATTTGTTTTGATATATTTAAATTCAACATATAAGTGACATCATGTGCTATTTGTCTTTCTCAGTCTGATATATTTCAGTCAGCATAATATCATATAGGTCCATCCTTGTGTTCGCAAATGGTAAGATTTCATTCTTCTTTTTAGGACAGTAATATTTTGTATATATGTACCACAATTTCTGTATCCAATTTTCTATTTATTGGCATTTTGGTTGTTTCCATATCTTGGCTATTGTAAATAGTGCTGCAGTGAACATAGGGTTGCAGTTATCTAGGGGGATTTTTAAGATAAATTAAAATGTCCTCCCTTCCTTTGTTCTAAATACTTCCTGTTTACATTAGTCTTCCCTTACTATCTCAGAACATAGTGATTTCTTAAACTACCATCTCTAACTACCCTAGTTATACGCATCACACACTTGACAATTAAACACAAACTGGCCTTTTTATGACTTTCTTGAACTGTTTTATTGAACCATTCTAGTATTCATATTCTGTTACATAATTTTAAATGTTGTGTTTTTTAATTTTTTATTTTATACTTTAATGTATTACTTATTCCATAAAATACTACCTTGTATTTTAAGTGTTACATAAATTTCAAAGTTCCTTTTGAACTTTGTTTTTTCACCTTCATAACAATCTGTGAGATAGTGTTGGGTATATATTATTCTCCCTCTGTGTGTAAAATATATTAAGTGACTAACTCAGGCTCATCCAAAAGAGTTTGGAATAAAATCCATACATCTTGCATTATCATAACCTTTAATATTGGGCTGTTAAATTTTAGCTGTGTGTTATTGTTGGTATTTTATGGAGTGAAATCTACATTTTCACCCTTGTTTTTTCCTTTAACAAATACATATTTATTATACAAGGGTTACTAGCTCCCTTCTCCTTCTAAAAGTGCATATACTATTAAAAGTTCATGGATATGACAAATAATTATAATACCAATATTATCATTTAACTATCCTTTAAATGGTTTTCAACATGGATAGAACTATCCATGAACTATCTTTTGCTAAATAAATAACTTTCCTTTGTAATTCTGCATATTTTACTGTATACATTTGAAAATATTATTCTAAGAAGAGGTCCTTAGGCTTTGTTATACTGCCAAACAATCTATCACACCAAAAATGGGGGCAGAAGCTATGGCTCCCACTGCTTTTCATCACTAGTAACACTGGACCCAGGGTTCTGCAAATTTTCAATTAAGTATGTTTTAAATCTATGCATTAATGGATTTATCCATGTTATGTTTTAAAGTAAATAGCTTATTTTACTAAAAAAATGTTTTAGTTAAAAATAAATCCTTGAGATCTGATAGGGCCAATTTATATTTTAATAATTAATTTACATTTTTCTATTTTCAAGTGCCCTTTAAGCAAATTGAGCTCACATTCAGAAGGAAGTCATGTTCACAGTGAAGAGAAAAGAGGTTTGCTCAGAAGGCTAATGTCCTGGCCTTACAGTCTGCCTCTTTGAGCCAAAGAGTTACCTCTTAAGTTAACCTTACTAATAACTAAACAGGAATCCATTCATTAACTGCAACAACAAATACTTATTAATAATTTCCTATTATATGCTATGAGCTATGCTAAGAGGACATAATAATATTTTGCCTTTCATGAGGTTTTTGTGAGTATCAAATGATAATGTATATGAAAGTACCTTATAAAATTTAATGGGCTACAAATATAAGAAACATCTCTAATGTCCTGCAAGATTTTAAATTGCTTTTTAAAATAGAGAAAACAACATTATATTCAGAAGCGCTTTAGTATTCGGGAATATTATTGAATTATAATTCTTAGAAATCTGTTTATATTATAACTTTTTAAAAAAATGTGTTATCCATTTTATCGAAATACCAGATCCTGTACCATATTCTATGTATAGCTAAAAATCTTTATTAAAAGTTTTCCATATCGTGTGTGTGTGTGTATGTGTGTGTGTGTTTATGTTTCAGGTGAAGGTGTTCAAGCTATCATATTAGCATTTTGAGTTAACAGAACTTATATTTGGAAGCTTGTTGTTTCTTTCTCTATATGAGTTTATAAGGTTTTATGGCGCTATTATTATTAATGTAGTCTCTTGTAGCCTCCAATTCAAAATGTAGCCAAAATTAACATGTCTGTGGTCTTGCAGCTATTTCTATAGAGGTCATTCATGACACAGACATATGCTGTCTATATTTTTTTCCCATTCTATCTAATATAAAGACACAGTAGCCTTATGTATGGGTCAAGTACATATAGGAATTTAAGAGATCTGTATTATAGCACAAAATCTTTTCAGGAAAAAATAACGTAATATTTGATTAAACACTACATGAATATGTATTGAGCACTAATCTTTTATTTGTAAATTGTTTGTGTTGTAATAACAACTTAGAAAGCTTATACAGCCTTTTTAGTGTAAAAGTTGAAAAAACACATTGTGGTTAAACAGTCACGTGTTAATGGAGTGATGAATGTGAACTCTCTCCATTGTTTATGGAGAAGGCTGGAATTGAATTGATCCTTAAAGATCTTATGGTTGGGATCAGTAGTATGATGGATTTTATGTATGGTGTGTTTTTTTGTTTTTGTTTATTTTTTATTTTTTTGTTTTTGTTTTTGTTTTTTCTTTTTCTTTTTTCCCTTCCACATATTAGCTGCATCTTATTAGGAAATGAGTATAATCCTATGGTCCACTGGCCGTTAGATTTGCTCTGAGTGCTGAAATATAAGTAAAGTTTGTTACCGTCAAAGAAAGCTTTTAGAGCTGGTGCATGGGTAATAATGATTTATTTTCCTTTGGTCTTGAGAGAGGCAAGGCAGTAGAAGGAGGCTACTTTGCCAGTCTAGACTTTAGATAGGGAAACTGTGGAGCAGAGCCACAGCTGACCCATGTTGGTATTGAAATATAGACAAGAAATAAACATTTGCTATTGTAAGATGCTGAAAGATTGATGTCATGTGTAACTGCATTGTAATTAGAATCTTCTGAGTGATACTAGCAAGTAAACATCTTGGGGGCTTTAAATTGCATTTCAGTCATTTTTTTTTTTTAGTACGGTCCCATAGGTGGTGCTCACATAATGTTGGATAAATTAAAAACTGCAACGATTTTAAGCGAAACATGTACTAAATACTAAATTGAAAATTAAGAAGATAATACTGATCCTTAAGTTACTCTGTCTCTTGGCAACCAGATATATCTCCAGTAATAATGGGATAAGTAGAGTAACAGAAGTATGTGCAAAGTATCTAAGTTACTAAAAGGAGTGTGCTGAATTCGGTCTGGTAATAGTGGGAGAGTTTTTTACTCCTCTCCCCACTGCATTTACCAGTACCCCTCCCACTTTATTCCTTCCCCACTGCATTTTTACTCCTCTCCCCACTGCATGTACCAGTACCCTTCCCACTTTATTCCTTCCTCTCCAAGGAAAGAGTCTTTTACAGTTTAATTGGTGTGTTGGTTTTCATTGATTCTGTGACAGATTATTATAAACTTTGTGGTTACAAACAACACAAATGTATTATATTACAGTTCTATATGTTAGAAGTCCAACACAGGTCTCAGTGGCTAAAATAAAAATGTCAGTAGGACTGTGTTCATTTGTACAGGTTCTAGAAAAGTATTTGATTTTTTTCCCCCAGTGTCTAAAGGCTACCAAAATTCCTTGTCGGGTGACCCCTTTCCTCCATCTTTAGAAGCCCTAGCACCAGGACTAGTCATTCTCACTTTGGATCACTTTAACTTTTTTTTGCCTCCCTCTTCCACTTTCAAGGGACCACTTGCCTGCATTGGTCCATGAGCTAATACAGGATAATCTCTCTATTTTAAGGTCAATCATTAGTAACCTTAATTCTACTTGCAACTTTTTCCTCCTTGCCATGTACGGTAACATATTTATAGAATCTCAGGATTAGGATCTGGGTATTTTGGGGAAAGGGGCTATTTTTCTGGGTACCCTGATTACTAACAGTCCAAGAAAGTTCCAAGACCCCAACGCAGTTTGGGAGTTGGAGGAACAGAGAAGGCTGTGTTGGCTGGACCCTGTGAACAGGGTACTGAGGAGACGCTGAGTTTTCGTGAGAAAGGGAGATAATCTGATTTGATTTTAACAGACTCCCTGGGCTGCATTGTAGAGTTGGATTGAGGGCAGCAGGATTGGAGGAGGTGGTATGACTTGGGGCTGAGCAAGCATCCAGCACCAGAAATGGGGAAGAATGGGGTGTAACAGCTGCTTAATTTACCGTGTTTCCCTGAAAATAAGACATAGTCAGACCATCAGCTCTAATACATCTTTTGGAGCAAAAATTAAAATTAATATAAGACCCAGTCTTATATAAGACCTGGTATATTGTATTATATTATATGGGGTATTATGCTATATTATATTACATTATATAAGACCGGGTCTTATACTAAAATAGGACCGGGTTTTATATTAATTTTTACTCCAAAAGATGAATTAGAGCAGGTGATCTGGCTAGGTCTTATTTTCAGGGAAACACGGTGAGAGAGAGAGAGCTGCTATCAGCAAGGGACAGTGGGTATGAGAACTGAGCAAGAGAGAGGAGCCAGGCAGGTTCCTGGACTCACTGAAAGAAGGAGCACACGAGGAGGAGTGGATTTTTTTTATTTTTTATTTTTGGAGGGATGAGGTGGGGTGGAGGAGTGAACTTCCCCAATAAGCTAAATTTCTATGCCTTAAAATTGAACTACACCCTTTCTGATTCCTGACTTATCTCTTATTTTTCTCAGTAGGCATACAGGCGCAAGCAAGTCCCATGATTTTCCATGGGAGAGACTAAAACCTAAGTAAGTTACATTCTTGAATTACATGTTTATCAGAAAGCACTGCTTCAGATATGAGAAGTAAGCTCACTTAGTTATAAGTGATAAGTTGTGTCCCATTCTTTTAGTCTTCTAAAGTCCATTCATTGAGAACTCTGGGCTAATGATAGGTACCCTGGCAGTGGGTTTATATTAGGAAGAACAGGAGCTTCATATGGGCTGTTCTTTTACCTGGGATGAATTCACATGTTCTATCCACTCTAAGAGGATACTTAGAAAGTTAGTTGATTTGAGTGCTGGGGCCACGTGAACTCATTTCTGAAGTTTCATAACCATAAATAGAACTGAGGTGAAGCCCTGTTAGTCAGAAGATGGAGTCTCTTTATTAGGACCAAACTAGTTGTAAGCACTGCATTTGTTCTGTATATCTGATTGTAGTTTCACTAATTGTGCAATACTGATACATTATATAGATTGTTAAATGCTGGCTCTCCCAAACTTCACCCAAATAACTTGCAGATAAGACAAATGTGAGTTTACTTATTACTACTGTGAAGGAGAATGCCACTTTGATAGTGTCTTAGGGAGCGCAAAGTTAAGATATTTACTGAGATTTTAATATCTGTTTAAGGTACCTTGTTTTCCCAAAAATAAGACCTAGCCAGATCATTAGCTCTAATGCATCTTTTGGAGCAAAAATTCATATAAGACCTGGTCTCATTTTAATATAATATAAAGCCAGGTATAATATAATATAATATAATACGCATTATAATATTGGGTCTTATATTAATTTTTGCTCCAAAAGATGAGTTAGAACTGATGGTCCAGCTATGTCTTGTTTTTGGGGAAACAAGGTAGTTCTTTCAGTGCAGAGCCTTGTAAGAAATAGGAAAAGATCAGGACAGAATCCTTCAGTATTTGTAAATAGAGTAAAGTGAGCATTTTGAGAAATAGGTTCAAAGCCTCTTTGTCATAAACTATACTTTGATGCTTTGTTTTGAAGATTTGATGACAATTTTAGGCATTTCCTAGAATGAACAACAACAAAAAATCATCTCTATCTTCTTGGGCAAGAGTTTCTTGGGATAGTAAAGTAATACTGATGTAGAGAGTGGAATAGGACATTTATGTTAAAGAAATAGTAAGCTGTATGGATAATCTCGGTTCTCGTGATAAGCAAAGAAATACGGCAGAACAACAAATCTCAGCATTTTAAAGTCAGCCAATTAATCAATTAATCAGCAATATATCAACATTACTCAGGATACAAGAAGATTTACACTGACAACCACATCTTTAGTGTTTCATTAAATACCTAATTCCTTGCATTATATCCCTGACATAAGGAAACAGGGCAGCTCTTGGATGTTAAATGGGATGGATACATTTGAGTGAAATAAATCTATAACCCATCCGACTCAAATATTCTCTAGCTTTGTCCAAGGAAAACTTGTCACAAGTTTCTCGAAGATATGGCTCGAGAAATCAAGTGATGCAATTTTGGGGGGGATTTTAATGATGAGATATTAACTTTGTTTTCCAACTCACCTGAATAGTTTTGACCTGAATTATGAGAAAGTTAATTCCCCATAATATGAGGTCTGACAATTATGTTCTCCAACTCATCCTAGAAAAAGTCATACATAGCTCATTGCTGAATATCACTACAGTCACCTTCGAAGTGCTCCCCTTGGGAAGATATGCACCATGGTCAGTGCCTAGTCCACCCTTCAAAGCAATTTTAGAACTCTTTCTGGAATGGCCATCAGAGTTTTCGTCGTTATTATGCTTGATGTCCTGAATTTCATCAAAATGTCTTCCTTTCAACATTTCCTTTATTTTCAGGTAAAGAAAGAAGTCATTGGGGGCCAGATCAGGTGAGTAGGGAGGGTGTTCCAATACAGTTATTTGTTTACTGGCTAAAAACTCCCTTACAGACAGTGCCTTGTGAGCTGATGCACTGTCATCATGCAAGAGCCATGAATTTTTGGCGAAAGTTCAGGTCATTTTCGTCTAACACTTTTGTGCAGCCTTTTCAGCACTTCCAAATACTTAACTTGGTGTACTGTTATTCAGTTGTTACAAATTCATAATGAATAGTCACTCTGATATCAAAAAAGTTTAGCTACATTGTTTTGACTTTTGATTTGGACTGACAGAACTATTTTGGTCATGAAGAATTGGCTGATTTCCACTGTACACTTTGACCCTCTGTTGCCGGGTCGTATTGGTACACCCATGTTTCATCACCAGTGATAACATGGCCCAAAGCCTCGTTTCGCCACTGTAAAAGGTCTTGGCAAACTTCGACTCTCCTTTGCTTTTGTTCATCGCTGAACTCCTCTGGGACCATTTTTGCATACACCTTTCTCATGCCAAGATTTTCAATTTAGATTTTCCTCTCTATTTCTCTATCAATGTTTACTTGGTGTGCTATGCTTCTCACAGTCAGCCAATGATTTGACATGGAATTCAATGAATTTTTGCAATGTTTTCCTCAGTTCTGCTCGTTACTAGCTGCCCTGACCCCTCTTCTTCAATGACGCATTCTCTCCCCTCATAAAAACATTTAATCCTTTTGTACTCTGCCGTTTTCTTCATGGCATTATCTCCATAAACTTAGACTAACATGTCCCTGATTTCACTTCCACTCTTGCCAAGTTTAACAAGAAGTTTAATGTTTGTTCATTGCTCTAAATCAAACTCAGACATTCTTCCGAGGGCACACAAATACACACAACAACAATAATGAATGCCACTCTGCTATAGACCCTGCCAATCGTCGATGCGAACACCACTATGAGACACTGATATACCAAGGTAATGAAACCTTATTGAGGCTGTTTGTACAGTGCTGGCAATGTAAGTGCATGATGGCAAGTTCGCGAACTTAATTATCAGACCTGGTATAAGTAAGCTCAGCAAACACTGTAAAAATCTGTAGAAATTATTCCTGATTTAGCCCTTGGTGTACCCAAATTAGGAGCTGCATCAAAGTATATATCATGGAAATGTTAATGCACTATAGAAAGATATTCATAAAGCACTTTGGTTTCCTTGGAAGGTGAAAAAGTTCTTTAAGGGGTGTAGGATTCCAGACTTTGATGAATGTTGAATTGGACACTCTGGGGTTGTGTACCCAAATGCATCTTTCTTCTAAGAATTAATATTTCTCCTTCTCCCATGCTACCCACATGACTGAAGTGAGAAAAGATACAGTGTAATCTAAAGTTCTCTCCATACAACATATAATCTAGAGCTAGGATCATGTCACAAATTTTGCCTTTTAAGACTTTTTTCTGAGAATGTTGGATTTGGAGTAAAGAAAATCTGGCTAAACTTTATCTATATTTTGAAACTTAAATATTTAAATAATCATGCTTTAAAATCCTGGAAAAGCAAAAGGTGTATCTTAAAGTTAGAGGGAAGTTAAAGAAGCAAAAATACATTGTCCTAGTAAAAGCTTACAGCAATGTCATATGCCTACAGCATTGGTTCTCCATCTTGTTAACCCAGCTTTCTGGACCCACCTTCAGATTCTCTTACTCATTAGATCTGTTTCAGCACTGAACATATGAATTTCTAACAAGTTCTCAGGTGATATTGATGCAGTTGGTCCAGAGACCACAGTGATCTAAAACCCTGATCTATAGTAAACAGAAAAAGAGCAGATGTCACATGGGATTTTTTTTTCCTTAATAAGAGTAGGACAGAAATCTATTTGGTAGCAATAATCCACGTTAGTGTGATTTCTTTCCTAGATTTATGTGTTTGAATAGTTCAGGTTATTCAATAGTCAGGAAGAGTGATGCAAAGATGAGAAAAAGATCTCAAGGTGGAAGTCTGGTGTGAATCTCAAGAGAGGGCAGGGGCGGGGGTTAAATGAGGTAGATATGCAGTACTTTTTCAATATGAGAAGTGGGAGTTCCATATATTCAGCTGCCACTAATTAAGCTCCTTAAATAACCACCAAATTTACATTTGGCTTGCCACTCCTGGTTTAAAAGGAAATGTCAATATGTTGAATGCAGCAAAATTGACATGGTTGCTAAGGTTCCTTAATAGCAGGGTTTTTGACAGTTATGGAATAGCTCAACTGGCAGTTTTTAATAGCAAAGTTCTGTCTCTGAGAATTTTTGGCCAGACTAAACATAACACATCTATAACATGTCATATTTTTGAATAAACAGTTGTAATTTAGTAGCTATTTAAATGAAATTACAATCCCTATGTCTTTACCAAGCTAGAAAGGAAAAAGCATCAATGTTAAGGACATTGATGAGATAATATGACAATTTACATAAAAATAATTGACCTGTATGGTTAAGATTTAGAATCAAATCCTGGCAATGCCTATTTCCACTAAGTAAAATTAATTTAAATAATGGGATTTGAGTAATTCTATTTGAATTGGTTGAAATAATCACACAGTGTTGAAAACAAAAAAATTGCATACCCACACAAATAAATTAGAGTTCTGAGGGGTCTGCAGTTTTCTGGATAGAAGACACTAAATTTCTTTAAAAGACTCTCAAAAAAAAAAAATCAGTCATTCTATGGTCCCGTGCCAAATGTAATGGACTTTAAAACTAGACTAAATTCTCCGTTTTACATTATATAAATTTTTACTAGTATATTTTGAGCCTTTTTCTGTGGGCTTTTAATGAACATAATATGTATAATTTAGAGACAAGACAATAAATGCATTAACATAGACACCAGATAATTCTATTTTCTATCTTATGTTTAAAACAGATAAACTGGGATTACTGATAAGCCAATTTGAATAGACACCTTTTTTTTTTAATAGTGGTCACTGGCAAAGTTTGACAGTCTGTATTTTATACATGAAATTCTCTAATTTTTTACTTATTCTCCACTTTAGATTTAACAATTCATTATGGCAAGGGGAATGAACAATTTTCCCCCACTTGGGGGAAACAAAATTTTATGAAACAAAATTAGGAGACAGATTCAAATAATAAACAACATAAAAGTAACACAAATGAGCTGTAAGGATATAAAAAATGTGTAACCTCAGCATCCCTAATAATCTGAAGAATTCAAATTATGATAAAAGACAATTTTCCACTTATCAAACAATCATTTTTGAGGTATAACTTACAGAGAAATATTATACAGATTTCAGTGTACAGGTCCATGAGGACTGAGAAGTCTGAGCACACACTCACTATGTTACCAATCAAGATATGTACTTAATTACTTGCAGAATTCTACATTTCCACTGGGTATTTTTCTTTCTGTATGAAGGGATGCCTTTAACATTCCTAGAGTGCAGAAGTGATTCATTCTTTCAGGTGTTGTATTTCAGAGAGACAATTTATCTCACCTTTTCTTTGGAAATATATTTGTACTAGGAATACAATTCTAAGTTGACAGTTTTATATTTCTACTGCTTTAAAGATGTTGCTCCATAGTTTTCTGGCTTACATTTTTTTATAACCAGAAGTCTTCTTTCATTATTATTTTTGTTCCCCTGTATGTAATGTGCCTTTTCTGGTGGCTTTGAAGATTATCTGTTTTGCCTGGGTTTTGAGTAATTTGATTATGATGTTCCTTCATGCAGTTGTCTTTATGTTTCTTGTACGTGGAGTTTGGTTTGCTGAATTTCTTGGATCGTTGAGTTGACATTTTTTATCAAATTGGAAAAATATGCGGCATTGTTTCTCAAAGACCTCTCTCCCTGCCACTTTTCTCCTTTGAGTTTTCCAATTGCATGTATATTAAGCCACTTGAAGTTCTCCCATAGTTCACTGATGCTGTCTTTTATCCACTGAAACTCTTTTTTTATAGAGTTTCTATTTTGCTATAACTACAAGCTCACTAATCTTTATTCTGCAGTGTCTATTCTGCTATTAATTCCTTGCTGTGTATTTTTTATCTCAGGCCTTTTTATTTTTCATTTCTAGATGTTCAAATGGGATGCTTTTATTTTCATTTTTATCCTTAACATGCTTTCTTCTACCTTATGAAATATGTGCAATATAGTTAAAATAACTAGTTAATGTACTTGCCTACTAATTCTAATAGCTGTGCTATTTCTGGATCTGCATCTTTTTTGTTGACTTTTCTGTTTATTTCATATATCTTGCTTTTTGTATGCCTGGTCATTTTTTTAAATTGGATATTGTGAAATTTATCTTGTTTTGTGCTAGAGATGTGTGTATTCCTATCAATATTGCTGAGCTTTGTTTTGGGACACAGTTAAGTCACGGGAAACAGTTTGATGTTTTCAAGTCTCACTTTTTAGCTTATTTTCACTGGGAGCAGAGCAGCCATTAGGTTAGAGCTAAGTTTTCTGCAATAATGAAGCAAAACTTTTCTGAGAATTCTACCCAGTATTCATTCTGTTAAAAGTTTTTTTTTTTGTTTTTTTTTTTCCGTTTTGATAAGTAGAAATACAAAACATTTGTAACTCTGTTTAGCTCTAAGAATTATTCTATTTGTTCCCTTTTGATGAGTTTTTTTTCAGCCTTGGGTAGTTTTATCACATGCATGCATTGATCAGTACTCAACTGAAGATATGAGGGGAACCCTGTGCAGTCTTTCAGAACTCTCTGTGCAGCTCTCTTCTCTCCATGTAGCTTTCTCCTCTCCTATACTCTGAAAATTCTAGCTGGCTTCCCACATTGTCAATTCTATCTCCTCAAAACAAAGCTGGGTTTGAGTTACCTCTCCATACATTATGGCTTAGAAACTCCTCTTAGGTAATAAGTTGTGTCAATTATAGGGCTATCTTATTTGCTTCTTTTCTCTCCAGGTTACCTTTTCTGTGTTATCTGTTGTCCAGTGTCTGAAAACTGCTGTTTCATTATTTTTTCTGGTACAGTGGTTATTTAAGGCAGGAGCACACATTCAATTGTTTTACGCCATCTATCAGAAGCTGATGTTCCAATAGATCTATAATGAAAGGAAAAAATATTAAACAAATATTAAACTTAGAAACCCATATATTTTCAATATCAACTCTGGAAAATTTAGGTGGAAACTATATTATTAAACTCCTTTGCATAAGTTATCTCTATAGTTGAGAACAAATTGCATAATTTTATCTGTACTTTTATCTCAGTTTCCACAAAGAAACCTAGTTGCCAATAAACTCTGGATGATCAATTTTTATATAAAATGTACTAATGTTGCAACAATAATGACAGCCTTAAAAATATGCAAATAGGGGCCGGCCCGGTGGCTCAGCTCCATGTTCCTAACTCCGAAGGCTGCCGGTTCGATTCCCACATGGGCCAGTGGACTCTCAAAAAAAAAAAAAAATACGCAAATATATACCACCATCATTTTATATCTTAATTTGCCTTTTGAAATGTGGTGAAAGTAATGGTGAACACAATGCTATAATGTGAAATGAGAGGGGATGTTTTCACTGGACCTAAAAAACTGATATTATTTAGGAACATATTCCAAAAAGAGTTATAAATGCAGAAATTTTATTTTTAAAGAGAATGTATCTATGAAATTTTTTTATTTCTTCATGCAAATACTTTATTTCATAAAATGACTACTTTAATCCATATCAAGAAAATGATTTTGTCAAAGTCTTGAAAGAAGCTAGGTGGAAGACAATTCTGATCCTGTGGTTCTAAATAAAAATTGCATACTGTGTGTGGGTGTCTGAGTGTGTGTGTGTGTGTGTGTGTGTGTGTGTGTGTGTGTGTGTGTATGTGTGTGAGAGACAGTTGGGTTCTATGCATATTTTGAAGTTTAAAAAAGTGTATAAATCCTTTCTGAGAGTCTAAGAGAAAGGGATTTATTTGAAGTCAAATTAGGAAAAAAAAAGTACATTAAATTACCCCATCTATATTTTTACTATCACCATGTTTAATTTGTAAATCCAATTAAGTATTTTGAGACTATTCTTACTTAATTTTTTTGAAAATGCATATATTTTAAACATACCGTAAAAATCACTAACCTAGTTTTGACTTCAAAAGTAAGATGATTTCTGAAGTCATACCAAGCTGGGTTAAAAATAGGGTCTGAATAATTTTGTTTTTTGACTGAAAATGTACTGCTATTTCATTTTTTTTTTTCTCCTTGCTAAGCCATTCCCTTCACCGCAGCCCTCCTTGCCACCACACACACACACACACACACACACACACACACACACACACACACAACTATTTCTCAGATGCCCTGGAGCATCTTGTGTACTCTTGTACATTGTCCTCTCTGCTTTTAGATGGCATCTATTATTTTCTCCTTTTCTCACCCTCCCTGTAGTAATTATACTACTGAGGCCTCTGGAGCCTGTGAAAACTTTGTACAGCTACTGAAAAAGCCAGTAAACATTCTGGAAAAAGTCATTTGCCATCCTGTACTGATGCTTGCCTAAAGGAATATTTTCTCT
This sequence comes from Rhinolophus hipposideros, assembly GCF_964194185.1. NCBI lineage: Eukaryota > Metazoa > Chordata > Mammalia > Chiroptera > Rhinolophidae > Rhinolophus > Rhinolophus hipposideros. The sequence continues at coordinate 17,538,235 of NC_138058.1, read as the reverse complement.
CACCATTCCGAGTTGTTTTGTCTCTGTTTGAACTTGCAAATATCCTCTGCACTCCCAACATTCTGTTACAATAACCCAAAATAGGGAAAATATGCCAAATCATACTCTCTTCCAAAATGATTTAACATTTATTTAAATTGGCAATCCTTTGCTGCAAATATCTTGCCAAAGTTTTAACTTTTATTCAATGCCCCAGCTATTATCAAACAGCTAGGTTTAAGCATTGAAACTGATTTCACAAAGGAGGACAATTCTTTAAATCTCAGAGGATTATTACTTTTTAAAAATATCCCTAGTTGTATGTTTTGGAAAATTCATGCTGTAATACTTTTATCTATTAATCATATGTATTTTTTGTTCAGTCTCACAATAATACAAAGACAGATACAAGCGAGAGGATATAGAATTAATGACATTTGCTTGGAAATTTATAGAAAATTAAAACAATAATAATTCCTTCAAATCAATTAGTTTGCCTTTGTATTGCTACTGCTTTAGACAATTCAGTTAATCATGATGCATGATTAGGCTGATATTCCCAAGCAAGTTGATTTTCTATGTTTTAGAACTGCTAAATTCCTTAGTTCTCCTTCCAGTTCTGGTATTTGGCTGAGTTAATACATTAAGATTCTTAGGACATATTTAATTTGGGTTGACATTGAAAATTAAAAGAAAATACACTACTACTAAGACTAATTATACCACAAAATCAGCAGTCTCATCAATGATTTAACTTCTAGGTGCATGTTACAGAAACAGTCTAAACTAGATAATGAAATGGAATGAAGAAAAGAAGAAAGGAAAGGAAAGAGGGAGGGAGAGGAGGAAAGGAAGGAAAAAAGGAAGAAATTCAAGAGCGGGCAATTTCTTCTAACTTCTCGCTTTTCTTTTCACATCTACTTCAGTCTGCTCCTTTAGTAAAACAGTTTTCTAAGTCTTCTCTCTCCATACAAGATAAGTATCCTCAAACTCCTAAAATCTAAATATCTTTTCGATTCAACAACAGAGAGGAGATAATTATCTTTGAATACCAATTTATGATTCTTGTAGCAAATCTGGATATTGTGTCCATCCCTGCTCCAAACAACTGGACAGAGAAATCTAGTTTGTGAACAGAGAGAAAGCAACCCTAAGGAAGAGGAAAAGAATTTTCAGAAAAAAGAGTTGTGATAAACTAGACAGAACTGCCAAAATGTGTCTAGGATGCAGGAATTTCAATGAGAGTCAGACTGGTCAACCTGCAAATCTCATACAAAATAGACATGCAGAATACTAATTAAGAAGGAAAACATCAAAACCAAAATGTATCACACTAGATCCTGTTTATTGTATCTAGTCTCACTATACTCCAGAATGAAACCTCTGTTCAACTCTGTTTCTTTACTGTTTTATTCTTCCTTGCTTTAATCTTTCTAATTTCCCTATATTCCTTTACAATCTTCTACACAAATTCTGCTTGTCATTTTGTATTAATCTAAAGCGATCCATTTTCCATTAAGCCTTCCACAGATTACAATCTGTATTGTACTTGGTTGACTACATCTTTATATTGTTTGCTATTTTTTCCTCTTGTAATAATCTTATTTCTATAATTTTCTTGAGAGATTTTATTTTATACATTATTTTTATTCCCTAAAATATTCAAATATAGTGGACACTTCTTATAGTATTGTTTGTCTCTAGTTCATACAATTTTTTTCAGTGCATATTTATTAAGCTTCCTTATATATAAGAATACATGACACATGAAAAGTAGGTACTAGAATATATTAGAAATATTTCTTTTTCTAGTATTTCTCCACCTACTTCAGATATCTAAGTGCATAAGGAAATAACAAAGTAAAATTTACTTTTCCCAAGTGAATTTGAATAAAATTTATGCTTAAGCAATTCAACTAAGGTCATAATTTTCAAAGAGGAAAGGATGAATTTCAAATTCTACCTTCAAATTATTCTCTTCATCCCGAAAGTCAGGCACCACACTGAATTAGGCATAACTATTTTTTTGTCTTTGTACCAAGTTCAAATATAAAATCATTCCTAATTTTAGTTAATAATTTATGCATACACATAATTCAAGAATTTAAAAGATTAATTCAATTCTAGGCCAAAAAGTGATATTGGAAATTTAATATCAAACCTCATCAGCTTAAACTTTTAAATTGGGGGCGAAAATATCTTGAAAACATTACCAAAGATTGGTCTACATAAAGAAATGCAGTCATCTTTTTTATATTGTAAAGCAGGAACAAAGGAGCAAACGATGGTTATGTGATACCCACAGAATTCTTCCCTTACGCCTGATTTTCTGGACATGTCAAGGGCTCAGTGATACACCGTTGTGGATTCTATTAGGATACACCGTTGTGGATACTGACATTTATAATGTGTGTGAAATTGTTATAAATTTGTAGAATTACTGCATAGGTAAGAGGTTTATAGAGGGTCCCTCCCATGTGTCCTACTTGACAGCTGCTATGTACTGAATTATGACCGCTCCCAAAAAATAATTTGTGTGCTCAAGCCCTTAACCTCCAATGTGATTATATATGGAGATGGGGCTTTTAGGAGGTAACAAAGGTTAAATGAGGTCATAAAGGTGGGGTCCTAATCCAATTGGATTGGACCTTATAAGAAGAGGAAGAGAGAAATCTCTCTCTCTCTCTCTCTCTCTCCCCCCCCCACTCCTTTCCTCTTCTCCCTCCTTCCCTCCCTCTCTCTCCTCCATGTAAGGACTGATTGAGAAGGTAGCCCTTTGTAAGCCAGGAAGAGGGCTCGCATCAGAACACTACCTTGCAGGCACCCTAACTCGAACTTTGACCTTCCTGTTTCATACAATAATTAGTGGAACTTAAATGAGATAATGGTTGTGAAAGTGCTTTAAATAAAGACTAAAACCACTTACAAACTTATGCTTCTCAATATAATATTTGGAAAAATGAGATAAGTGTGTCATGAGTGGAATAGGCTGATATATTAATACACACTTCAGATGTTTAGATTAATTGTTCAGAAAGTACAGCACTTTCTGTACAGGCATCAACACGATTTTTGTTTTTTTTTTCTCTAAAGAGCCAGGTAGTAAATATTTTGCTCCTATACAATGAGCTTAACCCTGCCATTGTATTGAGGAAAAGAACCATAGATAGTGTGTAAATGAAAGTATATGATTGTGTGTTGACAAAGACAGTCTCATCTGTACAGTCTTTTAACCACTGCTCATCCAAATAAGAATGGACTTTGGGCCGAGAACAAGAGGTAGAGTCCACACAGCCTGTGTGTGATATCACTTTCTGTGGGAAAATCTTTCCCTGTTTCAGCATCAGTGTATTCTCCTTTATTCTGCTTGTGCCTCAGTGGCCCCAGGTTCACCCCAGCTTTTAGTATTTCAGACTCCTCAGGGGAGAGGGGAGCATTCTTCTATGAGAGGGCTGAACATGGGCCAATTGCCCTCCATCTGCATTGGCTGGGGGTGGGGAGACCTGTAGTCGTAAGCGAATGACACACTATTAAAGGTGGTCTGACAATCTCATCTCTCTGTGAGTAACAACACTGTTCCATCAAGTGCTTAACTGCATTGTGGTTTCCTCGGCAACTCCCATACCAAGATGTAGTGAGCAAAAGTATTTGGAGTTCTGTTCTTTTGTAATGACCTGTGCTATCCACCACAGAGGTGGAGTCTAGCCCTGGCATTGGTAACTGGTACACTGTGTTCTGCTCAACACTGTTGTTTAATCAAACTTTACAACATTATGTTCATCCCTGATTTACAGAATGAACTCTGGAGGTTAACTGGGTTTCAGTCCTTCCTTTGCCATTTAATGAAAGGATGACGTTGGAAAAGTTACTGAGTAAATCTGTGTCTGCATAGCTTCCTCTAACACTATTGGGATTTAGGAAATACTACCCACTTAGGACTTTTGTGAGCTTTAAAAATGAGTTCACACAGGCAAAATGCTTGTGTTTTGGCACATACTAATTCCTGTAAAAGTATATGTTACTGCTAATAGATAATGCCAAGTTAAAGAAAAGTTAGAACTTCGGAAGACTTTATATTTTATTTTACATTCTCATTTCTTAAAAATCATATTTTTCCACAACTTAGTCCTTAGAAATCTGGGATTAACTATATACTCGTATGTCTGTTCTAATGCCCAGTTTGATTATTTAAAATCAATTAGTTAGCCAAAATTGGTTATCAAGTTAATTTTAGGTTGTTGCCAATTTTAAATGAGTCAAAGTATGTGAAATTCTCTGGTTGCTAAGGAACAGAAAATAGACACAGTTTATTTCCTTATGTTATAGAAAGAGGATAATGTGTAGTTGGGAAATGCATACACATACAAAAACAGCCATACACACATCAACACACACACACACACACACACACAATCTTGAATCAAAGAATCTATGTTTGATCTTGGGTCTAGCACTTATTACCCATCTTAAGTTTAAAAACTACCTCTTCATTTAATGATGTATATGGTAAAAATTACTTAGTATATAGCGTTGCTGTGATAGGAACATCAGAATGTGTGAAAGCATTTCCTGAACTCTTTTCTTTTCTTTTATTTTCAAATGTTAGTTACTATGACTAGAAGTTACTAACCACTGAGAAGTCTGTTTCATATAAATGTAAACTCAATATGTTCAAATAATGATACACTGTATGTTTACTGCAGAGGTAAGCAAGTCCTTGCATTCATAGGAGTGTTTTATTAGGAACACAGGCTAACATATTGAAATGTGTAGTGAATTTATAAAAGTAAAAATACATCTTGTCACTTTGACTAGAAGGTGTTGCAACTTATCAAGAAAGTGGGAGAAAAGAGCAGAATAGAATCAATCATTGGGAAGGCTGGTCAAGGAAAGGCTTTAGGTTGACACCTGACCAGGGTGTTGTAGAATGATTGAAATTCCAACACTAGTGATTTCCAACCCTTGAAATCAATTAGCATCTGCTCAGGAACATACCAAAGACAGGGACCCACCTCAGATTCTCAATCGGTATGTTGTTTTTTTGTTTTGTTCTTGTTTTAGTCCCCCCTTGGAACATTTTTTTTTAAAATTAGTTTCAGGTGTACAAAACAATGTAATAGGTAGACATTTACACCCCTCATAAAGTGATAACCCCTCTCCTCAAATCTACTTCCCCTCTGACATCGTATATAGCTGTTCTATTCTGATTCTATTCCCTATGCTGTACTTCACATCCTGTGACTAGATATATATTACATTATAGTTGATATTCAGTATTATTCAGCTTTAGCTTCAAGTGTACAGCACCAAGACATGGAAACAACTTAATCGGTATGTTTTGAAAGGTCTGCAGTTATTGCAAGCTCCTGGCTGAGAGAGAGATCACCACTGTGAACAAGCTTCTAGTTGCCACGCAACAGCATGAGAGCTTGTTAAAAATGCAGAATCTCAGGCTCAAATCAAGACTCACTGAATTGGAATCTCCCATTACAATTGTAGAAGTAATAGAACAAAAAAAAAAGAAAGAAAAGAAAAACACAACTGAGAATAACTGTTAATAATTACCACCAGGCAGAAACTTTACAGCTGCCTTTTAAACCCCCATCAACATTGGGCATCCCAATAGGACTTTATCTGTTTCTTGTACTTCATTCTAATATGGAAAGTCATCTCCTGATTAAAATTACATAGATTCAGAACTGCATAGTCAAATATTGAATATATTTATTGGATTTTTAAGAATATACCCAAAGTCCCAGATATGAGCCAGAAAAGTTAGATTTCAAACACCACTTCCATAAGAATTCTCCGGTTTAAACTGAAAGGATCGCTTACTTTCTTCACTTATATCCGAGGCCTTAATATAATGATTCTTTTACTTTCTCAAAGGGTTAAGGAACTCATAACATCTAAATAGATATCAGAATAAAGATACATTTTGTAAAGCATGTCAAGTTTGGAATTATATATTTTAAAAAGGGCCAGGGTATGGACGTTCCCATAAGTTGTATTTTCTTTAAGAGGAAGTGCTATTTGTTGTCAAAATGAGATAGTAATTCATTGTTTTAAGTTTCTGAGACAGGGCTTGGAGAATGACTCACCCCATGGCATTGAGCATAGCAGTTAACCTCTCAGGGCTATTTTAAAAAGTAGGCTGAAGAAGCATGTATTCATTTATGAGACCTAAAATGTATAGACCCAAAATGTATAGATGAGGCAGAGCAATATTGACCTTTAAAGAAAATTAAAAGTATGTATACTAATAGTATATATACCAACAGTATAAAGCAGTAGAAGACAGATTTCTCTCTATCAGTTTACAATGTGATGCTGAAAAATACTGTTTCCCCAAAAATAAGACCTAGCAGGACAATTAGCTCTAATGCGTCTTTTGGAGCAAAAATTAATATAAGACCCGGTATATTATATTTATTATATTGTATTTATTATATTATATTTATTATATTATATTATATTATATTATATTATATTATATTATATTATATTATATTATATTATATTATATTATAATATTAATTATAGACCCGGTCTTAATTTACTATAATTTTTGCTCCAAGAGATGCATTAGAGCTGATTGTCCAGCTAGGTCTTATTTTCGGGAGGTAGAGCTGTTTAAAACCATGAAGAGAGGCCCTCTGAAGATTTGTTTTATACCTCTTTGCACACCATCTCTGAGCAAATGGGGGTATTTTTTCTAATAAAATGCCAGAGGACCCAATGTCATTTCGAGTGGAGGAAAGTGGAGAATCTTGGATTAAATGTTTATTAAAACACTGCATCAGTAAGGACTCCATAAAAGTTTCACATGTACAAATCTGCATTGGTTGCTCAAGTCCAGAACACAGCCTATGCCATGGACAATTTATTATGAATGACAGCTTTCTTCATCAGATTGCACTTCTTATGATTGCATCCTTTTCCCACTTTCACATTTCTTTCGTTTCTTCTAGTAAAGATGTGATAAAACTCAGACACTTAAGGTGAAATTGTTTAATATGCTAGCAGACATTTGCATTTAAAAATAGAAGTAAGGAGACCTGTGTTGAAACTCACAGAATGAATTATGAGTGGTAAAGTTAACTGTGGCCAGGATGTCAGGGAGATATATTAAAAGACATAAAAGTCTTTTCTAGGGACCTTATTAAACCAAAAAATGAACTGCGTATTTTGTGAACATACACTATCAACTTTGCTTCCTGGAGGATTTTTGCTCTCTGAATTTGGAAAATATATTGTATTTTATTTTAAGTTATATTTTGTTTTCATGGTCAGTGATGAGATGATTTTCAAAGTACCATTGTGACCGCAGAGAAGATCCTAAATGATAGTGAAGGGATTTGAGTCCCACCTCTCTTCATCCACTAATTTCCTAGGTGTTACTGGCCAAGTGATTTAAGAAATCCCAAATCCAAGTTTGTTCATCATCAAATAAAGACAGTGTGTCTAATGATCTATACAGTTACATTCCGTATTGATATTTCAACTTTTACCATAAGTGATAACACTAAATCAGTAAATTATATACTTTTACAAGAGTTCTTGCATCATTTTCATCTATAAATATTATAAGGTAAATGCAATTCAATGTAGTATGAAGGTAGAAGATGGGTGCATTTTTTTTGTATGTTCCCTTCTCTACATGTGTGCTTAACATAGTTATAATCTTTTATAATCTCTTACAAAAATGTGATTGTGTTAGGCCATAGGCAAAATTTTCAGTTATATATTTCACAATCTTTAAACACACTACACAATGCTCAAATAAATAACAAAACTGAAGACAGTAATTTGACCATTTAGATATGTTATTTTTTTTATTAAAATTCATTGGGGTGACAATGGTCAACAAAACTACATAGGTTTCAAGTGTACAATTCTGTAATACATCATCTATACATTGCATTATGTGTTCACCATCCAGAGTCAATTCTTTCATCACCATATATTTGACTCCTTTTACCCTCTTCTACCATTCTTCTTTCCCTCTTATGCTCTGGTAATCATTAAACTGTTGTCTGTGTCAATGAGTTTTGTTTCTTTCTTTGTCTTGTTCCTTTCAACTTGTTATAACTTGTTCCTTGTTGATTTCAGTTTTATATCCCATATATGCGTGAAGTGATATGATTCTCTACTTTTTCTAACTTATTTTACTTAGCATGATAATCTCAAGATCCATCTATGTTGTTGCAGATGGCAATATTTCATCTTTTCTTAGGTCTGGTAATATTCCACTGTATATATGTACCACATCTTCTTTATCCAATCATCTATCAAAGGACACTTTGGTTGTTTTCCATTTCTTGGCCTCTGTGAATAATGCTGCAGAGAACATTGCAGCATGTAAATCTTTAAAGATAAATGTTTTCAGATTTTTTGGGGTATACATCCAAGGGAGGGATTGCTGAGTCCTCTAGTAATTGTATTCTTAATTGTTTGTGGAGTCTGAGTACTCTTTTCCATAGTGGCCATACCAAGTTACACTCCCACCAGTAGTGTATGTTTTTTTTTTTTTTTTTTCTCCACAGCCTCTCCAACGCTTTGTTATTACTTGTCTTGTTGATAATAGCCATTCTAACAGGTATGAGGTGGTATCTCCTTGTGGTTTTGATTTGCATTTCCCTCGTAGCTAGTGAAGTTGAGCATTTTTTCATATATCTGTTCACCATCTCTATGTCTTCTTGGAGTATCTGTTCACATCCTTTGCTCATTTTTTAAATGGATTGTTTGTCTTTTTATTGTTGTTGAGTTCTATATGTTGTTTATATATTTTGGTTATTAACCCCTTATCAGAGGTGTTGTTTGCAAATCTCTTCTCCCATTCAGTTAGTTGCTTCTTTGTTTTGTTGATAGTTTCTTTTGCTGTGCAGAAGCTTTTTAGTTTGATATAGTTCCATTTATTTATTTCAGCTTTACTTCGCTTGCCTTTGAGTTCAAATTTATAAAATTCTCTCTGAATTCAAAATCTGTAAGGTTAGTACCTATGCTTTCTTCTATGTAATTTATTATTCCATGTTTTATGTTTAGGTCTTTGATCCATTTTGTGTTAGTTTTGGTATATGGTGACAGATAACAGTCCAGTTTCATTCTTTTGTATGTGGCTTTCCAATTCTCCAAGCACCATTTATTGAAGATGCTTTCTTATCTCGAGTATATGTTTTTGGCTTCTTTGTCAAAAATTGACTGCATGTGTGTGTGTTTAGTTCTTGAGTCTCAATTCTGTTTCACTGGTCAGTGTGTCTGTTTTTCTGTCAATAATGTGAAGTTTTGATTATTGTCACTTTGTAGTATAGACTGAAGTCAGGTAGTGTGATACCTCCAGCCTTGTCTTTCTTCCTCAGGATTGCTTTGACTATTAGGCATCTTTTGTGATTCCCTAAAAATCTAATGGATTTTTATTCTATTTCTTTAAAAAAAATGCTATTGGGATTTTGACAGTGATTGCATTGCATCTGTATATTGCTTTGGGTAATATGGCCATTTTAACTATGTTGACTCTTCCAATCCATAAACACGAAATGTCTTTCCACTTCTTTGTGGTGTATCGCAGTGATTGATTTGCACATTTTGAACCATCCTTGTGCATCTGGAATGAACCCCAATTGATTGTGTTACATAATCTTTTCAATGTATAGTTATGTTTGATTTACTAGTATTTTGTTTAGGATTTTTTCATCTGTATTCATCAGAGATGTTGTAGTTTCCTTTTTTGGTGTTATCCTTACCAGGTTTTGGTATCAGGGTTATGTTGACCTCATAAAATGAGTTAGAAGAAAATATTGCCTTTTCTTCAATTTTTTGGAAGAGTCCGAGGGGAACAGTTATTAAATCCTCTCAAAGTTTGATAGAATTCACTTGTGAAGCTATCTGGTCCTGGACTTTTGGTTTTAGGAATTTTGGATGATTGTTTCAATTTCTTTCCTGTTGATCAGTCTATTTAGATGTTGTAATTCTTTGTGATTCAGTCTAGGAAGGATATACATATATACATATATATATATGTATATATGTATATATATATATATGTATATATGTGTGTGTATATATATATATATGTATGTATATATGTATTCACATATACTCCTTCCTAATAGTCTTGTATGATTCTTTGTATTTTTGTGGTATCCATCATAAGATTTCATTTCATTTTTGATTTTTTTCATTTATATCTTTTCTCTTTTTACCTTAGTGATTCTAGTCGGGTTGTCAATTTTATTAATCTTTTCTAAGAACCAGCTCTTTGTTGCATTAATTTTTTCTATTGTCCTTTTGTTCTCTATCTCATTTAATTCTGGTCTAATTTTTATTTCTTTCCTTCTGCTGAGTGTGGGTTTTATTTGTTCTTTTCCTAGTTCTTTAAGATGTAATGTTAGGTTACTTATTTGGGATTTTTCTTGTTCCCTGAGATCGGCTGAAATTATGTAAATTTTCCTCCTAAAACTGCATTGGCAGCATTCCAATAATTTTGATATGATGTATTTTTATTCTCATTTGTTTCTATGTATGAACATATTTCTTTATGTTAAGAAACATTCGCTCAATTCTGCCATTAAAGTTTCAGAAGATACATACGAAATTGTCTGCTATTCTTTATATGATAACTCTAGGTCAAATAGCAAAATATAAAGTTGTTCAGGCCACTCACTGTCCTCTATCTGGTCTGCTTTACTTACGTAATATGCCAGCAATTACTTGCTGATTCTACAGATTCCCCACTCCTCATATAATGTGTGGGGTTAATTTCATTTGCATTTATCTCTGAACAACATCTGTCTACTATATGAAAATAGCATTAAATAGCATTAAAGTACCTAAGAAGGACAGTAATAATCAAAGCTGGTGGAAGTAACCCACTAGTTTTAGCAAAATCATTGGCCTGAACAGATTTTGTATGCTGTTCATAGCACAACCAAATTTAATCAGTTTACCCTACGTCTGAGGATAACTTTTCTCATAGGCTGGTCACTACTGATAAAATTACCACCTTTGATCTTACCTGTAAGTAAGAGTCATAGGAATTAAACATGTAGGAGAAGCACTTAGCAAACTATAGAGACCCATAAAAATGTAAAACGTCATTACAGTTTTAGAACTAACCATACTGTTTAGCACTATCATTAGGTCCTAGTTAAAGCCTGATGAAGGCTTTCCTTCAACATTTCTAGATTTGCACTTCCAGTTTCCAGTTCTGCATGTAAGGTGCTTGGGAATTGCCATTCCTCACTGACAACAAGTAAAAAATTGAACAGACTGACATTTTGACAACTCTTCTTGGATTCAACTCTTCTTGGATTCATAAGAGAGGGGAGAACACAAAAGAACCCATGGCCTCCTAGATTAGAGAGACATACAAGTGATTACCAGGAGTTGCTACTTACCAGAGCCAAGACTCATGGGAGAGCAGAAACCATCATGCACACCAGTTCCAGGGTAGGAAAACTGAACGGTAAATGAGGAGCTACAAGAGGCTAAGTGTGTTCAAGTCTGAGAGTAGAAAACTCTAGGGGAACCCAGTAATAGGGGGTTTGCCCAAATTATGGGATTTACCTCCAGGAACTTAATTAGATTCCCACAGTAAATATCAAGGGAAAAATCCCCATGTGCTCCCAGCAGAAAGAGGAGAAAAGGAACAATTTTGCAATATTCCTGTTTTTATTAACAAGACTTGCCCTCAGGAATAGCTTGTTAACTAGAGTCTAAGCTACTGCAGTATTATAAATTCTTAACTGACATGGGGGGGAAGGGAAATGCCTATTCCAGCTGGTTCTAGCCATCCTGTTGCACCTGAGGAAGTAGAGAAAACATGACAAACTTTTGTGCAATGAACACTCCAGAGGCATAGACTCACTAAAAGGCTGAGACCTAATAGTGAGAGTATAGCATACACCCCCTATTTTCATTTCACCACAGAATGACTAAAGACCCATTTACAGCAATACCTTTTATCAGGTACCTCATGTCAAACTATCAAAGAACAAATTACCAGGCATAGTAAAAGGATAAAGATGCGACTTGAAGAGATAGAGTAAGCAGCAGAATGAGGCATGGCACGGATGTTGGAATTATCAGACCAGGATTTTAAAATAACTATGATTAATTCGTATATTAAGGGCTCTAATGGGTAAAGTAAAAAAGATGTTAATAATGCGGGAGGCTATGCATGTATGAGAGTGGGAGTATAAGGCAACTCTGTACCTTCTTTTCAATATTTGCTGTGAACCTAAAACTGCTCTAATAAAATAAAGTCTTAATTAAAAAATAAGGCAAAGGGATAATAAACAATGTGTATATCAGATATTCAGTACAGAAAGCAGGACGATGAATGGTGAGGAAGCCTCCAGGTGCAAGCAGAAGTGTTGGTAATGATCCAATTGTATTTATGGAAGTCTATTTCTTTATGGCTTATATTTCCTATATGGATTATATAACATATATACATATATATATACACATACACACACACACATATATACGTATATATGTATATATAATGTATATACATATATACGTATATATATATGTTATATATATACGTGTATATATATATACTAAATATTATGTAATACAACTTAAAAATGGGCTATGTGATTTTGATAGACTTTATATTCATGGTATCCACAGTTAATGAAACAGGGATTTTATTTATCTTTTAGCAAAAGGAGTCCACTGGTTTTTATTATCTAACTCACTTTACATATAAGAAATAAAATATTTAAAAATATTCAATGCTTCATAGTTTTTCTTCCTTAAATTATATCTAAATTTTGTTTTCAGTAGCTTTTTAAGACACACAATCTACATTTTTGCCAAAAGATTAGGCACATTGATGGAAATGAACTATCACATATTTGAAAAATATTTTAGAGCTGAAAAAAACAGAATTCCAATTGAAGGGCGTACTGAATTTTCTCCATTGATCAAGCAGCACACTGTCTGATATCATTCCCCTTCAACCATTCTTACTCTGTGGAACTGAATCTGGGTGGTGAACACCCAATGCAATATGTAGATGCTGTTTTATAGAATTGTACACTTGAAACCTGTCGCATCCAGCACATCACGGGCAGTGAGAGAATGAGAAGGGGCGGCGAAGGGTTCAGAAAGAAACAGAAATCCAGAAGGTTTTGAAACAGGCCAAGGGTCTCACAGCCTCAAAGGACTGAGAGCTCCGAATTGGGCCGCTTTGTGGCTTTTATTGATGCACATACAAGGAAGTAGCATTGTTTTTTCTAGGGTCTGTGAGTCCCATCCACCATACCAGAAAACTGGTTCAAACCAATCACCTTTGCCTGTCGAAAGTCCCATGATATATAAATAATTATTGTTTGTACCTCTCCAGGGGATAAAACCTTTATGTTGAAAACTTACTGAGATGGGGAACTGATGTTATCACATCTAGAATCACTTCCCAAACAGGTTGTGGGAAGGAATACAGCCACAGAGGCAGAAGCTCCTCAGATGGGGGAAGGTGGGCGTCTATGCCCACCTCTGTCAATCCTGTGAATTCTCCTAGTGGTCCCCACACGACTGTGCCTTTCTTAGGTCATTTCTTTCTCGAGAAATCTTACCCGTTAATGGCTAGCCAGCCATCTTTTGGGGCCAAACAAGGAGATGACATAAAGGTGAAGCAATGTCCCTGAAAGGAATAGTCTCACAGACTCTTCTTTCTTTTTATTGGTAGGCACGAGGGGACAGATGGCCAGGCAGCTGCATGACAACAGAAACCTATATCATTTTACTAACCAATGTGACCCCAATAAATTTAAATAAAAAATATTTTTTGTATATTTCTTAGAATTTCAACAAACCAATTATAATATTCCAAAAAAAGCTATTTTTGTTTTTCCTTTCTGTTCTTTCTGGTGTTTTTTTTGTTGTTGTTGTTGTTATTGTTGTTTTGTCTCATTTTCTTGCACTGGCAAAACCTCCGTAAAATGTTGAGTATACATACTAAAAGTGGAGATTTAGTGGGAAAGTCTTTTATATTTACCAAGATAATTATTAATTTTAATATTCTTCATTATCTCCTGAAATCTGATTATCATATTTCTTCTCTTGGAAAAATTTTCTTTAGAACTTCTTGTGGGGCAGGTATGCTGACTAAAAGTTCTTAATTCTCAAAAACTATTTAAACCTGATTTCAAATTTTGATTGGATATTTTATTTCACCTCATTGCCCTTGAATCTGCTGTCTTCTAGGTTCCAGTTTCAGATGAGTCAGTCGTTATCTGAACAATTTCCCCACATGAAATTTGTTGTTCCATCTTCATTGTTTTCAAGATTTTCTCCTCATCTTTGGTTTTCAGCAGTTTTAATATAATGTGTGTAGATGTAAGTTTTTGTATTTATTCTGCTTTTAATTGCTGAATTGCTTACATCTGTGTGTGTGTGTGTGTGTGTGTGTGTGTGTATGTGTGTGTGTGTGTATTTTACCAAATTTGGGAAATGTTTCATTTCTTTACTTTTTTCAAATATTTAATTATGTTCTATTCTCATCCTCATTTCCTGTTAGGACTACAATTAAACATTTGTTATACATTTGACATTATTATACAGGCTTCTAAGATTCTAATATATATATATTAGCTATATATTTTTTCAATAACTGATCTCAACTCTTATGGAAATTGTGATTTGACTAAGAGGAATCTAATACACATAAAGGTAATAATAAACATAACTGCTGTACATAGAATAGTATATATTAATATCATGTACTGTATACTACCAATAGATTTTTTTGTCTTTTTTTTATATCTTATTTTGTTTGATTGTTGTTTTAACATTGTAGCATTTTTGCTGCCTTTTGTGGAGAGCACATATAAGCAATGTTTTATTTTTGGACAAAGGTTATTTTAAACACGGTATTTTAATTTTTTCCCATTTTCAGATGGTTCTCAATCACACCATGCAAAAAGCCTTGAAGATATTTTAACTAATTGTAATGGATGATAAATTTAAAAGAAAAAAAAATTCTTTGAAATAATCCATTATTTTGATTTTGACCTGACAGACAAATCATGCCAGTAGATTTTTCCATCCATTTGGTCACAGACCACTCATGACATCTCACTCAAGTTAAAATGGGTGGCTTTGTAATAACCCTTAGGCATTCTCAGGATCTTAAGTTATTCTGGAATAGTATTTGTTTCACTGCATTTTAGCTTGTAAATGGGTTGAGAACAAGTCTTTCTCATTTAAAAACGTGCTATGCATGAACACAGCTATTTTTTAATGGGGATGGTGTCATCAAAAGGAGGCTGATAGCATGAAGAGGTATTTGCTGTTTTTGAGGAAAAATGCTATATTCAAGTAGTAGAAGTGTACACAGCTGTGTTTGAATTCATCAAACATATCATATTAAATGTCTGAGGTTTGCTCATTTCCAAATGTGTTTTGCCACATACATTTCCACTTATTTTTAAGCCTGGGGTGAGTTTCAAAAGGCTCATGTACCACAAGTTGCCATTTCATATGTTTATCAGAATAGAAGCATAAATAGGCCTTGTTGTCAATAAATGAAGTTGAATGGGCTTATCAATTTGCTTTCTTCCAGATAATGAGAGCTCAGAAGTAAGGATTCAGGTATTATTGCCAGGATTTTCACATATCTTGGAATATGAGCTTAAACTCACTAAATGTTGGCAGCTTCGCTTAGGCACCAAATTAACACTATTTCCTAGTTTCAGCATATGTCTGCTGCTCTTCTCCATTTAGATTAGCTAACATTTTTTTGGAACCAGATTTTCAGAGTGAGATAGACTGTTTCTAGAAGCCTAACTTAGAAAACTCTAAATTGACTGCTTTGGGTCATTGCTGCATTTTACTTAATCTTCAGTCCTGACCAAATTTGGTCCCACTTATAAATAAATTATAGTTGATCCTTGAACAATACAAGTTGTTCTACGGGAACTACAGGAGTCCACTTACATGAGATTTTTTTTCTAGTAACTGTACAGTCAGCCCTCTGTATCCCCTGATTCATATCCACAGATACAACCAAACTCAGATCAAAAATGGTACTTTCCATCCGAAGTTGGGAATCCACAAAGGGGGAAGGTTGACCGTGCTGTTCTGTACTGTATTACATAAGGGACTTGAGCATCTACAAATTTTGGTATCTGCAGGAGGTCTTGGAGCTAATCCTCTATGGATACCAGGGGATGACTTTAGAAGTTTTTGGGAAGTTAAAAAAGTTCTACACCATTTTTGACTGTGCAAGGGTGGGGACCCCTAACCCCCTGGTTGTTCAAGAGTAAACTGTATTTCCGGTTTTAGATACATTGCTTAGTCTCTGCTCATTCATCAGTCCCCTACTTTAATTTTTCCCTAGGCTAATGCCTGAAATTCTAATTATTGAAAAGATGCTCCTTTTGTTGAGCTTGCTTCTCTTTAAATGTTGGTTGACAGTCTGGGATGCTATAAGATGAATAGATTAACTTTTAAAGTTAAATTTAAAACTTGTCTATTTAAACTCTATTTTTTTCTTGTCTCTTTTATACCTAGTATCTCCTTTCTAAAGCAGGGATAAAAATATCTTCCAGTAATATTATGAAAACTGAATGAGAAAATTAATATAAAAGTCAGTAGAGTTGCTAGGAATTGGAAATGAGATAGTATTAATAGGTTAAAAAAAAAGTATTAGTTACTCCAAACTTCACCTGAAAACTTAAAGGAAATCAACAGGAAAATGACTTTGCAATTTAACTTTTAATTATTATTATAATTTGTTCCTGTTTGGACATTAAAATAAAATAAAAAAGTGGAAGAGAAGGAGAGTAAATTAGAATGCTGAAGGGCAAATATGAAATGTCAAGTCAGTATTACATAAATACATGGGAAAAAGAAAAGACAATGAATAATTTGAGTCACTTCATTCAAATGTGTGGGTCTTCCTATTATATAACCACCACATCTTTCACTGCCATAGGAAGAGATACTGACATTTCAAGAGCTGCTTCTCATTTCATTACAAAATGTATCTCATCACAATTTCCATTGCTGTATTTACAAATTAACTAAAGAATAAAATACGACAGAATGCAGGCAAATCTTGAGTCATAGTGAAATGCACAGCACAATTTTTACTAATTAATGCACAGCATAATTAAAAATATAAAAGCAAATGTAAATATCTACCAAATATAGATATACCATAAAAATAGAAAGTAAGTCCAAAGATAGCAATTATAATATTTCAAGCACAAATATTATTATTAGATTAGATGGAAAATGTTTTTACAAATATGTCCCAAACCACTTTCTTTGAGAAGGTTAATAAAAGTAAAATTTCAGAAGGAAAGAGAATTAGAAAAGCTATTAAGCCATTTGCCCCCTTAAAAACAATGTAGCTATGCCATTTTCTGCATAATTTCTTTCAAACCTTGAAGAAAAGTAGAAAGCATTTGAATTTGTTTGGAATTTACCAAAAAGAAGTAAATAATCCTAAAACACAGTGCACAAGAACATGCAGGACACTTAACATAAAGACTTGTTTTACTATTAGAAAATATTTAACTATAATTCAAAGCAACAAGAAATTGAGGAAAAATAGCAGTACATTAATAACCACAATGATTCTGATATGACTCTACATTTTTTCTCAACTAAGAAGTACTCTAGATTCCATTCTAGTTTAGGCATATGAAGTAATGTTATGATCACTGTTGATTGGTTTGCTCTTCTTCAAAATTAAAGACAATGCTCAGTTGTTATTTTTTATTATCATCAAGTCATCCATGGGGATCTTGGGAGAAGGTTTATTCTAATTTAGAACTTTACTGAAAGAACAAATATATGGCTTTCATCTTTAAAAAGTTTCAGTTATTTGGGGATCGGGACTGATGATCTGCCAAGCCCTTCTTGAGCAGCGGGGTTAGAAGCACCAGCTCTTGGGAGCCAGGAATGTAAATATTGGAGAAAAGCTAGAAGGATCAAGCCACTATCATTGATCAGAACTAAGGCAGAAAAGTGAACTGAGGCTAGCATGCATTTGTAAATCACAACAGTCAATAAACAAGCAAATAAACAATAATCCACGGGGGTAGGGCCAGTATTTAATGAAGGATGAGAAAAGTCCATGGCAGAAAGGGTAGGCAGAAGCATCATATACAACTCGTGAATGACGAGAAACAAATTGTCCAATAAAAAAGGAAGGAACCATCAGTAAATTTGATGGGCTATTTTGTAGCTGTTAAAATGATAATTGATAATGAGGTAGACACATTGAAATGTGTTTACAAGTGATTCTAAATGAGTACAATATATGACAATGACTACGTATTCAGTATTATTATTTCCAATAAAACATCAATTACAGATGGACAAATTTGTATGAGAACGTGAAGAAACAAATATTGAAGAGTTTGGATTATGTTGAGATTAAGAATATAAACTTTTATTTATTTGACAAAAAAGTACTCTATAAAAATATAAAGAGGGAAAATAAAGACATTTCAGTTAGTTAGTTGTGACATAAAACTGCAATATTTATTTAATGTTAGCTTAGAATATCTAGCCAACACAGTAAAATAAACAGAAAAATACATAATTTTTAAAGATGAATTTATTAGTATATTTCTATCATATTTGTTATCTTAGATTAGAAAACCTGACACAGTTATCACAAAAGTGGTAGAATCATAAATCCACCTATTGGAAAGTTGTTTTAAAAAAATGCATGTATAAAGCACCATAGTATTTATAGTTTTCCTTTATGCCAGTAAGTATGTTGAAAAGACCAAGAAAAAAGGTCTAAAACAATAAACAGCAAAAAAAACACACAAACACTACTTAGAAATAAACATAAAAAAACATACAGCAACTAAATTTAGAAAATTAAATAAATGAAAGAAGGCATAAAAAATCAATAAATGTAAATGAATAGTGTAATACTGAGAAAAAAAGCATTGATAAAAATATATCTGCTATTTTCAACTAAGTTTAAGATTAGTACATTTCCAATGAAAATTCAAATAGAATTTGGAGAAATAAAATAAAATATGTTAAAATTCATTATGTTAAGTGAAATAAGTCATATAGGGAAAAACAAATACCATATAATTGCACTCATGTGGAATCTAAAAAAAAAAATAGCAACAAAATAAATGAACAAACACAGCAAAAACAAACTCGCAGATACAGAGATAAAACTATTTCCAGATTGGGAGGGTTGGGGAATGAGTGAAAAAGAGTAAGTATTAAGAAGTACAAATTCCCAATTGTAAAAGTAGTCATGGGATGTAAAGTATAGCATAAGGAATATAGTCAATAATATTGTAAAAAAACTATGTATGGTGCCAATGGGTGCTAGACTTATTTGGATGATCAACTCCATAAGGTATACAAATATCTAATCACTATGTTGTACCCCTAAAACTACTGTAATATTGTATGTCAGCAGTAATTGAAAAATAAATTTAAAAAAATTCAAACAACACAAGGAAAATTCTAAAACTTGGATGAAAAACAAACTATGTGAATAATACTGCAGTGAACATAGGGGTACATATATCTTTATGGATAAGTGTTTTCATATTTTGGGGGTAAATACCAAGAAGAGGCTTACTGGGTCATATGATAATTCTATTATTAGTTTTGTGAGGAATCTCTATATTGTTTTTCATAGTGTCTGTACCAACTTACATTCCCACCAACAGTTAATTAAGTGTTCATTTTTTTTTCCACAACCTCTCCGACACTTGTTATTACTTGTTTTGTTGATAATAGCCATTCAAACAGGCATGAGATGGTATCTCATTGTAGCCAAGATATGTAAACAACCAAAGTATCCTTTGATATATGATTAGATAAAGAAGATGTGGTAAATACATACAAGGAGTATTACTTAGCCATAAGAAAAGATGAAACACTGCCATTTGTGACAACATGGATGAATCTTGGGATTATCATGCTAAGTGAAATAAGTCAGACAGAAAAAGTCGAGAACTTGACTTGAAGTCATACGACTTCACTCATATGTGGTGTATAAAACTGAATACAGCAAATGAACAAGAAAAACAAACAAATCATAGATATAGACAACAGTTTAGTAGCTATCAGAGTAAAAGGGTAGGGGGTAAGGGAGTAGGGGATCAAATATATAGTGATGGAAGGAGATCTGACTCTGGGTGGTGAACACACAATGCACTATATAGATGATATATTGTAGAATTGTATACTTCAAACCTATATAATTTTACTAACCAATGTCACCCCAATAAATTTTATGAAAACTTATTTATTTTTGTTTAAAAATTGGAAAGAAATAAACTGTGTGTGATCTTGGCCTTTCAAAAGCCAAGACAAACCAACAAGCATAATAAATAAACACATAATACATTTTATTTAAAAGAGTGCTAAAAATTAAAATTAAAGGAGTATGAAGGAGCATAACAGCTGTACAATTATTTTGAAAACCCATGTCCTTCCTCTAGTAAATTGACATCCAAATTATTTTATCAAACTTTACAGCTACAGTAATTTAATTTCTGAATATTGTAAATATTAATGTTTTGTAATAGAATTGTGAAGTGACTGTATGAAATAGATAAATAAATCTTAATTACATAGAGATTGAAATTCACTCTTACTATTAAAATAAAATAATATGCACAGAATTATTTTCTCCTTGATCTTGTATATTTTTCTTCTACCTCTCTGAGAGATATATTAATTAAATATATTTACTATGCTTGAGTTTTTAATCATCTAATATTCTACTTGGCAACTAACAATTACATTCATATGCCTATGTGTATGTATGTATAATTCATATGTTATATAATATTATTTTAAATATAATATTATATCACACATAAATTATATATATATATGTATATATATATAATTTTCAATAAACATAAGCCCAATGTTCCAAAACATTTTTTGCATTTAGTTAGCAAACTTAAATATTATGCATTTTCAAAAATTATTAAATGTAAAATGTTAGCTATCATTTAACAAATCTCTTTTTATTCTTTTTTTATTTTTTTTACTTATTTTAATTTATTGGGGTGACAGTTGTTAATGAAATTACATAGATTTCAGGTGTACAATTCTGTATTACATCATGTATAAATCCCATTGTGTGATCACCACCCAGAATCAGTTCTCCTTCCATCACCATATATTTGATCCCCCTTACCCTCATCTCCCTCCCCCCAACTCCCTTACACTCTGGTAACCACTAAACTATTGTCTGTGCCTATGAGTTTTTGTTTCTCATTTGTTTGTCTTGTTCTTTTGTTGTTTTTGGTTTATATGCCACATATCAGTGAAATCATAGGGTTCTCTGCTTTTTCTGTCTGACTTATTTCGCTTAGCATTATACTCTCAAGATCCATCCACGTTGTCACAAATGTTCCTATATCATCTTTTCTTACTGCGGAATAGTATTCCATTGTATATATATACCACAACTTCTTTATCCATTCATCTATTGAAGGACATTTTGGTTGTTTCCATGTCTTTGCCACTGCAAAGAAAGCTGCAATGAACATTGGAGCACACGTGTCTTTATGTATAAATGTTTTCAAATTTTTGGGGTAGATACCCAGGAGAGGGATTGCTGGGTCATATGGTAATTCTATTCGTAATTTTTTGTGGAACTTTCACACTGCCTTCCGTAACGGCTGCACCAGTCTGCATTCCCACCAACAGTGAACAAATCTCATTTAATGATGTTGTCTTAGATTAATATTATGTCATGTGAGAATAAGATAAGCTTTAACATCAATTTGATTCCTATTTTTTAGAGCTACAGAAAAACCTTTTTTACATAAAAAGAAGAGAATGGCACTTGATATTTGAATTTCTTCCTAAAACAGGATAAATATTACACAGGTCATTAAACACAATGTTTTTTTTTTGTTTGTTTGTTTGTTTGTTTTTTTGTTGAGAGCCCACTGGCCCATGTGGGAATCGAACCGGCAGCCTTCGGAGTTAGGAGCACGGAGCTCTAATCGCCTGCGCCACCGGGCCAGCCCTAAACACAATGTTTTGAAGACTTGTTTCAACATTATATAAATCACTGATATAGCTACTGAACTCTTTTGATCCTAGTTTCAATGGCCATTTCTTTTTAGGAAAAATAATGAATGAGCTATTAAAAATAATCACCAAATATTATATTTCATATATACGCAGGTACTATAAGCAACACAAAGGTTAATAAGTGGTTTCTCTCTTCAAGCTACTTAGATTCTAATACAGTCTTTAAAAATGTAATCAAATAACAAGAGTGTTACTTAGAAAGTGGTGAACAAGGCTTGCATTTCCACTAATATTGTGGGCCACATACGTAGATCAATTATTTTCACCACTGACTGAAGTTCCAAAAGGAAAAGGGCATTCTAACAGGTGTAAAGTGATTTCTCACTGTGATTTTGATTTGCATTTCCTTGTTGATTAGTGACATTGAGTAGCTTTTCATATATTTCATGGCCATTTGTATGTCTTTCCGTGAGCAATATCTGTAGATTTCCTTTGCCCATTTTTTTTAATTGAGGTATGTTTTGTTTTGTTGGAAAAGGAAGACTGTTCTAAAGAAAATATTTAAAAGTGGAATTCTGAGACGACGTAGAACTCAAGAGCGACGGATAAGAGAGATTATGAACGATTCAAGAAACCTAGACTCACAAGAATTACAAGTAGGATAAATGAAATTAAATTAAATTTACATCATGGTGATAATGAAGAACATCAAAGATAAGATATAGATTTTACTGAAAGATTAAAATTTTCCCTTTAAAGGGATTACAGTATGACAAAATACTTCTAATCTGTCACAATGAATGTCAGGAGACAGAAATATGACAATGTCATTGTGCAGAGAGAGCAATAACTGTCAGCTAGGATCATCATAACCAGTGAATGCATCCTTCAAAATGAAAGTTATATAAAGACATTTTCTGACAAAAATTGACATGGCATGCCACTTGCAGATAATCTCCAAAGGAAATGCTAAATGTTGTGATAATGGAGGATCTGAGTACCAAGAAAGAAGAAAAAACACACAATGTGTTAAGTATGCATATGTAACACATTGTGTTGCATCTCTTATTAACAACATAGTTTGGGTATCAAAATGGTTGATTGTAAAAGATGAAAACGAACTAATAAGCAAATTCAAACTGAAAAAGCTGGTATAACTATTTAACAACAGACAAATTAAAACTTAAGGCAAACATAATTACTAGATAAAAAATTGTGACGATAAAAATGTGATGATCATTCTGAGGATAAAAATGTCCAATTACAATAATTACATATATGTTTTAAAAGAGCATTCACATTTAATCATTTACCCTCAAAATGTGGAAAGCAAAAAACAGAAACACAGGCTTTTTACTTTAACATTGTACTGTTCTTAATAATTGATAGAACAAATTGGCTAAAAGTAAGCAGTGCAGGCCTAGGTCACCCACTGCCTGTACCAGGAGGGGACTACCTCATAGGAGCTACAAAATGATCTGCAGCTGGTCACTGCCTGTGCTGGACCTGGAGACATGGGGGAGAGGCCACACTATGAACCAAGGATCGTGCAACCAGTATTGGGCTGGGGTAGTTCCACAAAAAGTCTAGCGTACCCCGAGGCATGCTGCTCCTGCTGGCTCCCACAAGGCTCAGTCTCTGATAGTCTTGTGTGGTACATGAGTTGGGTGAGGTAGGGTCTCAGGGAGTCACCAGAGTGGGGTAAGTAGGGTTCACCAGGTTAATGTAGATTCTCATTTAGTGCCAGTGCTGAGCCTGGAACTACTCAGCAAAAGTCTGAGAGCACACTGAAGCCAACTACCACCCACCTTGGGACCATGGACCTCCAAGAGTTGTCCAAGAAAGATTGCAGCTCAGGCGGGGCTGGCTACTGTCTGAGAAGATGACTTTGGCCTTGCACAAGTTGGGTGAGGCAGGGTCTCAGGGAGTCATGCGGGTGAAGTGAGGAGAGTTCCCAAGGCTAATGCAGATGAAGTTTTGGCTGTGTGGGGGAAGGCTTAACACTGGGAAGATGGTGTCCACTTGCGTGCTATGTGGGAGGAGGGTTCTACACAGAGAAGATGGAGACTGTCCCTTCAGTCCTCACTCTGAAGCCACATGACTCAGTCTCTCACTGTATGTCTCTGACACTTCCTGAGTCACCATCACTGGCAGAACCCAGGGTGAGTACCTGCGAGTGAGTAAGACTGTTTGCAGACTCTTTCAGAGAATGTCAGTGTTTCCCACAGCCTTCAATCTTCCCCAGCTGTCAGAACACCACTGTTTTTCACAGCCAGGTGTTGTGGGGTCTCCTCTCCCCGGCAGCAGTGTGCTGGGCTGGGGAACCTGGAGTGGAGCTGAGATTTCTCTCTTCTTCCAGGGGGACCTCCATGGCTGAGATAGCCCTCCTAATTCTAAATTGCCACACACAGGTGTGGGGCCAGCCCATTTTACATCTCTGCCTCTTCTAGCAGTCTCACTATACCTTCTTCTTTATAGTCTTAGTTATAAGACTTCTGTTCAGCTAGATTTCAGATGATTCTCCAGATTAATTGTTCTATAATTTAGTTGTAATTTAAAATGGCCATGGGAGCAGGCAAGCACAGCATTTATCTACTGTACCGTCTTAGATCCTTTTCTCTTATTTCTTAATTTATAATAGGCATTCTAGCAGGTGTAAAGTGACTTCTCACTGTGATTTTGATTTGCATTTCCTTGTTGATTAGTGGCATTGAGTAGCTTTTCATATATTTCATGGCCATTTGTATGTCTTTCCTTGAGCAATATCTGTAGATTTCCTTTGCCCATTTTTTAAATTGAGGTATGTTTTGTTTTGTTTTCTATTGAAGTATATGAGTCCCTTATATATTTTTGGTTTTAACCCGTTATCAGATATGTTTGCAAATATTTTCTCCCAATCCATAGGTTGTCTTTTTGCTCTGTTGGTTGTTCCTTTTGCTGAACTGAAGCTGTTTAGTACTTGTCTATTTTTGCTTTTGTTGCTTGTGCTTTTTTTTTTTAATTAAAGTTTATTGGGGTGATAGTTGTTAGTGAAGTTACATAGATTCCGTGTCTGCAATTCCATACTACATCATCTATATCTTACATTATGTGTTCACCACCCAGAGTCAGTTCTCCTTCCATCACCATGTAGTTGACCCTGTTTACCCTCTTCTAGAACTCTCCTTTCCCCTTCCCCTCTTTTAACTACTAGACTCTCCTCTATGTCTATGAGTTTTTGTTCCTTCATTTGTTTGTCTTATTCCTTTCTTGTTTACAGTTTTATGTCCCACATATCAGTAAAATCATATAGTTCTCTACTTTTTCTGTCTGACTTATTTCACGTAGCATTATAATCTCAAGATCCATCCATGTCTCAAATGGTACTATTTCGTGTTTTCTTATGGCTGAATAGTATTCCATTGTTCTTTATCCATGTATCTATTGAAGAACACTGTGGTTGTTTCCATGACACTAGACTGTTATCTGTCACCGTGTATCAAAATTAACTCAAAATGGATCAAAGACCTAAACATAAGACCTGAAACAATAAACTGCATAGAACAGTGGTGTCCAAACTGCGGCCCGCGGGCCAACTGAGGCCCATGATCCATTGTTAATTGGCCCGCAGCAAATTCCAAAAAATATATTTAGTTTACTTAAATAAACCAGGTGAGGCAATACGTACTTCACCTCGAGTGAGTGGCCCGGCTGTTTGTGTATTTTACCTCATATGGCCTTTGGTGAAAAACGTTGAAAAAAGTTTGGACACCCCTGGCATAGAAGAAAACATAGATACTAAACTTATGGACCTTGGATTCAAAGAGGATTTTATAAATTTGACTCCAAAGGCAAGGGAAGTAAAAGCTAAAATAAATGAATGGGACTATATCAGACTTAAAAACTTCTGCACAGCAAAAGAAATGATTGATAAAATAAAGAGGCAACCAACCGAATGGGAAAAGATTTTTGCAAACAACGCCACTAATAAGGGGCTAATATCCAAAATATATAAGGAACTCATACAACTCAACAACAAAAAAAAACAATCTAGTTGAAAAATGAGCAGAAGACCTGAAGAGACATTTCTCCAAAGAGGAATGGCCCATAGACATATGCATCACTAATCATCAGATAAATGCAAATAAAAACCATAATGAGATATCACCTCACCCCAGTCAGAATGGCTATCACCAACAAGACAAATAATAACAAGTGTTGGAGAGGCTGTGGATAAAAAGGAACACTCATACACTGTTGGTGGGAATGCGGATTGGTGCAGCCACTTTCGAAGGCAGTGTGGAGGTTCCTTAAAAAAATTAAGAATGAAATTACCATATGACCCAATCCCTCCCCTGGGTATCTACCCAAAAAATCTGAAAACTGTTATCCATAAAGACATGTTTGCTCCAATGTTCATTGCCACTTTATTTATGGTTGCCTGTGCTTTTGATGCCATTTTCAAAGAAAATAAATACCCAGACCAATGTCAGTAAATGTTTCATTGTTTCTTCTCATAGTTTTATGGTTTTAGGTCTTATGTTTGAGTCTTTAATACATTTGTCTTTATTTTTGTATATGATTTGATGTAAGATATTAGTTACTTCTTCTATGTATGGACATCTAGTTTTCCCAACACCATTTATAGGGAAAAACAAAACAAAACAAAACAACTGTCCCCATTGTGTGCTCTTGGCACCCCTGTAAAAGGTCAGTTGACAATATATGTGTGGATTTATTTCTAAGCTTTCTATTCTATGTCATTTGTCTCTTAGCCCATCTTTATGCCAGTGCCATATTATTTTTATTACTGTCACTGTGTAATATATTTTGAAATTAGGATGTGTGATGCCTCCACATGTATTATTCTTGCTCAATATTATTTTGGCTATTTGGGTTCTTTGGTGGTTTCCTATGAATTTTAGCGTTGGTTTGTCTATTGCTGTAAAGTATGCCATTGGGTTTGTGATAGGGGAAAACATTTTTTTTTTCTTGTGGAAATTAGACATACAAAATAGGAGCTGATATGCTTAGTAGATAAGTCTGTAATAAATATGATAGTATTACAAAAGCATAGAGAGACATGAAAGGGAAAATAACAAGAGTTGGTTTGTAGTCTTCACATTTTATTTTTTTGCAACCAACAATGTCAGCCATAAAAGTAGCTTCAAGAGAAGAGACTGATGTTGACAGAAGACGATGAACCACAATCTAAAATGAATAGAAAGAGAAAAAGCAGAAAATGTGTTATAAAACTACTGTAAAAATCAGAAATGTAAATAAAGCATTTACTGTTGTTGAAAATCTTTTTAAAAATTATACATGAATCTACAGAAAAATGTAAAATGACACAAGAATTAAATGTCCTAAAAAATGATTAGAGGTTATTAAAAAAATATAACCAAACAAAAACAAAAACCTGAAAAGAGATATAAAGAAATGAGAGTTGATTGAACTCAGGAAAGAAATAGAAGGAAAAGATTCAATCATAGACGAAATAAGGACTAAATTATAACAAAATTATAAGGAGAATGGATCTTAATAAAAATGTTATTAAATGTAAATTATGTAAATCCAAGTGAATGATATTAAAGGTAAGGGAAAACAACCAAGGAAATGAAAATGATCTAAAGAAAGAAGTAAAAAGGGGAAATTTATTGAAATGTTAGTTTTTTAATAAGAAAATTTAAAAATACCTGGAAATAAACTAATCTCTAACAGTGGAATCTAATAACATTTTATAAGTAACCTGAATTTCTCATTGAAAGAACCTACTAAATATTAGAGAAAATCATCTTTGAATGGTAAACTCAGATACTTTTTTGGCTAACTCTATTACAATGTAAGTATTAAAACAAACGAATAACTCTTCAGGGTTGTCAATGAAGAAGACTAAATAATTTACAAAGGCCAGAAAATTAGATTGTTATTAAACTTCTAAGAAACAACATACAAATGGGGAAAAGTGGAACAATATGTTCGAGCAACCTAAGTAAAGAAAGTGCAAACTAAAAATTATACCTTCAGCCAAAATGTCTTTTAAAATGAAGAGTATGTGAATACAAAACCATATCATGCAAATATTATTCAAAAGAAAAAAAATAATGGTTATATTAAAATCAGACAAAAGATAATTCAGATCAGGGTATATCAACAGAGATAAAAAATAGTATAAATAATTATAAAGGTGCCAATTCACCAAGAAAACATAAATATCCTAAATTTGTATGTATCTAAATAGTTTTGCAGTGCATAAAGCAAAACTAATAAAATTGAAAGGAGCAATAAAACTCTATAATTATATTAAAACTTTGAGCCTTTCATTCTTAGTAAATGATAGGAAAAATAGGACATAGTCTTAAGAATACAAAAAACTTGAACAAAACTTCCAATTAAATTAACATAAATGGCATTTAAAAATACTTCATACAACAATGTCTGAATATATATTTTTTGGAAGTACACAAGGAACACTTAACAAGATAAACCATATTCTAGGCCATAATCAAATATTAACAAACTTAAAATATTTCAAAGTCTATAAAATGTGTTATCATACAAAACCTGAATTAAAGTAAAAAGAAGTTCCAAATGATTTAAGAAAAAAAACACACCTGATATTTGAAAATTAGCAAGAGTATTAAAGAACCAATAGATTAATTAGAGTGTCAGAAGGTAAATTAGAAATATTTTAAGTTGTATGAAAATTAAAACATAGCACATTAGATAAAAAGTGTTTTGAGGAAACTTTCTATAATCTTATATGGTATAAAAGTAAGAAGGTTTCAAATCAATGACCTAAACTTCCGTGTTAAGAAACTAAAAAGAAAACAACATATTTTGCCTAAAGCAAGCAAAAGAAAAGAAATAATAAATGTATTTTTAAAAAATCAATGAAATGAAAAATGGAAACAGAATACAAAGCAATTAGTTAAACCCAAATTACATAAAATAATTAGTAAAATTAATTTGAAAATCTCATTTAAGTTCCAGTCCAAAATCTTTGGTCCAGAGGCCAGTAATAAAGGGAAAGGGAAAAAGAGAAGGGACCCCTCTTGGACAAGGTGGGGCAGAGCCCTGCAAGAGGCAGAGGCAGACCTCCCTGCCACGAAGGACAGGAGGCAGGTCTCTGGGATAAAAAAAGAACAAAAAACATTCTGGGCTCCTCTCTAGAGCTCAAATTGACTTCTTTTATCTGGAGAACTATGTAAATCCATTTCCAGGAAGCTTACTGCAGTATTGCACATTCTGGCCCTGTGGTTAATTCTACAGCTTTTGAAAAAAAAAGAAAATTAGACAGATATTTACTGAATATTTATAATGTTCAAGGTTTCAAAGGTCAGCAACTTGTGCCAATGCCATGGATGAACTCATAGTTCCATGGAGAGGATACAAGCTGAAAGATTACAGTCCAAGTGGTTAGTGCAACCATGGAGAGGCCAAGAACATTGAAGAAATAAATTGAAAAGGAGGATACAGATGGGGTAACTTTTGTCCTGGGTCTTGAAGAAGGAATAATAAGTCTAATTATTGAAATATGTTCTTTTTTGCAATGAATATTTCTTTGTATAAGATAGCTTTCCATTTGATTTATTCAGTTAACGTTTGTCCAATAAAGTAATTACAGCAGTAAAAAAAAAGATAAGTAAAATTGGTAAACAATGGCCACACTCAAAATTAAGACACAGATAAATTATAGACCTCCAGGTTGAGAGAACACACATCACTATAAATCCTTAAGGTCTGAAAAAGCAAACAAGAAGATATTGAACAATTTATGGTAAAAAATAAGACAAATTAGATAAGCTGGATAAATATTATTCTAGAAAAATGAAGACTTCCAAAATTTACTCAAGAGTAAATGGGTAACAAGAATAATTCCGTATATATTATAGAAAATAAATTTGTAGTTCAAATTTTTAAAATAAACTCCAGAACCAAATTGTTTTATTTGCCAATTCCACCAAACATTTAAGGAAGCATAACAGCAATTCTTTACAAAGTAACACTACTTAAACTCATTTTATGAAGCCAAATTTACCCAAACTAGAAATAAATATTACTACCAAGTGAGTACTTTAAAACTGTAGAACACAAGTTCAGTATACAAGATTTAATTTTATATCTGTAAATGCAAAATAAATAATTAGAAATTGAAACCAGATTAATAGGATCATTATCATTAACACTAAATACTTAAAAACAGTTAAGCATAAGTTTGGAAAAATATGTAAAAAGATAGTATTCTAAAAACTTCAAAAAACTGATGAACAAAATCAAGGAGACATAAGTAAATGGAGAGATAAGTCAGGTTCATGAATTGGATACCTCAATATTGTTAATATATCGGTTTTCCCAGATAGATGTATTGATTCAAAGCAATTCCAGACAAAATCCCAGAAAAACAAATTAATAGAAATAACCTGATTCTAAACTTTACATGAAATTGCAAAGGAACTAAAATGACAAAAGAATTTTGAAAGAGAACAATAAAGTTGGAGGACTCACATTACCTTATTTCTAAACTCATTTTAGGACTAGTAGTGAACAGGATGAATCTCATACATTTTATGCTAACTGAAAGAAACCAACCTTCAAAGTTAATGCTACATGGGTCTACTTATGTGACACTCTGTAGAAGGTTAAACTATAGTGATAGTGAAGTATTCTCCATGGGCTGGTTGTATGGAGAGGAGCTTGAGGGAATATATTGGGGGTGGTAGATTTATTCTAAATTTTTATTGTGTAAGTTGTTACATAACGGGATTAATTTGTCTACATTCCAAACCATTACTCTAACCAGAGTGAATTTTTACACGTAAATTTTAACTAGAAAACAAACCCCACAAAAATCTCTATAAAATGTATGTAGTATAAATTATTGAATTCAAAAAATTTCCAAACCATACAAGTAAACAATATATTGCTTAGGGAAAAACACATATTACTAAATTATAAAGAATGTTTATTTATCAAGAGGAATAGGCAGTTGCGGTTACAAAAGCATCAGCAAGGGAACTGGTGAGGTTTTGTTTCTTAACCTGCATGTGGTTTTTATAGGAGCATGTTTCCTATTAGTTTGAAACTGTACATGTTATACATGTATTTTTTTAATCTATAATATATTTCTTAAACAAATATTTATAAATAAAAAGCTGTATACTGTGAGAGAGAAAGAAAATGATATTTTCTGACAGTTCAGCACATGAAATGAATCACAAAGGAGTATCTTGGCTGCCAATAAAGGAAATTTAATTGGCGAAGATTACAACCATAATTTATTGGCAATGTTATCTTGAAAACTAAATAACTAAAACATTAAAAGTACTTTTATACACCTGGATCTAGGGACCTAAACCTTATTTCTAGGGATTAATTCTTACCATGCTCTGTTTCTGCTGTATTGGCTTAATTCTCAGGCCAACTGTTTATTTTTGCAGGTGTAGAATCATTATCCATTGGCTTATGTTCTACCGATTTAGGTAGTCCAGAAGAAAGCCCAAGGTTCTTTGCCAACTGTTCAAGAATAAGTTTCACATTTGATTTTCATTCAGATAAATTGGGTCAGTTTACAATTAAAGCATATTAGGACCGGGAATAGTGTGTATAAATGAGAGTGCTAAGGCACAAAATTTAAAGACTCATTCATATTCATGTAAGTGCAGAGTTAGCCCAACAGACGGAGTGTCCCCCTTTACTTTTTACTCTAGGTTCTTCAAATTCCTTTTCCTGTTTCCAGTCCTAAGCAATAGTACTACAATTGGGTAAGTATAAGTGACATATACCCATCTCTGAACAAGGAGTATTTTCTGACTCTTCCATACCTTTAGAATACAGAAGCGATTCCTCCAGAAAAAGCCATATCTGATTAATGTGATTTTTGTTCCCATGTAAGGATCTTGATAGTCACCACTCTGTGCTAACAAGTAAAAAGCTGAATAGACTGAAACATCAACAACTTTTCTAGGATTTATTAAGAGGGAGAGGACACAGGGAGCATCACTGCCGCCATGATTTGAGATAGAGAGAAACGAAAAAGGAAGTCCTGGCTTACCAGAGCAGAGAGTCATGAGCTAAAAATCTGTGGAAAACAGTGCTGAGTAGGAAAACCTGAACTGTAGTTGACAAAATTACTGGAGGCTTAGTGAAGACAACACTGAGCGCTGAGAACACCAGGGGCAGCCAGTCATAGGGAGGGCCACACAGTTTTGTGATATTTACCTCCAGGCTGTCTGTAGGTTTCTCATAGTAAATGTCAAAGTAAAATCCCCTTGTACTTCCTGCAAGAGGAATTAGGATTACTTTATTTTCATAAGGTACTGCACTAACTGTGCATTGATATGATATTATTTGAAAGTGGGTTTGGATAACGTGTGTGTGTGTGTGTGTGTGTGTGTGTGTGTGTGTAATCACATTCTAGGGCAACCACTAAAAAAGTAAAAGAAAATAATATAACTGGTCTGCTAAGTGAGGGGAGAAAATGAATTATAATAAAATGCATAATAAACTCTCAAAATTAGAAAAAGTGGAAGTTAAGAGAATAAGGTAAACACATAGAAAACAGTAACAAATATGCTAGATATTAATTAATCCAACTATGTCAATGTTCACTTGGAAGATCAATTCTCTAAATACAGCAAATAAATAAATTTTCAAACTGCATTAAAAAGAAAAAAACACAGCACCTAACTATATGTTGTCTATAACTGACACTAATCAAAAGAAAGCAGAAAAAGCTATATGAATTTCACAAAGAGCTAACTTCAGGACAAGGAAAGTTACAGGATATACAACTGTATGACATAATGATAAAAGGGTCAATTTTTCAAGAAGACATAACAATCCATACAATAGAACCTCATAATGCAAGTAGTAAAACAGAAAGAAAAAATAGATGAATTCACTTGGAGATGTTCATACCTCTGAATCAGAAATGGACTGATTCAGTAGAAAGAAAATCAGGAAGGATATAGCTGTACTCAATAACGTCATCAATGAATGGGATGTAATTGACATCTATAGACAACTTAATCCCAAACCAGCAGAATATACATTCCCCCCCCCAAGCTCATGTAGATAATTTGCCAGGACATATCACATTCTGGGGAAAAAAAAAAAAAGAAAGAAAGGAACCCATTTTGAAAATAGAAATCATGTATTATCTACTCTCAGAACATAATGGAATTAAACTACAAATCAATAACAGAAAAATAACTGGAAAGTCTCAAAATAAATGCAGATTAAACAATTCAGAATAACACATGGGTCAAAGAATAAATCTCAGGAGAAATCTAAAAAATATTTTGAACTAAATAAAATAATAAAAAAACAATTTATTCATCGTGTGTGGGGTGCAGCAAAAACAGTGCTTAGAGGAAAATGTATAGCTTTGAAAACATACACCAAAAAAGAAAAAAAATCTAAACTCAATAATCTACATTTACACCTTAGGAATCTAGAAAAAGGATATAAATTCAAAGTAAGCAGGAAAAAAGAAATAAGAGAGCAGAAATCAGTGAAATTAAAGTTATGAAATTAATCAAAAAATCAACCAAATCAAAAAGTGCTTGAAAAGATCAATAAAATTGACACACTTCTAAACAGTTAACTAATAAAAAAGAGGACACAAATTACTAACGTCAGAAAGAAGGAGGAGACATAAATACAGATTCCATGGATATTAAAACAATAATAAAGGGACGTTATAAACAATTCTATGTCCACAAATTTCATAATCTACTTGAAATGGACCACCTTTAAATGACCCTTGAATCTGACAAAATTCACAAGAAGCAAGAAACAATGTAAATAGGCCTATCTCTATTAAAGAAGTTGAATCAATAACTAATAACCTTCCAAAATAAAAAGCACCAGGCCCAGAGTGGTTCACTGGTGAATTCCACCAAACATTTAAAGGAGAAATTAAACAAATACTTTATAATCTCTTTTAGAGAATAGAAGCAGAGGGAATAATTTCTAATAATTTTAAGAGGCCAATGTCACTTTAATCCCAAAATAGGCAAAAATATTACAAGAAAACTATGAACTAGTATTTCTCATGAACACAGATGTAAACACCCTCAAGAAAAGATTAGCAAACCAAATCCAACAATGTAAAATAGAATTATTAAGTGAGATTCATACAAGCTATGTGAAGCTGCTTCAAAATTCAAAAATCAGTTAATGTAATCCATCATATCGACAAGCTAATGGAAATAAAAACAACGATGAGATATGCTAAAGAGAATAAAAAGAACACACCAATAAGAAAAAATTAAAATGTAAAGCACTGACAACAACAAATGCTGACATGTATGTGGAACAATAGGAGCTGTCTTAATTGCTGAGAGAAATGCATAATAATACAGTGACTTTGCAAGAGTATTTGGCAGTTTCTTATAAAACCAAATGTACTATTACCATATGATCCAGCAATTGTCCTCCTTGTTGTTTACTCAAAGGTGTTGAAACCTTATGTTCACACAGAAACCTGCATGTTACAGATATTTATTGCAGGTTTATTAATAATTGCCCAAACTTGGAAGTAACAAATATTTACCTCATTCAGTAAATGGATAAATAAAGTGTGGTACACCCAGACATTGGAATATTATTCAGCACTACAAAGAAATGAGCTATCAAGATGTGAAAAAATACGGAAGAACCTTAACTGCATATTATTAATTGAAAGGTATCAATCAGGTTATACACTGTAGTCTTCCAAGTATGTGACATTCTGAAAAAGGCTAAACTATTGAGATGGTAAAAAGATCAGACATTACTGTGGGTTTAGGTGGCAGAGAGGAATGAATATATAAAGCAAACAGGATTTGAGGGCAGTGAAATATTCTGTATTATAATGATGGATACATGTCATTTTTCATTTGATCAAACCCATGAAAGTTACGGCAGTAACAGTGTACTGTACTGTAAACTGTGAACTTTGCATGATTATGATGTATCAATGTAGATTCATCATTTGTGACAAATAAATCATGCTGGTGGTGGATGTTAATAATGGGAGATGCTATGCATTTGTGAGGCGAGGGGGATATATGAAAAATCTCTATACCTTCCTTTCATTTTTGCTGTGAAGCTAACATTTTTCTAAAAAAAAGTTTTTCTAGGGAATAAAAGCCATGTCCTATTATTGAAAGATGAGAGAATACTTTAATCACTGATGTCCACACCATAGAAAGCTTAGTCTTATCTTTCAATGTCTGCCACAGGCGTGACATACAAGTATAACGGGGGTGCCAAAAAAATGTATGCAGGTGGACACTTTCGTCAACATTGCTCAAGCAGTAGTTGGCTGTAATCAGAAGTGTCTGGACAATGATGGTAACCATTTTGAGCACCTCTTGTAATTGTAGAAATCAAACGTGACTTGTATTCATCTTTTGTTATCATTATATATTAGTACAGATTTTTCCTTTCATAAAATGTGTATACTTTTTTTGGCACCCTCTGTAGATGTTGGGTTCTCATCTCTGATGATTAATTGTTATATCTAGTTCCTTGTTAATCTTAGAAGGAATAAAGTATCTTTCTTAATGTCCAGAGAGGCCTGGAAGTATGAGACCTAGTTTCTCTAATTGGTAATTGCACAAAATTTTTCAAAATTTATAGTAAGTATCCATTTTTTTCCCCATAGAGAGATAGATGGATTTGTTAGCTTTTGCAAAAGTGACTGCAGTCCAGAATTTAACACTTTTAAAGAACTATTAAAATACTTCAAAAATGGGTGGGATTAAAATGTGACAGACAAAATTAAAAGTACTTAAATAGTTGTTTGAATTTCTAAAAAGTGGTGTTTGGGTATATTCATCATGAAGAAATTTGACTTTAATTAATACAGCTGCATATGAAATGGCATTAAATTTTAAGTAGGTAATTGAGTGTTATGTATATTTATGAGTGATTAATAAAGTGAATTTAGGTTCTGATGTGAATTTATATTTATTGTCAATAGTGACTTGAAAGAAATCAATGATCATGATAATGATGACGGAACATTTGTCATCAGGGCAGATATTGTTCTAAATACTTTAGATAATTATTAATTTTAATCCTTACAAGAATTCCCTAAATCAAGTGACTTCCCATTTTACAGATAAAGAAGTAGAATCTCAAAGCCTCAGGTCACATAACTAACAAGAGGTGAAGATTTTATTCAATTTCTAGTCTGATTCCAAACCTCAACACACTCTTTCAGTTTGCCAAGTCTTTGGTATGAGAAAGAGGGGAGAGTATGTTAATAACTTAGATGATAAGTAGATTTCAGAAGAAGCCGGGCAGACTAGAATAATGGACACAATCATCTAAGTAGAAATTTAATGGGAAACACAATAAGCCTGTATGTATAAAGTAAAATAATTATATAATGTAACTTTACTAAATTCAATCATATGCCAGAAATACATCAAGTTGTAAATGTCTGCAAAGACAATTTGAATAAATAATATGATGTTGCAATTCCAGAGTCTGATATAATCAGGCTGTCTGAAAAGAAATACTGTATCTCAAGTAGGAGAAGGATAAAAATATTAAACTATGTTTCTCTATTATTCCACACCTCTTACTAAGTTTAGTTTTGGGCATCACATCTTTAAACAGTGATATTAACAATCGGAAATGTGTCTAAGGAGAATAGTACTCAGTGTAGAAAACAAAATCAGTACTATGTATATGAGAAAATAGTTTTCATTGATTAGGAAGATTCATTGGGAAATTTATTTTTATTTCATCTAAGTTCTATTATTTGGAAGAAAGATTACACTTGATCTACATGACCCCAGAGTTTTGGGACCAATATGAAGGGAAAGAGATGTCAGTTTGCTATAATAAACAAATTTCTAATAGTCAAAAATTCCAAATAACTAGACCACTTTAGAGTATCAGGATTTTTTCTTTCCTTGAAGTTTTTAATCAGATAAAATATATTCTCTCTTAGGGAAATTTGTGTAGGGATTTGTGCATAAGCAATCTTATAACTGTTTTTGCATGATCCTTCATTTTTAGAATTTACTAATGAACCACAGTGCCATCTAGAAACACACAAGTATATAACAAAGCACTTTAATCTCTAACTCTTCCACCATGCTTTTTGTTTGTTTGTTTGTTTAAGCTAGTAAGTCCAAGACCATGTAATTGAGGGTTTTATTATCTGCCCCAACTTTTAAAGGAATAAAAATAAGTGTATTTAAGATAGATAAAAATGAGTGGAATGTTAGGGAAATTGTGGTATTGATCAAGATTGTTCTGTGCTTCATTAGCCTTTTATCCAATATGTTCATCTTGTTTTTGAGTGTTCCTTATGCTCAGGTATCCCAAACATTTTCTGATCATTCTTACCAATTACTTAAATCAAAGCTTAGCTGCCTAATGCCTATTCTCTTAAAGTTCACTTTATATCTTCCAGAGTCTAAATAATTTGTTAACAAATCTGATTAACTCAAGAATGCCAATGTGCTAATGAATCATAACTGACTTAATAAATTATCAATTCTATACACTTGTGTCTTTAAAAGACAACTTTTAATCATTCAATTTTTGTGCTAAAAAATAATTACAATGAAAATTTAGAGCCAGCATCAGGTCTTGGTTAATTGGTAGACATAATATTTTGTATTTCTGAAATCCCATCTTGAAATTATTATACGTCTTCTTACCTTCGGACAAGCATGATCCTAATGAAAGGGTATACAAGTTATCTTCTTGCATATTATACTGAGCAAAGGAAAGAGAAGTCTATTACTCGGTTCAGTAATTAACCCCCCTTTTTGTGTATATTTTATAGCCTCTTTGGCAACCTCAAAGACCAAGCAGACTCTGGAGACCAGAGCCCTTATCAAGGTCACCAGTACTGGACGCAGGAATCTGTCGTTGGTCAGCAGGTCAGAACTTGTCCTCCATCTGTTTAATCCCAAGAAATCATATTTACAAAATATTATCTGACTTTCTGAATCAGATGTTTTCTTGATTCACATTTTGCCATGGCCCTAACCGTCTGGCCCTGACTTGAACAATGCTAACAATTGGGAGTCACCTGGAGCAAAAATGAGGCAAAGGAGGAAAGATACACTATTTCCCTTTTGTGTACACTCCTGACAGGTAATGTCTGCAGACTTTCAGGATCCCAGTGTCTAAATACTCAGCTGGAAATGCTGGCTCCTGGTCTTCTTTGAAAATCAAGGTCTATTTTACAACGGTGACCCTGTCATTGTAAGAACTTTAATTAGTATTGAACACAGTCTGGCAGAATTCTAAGTATCTGTGTGGCTACATTAGTTCTATGATTTTCGTGCTCCAGTGACTATGAATTAAGGACAATATCAACTTCAAGGTTCTTCTTTCTGCTCCGAACTTTTCAATGTAGCCATTAGCTAGATTAATTTTTTTCTTAACTGTTGTATCTTTCTTTTCCCCTCCAAATCATGTCTCTCAGATGATAAGTCTTTTGTCTTGGACTGAATAGGGAAATAGTGCTTTGTTTCCAAAAATGTTTATGATTTATCGAAGCCTAATTTAATTTACCTTTAAAATGTAGTCCTATGTGACCTTTATTCACACTGCAGTGTAATTCTGCTTCATTATTACATTTTTGTTACTTTAATGATAATTTTAATTTAACAAAAGATCTTTTTGCAATGCAGATGATGGGACACAATTCATTAAATAAATTTAAAAATAAAATTGCTAGCCAGCACTTCCATGGTTGAACAACATTTCACCCCCATCACCATGTTTATGGGAATGATTTGCAATACTGTATAAGATATAATTCTTTAACAATAGTTCAGTAATAAGTGTGTGTGGGTACAAAACCCCAAAAAAACAGTTTCCAGGCTCTCGGCCTCACAATAGAAAGGTGCTGGCTCGGGTAGTAAATGGCCATCAACTGTGATCAGATGCCAGCAGCTGTGGCTAGTTGGCCGTCAGCTGTAACCCGTAGGCCATTGGCCACTAATATAACGGCTGTGGCTACGCTAGCAGGAAAGGAATGGGGGCTAGCAAGAAGATGGTGGCTGGCAAGCGCGGACTGCTGTTAGGCAGATTATGTAGATCCTGCTTCCTGTGTCTCCAGCCCAGACGCCAGCGAGAATATATTGGTTTGACTCCCCTATCTATGGCTCCGTGGGTGTTCCGTTTTGGCCTTACCGTGTCCTGCGTTCTTGGGCGGGGAGTGGGAGCTGAGACCCTGCACGACAAATGGCGCAGCGAGCAGGGTCCCCTGCGTGACAGTGTGTCATTACATGGTTGCACAAATGTCTTCTCCTCAATAAAAAATTCAGTTATGTGAACATTTTGTCTTTCAGAATGGCTCACAAATAAATTTCTACCTTAACTTGTGCATTATAATAAGGGGAGAGGAAGCAAAATCTATTTTTCAAAACATGACCCTACCACCTAATGACTGTTTAGCTGGGCATTAATATTTGTAGCTGCCAGATCTTTTCTCTTTCCTTTAAATGAATTGGCATAATACTAATTATCTCAAATTTAAACACAAAATGCCCTCTTTCCTAGGGCAATAACTATTAACATTTTCTTAGAGCAGTTTAAAGGGCACCTCTGGTCTCAGAAACAGCCCTTGTCTTCCAGAAAAAATAAATAAATAATGCCATTCTGTTTTCTGATCCTTCCTGTTCCTATTTGAGGAGCAATGAAAGGAAAACAAATTATTTTCAGGAAAAATAAAGCATACAAAAGTATTTCATGTTTGAGCAAAAAAAAAAAAAAAAACAAACAGCTTAGATTCTAAGAGACCATTTTAGGTAAATTTGTTATGGTGTAGGTTATTTCTTGGTGCTAAGCATCACTATTTTCTGAAACTTCATCCTAAAGACCTCAAGAGCTTAGCCCTACAGTTTATGATCTTGAACAGCATAACTCTTCACGCAGCTAGCTAAAACACCCATCACCATCAGCACCTCCACAACACATTTTATGCTTGCCATGTAATTTAGTCCATCCGGGCTGCTATAACAGAATTACATAAACTGGGTGGCTTACAAACAACAGAAATTTATTTCTCACAGTTCTGGAAGCTGGAAGTCCAAGATCAAAGTGCTGGCAGATTTGGTGTCCGGTGAGAGCCCTCTCCCTGATTGGTAGATAGGCAGCTAGGTGTTTTTGTTGTGTCCTCATGTGGCAGAAGGGGGTGAGGAAGCTCTCTGGGGTCTGTTTTGTGAGGGCACTGATCCCATTTGTGATGACTCCACCCTCAGGACCTAATCATCTTCCAAAGGCCCCATCTCCAAGCGCCATTAGGATTTGGCATACACATTTTGTGGGAACACAAATATTTCGTCTATAGTACCAATGTTCTTACTTCTATTTGCTGCCCCTAAACCTGATCGTAGATAGGAAGAGTTTTATCAGGGCATCCGGTGTTTCTATCCTTAGTTTGGTAAAACTACTTTCAGAAGAAATAACCAGGTAAAATCTCAGATCACATTTTCTAATTCCGTGTTTCAGTAAATCTCTCTAAAATTGTTGCTTTAGGATGATTAGGGCTTGTGAACTTTCCTGGAGTTAAAACAAAAGAACATTTTTTTGGTTTGTTTTATGAGTGAGATAACGGTATTTTTATCTTGCTTAATAAAACTCTCATTGTTACATGGGTTTCAAGTAAAAAGTATGTAGATTTGCAGGTGAAAGGGCTATACTTGCATTATTGCGCAAATAGATGTGTATTTATATCTGCTGAAGTGAGTCTATGAAGTCTATATGGGCGGCTACATTTACCCCCCTTCAAAAAAGACACAACAACAATAAATATCACTAGCAAAATTAAGAAACAGAAGTCTTGTGCTAGAATTTATTGGGTGCAAATGTATACATGTCCACACACGGTCACACATACAATGTGTGTTTCAAATACAATTAAAATATTTTCTGTCTGACTTGTTTCACTTAGCATTATTCTCTCGAGATCCATCCATGTTGTCACAAATGTTCCTATATCATCTTTCCTTAACGCCGAATAGTATTCCATTGTGTATATGTACCACAACTTCTTTATCCATTCATCTATTGAAGGACATTTTGGTTGTTTCCATGTCTTGGCCACCGTAAACAAAGCTGCAATGAACATTGGAGTACACGTGTCTCTATAGAGAGATGCTTTTATATTTTTGGGGTAGATACCCAGGAGAGCGATTGCTGGGTCATATGGTAATTCTATTCGTAATTTCTTGAGGAACCTCCACACTGCCTTCCATAGCGGCTGCACCAGTCTGCATTCCCACCAACAGTGTATGAGAGTTCCAAAAAGAACAAGACAAACAAATGAGAAACAAAAACTCATAGACACAGACAATAATTTAGTGGTTACCAGAGGGTAAGGGGGTGGGGGGTGGGTGATGAGGGTAAAGGGGATCAAATATATGGTGATGGAAGGAGAACTGACTCTGGGTGGTGAACACACAATGGGATTTATAGACGATGTAATACAGAATTGTACACCTGAAATCTATGTAAATTTACTAACAATTGTCACCCCAATAAAATTAATAAAAAAAAAATATTTTAAAGTTACAAAGGAAGCAACTGGAGTTAGACTGGCTATAAGCACTAGCGCTCCGATTTACTAGCTGTAGTCTCCTCAATAAATACAACTTCTCTAATTTTTCTTTTCTTTTTAAATGACAATCAAATGTAAAGTTCCTCTCTTACTTTACTCACACTATTATTATCAGGGTTAAAGAATAAAATATATTTGTCAATTCTCTATAGACTGAAACTTATTGTAATACATATCATTAAGAAGTTTATAAGAAATATTTCTTCCACTGATTTTTAATGGCATTCTCAATATAAATTAATTGGACATTTCTTCTTTTTTTTATTTCTTAGTGCTTTGATATTGTTACTTCGCAAAACTGACATAATACACTTCATGTTTACAATTCAACTTTAGACTTGAAAGATTTGGCTGCTTTTGAGTTAGCCATGGGATGTTAAAGAGTATATTGATAGCTTGGTATTTCCAATATTCTTTTACACAACCTGTTTGCTTAATGTTAGCTGTCTTTTTTAATATATGCAGTAAAAGGTTAAATCCTTTAGTAATTAAGGAGATATCCGAAACCTGAGTTATACTATCACTCCCTCTTGATGGAGATTCAGGTCTTGATCTTTCACATTTGTGTCTCTGTTTGTCTCCATTTCTTGCAGAATTCTGAACACTTGACAGGAAGTGTTACCCAGGTGCTGATAGGATGCAATTGCACGTATTAACTTTAACATCCTGGGGTAACTGTCAGCTTAGTGTATTAGCTAGACTAAAATTACATTGTGACATTTGGCTAATTGTCATTCAGGCCCCAAAGACAAAGATGCTGACTCTAAATTCCAAAGCTGACCTTTACAGAGCAAGCTGTTTGGAAGGGTTCCCTTCCTTCCTAGGAACCTCCTATTTAACATCTTTAAATAACCTAGGGAAGCATTCACCATCGTTAAAATACATAATGTAGTCACTTCCACTTACTCTGATCTCTGGATCATATTACATTTATTAATTGATTTGAAGCATTAACACACTATGTCTTCTTTTCTAATCAGTGGTAATTATTTCAAGCAGATTTTAATGAAGAATGTAATTATGAGACCTTCAGAAACCTGACACTTTTAAAGACAATTAAAACAAACAATTGAAAAAAATATAGAATAAAAAAGGAAGTATGAAGAGCTGAGGAAGGACTATGAAAAGCCTAAGACAAAACATGAAAACTTTCTTGTTATATGACGAGACTCTAAATGAGATAAATGCAAATGTTAACCTAATAAGTACATTGTCTCCCAGGTTTTTTTTTTCAGAACCATAAGTTGCTTTGTTATATCATCAATGCAAGAAACATTTCGTAGACATTTATGTCATCAAACTGAAAATTAAAATTTCAGTTTCAGTTCACTAATATTTCAGGATTTGTGTGCAGTGACTGTAATAGGTACCTATAGATAGATATATAGATGATATAGATATAGATAACTATAGATAAAGATGTTCAACCCACTTATTGTCTGTTGCCAACACCCACCAGTGTTAATTTGCAGACCTTGAGATAAGTAAGAAAGCTCATGTTATAACAAACAAAACAATAATGTAGTTTTATCCACCAGAAGTCAATATAGCAAGAGGAATATATTAGTAATCTATTTCTGCATAGTAAATTATGATGAAACTTAGTTGCTCAAAACATTAATT
The DNA here is from genome assembly GCF_964194185.1 of Rhinolophus hipposideros. Taxonomy (NCBI): domain Eukaryota; kingdom Metazoa; phylum Chordata; class Mammalia; order Chiroptera; family Rhinolophidae; genus Rhinolophus; species Rhinolophus hipposideros. The sequence goes on along the minus strand of NC_138058.1, from coordinate 17,495,055 downwards.
ATCTCTCTGTCTTTCTGGGTTAGGACTTGTGGCATGGTTTATCTGGATTGCCTGGTTCACAGTCTCTCACCAGGCTGCATTCTTTCGCAAGTTAGTTGGGGCTGTAGTCTTAGCTGAAGTCTAGATTGCAGAAGACTCAATTTCCAAGTTCACAAACTTGATGTTTGGCATGTTTCCATTTCTCCTGAGCTATGAGACAAGGACCTTAATTCCTCAATGACTTTTGGCCAGAAACCGTCCTCAGTTTCTTGTCATATAGGTTTCCCCAATGGGTAGCCCACAAATGGCAGGTTGCTTCTTCAGAGCAAGCAAGAGAAATGAGAGAGAGAGAGAGAGAGAGAGAGAGAGAGAGAGAGAGAGAGAGAGAGAGAGAGAGAGAGAGAGAGAGAGAGAAATAGAGAGAGAGAGAGAGAGAGAGAGAGAGAGAGAGAGAGAGAGAGAGAGAGAGAGAAAGAGAGAGAGAGGAGTATGGAGAGTATAAGAAAAAGGATGGAGTATAATAAAAAAGATCACAGTGTTTTCTCTATAAACTTGAAAGTGACAACCTACCACTTTTACAACATTCCATTTATTAGAAGCAAATCACTAGATCCATCTCACTCTCGGGGGAGGATATGACAAATGGATGTGGATCCTTTGTGTTATTTTAGAAGGCTGCCTACCATAAGAACAATTAAGGTTTTGTTTCCCTTGTTCTCCAAGATGATGAAGGTTTTTCATGCTTGAGTGGAGGCCCATATCACAAACTATACTTCTGACTGACTTATAAGAAGCATATAAAGATATAAATGATAGATAGATTAGATAGATAGATATAGATAGATGAAAGATAGATAGATAGATAGATAGATAGATAGATAGATAGATAGATAGACAGTTAAAGAGATACAGGTAGAGATTAGAGATAGATATGAAGGGAAGGAGAGAGAGAGAGAAAAAGACTACAGGACTGTCCAGCCTTAGGTTAAGTAAAATAGCAAATTTGTATGTGACTGTTTTAAACTGACTGACAGGAAAGTAGAGACAACAGACACTATAAATTTTGCATCTTTTATGATTTTATAATATAATGTTTGAAAGTAATTTCAAATCTTTAATCATTTGAACACTTCTGGTGAGCATAAATGTAGCAATCTCAACAGTAGTAGCTGTTCATAAGAAACATAGTTCATAAGAAACACTTTCTAATTATAAATTAATTATTACACTTAAGTCATATTGAGCGTGGTATATTTTGCATATCAGTTCTCTTGAAGTGCCCTTCCAATATTTACTTACTGTGGAACATCCACTCCACAATTCATTACTAGGACAGAAAGCAGATAGTGAGTTGTTACTCTCAATTAGCATAGTATATTTGGATTTGAATGCAGGAATGTCATTTATTAACAAATAAGAACTCTAGCATTGAACTTTTGGGACCTCTCATCTCCATATTTTGTGTTTGCTTCCCGTTTTTGACAAAAATAAAGAAATTAAGCCTAGAGAGAATATATAAATCTACATGCTCCATTTTTTCAAGTAGTTATTTATAGACCTTGGGCTAGAATCCACTTACCTGATTCAAAGTTGAGTGCTTATTCTAAAACTGCATATTTACACTTATATGTTACAAACCATAGAACCAATCGTACAGTACAGCCTATAAGATAAGTGCTTCTATAGTAGATATATCTATATCTATATATCTATATCTATATCTATATCTATATCTATATCTATATCTATATCATCTATATCTATATAGATATAGATATATATGTATATGTATATACATGTATATATACATATATATATATATATATATATATATATATATATCACTAAGAGCATAAATGAGCAAGATTGAGATGGGTTGGTTTTAAAGAAATTAGGAAAACAATATATATTAGGAACTCTCAAGCATTTTAGAAAATTATTTGTTTTAAACAAATCTAAGATGACTACACATATATTTAATTGACTAAATAAGTCTTCAAATGACAGGGGCTGAAAAACTTTTGAAGTGAATACACTGAATAGTAAAATCCGCATATTGTGTTTTTTTGTGTTTTTCCCCCCTAATATATAGTATTATGCAGATTAGTGTTACTATTTAAGTTGTCCCTTAAGTGCTGGGTATTGAGCATGATGCTTTGACCACTGTTATTCCTAAAATGAGCTGCCATTATGCCCACTGCTGCCATTATGCCCACTACCAACACGAATCATCCATTGGCCCTGTTTCTTTGCACTTGAGTGTTGGACTGACACAAACACCTATCTGTTCCTAAAAACTAGTCAGGCTGGGAAATTGAGGGTCTGGACTTATCACCTTTTATCTTAAAAACAGAATCTTCTCCTTAACTACATTTCCCCTGTGGAGAAATTCCCTAAATATTTAGATGCTGCATTGTAATACATAAATCAATAAACGAGGAAAGGAATTTTTATTTATAGTTAGCTCACTATATGACAAGGATAATGCTATGATATTAAAATGTTTTCTTAATTCAGCATCATCTTAGTCTTGTGAGACATAATTAACCCCATTTTACTTAAAAAGACAGGATTAAAGAGGTTAAGCAACTTTCCAAAATCCAAGGGAATAACACCAATTAATTCTAGATATTAGCTGAATTCCTTTGGCCTCCAAACCTAATGCTCTTTTCATTAGTCTGCACATTGTCAATAATCATTGATAGAGAAAAAATTACTGAGGAAGGAAAGAAAGTTATTTAATATAGAGAAATAATTAAATTATTATTTGAAGCCACAGGGATACAACTGATAACAAGCAATGTTTAAATAATGATGACTTTAAAGCAGTAAAGTTCAAACTATATGTTTTTTGATTATTCGGAGTAAAGAGCTATAGCGATCTCATAGTGGTAGTAGTATTTCAAGTCTTTCAATGGACATGGAGCTAGACTTGATTTTTAAGGTCATTTATAACTTGGAAACTCTATGAAACCCTAATATAATATAGTTATGAGTTATTAGGAAAACAGAAGAACAAACATCTCAATGAAGCATATAATTAGCGGGACAAGACGCAGATCCTGCATTTTCTACACAAGATCCGTATTGCTTTTATAAATAAGCTAGATTTTAAACCAAATAATGTGTAAGAATTAAAATTTTTCTCCAGTAACAGTTTTATTTTTTTTCTTACTGCTATGAAAAGTATGGGATCTTCATGTATTTTACTTAGGTAACCAGCGCAATTGATATGATAATTTTACAAGTCACCTGTTATGTTCTCCCTCACCAAATCTGAGACAAGCCGGTTATATGGTGGCTGTTGACCTATGAAGAGCTCCACATGGTAAATCACTGAAGAAGATTCAGTGTGGAACTGAGAACCTCAGTTCAACATCTCACAAGGAATTGAATCCTGACAATAAATATGTGGGTGAGTTTAGGAGTACATCGTCCCCACTTGACCATTCACATAAAACCACAGTCCCAGCTGACACCATGACTGAGGTTTTATCACAGACCTGAAGCGAATACCCCAGCTAAGTCATGCCTACAATTCCTGACCCACAGAACCTATGAGATAATAAAGTGTTTATCCTGAGGTAATTTGTTATGCAGTAATAGATAACTAACACAAACACGAATGTTTAGTTATTTAAATCAGAATAGGCTTAGTGATCATAAAAATTGTAAGAATAGTGATTTTGTTATTATCTAGTGAAAATAATGTCAGGAAAAAAATAAACTAAAAGTTACAGCAAACTGCTCTGTTATTGCATCACTATCACTTTATATTGCCAATACAATGCAGTCATGCACAGCATAATGACATTTAGTCAATGACTGACCACATGTATGATGTTGGTCCCATTATATTATAATGGAGCTGAAAAATTTCTACCACCTAGTGATGTCATAGCCATTTTAACATCATAGCACAATGCATTACTCACATATTTGTGGTGATGCCGGTGTAAACAAACCTACTGTGCTGTCAGTGTTATGGAAGATTAGCACATACAATTATGTACGGTACATAATACTTGATAATGATAATAAATGATTATGTTACTGGTTTATGTATTTACTATACTGTTTTTTATTGTTATTTCAGAGTATACTGTTTCTACTTATAAAACAAATGTACTATAAAACACTATGCCATGTTACACTGGGAGTGGATTCATATATCTTGTGTTTACCATGTCTATTGATTGCATAATTTTCTCTTGTGCTTCATTAAATCTCATGTTGTTTTGTATATCATGGCCCCTACACATACAATAGCTACTGCTAATGTTGCCAGTAACAGGCCATGTTAAGTAATTGAACTGTCAATGAAATTAAAAGTGATTAAGAACTATGCAAGTAGAAAATCAATGAAGGTACAATGAGAATACTGAAATTTGCATACCAAGAGGAGGGCTTTCACCGTGTATTGAAAAGCTGGCACCTTCATCTGGGATTTCACAGCCTCCAGAACTATGAGAAATAAATGTGTGTTGTTAAAAAAAAGAAAAGAAGGGAAGGGGAAAAAGGAAGGGAAGAGTAGGAGGCGAGGGAAGGGAAAAGAGAAGAAAAGAGAAGAGGAAGAGAAGAGAAGAGAAGAGAAGAGAAGAGAAGAGAAGAGAAGAGAAGAGAAGAGAAGAGAAGAGAAGAGAAGAGAAGAGAAAAAAGAGAAAATAAAAGTTAGTGATGAAAAAAAAAAAAAAAAGTTAGTGATGGTTATTGCTCACCAGTCAGGGAGGCCACATTCCACCGTAGCTAAGATCTTGAAGAACAAGAACAAAGTGATGAAACCTGTTAAAGGATCTGCTTCATTAACTGCAACAAGACTAAAAATAATTCAATAAAGGCCTATATCAGATATGGAGAAAATTTTAATGACTAGTATTGAAGACTAGACACACAAAAGCTTGTCTCTCTCAGCACATGATCATGGCCAAAGTTAAAAGTTTGTTTGCAATGTTGCAAGTAAAAGGCTGGTGTTAAATTTACTGCTATCTCTGGGTGATGAAACAATTCAAGAATCGGTATTCATCACATAATGTGAAAGTGAGTGGTGAGCGAGTGCTGATGTCAAGGCAGCTGAAGAATTTTTGGAAACTCTAGATAAGCTGATTGCGGAGGAAAATTACTTACCAGAGCAAACATCCACATGGATGAAACCCCCCCTACTCTGCAAACAGATTCCTGAAAGGACTTCCTTCCATAAGGAGGCCAAGTCAATGCCAAGTTTCAAGGCTTTTAAGAACAGGATAAAGTCTTAATTGCGGGCCATGTTGCAGGCACATGAGAATCCCAGAGCCTTCAAGCATATCAGTAAGCACACACAGCAGTGTACCAGAGGAGCAATAAGGAGTCATGGACGACCCAGCTCCTCTTCCAAAATGCCCTCCTTGGGCATCCTTTCATTGCGGTACCAATGAAATGGAGAAGTGCTGTTTGGACAATAATATACCTGTCGAGATTTCACTTATTGTTCTTTTTTCATTTGTCTTTGTGTATATTTTATTATTCATTCACTCAATTGATTTAATTAACAAATACTTATTGATCATCTATTCTGATGTAGGTCCTGGGGATATAGCACTGAGAAAGACTGACAAAGTCCTTACCCTCATGGAGCTGACAATTTAGTGGATGAGATAATCATTCATCCAATAATCATGAAATAAATGTTAAGTTACAACCATCACAGCATCTGATTTGGGTGGTTGCCTCATACAAGTTTGCTGACTCAATGAATAAAGTGAGCACTCTTTTTAATTAAATTTATTGGGATAACATTGGTTAATAAAATTATATAGGTTTCAAATGTACAATTCTGTAAGTGAAATAAATCAGACAGAAAAAGTCGAGAACCATATGATTTCACTCATAGGAGGGATGTAAAACTGAAAGCAACAAATGAGGTAGAAGAGAGTAAAGGGGGTCAAATATATGGTGATGGAAGGACGTTTGACTTTGGGTGGTGAACACACAATGTGATGTATAGATTTTACTTATTGTTGATAATGTTCTCAGACATCCTCCTGTTACTGGTGATCTTCATCCCAGTATCAAAGTGATGTTTCTCCCTCCAAACACCACCTCTTTGATCCAACCCATGGATCAAGGAGTTAAAACAGGTTTTAAGGCCTATGACCTAAGGACCTTTGTCCAGGCCATTGCTGCAACTGAGGAAGACCGTGAGAAGACACTGATGCAATTCTGGAAGGAATAAACCATCTACGATGGCATCAGGAACCTTGTTTGGTCCTTGGGTGATCTCAGCAAAGAGTGTGTGAGTGCAATCTGGAAGGATACTCAAGAGGTTCATCCATGACATCAAAGGATTTGCAAGGATGAGCAAGTTGCAAAAACCAATAAGGTTGTGGTTGAGACGGTAAGCAACTTGAATCTGAGTGTAGATGACAATGACATGGAGGAGCTGCTAGCAGGGGTTCCTGAGGAATTGACTAATGAGGAGTAATTGGAACTGGAACAGGAATGCATAACTGAAGAAGAGGCAAGAGAAAAGGAAAGTACAGGAGAAGAAAAAGAAAATTTATAGTGAAGGGTTTAGTAGAAGCTTATACAGACCTCTGCAAGCTCCTTAAAATGATTGAAAACATCGACCTCCAACACTGAAAGGTTTTTACTGAAAGAGAGGAATGTTCATGATACATTAACTGTTTACAAGCAAAAATGATGAAGAAAACAAACAAAAAAAATAAACAAACCGAGGAAATCACCATGTACACATTTCTGAAGAGTGACACCTCCTCAAGAGCTCCAGGCAGGTCCTTTAGGAGCTATTCCAGAAGGTGGCGTCGTTATCATAGGAGATGTCCTCTCCATGCGTGATGTTGCCCCTGAAGACCTTCCAGTGGGACAAGAGGTAGAGGTGGAAGACAGTGTTATAGAGCGTCCCTGTCATTAACCAATGCAGGACTGTATTTGAATGTTATGATTAGAGCACAGTGCTATTTTCACATCTTAAATACTAATTTGGGGGAAAACGTAAAGATATTTGTTAGCTTCTAATTCTCATCCTTTGGGGAATATGATTTTCCTAAGTACACAGCTTTTTCTATAAAACTTATTAACACACAATTTTCCATGTCTCCATATACTACATTTGCACAAAGTCCAGCAAAATTTTATCTGTGTTGTGCGTCACTAAATGCTTTCTACACTAAGATTTTTTTTAAAATTTTTATTTTATTTTAGGAAGTGTAGTGCTGTTATTCTTCTACCATGTGATTAATATTTACTGGGAAAATTTTTAAAGTATTTTTCAATATTTTGACAAAGCTTTGAAAGAATGGTTATCATAAAACTTTAGAGTGAAACCTTCAGGATTTCACATTGCACGTGCAGAAGGACACAGACTAGAATCACAAAAATTACGCGTTGTGTATTTCTAAAATCATACAGAATGCTGACTCATAAAATCTTAGAATTTAGAGACAGAAATAATTTTGTTCAAATAGATTTTAAATCTATTTCAAATAGATTTTATGTTGCATGTCAAATTTAATCCATTTTGTACACTACCTGTTGTGCTGTGCTATGAATAATTCTTACCTCATCCATGCTCAAAAGAAAAAAAAAAGTATAAAAATCAATTGTATCTGTAATTGGTAGAGCAGAAAAACAGGAGTGCTTGTGCCATATATATGTCACTGCTCTTTCGGCATTGTTCAGACTTTTGTCATGGTAGAATAACACTGCATTTGAGAAAGGCCATTTCATTATGTCTTGAAAATTTCCACATTGAGCTAAAGTATGCTTTCTTGTTTCTCTAATCCCAATTTTGCTCATTGGTTAATTATACCTAATTCTATTCCGTCTTTTCACTGACCCCACCCAAGAAATTTTGAAAGTACAATTTTTAAGCTCTTACGAAGTCTTATTCTATTGCCTATGATTTTTGTAAACTTCCTTTACTGTAGAAGACATTTTTGTGGAGCCCTTAATATAGGAGATAATGTACTGATCATACTTTCTTTACAGCACTGTTTCTCAAGTGTGGATGAAGAATCAGCCTTCTTGGAAGTTAAGCCCTTGAAAAAGTTGCCCTGGTGATTTTGTTATGCACTTATTTTTAATAAGCAGGAGTTCCTTGTAACAGTACATGATAGCCATTAAAAATAAACAAATTCCCTCTTCCCATATATCCACACGATGCCTTGTCAATCATGATTGAGAATTAATGGAAAATGATTCTTCTGTATCTAATGGATGCAATTAGAATAGCTCACAAATATTAACACTGGTCAAATATTCGCCTCCTCCCATTCATGAGCCTTGGTCCTATTTCCTGTAAGGAATGAAGTATAGCTTCATGTCCCATACAATCATCAGGTCAAGTAACTTTTCTTGTTATTATGTCATTTTGTTGAGAATTATTTTTTATTAAATTTATTTGGTTGACATTGGTTAGTAAAATTAAATAGGTTTCAAGTGTACATTTCTGTAATACATCATCTATATATTGCGTTGTGTGTTTGCCACCCAGAGTCAAATCTTTTGTCACCATATATTTGACCCCTTTTACCTTTTTCTACCTCTGCTCCATACCCTCTGGTAACCACTAAACTGTTTTCAGTTTTTGTTTTTTATTTTTTTTAATATAACATAAAATATTGTCCCTATGGCTTATCATATGTATTAAATAATATATACTAATTAATTGCATACTGTTCTGAATTTTTTAATTAATTGTTTCCTAGGCTAAAATTATTATCTATTCAAAAGACTATAATCTTCTCCAGGTATTAGTTAATGGCATGACCTATTGCATTGTTCACAAAACTTCACACACGGTTCTGTATTTTTTTATCCATATCTATGGATATTACAGAAAATGAGATCAAGCTTCTGTTTTAGGGAATCTTAAAAATGTGTTAAGTGTGGAAATTATTACAGTTTTGCAGTTTTGTACCATAGGTATTTTTTAGCTCTCGAGGCCTCGTTATTATTTTCTAGGCTTGTATATAATGCCCAATGATATTTGATTTAGAACACACACACATATATTTAGCTATGTTCTACTTAATATCCAGTATATATAATTTATAGTGTTTTCCTTAGTATTCTGTGATGGTCCAGTGACTTTCATTTAAATCAATGGTATAAACTGTGAGATTAATAACTAAGTCAGCTTAATTTGGCTTTACTTACATAATTTAAAAGATACTACTACAAATGCTGACATGATAAAAAACAATTTAATTATCATTTATAAAGGGCTTACTCTGTACTAGGTATTGTAGCAAACAAGTTGCATAGTTCATCATCTCATTTTACTTTATCAATATAACTGTGAAAAAGGCTTTTTTTGCCGTTTTGAAGACAAACTAAGGTTTACAAGATCACACAGCTAATAAGTATTAGAACTACCTCATTCATAGCACCACATTTCCACATGTTCAGAGGACACATTTAAAAAACTGAGAAGTAGTTCAGAGTCTTTCATTCTACCTTTCCATGGAAAGCAATCTTTTTTGTCCTGTTGAAGATGGTTTTGTTGTTGTTGTTTTATACTGAAGTTCCTGGTTATATATGAATCAGTGAAAATTCTTAATGCGTGATTTTTATCACCAGTTATCCACCAGGGAAATATAAGATGAGAGAGAGACAGAGGGAGAGTGAGAGAGAAGAAAGTGTGAACTTGGAAGAATTTTTTCCATGTAGTCCTACCAATAGACAGGAGAATGCAATTTATATTTTTAGTCTGTACTACTCATTATTTTCAGGATAATAATTTCTGTAAATATATTCTCAACCTACTGTTGATCATGTTTTATTTATCTTTAACTGATCTCTTTCAAGGTTTTAAGAAGAATATGCTCTAGTTTAAGTGCTCTGGGATGTGGGAAAACATTTCATGTTCCTAAGTAACTGTTTTGTTTTTTTTTTTATAATTTTATAGACTCGGATTACAATATTTTTTCCTATTTCTATAGAAAAGAAAATCATTGTTACATGTCTACCGTATTAATAGGATTTAGAATTATTTTGGATCTCTGGCTATGCTTTTGCTGCAGAAATAAGGGCATATTTTACAGGTTCGGGATGTGATGGGGCCTCTAACACACATCTTAAAGCAGAGGATCATGCCTGTAGTTAGAACAGTAATATTTATGTGATGCTTCTTGCAAACAAGTACATTTTGAATAACCAGTACTCTTTCCTCTGGCAATGGCTCAGCACCTATACATCTAGAGCTTGGAACCTAACTTCTCTCTCTTCCAACTTTGTTCCTGCACTATTATTCTAAATATCTCATAGATAATCTCTTATTCTTGGCCTGTACTATAATTCTGTTTGCTTTTTTTTTCCCTACAGTAAACAGAGTATCTAATCACTCCTCAATTCACTGTGTTGGTTGGATTTTTCACAATGCAATTCAATGACATATATAAAAAATGACTTTAGATGAGTTTTCTCAATAAACTGATAGGAGATGACATGATTTGGTAAAATAAATAGAAAGAAGGTAGATTGGCAAAGACTTTGTTGTTGATGGTCACTGAGAGAATGTAACTAACCCAAAAAAGCATTAATAAAAAGAGATTTCCAAGAGAAAGAATATAAGAAGTCAAGTATACATCTTAGACCTCTTCAAGTCTGATGGACATACAGAAAATATAGAAACAAGGATAACTAATAAAAGAAGGTATTATAGTGGGGATTGGGAGCATAGTTAAATGTACCATATTTTAAAATTAAAGTTTATTGGGGTGGCAATGATTAGTAAAGTTACATAGGCTTTAAGTGTACAAATTTGTAATACATCATCTATATAGCACATTGTGTGTTCACCACCCAGAGTCTGTTCTTCCATCACCATATATTTGTAAATCTACCATATTTTTAAACTGTACTTTCTACCTGGCATTACACTACACCCATGTACATAGCTTTTATTTACCTTACCAAAAACCCGGTACATATATTTTTTTCCATTCTACATATGAGAAATGTGAGATGTAGAGAGATTAATAAATTTAGTAAATTATCACACAGCTAATAAATAGCAAACGTGAGAATTAAATTCATTTTTTCCCTTACTCTAAACTGTCTTGCTCTTAAACTCTACACAATAAAACTAAGAGGTATAGGGGAAGTCAATTTTTATCTCTACCTTCCTAGGTTTTTTGATTGGGCCTGAGAATTAAACTAACAGAAGATACATTGAAAGGAGAAAAGCATACATACAAATGTGTGTTTTATGTGACGTGAGAGCACCCATAAGGAAAAGGAGATCCAATGAAGTGGCAGAACCTAAATTCATTTATACCAGGCTGAATAAAAAGAAGTATATGTGGAAAAGTAACTCAACTAAAATGTATGTGAGGAAGCTAAAGGGATATGAGAATTATTTTACCAATGTCTGTTTGTAAAGTATTATCTCAGCTCTTATGCCCATTGAAGAACATTTTATTTTTTTCTGGTACAGGGAAGGCATCTTTCACACAGGAGTTTTTATCTCCTGTTTTCAGGATGAAAAGGGAAGATCAAATGATCTTCCTGCATTTGCTGTTTTTTAAATGCCTTTAGCTCAAAGTAACCATTATGTCATAGTGGCATATTTTGAAGTAGTATATTCTGTGCCCTTCAGAGGCAAGCACAGAGGGAAGTACTCTCTTTGTGAGCTATGGACACGTAGAAAAAAAACATAATCAACAGTTGTCAGAGACCTGTGACTCACCATTATGACTGAGGAATTTGTCTTACATAACCACCACTTAGCTGTTGCAGGATTAATCAACATTCTCCTGTGCAGCTGTGGAAATTAACTGATGCCCAAAGTTTGATAAGTACATGGAGCTGGTAGATACACTCTAAGAAGTTTATGAATATTTGCTCCCACAAGCTGAATATTATGCTCATCAAGATTGATTTTGTTGTTTCCACGCCTATTCATTCCAAGTATATCGGTTATTATATTTACATAATTTAATTAAATATTGCATCAATCCAATTATGATTGTCAGAAAAGAGTTGTTTCCATTAAAATTAGTTGAACGCTTTCAAATATAAGCCAGCCAAGTTACTGAAAATTTGCAGATTCAGTGAGGGCTAGAAAGCTGATAAAAGACTGAAAGTATTATATAAAAAGTAAGTGAAGCATTTTGCACTAATGTGACTTTTCAAACAGCTTTTATTTCTCTCTCCATCTTAAAGAACTTGACACTGAAAGTTTATTGAATTCAGAAGGGACCCTGTCCCGGACCTGCCTTAACAGTTTCCTTCCATTTGAATTTATCTTTCTCAGGATCATCTTATCTTCCCTTTCTCCAACTTCAGAATGTCCTGGGAACATCTTTTTCTTCTTAGAATCTGTTGCAAATTCCAAATGTCATTTTTTTTTCCCTACACTTGCTTTTGTCTCTTTGCTATTAGTGTCTCCCTCATAATTCTCAACTTCATTCATTTCTCCAACTACATTTGCCGTGGCTCGTCCTCTTGCTTTTCTTCTTTTCTGAGTCATTGGCCTTGGAGTTTCATCATCTTCCATCAAGTTCAGCCTCCTAATTCCTTTTGGCACTTTTTGGGCTACTGACTTAATATTCTTTGTAACTTTCTAATGTTAGTGTTGTTTTTTTCTTTTTTTCTATTTTCTGCCACTCTCCCTTCCTTTTTCTTTTATTCTTTTTCACCTCTGCTTGCTCTTCTGTGGTTTTATTTGTTTTGGAGGATGGAGATTTCTGCCTGAGGGTTTAGCACTTGAATGAGTGACAATCTTTTTTCTTACTGACTGGTTCCTTTCTCTGCACAATGGGGAAATCACTGAAACTGCATTCAGTTCATTCTTTCACATAAAGGAAGGTACAAAGAAGTTCTATTGCTGGAAGCTTCAGAAAGCTATCCCACAAATGTTCTGGATTAGATTCCTTATGAATGTTTAAACTGTTCTTTCTCCAGTTCTGAAAATGTGCCAATTCTGCCTAAAGCATTGTCAACCATTAATTTATCCTAAAAGTTCTCTCACTTTGCAGCTGAAACTGGTTCTTTTTTATTAATTAAGTTTTTAAACTGCTTGCTGTTTAATATCACTCTTTTAGATTTTACTTTTTTAGCCCTAGTTGCAATACTGCTGATCTCCACTTGATCATTTTATGTGATTTGTATAGTCATTGCTCCCCCCCCACACACACATCTCTTCAGAAGAACTGCTTCTTTCCAGGGCAAGGAGGAAGAATGCCACCTCCATAGTCACCTCTGATTTTCTAAGCATTACCCAGTCTCTTCTTCTACCAGATATCTCCTATCACAGAATCTTTACTACAGTCAATGCAAGAAAGGCACTTTCAATTTCTGCAAATATTCACATGCATTTCCACTTGCACTTTCTTCACTGATTCTTCAAGTGCATTTTATGTAAAAAATAGAGTTTTTATTTAAACGATGAAATATTCGGTATTAATAAATATTAATATTAAAAATTTTAAGTCTTGTTTCTTAGGTGGCACTTGAAAATAGTTTCAAACCATTGCAAGGAACATGTAAAATTACTGCTGCCACCTAGAGCAGCTACCACTTCGCGCCTGGGTTTTCCCAACACAGAATGCTTGCATTGTGTTTTAAGTTAAAATTTAAGATAAATTCAATCACTATTTAGTAATTTTGAACTTCAAGTGAAATTTGCAACCAAGAAGCTATGAAGTCAACCATGCCAGATAAGGAAGCTTCTGTAATATAGTTTTGACTTGAATTAGAATGATGTATTAATATCTGTATGGTATAGATATATGCTTTATTGCATAATTAAGAGGAAAGTTAAAGAACTTAATGAATTGTTTTGAATATCAAATGAGTTTTGTGCTAGGAATACACTCTAGAACATAATAAGGTTTTCCATATAATTTATGTGGACTTTTATGAATTCCACCTTGTGGAAAGTAATACTGTACATTATGAGGACAGAAAAGGCCATGGTTCATAAAGCATTTATTCCTGTCTAAGCACCAAATGAACTATATATATATATATATATATATAAATTGGCAACTTAATTATTTATATATAAAACATATATAATATATATGATGTATATATACATATATTTATATTTATATATAAATATATCAATACACACACACACACACACATACACAGAGTGCCAGAAGTGTATACACATATTAAGAAAGGACAAAACTGTATTAAACTTGTAATACTAAATAGATGCTGGAAACAAAAGATGAATACAAGTCACATTTGATACCAGCAATCACAAGAGGTGTCAAAGTGCTTACCATCAGCATAATTTTAATACAGTTTTTTCCTTTTTTAAAATGTGTATACATTTTTTAGCACCCTCTGCATATATGTATATAAAATTAAGTTGGCGAACTCATCTTTGGAAAAAGTGCTACATACCTCATTGCTGAATATCACTATAGTCACCTTTGAAGTACTCCCCTTGGGAAGCTATGCACCAATGCCAGCGCCTAGTCCACCCTTCAAAGCAATTCTGGAACTCTTTTTCTGGAATGTCCATCAGAGCTGTCGTCCTATTACCCTTCATGTCCTGAATGTTATCAAAATGTCTTCTTTTCAATATTTCCTTTATCTTCAGGTAAAGAAAGAAATCAGTGGAGGCCAGATCAGGTGAGTAGGGAGGGTGTTCCAATACAGTGATTTGTTTACTGGCTAAAAACTCCCTCACAGACAGTGCCGTGTGAGCTGGTGCATTGTCATGATGCGAGAGCCATGAATTGTTGGAGAAAAGTTTAGGTCGTTTTTGTCTAACTTTTTGATGCAGCCTTTTCAGCACTTCCAAATAGTAAACTTGGTTAACTGTTTCTCCAGTTGGTACAAATTCATAATGAATAATCCCTCTGATATAAAAAATGGTTAGCAACAGGTTTGCAATAAGTTCACAAACTTAATTGTCAGACTGTAGGCATGTGTGTGTGTGTGTTTGTGTGTGTATGCCAGTGTGTGTGTATGCCAATGTGCTTTAAAATATGATAAGAAAAAATGCAAAGTATTCTCTATTTTACATATAATTTTATCTTAATTTTTATGTAAACAGGATAGTCCTGGTTATGACTTTTATGAGGGTGTCTGAGATTTTCCATGTGTAACCTGTAGTAGTTGCCAAAGTTTGCTCCAAGGAGCATGGGTTGAAAGCCATTAAAATAACTTTTGACACCATATATAACTGATGCTTTGCACGATAGTCAAAATATAAATGAAGTTAAATTTCACTTCAGACTCTTGGATATTCTAGTTTTTTTAGCTAAACTCTATTGTGTTGCTTCATTTAAATTACTCTGAACTGAGCTTAAAAATAAATTTTGTAAATTAAGCTTTGTTCATAATTTAATGGTTTGTGTTGTTTTTTAATGTTGAACTAAGTGTTCAGTGAGCCAATTATTGATCTGTTTACTGACTCACAGGTTAATGAATCCATATAAATGGAGCAACTTAATATTTTGGCCTAAACTAATTTAGTTTATTTCTGAGATAGATGTGTGATACCATCTTCTGTCTCAAATATGAACCAACTGTTCTGTCAAAGAAATGTTTCCATGATATGTTAATGCATTTAAAGGACTAACATAACATTAAAAAATTAGTCACTTTTAAACAAAACTTGCAAAACGCTGTATTGAATGAAAAGACTATAATCATTTATGTCTGAAATGATCTACAAGGTAAAGGTGGAAGGTTTTCCTCTTTTATGGCCTTGACCACAAAACTGCTGTGAGTTCCAAAGGCAGTTTTCTTAATCTTGAAAATGTATTTTGTTGATTTAGTTATACAGGAATTAAACTAGAAAAAAAGAATAGAGGAGGTCAGCATTCACCCTTTTATTAGTATAGGAGCAATTAGGACACTTTTTGACTCATTGCTAAGATTTCCAAATGTTGATAGACTAACAGATAGAGAAAAAAGGGACTACATGAGAGAAAACGGTAAGTGGTTTTCTAGGTTAGGTAATGAGAGGCACCATCGTGTGTGGCATGGGAAACAGTGTGATCATTTTCATTTGCAAATTGCAGCTAATGACTTTCCTATTGGTGAAAAAAGAAGTTCTAAGAACTAATTAAAAATAATTGATACATTAATGCTAATAAATGCACTTGCCAACCAGCACAAATAGACTTGTAATTCTGTGCTCACAGCTGCCTACATGAGTCTGTAATTTCAAAATCATTGTTCAAAAAAAGTGTCAAAGACTGACCTGGTGAAGCTTTTTAAAAGAAGCAGATTAGATCCCGTGCTAAAATCATGGCTAAATCCACCTTTTGAGTTCACAGGTGAAGTAACAGGAGATCCAGAGTATGATTAAGAGTTCAATCTGAACACTCTCTTGCTATTAGTCAAGTAATATGGGAAACATTGCTTTGGGAGTAGAAGATATGAGTGACACAATTCATGCTTATTGGGATATGTAATACTATGTGCTTTGACAAAGGCAGTAGGATTTATATAGATTAAAGGGAAAGACTCAAGGGTCATAGCAGACATAAAGAGCTTAACTAGTTGAATATATGGGAATGGAGCAAAGGGAAAACAGAGATAAGGGTGTGTGAAAAATGATTCAAAGTTTAAGCAAGGTTAATGAAAAAATAATAATTCAGGATGGGATTTTGATTTGTGTTAAGAGAATGAAGTGAGTTGGTCTTATTGTGCTCCTAATGTACTGTCCTAGCTACAAGGCCATGTTCGTTGTGCACTGCAGACTGGTAGTGTGTTTGTCAAAGGAGGTGTTGGGACTTCAGACATTGATGTGGACTTCACTTGCTTAGAAGAGTCAACTTAATATCTAAATTGGCAATATTACCAAGGGAGATTTTAAAAGGGAAGGAAAAAAGGAGCCTAACTTCTGGAGCTTTCAGATTCAGAAAGCTTCAGTCCTGTTAGCTGAATCACTTGTATTGTAAATGGGTCAGTAATGTTGCATTCCTTAAGAATTTGGGTACACATATCATTAACTGCTTCCAAATAAGCATCATTTGTATAATTGTGGATCCGAACTCATAAGTGCAGAGTAAATCTCTTTTTTTTTCCTCTCTGATGCACTACCTTTATAGGGTTAGCTTTCTGTAGTGTTGGAAGTATATCATTGTTGTTGTTATGCAAATAACATATATACCTTAGGTAGTTCAGTGTCATTTATTTTTATCTGGATGATTTGGATTTTAACAGTGTTAATTGGAAAATTTAGGATCAGCTAGGCTACATTCAAAGATTAAAATGTCTAACCAGTTCCAAATTTGAGGGTAGAGAATATGAATCCAGTGGATTTGTCATTGGGAGATGCATTTCATTACGCAAGAAAGGAAAAAAGTGAGAACTATGCCTCAAGGACTAATCAAAAGCTAAGATCAAGTTTTCATTCTAGAAAAGGACCCAAGAAAGTGCATTCAGACAAAGGGTAGACTTGAAAAGTTATTAACTAATGAGCTTACTATTTATTGAATGCCACTTTGTACTAGATGTTATGGTGAAAACATTTACATTTACCTTAACATTTACATTTGTTATAATTTTTCCTCACAATAGTACTATCAAAGGATGTATGACTTTGTCCCATTTTACGGGGAAAAGAACTGTCTATAATATCATTAATATTAAATTATAATATACTTTGTATTCAGAATGATAAGTGAGGTATTTTAACTCCTGTGACTGGTAATTTTACATACTGCCTTGTCTGAGCCACAGTGCTCACATATGTGATCAAACATTCTGAATGTTTCTCTAAGGATGCGTTTGGATGAGACTGGCATTTAAGTTGGTGGACTTGAGTACAACAGATTTCTCTCCATAATATGGGTGGATTTGGTCCAATTAGTCCAAGACCTGAATTAGAAAAAAAAAAAAAAATAGACTGATCTTCCCCCAACCAAATGGGACTTCTGCAGCTGATGTCCTTCAGATTTGAATTGCAACATTAATTTTTAAATGGGTCTCCAGAGTGCTGGTTTTTGGACTTAACTGAAGCATTGACTCTTTCCTGGCTCTTCAATCTGCCCATCTACCTTGCAGATTGTGGGCTTGTAAACATCCATTATCCCCTGAGCCAATCACACACACACACATACACACACACACAAACGCACTTCCTATTGGCTCTATTTCTCTGGAGAATCCTGACTAGTGCAAATCCCAAAAGCTTGTTCTTCTCTGTACATAACATTCTTTAACTGTCTGTTAACTGACTAAACCACTTACTGATAGCTATGGCTTTCTGAGGTTGGGGTATCACAAACATGTGAAAATAACTTTTATATTCCCATTCCAACTTGTTCCAAGACTTGGCCATACAGGTTTTCAATTGGTCATATTGAGTCATCCTGATTAGGAAGAACATTGCTTTTCTCTCTCAAACATAAGGTTTCGGTATCATAAATCCTCAGCTGAACACAGGTTAGTACCTTCTCATTTCTCTCAGCATTTCTTTCTCGTGATGCTTCATTATATCACAGTTTCTAGCTGCTTATGAAAAAATATGCCTTTGCAAATTCCTCAACACAGTCAGGTATATACCGGGAATGCCAAAAAAATGTACACATTTTAAGAGATGTTATCTATGTATTACTTTTCGAAGTTGAATTACGGTAGCAATGTGTAGTATGACATTCGCTCAAAAGATGGCGTTTATCAAATGAATGCTAGCGTCATTCGTTGTATTACAATTTTAATACAGCTTTTTTCCTTTCTTATGTAGTTATCAACTGCATTCTCCATATTCTATGTCAGGTTTCTTGATTTATCATTAATCTATCAATTTTGTTCAGTTCCTACTTCTGAGCTTAGCTTTAATCAAAATTACCAGATATATAGCTTGAATATATAGCTGCATCCCAAGTACTTCAGTTTATTGATTTGAAACCAACCTTTTTGTTCTAATACCAATGGCTACCATTAATGTATCAATTCCATTGCCTAACAGCATTTTGTATCAGATTGCATGGATTCAATATTGGAAGGATAGAAACTCGTGTCCGGTCACACATTTCAGTGCTAACGTACACAGCAAGGTGTCTTTCTTAAATGTGAATAGTGACTGAGGAAAGGGAACTCGTTGCCAGATCACATCCACGTAGAAGATGGAATCTAGCACAGCACAATCGGGAGGAACATTCTGATTGATTTATTACTGGAGCTACAGAACTACCAAGGAAGTTATTTTTTTTTTTATCTTTCTCATGTAAGATTTATAATTGACCCTGGGTTCTGAGGCTAAATAGTATATATGATATAAATATGTTATATTTATATAACATATTATAAATATGTAGTTTATATGTGCATATATTTGTGTACACATACATATTTTGGAGACAAATAATTTACCAGGCAAGGCAAAAAGGAAGGAAATGCAGAAAGAAAATAATCATTACACCATTTATGTTTATGCACACCTGCTTGGAAGGCACACACAAGCAAAACATTGAGGTAAGTATGAAATTAAAAGAAGGGCTTTATAATCAGATTGTTTCTGCTCCAGTCTTTGTTTTAATACTTACCTTGAAAAAATAACTTGAAACTTCTGAGCCTCAGTATCCTCATAGACTAATAGGACATATCAGTGCCAACCTCACAGGGATCTTGTAGGAAAAAATGAGGTAATTAAACGTCTGAGAAGTATGCTATCAATGTCTATTAGTAGCTGACTGTCTTTAAAAAGTGAGTAACTTGCATAATTATTCAGAGTTCAGAGTACTAAGCATTACACCATGGAACGCATTTAAAAATATAGTCAATAATACTGTGATATTGTGGTACAGTGTCAGATGGTTGCTGGACTTATGGCAATCATTTCTTTAGCATAGGGAATATAATTAATAATGTGGTAATAACTATGTATAGTGCCAGGTGGGTACTGTTGAATAACTATGACGTGCACCTGAAATTAATATAATATTGTATGTTAGCTATATTTTAATAAAATCTCTAAAATAAAGATAATAGTTATTCAGAATATTAAGGCAAATTTGTTAACTCTATCCCCTCCAAGTCTTATGCTACTTGGATCTGGGAAATAAAAATAATCAGGAAACAGGGCAGCCAGCAAACTCTGAACAACAGGGTTGCTGGTTCGATTCCCACGTGGGCCAGTGAACTAACTGCGCCCTCTACAACTATATTGAAGACAAGGAGCTGCTGCTGATCTGCCAGGGGACGGCCGGATGGCTCAGTTGGTTAGAGCGCGAGCTCTCAACAAGGTTGCCGTTTCAATTCCCGCATGGGATGGTGGGCTGTGGCCCTGGCTACTAAGATTGGAAAAGGCGACTGGATTTGGAGCTGATGGGCCCTGGAGAAACACACTATTCCCCAATAAAAATTAAAACAAAAACAAGAAAATGGTCAGGAAACAAATTGCTCAAAACACTCTGTATTTTTAACTTCATTTTCATACAACAATATCTAAAGCTATGATAGGGAAATAGTAAAAAAAAAATTAAACAATGTATGAGAAAAATGTTATTTAATGGCAAAACGGGATTTAGATACTCCTTTTAAATTGCTTTACCAGCATGAGCAAAATCTATATTTGAAAACATTGACACAGAAGGTATGTGTTTGAAATTTTCCAGTTCCTATGTTTCATAATATAAATACATAATGCAGGAAATAATGATAATTTTCATGGATAAAAAGTAGAGGTCTAAGTTTTAGTGGCTCTGCTGTATGAATTTGGACATATCAATTAATATATCCTAATTAGTAAAAGAAAAGTGTTCTATGCTTGGAGTTGTTAAAATCAAATGCAATTACTTAGGAAAGTACTTGGAAAAGTTACAAGTGCCATCCAAATATGAGGAATTAATTATAAATAATAGAATTACAATCAATTTTTTCATGTGCATGCCTTATTATATCAACTAAATTTTCAGAGATTTTGATGTTTATTTTTGGAGTATCTACTATGTGCTAAAAACTGTTAGGGAGATAATGGTGAACGGACAGATAGTATCTCCATGATTGTACCATATACAGTCAAGAAGCTCTATACTTGGATTTTCCATAGTACTCAACACATAAATAATTTTAGGCTGGGTGTTCTACAGAACCTATTTCTTTAGTAAGGACTGAAGAAATGATTTAAAGAAGTTGCACTCACAGAACAGAAATAATATCTAATTTTGTGTGTTTAATATTTGACAGTGGAATCACAAGATTTTAAAAGTATACTGTGTATGTGTGATCTCAGTTGTACATTCAACTTTAATATTTACAAAACTGTAGTGTTTTTTACCATCCCTTTATATTTTTGGCTGACATCCTTTGGACAAGCCCTAGGATACTTACTTTCAAGTGAACATTGGAATTTTTTAATTAGGATGACTGTGAGGCAAAATAAAAGAGTTTGTCATTGTTTCTAATTAAGAAATTTAAGAACAAGCTGACATTTTAAACATTTTAATGAGCAATATTTTTCAAGGTTGAAAAAATATAAAGTCCCCTCTTTTAATGAGGAAATTTATTTTCATAGTTCAACATTTTGGTCAGATGATGGTTTTCTGACTTAATTTTTAATGTGGTTTAAAGTCTTCCTTACAAATTCCAAATTTTTTTAAAATAATATGTCTAGGCTAAAATTCAAAATCCTCATCACCATAAAAAGTTTTGCAAAGTGATCTTAACTTTCTTTTTGTATTCAAACTTGCCCACCACTTCCCAATAGCCTCCCTTCCTAAATAAACCTTGCCCAACATTTATTTTGGTTGTTTACATTTACCTAAGGGAACCATAGAAATCTCTTTTTCCATGGCTTTTCTAACACCTCTCCAAATTCACTTACTTATTTTTTTAAATTTATTCATCCATTCATTCACAAATTATTTATTAAAGGATACTATATGCCAGGCACTGCTCTAGGCCTTTGGGTTATGCAAGTGAACAAAGCAAATGGAAGTGAGAAATAATCACATTTTAGATATTATGATATTATGTGGAATTTGAAAGAAAGATAAGAGTCAAGAATTATTTTAAGGTTTTTAGTGTATAAGAAACTGGAAGGATGGATATTCCATCAACTGCACTGAGGACACTTGGAGAAACTTGTTGGAAATATGCAAATGCAGGACAGGGGCAGATGCTCAGTTTTCATGAACTACGTTTTATGTGTCTATTGCACATCCAAGTGGGTATAAATTTAAACTTTGAGACTAAATTAAATCACCTATGGGAATTAGTGTTGAGGTGAAAAGAAAAGAGCTGAAAAGTGAGCCATAGTCACTCTAACATTAAGAGCCTGGTTAAACTAATATGTTATGTGAATTACACTTCATAAAAATAAGAGTTCCAAACAGCTTTTGAAGAGAAAGAAAGAAGGAAGGAAGGGAGGGAGGGAGGGAGGGAGGGAGGGAGGGAGGGAGGGAGGGAGGGAGGGAGGGAGGGAGGGAGGAAAGAAAGAAAGAAAGAAAGAAAGAAAGAAAGAAAGAAAGAAAGAAAGAAAGAAAGAAAGAAAGAAAGAAAGAAAGAAAGAAAGAAAGGAAAAGAGGGAGGGAGGGTAGAAAGGAAGGAAGAAAAAAGGAAGAAAAGAAAAGAAAAAATGAAAAGGGAGGGAAGGGAGAAAGAAAGAAGGAATGAGGGAGGGAGCATGGAAAGGAAGGAAAGGGAGGAAGGAAGGACGGAAGGAATGAAGGAAGGAATGAAGGAAGGAAAGAAAGTAAGAAAGAAAAAATTAAGAGCCTAGTTAGAAGAAGAAGTTCTCGCGCCATTGGCCTTTCTACTTTGAGTGGCATTCCAAAACCCAGCATGGTATCAGGTACCCTGCACTGCTAGAGGAGATGATAATGGCCAACACTGGGCATCCAAGGGCTTTATGATCACTCTTCTCTGGGTAGGCCAGACCTTACAGTGAGAACCACAGCCATTCAACTGGAAAACCTAAATGCAATGTGAGTAATTAAATCCTAGGGTGGAAGTGACCAAGTGGTGACCTTTAACTGCCAAAGGCAAGGTGGAGGTGGTTACATAAGGGACAGCACAGGTAAAGCAGCACTCAGAATAGTCTGACATGAGCAGGCCTGCAGTCTTAGTTAATCAGTGTTCACAGAAGTAAAAAATACGGGAAGCAAACTAAATACTTACTTGATCTGTATACATAGGAAAAAAAATTATATCAACTAAACAAGTCTAACTCAAATCATAGAAACAGGAAGTCATGGCTCCTTACTCAGTTCCCATCCTTGAGCTACTTTACAGACCCAGAGTCCCTTGAAAGAAGGGGAGGCCAAGTCCCCTTGAGGAAGTACCAAGGTACCACTGAAATTTTATGCTGTTAATCCTTCTTCCAGCCTCCCCCGAGGGCACTTATGGTCTTTTATTAGGGTAACTGTACACTGAGAAAAACGGAAATAATCCGACCTTTCAGGAATGGATAGACATGGCTCTGAACTGACATTCATTCTAAAACATCACGGTGATCCAAAAGGTATCTCTGGCCCTTCAAAGTAAGGGCTCATAAAGGTCAGGTAATCAGGGAGTTTTAGTTCAGATTTGTCTCAGTGGCTTCAGTGAGTCACTGAAACTCACCTGTGGTTATTTCCCCAGTTTTAGAATGCTAAATTGGAATAGATATATTTAGCAGCTGGCAAATCTCCACATTCGTTCCTTGATGTGTAGAATGAGGGTTACTATGGTGGCAAAGACCAAGTGATTTATAAACTACCTTTACAATATTACATTATTCTGTATCTGGCTGTATATTTTCCTTTACCTGTGAGCTTTATACTTTCATATGCTTTCAGGTTGCCATTTAGTGCACAATAGCATCGCTCTACGATGGAAGTGATCATGAGTTTTGATGGTCAACCAGTATTTCTGCCACAGTGTCCTCTACATGGGTGATAAGACGCAAGCATCTGTGATTTGCATTCCGTTTATATGGCAATGGCAATTGGCACAAAGTCATACACCTATAACAAGGACTCTAGCTCATTATAAAAGGGTGTAACCTACAGAGTGGGAAGGAAAGCAAGTCTAAGCGGTAGGTATTCTTTGCAAAGTGATACCTTAGCTTCACATGCAACCCAGGCCCAGAAGGAAGGATAAAGGTTTTGGATGCTGATTACTTTATTAAGGCAGATTGGAATAGTCTACACAGAGCGGTTCTATTAAATGAATGACGCAGATCAAAATAGTAATTTAGAGAAAATTGTAATTGTTAGGAAGAACATGCATGGCTTCATTCAAACAAAATAAAGATACATGCCAGTTTTTTTTTTGTTTGTTTTGTTCTGTTTTTTTTTTTTTTTTTTTTCTATCCAGATTATCATATATTTGGAAAATAATTTTGTGGAACCGCAGAATTTAGTTGATGTGAATTTTAAAAGTTTAATGTGTTTTAACAATCTAAGTTTTGTATCCACATTCACACACACACACACACACACACACACACACACACAAACTATTATCCTTTGGTAATAAGAGGAAAGAGAGAGGAGTGTAATTTCAAG
Organism: Rhinolophus hipposideros; assembly: GCF_964194185.1. Classification (NCBI taxonomy): domain Eukaryota; kingdom Metazoa; phylum Chordata; class Mammalia; order Chiroptera; family Rhinolophidae; genus Rhinolophus; species Rhinolophus hipposideros. The sequence goes on along the minus strand of NC_138058.1, from coordinate 17,470,666 downwards.
GCATCCAGTAAAACTAGAGAAGCAATGTTGAGAAAGAAAACTTGAAAACTGCATTAAATATTAGGTTAGTGCAAAAGTAATGGCGTATTTTGCAATTGTTTTTAACATTTCAAACTGCAATTACTTTTGCACCAACCTAATAGTTGCTTCACTTGTTTTGCAATGGGAAGGGTCTGTGTGTATGCTTTTTTAGCATCCTCTCTTTACATCTTCATTAAACCTTAAATTCATATTTTCTTACTGTTGTTAAATCAAGTGACCATTGCAAAACCCATCACGTAACCGGAATCCAGAGACAGTATAGTTTTGGAAATCACTAGGAGATCAAACCACTATTACAAGAGAAGATATCATTTTACCCAGTAGTACTCGGGGAAATCATGATTTAGTAAAATTTTGCTCAATGAAAATTAATATTGATTCCTGTGAAATACTGAATTGCAAATTAGTTTATGTAATTAATGTAATATCTCCATTATTCAACCAAACTACCTGCACTGAAGGTAGTAAATTCATTCTTTCATTCAGTAAATCAGTAAGTCAGTTATTCATGTGTTTAATAGATGTTTACTTCTTCCTGCTGCATAAAAGAGTTTTGTGATATGTTGATGATACCAAGAAGAAACATAGTTTCCCTAGCTCATGAATTTTAAAGCCTTTCTTTTGCAGGAGACAAATAGGTAGCACATTGCCATTAAATATTGACAAGTCATGGGAATTTGTGTAAAGGATGGTGGCCATAAAAAATTAAAAAGTACTATTAAGGCAAAATGACAAATTTTTTATCAGTGGCCAGTTTTACTGATTTGAAAATTAACATTTGTACACTGTCCTACTCAACCCTCAAAGGAAGTTTAGGAATTTTTAACCCAGAAACTCATTAGGTTGGTTATTAGTTTTTAGGGACCAAAGAAGAACACACTGAGCTTGTTTATTCCCATCCATCCCAGAGGCCTAGTTGCAAGGCTGAGTCCTCCCTTCTCATCAAGTAAGGCTATAGATATGTGAAACCAGCAAACACAGCTACATGTTTGGTGACTTTAGATCCAAACGATACTTCAAGAGTTGCTGGGGCTTTAAAAAAAAAGTACATCTTAAAATTACTTAAATCTCCTCCCCAAGATTATCTAGGATTAACTGTAAAGTGTTTTTAATGCCAGTATGAATTAAAGTATAATGGAATCATATAGGAAAAGGTCAACAAATATCCCTATTAATAACAACATGAAAACTATTATTCACGTACATACTTTTCAAAGAACTCTAATAAAACAAACTGAATATTTAATGTGTCCCAAACATTCATTTTCCTTTGAAATTTTGCCATTTCAGGACTTGGCAGCATTTCGGGCATTATTATTTTATTTTTTTAATTAAAATTTATTAGGGGTGACGATTGTTAGTAAAGTTACATAGGTTTCAGGTGTACAATTCTGTAATATATCATCTATATCTCCCATTGTGTGTTCACTACCCAGAGTCAGTTCTCCTTCCCTCACTGTATATTTGATCCCTTCTACCCTCTATCAGGCATTATTAAAAATGACTATTATCTTTGAACAGTAAAGGCTGGCCACACCAACTACCAGGTCAAGTTCACATACATACTAAGAGGAATTGCATAGAAAAATTAGGAGATTGTGGTTTTTATATCATTAGATTTTTTTAGCAATATATTTTCAACATTTTGTTTTAAGCCTATTTAATTAACAGTCATCGTTTGGAAGCCTGATCTCTTTTATGGCAATCTCATTATTTCAGTGCCAAATTTTGCAAAATGGGCAAAATGGGAATGACTAAAAAATATTTCTAAGAAATATTTACAAAAGCAAATAAATGCAATCTTTATACAAAGTATGAGCATAAATTGCATACTTCCTTTAATTTATCTTCAAAGGATTAACAAGTAAATGTTTTTTCTTTTGGAAAGTACATGTTGATAGTTTCTTATTTAACAGAAGATGATTTTCATTTGTCATGTCCTAGGAACAAGTACTCTTTTAAACAGACTAACTTCAATGAGACAAAACTTTCAAAATATGTATTTTAAACAAACATAGGAGAAAAGCTTGTCATTTATTTTCAAATGCAGTGATATATCACACTGGGATTTTAAAGCATAAGTATTTCACGAAAGTCAAAGTTGTAAAAAATATAGAAATGCCTGTTTAGAAAATTTTAATGCTAAACTGAATAACCATTTCTATAATCGAACCCACTAATCAATCTGCCTTCAGACAAGAAAGAGAGAAGTAGTTTTAATGTAATTACTCCTTTCCAAGACCCAAGAGGAGTTGTAAAAATATTATAACTCTGCAACAAAATAATATTTTTCTCTCAATTTGTATGTAAACCCTATGTTTTCTGTTTCTTAATATGTATTAGCATTAGTTGATTGAATATTCAATGTAATAACACTTCCAACAAACCTCTTAAAATCTGATAATGCAATTTGCAATTTGCATCATTTGCAAAAAGGAATAAAGTCTATTTGCAGCCAGTTATTTTAAATATGTAACTATTGCTTATTATGTGATCTTATTCCAAATATTTTCTCCAATTGAATTGCCTTTCTTCTACTTGGCCATCGTCCTTTTGCTTAATTGATACACTCATTTCTATAGCCAAAATATTATGGCAATTATGACAATTTAAAATTTTCTTTTTAATGCACTGGTAGTTTTATTTCTTGTAACATAACTTCTTAATTGTTTTCTTTTTTGCTTTAAGTTACAGAATGTTACTTGTGCCTTTTAAGTTTTTATCCCTAACATCTAGTGTTTTCAAGGAACCAAAGTAAATCTGAGTGTTCACTGCACTATATAAGCTGGAAAGTCTTCTAATTTTTAATGTAATTACATATACAACAGGAATGAGACTAAATCTATAAAATATTTTGAATGATTCATTTACTATTATTGATATTTTCTTTATCAGATAGATTATTTTCACTCTAGATGTAAAATATTTTATTTGATGATTGTTAGATGTTTAAGGACTATATTTTATCTTTTTTTGGTTGTTGTTATGCAATTAATATTGGTTGTATATAATGTCAAACACTATGCTGGGCATTTAGGAGTGAAAAGTAAATCAGATGTTTTCTTACTCCTATGTAATGAAAGCTTTTTCAATTCAGTATTTTCCAATGGGATTGACGTGTCAAATTCAATGTTTATTACCTGAGTATAGACACATTATAATACCCATATGTTACAGTAAAAATTTTAAAAGTACATGTTTCAATGCAATCAAGTTAGTAATTTCACAATTCAAATGCAAATTTAGGATTCCCACAGCCCATACTAATTTTTAACTATAAACGTATTATGAGGTGATGTAGTATTTTGTTAAAACAAACAGACAGGGGAAAAAAATCTTTCTGCTCTAGGTAATCATTTGACCACACTGGAAATAAATAATCCCTTAGCTATTTATAAAAAACCCCAACTCCAACCCCCAACACACACACACACACACACACACACACACACACACACACACATACACACTGGCCTACTAACCATTTGTGTCAATGATTTGCTATAGTTAAAAATGTAGTCTTTGGAATGGATGATTTTCTCTGCTTCTGTGTAAGTTTATCAGGTCTTTACAATATGAAATGCAGACGGTTGATTTCAGTTTTCTACACAGTTCATGAGGAACTCGAGTGCTTGGTCAAAACAAATTTGTACCAGAGGCAGATTTTCTTTTTTACAACATATGCCAGTTTTTAACTAGTACGATGGTGTAAGAATGATGTAGTAGTGTTCATAGAAAAGTAAACAGAACCGAAGAGTAGCTAGTCTCTTTGAAAGTAAACGTGTTCTCCCCCTACACACCCTGCAAGAAACAATTGATATGTAGGATGCAAAGACAGCTATGTAGGCTTTAGGTATGATAACAAGTGCATTTGAAAACCAAGTGTTTATTGGAAGGAAAGCATTGAGACCTTGTGCAGTATTGCTCAAGGTCCAAATATATACTGATATCCCTTAGGAAGAACAAGGGGCCGCTAAACCAGGAACATGTCGCAAGAAAAACCCCTGAGTAAAGAGCATCAATTGGTGAACTTACTCCTTCACTGAAAAAAGGAATACAAACTTTGGCTTTTGGTTTGTTAGATGGAATATAATAGAACTTGACACAGACCAGTTATTTTCTTGAGAAAACGGCCAAGTAAGCAGATCTAATACAAATCTAATGGATTATAATAATGAATTCTTGACATATTTTGGTATAATATTTAGCTGAGCTTTCGTTGTGTGGGTGGGAAGAAGCAAGCATACGTATATCTTCATACACGAGTGTGCACCTAGAATGAATAGAGGCTAGAGTAGTTCTGGGGAAAAGATATGGAACTTCTAGCAAATCAGGGCAGATGGATACTTATGTATTGCATGTTGAGAAACTGCTAAATATTTGTAAGTCACATGTAACGCCACAAATCATGACAGTCCTTATGTATAAAGTGGTGGGTTTGTGCTTCATTTGCTTGGATGAAATAAAATTTGGTGAAGTTCTTAGATATTCCTTATGCAATTTAAGCTTCCTCATAGTATTCACTACATGTTACACTGTGCCTTTTCCTTTCCCTTAGTCAATTAGCAGCCCTTGTGATAGCCACAGCACCTATCAGAGCCAATTCTCTGAAAAAGATTTGGTATTAGCTCTTTCCTTCTTGAAAGAGTCATATTTGTGTTTCTAGATTAATATCCTATTTTGAATTGAGGGCCAGGCCTTTCCCTATTTTTTTAATGAAATTTATTAGAATAACATTGGTTAGCAAAAATTATATAGGTTTCAAGTGTACAATTCTATAGTACATCCTCTATATATTGCACTTTGGGTGTGCTCACCATCCAGAGTCAATTCTTCCATCACTATGTAATTGACCCACTTTACCCTCTTCTACCAACATCGCTCCCCCATTACCTTCTGGTAACCATTAAACTGTGTTCTGTGTCTGAGTTTTTCTTTGTTTGTTTGTTTGTCTTGTTCATTTGTTGCTTTTAGTTTTATATCCCACATATAGTGAAGTCATATGGTTCTTGACTTTTTGTGTCTGACTTATTTTGTTTACAATAATAATCTCGAGATCCATCCATGTTGTCACAAAAGGCAGTATTTCATCTTTTCTTATGGCCAAGTAATATCCAATTGTATATATGTACCACATCTTCTTTATCCAATCATCTATTGAAAAACACTTTGGTTGTTTCTATGAGTTGGCTACAGTGAATAATGCTGCAATGGACATAGGAGTACACAACACATTAGGGATAAATGTTTCCAGATATTTTGGATAGATACCCAGAAGAGGGATTGCTGGTTTGTAGGCCTTTCCCTGTTTTGAAAGAAAAGGAAGTATATTTCTATTCTATAAAAAAAAAAGTACATTTTAGGAGTTAAATAAAAGTTTGCATTATTTATTTACATATTTTTGTTATGTGTGTTCTAGGCAGTAACTCCTCAATCTTGAAAGATTTTTAAACTGTGTGCAGCAGACAGGTATGTGGCAAAAGTTTAGCAATAAGATGTTGCTAATTCTACTAATTAATTCAAATAATATTTATTGAACTACTATAATATTTTATTGCTAATTCTACTAATTCTTCTAATTAATTCAAATAATACTAATTCTACTAATTCTAATTAATTCAACTAATTAATTCTACTAATTAATTCAAATAATATTTATTGAACTACTATAATATTTTATTGCCTTAGTTACTAAGGAAATTAAATTAGAAAAAATAAATTGTTTAATGGCAAGCATTGATAAATTGATAGATACTAGTGTTTACTTTTTGAATGATTTCTTTTACCCCAGAAATTACTTGTTTTAGGAAGTCACCTACTTTGTCTTATGTATATCCTATCACTTCTCAGATATTTTGTAAATCAGATAAATGGCTTGGCAATAGTATACTGTGGTATCACATTGTTGTTTTAATTTGCATTTCCCTGGTGCCATTTGATGAGTAGTATGTTTTCATATGCTTATGTGCAGTCTGTATATCTGTAATGTCGTTGGCCCATTTTTTCTGATGTTGTTTGCTTTCTTACTGAATTTTAAGAGTTGTTTGTGTATTTTGGGTAACAGTCCTCATTCAGACATGTTTTTTGCAAATATTTTCTCTCACTCTGTGGCTTGTCTTCTTATTCTCTCTCTCTCTCTCTTTTTTAAGATTTTATTGGGGAAGGGGAACAGGACTTTATTGGGGGACAGTGTGTACTTCCAGGCCTTTTTTCCAAGTCAAGTTGTTGTCCTTTCAATCTTAGTTGTGGAGGGCGCCATTCAGCTTCAAGTTGTTGTCTTTTCAGTCTTAGTTATGGAGGGCGCAGCTCAGCTGCAGGTCGAGTTGCTGTTTTCTAGTTGCAGGGGGCACAGCCCACCATCCCTTGCGGGACTCGAGGAATTGAACTGGCACCCTTGTGGTTGAGAGGATGCGCTCCAACCAACTGAGCCATCTGGGAGCTCAGCGGCAGCTCAGCTCAAGGTGTCATGTTCAATCTTAGTTGCAGGAGGTGCAGCCCACCATCCCTACTGTACTCGAGTAGTTGAACTGGCAAACTTGTGGTTGAGAGCCCTCTGGCCCATGTGGGAATTGAACCGGCAGCCTTTGGAGTTAGGAGCATGGAGCTACGGGGCTGGCCCCTTCTTATTCTCTTGATAGGGATTTTTGCAGAGCAAAATTTTTTTTTTTTTAATTTAATGAATATCTCTTTATCCATTATTTCTTTCATGGATTGTGCCTTTGGTGTTTTATCTAAAAAAGTCATTGCCAACTGCAAGGTTATATATATATTTTCTCCTATGTTATTGTCCAGAAGTCATAGTTTTGCACTTTACATTTGGGTTGTGATCCATTTTGATTTAATTTTCGTGAAGGGTATAAGGTCTGTGCCTAGATTTTGTTCCTTTGCGTGTGTGTGTGTTTGTGTGCATGTGAATGTCTGGTTGTCCCAACACTCTTTGTTGAAATGACTATCTTTGCCCTATTGTATTCCCAATTCTCCTTTGTCAAAGATCAGTTGACTACATGGGTCTATTTCTGGAGTCTTAATCTGTTCCATTGATCTATCTGTTCATTATTTTGCTAATTATACAGTCTTGATTACTGTTGCTTTATAGTTGCTTTGAAGTTGGGAGTTGTCAGTCTTCCATCTTTGTTTTTCTTCTTCAATATTGAGTTGCCTATTCTTGGTTTTTACCTCTCCAAATAAACTTTAGAATCAGTTTGTCAATATCCACAAAATAAGTTGTTGGGGTTTTCTATTGGGATTGCATTGAATCTACAGATCAAGTTGGGAAAAATTGACAACTTGAGAATATTTAGTTTTTTTAATCCATGAACATGGAACATCTCTGCATTTATTTAGTTCTTTTTTGATTTTTTTAAATGAAGTTTATTGGGGTGACAATAAAAAGTAAAGTTACATATGTTTCAGGTGTACAATTCTGTAATACATCATCTATATATCTTCTTTTGTGTGCTCACCACCCAGAATCAGTTCTTCTTCCATCACCATATATGGTGTTTCCCTGAAAATAAGACCTAGTTGGACAGTTAGCTCTAATGAGTCTTTTGGAGCAAGAATTACTATAAGATCCAGTCTTATTTTACTATAAGACGATATAATATGATATAATGTAATATAAATAATATAATACAATATCAGGTCTTATATTAATTTTTGCTCCAAAAGACACATTAGACCTGATTGTCCCACTAGGTCTTATTTTTGGGGAAACAGGGTATTTGATCCCTTTTACCCTCATCTGCCACCCCTCCCCCCATTTTTGTTTTTTTATCAGAGTTTTGATTTTTCCTCATACAGAGCCTGTGCATATTTTGTTAGATTTATACTTACGTATTTAATTTTTAGGGGTACTAATGTAAATAGCGTTTTGTTTATAATTTCAAATTCCACTTATTCATTGCATGTATGTAGCGATGAGGTTGTATTTTTATCTTGCATATTAAACTTGCTGTAATTGCTTTCTGGTTTCAGTTGTACTTTTATTGATTCTTTTAGATTTTCTACATAAACAACTATGCCATCCAGGAACAAAAACTTTATAATATACAGTACATGAGTAAACTTGGATAATGAATAGTTATTTTGTCTCTCAAGTCTGCACTCTTGGTTGGAGTGATTGAATTTGCTCTTATTCTCTGATTATTTTGTATTTAGATTTTGATTTGGAGTAAATGCTTCAAAAGGAAAAAAAAGCACATAGACATTTTATATCATTTTATATCACTTAACATGCTAATATTTACTTCTTAATGTAAAATTTAAAGAGAGCTCCTAGATATGTCAAATTGCAGTGAAACTGCCTATATCTAAATTAGGAACAAAGATAAAACATATAGAACGTATACAAAAAAGTCATCATTAGCAGATACGTAGTGATTGATAATATTGTGTACTCTCAGGAATACTATGCATACCCGAGTCATAGAGTGTCCCTAGAGTTTACTGTTTTATATGTAAACCACTGATTCAAATTAAAATACCATTGCTTTGAAGAGAGAAGCTAAACATTAATGAATGCCAACTATAATTTTATATATATAATGTGATGGCTCAGTGTGAGGTCGGAGGGATAGTGGATGGGGGGAGGGGGGTTCACAGTGTGAGGGATATAAATGATGAACGTCTAAGTATTACCTTGTCTTGTACACCTGAAACTAATAAATTAAAAAAAATAATAAAAAAAAGTTTAGATATTATATCATTTATACTTTATGATAACTGAAAGCCAATATTTTCTTAGGAGAGGATATTGTTTGGTGACATATATTAATTAGAACATTATTCACGTGAGACAGAATAGGAGAATACATGCTACATAAGGATAATGTGTATGTTAAATTAAATTAGATTACAGAATTGAGAAGCAAAAGAGTATTAATTACATTCTTCAGCACCTTGAAGGTTTTATCCAGAAACAGGATTGTGTATAATGTCGCTGTTTAAAATGTAAAGTGAAAGATCCCACAGCAAAGCAGCTAAGTAAATTATTTGCTTAGTAACAGCTGCTGCAAAGTACTACAGTTGGAATGTCTGTATGTTGAAGGGCAAGCAAATACAGCTGTTAGAGATGTTACAAAAATAAAAAATAAAAATAAAAAAGACTTCACAAGTATGCACGACCCATTACATATACACAATTATGACACAATCTTGATTTTCTTTCCCATGTTGTCCCATTGTCATACTTTGAGATGTTCACAGTTTTTGTTTATTGGACTGTTGTGTGTGTGTGTGTGTGTGTGTGTGTGTGTGTGTGTGTGTGTGTTGTAGGTAAAATTCTTTCTCTGACTTATAGCTATAGGACTGTGAAGGAGATGCTGGCTGGAAAAGAACATAAGTTAAATAAAGATGGAAACTTCATGGCTCAAAACCAGACAATTTATCTCTGAATAAACCATATCCATCCTGTCTAATAAATAAAAGTATTTCCAGGTCCCCTCTCTTTCAGTGTCTTATGTATTCTATCTAAACCTGATAATTCCTATTCATTTCCAAAGATTAGGAAATATTTCTTACACTCTCTAAGAGGTAATAAACTTACTTACAGGATGAAAACACAAATATGAGCAGTGAGTATCTTTCCTGCCTCCCTCAATTTCACTAGTCATTTGCTACTAATATAACAGAAAATGCAGAATTTATTTCTCCTAGAATAAAAGACTACAATTGCTGAGAAATGCAGGATATTGAAATGAGAGCTCTTCCAATAAAATAGTGTGATAGATAGGTATTATGTATATAATAAAGCAGGATCATAGATGTAGAATACTCCTGGGAAAGAGGAATGTGACTAATTAAAGTGGTTAGGAAAAGCATTTTGATAAAATGAGTTTGAGAGGAGACTTGAAATAAGTGAGGGAATAAACCACGCAGATACATAGGGAATGGGTTTATTTCAAACCAATAGAAAAACAAGTGAGAACGTTGAAGTAGAAGGATGTTTATTTGTCAATAGCAGGAGGTCAAAAGTAAAATAAGAACTAAGGAGCCAGATTATTTTCAAACTTGAAGGTAGAGCCAACATTATTCACTAATGGACTGGATACTGGATTTGAAAGTTATCAAAGATAGCTGCAACACCTTTTTTTTTCTGTCCTGTGCAACTGGAAAGATGAGTATGCCATTTACTTAGGTCAGAAGTCTGCATGCTCATATAAGCCAGTATTATTTTATTTTTGAGAGTGGCAATAGAAGGAAAGGAGGAGTGTGTCTTGGAATTATTGAGTATGAGATCATAATAGGCTTTCAAGCTGCGGTATCAAGGAGACAGATACATATGAACCATGAGTCTGGAATTCAGAAGAGGCCTAGTAATCAAAAAGATAATTTGGGGAGTCATCAATATTTAGATTCTAAAGTCAATAGAATGTGTAAAATAAACAATGAGTATAGACAGAGAAAATGAAATTTAAGACTGCAGTGTAGCCATTCGGTTGCCGTTAAAGCATACACGTTGGAAACCCTGAAGTGAATATGAGGTAGAGGCAGACAAAAAAGAGTGGTGTCTTGGAAACCGTTTTCACAAGAGAAACTGTGTTAGTTTTCTGTAGCTACTATAAATAATTACTACAAACATAGTTTTAGAGCAACATGATCTTATTGTTTTATCGTTCTGAGGTCAGAAGTCTGATGCGGGTCTCCCTGGGCTATCAAGGTGTGAGCAGGACTGTGTTTCTTCTGAAGACTCTAAGGGAAAATTTGTTTCTTTGCCTTTTCTAGCTTCTTAGAGGTTGCCTGCTTTCCTTGCTCATGACTCCTTTCGATCTTCAGGCCAGCAGTGGTCAGTTGAGTCTTTCTCACTTTGTGTGACTGTGACACTGATTCTTCTGCTGCCTGCTGTTTCCATTTTTAAGGACCCCTGTGATGACATTGGGCCCATCCAGGTATTTTAAGGTCATATGATTTGCAACCTTAATTTTCCTTTTCCATGTTAATGACACCTTCACAAGTTCTGGGGATTAGGATGTGGAGGTCTTTAGGGATCCCTTATTTTGCCTGCCATGGGCAGGAATAAATGTAAAGCTGAGTACTGATGATAGGCAACATGGAAATCATTTATGATCTTGACAAACAAAGTTTCTGTGCAGTTTGAGTAAAACCTGATTGGAATGTGTTAGGAGAAAATAGAAAGATGAGATTTGGATAAAAATTCTAAAGATAGCTCTTTTAAAGTGTTTACTAAAGAGGAACCGGGGATGAATTCAGATGGAGTGTTCTTGAGAAAAGAGGTAAACTGATAGGCTATAAACAGATAAAAATGAGCCATTACAGAAGGAACCATTGAGGCTATAAACAGATAAAAATGAGCCATTACAGAAGGAACCATTGAAGATGCAGTGAGAGAAAAAATTACAGGCATAAAATCCTTGAGTAGGACAGTGATGATGGAATGGAGACAGGAGCTTCATCCATAGCAAAATAAAGTTAAGGTAGAATTCTAGTTAGTTGATCTGGTGGGAATAATGATAACTATGTTCTGCTGTAGTGTTTATTTTCCAGTGATATGGGAAGGAAGGCAATCAGCAGAGAGTGAGGAAGGGAGAGAGGCTTTTAACATTTGAGAAGAAAGAAGGAGGTGTGAAATAGTCACCTTGTACAGTGCTTTCCAATATTTCCATAATATGGTACACATAAAAAATAATATTTGTGCAAAACATTGTGATACATTATAGAGTGTTCATAGCTAGAGGTGACTGGGAGTAACTCCAGGTAATGAGGATCTGTGGGGACAGAATCCCAGAGAGCAGTTTCCAGGCTCTTGGCCTCAGATGGAAAGGTGCTGGCTCAGGTGGTAGATGGCCATCTGCTGTGACTAGTTGGCCATCAGCTGTTACTGGTTAGCCATTAGCCACTAATATAACTGCTATGCATGGGGGTTGGTTGGCTGGCACAGAAGCTGACGGCAGATTGCGGATCGTGTGGCTCCTGCTTTCTGTTTCTCCAACCCAGCCACCAGTGAGAATATAGTGGTATGAACCCCGTATCCATGGCTCCGTTGTTGTTCCTTTTTGGCCTCACTATATCCCGCGTGACAGGATCTCTAAGCCACCCAGACATCACCTAGCTTCTCTGTGGGTAGTGGTTCCATATCTTGAAACATTGTACCTCTTCTGGAGATAAAGAGGAGGAAATCACCACTATTACAATTTGTTTTTCATTTATTTACTGTCTCCAAACTCCTCCCAGTCTGTTAATTTGAACTCTTTCACTTGCCTTTCATACAATCCAAGTATCTGTCCTTACATGGATCTCCTCATCAAGTCAGAGACAGATTTGATGACATTTATTTTTACTTTCTACCAAGGATAAGGCAAACCATTAAGATAGCTCTGGAATCAGCCTACCAGGGTTAATACTCGGGGTCTGCCACTGTGTATTCTGTGGCATGTTGTTCAGTATTTTCTTGTCCTAGTGTCCTTCCGTAAATGCAATACTACAGACCTCATAGCATATTGGGAATATTACATTAGAAATGCATGTAAATCACTGTGCAGGAATTGCCTCTTCATAAGCATGTAATAATTGTCAGGGGCTGTTTTTATTAATTGTGGGAAAGCAAAAAGAGTTACCTTCTGCAGATTCTACATGTATTAGTTCCACCTTCTTTCCACCATGTTCCCAGTATAATGAGAGCATTATTTATTCAGCTACTTCACTGCTCTACACTAGTGTGCATGCGTCCATTTACCACACAAGTATTCCCCTGTCATTGCCCAGATAGAACCTACCGTACTCATTATTTTCCTGACGCCATGTAGAAAGTAATCTCCTTTGAATTGCATTAGGAAAAAATCAAAAAAGAAAAGAAAAAAGAAAAAGAGAGAGAGAGATGACAAGACTCTAGGTTATAAATGTGGGGCTCTTCTAAAATGTTTTCAGAGTATTTCAGAAACTAATCAGAAAATAAATAGAGGAACTTGAAAGTAAAATCCTGTCAGAACCAGGAGGCTTCTCCAGGGTCATTCAAATTCCTCAAACAAAAAAACAATTTCTGAAGAGACATCTGCTTTACAGAGAGACGGCACATCTTCCAAATTTTGTTTGTCCATATCAGAAAAGCTACTTACCCTAGAATAGGAGTCAAGCAATCCCTGCCATGAATTCAGTGGCTGTATCTTCATAATAATTGGATGTAGTTTTTCCCTTTTCACAAAGAGCCCCAAGGAGTTCTGCTACTCTCTCAATTAATCTACACTTTTTTTTTTTTAACTGAGTCCTTTGCCTTGAGCCTCAAACTTGGATTAATAGCTGAACACCTGGAAATAGCAGCTGTCACTACTAATCCCCATGTAGTTCTCCCTGTCAGATTGCCTTCTCTGCTGTCTGTACTCAGATGGGTCCACATAAGTCATTTTGGCCAATGAGCTGTGAGTAGACATGGCATGTGAAATAGGCAGGACAACAAATATTTTATTTTTCTCAAATGAGAATGCAGGCCTTAATTGCACAGAAATTGACATCAAATCTAAGTCTTTAGATTTATGATAGTGATCATTTTCATGTAGCATCTTCCATTTAACCTTTTCAACATCCTAAAATAATTGCTTTACTCTGGATTCAATTTTTGTTTTTTCTTTCAAGATTCACAGCAGCTGTGTTGTCTTCCTGCCTGAGCTTGCTTTCTTGGACCCTTTCAGTCTAACTAGGAGGACTCTAGAGAAGGCTGTGCCATTTCGGTAAGCAATCTAAAAGCCTTATTTAATTTTTGGACAAGTGAGTGTGTTTTTCGACAATATGTATTTTTTTTCCAAAATTGCTTTGTAGAAACACTCTATTAATTATTTATACCAAAAGAATGGCACTTTATGGCATTTATAGATTTATTTGCAATTAATTTTCTAGAAATTTTATTTCACATTTGGGATGCAGAAGTTCATACATTGATAGATTTGGTCCTTCAAGTCATTCAAATGTATAAAAATGTAGCACATTTAAATGAATGAATTTGAAGTTCTATTTTGGTGCACAGGTCCAAAATGTGTTAAAAATAGCAGAATTATTGGGTGGCCATTCACTCAGGGCTCTAAGAACCTAATTTGCCGTGACAATACTCTACTCATCAACTTGATTCAAGACAGTCTCACAACCTAGTAATTTTTGGTTAAGTACACATAGCCAACTTAATTTTACGTCTTCAGAAAGTGGATATTGTGTCTGATTTTTCTGTGTAAAACTTAGTGTCCAAAGTTGAATTCAGTAGAAAATTTAAACCACAATCCTCTTGCCCACCATACCCCAAACCTCTTCATATTCACTCCTAAGAACATATGTAGTCATCTTATTACAAAAAAGCATATTTTGTAAAAAAGTGAATCTATGTGTGATCAAACAGTATAACCGGAATATTAATAATATAAAAAGGAGTTTGAGAAGTCTCATGTGGCTATTCAACATGCTGATCAATCAAGTAGAGTGATGATACTGATTGGTCTTTGTATTTTGTATAGCTACATTTCAAAGCTACAAAAACCATAGCATGTAATCCCTTGGTTTTTCCAAATAATGGAAGTGACACATTTTATGCTTTCTCTAAACATCCCTCCATCTTTGCATTCTTTTAGCTCTTTAAGTAGGGCTATTGCTCTACTATAAAAGGCCAGAGACAGTGTTTTCCTGAACTGTATAGTCTTCAGTTTGAGAATTACAGCATTTAGTTGATTTCTGGGCCCTGCTCCAAACTTACTGCATCCCTTGAAGAAGATTTGTGATTAGAAAGTGGCATTTTTCAATAGTGTTCTGCAATGATTCCAATACTACCAGTCCATGGCACAATATTTGTGATCATTGGTTGAAGTACTGACTTTAAGTTCTAATTCTTGCACTTTGAAAAAATCTGCTTGATTGAAAGCCTCCTACACAGGATTAACTTGTCAACTGATATTTTTATTAAACCCGATGATTTAAGAAATAATGTTTAAAAGAAAAAATATTCCCTCTGTCTACCTCCATATTTCCATCCCAAATTATTACACACACAGTCTCTGAATATTGCTACTATTCCCTTCTTTGCCTTTCTATATTCTCAATTTTCCCCATCCCACAAATTTGTTCTCCGTATTCTTATTGGTAGAAATATACAGAGAATTTGGTAAGTGGGATTCATTCAGGTCTGCCTTAACATATGTAACTTCTGTTCAGAAACCCCATGCTTAATAGCTACATGTGAGTTCTGCTAAACACCTTGCAATATTACTAATATTCACAATGATATTAATATCAATATCATTATCAGAAAGAGAATCTCTTCCTCATAAAAAAAATGCTTTATATTGACAATATATCACTCTTTCCTAACATCATATGAAGTTCTAAGGCCAACGGACATTTGTTTTTCATAAATGGCCCCATTTATTCCCCCTTGCAGCAAATGGTAAGACTCTTGTGATAAAACTTATGCTACTAGCACACAGCAAATATAGTAGAAGTGGTCATAGTTATGGTAACTTGCAAATTTACGAGTCTCATTTTACAAACACATATTAGTCATCCTCTGCAGTGCTTTGAATTCAGTCATGTTGCTGTTCAGGAAAGTACAAGTGAGAGTCAGTTTTACATCCAGGTCTGATGCCCAGGGATTAATGTCCCTTAAGCCTGGCAGAGGCCAGTGGCAGCTTTCTGCACTCTGTTGTGCTGCCATATTTATCAGTGACTCAGCATTTTTTACCTCAGTCCTTTCTCATGCACTGCAGAGATCTGGCACAGTGTGTGTGTGTGTTATAGATTGCCTTCAGCTGTTTGCTAGCTGCTGGGTAGCTTTGAAAAATTCTAAAATGGAATTTATGCACGAGCACAAGTTTCACAGATGAGTCTCTCTATACTTTTTTTCCCTTTCCAGTTTATGTTGGTAGAAAATTTACTGAGAAGAGGCCTCTAAGTGAGGTTTTTATAGCACCCAGTTGGAAACATGCCACTAATCTCCTTTGGCATGATAAGCCTTTGCCAAGCTCTTTGGTTTTCCATCTTCCTTCTCTCTATTTTCTCCTTCACTAAATTGATCCTCACTAAATAAAAGAAGAAAAACATGTTTATGAATCAAAAATGGGTTGAACTTTAATAATTTACTGTGCAATTTCATAGCAAGCCATTTAATGATGCTTAATTTTCTTAATGCTCTTAATCCTCTGTAAGAAAAATGTTGATAATGCTACACATTATTATATTTGAGAGAGGAATGTGTTCCTGCAAGTAATTGCTTAATTACTTTAGTGGATTGTGTACTGCTGACTTGATGTGCCTCTTTAATTTATTGAATTGATGCCATTTGACAAAAGAGCAAATGAAAGTCTCATGAGATTGGGAGGAGAATAGGTCATCAACCTCAAGGCTTTTGGGGACATAAGATGGTTCAGAAACTTAAATCTGCCAGCTGACTTGTAAAATCCAAAGTTTCAATGCTGAGCACCTGTATTTAAATTCTGCCACCTGTCATTCATAATTAAATGAACTCAGGAAAGCCTCAGTTTTATCAACAACAAAATGGGAATAATAATCAATTTAACTGACACATACAAAAAAATGTTTTCATGTGTCAAGTGTTCTTTAGAAACTTAATATATGAAGGTAAATAAAAACCTTAGTGGTTTGTAATTGTGTTGCCAGTCTTTCAAACTGAATGGCGTATCTTGTAGGAAGTGTATTTAAAGGTCTTGTTTTCTTATCCATTCGGCTTCCCTATCTTTTGATGGAAACTTAACATTTATTCAACAGTAATCTTATGTAGTAGGTCTGCTGTGGGGCTCAGTGGTGCAGTCTTCCTGGTCACCTGATCTGTGCACACCAGGTGTGTCCCTTGCGTAGGTTGTGTGTGCCTTCCTCTTATAGTTGAGCCTTTGTTGCTATTTGCACATCAGTGGAAGGGATTCACCCTCAGGATCATTGGTTGTGAGGACTGGCTGTGACTACAGTGGAGAAGTTGTGGTATAGAGGCTGACCCTACAGAATAGGATCTGCCTCAGCAGGACGCTGGTGCCTGCCCAATCTGTCGCTGGGGTGTGTTATCCTTGGAGGTGGCTGGGTGATGCTTTAGCGTATTTCAAAGCTGGCTGCAGAGAGTGTCATCCCTGAGAGCACCTGGAAGGGGACTTTCTGCCAGCCAGGGCCACACAGGAGGAGCCACAAAGAAATCCACAGATGGCCACTGCCCTTGCTGTGTTTGGAAGTGCCTTGAGAGGTGAACAAAGGCCAGCGACCTCTAGTGCCAAGATTTGAGCTGCTCAGCCAGAAGTACAGGACATGCTCAAGCCAGATGCTGCTTGTTTGAGTTCTGCAAAACTTTGAGAGACCCAAGGAAAGTCTGCAGCATGAGTTAAGGCAGGTGATTTGTATGAAAAAGCCACTGGAAGAGGCCTAGGTGTGCCTGAAAGTTGGGAGTATAACGGGAGTCTTGAATCACCAGACCCCCGTGAATCACCAGGGCGTGGCCAGCTAGATGGAGACTCATATATGGCCACCACCTGGGTCTGCACACCATGAAGGGGGAGGGCTCAACAAAGATACAATGGCCTCCACCAGCTCCTCCATCCAGGAGAAAGCTGCCTCTCCAACCCTATCCTGAAGCCAGACCTCAGTTCCCCCCGTATGTCCCTGTCACCTCTCCAGCTGCTGCCCCAGCACTGGAGCTCAGAGCCAGTGATTCTATCAGTGGGTAAGTTCCAGCCGCAACAGAAGCGGCTGGAACGCCAGCCTCCCTCCATCTCACTCAGTCACAATGTCCAGTGGTTTTCACAGCCAGAAATTATGGGTACTTCTCTCCCTGGCCCTGGACTGGGGAGGGTCTGGGACCCCTTGCTCCTCTGGGGGCATCCCCTCAGCTAAGATATCCCTCCCAATTTTTAATTGTCACATGCGGGTGAGTAACCAGCCCCTTCTGGGTCTCTGCCCTCCTATCAGTCTCAAGGTGGCTTCTTCTGTGTATCCTTAGTTATGAGTGTTCAGTTCAGCAAGGTTTTAGGCAATTCTCAAGATAGTTGTTTTGTAGTTTAGTTTTAATTTTGATGTAGCCATGAGAGAAAGTTTGCACAGCATTAACCTACTGCGCCATCTTGACCGGAAATCCTCATGTTTCCTGTCTTCTTGATGGAGTTTTTGTGAGTACCAAAAGAGAAAGTGATTAAAAAACTCATTTAACTTTCCTTGCCTTGGATATGGTGACTTTACTTTTGATCAAATTCTGCTCAATTACTTCCCCTTCTGTTGAATTTAATGCTCTTTTTGCTTTGCAAAGTGGAAAACATTTATCATGCACTGCTTTGGCCCTCTCTGTTGATGGAATAGGAATAGAACTGGCTTTAATTTTGAGAATTCTGACAATCCCCACATGTATTTTTCCAATCTCCGTGAAGTGTATAGTGAAATTATTCTGTTCCCCTCTAAAACTGGTACCGTGACTGATCAAGTTGTCCTGTAACTTCAATGTTCCCTCCGTAAAGTAGGCTTGATCTCTCAGAGTCATCTGCTTAGAGGTAAAGTATTTCCAGTTCATTTATGGCCTAATGCTTAAGAACACATACTTTAGATTCAAACTAAATTTGGTTCAAATCCTACCAAGTGTGAAGTATAAATTTGGGCAAAGTATTTAATAGCTGTAAGCCCCAGTTACCATCTCTGTGAACTTGAAATATCAGTATCTCCCACATTAGGTTGTGTGGAATAAAGGCAACAAGGTGCATCGGTGATTATTACAATGCTTGGTACATAATAAGTCAACTTCAAAATGATAACTTAAATAATCTGAATTTACTGCAATGAAGTTATAGCTTGTTAATCTAAATCCTACCCCTTCATTTTCTAAGATATTTACAATTGAATTGCTGGATTAATCATTTTTAAAAAAAGAAAAATAATAGTATAAAATCATAGAGTTTTTTTATGAAAAACCTATAACTTCTTGCAAAATTTCAAGTATATAAGAATAAATAAATGTTGAGAAGGAGGTGATTGATGGTGTGCTGGTAAATGGCTAACAACTGGCTTTCACTATTAAAACTAATGAAAGCAAGAGAAAGAGAGACACACAGAGAGAGAATGGAGGAGGAAGAAGAGGAAGGCATGAAGGACAAAACAAACAAACAAACCTAATTGTATTGTTTCCTATTTCTGTGGTATAAATACTCTCATAACTGTCTATTTCAACCGACTAACACCAGTTAGTTCATAAAATTCCTGAAAATGTTTTAAGAATTAACTTTTGCAAGCCAGCTTGAGTTATTTGTAACATACATTGGAATAATCAATAACTGTTATCAGATTCTCAAACAGTATTTGTGACTAAAGAACTGTTAAGAATCACTGGTATTCAAAAATAAAATAAAATCCAAAACCTGTAAGATTTCATTTCACATGTAAGATTCTTTAAAATGTATAACTTCCTTGAAAGATTTCTTTCTTTAATTGCCTTTCCTTTTCCCTTCTGAAACCATCTTAGTTTACTTTATAATTTTCCACAGTTATACATTTATCTTATTTCAAAAACTGAATACGCTTCCATTTCTTTTTCTGTGAATCCAAATGTAACTAATCTTCAAGTTTCATTTTAAATCCCATCTCCCTTTACCTCTCCCTTTAGCCTTTCCCAGGTTTATGCAACACTATTTACCATTGCTTTGTCATTTCTTACTCTATTTTATCAATTACACCATTTTTTTTTCTATCATATTTCTTCAAGGAGAATTTACATAATTTCAAGCCATGCTATTTAGTTCTGTAACTGATTGGAAAATACATACATTTACTCACTGCCACATTTGCAAACAGGAAAAAATTTGGATATTTTCTGTGTGAGAACTTCTATTTGTGACAACCAATTATTATTTTTTCATTTATTTCACCGAAAGCTTTCCTATCCTTCTTAATAGAATTACTATTTATATAATAGTAATTAAAATGGATATTTTCTATATATTCAGCTGTATCCTATTTGATCACCATTTGACACTGTGTGGAGAGTTCTGTATTTTAAGTTATGCCAAAATACTTTTTTTCATAAATGATCAATATACCTTAAAATCCTAAACTGCCTCCTAAAGGGAAATTTGTGTACAGACTCTAAACAATAAAAGGACGTAAAGTATGTTTTTATATTATTAATTTTAATACACGAGGAATTAATTCTCCCTTGTGTATAAGATGTCATATCTTTTGAAATAAAATTTACGTGAGATTGATATAAAGTATAAAAATACAATGATAATTTTTGGCACTGTAAGATCTTCTGAGAATAACTCTGAGTACTGACAAAAATTTTCAGTGGGAATAATACTGTGCTAAGGAAGCAAAAGTGGAAATAATGCAAATCATCTGTGATCATTTTTTAAATTTAGTTTTATTTATTTTTATTTTTATTTAGTACTTGGATTTCCAAAAGAGTTATACATAAAATAAATAATGAATAATTAGTTACAAATATATAATATAGAGCGTGCCAAAAAATGTATGTACATTTTAAGAAAGGAAAAAAACTGTATTAAAATTGTAATACCCGATAACAAAGGATGAATACAAGTCATGTGTATACATTTTTTTGGCACCCCTCCCCCGTCTAAAGAAAATACCATTAAAAATACATGATTTATCTAAGAATGCCGATAACATGAAGAATGAAAAACCTATATTATGTAAGATACAAAACTTAACTGAAACAAAAACAAAAATATGAACAAATGGGATGATAAATCACATTTTTTAGAAGGAAGCCTACATGTTGCACTGTTGTCCATTCTTCTCTAATTAATTTAAAATTTCTCAAAAAGTTATACTTGGAATCAAACAAAAAATTTCATTTTAAGGAAATATAAATAAATGGTCAAGTACATTAAAGAATTATTTCTTAAGAATTGAATCGAATGCAAAGCTAGCCTTACCTGATGTTTATGTTTATTATAAAACAAAGATAATTATAGCAGTTTAAAATTAGGAAGAGTTGACATTTGGAAACATATTTTCATATTTAACTCTTCAAAAGATATTAGATTGGTGCAAAAGTAGGTGTGGTATTTGCAAATATTTTTAATCTTTTACACTGCAATTAATTTTACATTAACCTAATACTTACTGAAATGACCAAATGATATAAGAATCCTATATTAATGATGCAATATAGAGAAGAGTGACATTCCACATGCCATTCACAAACAATAAAAGTTTGAAAATTATATGTAGATGTATTGTGGATACCTTCAAAAATCCCTTAAAAATGTGGCCTTAAAGGAGAAAAAAATTGAACATATCTTATTTAAACACAAACATCACTTCCTTAATTCAAGAGAAAAAGTCTATGGCCTAAATGGACCATGAAATAGAAAAGAAAAAATATTGAGATAAGCCATTTTCAAGAGACCACTAGGCTGAGAGATCTGAAGAGAAACTAAGTCAAAATAGATAAAAAAAAAAAAAAAAAATTACCATAAGAGTGTTTCCCATAATTCAGAATTCCTCTAATATGTTGAGTTCCTTGCTCATAGACCAAGAGAAGTTCCATCGTAAAGCCTGGCATGGCCACATTTGGTATGTGACATGGAAATTAAGACAAAGTAGAAACAAAATGGACGTTTCGTCAGTTTCTTCATAATCAGAGAATAAACCGTTTTCCTATTTAGGTCTAATTTCTGAATGTTTAGGATGATTTAAACTATGCTTAGAGTGAAATTCATAGTTTTAAATATTATACTTCATAAAAGAAAGAAAAATATATGCATATATATACATATATAGGTATACATATATATATATACACATATATATATATTTTATTAGCTACACACTAAATTCAAGAAATTAGAACAATGAATTTTAAGTTTAATAAAACATGAATTAGGATATAGTAATGATCAGTGATGACAGCCTGTATAATCAAAACCTGCAAACTGATAAATATGGCCGAGGTCAAAGGATATTGTAGGACATCTTCTTACTTGTTACTCAAGGAAAGTTAAATAAAACAAACATTTAGAATTATATAGGAGAATGAGTCTATACCAAAATTCAGTGAATAACATAAAATTTATAATAGATTTTAGGTAGAAATGGGTCAAAATCATGGTGGGGTAGGTGCTTTACTAGAATATACAATGAATACATAAATTCTAGTTTGACTAAGTAAAGAATGCATTTAAAGATTACAATATAAAAAAGAAGGGGATTATATTAAAAAACGTTTAAGACTGCAGAGAACAAGACTGTGATATTAACATGAAGAAAGAAAAAAAAATATTTCAATAGAGCAAGACAGAAAATCTGGAAAAAGATCCAAACAAATATGGTCAATTGGTGGAGAGAGGATGGCCTTTTCAATAAACGGTGCTAGATAATTTTATACTGGTATGCAAAAATTTGAATTTAGAGATATAATTTATACCACATACAAAATTTAAAATCTGGATTTCATCAAAATTAAAAACTTCAAAAGGTAATGTGAGAAAACAAAAAGACAAGTCTGACTGGAAGAACACATATCTGAAAAAGGTTGCTCATCCAGAGCAAATAAATAACCATAATTTTTTTTAAAGAAAACCAACAGCTCACTTTAAAAGTGGACTGATTAATTAGATAGACACTTTATCAAAAATATCTACAGATGATAAATAAACACTTTTAAAAATGTTCAACAACATTAGAAATTTGGGAATTTCAAATTTAAAAATATGAGGTAACTCTACACACATATTAGAATGTTTTAAATTGAAAACTTGACACCATGGAATACTAGCAAGGATTAAGACCAAATGGCATCTTTGTCATTGCAACTGGGGCTATAAACTAACATAGACACTCAAAAATAGTTTAGTAATTTCCTAAAATTTAAACTTTATATATATATAAATGTATGTATATATAAACTTTATATATATGCATATATATAAATATATATATATAAATTTATATATGTAAATATATATATATAAATTTATATATAATATGTATATGTATATATATAAACTTTATATATATATGTATGTATACCAAACATATATGTATATTTGTATATATATTGCTATATATAATACACATATCACTAATCATTTATATGTGGTTTGTAAAATATATATATGTATGTGTGTGTGTGTGTGTGTGTGTGTGTGTGTGTATACACATATACATGTATATTGTATATATAAAACCCAGTTACTTCTAGGCATTTTTCCTAGAGAAATGGTAGCATATGTCCATGCAAAGATTTGTAAAAAATTGTTTGTGACAACTTTTTGTAAAAAATACAGGTATACCTCATTTTATTGCACTTTGCTTAATTGCACTTCACAGATGTTATCTTCTTTACAAATTGATGTTTTCTGGCAACCCAGGGGCTAGCAATTCTATTGACTTCATTTTTCCAATAGCATTTGCTCACTTTGTGTCTGTGTCATATTTTGGTAATTCTCAAAATATTTCCAACTTTTTCATTATTATATTTGTTATGGTGAGCTGTAATCAGTGATCACTGATGGTACCGTTGTAATTGTCTTGTGGCACCAGGGACCAAGCCCATAGGAGGTGATGAAGTCATCACCTGATAAATGTGTTGTGTTCTAACTGCTCCATCCACTGGCCATTCCCCTTTCTTCTCCCTCTCCATGGGTCTCCCTACTCCGTGAGTCACAACAATATCGAAATTAAGCCAGTTAAAACCTAAAGTGGCCTCTAAGTGTTCAAGTGAAAGGAAGAGCCGTACTCATATCTCTTTCACTTTAAATCAAAAGCTAGAAAGGGTAAAATTTAGGGAGGAAGGCATGTTGTAAGCCAAGACAGGCTGAAAGCTCTGCCTCTTGTGCCAAAGTTAGCCAAGCAGTAAATGCAAAGGGAAAATTCCTGAAGGAAATTAAAAGTGCTACTCCAGTCAACACACAAATGAAAAGTAAAACAGCCTTATTGCTAATATGCAGAACGTTCCAGTAATCTGGAGAGAAGGCCAAACCAACGACATCATTCTCTTAAGCCAAAGCCTAATCCACAGAAAGGCTGTCACTTTCTTCACTTCTATGAAAGCTGAGAGAGGTGGGAAAGCTGAAGAAAAGTTTGTAACTAGCAGAGGTTGGTTCTGAGATTTAAGGAAAGTAGTCCTCTCCATAAAGTAAAGGAGAAGATAAAGCAGTAACTGATGAGGAAACTGCAGCAACTTATCCAGAAGATCTAACTAAGATAATTAATGAAAGTGTCAACACTAAACAACAGATTTTCAATGTAGATGAAATAGCCTTGTTTTGGCAGAAAATGCCACCTAGGACTTTCATAGTTATAGAGGAAAAAACAATGCCTGGCTTCAAAGCTTCAAAGGACAGGCTGACTCTTCTATAAAGAGCTGATGCATCTGGTGACTTTAAGTTGAAGCCAATGCTTCCTTACCATTCAGAAAATCCTAAGGCTCTTAAGAATTATGCAAAATATACTCTGCCTGTGCTCTATAAATTGAACAACAAAATCTGGATGACAGTGTATCTGTTTGCAATATGGTTTATTGATTATTTTCAGCTCACTGTTGAGACCTGCTCAGAAAAAAAGGTTCCTGTCAAAATATGACTGCCCATTGACTATGCACCTGGTCACCCAAGAGCTCTGATGGAGACGTATTATGAGATTAATATACCTTTCATACTTGCTAACAAAACATCCATTCTGTTTGCCATAGATCAAAGAGCATTTTTACTTACAAGTCTTATTATTTAAGAAATACATTTCACAAAGCATTATCTGCCAGATTCCTCTGATGGATCTTGGCAAAATTAATTGAAAACCTTCTGGAAAGGATTCATCATTCTAGATATCATTAGAAATATTCATGATTCATGGGAAGTCAAAATATCAGCACTAATAGGATTTGGAAGAAGTTCATTCGAACCCTCATGAATGGCTCGAGGGGCTCAAGACTTTAGTGGTGGAACTAAATGCAGATGTGCTGGAAATAGCAAGATAACTAGAATTAGAAGTGGAGCCTGAATTGCCGCAATCTCAGGATAAAACTTTAATGGATACGTAGTTGATTCTTATGGATGAGTGAAAAAAAAAAAGAAATGTGTTTTTTGGGAATGGAATCTACTCCTGGTGAAGACACTGTGAAAATTGTTGAAATCACAACAAAGGATTTAGAATATTACTTATACTTAGTTGATAAAGAAGTGGCAGGGTTTAAAAGGATTGACTAATTTTGAAAGAAGTTCTGCTGTGGGTAAAGTGCTATCAAACAGTATCACATGCTACCAAGAAATCTTTCGTGACAGGAAAAGTCAGTTGACATGGCAGACTTCATTGTTGTCTCATTTTTTAAAAATTGCCAGAGCCACCCCAGCCTTCAGAAACCACCACCCTATCAGTCAGCAGCCATCAACATTGAATCAAGAACCTTCACCATCGAAAAGATTATGACTTGCTGAAGGCTCAAATGATAGTTAGCATTTTTTAGCAATAAAGTGTTTTTAAATTAAGGTTTGTACATTGGTTTCTGAGATATAATGTCATTGCACACTTAATAGACTGTGGTATAGTATAAACATAATTTTATGTTCACTGGAAAATGAAGAAATTTGTGTAACTAATTTTATTGCAATATTTTGCTTTATTGTGGTGTTCTGGAACTGAACCTGCAATATCTCTGAGGTATTCCTGTATAGATGAAGAGAAGAGTAAGCGAAATATGGAAATATACTATAAAATTTCAATCTATAATAAATCTTTATAAAACATCCTGCTATACTCTTAAGTTTAAGAAATATAGGTCAAGTAGTCCTTTAAAATCAAAATTAAAAGTTAATAAATATGTTTGTGTGGATATACGTACATATGAATATATGTTATATATGTGGTTATAAATCAAGAAGATAACAATGGGAAACATAGTCTCCATAAAAATAAATAAATTTGAGCTATGACAGGTTAGCATTAAGAAAATAGAAAAACCTGACAAAGAACCTGATAGGGATGAGTTATAACAGTACATATAAATGGACTGAACTTTCTTAGTAAAACATGAAAAAAACCTCAAATTGGTTGAAGAAGCAAAATCTAATGGCATATATTACTTTTTGCAAGAGACCCATCATTAACACCAAAACATCTGAGCCCAAAGGGAGCAGGAGCACAAAGATGACATCAGATAAAGTACAATGAATAATTAAAAAGTAAATATGAGTGTAATCGTCTATGGATAAGTACTATTTTCTTTTGCTTTACTATGATAGGCCCCAAACACCTCTGTGCTCCAGTCCATTCCACTACTGCACTAATTATGACCAATAAAATGAATTAAAATAGGCAAGAACCTACAAGGGTCAAAAAAAAAAAAGTGTCGACACCTGATACATTTAAAAAAAAAAATGCAAAGAGGAGAAGAAATAATTACATTTCTCCTAGGAATCCAGAGAAATTGGAGTGAGTAATCTGCATAGTCAAACAGCATGTGAGAAACTGACAGCTCAAGAGGGAAGAGACCTGGCATCTAAAGTATTACAAACTAAGCTGACAAAAATAATGCTCACCTTATTTAATATAGTTTTTCTAGCACACATAATCAAGCAACTGCTCTTTTCCATCCTGACCAAAGAACTCCATATTCTGGCATTTGAAGGCTTTCCATTTTATATCAGGAAATCCCCTTACTAGACAAACCCAGCCATGTCCTCAGAGGTTCCAATCAGATTTACAGTACCTCACTGGAAATGAAACAAATTGAAATCTGACACCTAGAGATCTTCAATTCTGTTAGAAAGTTTCGTGATGAATTAGTCATAACTGTATGTAAACATAATAAGATCTTTTAAAATGAGGCAACTATTGAATCCCAGATAAATACAAACAAAAAAGTACTAGAAAGAAAATGATAACAGTTTATTCATTTATGAGGAACATTTACATGAGAATTATTACATAAATGCTAAATATTTAGTAAACAAACATTTGCTAAAAAAAGTATTCAGAAAGAAATTGCATGTATACTAGGGAGGGGTGGTATTGGAAAGCTGAATATGCAGCTCCATTGTAAAATTTAAGGGATAATGTATGAAAATGGGGGGGAAGTCAAGAAATAGTAGTATAAACAAGTTGTTTTGAAATATGGCCAAATTGTCAATAAGAAATTGCTTAAAGATTTGAAAGCGGTTTATTCTAAGAGAAATTGGTGTTGAAAAGAATAGACCAAATGGAAACGTTTATCATTATAAAACTTCTACAGACATTTAACATTTATTTTTTTTTAAAGATGTACCTTTTTAGTTAATAGATGTGAAAATTAAAGATAATCATATAATTAACAGCAAAAATTAATGTTTGTGACTATTCATATCCGAGCAACACTGAATCCCAAATGCAGAAATATTAAAGCATTACAACAGATGTATTTATGTATCATTTTAATCGATAAATCAGTCCAAATAAAACAAGAATTTAATGAATATGAATAATATGTTGTGTTGCATTTGTATTATATATGTATGTGTTTGTGTGTTGTCAGTATACATATAAATATATTAAATATAACATATTTGTCTTCAAGAGCTGATTGAAATTAAATTTTCTCATGAACAGCCTCAAAATAAATATTGATGATGTTTTACAGCAGAATTTGTAATACCTATATTTTCTGATCACAATGAAATAAAAAGTTCAACATATTACATCAACTAGATATGACAGAAATATTGATCTCTATGCTAGTTTGTAGATTAAAAATGAAAACATATCGCAGCTTTAGGTTACATATAATAATGGATCTATTTTGTTCTTATATTGATTACTTAAGTTAAAAATTCTAGGCTAACAATTATTTTATCCCAGCAGTTTGACAGTATTGTCGTATTTTCTTGCCTCTGTACTTACAGAAGATGAATCTGCCACCAGCATGATGTTTTTGGTTGTGTCTGACTTGGTTTAGTTAGGTAATTTCTTTTCCCTCTGCTTGTTTTTTTTGTGATTCCCTTCCCTTTATTCCTATGTATGCTTTCATTTTTATTCTACTGTTTAAGTATGCTATGTAGGTATACATTTAGTTTCATGATTTCTGTTCAAACCTGAGTGTGTTAATTTTTAACATGATGTATTTCATCTTTCATAAATTCTGGAAATTTCTCAGACTTGCTGTGTTTTATCTGTCTCCAAATTTTTTCTATTTCAGGATCTTTAATTATTTCAATATCACATGAAATTTGAATACATTCATTCAAACATATATTTCTTAAAGTTTAATGTATATACATTTTATCTCTATATGTAAGATTTATTATTCTAATTCATTTCCTAAGATATGTCTTTTATTTTAGTATTTTTAACCCTCCCCATGAGTTTTGATTTCAAAGACTATATTTCTTTTCCCTCCAGATTCTGTTTCATTATTTTTGTTAATGACTACTATTTCTGAGGCTTCCATATATATGTATATGTATGTATATATATATATATATATATATATATATATATAT
Source organism: Rhinolophus hipposideros (assembly GCF_964194185.1). Lineage (NCBI taxonomy): Eukaryota > Metazoa > Chordata > Mammalia > Chiroptera > Rhinolophidae > Rhinolophus > Rhinolophus hipposideros. Next base: position 17,442,221 of record NC_138058.1, on the reverse strand, counting down.
ATATTTATTTATTTAGCTTATTTAATTATTTTTCCTCTTGAATTATTTAAAATATGCTTTCAGGTTGTGCTTTTTTTCCTCAAATATTTGGTGACTTCAGCTCTATTTTTTGTGTCTCTTGAACCCTTTTCATGGTGTATCTCTTTTTTGTATCCTTTGAATGTTTGTAAGATTTTACTGTGAGCTTAACCTCTGAGTACTGTATTCCTGCCCCCACTATTTGGGATCCCCCACTTCCACCCAATCCCACGCTAGGGGGAGGGGGGTTGTGTGCATCGCGTTCTGCAAATGCTGTGTTTCCTCTGTTGCTTCTGCAGGTTCTTGAGGGGACTTCACCAGTCCAGAACCATTGGTTAGATTCACTCCCAAGCAAGTAGAGCCCTACATCCCAGTTGCAGCATAGTTTAATTCTTTAGAAATGTGCAATGGTTTTTGCATTTTGATTGTTAATGGGAGGCATGAACAAAGACCAGCCTTCATTTCTTGTCTGAGTTTGTGGACACATTTTCCTGTTCCTCTATTCCTGTTTCACAGATGGGAGCAATCCCAATATTTTCTCAAGCTCTTAGTTCTAACTCACTGACTTTTACAGGCCCCGGGTAGTATAGCCTTTCCTCTGAGGCATTAAAAGGACAGCTACTACTTACGTAGTAATTGTCCTGTAACTTTGGTTTCCTAAGGCATTAGTTTGTAAGTACTCTGCTCTAGATTTCAGTTCCCTCTTGATTTCAGTGCTTAAAAATAGCCCTACCATTCCTTTTCAGCTCAGAAATTAGGTTTTCTGTTCATGTTTTAATACAATATTTATATCTAATAATTTATAATAAAAATTGAAATAACCTTCATTCTCACCAATAGGTAAATGGGCAAAACACTACATTTTATTGATACAATAAAATATTTTACATCAGTTACATGTATTTAATGAAATTTACATGCAGAAATGCAATAGTTAGCTGGGAAAGACAATATATAATGACATTAAAAATGAAAGACATATAAAAATGTGACACTTTTATAAATGCATGAATACATAGGCAATTTTAAGACCTATTCAGTAAGTGAAGACATTACCTTCAGAAATTATATAAATTCTGAGAGAGATGAGGACATGGCAGTGGTTTTGAACTCTTTTAAAATATATGGTTAAAATAAAATGGTAAAAGTAAATACAGTAAATAGACAAATGATATTTATCAAATCTGGTATACAATACTCCAGGGCAATTATACTATTTTAATTATAGCTATTTTCAAAATATTACCTATATTTCCTTTAAACTTGTTATTTTCCTCTATTTTTATTTATATTTTTAAATATATTAGACACTACTATTAAATAATCTTTAACATTTGAATTCGCTTTCTACCTGACAATAAAAGAGGAGGGGAAAATGCTACATTTACACCTTTTCACATTTCATTCTCTTACTTTCCTGAATTTTATTATTTACATTATTTTAAAAATCTCATTTCTATTCTGTCAAGTTTTGGTGGTCCCAATTCTATTGTGTGTATGCCTCGTAGAACATCAAATATATCTGTAATCATAGAAATTTATAATTTTATGTCCATACTACCCAAAGCAATCTATAGATTCAGTGCAATCCCTATCAAAATACCATAGCATTCTTTCACAGAACTAGAACAAATAATCCTAAAATTTATGTGGAACCACAAAAGCCCCTGCATGGCCACAGCAATCTTGAGAATAGAGAACAAAATCGGAGGTGTCACAATACCTGATATCAAACTGTACTACAAGATTATAGTAATCAAGACAGCATGGTACTGTCATAAAAACTAACACATAAATCGATGGAACAGAATAGAGAGTCCATTAATCTATGACAAAGGAGGCAAAATATTAAATGGGGGTAAATGCAGTCTATTCAATAAATTGTGTTGGGAAAACTGGACAGATAGATGTGGAAAAAAATGAAACTGAACCATCTTCTTATACCATATACAAGAATAAACTCAAAATGGATTGAGGACTTAAATGTAAGACCCAAAATCATAAAACTCCTAGAAGAAAATATAGGCAGTAAAGTCTGACATTAACCTTAGTGATGTTTTTTTCTGATCTATCTTCTTGGGCAAGGAAAACAAAAGAAAAAAATAAACAAGTGGGACTACGTGAAACTAAAAGTTTTTTCACAACAAAGGAAACCATCAACAAAACAAAAAGACATCCTACCCAATGGGAGAAAATATTTGCCAATAATACATCTGATAAAGGGTTAATACCCAAGGCACTCACACAGCTCGACACTAAAACAACAACAACAACAACAACAACAACAGCAAACAAACAAAAAACTGTCCAATTAAAAAATGGGCAGAGGACCTGAATAGACATTTTTCCAAAGAGGACATCCAGATGGCCACTAAAAGCATACGAAAAGATGCTCAATATCACTAGTCATCAGAGAAATGCACATAAAAACCATAAGGAGATATAAACTCCGTGAGTCAGGATGGAAATCATCATTAGGAAATCAACAAAGAAATGTTGGTGAGGATGTAGAGAAAAGGGAACCCTGGTGGGATTGCAAAATGGTGAAGCCACTATGGAAAACATTACAGAGGTTCCTCAAAAAATTAAAAATAGAACTACCGTATGACCCAGCAATTCCACTTCTGGGTATTTTTCTGAAGAAATCCAAGGCACTAATTCAAAAAGACATATGCACCCCTATGTCCTCAGCATTGTTTACAATAGCTAAGATATGGAAGCAACCTTAGTGCCCATCAATAGAGGATTGGATAAAGAAGATGTGATACAGGGAACCTTACTCGGCTATAAAAAAGAACGAAATCTTACCATTTGTGACAGCATGGATGGACCTAGAAGACATTATGCTAAGTGAAATAAGTCAGACAGAGAAAGACAAATACCATATGATATCACTCATATGTGGAATCTAAATAACAAAATAAAAATCAAACAACAACAAAAAAAAGGTTAGACATTTTTGTGGCATCATGATGTTTTCTCGTTTTGGTTTTAATTTATATTTCCTGATTACTAATAAGGTTCAGCACATCTCAGTCATTTTTTTTTTGTATTTTGTATTTTTAATTTTTATTTTACTTTTCCTTTTTTTATGAAGGCTAAGCATCATTTGATGTACTATCTTATACAATACCTCTTTGAGTATGTTGCTTATTTTTTCTATTACGCTAATAGTCATTTCTTTTTGGTTTATTGAAATTACATAAATTTATATCTGTTTTTGAGGATAATATTGTGTCCATTCTTAAGATTGTTTTTCACTCTTATTAGTGTCTCACTAAAAATAAGTTTATATTTGTATGTATTCAAAATTAATAACAACTTTTTTTGATTAAATTCTTATCTAGTTAAGGAAATAGTCTTTATCCCAACATTATGAAATTATTAAAAAATTTTTAAAAGTAGATTTATAATTTGTCATGATATCAACACATATTATTTATAATTTGACATGATATCCACACATATATCGACTTTGTACATTGTGTGAAGTATTAATCAAATTATATATTTTTACTTATAGATATCTACTTTTCCTTAAACAATTTCTTTAAATGTGACCTTTCTCAAGTAATGTGTAGTACCATCTGTATCAGAAAACAAGGTTCTATCTCTAAGCTCTCTATTCTGTTACATTTGTTTATTCTTTGATTCTACCCCCAATGCTATGATTTTTTATTAATTTAGAAATTTAAAAGCATTTATGTATTTTAGTGTAAGACCAAATCTTAATCATCTTCAAGTGTTTTTACGGCCATTCTTAGCCTGTTACTTTGACATGTATTTTTTTATTTAATTTGAAGTCACCTCCCTTCCCAAACATACACACACACACACACACACACACACACACACACACACACAACACAGTTTTAGAAATTTAATAATTTTGCATAAATATAAATATATATGTATTGATTGTCTTGGATAAAATTTACACCTTTATTATAGTGAGTTTTATAATCTTTGAGCACAGTGTCTTCTTTCCACTAATAATTAGTTCTATAATATTGCTCAATAATATTTTAAATTATTTCTTATAGTTTCTTAACATGTCTCTCTCTGACTCTGTTTTCTCTCTTGAATGTTTTTGTTGCTGACAAATAGAATTATAATTGCTTCTTCTAATTTATGAATATGATAAACTATGGAGGTTGACATGATCTCATTTTAGTATTTGATATATTTTTCAGGTGAATTCATCTGTTGTAGACTTCTCTTTGACGGGTGATTTTATAGTGATAGAAATATTCATATTTTACATTATTTTATTCTGTCTATGCAGTTCTGTTTTCTTAGTAATTTGTTTATTGGATCTAAGTTTTCAAATTTATTCATGTAAAATCGTTTATAATACTGTCTGCATTTTTATGTCATATTAATCCTTCAGGATTTGATGATGCCATCTTTTTCCTTCATGTTATCAGTTACATGTGTTTTCCCTGCTGTATATTTGTGAGTCTTGCCCACTGGTCAGTCAGATTAATCAAAGAATCAACATTTGCCTTAGTTGATCCCCTGTATTGCACATTTTTTTTATTTCATTAATTCTTACCCTAGTCTTTATTTCCCTTTATATGTCTTATTTTGATTTATTTTGCTGCATTTTATACAACTTTATGAATTAGATTCTTCAACCATTAATTTTATGTCTTGCTTCTTTGCTAATATATACATGTCAGGCTCTGTTGTGTCATCATTGTTTTAAATATCAATGTCCAAAGAATTTTTGTAACATTTGTTTTATTATTCATTGCAAAGTATTAGTTAATTCCATTGTGGGTTCCTCTTTGAATAATACTTATTTAGATCTCATCTGGATAGTTCTTCACTATCATATTATGTCTCCAGTGTCTTTAAACTGATTGTCTTTCCGGTTTTTTTGCTTATTTGACAGTACGTTTGCTCCAAACTATCCATTCTGTCAGCATACAAAATCATTTTGGAATGTCTAAAAATATGTAAATTAATATAATTTATTATAAAGTTTTGCAAACTTTTAAGAACAAGCCATATCTATCACATCAGAGAATCTCTGGTTAATGTTGAAAATTATGCCATTGCTCATTATAGATGAATGTCAAAAAGAAAATTTGTGAAATTAAAACAATCATTTCATATTAAAATAATTGCAATCAGGAAGAAGCCTAGGCTGACAGAGTTGTAGGAGCATGTATTTCTTAGTGTAAATACTGAAATAATTACATTTCAATACATAATCCTAAATATATATTTTAGGACAAACCTGTCAGTGGTAATTGTTTATCTTCTCATACCTTGTATTTAGCATTAGGTTTATGTTAACCTTTGTCTAGGTTTTGCAAATATAGATTGCCTAGTATAAATATGGTAAATCCTAGGCTATTTCAATTAATCTTGTATCAACATACTTAATCAGTTAACATGGTATCAAAAACTGTGAAACTGCTTCATATTTATAATGATGTTAATGTTCCATCTCACCCCTCTATCCTCTGATTTACAACCATAGGCTATGGCACTTTGTTATGTTCATGCAAGGAAGAGAAATTATTACCAAGTTATTTATTTGTTAGCAATAAAGCAATCCATTTATTTTTACAATTACAACAACTCAATAGTCAAGTAAGGAAATGCATCCAAATCAGTCCTTTGCTGTTGGCATAAATGAAAACCATCACTCTAGCCAAGTTCTACATTTAAAGGAATTGAAGAGTTATTTTCTTGAAAAGTATTCCAAACCAATGACTAGATTGTACTTTCTGTAGGGCCAATGATTAAACTATGACTTTCACAGCATGAAAAGTATGTTCTCAGAGATTTTCAGATGGAGTCTTCACAGTAGTTTTGAATATGCCTTGGCATAATCAGAGATATTGGACATTTGAGGACTGAATAACTGAGACTTAACAATATAAGTCAAGGACGGAATAAATAAATAAAAGAAAAGCACAGTCATTCCTGAAATGTCAAGAATAAATTAATTACAGTATTCAAGTATATAGGATGTATTTTTTTCACACAGATATATGCTTGTCATAGAACCATTCATTGAAAAGACTATCCCTTCTTTATTGAATTGCCTTTACACGTTTGTCAAAGATGAGTTCACTATTTTTGTGGGGTTCTAATTGGAAGATATCAATTCTGGTCTTTTGACCTATGTGGCTGTTCTTTCTCCAATAAAATTATCATTCCAGATTTACAGTAATCTTGAAGATGGATAATGTCAATCCTCCAACTTGCTCTTTTTTTGTCTGTATCATATTATCTGTTCTCCATCTTTTGCTTTTCCTTATGAACTTTAGAATCAGTTTACTTATATCTACTAAATAGCTTTCTGAGTTTCATTGGGATTTTGCTGATCCTATAGATCAACTTGGGAAGAATTGGTACCTTAATAATATTGAGTCTTCCAACTAGGATGTTTTCTTGAACTATTATTGAGATTTATTGAACTAGGAATATCTGTACATGTATTTTCTTCTGGTATGATTTCTTTCATTAGAGTTTTGTAGTGTTCCATATGCACATCCTTACATATTTTAAAGGTTTATATATAAGCAGTTCATTTCTGATGCTATTAAATATTATTATTAAATCACAATTATTCTTTATAGTAAAAACAATAGACTTTTGTATATTAACCTTGTATCCTGAAATTTTGCTATGAAAGAAGTATTTATTCCATTAAAATTTTGTCAATTCCTTGGAATTTTCTGTACAGGTAATCATGCCAGCAAAGAAAGTTTTATTTCTTTTTTATTTTTCTACTTTGTTTTTTTAAGTGTAAATATTTTTTTTTATTAGTTTCAGGTGTACAAGACAAGGTAATACTTAGATGCCCACCATCTACATCCCTCACACTGTGAACCCCCCTCCCCCCCACCATCCCTCCCACATCACACCCAGCCATCACATCACACACATAAAATTATAGTTGGCATTAATTAATGTTTAGCCTCTGGTGCACAACGCCACGATCAGGCATCCACACCATCCCTGAGGGGGTCTCCCAAATAGGACGCATGCCCATCGGATACCCAACAAAACCCCTACAACATTATTGAATAAGTTCCTCAAATTAATTTCCAGAAAACCCTGAGGCCATCTTGCGGCCACCAGCCGCCTCCCAATCCCTTCACCTTTCCCCTTATCCCCAACCCCCCCACCCCCGCCCATCTAACAACTCTCGGTTTTTTCTTTGTGTCCTCAAACCTGTCTCTGATTAGTTCATTCACATATTCTTTTCTTTAGATTCCACATATAAGTGAGATCATATGGTACTTGTCTTTCTCTTTCTGACTTATTTCACTTAACATAATGTTCTCTAGATCCATCCATGTTGCTGCAAATGATAAGATTTCTTTCTTCTTTATGGCTGCGTAATACTCCATTGTATAAATGTACCACAGCTTCTTAATCCAGTCATCTACAGATGGGCATTTCGGTTGTTTCCATATCTTGGCTATTGTGTAAAGTGCTGCAATAAACATAGGAGTGCATACTGATTTTTGAATTGGAGTTTTGGATTTCTCCGGGTAGATGCCTAGGAGTGAAAGTTTTATTTCTTGCTTCCTAATTTGTATCTTTGTCTCTCTTTGTTTCTCTATACCCTGCAGCCCCACCTCTTTCTTTCTCTGATTGCACTAAGTTTTCCAATATGATGTTGAATATCCATGCCATGTTCTTGATCTTGGGGGAAATCATGCAGTTTCTCACCATTACTATGATGTTAAGTAGAGGGGTTTTCTGGTCGATGATTTTTATTGATTAAGTTGTGAAAGTGCCCCTTTAGACTTACAATATTTCATAAGAGTTGTTATCCTAAATGTGTTTGATTTTGTCCAAAGCATTTTGTGTCAATTAATAATATAAGTTTTCTCCCTAACTCGTATGTTTGGTAGATTACATTTTGAATTTTGTACCAGCCATGCATACATTAATTTAATATCATTTATTTAGAGTGTACATTTATAATTAGTATTGGATTTAATTTGCTAATAATTTATTGAAGATGTTTGCACCTATGTTCGTAGGAAATATTTCTGAGATTTTTCTTTCATGTTATTTCTTTATCTGGGTTTGCTATTGGTGTAATACTGGCCTTATATAATGAATTAGGGAGTGTTCCTTCTGCTTTATTATTCTGAAAGAGATTATAGAGTATTTGGGTTATTCCTCATGGAATTTAAATGTTATTATTAATATTATACATTTCAATAGTAAAATCGTTTGTGCCTGCCTTTTTTGTTGTTTTTTGATATTATTATTAATTATTGATTCGATTTCTTTAATAGCATTGGCCCATTTGGATTATCTGTTTTTAATTGTGTTTTAGTAGTTTGTATTCAAGGAATTGATTATTTTATCTACATTATCAATTTGTGGACATAGATTTGCTAACAGTATGTCTTTTTTCTTAATATATACATTAATACCATAAATTTTGCACTAGGCTCTTCTTTTGCTATAGCTCACTAGTCTTGATAAGTTGTCTATTTATTTTCATTTCTTTCAAATATTTAAAAATTCCCCTTAACAATTCTTTGTTGACCTGTTTGCAAGTGTTAATTAGAACTGTGCTGTTTAATCTACAAATATATTGGGGTTTTCTGGCTATATTTCCATTGTTGATTTCTAGTGTGATTACACTAGAAATTCCATTTTGTGATTTCTACTTTTATGTTTATTAAGGTGTGTTTTATACACCAGAATGTTTTCTCTGTTGAATGATCTGTGAAAGCTTAAGAAGAATGTGTATTCTGCTGTCATTAAATGAAGTATTCCATACATGTTAATTTGATCATATTAATTCATGATTCTGTTTATTACAACTATATTTTTTCCTGATTCGGTGCTTGTTCAATCTATCAATTATTGAAATAGAGGTATTAAAATTTCTAACTATGATACAGTTTTGTCCATTTCTCCTTGAACTTTTATCAGTTTCTGCTTGATTCTAGGTTGGATTTTCTTTTATTTTTATTTTCCTTTCTTTTTTTCTTTTCTTTTTTGGTCAGCACTATGTGTTTCATTCCACTCTCTTGCTTGTGTAATTTCTGATGAGATGTCCAATATAATTCTTGTCACTTTTCCTTTACAGTTAATGTAATTCTTCTGCTAGCTTCTTTCAAGATTTACTGTTTGTCTTTGTTTTTCCATGGTTAGAATATCATATGCCTAAATGTAATTTTATTGCCATTCATCATGCTTGGTGTACTCTGAGTTTCCTGGATCAGTAGTTTGGTGTCTATCATTAATTTTGGGGTGAAAGTTCTCAGCCATGTAAACTCTAAAGCATTCTTTTATTTATTTATTTATCCGTCTTTTGCTTCTGCTATTCTGATTATGAATATGTTACACCTTTTGTAATCATCCCACAGTTTTTGGATATTCTATTTCCTTTTTTCCTATTTTTCCTGTGCATTTCTGTTTGGGACCATACTATTGACGTATCTTCAAATTCACTGATTTAGTTTTCCTTGGTTATGTCCAGCCTGCTGCTGAGGCTAATCTCAGAATGCCTAATCTCAATGAAGGCATTCTTCATTTCTGTACAGTGGTTTTGAGTTTAGGATTTAGTGTTTCCTGTTCATTCTTTCTTAATATTTACATCTCTCTGCTTACCTTACCCTTCTACTCCTGCATGTGACTACCTTTCTCAATGAGATGTTTTAACATATTAATTATAGTTATTTTAAGTTTCTTATCTAATAATTCACAAATATCTATCATATCTGAGTCTGGTTCTGATTCTTGCTTTGTCTTTTCAAACTGAGATTCTTCTTACTCTTCAGGAGGACTTGTAATTTTTTGTTGAAACTTGGACCAAATATGTAAGGCAAACTTTAGTCTCCTTTTTCTTTTTCTGTTCCCCGCCCCCCCCAGTTGTCATTGTCACTGAGAACTAATTATTGCATAGAGGCTGTGTCTTACAGTCCTTTCAACTGTAATCCTCTGTTACTATACTGGAGCCCTGCTGATGTGGTATAAGGTATGGGGGAGGGGAGTGTTATATAACGTTATGATTAAATCTCCATCTTTTAGTAGGCTTGAATTCTTGTGGTGTGACCTTCAGAAGTGTTTCCTAGCACTTTTTCTTTCTCTATAGATGATACAGCAAGGCTAAAGAGGGCTGGAGCTGGCTAATTGCTTTCTCCCACATTTATAAGGCTACAGTAATGTTATATCCCTTGGAAATAAGAACCTTCTGGACATATATCAAAGTGGTCACTGTCCCCCTCCCACTGCCTAACACAATAGGGTATTTTCCTTGACTCCTTGCTTCAAGTGCCTGATGCTCTTTCGCGACATAAAAATTACAAAATTATGAAGACCCCTAAAACTGTGAGGAATTTCTTGATTTCAAGTTAATCTGTATTCATCCTGCAGTAATTCATCAAAATCATTATAAAAGTGTTCCTACCAATATATGACCATCAGCTTTTGCTTTGGATAAGCTGATCTCAGAGTATATTCTCAGTATTCCGTCTCTTTAGATTTCAAATAGGGAATAATCCTGTGAACTCAGTTCTCTGATGGCTATAACAAAAGTCATTGGTTTTCACTTTCATCACCTTTTATTATTCTCATAAGATTAGGAGTGATATTTTTCAAACCTTTACATGTCATCTGAAACCAGGATTTCACCTGTTTCCTAATATTTTTATTTTAGAAGTTTAAACTTGATTCTTCATCTTCTGGACTATATCAATTCTTAAAATGCATCCTTTTATGTAAAATTTACGTGTAGTGATGTCTATAAAATTCATGTAGAACTATGTTGTCCCATTACATCCTTACAGAAAATAATAATAATAATAATAATAATAATAATAATAATAAAATGATGTCATTTGTGATACCCATTCTATCTACTCTAGGGAATTCATAATTTATATTTTTCCATGAATCATTTTCTCTCCATCCTATTGTCATCTATGAAATAAATTTTCAACATTTCATGAACTCTTTAACACTCTAACATAGGTTTTCCTGCTTTTTCTTACTCACCTTACTTCAAAATAAAAACAAAATGAATAAAATCAGATGCAAACCAAAATCTTTTATTATCTGGTTTCCCTCAAATATCCAAACTTTTATATAATTACCCTCACCATAAACCCTCAATTCTGCTGTGTTCACTTTTTCTCAAACACACTCAGTTCTTTTCTGCATGAAGGTATTATTTCTGTATTTATTACAAACCACCATGATTTATTTCTAGACCACTTTAGTTGCTTCTTAACTTATCTTTCCCATTACATTTAACATGACCAGCTTAACTTTCTTAACAGTCCAAACAATTAAGTCATTTTCATGTTCAAAGCTCTAATATTTTCTAATATTTTCTATTTTCTCTATCTAAAACAAAAACCAAATTCCTTACTTTGGCCTTAGAGAGGATTCTCATTTTTTTCTCAACGTGACTCCTATGCCTTAAAATAATTTCACAGCTGCTTGACTGATTTTTTATGGTTCTCAAAATAAAGCAAGATTATTTTCATCTCAGGGAAATAGATGATACTCTTTGTCTGGTTGAGATGCCATTTTTCTAGAATATACTTTTCATGACTTTCCCCTCACATTTTTCTAGTGTCTCCTCAGAAGGCAACTACTAATACACACACACACACACACACAAAAAAAAAAAAAAAACTTTCTTATAACCATTCTGTAATAGGGCTGCCATTTTCTATCTCCTTTTCCAAGTCAGCTTTGACCTTTTATTATTTTAATCATCTCACCTGGCATATTTTTCTTGATAGTCTTTTCCATCATATTAACTAATATAATGTTGTTGTTTTTTTTTGTCTGTTTAATTTTATATACTGCCCCCCTATTACACGGAAGCTCTACGAGTACAAGATTTTGTCTGTCTTGTTTTTCTTATATCCAAAATAAATTTAAAAATATATTTTAAATGACATAAAAGTAGGCCCTAAATATGTCTAAATTCCTATTATTTATCATGGCCCAATTAAGTTTTACTTGATGCATGAAGTCTTCCTTAGCTAATTCACATATGTTAATATTACTTTTACTTTGTGTAAGACTTGTAATAATTATAATTTATTGAGGATTGATCGCATTGTCTTTTTTTCTCTCAGTCTTCCCACAGTCTCATATTGCCAGGTTATATCTTAGTACACATACTCTAATCTCATGAAATTATATACATCCTTCCTTCTGTGCCCAACTCTCTTTAACAAATGTTGTGACCCTTTCCCTGTGCCCCATCCATTTCATAGTCCATACCAGGCAAATGCTCTAGATCCTACATCTTTCGTCTAATGTTGCATTTTCATTCTTGACAGAATTGATACTCAGCTATCTCCGGAGAATCATGGTATCCTGTGGCTGTCTTAAGTCGTGTCTGTTTGTACACTTGTGCTTCATTATACCTCTTTCCCTCTTCCAACAGTGTTGAATCTTTTGATATCAAATTATATTATGCAATACCCTTCATGTTTGCAGCCACCTACCAACTTACTGTTTACCTGCTGTAAATTTTCACTAATTTAGGTTCTAGTTAGCTGTCATGTTCTCCAACACTATTCTATTTGCAAGTTTTACTGATTTATATACACAAACACACATCAAAAATCCTACCAGCAAAATGATCTCTTCCTTAAAAATCATCATCTCCTAGTTAATCTGCATCAAGCTCAGATATTGTCTCCCATGTAGCCTAAACCTAGTCTTGCTAATAAATAAAAACACATAATAATCTCAATTTAAAACATGCCCTCTCTTATATGTTTGCATCTTATTTCTTCTTAGAAATATAAAATACCTAGAAATAAACTTAACAAAGGATGTGAAGGACCTATACACTGTAAACTATAAGATGTTATTAAAAGAAATTGAAGAAGACACAAAGAAATGGAAAGATATTCCCAATAACATTTTTTAAAGAAATAGAACAAAAAAATTATCACATTTGTATGAAATCACAAAAGATCCCACATAGCTAAAGCAATCCTGACAAAAAATAACAATGCAGGAAGTATCACATTCCCAGACTTCAATCTATATTAGAAAATAGCATGTTATTGACAGAAACAAACAGACACACAGAATACAATTGAGAACCCTGAAATAAACCCACATATGTATGAGCAGACAATTTTCAACAAAGGAGGCAAAAACATATAAAGAGAAAAGAAAGCCTCTTCTATAAATGGTGCTTCAAGAATTGGAAAGCTATGAGCAAAATAACGAAATTAGACTGCTAGACGTCAACATGTACCAAAATTAACTCAAAATGGATTGAAGACCTAAACATCAGACATGAAAGAGTAAATTGCATAGAAGAAAACATAGATGCTAAACTTATGAACCTTGGGGTTAGAGAATATTTTATAAATTTGACCTCAAAGTCAAGAGAAGTAAAAGCAAGATTAAATAAGTGAGACTATATCAAACTAAAAAGCTTCTGCACAGCAAAAGAAACCGTCAACAAAACAAAGTAGCAACCAACCAAATGGGAGACAATATTTGCGAACAACACTTCTGATAAAGGACTAATATCCAAAATATATGAAGAACACATACAACCCAATAAAAATCCAATTAAAAATGGTCAGATAATCTGAACAGAGACTTCTCCCAAGAAGACAGACAAATGGCCAACAAATACATGAAAAACTGTTCAACTTCACTAGCTATGAGGGAAATGCACATAAAAACTACTATGAGATATCTCCGCACACCTGTTAGAATGGCTCATCACCAAGACAACAACAGGTTTTGGAGAGGTCGTGGACAAAAAGGAACTCTTATACACTGCTGGTGGGTATGTAAATTGGTACAGCCATTATGGAAAACAGTAGGGAGGTTCCTCAAAAAATTAAGAATACAATCACCATAAGACCCAGCAATCTTTCTTCTGGGTATCTACCCCAGAAATCTGAAAACATTCAGCTGTAAAGACATATGTACCCCTTTGTTCATTGCAGTATCATTCACAGTGATCAAGACATGGGAACAACCAAAGTGTACCTCAGTAGAAGATTGGATAAAGAAGATGTGGTATATCTATACAATGGAATATTACTTGGCCATAAGAAAGGATGAAATAGTGCCATTTGCGATAATATGGATGGATCTTGAGATTATCATCCTAAGTGAAATAAGTCAGAAAAAATTGAGAACCATATGACTTCACTCATGTGGCATATAAAACTGAAAACAACAAAGGAACAAGACAAACAAATGAAGAAACAAAAACTCATAGACACAGACAATAGTTTAATAGTTACCAGAAGGTAAGGGAGGAGGGGATAGTTTAGTGGTCAGAAGAGGATAAAGGGGGTGAAATATGCAGTGATGGAAAGAGAACTGAGTCTGGGTGGTGAGCACACAATGCAGTACATAGATGATGGACTATAGGAAATGTGAAACCTATATATTATTAATCAATGTCAGCCTAATAAATGTAATTAAAATAAATAGTAAAATAACAAACTTTTATTATCTCACAGATTTTGTGTGTCAGGAGTCTGTCCATGGCTTATCTGGGTGCTCTGCAAAGGCTGCATTCAGAAAGTTAGCTAGGGATTTTTTTTTTTTTTCCCTAGGGGCTCAACTGGGGAATGGTCTGTTTAAAAGCTCAATCAGGTGTTTGGCAGAATTTATTTTCTTGTGACTATAGGACTCATGGATGCTCTGGCAAAAAGATAGATAGATAGATAGATAGATAGATAGATAGATAGATAGATAGATAGATAGATAGATGATAGACAGACAGACAGATAGATATAGATATATTCATTTAGGGTGTGGTTTTTTTTTTGTAGTTTTTGAAAGACATTATTTTTTAGAGAAGTTTATATTTACAACAAAATGAAGACCAGAGGGAAGACTGAATCTAATATCACGCACATCACCATTTCTATAAACTACCAGCCATGAAAAATTCAGCTAAAATCTTTTTGTCTACTCTAAACAATCCCTTTACATGATTTCCAGTGGAAGAAAGAATAGATAGGATACAAATACAAAATACATTAGCAAATTCTTATGTGCTTTGCAGTTAGATAGGCATGTGAGTGTATTTAACTTTATATACCACTAATAAAACGTGTAGCTATCATCCAAAAGTGAATATGACAGACTCAAAGTTAATAACTTCTCATGATGCCAGTTTGCTTCTCTGTTGATGTTAATGCCTTGTAATTTTTTTTTTTTTTGTCCTCCAACGGTCATTTTATTTTTATTTATTTAATTTGTTAGTAAAAGGATAGTAGGTATACCACATTGTATTACTTTCAGATGTACAACATAATGATTGCTCATCACACACTAATTCTATTAACTATCTATCACCATGCACAGCTTTCGCACGGTTGACTATATTTCCATTTATCTTTTTCAGGCATCTTCCATTCCCTCCCCTTGGGCAGCCATCAGTTTATTCTCTGTTTCTGTGCATCTGTTTTGTTTAGACTTTTATATGTTGTATGTTGTATGTTTAGATTTTTTTCTAATTGCACATATAAGTGAAAAGATATGGTATTTTCATGATTGCACTGAATCTATAGATTCCTTTGGGTAGTATATTCATTTTAACAATATCAGTTCTTCCAATTCTTGAGCAAGGTGTGTATACCTTTCCATTAATTTGTGTCATCCTCAGTTTTTTTCTTCAATATCTCATAGTTTTCACAGTACAGTTCTTTCACTTCCTTGGTTAAATTTATTTTTAGGTATTTTATTCTTTTGATGCAATTATAAATGGGATTGGTTTCTTAATTTTTGCAGTTCTAATGTGGTATTTAAAGCCATTATTTTCTTATTAATTTTCTATCTGGATGATATGCACATTGAGGTTAGTGGAGTATTAAAGTCCCAAATTATTATTGTTTTACTGATAATTTCTGCCTTTAATTCCATTAATATTTATTTACTTTAGTGTTCCTATGTTGGGTGTATATTTAAAATTGCTATATCCTCTTCTAGGATTGATACCTTGAGCATTATCTAATGTCCTTCCTTTTTCTCTTTTCACATTCTTTGTTTTTTTATGTTTTTGTTTTGTTCTGAATTCTTTTCTTTTTTTATTTATTTCAGGTGCACAAGACAAAGTAATATTTAGACGTTTATCATTTATATCCCTCACACTGTGTGAACCCCCCTCCCCCATCCACTATCCCTCTGACATTGCACAGAGCCATTACATTTCCACTGTCTCTATTCCTAATGCTCTATTCCTAATGTACTCCGCTTCTTGTAAGTATATACATATATATACATATATATCTACATATATATATGTATATATATATGTATATATATATATACATATATGTATATATATATACAAAATTATAGTTGGAATTCATTATTGTTCAGCTTCAGCTGTACAGTGCAGTGATCACAATGCCTTGTAATTTGATTTTTGGGTCTGTGACATACTAGATGTATGATTCATAAATTTTCTTAAAAATTTGCTTTATAAAATGGCTGCTTAGAAGAAAAAGAAATCAACGGATGTTGTAAATCAATAAATTTATAAATAAATTATAAATTGTTGTAAAAATGAATCTGTATTTCAAATCATCCTTGTCCTCCAAAATCTTATTCTGCTATCATTTGCATTGCTAATGTGTATTTTACTTCCTGAGTCTTAAATCTCCTGTAAGTTGCAAACAAGTACCCTAATTCTTACTCTGAGATTTGATCATTTGACTAATAAACTAAGTTTATGTTATTAATTCCTTTAAGAAATGATCCTCTATAGATTTCTTAACATTTTAGAGATTTTGTTTTATTTTATTTTTTTACTTTTCTGGAAAATATTTTTGATAAACTTCATTTTTTTGGAGTACTTTTAGCTTTACAGAAAAATTAAGTGGAAAGCACAGAAGTTTTACACATACCTCCTGTCTCATCACACATAGCCTTCCATTATCAATGCTCTCAAAGTGATATATCTGTTACAATTGATGAAATTACATTGACACATCATAAGAGAAACTGAAGCACAGTTCTTTGATATTCAATATTTATCAGTTCCATGATTTTAAAGAAAAAGAAAATAACATCCCTTTCAATAATCCCTTTGCTTCTTTTAGCTTGCACAAAATTTATTCCTCATAAGAAGAAACCTTATTGAAAATCACCACAGGCCCAGGAAAATGCTCAGATCTTGTTCAAATTTCCAATATAGCATCATTAGGGATTGTTTTTTTAAAGTCCCTCCTGGCAAATCATTTAAAAAATGTAAACACATTTGATTTAATGAAGCTACAAACTGCAGTCGTTTATGAAGGATTAGCAAATTACTTCTCTTTATCCTGCTTTATTTAAACTTCATCCCTCCCCCCCTTTTTTAAATAAAGCTGACAAAGAAGCAAAAAATAGAAGAAAAACTACGAGAAGCATGTTTCTTAATTGTATAGCACATTAAAGTTCAGGTAACATTCTTTGAATCTCATTTTATGCTCAAATTAACCCCATGAATTGAGCATGAAAAATTATTCAATTTATTTAATTCTAGGGTAGAAACCTAAGGTCAGAGGGGTAAGTGACATATCCGGGCTTCCAAAAACCTAAAAACTGGCATAGCTAGAACTGAATTCTAGGTAATCTACCCTTAGCTGAACTTCTAGAGCATGAACAGAGACAAGGGAGATTTCTCTCAAAGAGTGAGGGATTTATTAGGTCATATAAACAATTTATCAAAGAAAACTAAAGAAGAGAGGATACATAGGCCCAACAGAAAAGATTGTGGTTTCAAGGCTGAGATTACTAGAGTGTTGCTGAACTATTAATGTATTGTTTCCTAAGAGAGTGAGAGGAAAGGAATGGAAAAGTAAGTTTTAGCCCAAGCCCTATACAATTTGCAAAGCAGCTTGGACTTTATATATATATTTTTTTAAATGAGAAGCCATAGGGTGGTTACCATAAAGGGAATGGAATAATTACATTTTACTTCTTTCAAGACTATTCTGACTTCAGCCTAATGAATGATTAGTTGGGGCAAGTAAAACAGTAAAGAAATTATTGTAATAATGCAGGTGAAAGATAATTTTGACGGTGTTTAAAGAATGGAGACAAATTAACAGAGTAGAAAAATGGAATGATTTTTTTAAATGTAGAAACTTGTTAATAAGCTGCATTTTAAAGGTGAAGAGTCAGTTTCTATCCATCAAAGCTTAATGAGTGTCATCCGTATTCAGGGACATGAGAGAAGATACCTAAGAAACTTCCTATTGAGATGTCTTTATTGTTAAAGTACTATTAAAAAATTTGAGAACATATTTCAGGGTATTCCCAATAATATGGAAGGTCTGATGTGTATATATGTGTGTGTGTGTGTGTGTGTGTGTGTGTGTGTGTGTGTGTGTATTGAGACCTTATATACGTAACTCTGTAGTTTTATTTTACGAAAAAACATCATGGACATCCCTCTAAGTCAATACCTAAAACCTAGTTCATTATACATATTTTTTTTTTAATTTTTACTACAATTATCAGGGTGATGTTGGTTGATAAAATTATATAAATTTTAAGTGTAAATTTCTATAACACATCATTTATATATTGCATTGTGTGTTCTCCACTCAGTAAAGTCTCCTTTCATCACCATATACTTGAGAGCCTTTTCCCTCTTCTATCACCCTCTCTCCCCTACCTTCTGGTAACCAGTAAACTGTTATCTGGTAGATATTGATCAAACTCTATCAATAGTTGCTTTGAAACTCAGTGGTCTACATGCACTATTAAAAGACAGACATTATCAGAATGGATAAATAAACTTTGGTGCATAGAAAGAATGGATTATTATTTAACACTAAGACAAACATGAGCTGTCAAGCCATGGCAACACATGGAGGAACCTTAAATGCGTATTACAAGGTGAAGGAAACCAATCGGAAAGGCTATGTAAAGTATGATTCCAATGATATGAAATTCTTGAACAGATAAAACTATAGAGACTGTAAAAAGATCAGTAGTCATCATGGGTTGGAATGTGTGTGAGGGGGGAGGATGAATAGGTAGAACACAAAGTATTGTTTAGAGCAGTGAAATACTTTGCATAATACTGTAATGATGGATAAATGTCATCATATATTTGTCCAAATCCATAGAAAGTACCACACCAAGAATGAAATTTAAGGCAAACAATGAACTTTGGGTGATTAGGATATGTTAATTAGGGATATGTTAATTTATGTTAATTTTAGTAATGTACTACTCTGTTGGGGGATGTCAATGATGTGGCAATCAATGTATGTGTAGTGGCAGGTGGTACTTGGGAAATCTCTAGTATGTCCTCACTTGACTGCCCCAACAGGTTCTGAAAACTGTGACTTTAAGTGAAAGGATGCATGTAACAAGACTAATTTCACCATAAGCTAACTGATATGGGCAAAAATTAAGTTTCTACAGCATATTTCTGGACACAAAACATCACCAAATATCTGGTCACAAAACATCTAAATAAAGATCCAAGGCAGTTCTAATATTAAACACTGAAATAAATGTGAGCTATATATACATTTAAGACTGATGAATAAAAAGCAAGATCATTATTTTCATACCTGCTCATTCTAGTTTCAGTATAATGGAACCGGAGTCTCTCCCAACAGCTCAGGGAACAAGGCAGAAATCTATTCTGGATATAAGATGCCTTTTCATCGTAGGGCACATCACACACATCCACAGTCACTCAGCTCAACTATTACACATGCCAATCGACCTCATGCGCACATATTTGGCATGCAGGAGGAAACCAAAGTACCAGAGAAAACCCACACAGACATGGGGAGAAAGTGAAAACTTTACACAGACAGTGAACTGGGCTAGGAATCTATTTCACTTTTCTCATCAATGTCATAACAAAATGATGTTTAAGGAAACATTGTTGTCTGAGGACTTGCTGTACCATTCTCTAAATTTTGCTATAAAACTAAAATTGCTATAAAGACATAATGTTTTAATTTTTAAAAAGTACTTTATCATAGTTAGAAGAATGTACTTTTTTTAGCTATTTTAACAGCTACTAGACTGAAGTGAGACATTTTATATTTCTAGTTGGACAGATGAGGAATTTTGAGGTAAACATGAGGATCCCAGATTTAACTCCCAAATTAATGATCTCCCAATCCTAACGGTGTCTAACAGGTACACTTCTATAGACTTAAATCATGCAATGTATGAGACATTGAAATATGAAGCTACCTCTCTACTCCATAATTCTAGCAATTAATTCTGATCACCATGGATACTCGTGGTGGAAAAATTGGTCCAATTTGAGCTTTAAAATGCAGGCTGAGGTAAATTGTTACATCTGTGTCACACAACTCAGTGCTTCTCCACCATGCTTATGAATCGGCTGAAATGACATAAAGTGTTGAATGTGTGGAGCAGTTCCTGGCACAAATTTTGATTTGTTTTTTTTTAGGTTTTGCCTCCCAATCCACTAGTTATAAACTAGAAATTATGTTTTGCAGAAATATTGTATGGAAACTGTGGACAGTTCCTATTTCTCATTTCCTAGCAATAAATAGTTTTTATCTGAATTTCAAAAAGTAATGACTCTTTTCTCACAATTCTTTCTGTTGTATATCATTAGGAAGTTTCTGGAGATTTTGATTAAAATTAGTATTCTGTGGGCATATTATAACTTAGCACTTTAAGCTTATAATGAGCAGGGGTTAGTTAGATAAGATTTAGACCATAATATGTCTTCCAGTTTCTCTCCAACCAAACTACTGAGAACCTGATTGTTCTGTTGAATTAGTCTGATTCTCTTTTGTCATCTTGGTATGCAGAAGCTTCAAGGACATACTCAGTCCTAACTCTTATTGAGAGGTACATCCTACTTCGTCTTGCCAAGACTAAGCAAAATCCATATGCCCATAAAAAGGGCTGGTGAGAAAACAGCACAAAAGCTCAGCATGAAGAGAAAGAAAGAAAGTTAGCTTTTCCATCTTTACTTTGATTTCTGTCTTTCTAAATGATCATAGTCTCTCCCACTTTACACAGACAAAGCTACACTTTTTGCAAACATGCATTTTTTAATGAAAAAAAAATAAAGAAGGAGGAATAGCAGCTTGCTGGCATGTGGCTCATAAGCCTACCTCTGAGGTTTTTATAGCCAGCTGGAACCTAGGACATCGCATGTTCCACGCCTGAACCATCTGCAGTTTTAGCTGCAACTGTTTGTGGCTGGTAGAATAGAGAAAGGATGCACTAAAATGGCCTGGATTGAAACAAAAGGACTTCATAACAATACTGAGCTGCTTTTGTTTTTTTATTTTTTTTTCATTTCCCTGTGCTCATTTTTAGACTTTTAATTATAAAGAATCCTTGAAAATGATTATATTTATGCATATCTTAGCATATTGGAAACCTAACACAAGCCAGAAATTATCAACCCTTTAAATGTCTCCCTGGCTAATCTTCACAATTTAACCATGTGCTTTTAATAGGAAAGAATCACTTCTTTCTTACGAAAAATATTTTGTTCGGTTACAGTTGATACTCAGTATTACTTTATATTAGTTTCAGGTGGCCAGCATAGTAGTTAGACATTTATATAATTTATGCTGTGATGCCCTCAGTTACTATAGTACTCACCTGGCACTATACACTGCTACATGTCTACACCCCTATGACAACTATGTAACAAACAATCTGTACTTCATAATCACTTCCCCTTTTCACCCATTCCTAGACGACCATCAAAATATTCTCTGTATCTATGAATTTGTTTTTGTTTCATTGATTTTGTTCTTTAGATTTCACTTGTGATTGAAATCATATGACATTTGTCTTTCATTGTCTAACTTATAACTCTCAGGACAATAGACTCTAGATCCATCTATATTGTTGCAGATGACAAGATTTCCTTTCTTTTCTTTTTTCTTTTTTTTTTTACCGTTGTGTAATATTCTGTTGTATACATGAACCACCTCTTCTTTATCCATTCATTAATTCAGGTATACCCAGATTGCCTGCATATTGTACTTCATGTAAATAATGCTGCAATGAACATATGGATGAACACGTCTCCTCGAAGTAGCATTTTGGATTTCTTCAGATAAATACCCAGAAGTGGGATCGCTAGGTCCTTCTTTGTCTTTTGTTATAGTCTTTGTTTTAAATTCTGTTTTATCTGGTATAAATATTGCTACTTTTGATTTTGTTTGTTTGGTTTCCATTTTTATGAAATAACTTTTTCCATCTCTTTACTTTCAGTCTGTGTATGTCTTTCAAACTGAAGTACATCTTTTGTAGGCAGCATATGTACAGGACTTGTTTTCTTATCCATTCAGACTCCCTATCTTTTGATTGAAACTTAATCCATTTACATTGAAAGTAATTATTGATAGATATTTAGTTATTGCCACTTTATTATTCATATATATATTTTTCATCTTAAAGAAGTCACTCTAAGATCCCTTATAATACAGGTTTGGTGGTGATGAATGCTTTCAGTTTTTCTTGTCTGGGAAGCTCTTTATCTGTCCTTTGATTTAAAATGATAGCTTAGCTGGGTAGAGTAATCTTGGTTGTAGGTTTTGCTTTGCATCGCTTTGACTATTTCCTGCCAATCCCTTCTTGCCTGCAAGGTTTCTGTTGAGAAATCAGCTGACAGTCTTATGGGAGCTCCCTTGTAGATAACTAACTGCTTTTCTCTTTCTATTTTTGAGATTCTTTCTTTGTCTTTTACCTTTTGCATTTTAATTATGATGTGTCTTGGGGTGGGCCTCTTTGGGTTCATCTTGTTTGGAACTCTCTGTGCTTCTTGGGCTTGTATATCTGTTTCCTTCACTAGGTTAATGAAGTTTTCTGTCATTATTTCTTCAAATAGGTTTTTAATTGTTTGCTCTTTCTCTTCTCCCTCTGATATCCCTATAATGCAAATGTTGGTATGCTTGATGTTGTCCCAGAGGCTTCTCAAACTCTGCTCAATTTTTAGATTTTTTTTTCTTTTTGCTGTTCTGATTAGGTATTTTCTGCTACCTTGTCTTTTACATTATTGGTTTGTTCCTCTCCTTCATCTAATCTACTGTTGATTCCCTGTAATGTATTCTTCATTTCTGTTATATATTCTTTATATTGGACTGTTTTTCATTTCATTTTTTTATATCTCCATTTGTATATTTCCTATCTCTTTGTTGAAGATTTCCCTGAGGTCATTAAGTATCCTTGTAACCAGTGTTTGGAACTCTGCGTCTGGTAGATGGCTTGTCTTCATTTTTAGTTCTTTTTCTGGAGCTTTGTTCTGTTCTCTTATTTGGGACATGTTATTTTGTCTCCCCATTTTGGCTACCTTTCTGTATTTGTTTCTATGTATTAGGTAGGGCTACTATGTTTCTCTGTCTTAGTAGAGTGGCCTTAAGTAGTAGCTGTGCTGTGGGGCTCAGTGGCACAGTCTCCCTGATCACTTCAGCCATGCACTCAGATGTGTCTCTTGTGTGGGTTATGTGTGCCCTCCTGCTATAGTTAAGCCTCAATTGCTATTTGCATATCAGTGAGAGGGATTGACCCTCAGGCTCATTGGTTGTGAGGACTAGCCCTGAGTACAGTGGAGAAGTTGTGGTGTAGGAGTTGACCCTACAAAACAGTATCTGCTTCAGTAGGGTTCTAGTGACTGCTCACTCTTCCCCTTGGGTGTGTTGTTCTCAGAGGCGGCTGGGTGATATTCCACCTTATTTCAAAGCTGGCCACTGGGTGTGCCAGCCCCAGGACTGTGTTGGAGGGGATTTGTGGCAAGTCAAGTTCAGCCACAGCCAGTGTCCTACCTAGGGCCACCCAGCAATAGCCAAAAAGAAATCCGCAGATGGCACTTGAGGAAGTTCCTCAAGAGGCCAAGCTGTGAGCCAAGCTACCACTAATGCTGGGTTTAGGGCTGTTCAGCTAGAGGTACAGGGCATGCTAAAACCAGATGCTGCTTTTCTGGGTTCCACAAACCTTTGAGAGATGCTAGGGAAGTCTGGAACATGAGCTAAGGCAGTTGGTTTGTATGAAAAAGCCACTGGAAGTGGCTTGGGTGTACCTAAAAGTTGGGCAGGGTGGGGTCTCTAATCACAAGGACTTGGTGAACTGCATTATCTAGCCTGATGGAGATTCAGATATAGCTGCCACCTGTGTCTGCACACCAGGAAGGGGAAGGACTCAACAAAGAAGCAATAGCCTCGGTCAGCTCCTCAGTCCTGGATAAAGCCCCTCCAGCCCCTGTCCCAAAGCCAGACAACTCAGTTCCCCATCATACGTTCCTGTTGCCTCTCCAGCTGCTGCCCCCAGCACTGGTGATTCCATTGATGGGTAAGTCCATCTGAGACCCCTGTAAGAGGAGCAGCTGGAACTCCATCTTCCCTCTGTCTCAGTCACAATCTCCACTGGTTTTTACAACCAGAAATTACGGGGACCTCTCTCCCCTGGCCCTAGAACCCTGGGTTAGGGTGGGCCTGGAACCTTTTGCTCTTCTGGGGGAACCTTCACAGCAGAGATATCCCTCTCAATTTTTAATGATCACATATAGATGTGGGACTGTTCTGAGTCTCTGCCCTTTCTACCAATCTTGAGGTGGCTTCTTCTGCATGTCCTTAATTGTAGGGCTTTGATTCAGTGATATTTTAGGTGATTCCCAATGACAGTTGTTTTTTAGTTTAATTGTAATTTTGATGCAGTTGTGAGAGGAGGTTTTCACAGCATTAACTAGTGCTGTGACACCTTGACTGGAACTTCCAAGGTAGTTATATTTTAAATTTTTTGAGGAACTGCCAAACAGTTTTTCATAGTGGCTGCACCAATTTCCAATTCCACCAACTGTATATGAGGGTTCCCTATTTTTTGCATCCTTGCCAACAGTTGTTTATTGATTTATTGGTGATAATCATTCTGAAAGGTGTGGGATGATATCTCATTGTGATTTTAATTTGCATTTCTCTGATAATTACTGACGTTGAGCATCATTTCATATATGTATTTTCATATATGCATATGTTCTCTTTAGAGAAATGTCTATTTCTCTGCCCATTTATTAATTGGATCCAGCGTCAGCCCCAGTGCTGCCTATTGAAAATAGAGTATGCCACATGTGTCAACTGCTTAATGAAGCCTCTGCTAATCTCACTGCTCCTCTGAGTGCATGTATTATTGGATCAGAGTTGTGGTGAGTGGGAGGAAGTAAACTTGTTTACTGTTTTATTACACACGACTATGGTTTCTCCACAAGCTTACAAACCCTAGAGCTCCTAATTTTATATTCGTTCACATTCTCTTTAATTTCAAAACATGTTCAAGGTCAGAGCTTTTATTATCCTATTTGGCACTTTGGTTCAAATTAGACATAGACATCCCTCTGGGAGGATGCAACTTCATAGTTGGCTAAGTTTGGTGATTAAAGTGAGGTGGATTTTTAGTTTCTATATACACCATCCCTCTTTGGGCACCTATGTGAAGTGTATCAACTTCATAATCATTTGTGGCTGTTTGGAGTTCTAAATGTTAGATCAAGAGATAATTTCTGTCTCTGCTGCATGTTGGTCATAGAACCAAGCTTTCCAAACCATCTAGATACTGACTTAGTTTATCCTTGGTTTTGTTTTATCATTGCAGACACTCTGATTATGAAAAACTGAGCATCAAAATTTGATGACTGAGACAACCAACACTTCCTCTTTTAGGATGCTCATACATGTCTATGTAAATTTTATCACAACTCTTCCTAAACTTCATAGTTTAAGATAAAAAGCACAATGTGATAGAGTAGACATCTTCAAGCACAAAACAGGCCTTTTCATACCAGCATTAACTAAAAAGATAATGCATCAGTTACAAGCAATTTGATCATCCTTGCCTCCATGAAAGCAAGAGTCACATAGTCAAATAGAAGCAATTACCATCTTAGCATTGTCCAGATGAAGATAGCCTTAGCCAGTAATTTTAAAATATTCATGTCCCATCAAGAAGTCAGCTCTAAGGTGGAGAAGGATTAATGGGCTGATATTACCTCGTGCCATTAAATGTTAATTCTAACCCTTCTTATTTTAGTTCCACACCTGCCAAATATAATGTAGTTTATTCTGTCTGGTTGTCAATAGTGAGAGAGTTGGTCAATTTAATTTCAATTTTTAGTGACAGATTTATTTTAAAATGATACATTTCAAATAGGCATTTGAATTTATACAAGATAACTTGGGTTTATTAGGGAGAAAAAAAAACTTCACTTGGTAAGCAGACAAAAGAAAATCAATGAAGTTATAAATGGTGGGCAGTTTTTGCTACCTGAGAACTCAAATTGCTTATCATACAGAAATGCCTAAAGAGAAAGGTATTAGATGGCATTTGTCCTTCTACTGAGCACAGTAATAATCCCTCTGTATAGTCATTCCATCCACAGTTGGTTCTCTATTGCCACACGGCCTATTGTATCTATTAAAGGTCTCTCCTGTGTGTATCATCAACATCAAATCATCTGTCATATTTGGAAAGCATTTTACTGATGACATAACAATGTTCACACATACCATTTGATTTAATTGTCACTGTACAATTAGTATCCTACAGAGTCAAACATTTAAACTGAGTGGATAAGTGACTTTCTTGGGTTTACAATCCCACAAATACTGAGACCAGGATTGAAATTCAAGTTAAAACTTACTATGTCATAGGCTCCGGAGTCTGAAACCAGCTCAGTGTGAAATGATTACATAAGATTCAGTATATAATCTTGTCTTTACTGACCCATTTTATTCATAGCCAGAGAGGAAGGCCAAACATTGAATGATTTTTCTATGTTACTTCCAAATTAAATTTGCTTAAAGTTCACTTAAAGCATTATAAAAATAAATAAACATGTTAAAATTGTGATTTGTGTCTTTCTGCAGTAATCACATGTTTACTCACTCTGTAACTCTACTGACCCATCTAAAGAGAGAATAAGTTTTAGACTATTTCTTCAAATGCTGACTAATTATTTAAGCTTGGAAGAAACATGAAGAATACCAATATCTGTTTTCCTAACATTAAACAATTTTTAAAACATGTGCAGCAATGCATTTGCCATTGTTTCCCAAAGTAAAGAATGGCAACAGGTTTTCAAATTAGTAATGAATCTCTGTACTCATGACAATGGAGGACTGAAGCTTTTAAATCTCATGTATTTAAATCAAATTACATATATATTAATGGAAATTCATGGGGAGTCAAAAAAACTCACATTTAGTTTTTATATAAAATCAAGAATAAAATGTGTATGATAATACTCACTAGAAAAATACATGTAGTGTCCATCATTCTATATAATTATCTTACAAATGTATTATTCAGTGTGTAATTTGAAGTGCTGCTTTTGATTTGGAAGCACCTGTCATTGCCAGCGGCATTTCTACTATCCATCTGATGCTTCTCTTTACTTCTTTTCAGATTTGCATTATATTATTTATTTATTCATTCGTTTATATGTGGTTGTTGTATAAAAATTAATTATTCTCAGGCATTGCTATAAATTTAGCAAATACAATAAATAAAGAAGATAGTTTCTGCTCTAATTTAGATTACATCGTAGATTTGATATGGCAGTCAACAAATATTTAAGATATTGGGGAACAGCTCAGATTGTGCGTAAACATCTCTTATTAGTACTTTCTTAGTAAAGTTCTTAAAACAAACCATAAATTGCATTGGCAGTAACTTAAACATAATTATGGCATTGAAACAGAAATTACTTTTTCAATACCTTCACATAATAGCATACATTTGTAGAATACAGAAAGCCATTGGAAACTCATAGCTATAGCAACATTTACACATAGTAAAGATGTATATATAAATATAGTTTTTTTTTAATTAGAGCAAATGTTTGTTTGTTTTTCATGTCTAATATTAATGCATCTCACTTAAGTATTCTCTGCAAGTGGTAAATCAGGGATCCAAGCTGGTTTTATCCTGCTCTTCCACTGTATTGTCAGAATATATTGCTTTCATCCGTGTAGCTTGAGAATGAAAGTTTATGGAAAGTAAAAAAACAACAACACTTAACAGCCTTGTACCAGGGGTTATGTTATTTTTGCTGCATTCTACTGGCAGGCAACATGAGTAACTTGATTTCCCTGATGCGAAGGGCTGCCTAGTGGGGATCATGAAGATACCTGGAGAGCACAAATGGTCTCTCCCACTGCCCATTCTTCTGTGTACGCACACATACACACATATATATATAATTTCACTTCCCATTTTATGTAACAATGACATTTTAACACTTAAATGTATTTTTTAAAACATAGATCTCAAGTCACTGTATATACGTGTTCTAGTCTCTCATGATTGCCTCTCTCAACTGAATTGCTAGCTAAAGTAAGGCTATTTGGAAAATAAGTGGAAAGCTATACCCTGAAACTAATGTATTTTTGAGTTATTTTTTTCTAAGTTGATATTTTTTTGTTTAGATATAACTTCAAATTTGCACTTTTTTTTTTTTTTTCAGAATAGTCCAAGGAACTCCAGGACTCAACAATTGTTCCAATCCTGCACTGTTTGCATTATTAATATCTCTCTTGTATCTTTCTATATATATTTTTTCTGCATGTTTGAAAACAAGTTTCACTACCAAATATCCCCAGGCATATTTTAAAGAAAAATATACCCTTTGTCAAATAACTGCCATAAAATAACAATTATAAAATGAAGATATTTAATATTGCTGCAGCATTATTATCTAATTTACAGGAATCCCCACTAAAATATTCCTAACATTTCTACTTACAATTATGGGGAAACTCACAACTGTACCAGAATTCAACAAAACCCTGATGAGTATTTGGTGGGAAGTTGAATGGTTTGGAGTAGTTGTGGAATAAAAAGATGAGTTTTAAAAATTAGTTTTTATTTAAATATAAATATATACATACAAATAGATATGCAAAATATTTTCAATATAATTTTTAAATAAGTTTTTAAAATATTTTTAGACAAACCTTTATGCGTTTACAATTATATGTTTCTTAGTATGGATATAATGCAGTATAAATATGTACCCTTTATTGTATGTATAGTTTCTTCATGAAGCAGTGAAATATTTGATGAAAACAGGGTTGTAATGGTTGCAGTATGTTACAGTGTATCACAAAATATTTAATCTGACTATTAAATGATTATTTTTAATTTTTTAAGATAAGAAGTAATGTGAAAATGAACAACTTTCAACATTAATCTTTGTATTTCTTAATGTTTCCTTAGGGTAAGTTATTAGAAGTAAAAATTCAGGTTAAAAGTATAACCATTTTTCAAAGACTTACAATATTTATTGTTAAATTGCTGTGCAGAAATATATCCCTTGACATATTCACCAGTCACTTATGATATTTTTTTAAATTATTTTTAACTTCAAGAGTGTGACTGAAGGAAGCTAATATTTTTTTTTCTCATTTAGAGAGGAAAACAGAATATAATTAGAAGTCTTGGTGTGAAGAAAACTAGAAGTTTAGAATGTGAAGATTATATGAAATTTTGACCATAAAGAATTCAATAATTTCTAAAGAGTATGTGTGATAGTTATATATAATCCAATTTATGCCACTTTTTTATTATAACATTTTCAAAAATACAAAAAAGATGATATAATACATAAGAGGTCGGACAATTAAGTTTGCGAACTCATCCTAGAAAAAGTGCTACATACCTCATTGCTGAATATCCCTACATTCACCTTCAAAGCTTCCCCTTGGGAAGTTATGCACCAACAACAGCACCTAGTCTACCCTTCAAAGCAATTTTGGAACTCTCTTTCTGGAACGGTCATCAGAGCTGTCGTCATATTACCCTTGATGTCTTGAATGTCATCAAAATGTCTTCCTTTCAATATTTCTTTTATCTTTGGGTCAAGAAAGAAGTCATTGGGACAGATCAGATGAGTAGGGAGGGTGTTCCAATATAGCTATTTGTTTACTGGCTGAAAACTCCCTCACAGACAGTGCCGTGTGAGCTGGTGCATTGTTGTGATGTAAAAGCCATGAATTGTTAGCGAAAAGTTCAGGTCGTCTAACTTCTTCACACAGCCTTTTCAGCACTTCCAAATAGTAAACTTGGTTAACTGTTTGTCCAGTTGGTACAAATTCATCATGAATAATTCCTCTGATATAAAAAAAAGGTAAGCAACATTGTTGCAACACATTCACGAACTTAATTGTCAGACCTTCATATGTGTACCTACCACATTTCTTAGTCTTTTACTAATATTTTATCTATACAATAGTTTTTAAAAATATTAATATTAATAATAGATATTAATTTTAGATATTAAAATTAGATATTAATTTGAAGCATTCTGAATACCCTTTCCTTGTTCTCTTAAAGTAATCATCACCCTGCCTCTGGTTTTTATCATTCCCATGAATATTTTGTACATCTTACTTCACATGGTATTATTTAGTTCAAATATAGGATCATTTGAATGTTTTAATTTTAACAAAATAAAGTTTGTTGATCTGTAGATATAATGTTCAACTAGAATTTTGATGTATAATTTTGGCCCAGGTTATGTAATTTAACTTCTCTATAGTCTTCAATTATTTAATTGTGAAACTATTTATTCTTCCTATTTACTTAGGTGAACATTTAAGTGCCTCCACCCCAATTTTGGTTGTTTATGTTGCTTTTTTTGTGCTACTACAGTATGGCAATACGTATGTTTGCATATGGGCAAAAGTTTACCATAGAAGAAGGTGAAAGACTTAGTTACATATTATATGTTTTTTTAACTTTACTACCCACTTGCTCTCCAAAATTATTGTAACTATTTATATTTCAGCAGCAGTTTCAAAGGTAATCATCTATATATTCTGTCGCCATGCTTTCAGATTTTTACAAACCTCCAGTGCCTGAAATGGTACCTTCTTGCTGTTTAATTGCCTTTCCCTGGTTACAGGCGATGTGGCACGTGTGTGTGTCTCCTTGTAGTTTTGAACCATTCACTTTTCCACTTCTGTGCTTTCATTATCTGTAATATATATTACCTATGTTTTTATTTCTGTTGAAATTTTTTTTCCTTCCTTGGTGAAGTTAGGTGTTCTTGATATATTTTAGAATATAATCCTTTAGTAGTTATATCTCTAGTGATGTTACCGGTGCCATTGGTTCTTTCCGTCTCCCATGAAGGAAATCAAGACAGATACCAAAAAACAATGTAGACAAAGAGAAAGTTTTATTAAGCTTGTGCACAAGGAAACCAACACCGTGAAAAGGAAGAAGTGGGTGGTTTCCTGATGGAAACTGGGGCAGGGTTTTTAAAGGGAGCTAAGTGGGTAGGGAGAAAGCTATGACAAGGCATGCAAAGGCAGAGGTTTCTAGGGCCCACACACTGTGGCAACATGCTTTTACATGTGTCCCATGTCTCATCAGCAGGTTAAATCTCCACCCATGGATGTGATTTTTAGCATTATAATAAATAAAAGGTCACATAGGGGTACTTTTCAGCCTGACTGCATATGTGGAACCAAAGGGAAAGTCCCTCGGCCCTTTGTCCTTGCCTTAATGCTAATTATTCTCCCTAGGATGCTTGTCCTTGGGGAATCTACCTAAGTATTAGCATCTTGCTCCTGTCTGTTCAAGCTGACTGACTTGAGAGCAAGAAATTGCCTCCCTGTCTCATATCCAGCTTACTCATCTGTTATGGTGTTGTTTTTGAACAAAATTTTACATTTTAGGATTGTCATATTTATGCTTATTTTATTACTCGCATTTTCATCCATTGTAAGAAATTATTTTCAACACTAGAGAACATACTTCTTTCTCCTCTTATGTAAAGATATATTTGTCAACATGGATCTCTTTCTGGCCTATTCAGCTTTTCCATTGCTAATTCAGATGTTACACATTTTTCTATTACTAGAACTAGTTATATTAAACTTCTATTACTAGAACTAGTTATAATAAACTTTGGCACTTAGAATAATTTCATCTCTCCTGCTGATTTTGGAAATGATCATGACTGTTGGCCATTTTTATATTCTTGAAGAATTTTAGGGCTTGCTAGAAAAATCTATAGAAATACACTGGTTTTCTTTATTTATTTGATTTACATTGAATTTCGAGATACATTTGAAGAGAACGATGTCTCCAGTTTTGAGTCATTTTTTTTTGTTGTTGTTGTTTTTTTTTTATCACTGTTTTGTTAATATTGTCTATATACTGCAGGTAACATCTGTTTCTTTAAATATAAGGTTTGCTAAATTCTAATCTTCCACATAATTATGTAGAACTCTATTATTAGAGAGTGCCTGAACAGCTTTTATTACTCAGTTACCTCTTTCTGTGTCCTTTGAGGGATTCTTATTATATATAAGCAAAGGAAAAATTATTCCACAGCATACCACCATACTCACACTCTGCTTTTGCAATTTTTAAAAAGGAAAAGACAATTTCCCAGCAGGACACAAAACCCACACTCCCACTCAATCTTGAAAGGTCCTGCAATTTGGCCTTTAAACATTTGCTTAGGGTCATTCAGAAATTTGACCCAAACTCAACTCAATTCAGTGGCCTTTAAATCTAAGGATATCTCTTGTGACTTGAAATCAACATATCTTGTTCCATACCCACGTGTCTTTCCAAACAATACACTACCATTTGGGAGACCTGTCTCTACCACAGAACTACTGATTAATAAGGTGACCCCCAAATGACAGTCAACTGAGTGAAGCACCAAATGGTGGCACCAAAGGGGTCTTTTAGTGAATCATTAAGGTACTTCAAAGGCCACATTTGAATACTACTGTATTCCTACTGGGTTTTTAAATGTCATTTTCAAATACACCAACGAGAGATCATTAATAAGATCCCAGAGGCAAAAAGAACAAGACTGCAAAGTATATATGTATGCTCCAGTTTCAGAAATGTTTATTTACTCCTTTGGGATTTTTTCGAGGTTTCTTATTATATCTTCCTTGTGTTGGCCTATTGTAGTATTCCTCTCTTACTCTGAGCATTGAATGATTCCCAACTAGATAAAGAAACTTCCCACAGTTGGTGCAACCATATGGCTTCAATCCTCTTACAAGTCCAAAATCAAATACCTACCAAGGAACATAAATAGACAAAGATGACTATAAAGTATTTTACGTAACTAGAAAACAAGAGGTTTTATAGGTAAGGGCATTTAATCTTGTATCTTCGGCCACAGTAGTCAAATTATGCTTGGTTTTAGAATTCTAATTTTCTTTTTTTTAGGGGGAATTTGATATTGATTCTCTTAATTGTAACTGATGTTCACTTCAAAATATAAGCATAAATAATATAATACTGATATAAATAATGAGCTAACTTTATTAAAATTTGTTGAGTTAGATGTAGTGACAGATATTTAATGATTACATATATATTAATAGAATATGTATATCATATATATGATATATAATGATGTATATATAATCTTATTTAAAACAAAAACTACTATATGTTTTGTTTTCTGTATTTTTTACAAGTTTACAAAACATGCGTACATATAAACAAATGTAAGAAACAAAGTTACATAATTTGCTATCAATAGAAAGTGGCAGAATTAGGGCTAACATGGAATTATGACTTCATGAGGGCCTGATTTTTCACTCTGGATTCTGGGGTCTTAAGCATGAGTTTTGATTCATTACAGATTGTATCTTTTATTCTATTAATTTTTAGAAAAAGTATAAGTCAGATGATAATGAATGAAACAAAATAACTTAGGTACTTATTACATCTTAAATTTGATTGCTACCTGTTGTTACTTGAGTGTGATTTAATTTTGTATTCTGTATTTTCAGGCACATTATGGCTTATGGCCTGTATTTCCCTTTGTTTGGCTTAGTAATAAATTCCTGTTTCATATTAAATAGTCCATGATATCAGATATTTTCATTATTTATTTTTTTATAGTAGACTCTTATTTGTTATCTCAGTCTGCCATTTCTCTCTGAATACTTCCAGCTCAATTTTTTGCTTTTTTTGTTTTTGTTTTTCACAAAGAAATAAATATAATTTCTTCTATCCTGTTAATTCTTAATAATAATCTGGCTCAAAGATGCAAAAACCAGTTCACATGTCCCCTTTCTGTGAAGACTTTGTTAAAACAACAGAGAGCCAGAATTATCTGCATACACAAAGCTTGTTGTCTATATTAACATGACTTTATTGTTCCATTGGGTTTTTTTTTTTTTAGCATAATTTTACTATTCCAGGAGATTATTGCTCAGGAAAATATCTTTAAATTCTATTATATGTATTTTCGTAAGGACTCATTAAGTCTTTATTTATTTTCTATTTTTATTTAAGTATAGTTAATACACAGTATTATATTAGCTTTAAGTGTACAATATAATGATTCAACATTTATATACCTTGCAGTGCGATTAGCACACAAAGTCTAATCATCGTTTATCACCATATAAACATACCACAATATAGTTAACTATATCCCCCTTTAACTTTTTCATCCATTTCCGAACCCAGTCCCTTCTGGGAGCCATCAGTTTGATCTCTATTTCTAAAAGTCTGTTGTTATTTTGTTTGTTCTTTATTTTGCTTTTTATATTCCACATAAAAGTGAAACTATACTGTATTCATCTTTCTCTGTCAGACTTATTTTACTTATCATAATACCCTCTATCTTGTTTCAACTGGCAAGATTTCATTATTTTGCTGAGTAACATTTCATTGTATAAATATACCTCATCTTCTTTATTCATTCCCCCATCGAAGGACATGTAGGTTGCTTTCATATCTTGACTATTGTAAATAATGCTGCAATGAACATTGGGATGCATATATCATGTTGAAAAGCCGGAAGCTTTTTCTTTAAGATCAGGAAGAAGACACAGATGCCCACTCTCACCACTGTCATTTCATATAGTATTGAAAGTCCTTGCCTCACACAAGGAATGGGAAAAAATGGTAAAAATTCTTTAAAAAGCATCCAAATTGGAAAGGAGGAAGTAAAACTGCTATTATTTGCAGGTGACGTGATACTATATATTGTCAAACACATGGTGATGGAAGGAGACTTGGTGTTGGGTTGTGAACACTCAACACAATATGCGGGTGATGAATTATCGAATTGTACACTTGAAGTGTATATAATTTTACTAACCAAAGTCTCCCCAATAAACTTATATATAAAAAATAAAACTAAAGAATCCACCCAAAATTAATAGAATCAATATGTAATTCAGTAAAGTAGTATTGTACAAAAAATATGCAGGACTCTGTCAGGTTTCTAGACACTAGTAACAATCAATCAGAAGGAAAAATCAAGAAGACAATCCCATTTACAATTGCATCAAAAAATAAAATACCTAGGAATGAATTTAATCAAGGAAGTTAGAGACCTATACTCAGAAAACTATAAGACACTGAAGAAAGAAATGAAAGTGGATACAAATAAATGGAAGAATATACTGTGCTCATGGATTAGAAGAATTAATTTCATTAGGATAACCATACTACCCAAAGCAATTACAGATTCAATGCAATCCCTATCAAAATAGCTATGGCATTCATCTCAAAACTAAAAGAAAACAATCCTAAAATGTATAAGGAATCATCAAAGACTACAAATGATCAAAGCAATCTTAAGAAAGAAGAAAATAATTGGAGGTATCATGCTCTCTGATTGCAAAC
Source organism: Rhinolophus hipposideros (assembly GCF_964194185.1). Classification (NCBI taxonomy): domain Eukaryota; kingdom Metazoa; phylum Chordata; class Mammalia; order Chiroptera; family Rhinolophidae; genus Rhinolophus; species Rhinolophus hipposideros. The sequence continues at coordinate 17,406,608 of NC_138058.1, read as the reverse complement.
TATGCTACGCAACTAATCATCACGTCTTAATAGAATCAGCAGATATCCCAATGTCATTTACCTCTTCACCTCAGAAGTTTGCCTTGTTTTTTTCCCTAAATTATAAACTCTTGTATTATAATCCTTTCCAATCTTAAGCAAATCTCACAATTAAAAAAAAAAAAAAACAGCAAAAAAAAAAAAAAGCAAAAAAATCCGCTTAAACTAAATTTCAAAGTCTCAATAAATTTGACCTTGTCTTTTCCCCTTGGAAACTCTACAAAGCTTTGCCTTTGTGGTGTTCTCCCTTAATGATGTAAGCAATAATTTAAGCTGTGTCTTATCTGCATGCAGTTCTAGTGATATCTGGGAAGCAAGTATCCTTAGCAAATTTGAGTTGCATTCAATTCTCAAATATAAGTTCTGGAAGGAAAATATATTAAACATATGACATAAATAATATGGAAACATAGATAAGTAAATGCAGTGGAAATAAATGTAAATAAATAAGTGGAAAGGAAATAACTGAATTCATTCACAAGAGGTTGTTCATTAATTTTAAAGTACTATCCATAGTAATAAACAGATTATTTGAATTTGGATATTAATCACTTTCAATCCTTTTTTTTTTATAGACAACTATCTTTTCCTCTTAGCTAAACTGTCTCAAATATCAGTACAAGTTGATATCAAATACCAATATCCAGAGCAAAGATTTTGTATTGCTATTTATTGAAGATGTGAACAAAAGTCAGGTATCAGTTGATATTCTTGCTTCATTAAAGATAAAAGGAAGAGAAGAGGATTGATAAGAAAATGCTGTGAAACTTTTGAACAAAAGAATATTTAATCATCATTCTATTCTTCCACAGAGGTTGTGGAAAGACTGGGAGGGAGTGAGAACAACTAAACACTGATCATAATCTTGTAAATTAGACACATCTAGAGTTTGTGAAATTAGCAGTATTCCCCAATGTTATGGAAGGCCTGTAAAGCTCACAAATCAAATTAAACATGGCAACAATGCACAGCAAACACAAAGAGAATTGGAAAAAACACACAACAGTTGTTACAAAAATTGGGCTTAACACAGTGGAGGCTATGACAACTTTGAACCAGTATTTTAATGATCTCCCTAAATAGAAGAAGCATTTTATAAAAGATGCTAATTGTAATAAAAAATACATTTCATAAAAGGATATGTAGTATTAGTTTTACATTTCTGACAAGTGCATTTTTTAGAAGTACTGAAAAGAAGGTAAAAACAAGCTGCTTAGATGGCTTGTTTTGTTGGTAGGGGCTTTACTGATCTATTGAGATGTAATTTGCATGTTTCATATGTACAACTTGATGTGAGAGTGTATGTGTGTACATGTGTGCACATGTGTGTGTGTTTGCATATTCACAACCATAAACAATCAATTTTAGAATATTTGTGTCACTTCACCCACACACACACAAAAATTATATACTCTTTAGCCATTACCCCATAGTCTCCCTATTAACCCAGCTGTAGCAACTAGTACTAATTTGCCCTCTATCTCTATAGATTTAGCTATTCTGGACATTTCATATAAATGTAATGACATAATGTGTGATACATACATGCAATGCAGTATGTGGCCTTTTGTGTCTGATTTATATCCTTTCGCATGTTTTCAAGGTTCTTCCATGTTGTAGCATGCATCAGTACTTTGTTCGTTTTTTATGGCAAATTCATATTAAATTGTATGCACATACATTTTATGTAATACTTCATCATTTGATAGAGTTTGGGACATTTTTTAGCCTTTTGTATATTATGAATACTATTGCTATCAACATCATGCACAAGTGTTTGCATGGACATGTATTTTCAGTCATGTTGGTACCCAAGAATAGAATCACTGGGTCAAATGGTAACTCCCATGTTTAACTTTTTAAAGAGTTACCACTGTATTCCAAAGTACCTGTATCATTTTAATGTTCACCAAGAATTTATGAGAGTTAAAATTTCTTCATATTCTCATCAACGTTTGTCCCACTGTGTGTGAGGAGGTACTACCTCATTATGGTTTTGATTTGCATGTTTCTGATGACTAATGATGCTGAACATTCCTTTATGTGCTCATTTGCAGTTTTATGTCTTTGTAGAAATATCTATTTAGATCAGTTATAAATTTTAGTAGTATTTATCTTTTTATTATTAAGTTGTAGGTATTTCTATGTATTCTAGATAGAAGTTCTTTATCAGATGTTTTATTTGCAAATATTTTCTCCCATCCAGTGGGTTATCCTTTCACTTTTTTAATGGCACACTTTGAAACACAAAAGTTTTAATTTTGATGATGATATAAAACTTATCTGGTTTGTTTTTGTTTTGTTGCTCATGCATTAGGTGTAATATTTAAGAAACCTGTACCAAACCAAGGTGACAAAGATTTAACTCTATGTTTCTGTTTATATTGTTATAGTTTTAGCTGCTACATTTAAGATTATTACCCATTTTGGGGTTAATATTTTTAGGATAAGAGGTAGGGGGTACATCTAATTTATTTTGCAGGTAGGTATTCATGTGCTTCAGCACCATTTGTTGAAAATCCTTTCAAAAATATATATCACATCATCACATTATACATTTTAAATATCTTTTTTTGTCAATTATACTTCAATAAAGCTGAAAAATAAATCCATTATAAATATAAGTGTTTATTCTAAACTGTTAATCCTATTCTATGTGTGTCTACTTCTGTCAGTACCATAGTGTGTTTATTACTGTAGTTTAAGTCTTTCAGTCAGGAAGTGTGAATCCTCCAGATTTGTTCATTTTTCATTTTTCAAAATTATTTTGGTAATTCTAGATCCAATACATTTCTCTGTGAATTTTAGGATCAGTTTGTGAGTTTTTGCAAAGAAGATAGATGAAATTCAGATAGGGTTGTGGTGAACCTGAAGATAAATTTGTAAGTCAAGCTTAACAATATTAAGCTTCCAATTCATGAACTTGGGGTTTATTTCCATTAACTAGATTCCCTTTAATGTTCAATGATTTTTTAAAAATATATTTTAACACTTTATTTCCAGAAAAGATTCCAAAAAAAATGAAGTTAGTTTAATGGACCTCTGGGACAACATCAAGTGTACCAACATTCACATCATAGGGAACACCAGAAGGAGAACAGAGAGAGCAAAAAATTAAAAACATTTTTGAAGAAATAGTGAAAACTTCCGTAACCTGGTAAAGAAAATAAACATCCAAGCCCTGGAAGCTCATAGAGTTCCGAACAAGATGAACCCAAACAGGCCCCCAACAAGACACATCATAATTAAAATGCCAAAGGTTAAAGACAAAGAGAGAATCTTAAAAGCAGCCAGAGAAAGGCAGTTAGTTACCTACAAGGGAACTCCCATAAGACTGTCAGCTAATTTCTCAAAAGAAACTTTGAAGGCCAGAAGGGATTGGAAGGTAATATTTGAAGTGATGAAAAGCTGAGAGCAACAACCAAGATTACTCTCTCCAGCAAAGCTATCATTTAGAATGAAAAGACAGATAAAGATTTTCCCAGACAAGAAAAAGCTGAAGGAGTTCATCACCACCAAACCAGTATTACAAGGACTCTTATAAGGATTTCTTTAAAATTAGAAAATTAAAAATAAATAAATAAATAAATAAATAAATAAATAAATAAATAAATAATATAACAGTAAAATAGTTGAACTATATACCTATCAATGATTACTTTAAATGTAAAAGGATTAACTGTCCCAATCAAAAGGTAGGTTGGCTAAATGGATAAGAAAACAAGAGTCTTACATATGCTGCCTACAGAGACTCACTTCACATTAAAAGGCACACACAGACTGGAAGTAAAAGGATGGAAAAAATATTGAAAAAGGAAATGAAAAAACGAAAAGTTTTCGTAGCAATACTTATAACAGGTAAATCAGACTTTAAAATAAAGGCTTTAACAAGAGACAAACAATGATCTGGTAATCTCACTTTGGGGTATTTATCCGAAGAAACCCAAAACACTACTTCAAGGGGAGTGTTCATCCATATGTTCACTGCAGCATTGTTTACAATGGCCACGATGTGGAGGCAGCTTGAGTGTCTGTTGATGGATGAATGGATGGGAGGTGGTACATATATACAATTGAATATTACTCAGCATGAAAGGGCATGGGTTCCTTCCTTCTGTGGTGCCATGGAGGGACCTGGAGGGTACTGTGCTGTGTGGAGTATGTCACACAGATAAAGACAGATGCAATGTGATTTTGCTTATACATGGAATCTAAAGAACAGAATAAACAAACAAACAAAACAGAAACAAACTCATAGATGCAGAGAGCATTTTGAAGCTTGTCAGATGGAATGAGGGGAGGGATGGGTGAAAAAGGAGAAGGGATTAAGAAGTACAAATAGTTACACAGTAGTAATGGTGATATAGGGTATAGGATAAGGAATATAGTCAATAATATTGTAATAACTATGTATGGTGTCAAATAGTAGGTACTAGATAGATGGGAGGGGTTGGGGACAGGGTGATAATAGTGAAGAGATTAAGAAGCACAAATTGGTAGTTACAAAATAGTCCTGTGGATGTAAAGTAAAGTATAGGGAATATAGTCAATAATATGGTAATAACTATCTGTAATGCCAGGTACTAGACTAGTCAGAGGGATCATTTAAATTATAGAAATGTCTAAACACTTTGGGGTACACCTGAATAATGATAAATAATATTCAATGTCAACTCTAATTGAAAAATTAAGCAGGGGGGAGGTGAAGGGAAATAAGAGGTTCAAATTACCAGGTAAAAACAAAAAAGTCATGAAAAGGTAATGTACAGCATATGGAATATAGTCAATAATATTGTGACAGCATGGTACAGTGTCAGATGGCTCCTGGACTTAGCATGACAATCACTTTTTAGTGATTTCAATACAAATGTTGAAAACTATTGTATACACTGGAAACTAACATTATATGTTGGATATATTTTAATAAAAATCTTAAAAAAATATATTCAAATAATGCAAAAAAGGGAGGGATTAGAAAAGGAAGAAGAGGAAAAAACAAAAGCAAAACAAAACAAAGAGACAGAAAATAAATTATAAAATGATAAACCCATGCCTAAAAATGTCAATAATTACATGAAAAGTTAATGAACTGATACTGCAATTAAAGGGCAGAAATTATCAAAATGGATAAAGAAGCAAATGCTATGGATTGAATTGTATTCCCCCATATTCATATGTTGAAGTCCTACTTCCTGGTGTGGCTTACCTGGGGGTAAGGAAATAATCGAAATTAAATGATGTTATAAGAGTAGAGCCGTGATCCAGTAAGACTACTGTCCTTATAAGAGGAGATACCAAAGAGTTCACTCTTTCTCCACCATGTGAACACACGGCAAGAAGGTGTCCACTGAAAGCCAGGGAGAGAGACCTCATGAGGAACTGAATGAGCCAGCATCTTGATCTTGGACTTCCCAGCCTCTAGAACAATGAGAAAATAAATTTCTGTAGTTTAAGCCAAAAATAAATAAATAAATAAATAAAAAATACATAAATAAATCTTAAGTATTTTGTTATTTCCAATGCTATTGTAAGTGGATTTGTTTTCTTAATTTCCTTTCAGATTGTTGCAAGTGCATAGAAATAGAATTGATTTTTGTATATTAATTTTGATAGTACTACCTCGCTGAACTTGTTTACTAGTGTATTCCTCAAGATTTATATATAAAAGATCATGTTGTTTCCAAATAAAGATAGTTTTAATTCTTTTTTTTTTCCTAATTGCCCTGGCTAGAACCCCCAAACAGTGTTAAATAGAAATGGCTAAAATAAATATCCTTCCTTTGTTCCTGATCATAGGTGGGAAAGCATCCTATTTTTCCCTAATATATATGATGTTTTCTGTGTTCTTAATAAACGTTCTTCATCAGTTTGAGAAAATCCCCTTACTTTTTGTTGATTGATTTTATTATGAAAGGGTTTGAATTGTGTCAAATAATTTTTCTGGGTCAAGTTTGGCATCTGTTTTTTGTCCTTTATCTTACTGATAATGTGTGCTACATTAATTGATGTTTAGATGTTAATCTGACCTTGCATTCCTGTAATAAATCTCACTTGGTTATAATGTATAATCCTTTTTATAATTTTCTGTTAAGTATGCTAGTATTTTGTTGAGGATTTTTGTGTATATGTTTATAAAATATATTGGCCTTTAGTTTCATTTTCCGTGTGATGTCTTTGGTATTGATATAAGGGTAATACTGGTCTCACAGAATTATTTGGAGAATGTTCCTTTCTATAATAATTGTTGGAAGACTGTAAGGATTTACTATTCTTCATTACATGTTTGGTAGCGTTTATCAGCAAAGCTTTCTTGGACTGTACTTTTTTATGTAGGTGGTTTCTTTCATTACTAATTCAACCTCTGTATTGCTCTAGTTCTATTCAGATTTTGTATTTTGTCTTTAATTAGCTTCAATGGTTTGGCCTTCCAAGGAATTTACTTACTTTTTCTAAGTTTACCTAATTTACTGACACACCCTTGTTCATAATATTTTCTTACATTTCTTTTTATTTCTCTAAGGTTATTAGTAATATCCTTCCTTTCATTTCTGATCTTAATTATTTGAGTGGTAGGAGGGGTCCTGGCAGTTTGGAATTTGTCACTTTATGTGGTGTCAATGCTCCCATTATGGCCAATTGTAAGCTACCAACATATCACTGAATGTGGACTAGAAACATATGTGCAGTAGCGCACCATTATATAATATCTCCACCATATAGATTCAATAGATGCAAAAAAGACTCCCTCAAAATCCATATATAATAGAAAAATGAGGTAAGTAAATAGGAAGTAATGTGTTATAAGAATGGACTACTTTATTTTATCTAATTTTGGGTTGTTAGTTTATATAATTTTATTTTTTTAAATAATTCTTTTATTACCTAGCTTGAAAAAAAATCCTTGAATTTTACAATTGGTTCTTTCTAATCATTAAGACTGGTTCCAGAACTCTCCTGAATTAACAAAAATTTAGGTCTACCCGATAGTTTATGCTGCACTGCATATCTTTTCTACTTCATTTAGTGGTGCTCCTCCCTGATAATTATCTGTTTAAATAATGTATGAATGAATAAGTTATGGAACACAAAATGATTAAATCTTTTTTTGTTTGTTTTAATTATTACTTTGGACTGAGTTAAAATGTTATGTAAAATTTACATAAAACTCTTCAGTGCCTCTAAGATTTAATTAATTCAATGAACCGTCAGTCATGCTTTGCATTGTGTGCTTTATTTGAGTTTGATACTATTGAACAGTTAAGTAAAATGTGTTCTAATTTAAACTTGAAAGCATGCCTAGTATATAGACTGACATAATAGGTGATATCAAACTGTTAGACAGACTTCCCAGTTACTCACCTAAAAACATTTAGTCTCTATTGCAGTGGTATCTCTTCTATGGTATCTTTTTTTTTTTTTTTTTTTTTTTCTTCTATGGTATCTTAATATTAACATGACAAAACTTCTAGTCTTCAGAAGATCATAGCACTTTGTTATTAATATCATTGCTATTTATTCAGTACTAATTTTATTATAACAAGAAAATCTCAATAACTCCTTCAAATAATGTACCATCAAAAGTGTAATATCCATTATAAGGTAAAATACAAATCCCCAATGACCCATGAAGAAGAAAAGATTGGTGTTTTCATTTGCATATCTTCAATCAAAATATGAGGTGATGGTTTGTCATATAGGAAGTGGGTGTATCTTTTCTGTAGATGAAGTGAATGTCTAGCTCATCAAGATGCTTCTTAGGACTCTATATCTATTGTCCAGATATATTTATTGATGGGATCAGATGGCATGAAAAATGTAGCACATATGGAAACTGCAAGCAAGAGAAAGTAAGCATACGGAATAAAACAAGAATTTGCTACACAAAGGATGTCGAGTGTTGGCTCTGGTGTTTGTGGTCTGTGTAAAACTTTAGGCACGTACAATTAATTGAGAATAATTAAATATTTAATCTTGTGTTAACAAAGAGAAGTGTCATAAAAGTTTACTAAGATCATTTTCTGGGCTAGAGTAACTAGTGTGAGTTTAATGAGTAAGAAAAAGTTAGGCCTGGAAGTATGCCAAACAATTATTGAGTATAGGTAAGAATGAATTTGTTCACTTTGAAGAGCAGTTTGATTAAAATGTCATAGGAGAAAAAGGTGTCCCAGTCTGATTTGCTATTACCAATGCTGTCCGGTGGAAGAAGCTACTAGATTTTCTAAGCTTTATTCTTTATTATTGTAAGATTTTTCTTGTAAAGTTTATGGCGCCTCAAAATAAATTAAATATTGTGTTGTTTTTGACAATTCACATAGTAGCAGATTTTCTGAACTGCTACTATATATTATTGTGTCCTGTCAAATATAAATTATTTTTATTTGCTACGTGGAAATATCACATAAGACTTTTTTTTTTTCCCAATCCCTTCCTCTACACTCTTTTCTCTCCATGTTTTTAAAACAGAATGAACAAAAATACCAAAAGAAGCACAGAACGAGTCAGAAAAATGAGCCACATGTTTAGGGAAAATGATGAAAACTGACGATTCAAATATGAATTGGAAGAACAAAATATGAATAGAAAGATTTCCATGCTGGGAGGAAAATGTCATATCTGAGTCCCGATTCTTATGCCATGAATCCAGAACAATGCAGGCATCTATTCTCTCTCTAAAATGCTTAAAAAATGAATTGTATTTATAATTCAGTCTATTCTTTTTTGATACCTCATTTCCAAAAATTATCCTGTTGCTCAGTTATTTTTCTGAAATGATATAGATAAGAATATTTATGAATAGAAAAAATAGAATAGTTTCTGAAAGCATATAATGCCTTTACATTATATGAGCTCCATTAAGATATGAAACTATTTCAAAAAAAGCCTTTTTTATATAAGTAGAAAGCTGTGTGTGAAACAAAAAGAAGGAAACCAAAAATACCAAAAAATCTTGACCCCTTTTCTAACCTACAATCAAATTTTCATTAGGTGGTAGAATAAGATATTTTTTAAAAAAATTTAAAAAGGAGTAATTTAAATTTATAATCAAATAAATAAGGACTATTATATAAAAAGAAAAACTTAACCACATCTAAGAAAGCAGAACAGAGACTCACTCTGAAAATGTATCATACTCATAAATTACAGTAATTCACCCATAATTACTTATATGGGGTGAATTTCTTTGGAAAAGAAAAATAAAAGAAACAGGATAGCACCATTTATATAGCAAAACTCTGAAAATAGTTATTGTGAATTTCCTGACATTTTCTCATATTAAAAAGAATTAATTATGGTGGAGTTACTAAAAATTATTGTAGTTAAACTAACAATCTCTGTAGTTTCCCAAAGCACAAACAAAGAAATGTTTTTCTCTTTTATTTCAATGTCATGAACACATTGAAATGCACAGAGAAAGTGTATGGCTACTTTAAGGAGATACTGCAAATAAATCTAAAGGGCTCTATCTACCAGTTAAATATGCATTCAATTCTTCACATGGCACAATCTGTTCTTTGGATATTTTGTGTGGCTGGAGGTAAAAACCATCCCCAGTTAATATGCACAGCATAGAAAAATAAGTAGCAAATTATCTTCCTGTGAAAAAAAACCTCTTGCCAGTTTAGCAAGGATTGATTTTTATTTATAATCACTACTTAGTCTTTACTAAAAATGTATGTAACCCTTCATTATCTATCAAATGCCTGGTTTTAATTGATAAGGTTTATAATGTGGGAAGCCTGAAAAGTTACAGTAACTGTTTCAACCCAAATATCCTCAAATAAACAGTGTTTACTAACAGCCTAGTTTTCTAAAATCAATGACATAAATTACTAAGAAACAAGATATAGCTACAATTTTGAAGAAATATATAAGCTGGGATAGAAGAAAAAACAAGTACACATGAACATATTCTAGTTTCAGGTATGAGAGTTTTGTGTCTGTGGTTTTTTTTTAATACAAGTTTGAATCAAAATTTAGTGTGATGTTTCTGGAGTAGTGCTGTTTTGTCAAAGGACTCTAACATTCTTACTGAAGGAAATGGCTTGGTGACTTAAGGAATTTATGTGGAGGTTCAAAGACTGCATATATTATCTTCATGCTCTGAGCATATTTTGCATGTGATGCTTTACCTTTTACTATAAATATTTTCTTATATGATAAAATTTTATAATATCTCATACTTATCAAATTATTTTAACATTTCAAATAATTTTACGTCTAACATTTATTCATTACAACATTACAGTAGGAATGTTATTTACATGTTTGCAGAATTTCTTTCACCAAACAGAATTAATAGAATATTCAAAACTCATGTATGCCAATATAGAGAGGACTCATATGCTGTAATAAAATTAGTTTCTAATTTGTTTATTTAACAGACCAATAATGTTTATATTTGTTACTTGCTATCATTGCATAAGAAAGCATTAGAAAATTCAGTAGTTTTAAATACCAATTGTTTATTCTGCCTGGTGAATCTGTCAGTTGGCTGGGGTTTGTTGGTCTTGGTTAGAATCTGCCAGTAAGTTCTGCCTCTAAGAGTAGTGTCTGACTAGAATTGGATTCACCCCCTGTCCACATGTATTCATTTTAGAATCCTTGGCATAAGGGGCAAGGAAGAAATTATTATTATGTTGAAGCCAGAAACCTCAGAGGGCAAATTCAAACACCTAAACATATTTCAAGCCTCTGCTTGAATCACATATGTTAACATCGCATTTTCCAAGATATAAGCCACCAGTCAGTATGGTAGTCTCCACCCACCATAAGACCAAAGCAAGTCACATGGTGAAATCAAACACAGTATCTGGAGAGGAAAAGTGCCTGCATGGAATTTGGATATAAATATAAATGTAAATGGAAGCATATATATATATGTATGTATGTATGTATGTATGTATGTATGTATGTATGTATATGTATATGTATATACGTATATGTGTACATGTATATATGTATATAGGATATGTGATCAAACAATATGGTGAATGTTTAAAAAAATGTATTACAGTAAAAGACACTGTCATTAATCCCCCTCAAAACACTCCCCCTCGCTTTGAACAAACTTACCCCATCATTCTTGTCACTTTCTGAAGCAGTTCTGAAGGTCCTCTTTCTTGAGTGTCTTTAGTTGCACTGTCGTGGCTGCCTCAATGTCCTGAATTGATTTAAAACATTTACCTTTCACGGTCATTTTCACTTTGTGGAAGAGCCAGAAGTCGCATGCTACCAGATCCAGCGAATAAGGTGAATGAGGACAAACCATAATGTTTTTATTTGACAGAAATTGCCATACCAGAAGCTACATATGTGTGATACGAAGCATTATCGTGATGGAGGATGATTTACAGGACACTTCAAAACACACCTTCTCTCAACCGTAGCTCTCACCCAACTGAATGTACCCAACAAGTTGAAACTTGTCACACACTATTATTACTAAGGTTCCGTGTGCTGCTTCCCATATTGAAGATCCCTGCATTTCCATTGGGTATTCGGCAGCAGCATTCACCATATTTGTTGATCGCACATTGGCTCCGTGTCACACATTGCTTCTGGTATGGCAATTTCTGTCAAAACAAAACATTACGGTGTGTCCTCATCCAACTTATTCACCATATCTGGCACCATGCAACTTCTGGCTCTTCCCCAAAGTCAAAATGACCATGAAAGGTAAATATTTTGAATCCATTCAGGACATCGACACAGCAACAATAGCTCAACTAAAGACGCTCACGAAAGAGGACTTCCAGAACTGCTTCAGAAAGTGGCAAGAATGATGGGATAAGAGTGTTTGAAGCGAGGGGGAGTATTTTAAGGAGGATTAATGGCCATGTGTCTTTTACTGTAATATTTTTTAAATTTAAAATTCACCGTATTTCTTGATCACACCTTGTATGTGATATATATATATAACATTTGATGTTATTTGTTAACAAAAGTTATAATTTCTAAAATTAGATTCCTTTCACATGAGTTGCCTTGTGTTACTGACTTCTAGATTTTTGTAGTCTCTGTAGAATAATGTAATTCCTTATCTTGTTTTGATATTTGGTGTCAAAGAAAAAGAAAATGACTTGTGTGTGATCAAATTCTGAGTTTATTTGAGCATATTACAGTTTGAGAACTGAGTAGGATAAATAGAAAGCAAAAACAAAGCATGTCCAGGTATTTATGGACTATAGGCAGGAAATAGAAATGGTTGTCGAGCTCCTTTTAATTGGTTGAATTGGAAACTTTGCAAAATATCATCAAGGTTTGTTTGTCATTAGATGATTGGCCACCAGTATGGGGTGACTTTGGGGAAAACAAAGTCTTTGAGAAGAAAGGCTAAGCCTATGTGTCATTTCTAGAATTGTGCAGGTCTGAAGTCCTCCATTCAGGGTTTGCCAATGTGCGTCCATTTTGAAATCTTTTCACATAGGCATTTGACCCCAAACTGTTTCTGTATTCTTACTTTATAAGTTATTTAAATCATTTCATTGTAGGCCAAACTCTTTCAATTTCAATTGTAAGCCAATTCCCTCCCCATTTTTGTTACATAACCGTTAGTTACTGATTGACATTTTTAATGCAATTTTTTTTAAAAAAGAAGAAAAATAGCAATAGCTAATGTTGGTTAATAGGCTAAATAACTGCTTAAGTGCTGTGTATACTTACCTTTTATAATCCATACAAAAAAGAAATGAGGTAGGCATATTTATGACCCCATTTTACAGGAGGTTCTGGGATTGTACCTCCTGTACAACCCATGTACCTCCATGAGACCTCAGAACTGTCCTGCTGCTGTGAAGTCTGTGGTCTCTTACCAACTTGAGTTCTCCTCTCAGTTTTTTTGGTGACTTATATATGATGATGTACTCAAATAAACTTTGTAAATGCTAAAATATTAAACAAGTTAAGGGCTTTTACTAAGTGCTGTTAAACAATTCTTATGCCATTTCTAGTCTATGAAATTCACTTTAATTCTGATTTTCCAAACCAGGGGTGAGGATGCTATCTCTATAACATTTAATTTTTTGCAAAGAGGGAATAAGTAAGTTAATGAATTATGTAAGGCACGGTTCTTGTCTTATTGAACACTATGCAGGAAAAGAAACTATGACTATTCACTATATAATTATTTTGTCACAGATGCTTTTCCTCTGATGTAATTTGGTGTAGATTGTCTTCCTTACAGAAAATGAGACAAACCATTTATTTATAGGTTATTCTATCTCATGACCTTGTTTTTGGGAGAACACACACACACACACACACACACACACACACACACACCTTTTTGAAAAATAATTATTACCTGTGAAATCCTACTCTTGCTTAGCCCAGACCACTTGGGGACCAGGGAGAGTTTTTCAGAAGTAAGCCCTGGCTTGCCTGAGAGATACCTGGCTGGTTGTCATAGAAATTTGTGCTTGGATATTTCTAGTTTAATTCCAGATGTACATTGTGAACCAGTCTTATGAAGAAAAATAAGAGAGAGAAAGAAAAGCTGGACCTAAACTTTATTTTTTTGTCCTTTCAGTATCCCAGTCTCTTTGTTCTCTTTTTCCCTAGCACACAGTGTATCAACATTTTAAGACAGGAATTGAAGAAAAATTATTAACAGCAATGATAGTCTCAGTCTGCAGTGTAACCTTCACCTTTAATCCAATTTGGGGAGGTCCCTTCTCAATTTATTCTAGCAGTTCGTTACAAATATGTAAAACCTTGTCCATCAGCTGAAAAATTACGGTTTAATAGACATAGAGTCAAAAATGTCAAAAGTCTGGCAAAATAAAATCAGGAATATATCAAAATCTCATGCATCCTACATTTTAACAGTGGAACATAAGAAAAATCATCTAATAGACATGTTATCTTTGTTTAATAGGAAAGGAAATATCGTAGTAGCCTAGGATAACAATATGAAAGCAATGCTACCTGATGCACTTTAAGACCCTTAAATATTATATATGATACAGTGAGTCCTCAATAACCTTCAAGTACTAAATGAAACTATCTTAAAGCACCATAATTGCTTTTCAATATTTTATTCAAGAAATTTATATATACAGAGGGTGCCAAAAATGTATACACATTTTAAGAAAGTAAAACACTGTATTAAAATTACGCTGATGGTAACCACTTAGAGCACCTCTTGTAATTGCAGAGGTCAAACTTGACTTGTATTCACCTTTTGTTATTAGTATATATTGAGTATTACGGTTTTGATGCAGTTTTTTCCTTTCTTAAAATATGTATACATTTTTTGGCACCCTCTGTATAATTGTTATGTACCTAGAAATATTAAAAGACAGTGAAGTTATGATAGGGACTAACAAGAAGGAAACCATAATAAAACAAACAACAAAGAATATCCACGACAATTTTGGCAAAGTCTTAACCTATGCCACTGTAAAGTACTTTAAAGTAAGTGTTTCGAACTTTACTTTACATTTGAAAATGTAATTGGTAATAACTGGACCTAAAATCTGGTTCTCTAGGTATTTAGACTGAGATTCTCTGTATGCCACCCCTGTCTGTCCATCAGGAATTTCTCAAAAACGCTAATGCTGTTTTTAATACAGTTGTTCTTCCTGATCCTACCAGAGTGGATGTTTCAAGAAATTATGGAACATGTATGCTTCTTCTGGCCATTTTATCCCCAGGCACTAACAGAGTGGTTGCCTTTTAGAATCCAGTTAACACATGTTTGATGGCATGCATCATTATAAAAAAGGTTTTCAATTCCCAGTCCGTTCTTTCCAATTCTTGACATCAAATCTTTTGTTGCAACCATCCTGTAGGGATGCTTTATGTAACATTAAACCAAGGGACTTGGATTTTTTGATCATGAAAGTCTGTGGACAGATGGCACGTCTTTTTCGAGAGGAATAAAAAGTACATGTATTTTCATTCATTTGTGCTGTCTGCTGTGACCAAAAACATCCTGCAGATGAAAGAATCAATATTTTTTGAGCTGCAGACTTAAGCCTCAAATGTAAAAGCATTACTGGAGTGCAGTGTTTTGAAGCAAGAAGAAAAAGGGAGGAGGGAAAAGCTACTCTAAAACTTTAATATATATTTATTTCCAAGAACACTTTTTCACTTTATATTGTGTTGTTAGAAATAGATGATATCCTAACTAGAGTATTAAGAAAATAAGATTAGTGTGAATTTGCAATAGAAACAAACTTGAATGTATTATATAATTGCACAAGAAGAGGGATTACATTTATACCTAAAAAGAAATGAAAATTCTTTTGAGAATAACATTTCCAAAGGGACTGAATCTTTAAAATGATTTAAGTTTCAAATTCACGAGTGGATTAAGTGATGGGAAGAGAAAATTCAAATATTTTTTTTCCTGCCTGTAAAATATGTTTTACAAGATAGTCCCAGAACAAATACAGCCTAGAACATAAGGTGTTTGTTCACAATGCCTTTAGAAAATGCAACTTTGAAACTTTAATGTTATTTTTCCAAGTATCTCTCCTTCACACGCGTTATGTATTGAACTTGATTCAAAATATTCAGGATGTATTCTGTTGTTGATTTTATACACCACTTTACATTTTGATCACACTACTTGTTTATTCTTCTGTGATCTCTTAACTTTCTTTTGATTACTTTTTGTTTGTTGATTATAACACGTTCTTCCGTGTTATAATCAGGACTTGGAACGCAGGATTAGGAAGAAAATTCTGCCTAACTCTCAGTTAGCCACTCTCCCACACGGCTTTGTCAAGAAATTCTTGAACAATCCGGAGTTCAAAGAAGTTTATGATCTGGTCTAATTAAGAATTATCCAGATAGTCCATGCTGCTTCGGTTTTTGAAGTTATGAAAGACCCACAGAAGTTAAATTAACCACATGGAGAACAAACTGCACTCATAATTGAAAATCTGTTTTGCCCTTGGCACATCAGGACACCTATTACTTCAGGTCTCCCTGAAATTTCCTTGTTCCCCTCAACACTGTTTTCAAGAAAGAAAGTAAATATTTTGTTCCCACTGAGAAATAAATCATTGCAAATAGGTAAACTGTAAAGATTGTCAACCACTAAAGATATAAATGATGGGAATCAAGGACGTGCAGGTGTTAGCAGCTTGACGAAGACCTCAGACAAGCCTCCAGATGATGTGTACTCTGGCGGGCAGCTAAACTCATTACACCCGTGCAGTAAGATGGCAGAGAAATGTTCCTGAACACTCCTCTTAGATATTCCATCTGCAACTGTGCTCCAAAAACCTTTTAACTTGCCTGCCCTGAATGAAAGTCACATCCCAAAATGCTTTCTTCATGAACATTTACTTATCTCAAAAGGTTGTAATTCTCCCTTATTTGTGTAACGAGAACTTTCTGGGAGGAGAATATTCTGCCCTGACGTCAATATTAACTTTTCCCATGATCAGCACTCTATTTAATTTCCTTGCCATTTATTTTAGGTTTAGTTGTGAAATGCCCTAGTGACATCAAAGAATCTAGTGAATGTACAAAATCATGGCATCTTGGCAAAAATAAGCTGTTCTTGGTAAAGGAATGTCAAAGTCTAGCTGACACTGGTGGTTGAAGCAGGTTATGTCTTTTACCGTGATAATCCTCTAGACTCAATATTTTTAACTGATCAAATCACTTCCACACATCTCACATTATTTAACCCTCAAAATAACCTTATTAAGAGAATAACTGTTATCTGCATTTTATAGAGTCAGAAAATGTTCTTATGGCAAGCAAAGTGATTCAGCATCTTCATATTGGTAGATTTTGCTCAGTGGGAATTGGACAGAGGGAAGCTTGACTAGACCAAGAAGGCATGATGTATCTCCATCCACATCTTGTACCATCCTCACCCTTGGTCGTTAAGATCCAGTTGCTTATCAGCACCCTCCCCCATCCATCTTCTTAAAAATTATTCTTTCTGTTCTCAACAAATTTACACATGCTCTTCTTGAAATATTATTATGATATTTCTATTTCTTCATATCCTAAAGTTAGAGTGTTAAATTTGGTTAGTTCTGGAAGGAAATAAGCCACTACTGTCTTCCTTTTGGCATGGCTGATTAGAAGTTACCTTTATTAAATTATAAATATATAATATATAAACATATGATATATATTTATGTATATTATAAATATATATATTATATATATATATATATATATATATATATATATATATATATATATGTAAATCTGAATTAACTGTAGAAAGCTCAGCTCCTCCATAGACATCTTTTACTGTAATTAAATCCAGGGAATTCTGGATGAAACCCAGTTAGACTGTGATCACTGGCTGAGTATTGTAAGGGACATATGTAAATAATCTCTATGTATCTTGGTCTAAATTCACTCCTTTTTTATCCTACAGGATACCATTGAGTAGATCAGCATATAAAGCTACATTTGCCTTCTAGATTTTACAAAGTTAACAGGAAAACTGAAAATAAGCAAATAAATTCAGAGGTATAAATTTTGATAGTAATGCATATATTACTTGCTTGAATGATGCACTTCATTCATATATTTTACACCAACTTGTCTTCTTCTACATGGTATTTCTTATGCAGAAATGAAGTATTCTTGGTTTCAAAGATATTATATGTCCCTATGCAGTTAATAAATACTTGCTGAACACACACACACACACACACACACACACACACACACACACACACACACTGCAAACCTTCATTTGAATTGTTTTATAAGATTATCACCCCAAATGAGAAGCATTATTTTCCCAAAACTAGTATTTAAGGCTTCATCTTACTTTAGATGGTTGATGGTCACAAAAGAATCATAGAAGTGCTAGCACTCCCAGTGGATGTAAAGAAGAGCTGTCTGAAAGATTGAGAATAAGAGTTTCAGAGACTCATTCTATAAAATTCTCAGAGAGAAGAGCACAGGAAGTTAAATTGAAGCACATGGTCATAGGCAGCAACTTTTACAAAGAGATAAACTTGACAGCATTCTTTTTTTCTGTACTTCTATTAGTATTAAGTGTATACTGGGTTTAAGTAATGAAATTAAACAGGAAAATTTAAAAAAATAAAACAGGAAAATTACATTACTTCAAAACACCTGTTCATATGTCTATAATTCTTAACAATATCTTTGTGGTGTAGTAAAGATTTACCTTCCTTTTTGTCTTAGTCCATTTGGGGTGCTATAACAAAATACCATTAACTGGTGGATTATAACCAGAAATTTATTTCTCACAGTTCTGGAGGCTGGGAAGTCCAAGATAATGCACTGGAGATGTCTGTTGAGGCCCGGCTTCACCATGGACAATTATCTTCTCACTGTGACTTCACATGGTGGAAGGGGTGAGCTATCTCTGTGGGGTTCCTTTTATAAGACCACTGATCCCAATCATAAGGGCTCTGCTCTCATGAACTAATCACCTCCCAGACAACCCACTTCCTAATACCATCACCTTAGAGGTTGGGATTTCAATATATAAATTCGGGGGGACACAAACATTCAGAGCATAGAAATTACTGCACATTGTCCAGCTGTTTTGCACTGAACAAGTAATAGTGGGTTTCAAGCCTACCCTGTTTGAATTTGCATGAATGGAAAAGATTGATAGGAAAGTTAGGATAAATTATCAATTCAATAATCTAAGCATTTCTAAGATAATAATTGCTTCTAGAGAATAGAGATAGAGAAAAAAGATGTCAAAATTAGAGCAAAATATAAATTTCTGAGAGAATAAGAGAGCTACAGAAACAAGTGAGACATGTATTCCAAAGAATATTTGTAAATATCACTAAGTAGATCTACACACAATACATATATACTTTAAGTCAATGTGGACAGATAAAATATGTCTGATATTTGGAGGCATAATAAGTAGCTATTAAAATAGGAGAGTGAGGTCTTTATATGTTTTTGTTCTCTGAGAAAAGCAAGAAAGAACACATGGCTAAAGAAAGAGCATCATTTCCAAATATGATTTTGCCTAGGTGAATCATATTTTAGGCATGAAATGAAACTAGGTAATTTATGCTTTCTTCCTGAAGTCATGCATTACCTTGAACCTGAGGGTTTGAAGATGGTGATCTTTTATTTTTCAGAAATGAATTGGGAAGTTTCCTACTTAAGGCCAGAAGAGCTAGGTGTTATTTCCAACTTGCATGTGACCAAGGATCTGAAGATGTCCTGTATCTCTTTCCTACTCAAATTTTGTTTTGAGGATCAGAGGCACTGGCACCCCCTGAAGCTTTTTGAAATGCAGATTCTCAGGTCTCTCCATAGATATAATGAATCAGACTCTATAGTTAAACAAGATTCCCAGGTGATTTGTTTGCCCTTTAAAATTTGAGAAGCACTGCTTTAGGAGATCTATGCTCTTTTCAAAGCACTGAAGCATAGTGAAACCCATGTATTTTAGGTAGAGAAATCTGAAATTGGAGCCCAGGTTTTGACAGAAAGGCATGAAATTAAAATCTGATTCAATTGTTTACAACACAGGGATTTTTGTAAAAAACCTACTGCTGTCTCTGATAGTGATAATAATGTTAATAGTGTCCATACAATAGTAACAGCAATAACATTATATAAAAATAAAAAAAGAATAATAGTCAAAATTATAGCTTATATGCTTTTAGTCATTGCTCTGTATCAAGTACCCTGTTAACACTTTTAACAACTTTCTATGTATTGACATTTTCATCTAAGAACCTTATGAAGCAAGTATTGTTTCATTAGGGCTTAGAAATGTTGAGTGACTTGTTTATGTTACTTTGCTTGTAAAACAGTGTTCAGAAACAAATCAAAACCTGTCTAAAGCCTAAGCTCTATACCAGGGGTGTCCAAACTTTTTTCAACGTTTTTTACCAGGGGCCATATTCGGGAAAATACACAAACAGCCGGGCCACTCACTCTAGGAGGAGTACGTATTGCCTCACCTGGTTTATTTAAGTAAACTAAATATATTTTTGGAATTTGCTGCGGGCCAGTTAAAAATGGATTGTGGGCTGCAGTTGGCCCATGGGCCACAGTTTGGACACCCCTGGTTTATACCACTGCCCTTCTAAGCTAACTTTCTCATATATAAAGTTGGAATAATAATTTCTAGGATTATTGTGATAATAATATTGTAAAACACCATAGGTAATAATAAATACTTGTTTCCTTTGTATTTAATAACATTTGCAGTGCATGATGACTACTAACTCTTTAAATAAATGACTGGGTATCACAAACTTAAGCCTAAGCTTTAAAGACTTAATTGATCTAAAAGTAAAAATGAAATTAGCTGAATTCAACCAAACTAATTTTTAAAAAGTTGTTAATAAAATTGGTTGTTTTAAAAATAACAAATTATAGGATAAAATGTAGAATTTGATTTTGAATATATACACATATACCATGCCTGACAATTAAGTTTGCAAACTTATTGCAACGATGTTACTAACCTTTTTGATATCAGAAGGATTATTCACTATGAATTTGTACCAACTGGACAAACAGTTGTCCAAGTTTACTATTTGGAAATACTGAAAAGACTACATGAAAAAGTTAGATAACCTGAAATTTTCTCCAACAATTCATGGCTCTTGCATCATGACAGTGCACCAATCAGCTCACACGGCACTGTCTGTGAGAGACTTTTTAGCCAGTAAACAAATAACTGTATTGCAACACCCTCCCTACTCACCTGATCTGGCCTCCAAAGACTTCTTTCTTTACCCAAAAATAAAGGAAATATTGAAAGGAAGACATTTTGATGACATTCAGGACATCAAGGGTAATACGACGACAGCTCTGATGGACATTCCAGAAAAAGAGTTCCAAAATTGCTTTTTGGAACTAGTGGGCTAGACACTGGCATCAGTGCATAGCTTCCCACGGGGATTATTTTGAATATGACCATAGCGATATTTGGCAATGAGGTCTGAAGCTCTTTTTCTAGCACGAGTTCACAAACTTAATTGTCCAACCTCATATATGAATATGCACAGTGAAGAATGTAGTTAGTGTGAATAATATAGATATAATAAAGTTGTAAATAAAGAAAATAAATACCGTATTATTCTAAAAATTGAATTATTAGTTTTCACATATGAACATATTTTAAACTTTTTCATATATTTACTATTTAAGATACACACAAACGCACACACAGACACACACACACACACCACAAACTTATAAATCTGGAAATCTAGTAAAGATGGGAATTGAGCTTTGATATTAAGTCACTCTAGGGTAATGGTTCAATAATGAAATTTCAAGTTCATAAAACTGCATATATGAATGGATAACGTGTTTAGTCCTGTTTCTGAAAATATTGCTTTTATTGAAATAACATAGATTAATTCCATAAAACCCTAATGTCCCCATGCTACTTAAACACAACCTTCTCTGAAACTATGTACGCTCTCTAGCACCAATGATTATCTATGCCACTTTGAGGGAAATTCTTTCCTTTACCTTCAGTCCCATTTTGTTTCTGTTTGAAACAAAAATTTTAATAGGAAAGATTCAACTACCGTTTGGTTTAATAGACGATTAAATATATAATTAGACATTTACTCTCCAGCCAGAATTCGGCAAAGAAGCATTTTCTTTTAAATTTTTTTTTTTTTTTTTTTTTTTTTTTTTTTTTTTTTTTTTTTTTTTTTATCCCTGGACCAAACCATTAGCACATCATTTATTATTGTCAACCAAAGTTACTTTAACTGACAGAAATTTTTATGTTGGACCTCTGTGTCCATGGACAAAAACTGTAAGAAAATTAATCCTAGGTTTTGTAAATATATTATTGCGTATACCACACCACATTTTTCACCACTAATCATCTAAGAAGAAAAGCTGCAATTCTCCTGAGCAGGTGCTCTGGTTTGAATTATAAGCACTGAGAATCCCAAAAGTCTCTTCATTCTCCCTTTGGTTTTGAGGATGTTTGGAACCAAATATGCAACCCAGCTTAACAATTGTGAAAGTTTTGTCAGATACAGCACAAATTTCACTGCTTAATTATTTTAAAAATGCATTGTCCATTTTATAACTAAGGAGAGAGACTTGCCAGATTCCACTTCCTAGTCCAAGTTTCTAGCAGTGGGTAAATGAACAGGAAGAATTGAATAATTCAACTGACCCTGGTTTAGAGGGGTCCCCAGGACTTTTGAGATCAAGTGCTCTGGTATCTTCATACAGTTGTGACACTAAAACATTTATGAGATATGTATAAACTCTTTTGCAATTAAGTAAGTAGTTGCTTTTGAAAAATGCATTGCCAACAAGCTACCCTATAATTCTGTGGACCCGGTTTAGCCATTGGAAACATAATTGGCTTATTTGAATATTCCTTGCACTGTTATACTCTGTGCTTCAGTAACATGAATTGTGTGTGTGTGTGTGTGTTGCATGTATTGCTTATATAGCAACATGAATTGAATAGATAGATGATGATAGATATATAATTGGTATATAGAAGAATGATAGTCAAATGGGAAATATTCCTTTGTATAAAATATTTCCCTCCAGCCTATTCATATATTGTGGCATGGGGGGAACATGTAGCAGAATCTGGAATGAAAGCAGAAAGTCAGAAGACAGTAAATTCTAGAGGAATTCACAAGACTAAACTAAGTCTATTTATTCTTCCATCTACAGCCTGGCTCAGTTGGTCACTTTACACTGAAACTATAATTATGAAGTTTATCCCATTGTATTTTTTAAAGATTTTGTCCAGATCTTTATTACTTAGTAACCTCAAACCTTTCTGACACCTATTTCTTAAAATAAATAAATAAATAAATAAATAAATAAATAAATAAATAAATATAAATAAATAAAGGTGAATACCAATATTCAGTGTAGTATTTGTTTGTTAGGAATACTATTTTGTAACTGTGCTATCATGCTATTTCAAATATTATTGTATTGATTAGCACCATAGTTATAAGGTTGCCTAGGTTTTCATTATTCTGCATCTAACTTTATTTTCCCCATCAGCCCTGATATTTTTAGGGTGGGATTTTGTAGAACATGAGATTTTTCAGGAGTGCAGTCATGATATTTTAGTAGAAACATCTGTTATTTTGTTGTTGCTTTTGTGAGCAACCTAACCACATTATAAACGTGCTCCTTTTCATGATAAACTATTTGATTTGTTTATTTGATAGAATGAAGTTTTGGATGAAAAGCAGATATAAATCTGGAGATAGCTCTAAACATATACCTGTAACACCAATTAGTATGGCATTGTATTGCTGATTGAACTGGTTTTGCACATTTGAAAACTGATATTAACATGTCCTACTGGAAATTTAAAGTTTCTTTATCAGTAGGAGAAAAACAATCAGAAATATAAAAAAGTAATTCATAAGAATCCATAACTAAAATGATATAACATCATTGTTTGTTGTTCATTTATTCCTAGTTACAGATATGTGCTTTTACTTAAGAGTCCATCTCTGAGTAGGGTGACCCTAATAATCAGCTCAGGGGTAAATCTTCCAAAGTTTAAGCTCTCTATGGGCAACCTACTGGTCATGGACAAATGATGCAGTTCTCTCTACTAGTGTGAGAGGAAAACTGTTGCAGCAATTTGTGGATGTTTACCTAATTGTAAAACAGAGAATAACAGTTTTATCTTACTCCTCTGTCAGTTGAAGTATCAGTATATGATACAGGTCTACTATCTCATGAACATGAGGGCATCTAAACTGAAGACCACCCAAAGGTAGGGTGAAAACAATGACAACAATCTGAGTCTTTCATGAAAACTCAATTACCAACCCTGGAGCCACCTACAAGGTTGGACAATTAAGTTTGCAAACTCATCCTAGAAAAAGTGCTACATACCTCAATTGCTGAATATCAATATGGACACCTTTGAAGTGCTCCCTTTTTGAAGCTATGCACCAGATGCCAGCGCCTTGTCCACCCTTCAAAGCAATTTTGGCACTCTTTCTGGAATGGCCATCAGAGCTGTCATCATATTACCCTTGATGTCCTGAATATCATCAAAATATCTTCCTTTCAATATTTCCTTTATCTTCTGGTAAAGAAGGAAGTCATTGGGGGCCAGATCAGGTGAGTAGAGAGGGTGTTCCAATATACTTATTTGTTTACTGGCCAGAAACTCCCTCAAAGACACTCCATGTGAGCTGGTGCATTGTTGTGATGCAAGAACCCTGAATTGCTGGTGAAAGTTCAGGTTATGTAACTTTTTCATGCAGCCTTTTCAGCACTCCCAAATAGTAAACTTGGTTAACTGTCCAGTTGATACAAATTCATAATGAGTAATACCTCTGATATCAAAAACAGGTTAGTAACATTGTTGCAACAAGTTTGTGAACTTATTTGTTCAACCTCTTTTATACCAAACACACACACATGGACATTCATGAAGATTTTATTCCCACTGGAGAGTGGTCTTTCCCATCATTCTCCTACATCTATAATATTTTTTTTCCTCACTTCAAATTAAGGGCATTCACAAATGGACAATTACAAACCCTTCCTCTTTTTTCTCTAGTTTTTTTCTCCTATCAAAAATCGAGTTACAGTTTCAACCATCTTCTTTAAGAAATGTAAATGAATGTTACTGGACATTATTCCATCTCTGCTAACTCCACATTCTAGTGTAAAGTTGTCAGTATTTGTTATTCATTACTCAACAACCTCTGAGCATAAACTGGTTTTACCCATAAGATTCCAATATTAGCTATCACTGTACTTATATGTTGAACGGCTCTCATCAATTCCCTATCATGAAATATTAAATATTGTCCTTCAGAATAATAATCTTGCTACCATTTTAGGTGTTTAATATTCTTAACAAGATTACTTTGCCTTTAGCAGACCAGACTTTGCAAATAGCAATGGACAGTCATGTATTACTTGTACACATATTTTAAAGTGTCTATTATGTACCAGGTACTCTTCAAACTGCTGGTGATATATGAATGAGTATAGCATTTCTATCCTAATTGAACTTACATTTTAAAAAAACATTTTAATTAGGCACCCACAGTAGTTTTCATTCATGTCTCTGTTTATGCCCAACATTGAATATGTATACCTTAAACCTTCAGGTTGATTCATGTGTTGTTTGTCTAGGAGGCATCCATATAACTTCATGTTTTACCCAGAATCAAGTATTGGCTACCTGTTATAATGAGGCAAATGGTTATTATCTATATAGGGCTTAATATATAGGGAGGAGGGAGAGAAATTTAAGTTAATTATAAGTTACTAAAATAAATCCTAGAAAGAAGTATGAGAAAAATGCTCTGTCAGGTCACACAAAGTGGTTGTTTATTCAGTAAGAGAACAAAGGGAGGGGCTGTTTAATTGGTACATAATTATGGATGGGAGTTGTTTAGATGAAGGCTACAGAATTAATGGAGAATTATGCATTCTGTTAGAGGAAAATGCAATTTCAAATTGAAAATAACCTAGGACTTCAGAAGATTTCATCACCTATCTAAGAAATATGGACTTTATTATTGGGGCAATAAGAGTCATGAGAGAATGTAAAGGGAGTGATGTGATCCAATATCTCTGAGGGATTTAACTCTAGCGGCAATGTGAAAACAAGTTTCCAGTGAGGTTATGGATGGAGGCAGGGATGCCATTTGTAAGTTAATACAATGAATCAACCAGAGACAGATGAAGGCCTAAAATGCAGTAGTAGGAGCAGGCACAGATAGCACATAAATATGAGAAGTATTGATCTAATACTTTCTAAGACAGAAAACCTTTTAGACACTAGTCTGTGACTAACTAAAGATTAGATGAGCTGCCTCGAAGAACCTAATGGTTTCTTTGATCTCACTTCTCTAATCAAAAATCAAAGAATTGTGTTTGTGTGTGTGGCGGGGAGTGGGTAGGTATCTGGCTGTGTGTTGTATGTGTGTGTGTGTTACTGGTGAAGTAACGAAAGTCTTTTGAAATTTCAAATCCATTTGGAGAGAGCAGAATTGTTTATGTAGCATTTGGTGATGTTATTCAAATAAGGCAGATAACAAATACCTTGTGATTACTCTTAAAATGGAAACCATGGACAAAGAACCATTATGATAAGTGGCACTTAAGAATGAGGGATATTTTATTCCTCTGGTACTTTTGTAATCAAACTATGAAGAAAATTAAAACTGCCATCAGAGATGGATACAGCAATTATCTTGCTCTCAGACCTGTCTAGCAGAGCACATCTTCCATGTAGAAGGGTGCAGGTAATGAGCTTTCAATTTGATTTTCTACTCACTTTTCAGCAAGGCCTAAGTTACTGTGTTTGCTTATTTGTTTGTTTATTTATTTCAATCACAAATTTCACAAAAGATTTTCCTGTAGAAATTAGAAAGTACAAGGATTTCCTTTACTTCCTGTGACCAGTCATGTGCACCATTTTATAGTCAAATACAGCTATAGGATATTAAGTTGTCACCCAAATCAGAGAACAAGCAACAATAAAAATAACTACATGATTCACGATTTGGTTCAATGTTAAGGGCAGAATATGGGGTCTGTGCTGGGTAAGAATTTAGCCCCAAGACTCTAACCCAATTCCAGAGATACTGTACAGATATATTGTACAGATGATGGCAATTTCCCTTGTTCATTTGGGGATGTGTATTACATGATTGTTCAGGCTTTCTGATATTATTTACTTTCCCAAAGGTCATGAGAAAAATGAAATATCATCTAGTGGTTGAGTTCCAGAAGAATACCAAATTTTGATATATTTATACAGTTGAGCAAAAATTAACCTATGATGCATGAACATTTATACTGCTTCCACAGAGCTCTTTGGGAAGGCCTATTGATCAAAAGGGGTGTAATATATAGATTGCCTTTATAGAAAAAGCTATTATAAAGTCCCATATAAGAAACTTATGTTTTTATCTATTCCTCTAATGACTAAATTTAGGGTACAGCCTTCAAAAACTTACTTAATAAAAATTTTAAGGAAAACAAATTGACATACTGAAATGAATGGTGAGAATATTAAATATAAATATTTAGCTAATATTCTAAAAGTGGATGATGCTTCATAATTAAAATACACTTCATAAACCATTGTTGAAAGTCTTATGGAGAGATCAACAGAAAATAAAGAAATATTAGCCCAAAATGAAAAAAAAAAATACCTGACAAGCTCTATGAAAACCCAATTTATTAAAGGCCAACATGAACATGTCACAACAATGGCTTTGAAATAGCCATTTCCATAGGTACAGCAAAATATATTGAATTGTCAATATTTACCTTCTCTCTCTTTCCCTCTTTTAGTAAAAGTATATCATTTCTTCAGATAATTAAAGATAGATTTTTATGTGCACATAAAAGAGATCACCTAATTTCAGAATAAAACCAACTATATAATTCCCTTAATCATTTGTTTCACACTATAATAAATAACTTCTACCTAACTGATTATATTTAGTCAGATGGCTTATCATATATTATGTAATATTTATAAAAATATTTAAAGCAATGCCTAACACAATGCAGAACTGATTTGTTGACAAGTCAAAATCAGATTTATGCAGATAAAAACCTATGTAACTTTACTAACAACTGTCACCCCAATAAACTTTAATTAAAAAAAATATGCAGATAAAATATACGTCTTTGTAAGAGTAACAAATCTTTTAAAACACTGTAGAGGGAAAAATGATGTCTCCCAACCACTCCTAAATGTCTGTGCCATAATCCTTTGAGAATGTTACATTACATGGCAAAAAATTAAGGTTAAAAATTTTCCATAACTATTTGATTATTGCTTCCCCAGAACTATTATAGTAGTTCCTTGTACTGTCCTTTCTTTTATATTTCATTCATTTGTTCAGCAATTATTTATTAAGGGACTGCTGTGTGCCCAACTATCTAGGTACTAAGAAAATAGCAATCAGCAAATTAGATAGAGATAATTGACTGTGGAATTTATATTTCAGTGGGATTTGATACATTTCATCAAATTCAAGATAAGATTCTCGAATGCAGTGCTTTTGGATTGCATCTATATTAATCTCCTTTGGTATTGGATGATCACAAAAAAAGTGTGTTTTTTGTATTATACGTAAAAAAATGTGTCAGTGTCCACTATTTTAAATTAGAGCCTTGGGGACTTCTCTTTGAGAAGGTGATATTTAAACTAAGTGAAAAATGAAAGGAATGTGGTCATGTGAAGAACTAGAAAAGAAAGGTACTGGAAAAGACTACAACATGATGTATTTCTTTGCTGTTTTTCTAATTACAGTAGATGGGTTCACAATATCAAATTCTAGTCAAGATACACAGAACTTTCTAACAAATATTTATTAATGCTACAAAAATATCTCTTTTTATGTCCTTTTAGATCACTGTAATAGACTGCATTACTGTTCACTTATATTTGTTCACCCCCTAAGGGAGGCGATATATTCCTGCTCTGTGGAACTCAATAGTGGCCATTTGCTTGACTAGGGAGAAATGTAGGAGGTCTGACAAATAAGTTCGCAAACTTGTTGCAACGATGTTGCTAACCTTTTTTTTTTTTTATGTCAGAGGGATTATTCATTATGAATTTGTACTAACTGGAGAAACAGTTAACCAAGTTTAATATCTGGTGCTGAA
This sequence comes from Rhinolophus hipposideros, assembly GCF_964194185.1. Classification (NCBI taxonomy): domain Eukaryota; kingdom Metazoa; phylum Chordata; class Mammalia; order Chiroptera; family Rhinolophidae; genus Rhinolophus; species Rhinolophus hipposideros. The sequence goes on along the minus strand of NC_138058.1, from coordinate 17,378,000 downwards.
AAGTCTGCGTGAAAAAGTTCGACGAAAATGACCTGAACTTTTCACCAACAATTCATGCTCTTGCATCACGACAATGCACCAGCTCACATGGCACTGTCTGTGAGGGAGTTTTTAGCCAGTAAACAAATAACTGTATTGGAACACCCTCTCTACTCATCTGATCTGGCCCACAATGACTTCTTTCTTTACCCAACGGTAAAGGAAATATTGAAAGGAAGATATTTTGATGACAGTAAGGACATCAAGGGTAATACGATGACAGCTCTGATGCGCATTCCAGAAAAAGAGTTCCAGAATTGCTTTGAAGGGTGGACCAGGCGGTTGTATCTGACTCATAGCTTTACAATAGGAGTACTTCAAAGGTGACCACAGTGATATTCAGCAATGAGGTATGTAGCACTTTTTAGGATGAGTTTGCGAACTTAATTGGCAGACTTTGTATATACGTATGATATATGAGATGTGTCTATTATCTGTCTACCTACTACCTACCTACCTACCTACCTATGAGTACCTATCATCTCTCTGCTATATCTATCTATCTGTCTGTCTGTCTGTCTACATATTTGTCATCTATCTGTGAGCAGAAGTGATGTGTGTCAGTAATAATCACAGGTCTTAAGAACCAGGAAAATGTTTGATTTTGTAAGCTTCACTTTTACGCCACAGTGATGGCTGACAATGTTACAGACAGAGTTTTCTCTGTGGCCTGAGTCCCAGTCTGAAACTGATATGAAAAATACAGTGTGAACAAGAAATATAAATCTTTGTTGGTATAAACCTGTGGGATTATGGAATTTAAAAATATTATTATTACTTTAGCATCACTTAGCTTTTCCTGACATATATAACCAGCCATGCAAAAATGACCAAAGTTTAGCTCCTTTTATTTATTTTTTGTTTTAATTTATTAGTTTCAGGTGTACAAGACAAGGTAATACTTAGACATTCATCATTTATATCCCTCACACTGTGACCCCCCCTCCCCCCATCCACTATCCCTCCGACCTCACACCGAGCCATCACATTATATATATAAAATTATAGTTGGCATTCATTAATGTTTAGCTTCTGGTGTACAGTGCCATGATAAGGCATCCACAGTATCCCTGAGGTGGTCTCCCAAATAGGACACATGTCTATCGGATACCCAACAAAATCTTTACAACATTATTGAATACATTCCCCAAATTAATTTTCAAAAAATCCTGAGGCCATCTTGTGGTTACCAGCTGCTTCCTAATCCCTTCACCTTTCCCCTTATCCCACCCCCCCGGCCATCTAACAACTCTCGTTTTTTTCTTTTTTATTTAGGGAAAATGTTCAGATTTGTGCCATCCAAAAATGTAGCCAATATCAATGGGTCTATTTACATTTAAACCAGTTCAAGTTAAATAAAATATAAAACTTAGTTTTCCAGTTACACTGCATTTCAAGTACTGGATAGCCATACATGGCTATTGGATATCACACAGAACACCATAGATATAGATGATTTTCATCATCACAGAAAATTCTACTGAAAAAAACTGTCTCAGACTGTGAAAGATTCAGACATTTTTTAGCTTCCATCATCTTCCCAACACATACAGCTTTTATTAATCCTCTTTCTCCAGGAGTAGTTAAACCTAATCAAGGGAAGAACTTCAATTCTCCCAAGCATCTTAAATCTTATTGGCTTCCTGCATGTTTTTATTCCTTTTTATCTAAAACCAGTTGAAGTTATTGCTGGGTAATTTTATAACCCACTAATGCCCATACCCTCTGGAATTCACTAATACTGTTACACACCAATCAATAACAATTAGCTGTCATCACTTCAACTTGTTATTTGCCTGGTTCTGGAATTAGCAGTGTGACACCCTTGGTTTATTTGAGAAACGCAATGATTTCTAAAGTTTATCAATCAAAATTGATGTAGACTTTTAGAAATGATAACCAGACACACATTTTTGGCTCCTAGCCAATGGAAAGTCAGCTTGTGTTAAAGGGGTTGAGAAGAATCAGCAAGCCAGTCAGCACCCTCTTCTGAACTCTCTATTCCCAGGTTGTTTTTATGGGCCCTGTTCCATTCCGTAGTTTTCAGAGTCTCCTGTTGCCCAGAGTGAAGGGTACAGTCTTCTCTAAAGAATCTTTTTTGTTCCACCTCATGGAAATCTATTTTATCCTTACCTTCTAAGGAATAATTCCTTTTGTTAAGTATGATTTTGTCACTGTTCACCACAATTTCCATACATTGTTCAACTATTGATTCTGAATGAATCTTTCTCCCCATCTATTTACCTTTTAAGATCCAGTTCAAACTTCATTTTTCCATGACTCTTTCCCAGATGTTTGTAGCCCACATTGATTATTCCTTCTCCAAAAACATTACAATAGTTCATGTACCATCTTTTTCTGTACATTTTATTAATTTATTCAACAATTATTTATCATCATGTACCAGACACTGGCCTAAGTTCTTAGAAATCAACAAATTAAATAGAAGTCACTGTCTCTGTGGAACTTACATTTTAGTGGAATATTATATATTTTAACAAATTTAATATGAGTTCCTAAAATATAGGTGCTATTCGTTGTATTATTTTGTATCTCCTATGTGTCTAGTTTTCCAGAATATTGTTTTAGGTTCAATGTTGATTGATGAAAAACTTTTATGTAGATTATCTCATTAATGTTAATATTCTACAATTACAAAGATTCATTCTTTCTTTAATTAATCATAAAACATTTAATATGTTTAACCAGGTGCACATATATTCTAAATGAATGAGCTCATACGGACTTGAACTGGGCACTTTGGATTTCTAAACTCTCTGTCTAAACTGTGTCTCTGTCCCTTGTCTTTGTGTCTCAGAAGCAATAAAAACAAGCTATATCAGTCAAGGGCAGGCACACATTTTTATGGTTCTGCTTTCTTGCTATTGAAATCTATCTTATCCTGTGCTAAAATATCCAAGTCTCTAAGGGAAAACAGTAGGATATTATTTTTTAAAAAACAGCAAAAAATAGTGTTCTAACCAACTAGCTAACACTTTTACTTAAAGGCAGCTAGGCTGACATTTTTCACAAAACATTTACTTGTTAAGTTTCTCTTATCACAAGTGACAGATGGGTAAACACATTCTCCTCAGGCCTTTAAATTATGATTCAGAGTCATGCTATTTTAAAATATAACTTGCAAACAATTTTATAATTTAAAATACATCAGAAAACTTACTGAAATCATGTGTTTTGTTGTTGTTGTTGTTTTGCAATATGGAGTACAAAAGAACATAGAAAATAAGATTTGTTTTATGTATCCAAAGAAGAGGTTTTAGAAATTATATAACCCTTAGCTTTCTAAAATTATTTTACATTTACCACCTCCTACCAACTGGCCATTGTCTTCAACCCAACACAGATTTCATAACTGTGCATCAAATATATTAACAAATATAAAATATAATTATTATTCATATTGTGTCTCGTGTGATTGGACCCTAGATTTGATAATGTTGTTTCTAGATAGAAAGTGGTTGAGGAAGCCTAGTAATATCCCAAAACATTATTGGAGATTTCCTCCTTGATGAAATTCAGCATCCCTTATGTAAAATATGACTTATGTAGCAAACTATAAAGCTAACTCATATATAGATAGATAGATATAGATATACATATATACACATATACACATATACATGTGTGTATATGTGTATATATGTATAACTCATACATATATAAATACATATATATGAGTTAGCTTTAGAGTTAAAGTTCATGAAATACAAAAGTCAAATTATTTTAAGCATATTGGTTTAAGGAGTCTACAAAAGGAGTCCTTTTGGATACTAGTTATTTTCTGTTTTACTTATAAAAAATTCTGAATATTGTTTAACTTCTTAACATATAAAATAAAATTTTCAATTAATTTTGGACAAAAGCATTAGGGTTCTTTCTTCTCTGAGTCAGGACACTTCTGCTTCTCAGTTTATCAGCAGACATACATGAAAGGTCTTCAGGGGTCTTGTAATGACCGGCACACTGTCATTGCAACAACGCTTGCCTTCTTGAAGCTCCGACAGCATGAAGGCAGACAACTGGCTTAAAAAAGAAAATTTCAGTTCACAAATAATTTACTAAATTGAGTACAATATTTATTCTTCAGTGCAAGCTGGTGGATCCTCAAATCTTTCTTTCTAGGATAGTCATATACTTGGCAGTCAATTCATGGTTCATGTGCTCTTTTAAAGAAGATATAATCACATATGTTAAGAAGGTTGTGAGAAGTCAGAGATGCCCAGTTCTTCAGTATCACTCTTAACAGTTCATCTTCAGCCGATATTTTCATCTCTAAAATACCAAGTTTACAGAGAATCTGCTTATTTTTAAGTTATAGCTCTCTTCGAAAATGTATAATAGGCTCAGAGACAGCTTGATCAGCAGAGTTCAGAGAGTTATTCTTTAAATTAAATTTCCTAATTGATTTTGAAGGAAAATATGGGTCCCAAAATATGCAAGACAAGAACAACATACAGCCTATCTCTGAGGATTTTCTATCTTGTTTTAGGCTTTCAGAAATCATGCCTAAAGGACAAAAGAAACAGCCACAGAAGAAGAAAGCTAAGAGCCTACTGAGATTATCCAGAAAACCATGTGTCAGGTAAGTAGGGAAAGCTTATATCATTAACTAGATAACTTAACTTTCTTTTATATTATAACTATAGCTAAACTCTAACATATATTGAGAGTAAATCATATGGCTATGCATTTATGTTTTATGTCATTTATCTTATTTCATTCTTCCACCCTGTGAAACAAACTGCTATCACAATGTTATTAGTGAGAAAACTGTGGACTAGAAAGTATAAAAATCTGTTCCAAGTAATCTAAAGGATAAGACTTGAGTCAAGATTATGACCCTTGTTTTCTGAGTTTAGAGACTAAACGTGATCTATCACTTCTCAAAGAACAGAAAACTATTTTTAGTTAAAAAAAACAAGTTAAATGGAAACAATCTGTCTGTCCTTTGGACTTTCCCTTTATTCTTCCACACTGTGTTGTACATTTAGTTCAGTTACCATAGTCCCTTACCTGAAAACTTGGGAACGAGGAACAAAACTGACATTTAATGTATAAGTCCATATCTGTGGACCTCACTGTGATAATTGTGGGGAACGTAAGGTAAGAATTCCCACAGAATACCAGTACTATCTCAGAAAATTTTGTAAGATGGAGAAAGAAGACATTGATGGAAATTTTTATTTTGTAAGATAATGTTTGATGTTGCAAAAAGAACTGTACATCTATAAAAAGTAATGCTGTCATAGATTATAAGTAAACAAGGGGATACCTTCTTATCAGAATACTACTTCAGAGATAGAGCATCATTTTAATATTGTAAATATCAAGCCCATTTGATACTCTTATTTTTGATGCATATTTTATATAGTTATATTTGTGTACATAACAGCATTCTATGCCAATTGCTAAAACTTTTTAAACACAATTTTTGCATGAAAAAAATAGTCCATTTAAAACACCAGAAGCATGATGCCTAAAAATAATTATGACTTACAAGAAATGCTAAAGGGAGTTCTTTGAGTGGAAGTAAAAGAATGCTAATTAACATTACAAAAAACATCAAAAGGGTAGTGTAAAACTCATTGGTAATGGTAAATATACAAAATTCTATTATGTAATTTGGTAATGGTGGAGCATCATTCACTTACAACTCTAATTTAAAAGTTAAAAAAAAGAATGTAGCAAAAATGACCAAAATTACAATAAGCTATTATTAAATTCATAAAATAAAAATATGTTAATTTTGACAATACTCTAGAATGTGAGAGGGAATAAACATACCAGTGTAATCTTAAGGAATTCTATTGAAGTTAAGTTCTTTTCAGCTTAAAATAGTGTGTTAAGATTTTAAAATATTTTATATAAACCTCATAGTAACCACAAGGGTAAAACTTATACCAATTACACAAAAGAATATGATAAAGAAGTCAAAGCATGCTGATACCAAAAGTCGTCAAAGTTGAACAAAAATAACAAGATAAGAAACAAAGAACAATGTATCTATAAAACAACCAGAAAACTATTAACAAAATAGCAATAGTAAACCCTTATCTATCAACAATTACTGTAAAAATAAATTCTCTAATCAAAAGACATAGAATTGCTGAATGAGTAAAGAGAAACAAAGTCCAATGATATGTAGCTTACCAGAGACTCACTTTTTAGCCTTAACAACACACATAGACTGAGAGTGAAGGGCTGGGAAAAAAGTTATTTCAGCACATGGAAAGAACAACAAAAAAGTCAGGAGTAGGTATACTTGTATCAGACAAAATAGACTTTAAAACTGTTAAAAAGAGACAAAGAAGTTCATTACATAATGATAAAAGTATTAATTAGTCAAGGAGATATAGCAGTTCTAAATATTTATGTGCCCAACATGGGAGTATCTAAATATATAATGCAAAAACTAACAGAGTTAAGAGGATAAATAAATAGCAATACAGTAATAGTTGGTGACATTAATGTCCTATTCTCAACAATGGATAGATCATTCAAAGAGAGAATCAATAAGAAAACATATTCAGAAATGATTTAATACTTGTCCTCTTCAAACTCTTCCAAAAAATTGAAGAAGAGGCCTTACTTTCTAGTTCATTTTATGAGGCCAATATTACCCTGATACCCAAACCTAGTAAAGGCAACACACAAAAAGAAAATCATAGATCAATATCTCTGATGAATACAGATGCAAAAATTATAAACAAAATATTAGCAAATCAAATACAAAACTACATTGAAAAGATTATATATCACAATGAAGTAGTGTTTATTTCAGAGACACAATGATGGTTCAACATACACAAATTGACCAATGTGGTACACCGCATAAACAAAATAAGGGATAAAAATCATATGATCATATCAATAGATGCAGAAAAAGTATTTGACAAGATAACACTAATTTATGATTAAAACACAATAAAACAGGTATGAAAGGGAAGTGCTTCAACATAATAAAGCTGATAAATAACAAACCCCCAGCTAATATCATACTCAATGGTGAAAAACTGATACCTTTGCTTCTAAGATCAGGAATAAGACAAGAATGCCCCAGTCACCACTGTTATTCAACATGTTATTGGAAGTCCTAGCCAGAGCAATCAGGCAAGAGAAAAAAAATAAAAGGCATCCAAATTGGGAATGAAACAGTCAAATTTTTAGGTTTTTGCAGATTGCATGACTCTTTATACAGAGAACCCTAAAGACTCTACCAAAACAAAACAAAGCAAAAACAAATGAAACTATTAGAAACGATAAACAAATATAGTAAAGTTGCAGGATACAAAATCAATGTATAAAAATCCATTGTGTCCTATATACTAACAATGAAATTTCTGAAAAAGAAATGGAAAAAAAAAACACAAAAAAACCCAGTTCCTTACGTAATTACATCAAAAATAATAAAATACCTAGGAATAATCTTAAGAAATGATGTGAATGACCTATATAGTAAAAACTACAAGACATTATTAAAGGAAATTGAAGAAGACACAAAGAATTGGAAAAATATTCCATGTCCATGGATAAAAAGAGTCAGCATAAAATGGACATATTACCAAAAGACATATGCAGATTTCATACAATCCTCATAAATCCCAATGAAAATCACCAGGTTTGTATGGGATTACAAAAGACCCAGAATAGGCAAAGCAATCCTAAGAAAAAAGAACAAGTCTGGAGGTATCATACTCCCTGACTTCAAATTGTACTACAAAGTGACATTAGTCAAAACAGCATGGCATTGGTGGAAAAACAGACACATAGACCAATGGAACAGAATTGAGGTCACAGACATTAACTCACATACGTACTTATGGGCAGATAATTTTTGACCAAGAAGCCAAAAACATAACAATGGTGAAAAAGAGCCTCTTTAATAAATGGTGCTCAGAAAGTTTGGAAAGTCATGTGCAAAAGAGTAAAACTAGACTGCTACCTGTCACCATACACCAAAATGAATTCAAAATGGATCAAAGACCTAAATATAAGATCATTGGCATTTTCTAATACTGAATTTTGACATTTCTTTGTAAAGTGTTTTTTTATCATTAAATGCTTAGCTTTGTGAACTCTGTCCTTCTTAAATAATAGATTGTAACATTATTATCAAATTCACAGTCATTTATATTGGGAGAAATCACTTCTTTTCATCTGAGTGTGCTTTCTCAAATGAATACATGGTGTACACGTGAGTGTGTGTTTGTGTGTGTGTGTGTGTGTGTGTACACATGCATGCTGAATTATATCAAGAAAATGCAATGTCCAGAAAATTCAGAAATTACATTTAATCAATTAAATTTAATTCACCAACTACTTTGTACTTGTCTATATTGTGCAGGACACTATGTAGAGGAATAATCATGACACTTGGTCTTCATGGAGATAATACTCTAGTTGGGAGCTATGAAACAAATATGGCAATGTCTATATTATATGTTCAGAACTTATCACACAATATTTTGATAAAATCGGTGAATGTAGGTGAGCTAAACATCACTAGTATGTGTCGCAAAGTCAGAGTATAAATTGATGGATGCCTGACACAGCAAGCAATCAAAAATATTTTTGGAGAGAGAAAAAGAGTAATTAAATGAATACAACATAAATTAATAAGTAGATATTAGCAAAGAAATTAAGGCATATTTTGAACTGAATGAAGGCAACAAAAAGACAACATCTAAAAATTTGTGGGAATCCTCTAAACCAGTAGTTAAAGAGAAGTTTATAGCACTAAAAATGTCTATTAGAAAAAAAAACAAATAAAAGGTCTCAAATCGATGACCACAGCTTCCACTTTAAGATTCTAGATAAAAGAGTACATGAAACACAAAATAAAAGAAGGAAAATAAATTACAAAGATTATAGTGGAAATCAGTATTAAGAAGAGAATAAAACAACTTACCTGGTAAAAATATGTTTTAAAAAATGGCCTATATCATTTCCAGCATTTAATTTTTAATTAAAATATCCCACAAAGAATATTCCATTCCTAGATGGTTATGTGGGTGAATTTTAACAATATTTAAGAAGGAAATATAAATTCTTCACAAAGTCTTCCACAAATTGAAAAGGAACCAGCACTCCCAATTTATTCTGTAAATTTAACATTTACTTTATACCAAAACTAGAAAAAAAATATTGGGTTAGCAAATCCAATAATATATAAAAATGATATAACAGCATGACCAGGTGGGATTTATCCTAGGAATGCAACCTTGGATTAACATCCAAAAGTTAATCAATGATATTTACCATATTTACAAACTATAAAAAAGAGAAGTAGAAAATCGTCTCAATAGGAATAGAAAATGGAGAAATACATGCTATATCCTGCAAAAATAGTGTATTTTATAATTTTTTATAAGCCATTGAAAAAGCTGGAGTTGTAAAAGTCATGTTATGCCTCTTTTAGCTCTCTTTTATCTCTAATTTGATTGATTTTCTATGCTTGAAATATATTTTCCTGTTTAAGGTATCTCCACACATGTTAAATTACTTTATAAGTAGAGTTTTCAGAACTTTTATGATATAATCATAGGTTGATTTCTAGATCAGTGACTCAAATATGCATGTGCAAGATTGTACAGAGCATTTCATCAGCCCATAGTTAAATATGAATGTAAAACAAATTTAAAAAGCTGGTATAAACTATCCAAAGATATAAACTATCCAAAGATATAAATGTATTCAATTTTTAAAAAATACTTCATTCTGAGATTGTTATCTCTTATTCAATGTTGTCAAAGTGTTATTCCTTTTATGAAACATAATAGTAGTAAACATTTGTATTTCTTTACATAAAAAGTTAAACATTTATAACCAAGTTCATGAATTCATCTTAGAAAAAGTGCTACATACCTCATTGCTGAATATCACTACGGCCACCTTCGCAGTACTCCCCTTGGGAACCTATGCACAGATGCCAGCACCTAGTCCACCCGTCAAAGCAATTTTGGAACTCTTTCTCTGGATTGGGCACCAGAGCTGTTGTCGTATTACTCTTGATGTCCTGGATGGCATCAAAATGTCTTCCTTTCAATATTTCCTTTATCTTTGGGTAAAGAAAGAAGTCATTGGAGGCCAGATCAGGTGAGTAGAGAGGATGTTCCAATACAGTTATTTGTTTACTGGCTAAAAACTCTCTCACAGACAGTGCCCTGGGAGCTGGTGCATTATCATGATGCAAGAGCCATGAATTGTTGGCGAAAAGTTCAGGTCGTCTAACTTTTTCACGCAGCTTTTCAGCACTTCCAAATAGTAAACTTGGTTACTGTTTGTCCAGTTGGTACAAATTCATAATGAATAATACCTCTGATATCAAAAAGAAGTTAGCAATATCATTGCCGCAAGTTCGCTAACTTAATTGCCAGACGTCTGCTTCCATGATCATTTATTGATAATTTCATGTTCCATAAAACTCAAAATGTGAGAATCTGCACTAGATTTAATAATATAAATATATCCCACAAACCAGGTCAAAGTAATGAGAAATTGTATCTAGTTGAACGGAAATGTTAATTGTATTACCCCGGACTAACTTTCACCAATTTCAGGTTATTGTCAAACTTCGGGTACACAAAATAATTACCTTCTTTGAAGTTAGATGTGGCCAAATTAGTACTAGTACTGTTTAACAAACAGTAGTTAAGGGTCACATGTGACTTTTTTAGAACATACACACAACAGATAATAATGATTATGAATTCTCAACTGAGCAGTTCTCTCTGTCGCAGCTTGGTGAAGCAATTATAACATTGAGGTGATGCCAACACACGATGATATTGAGGGTTACATGGAGAACAGAAGCCCCACTAGCCCACAAAGAACATGTCGCATAAGAGGGCACTGAATTTTCTTAAGATATGAGATTTGGGGGCTGTTTGACACTGTAGCATAATATATTCCATTAGGACAGATACACTTTAGGAAGTCTTTTGTCAGCCCATAGGATTGTTTTTTTCTATTTTACTATTTCATAGATCTCAATCCATGGAAACCACTGTTATAGCAAGTGAGGTAAAATAAATAAATAGATTGATAGATGAGTGATAGGTAGGTAGGTAGGTAGGTAGGTAGGTAGGTAGATAGATAGATAGATAGATAGATAGATAGATAGATAGATAGATAGATAGATGGATAGATCAATAGATATATATGTAAAATCAATGTGGTCAAAGAAAAGAGGGAGTAAAACCATGTGAAATGGGTATGCTGGTTTCCAACATTAGCTAATCAATTAATTATATGCTGGAATGTTTACTACTATTTTAGAGATACTATGCCAGTCACTCGGAATACAAAGATGAATTAGACAAAATCCTTGCTTTTATGAGTCTCCCTTGTTAGGAGGTTTTATAGATAAATATCTATGCAACTACATAAAAGCTCTAATTAAAGTTCACACCAGATAAAGAAGAAATACAAAAGAGGTCAGAAAAGATAAGGGGAGGAAAAATATATTTAAGTGTTATTACTGAAGAAAGAAGGTATAGGAGAAGGAAATAGTGCTTATAAATCACAGATGTTTAAAGAAACAGAGGAGGTTAAGTAAAGCTAAATTATAGTACTTTTCTTATTAGCACAATTTGAAAATACAGAAAAAGACAGAATATGGACTATAGAGGCCAAAAAGTAACACAGGGATAAATTTTGGTTCAAATTTGAATGAATTGGGAATCATTTCAGTCATTGAGGGATAAAAATAACATGCTTGCTTTGGCTTTTAAAAGGATAACTTAATCAAATGGGACAATTGATTAGCAAAGAAGGAGATTAAGAAACTAATTTGGAAAATATTGAAGTAATTTGGCAAAAAATAAGATAATAAAGGGCTAATAAATTCTGATAAAAAAAAGAAAAAGAAGACTGAAAACAAGACTATGTTTGGAGTAAAGCAGTGAGGGAAGTTGGAGAAACTGTCAAATAAAAGTGTAGTGGATTATATTGGTAGGGAACAGATTTCCATGGAAATTAGAGATGTAGGGAGACAAAACAAGTACAGATAAACTCAATCCTGGTTCTAGCTCTTGGTGTCTTAATTACCAGAAGAAATTACTAAACTGCTCTTTTCCAATTACTTTATGCAGAAAATAAGGACAATACTATCCATCTCACAGGGATATGGTCCGAATTATACATGAATTTAACAATAATAATCAGTAAAGATTTATTGAGTGTTTAATAAGTTGTCAGGCACTAAGTATTTTATGTATATTGTTGATTTTTTTTTACATTATCTTTATTACCATCATACATGTGTGTAATCTTGGATACAGAGATATTTGTTTATGCCAAGTAAACCAAGATATAAACACAGATAATATAAAGGTAGACCCTGCTACATTCTATCATCACTTATCACTAAAACATAATAAATATTAGTTTTATAAATTTTAGAAATTTTGTAATAAAAATAGAGATGTATTTAGACCCAGCTTGATACCAGTGTTAGAATCTGAGAAACCAATCTGTGCACATTAAGCACAAAATAAAGGCAACATCAGAATGAGGTGATACTTGAACAATGGGCATGTGGGTGAGACCCTCCAAAGACAGCATATAAAATGTAATGGTGTCTGAACATAGACACTTAGGAATGACCTTTAGTCTGTGGTTGGAAAAGAAGCCAAAACAGGTATCCAATGTGATAAAACACATTTGGAAAATAATAGTGAAAAATCACCTTGTCTATTTTTTATTCTTTTCCAATTAATTCAACCTTCCTATACAGGTGGCTTCATATTGTTATTTCAGTTGACCATTCTGACATTCAATTGACCCTCATTTGATTTATCTGAAGAACTAAATGACTTGAAATTCAGAACTACTATTTACAAGTGAAAAATACATGCCAATATCATTCTCATTCCAAGGAGCTTAATTAGTGTTCTCGTTCTCCCAAACATGTCTTGATAAGACCTTCATTCTCTAGAATAACAAAAACTTAAAACTTTCCAGTTTTCATTTATTTAATTATCTAAGAATGACTTCGTTAGGCCTCCCAGATCAACTTGACATTTCAGTGGTTATAAATACGGTAAATGGAATTATCAGTGTTCCCTGGCTAATATAGTAATGCTAAAAACACCCCTCCTGAGAACTATTTGTTAAAGTATTAACTTAAACTGTAGATAACTTAAACAAGTTATGCCCTTGGAACATTTTTTTCTGGCCAAAAGGTAACTCAAAGGAAAAATGTTGTCACAGTCCTCTCAGGTCGTAGAAGGGGTAATGTATATGCACTTCCAAATAAAACAAGCTTAGCACGAACAGCTCATCTAGCATCATTATGTTTAGTTCATTTGTTCAAGCTCCAAAATTGAGACACGGCCTTATAGATTCACATTCTCCACATGATTAGATTAAGAACTTTCTCTGGAGTGTTCCAGTAAGGGCTTATGATATATTTTAATTACTCTCTCTGCTCTATGTTTGTAACTATGGGCAATTAATATTTGAGACTTGAGACTTCAGTTTTCCCATATATAAATTAGAGAAGACAATATTATTTTTCTCAAAATGAGTTTTGAGACTCAAAGGGTAGTAATAGAAATATCTCTGTAAAATTGTTAATTTTTTGTACTGTAATTTGAAAAATGTCAGTGCATACTTAAATCACAAATAATTCATCTTTATAGTAGAGACACTGGAGAAAGACTAATTCACCAAAGGCTGCCTATTTATTTATAGTCAGGACTTAGATGGAGCTCTAGTTTACTTGAATAGAGCATGGTACCATCTTCAATAATTATTCTATAGTATTTCTTTTATAAAAAATGTTTTTTTCTTTCTTTTTTACTTAAGTATAGCTGTTATACAATCTTACATCTGTTGTATTAGTTTCAGGTGTACAATATAGTGATTCTATGTTTTTATATCTTACATGTGATCACTTCACTAATTCTAGTAATCATCTGTCAAGGTTCACACTTATCACCATATTATTGGCTATGTTCGCCTACCCTTTTCACCCATCCCCCCCACCGCTTCCTTTACTGTAACCAGTCTGTGTTTCTATGAATCTGTTTCAGTTAGAGATTGTTTTTTTTGTTTCTCTGAAAATAAGACCTAGCAGGACCTTCAGCACTAATGCTTCTTTTGAAAGAAAAATTAATATAAGACCCGGTCTTAATATAATACTGAGTCTTATATAATATAATATGATATGATATAATATGATATGATGCCGAGTCTTATATTAATTTTTGCTCCAAAAAATACATTAGAGCTGATGGTCCAGCTAGATCTTATTTTGGGGGAAACACGGTAGCATTTCTAGCTTTACAACAAAGTCCATAATTTACTCAAAGTCCATAATTTACCTTAGGATTTACTCTTGGTGTTATACAGTTCACATGTTTAGTCAAATGTATGACATAGCTTTATCAGTATAATAGCATTTAGAGTGTTTTCACCACTCTAAAAATCCACTATTCATCTCTCCCCTCCCGGACTCCTGGCAATCACAGATCTTTTTATTGGCGCCATAATTTTGCCTTTTCTAAAATGTTATGTGTGAGAACCACACAGTGAATAGCCTATTTAGATTGGCTTCTTTTACTTAGTAATAAGCATTTAAGTTCCCTTGTTATCTTTTTATGACATGATAGTTCATTTCTATTTAGCACTGAATATTTCATTGTCTGGATTGTACCACTGTTTATTTATCTGTTCCCCTTTTAAAGGGCAACTTCATTACTTCCAAGTTTTGGCAATTATGAATAAGGCTGCTGTAAACATCTATGTGAAGGTTTTGTGTGGATATATCTTTTCAGCTTCTATTGATATCAATATCTCTAAATCTTATGGTAAGAGTAATGTTTAGTTTTGTAAGAAACTTCCAGCTGTCTTCCTTATGTATTCCCACAAGCTGTAGAATTACTAATACACACACACACACACACACACACACACACACACACGGCTTAGAAATATGTTAATATTTTAACTATCATTTGTACATATTGCCCTGTATGAAGTGTTAATAAAAAGTTGTTATATAACAATGCTCCGACCTTGAAACTAGAATGCCAATTAGAGAGACAGTTTAGCAACACACACACACACACCAATTATAACATAATTTAAAAAGCAAAATTAAAAAATTGAAAGACAGGAGAGTTGATAATGGGGGTTGCAATTAAATTAGGATGATAAGAATGGGTTGGGGATTATCAGAGTATAATTCTTTGGAACTTGGAAAATGACTTACGAATGGGGGACATGGGGACAATAAAAAAGGACTGTGTGGCTAGTGTTTGAGGTGTCATGTTAAATTCAGCAAAGAATAGTTACTTCTGAAAGCATAGCTAATCAGAAACAGTTTTGGGGACACAAAGAAAAAACCGAGAGTTGTTAGATGGGCGGGGGGAGGTGGGGTTAAGGGGAAAGGTGAAGGGATTAGGAAGCAGCTGGTAACCACAAGATGGCCTCAGGGTTTTTTGAAAATTAATTTGGGGAACGTATTCAATAATGTTGTAAAGATTTTGTTGGGTATCCGATGGACATGCGTCCTATTTGGGAGACCACCTCAGGGATACTGTGGATGCTTGATCATGGCATTGTACAACAGAGGCTAAACATTAATGAATGCCAACTATAATTTTATATATATAATGTGATGGCTCGGTGTGAGGTCGGAGGGATAGTGGATGGGGGGAGGGGGGTTCACAGTGTGAGGGATATAAATGATGAATGTCTAAGTATTACCTTGTCTTGTACACCTGAAACTAATAAATAAATAAAAATTGAATAAAATATTAAAACAAAAACAAAAAAGAGAGAGGGGAAGGGAAGAGAAAAACAACAGAAGAAAAATAACTCCCGTATTACCTTGTCTTGTACACCTGAAACTAATAAAAAATAAAAAAATAAAAAGTAAATAAATAAATAATAAATAAATAACTCCCACTCAAAATGAGCCTGCAAACAATATTCAAAATCGTATAGGGAAATTTAATGGTAAAAGTTATAGCCATCAAAAAGGACAATCAGAATGTGAATTTACGCTGTATGAAATTAATTTTATAGAACTAAATAACAAAAATGTAAAAAAAAAGAAAGCAATAAATAATTGACTTTATTTTTTTTCAATTTTTATTAAATATTGGGGTGACATTAGTAAGTAAAATTATATAGGTTTCAAATGTACAATTCTATAATACATCACCTATATATTGTGTGTTAACAACCCCAAATCAATTCTTTTTCCATCACCATATATTCGACCCTCTTTTCCCTTTTCAACCATCCTCCTTGCTTCCTTATACTCTCGTACCTCTAAACAGTTGTCTGTATCTATGAGGTTTTTTTGTTTGTCTGCTTGTTTGTCTTGTTCATTTGTTACTCTCAGTTTTACATCCCACGTATGAGTGAAGTCATATATGTACCACATTTTCTATACCAAACATCTATAAAAGGACAATTTGGTTATTTCCATGTTTTGCCCACCATGAATAATGTTGCAATAAACACAGAGGTACATACATACTTTTTTAATTAAAATTTATTAGAGTAACAATTGTTAGTAAAATTACATAGGTTTCAAGTGCACCGTTCTGTAATGCATCATCTATATATCACATTGTGTGTTCACCACTCAGAGTCAGATCTCTTTCTTTCACCATATTTTTGACCCTTTTTATCATCTTCTACTATTCCCCTCCCCCTTCCTCTCTAGTAACTACTAAACTATTTTGTGTCTGAGTTTTTGATTTTTTATTTGTTCATCTTGTTCCTTTGTTGCTTTCAGTTTTATATCCCACATTTCAGTGAAGTCATATGGGTATCGACTTTCTCTGCAGGGATACCTATATCTTTACAGATAAATGTTTTCAGAAGTTTTGGTAGATAACCAGAAGAGGGATTGCTGGGTTCTATGATAATTCTATTCTTAATTTTTTGAGGAACCACCATACTGTTTTTCAAGTGGCTATACAAATTTATATTCCACCAGCAGTGTATGAGTGTTCCCTTTACTCCATAACTTCTACAACACTTGTTATTTCTTATCATGTTAATAATAGCCATTCAGATGGGCGTGAGGTTGCATCTCATTGTGCATTTGGTTTGCATTTCCTAATGAAGTTGAGCATTTTTTTTCATATATTTGTTGGTCAAATTATTCTTCTTGGGAGAAGTGTCCGTTCACGTCCTCTACCCATTGTATAATTGCATTGTTTGTTTTTGTTGTTGAGCTGTATAAGTTGTTTAAATATTTTACATATTAGCACTTTATCAGAGGTTTTGTTTGCAAATATTTTCTTTTGTTGGGTTGGTTGCCTTTTTGTTTTGTTGATGGCTTCTTTTGCTGTGCAGAAGCTTATTAGTTTGATATAGTCTGTTCACTTTTTTTTTTTTTTGGTTTTTACCTCCCTTCCCTTTGAGGTCAAATTCATAAAATCCTCTCTAAACCGAAGTTCCATATGTTTAATACCTATGCTTTTTCCTGTGCAAGTTACTGTTTCAGGTCTTATATTTAGATCTTGGATCCACTTTGTGTTAATTTTGGTATATGGTGACCAATAGTAGTCTAGTTTTATTCTTTTGTATGTGGCTTTTCAATTTTTCAAACACTATTTGTTGCACAGGCTTTCAAAGGATGTGACGGACCTATACACTGAATACTATAATACATTATTAAAAGAAGTTGAAAAAATTATGGTCAAGATGGCAGAGTACATAAAAGCAGTGCTCACCTTTTCTCAAGACCACATCAATTGCAACTAAACAACAGAACAATCATTATTGAGATTTGGCTGAAGTCTAGCTGAACTGAACTCTACAAATACGGACATACCAAAGAAGCTACCTTGAGACTGATAGGAGGGGCAAAGACATGGAATGGGCTGGACACAAATCTTGTGTGATTATTATGGTAAAAATCAAGAGGAATATCTCTGCTGCAGAGGCACCCCCCACCACCTCAAGGAGTGAGGGATTCAATCCCTACACTAGGCTACCCAGTTCAGGGTTCCAGTGCTAGGGAGAAAAGTCCCCATAACTTCTGGTTGTGGAAACCAGTAGAGATTGTGGCTGAATGAGCCGGGGGGGGGGGGAGGTTTCATCCCTAGGTGCTCCTCTTAAGGAGCCTGCACACAGACTTACTATGATGGACTCATTTGCTCTGAGCTCCAGTGCTGGGGCAGCAGTTTGAAAGGCACCAGGGACTTATAGGGATGAACTGAACTGTGTACCTTCAAGGTGTAGGTTAGAAGGACAGCTTTCTCCCAGAGGAAGGAGCTGGCAGAAGCCAATGTTCATTTGTTGAACTTCCCCCCTACCTGCTTGCAGATGTAGGAAGATGCCATATCTGAATCTCCATCAAACTGGCTATCATCTTTCATCTGCCCTGCCCTAGTTAATCTATCAGACCCCACCACACCTAATTTACAGGCACAACCAAGCCGCTTCCAGTGGCTTTTCCCTATAAATGGCCTGACTTGGCTCTTGCTTTGGACTTTCTATAAAATCTTTCAAAGGTTCACAAAACCCAAACAAGCAACATCTGGCTTCAGCATGTCCCGTACCTCTGGCTGAACAGCCCTAAGCCCAACACTAGCTACAGCCAACCTTGGTTTCTGACAGCCTCTTTAGGTACATCCAAGCACAGGACAGTAGCCATCTCTGGATTGCTGTTTGGCTCACAGGTGACTCCAGGCAGGGCACAGACTATGGCTCAACTTGGCCTGCAGCTGGTTACTTCCAGGAGGCCTCACAGTAGGGGTTGACAGACTCAGTGGCCAGCTTCAGACTGGGCTGGAGCATCACCCGACCAAGGATGACACAACCAAAGGACAGACTGGGCAGGCACCAGAGCCCCACTAATGTGATCCCTGCTCTGTAGGGTCACACCTTGCACCACAGCTCTCCATCACTCTAGTCAGGGCCAGTCCTCATCACCAATCAGCCTGACAGTCAATCCCTCACACTGACATGCAAACAGCAATCAAGTCTCAACTACAATAGGAGGGCACACACAACGCACACAAGGGGCACACCTGGAGCACCTGAAGCACGTTAACTGTCACCCTAAAACTTCTATTTAATGGTACTATTTTGGCTGTCTTGTTGCAGAACATAAAGTAAATAAGTCTGTGAAGTAAGAGTACTTAAGATAAATAAAAGCACAGATTTGTTTTCTCCCATTCATTTTTTCTTTTCCAGTCTAAAAACTCCTAGTATCTTCCAAGTTATTCTTCTTGAATGATACAGTTTGATCAAAATTAGACTTAAAAGAGTGTGTCTTCAATTGAATTTAAGGTTCTTGATAGTGTTATATCTATGCAATACCCAACTGATCATTTTTATACTCTATAAAACTTTGGACAGCCCCCGAAAGCTTAGTAATCACTTCACCATGTCAGATGTTGCTAAGTTTTGGTGAACTGAAATGTTATGTGTGGTAGTAGTTAAAGTCACATTTCTTCTGTTTTACTCGTTTTTAAGTTCTACCTGCAAGGCATTTTTTTCCTTCAATTTTTATATTGTTATATTTAATGATTATCAAACCTCTGAAAATTTTAGAGTTAGGGATTTTGGTCATTCAATGTATTTGCTATATCTCTTTTGAGCTACATGTATATATCAGCAAGAATTATTCCAGTATGCAATAATTATTCCAATAATTATTCCAGCAATATGCTGTAGGGACTTAGATATTTTTAAACTACTGGCTATTAAAAAAAATAGTGAGGAAAATTGACCAAGATATTTGTTGACAATACACTTATTTTTAAAATTAATCACTTTTAATTGAGATTTTTTTTCTCTTCACAAATAATGAAGAATGACTAAATCATCCCTCAGTGTCCCATTTCCTTGATATAACAAATATGAAGGTATGGCAATTAAGTTTGCGAACTCATTCTAGAAAAAGTGCTACATACCTCATTGCTGAATATCACTATGGTCATCTTCAAAGCATTCCCCTTGGGAAGCTATGCACTGATGCCAGCAGCTAGTCTACCTTTCAAAGCAATTTTGGAGGTCTTTTTCTGGAATGGCCATCAGAGCTGTTATCATATTACCCTTGGTGTCCTGAATGTCATCAAAATGTCTTCCTCTCATTATTTTCTTTATCTTCGGGTAAGGAAAGAAGTCATTGGAGGCCAGGATCAGGTGAGTAGGGAGGGTGTTCCAATACAGTTATATGTTTACTGGCTAAAAACTCCCTCACACACAGTGCTGTGTGAGCTGGTGCATTGTCGTGATGCAAGAGCCATGAATTGTTGGTGAAAAGTTCAGGTCATCTAACTTTTTCAGGCAGACTTTTAAGCATTTCCAAAGAGTAAACTTGGTTAACTGTTTGTTCAGTTGGTACAAATTGATAATGAACGATCTCACTCATATCAAAAAAGATTAGCAACAAGTTCGGGAACTCAATTGTCAGACCTTATATATTATAGCGTCCCTATCCATTACAGATTGTTTTCCATTTATTCACTCATTTATGCTGTATGTCCACATGCTACATGAATTTAAATCTGTCAAAATCATCATGGCTATTAGGAAAACATGGCTGCCATTTTGCTGTTAGGTTAACTGACCCACAAATGCAAATTTTAAAAATCAATACTCTTTATTTACATACATGTTTTTCTTCTAAACTTATCTTCTCTAAAATTCTAATGACACAAACACCCATAAAATAGAGCAAATGAGTTCAAGTGGAGTCTTCATGTGGTCAATTAAGCAGGAAGTTTTTCTTTCTTTTTTTTTTTTTCAGAGCTTTCAAATATCCTTAAGCTGCAAATGTTTTATTAAAAGGGTTATTTTGCTTTCAGTAGCTGAAATATTTCTGTTCTTTGAAGTCATATCCAGTCCTTAAGGGCTCCTTGGAGAAAAAGAGTGACCTTTGTCATCAAAGCAATAAATGAGAACACCATTGGCATAGCTGTATTATCATAAAGCAAATTTAGAAACCAGATTTCTAAAAGGGCATGAAATTGGCATAATAGAAAAGGCCAAGTATGAATCCTTGTGGAATTGTCCCATGTATGGAAGAGAGTGTAGATCAACTAGAGTAGGACCAATTCCCTCTTTTAAAAATCTACAGCAAATTGAGCATGAGATTATGAAAACAGGATATCACTGAAAAGTCACACACCAGCCACACATATAGGTTGTTGTGGCTTATATATTCTACAGATAACACCAGGTCAAAGGTGATTGATTCCATTCTAAATACTTCTTAACCTTCATTCAGTAACCAGTCAACGAGATAAAACACAGTTGATTTTAGAAGATAAAGTGTAGATTACTTCCATGTGAATACTGAACACTGAATTATGGAAAAAAATGATGTGATACTTTTATGTAAAAAAAATCATGAACTCACTGGCAAAAATTTTATATATCACTTAAAATGTATATGACGCAGTAGTGCAAAATATGAATGGTTCCTAGAGCATAGATCACTGAGTTATTCCCCTTACTTTATTTGCCCAAGCAACCCAAGCTCTACACACACACACACACACACACACACACACACAGTTAGAAGTATTGGCCCACAAATGTTAGTCTGATTTCTATTGTGCCTTCAATTATCAAGATTGTGTAATTTAAATTAAGAGTATAGGTCTGGTTAACTGTGAGTATTACTATATTAAGTAGCTTGAACATAAGATTATATAATATTACCAACTTCAAAATATCAATCTTTTGAAGTTTTTTAAGATGAGTAATCAAGGCATCAAGGCTTACTTTGCATTATATTATATATTTAGAATGGACTTTTAAAAAGAATAGTAACTAAGAATATAAGTAGCAAAAATATAACTAATAACTAATATCTAAATGGCTGTAGACATTGAGTTGTGACAAAATTATTCAGAATTAATGAGAATTGAGAAAAATTCAGATAAGCTGACATAAGTGAAAATAAGGACAAATAAAATATACAGTACAGTTCTGTTAAGTGTAATATATGGTGCTCTGCGTTGTGTGAGAACTTAATCAGTTTTTCGTTGGCAGATAATTAAAAGGTCAAGAAGGAAAACTGTTCCAATTAGTTACAGCTCAATTCTTTTAAATGTCTATTGTTTAAATGGAGAAAACCCTAAAATCCCACTTGATATATAGATAGATATGTGAATATGTACACAAGCAAGGATAATACAAATAAAGGAAGACATCTCTATTAAACTCAAGAAGAGTATAAGATTGAATCTGAGCATTGAAATTTTGTGGGGGGAGGGTTAGAATTATGAACTGACTTTAAAATCAAAGTGTTGTTTTTTTTTTTTTTTAATTCCTTACTAGGTAAAAGTTCTTATAAAATATTAATAAAGGAACTTTTAAAATAAATTTATTAGGGCGACATTGTTAGTAAAATTATATAGGTTTCTAGTGTACAATTCTATAATACATCATCTGTATATTGCATTGTGTGCTCACCACCTAGAGTCAGTTTTCCTTCTGTCACCATATGTTTGACCCACTTTACCCTCTTCTATCTCTTGCCCGACCCCCTTAACCTCTGGTAACTACTTTTGTCTGTGTCTATGAGGTTTTGCTTGTTTGTTTGTCTTATTCATTTGTTGCTTTCACTCTAATATCCCATGTATGAGTGAAATTATATGGTTCTTGACTTTTTCTGTGTGAGTAATTTTGATTAGCATGATAATCTCAAGATCCATCCATGTTGTAGCAAATGGCATTATTGCATCTCTTTTATGGCTGAGTAATATTTTGTTGTATATATGAATTGACTTTTATTGTCTTTGTAACTTATATAAATACCTAATCACTAACTTGTACACTTGAACAGTAAAATGTTTTTAATAATACACATATATTTGCCTTCTCAACCATTGACTCTGAGTTTACACTTTCATGAACAGAACTACTACAAAATTTTCAAATCTGTGGTTTTAAGAGTTATGTGAGAGTTTGCATTTGGTACAATATCCAGCAATGGGCTTGATGGGCCTTACATATACATAATTTAATAATGTATTGCTAGATTGTGCTACAGAAGGGTGTAGGGTTAGATTTTCAATCCACAGTAAAACAAAACAAAACAAAATTTCCTGTTTTTCAATCTCTACATCCACACTAAATATTTTCTATCCATTTAAAGTTTACCAATTCTACAGGTACATTTTAATTTTAATTTTCTATATATTGTTCACTTGTGATGTTTTTCAAATACTCTACTTGTTTGTCACTTCAGTTTCTCTCTTTGAAATGTCTATTAATGTTTTGCCAATTTTTTTTTCCCCAATTGAATTCTCCCGTTTTTCCCTGTTGACTAATAATAGTATTTTTTCACATTTGGAATATTAATCTCTGATGGTTTAGGAAAGGACAAACATATTCTACAATCTATATCTGCCTGTTAATTTTCCATATAACATGACCTTGTTTATATGGAAATAATTTATTAGTAGATCATATTAGTATAATTAATCATGTTTTTGCATATAATTTGTGCTTTTCTATTTTTCTTTTTTTTAAATGAAATTTATTGGGGTGACAATAGTTAGTAAAATGACATAGGTTTCAAGTGTACAATTCTGTAATACATCATCTATATATCACGTTGTGTGCTCACCACCCAGAGTCAGTTCTCCTTCCATCACCATATATTTGACTGTTTTTACCCTCATCTACCACCTCCACTCCCCTTACAGACTGGTAACCACTAAACTGTTGTCTGTGTCTATGAGATTTTGTTTGTTTGTCTTGTTCCTTTGTGGCTTTCAGTTTATATCCTACATATCAGTGAAATCATGGTGTTCTACTTTTTCTATCTGACTTATTTCACTTAGCATAATTATCTCAAGATCCATCTATGTTGTAGCAAATGGCAGTATTTTGTTTTTTTTCTTATGGCAGAGTAGTATTCCATTGTGTATATATACCACTTCTTCTTTAACCAGTCATCTATCAAAGTACAATTTGGTTGTTTCTTTGTCTTGACTACCGGAAATAAAGCTGCAATGAACATCGGAGCACATATATCTTTACACATAAATGTTTTCAAATGTTGGGGTGTATATACCCAGGAGAGGGATTGCTGGGTGATATGATAATTCTATTCTTAATTTTTGAGAAACCGCCACAGTGGCTACAACAATCTGCATTCCCATCAGTAATATATTTTACTGTTCAAGGAACCCTTTTTCCTCCACAGCCTTTCCAACAGTTGTTGTTATTTGTCTTGTTGATGATAGCCATTCTAACCAGTGTGAGAAGATATCTCACTATGGTTTTTATTTGCATTTCTCTGATGATTAGCTTTTGTATTTTTCTTTTCTTTAGCACATGGTCAAAAATATATTTTCCAAATCTTTTCTTTGGGTCTTCTCTGTCTATTTTATTTTACAATTGTTTTTGCTTCTATTGCATCTGATATACAATTTATATATTGTGAAGATATGTTCTTAATATTTTTGTTATCTTTAATAGAAATAATTTGTTCACATTTCTGGTTAGGTAGTATTTTTTATTCATTGCATTAGTAATTTGTGATTTATTGATTATATTTTAGGTTAACCCTGTTATTTTGTCTATCTTATTATTTCCTAGAAAAATCATTTGGTTCTATTTAACCTCTCTTTGATTTTGTCTTATATCTCATTAATTTATATTCACAAACATTTTATTCATATCCTCTGTTTTCATAAGGTCTATTCTCTTGCTCTTCTCTTTATATTCTTGATATTGGAAGCATAAGTTTAAAATGTCCATCGTTTGTAAACATGTAAGCAAGTTTATGAGTTTTTTTCTAAATTACCACTTTAAATTCCCAAAAACGTTTCTATTTGTTATTTTATGTTTTAGTCGCTACAAAATATTTTTTTCCATTTTTTTTATTTTAATTTATTAGTTTCAGGTGTACAAGACAAGGTAATACTTAGACGTTCATCATTTATATCCCTCACACTGTGAACCCCCCTCCCCCAATCCACTATCCCTCCGACCTCACACCGAGCCATCACATTATATATATAAAATTATAGTTGGCATTCATTAATGTTTAGCTTCTGGTGTACAATGCCATGATCAGGCATCCACAGTATCCCTGAGGTGGTCTCCCAAATAGGACACATGTCCATCGGATGCCCAACAAAATCTTTACAACATTATTGAATATGTTCCCCAAATTAATTTTCAAAAAACCCTGAGGCCATCTTGTTGTTACCAGCTGCTTCCTAATCCCTTCCCCTTTCCCTTTATCCCCACCCCCCCGCCCATCTAACAACTCTCGTGTTTTTTTGTGTTTGTGTCCCCAAAACTGTTTCTGATTAGTTCATTCACATATTCTTTTCTTTAGATTCCGCATATAAGTGAGATCATATGGTACTTGTCTTTCTCTTTCTGACTTATTTCACTTAACATAATGTTCTCTAGATTTATCCATGTTGTTGCAAATGATAAGATTTCTTTCTTCTTTATGACTACGTAATACTCCATTGTATAAACGTACCACAGCTTCTTAATCCAGTCATCTACTGATGGGCATTTCGGTTACTACAAAATATTTTAAATCATCATTTATTTTGTGGCCTATTAAATATCCAGCTGTGTTTTGTTGCAATCCAAACTTTTTCCTTTTTTTCTTTCTGTGGTATCTCATTTTTTTTTCAGAATTCTTAATATAGATTATAAAATGTTTACATTTTTAGACATTCCATGAGCAACCAAGAAGGTATAATTTTTAAGTGTAGGATACAGAGTCCTACATATTTCCGTTAACTCAAACATGGAAACTATATTGTGTAGATATTCCCTATATTTTCTCATTTTATTTGCTCACTGATTAAGCAGTGAAATTTAAGCAGTGAAAAATAATTTGCAATCAGAGAAAGTAATTTGTTTTTAGAATAATTAATTTTGATAAAAATCTTTTACAATAAAGTAATCAATGTGTACATAAGACGAATGTATTTTTGCTCTGAATATATTATTTCACATTCTATACATGTCTCAAATCAAGTTAATGATTTTAATGACAAAAACAGAATGCTTTACATATTCATTTCTAAAATACATAAATAAGTATACTTATTGTGTGTGCATATATGTATATGTCATATTCATATAGATTACATTCATATGTATGTATATTACATTTGCTTACATATACATATAAACACACACGTTCATATAAACATGAAAAATATATATTTACATTCTTTCCAAATGGTCATTTTTGGCAAGATCAAATCAAAAGGCTACTTTGGGACCAGTATGCCATTACATTAAGGATAACCAATTATTCATTGACTACAAGATGCATGTGTGAAACTGGATGTGCAATAATAATCACATTTTTTTCTACCCTTTGATACCATAGTCTGTAATGATTATAAAGCCTGAGGTTATTACTATGTAATTACATCAAGCAATTGGATGCATATGGTAATCAACCCCTTGATTGTGTTGGTTTAATATAACACTACAATCAATAGATATAACTATTCATTATAAATTGTTAGTACCCCATGAATGATTGGACAGATGGATAGATGAGTTTTAACATTTCAGTTATGCCATCTGTCAATCTTAACAAAACACCAGAAAGAGTGACAATTACCACTTTAAAAAGCTTTTAAATATAGTTTTAAAAAGGAAGCTTTTGGATTTTATATGTCCTTTTTGCATATTAAAATACTGAACATTGACGTGCATTTTACAAATGTGTTTTTACTAATGTGTTTGATATTAAACATGAACAATTAAATAGTTTTAAAATAAATATTAGCAGGCTGTTTGAAAATACTTTAAGACATATTCATTTAATGTTTGACTATTTTTTTCTTTCCAAGAATCTCTGTTTTCTAATTATGCATTCATCATTTACAACTTAATATCATAACAAATTACAGGAGCAAACTCACTTTGTTGACTTGTTTTAACAAAGTCAACTGTAATGACTGATGTAAAACTGAATGATGTTTACATGAAATGAGGTTATTTGACATAGAAAATGACAAAATCAAAATGTATATCTGGTGACATCCAAGTTCTTGCACAGAGGAACAGAAAGATGATGAAAGAGTTATGTTTGAAGCATAGAAATCACAAGAGCTCTGAAAGATTATGTAATTCTGGAATGATGAGAAGCATAAAGGACTTCCTTTAATTATAAACTAATTGTTGGGGAATATCTGACTTAAAATACATTGAACCCAAAGTAGTGGTGTAGTTTTTTACTTTCGTGAATTCTCCCTGTTGAAATTGTTTCTGTCTCATTTTCATATATTATTTATAATGGGAATTATAGCTATATTTAAATCAGTATTTTTTTTTTATTGGTGGAAGAAATAAACACACTTTCAGAGTAACTTGAACTGATAAGATGTTTCTTGATTTACAAGGCAATAATACTATCGCTGGTAACAATGGATATATGTGGGGAAGACAAAGCCAAGCTTTGTTTGAACACATATTAGTTTTGGGAAATGTGTGTAAGTATTGAAGTTTTTTAAATTTCATATTATGTTGTGTTAATAATTAAGATTTGTCTTTTTATCACATTTATTAAACTAAAACATGTCAGAATTCAATGTGAGCTACAAAGCAGCTAAAATAAGTATAAATCAATCACATTTTTAAAAAGCCTAGTTTCAGTTTTTTTTCTTCTTCCACGATCATTTTCAGATTCTGCT
Organism: Rhinolophus hipposideros; assembly: GCF_964194185.1. NCBI lineage: Eukaryota > Metazoa > Chordata > Mammalia > Chiroptera > Rhinolophidae > Rhinolophus > Rhinolophus hipposideros. The sequence goes on along the minus strand of NC_138058.1, from coordinate 17,350,314 downwards.
TTATCTGGAAAATATTCCTTTTATTTACCAGAAGAATGAGAATGTGCTTCAAATAGAAAAGCCAAAATTCTAAAGAAATTCAGAAATGCTTTATATGATGCAAATTTATTTTAAAAATCAGGAGAGTTTAGAGGGGAGAAGAGAAGATCATGGAATATTATGAGAGATCTCGTTGGAAGAAAGTATAAGTAGACTTTCTTTTCTGTTTCCAGGAACAGAAAGATGTTAGTTATAGAGACCCTTCTCTTCCTTGACGATTTCCTACATTTCCACTATCATTTAAACCTTTGCTGATATCTCCTCTACATAGTTTGCTTTTTTCTTCTCTAGAAAAGTTAATTGCCTCAATGTGTTTATTATGTTTATAAATACACCTATAAAAACACATTTTATTTTTATGATTTGATGATACTATAATAAAGGAATCAGTAAATTTTCTCCAAAGACAGTAGCTGGTTTTGTTATTTGTTTATGGCAGGTAGAGAATAAAAGGGAGGGATTGTGTTGATATATGTACAAGATTAATCTCTATTCAATGTATTGCTAAGATGCATAAAGAGCTAACATTGTAAATGAATTTTTTATTGCTCTGATGTTAGATGCAAGGTTCTTTTGTTTTTTGGGTTTTTTTTGTACTGTTGTTCACCATATAGAAAAGATGTGGAGGGGATTTAAACATTTGTACAGTAGTTGATCAGATATTCTTTAGTATTTACTCCCTAATTAAAAAAATAATTATTCTCATCAAAAATTAGATAAACAATCAAATACTTAAAAATTGCTAAGTATATGTTAAGTAACATTTACTCTTCCGCTTTCCATGTGAACAGTTATTTACTCAGTCATACCTGTGAACTGGGTCTTTATATACATGTGGGTGAGTTCTCGTCTTTATCCAGTCATAGAGACAGTTAACATGTGGTAAACATTAACAAAAAAAGGTGCTGATCTCTATGATTTACATTGTTTTATTGTACCTTGGGCTAAAAAATGTAATCGAGGGCCCAGTTTTCCTTCCTTATCTGTCTATAATGCTATCTAAATTATATTTGCACAAGAACAAAACAAACTTTAAGGTTTTATTTTATCAAAGATTTTGAGGAATACTTAAGAAATGTCTAAATATATTGGAAGAGAAACATTTATGTCTTACCCGATTTCAGCTATAGTATCAGCACTTCACCTTTAACCTCTGTATACTTAATGCACATCTGCAGTCCTTACCTGTAGTCCCCTACCAGCATTTCAAGTGCTGAACTGCTTATTTTCCCTACAAACAAGCTCATTTTCCAAATACTTCTACCTTTAGAATATTCTTCTGTGCTTTTTCCAACCTTGAAATCTTAATATTTTATCACTTGACTTAGTTTTAAATGTTTCTTGCAGAAATATTTAATGTTCTACTACTTTGGAGTCCTTCTTAAACAACTAAGCTGTGTCCAATTTGAACATTGGTGCCCCAGAGTAGGAAAGTAATTTGATTCACTTTTCATAATATAGAAACAATTCAATTATTGAGTTTAAATCTAAATGTTTCTCACAACGATTATTAATTTCTTTGTCAGCATTGTCTTTGGTTGTGTTTTGATTTTCCTTTATTCAGTTTTTGGATGATTACAAAAAATGATATAGTTATGCAATATAAGAAATAAAAATAACACTTTAATTGATCAAGCAACGCAAAATATATTTTCCTAAAAATAAAGTTTTCTATACATTAACAAAGGGTAATCACATGTCCTACTGTTTAAGTAAAAGCATTGTTAAATTTACATTTTTTAAATTAAAATTTATTAGGGTGAAAATGGATAGTAAAATTATATAGGTTTCAAGTGTACAATTCTGTATTACATCATCTATATATCACATTGTGTGTTCACCACCCAGAGTCAGTTCTCCTTCCATAACCATATATTTGATCCCCTTTTACCCTCTTCTACAATCTCCCCTCCCCAAAACGATTTTTATTTGAAACCTATAGAAATTACATAGTGTCTAAAAATTTAAAGAACTAATGAGATTCCAATGCCTCAATAAGCATAAATGATTCCATACATTAGGAGAAAGTGAAGGCAGAGAGGTTGAAGACATCAGGCTCAGTTCCCTAGGGCATTTTTTCAGAGGTCAAAGACACATTGTACATTTGTATTGGGAACCTACTGGAATACATGTGAGAGGGGCAAAAACACAGTATTACTGAGACATCTTTTATACCCTGTTGGTTATGCATAAAACCAAGCTCTGTAGCCTGTTAAAACAGATGAAAACTATCAATCTAATATTTTCAATAAATGTAGACAACCCTGTAATGGGATACTCCAGGAGACTTGCAAACTTTATGCAGCATATCATAAATTGCTAGAGAAGACATTTTATCCCAATCCTGACCAAGGGTCAGTACATTGGTTTCAGGCAACTGGGAAATAAGCATGGAAATATCAAAATCAGCTGCAAGTTAAGCCTATTTTTAGATAAAATTAAATTCATAAGAAGCAATATACTGAGTAACATGATCTATTCAGCCCATGTTAATATTTCTTAAAGTGGCATCAATGGATTTGTTACTGGAAATCCTGGTGTTAACTTTTTAGGGTAATAACCCTCATTGGAAGATGTAAGGATCAATAAAATGTCAGTAATTCTTCCAAAGGATTAATTCAGAGCAGATTTGATTCATTGGCTTTCATTTTTTTAATTGAAATGTATTTGAAGTATGGCATTGTGTAAATTTAAGGTGCATAGCATGTTGATTTGATACATTTCTACATGACAATATGATTGCCATTGTAATGATAGCACCTCTATCATACCACATAATTATCATTTATTTTTGTGGAGTGAATAATTAAGATCTAGTTTTCCAGCAAGTTTGATGATTATAAAACAATATTGTTGTCTTATTCACTATACTGTGCAATAGATCTCTAGGACTTGTTTATCTACTAACTGCATATTTCTACCGTTAAACAGCATCTCTCCTATTGCCACATACCCGAGGCCCTAGTAACTGCCATTTTTACTCTCTGTTTTAACAAGTTTAGCTTTTTCAGATTCCACATATGAATGATATCATACAATTGTCTTTCTCTAACTTATCTCATTTTAGCTTTCATTTTTTAATCTAAAATTTACAGTAGTTGAAAGAGATAGTGATTGGTTTCTATAAACCTCTTAATAGATCTCATATGTGCAGACACTGGACAAAGCATTTTTAACATTATTATTTAATCTTGATTAAAAAACAAACCAAAGAGTTGTTTGTGTGCCAATATACTGATAAGTTACGTAACTTCCAGAGTGGGTAACATATATGGCAAAGGTCACAAATCTAATGAGTGGAACTTGTATTCAAACCTTCTCAAAGTCTGTGTTTATTAGGTTTATTTATTCTACCATGTGTCTGGCTGATGGGTCCTATAAATATCAAAGTTTTGTCATGAAATTCTTTGTGTTTTTGTTGTTATTGTTTTTGTTCTTTGTGTAACAAAGATCATGTAAATATCCCTACTATAACTTTACATTATCTTTACTCTCAGATTCCTCTATGTCATTGCAAACAATTCCCATGGGGGTATTCCCACCACAATAAAAGGGGGGAACCTTTTATTATGTATTTAAATCACATTTTAAATAAAAGCTGAAAGCAACCTTAAAGGGTAGCAGTCATCAGTCGTTTTTAAGAAATGTAGTTCAAGTGACAATAGCTGAACATTTATATGAAGTTTCAATTGTCCATTTTGCTAAGTTTGTACATCATTGTATGAAGAATCAGGGGAAACACTGTGGCCATTAAATTTTGTAATCTCACTAAAATCTCTATGTTGTCCTGTTTCCAGAAAAAAATAAAACATTCCCACTGTCCTACTGAGTTATTTGTATTAAATATGGCATCAAAACTTAAATTTCCTGGAAACCCCATTTGTCGAGACCACTTTTTTCATAGAAAAAGTATTTTTTAGTAGCATTTACCTTTGAATTCTTATTTGATAAAAAAAGAAAATGTTAGATATACATGCTTTCAGTAACTTCTAGCTAAGTCCTTGGCTTTGCTTTTTCCCTGAGTTAATAAATTGCAGCATGAATTAGTGGTTTGAATTTTCACCAATGTCAGAAGATCAATTTATTTAATTGTTTGCAACTTTCTCAACATACATGATCCAGTTAAACCATATCTGACCTCCAGAACCAAAGAAAGAGTAAGATAATACACATTTGTCCTTTTGAGCCACTAAGTTTTTCATAATTTGTTGCATAGCAATAGATAATAAATACATTCACCACCATGTAATTCCACTCAGTGTTGCTTCTGTCCAAGTAACAAATTTTATTGCAAATAAAGTGAAACAATGAGATCAAGCTCATCAAACTCACTGGTCTCACCATGCTTTCTGTCACCTTGAACCAGTGGTCTGGTAGAGAGAAATGACCACTTAAAGATTCAGTTATGATACCTTGCAGGGCTGTAGTTGATCTAACTCATCCATTATTATGAAGTCCTATATATCCCATAGCCAGGATTTGTCGATCCAGGAATCAAGAAACAAAAATAAGAAAGGGATCTATGTAATTTCACTAACAATTGTCACCCCAATAAATTTAAAAAAAATAAATAAGGAAGGGATTTCATGGTTACCTTTAGATAATTCCTGTCCTTTACTTGGGCTCCACTAGTTTATAAATCATATTTCCCATGGGAGAAATGTTTTCACTAGAGAACACAGCAATGGTTACACTGGAATTTAAGACTGGAAGTTAAAATTACCATTTGACTACATTGAGCCACTTCATGACAGTAGATCAACAGACTAAGATGAAATTTATTCTATTGGAAAACCTTGTTTCCCTGAAAATAAGACTGGGTCTTATACCGTATTTCTCCGAAAATAAGACCCGATCTTATACTAATTTTTGCTCCAAAAGATGGATTAGGGTGTATTTTCAGGGGATGTCTTATTTTTTCATGTACAACAATCTACATTTATTCAAATACAGTCATGTCATCTTCTGGAACATCGTCATTACATACTAAATGTGTCCGTCTGGCTGACAATCTTAACTGGGACTTATTTTCAGGGTAGGTCTTATTTTCAGGGAAACATGGTAGGTGATTGACATGATTACTAAGAGGAAATCAGGTACAGTTACAAATTTGGGGTAAAGAAGAATAAGCCTGGAAGGCAGATTTTCTGTAATGCCTCTTAATGTGTTCATATGCTACGATTAAAGTCACTGGAAAACTAGAATGAACCAATAAAAGCAAGGCTACTATACTAATAGCTGATATCCTTCAGGAATGATAGTTTGGATCACCCCACCAGGTAAGAAAATACCACTGGGGTACTTGAAGCTAGAAGTGCTATGGAATGGGTATTGAATAAGGTATTTATACAGAGGGTGACAAACAAATGTATACACATTTTAAGAAATGTAAAAACTGTATTAAAATTGTAATACAAGTATGACACTAACATTCATTGGATTAATGTCATCTTTTGAGCAAACGTCATACTACACAATGCTACCATAATTCAATTCAACTTTGAAAAGTCATACATAGATAACATCTCTTAATATGTGTACATTTTCTGGCACCCCCCGGTATAATTGCCTATTACAACCACATAAACGATTTCAGATTTAAGGAATAAAAATCATTGTGATTTTTTCTTATTTCAAGTGAATGTGTTTGTGCATGTGTTTATCATTCATCTCCTTTCCCACTTCTAATCCTCTACTGCCTGAGAGAAAACATGTTATTAGTAGTTGATATTATATATCAGTGTTTCAGTTTCAATGTGCAATTTAGCATGAAGAGAAATTGATGCTAGTAAAATATGGATACAGAGCCATTCTCTCTCTCTCTCTCTCTCTCTCTCTCTCTCTCTCTCTCTCTCTCTCTGTGTGTGTGTGAGTGTGTGTGTGTGTGTGTGTGTGTGTGTGTGTGTGTGTGTAGGCTAGCATACTTTTAATTTTACAAAGTGGTAGTGCCATCATTTTAGGTGATAGTACGATTTTCCCACTGACTGTATTCGAGGTGACATATGGCTAAAGGAGAGTATATACCAAACCAACTGGAGATGGACTGATTGCTTTGTACGGTGTGAGCCTACCTAACTTAGAAATATGTTTCCCTATATTTCTTCTCATTTCATGTGTAGGTTAGACTTGGCCAAAAGGGAAATTTTCACAGAATTTGTTAAGCTGAGGCAGTAGCCATGTTTCTCTTTGGAAGGTTAGTATAAGGTCAGGCACCGCTGCCATTCCTTCTTGCATATTGTTACATGCTTGCTCGCTCACCTGGGTGGTTTGAGGCAGAATCCAAGCATGCAGGTTTTCCAGAAAAGGTCAAACACTTTTTTTCTCTGTTTTAGTCTTTCCGACTCGTGGAGCATCTGCATGTTTAAGTCAGAAGGAGGCCACATACTTGTCTGATAAATCACCTGAATCATCAAAGTTAAAGCCATAGAGATCTAGAGAGTTCAGTGCATCCTTATGGATTCTAGTTTTCTCTTTCTGTCACTCATTTCTCATCCATTTTTCTTTTCCCATTGTTAGCATTGTTGATTTCAGGCAGAGAATGAGATATAGAAACAACCACTGGGCATAAACTGTTATTCATTTCCCACAATTGTATGACATCAAATTCCTCTAATAAGTTCCTTATTCTATGAACTACTATTATTTCTGCTACTCTGATCATTACAATCTACTAAAAACTTATTCCTGATTCTAATTATTCATGAATTGTATAGAAATTAGTTAATTGATATTGGTTATGCCCCTAGTACTTGCAAGAGCCTGTGCTATGTATTATGGAGGAAACAAAAAGAAAGTAATTACATTTTAGAAGTTTATGATTTTTCTTTTGAAGATATATTTAAACACATTACAGATCTTAAAATACCCAGTCCCATGTGTTAGTGAAGTCAGCTAATAAAATGAATAAAAGCCAGAAGAGCAAAAGCTAATTGGAGGGTGGAATAATTAGCAAATGATTTGGAGACCCGATTCTTCTTGAAGAAACAGCAAGATTTATCAAAACTAACAGTGCAGATTTATATCCTATAGTGTTTTTGTTTGTTTTGTTTTTAATGTATTTACTTGCTATGAATGTCCATGAATTACAAGAATTTGTCTATGAACTCTAAATTATTATTGTAATTATTTTTTCTTATTTAAAAGGATAGAAACCTGTACTTTTGTACTCATGATTTCACAATAGCTATACAACCTGCAAATTTATTTTTGATGATAGAATATAAGCTCCAGGAAAGCTATGACTTCATCCATTATATTCATTAAAATATCCCATCCCTAGAATAATGGCTGTTCATTTATTATTTTCAAGAAATATTTATTAAATAACTATTATTGGTGAGGAATTATTGTAGGTGCTAGAGAAACAGTGTTAAATAACAGATAAATAGCCTTACCTTCCAGGATCTTTTATTTGGGAGCAATAGACAATAAACAAGGTATTTATGCACAGTATATACAAGGCAGAAACTGGTAAGACTTATAGAAAATATAAAGCAGAAGTTACAGAGAATGTCAGTGTATGTGAGATTGATTTTATTTACTTTTCCAACTTTATTGAGATATAACTGACATGTAGCATTGTATAACTTTAAGGTGTATGATGTAATGATTTGACATACATGTATATTGAGAAATGATTACTAGGTGAGGTTAGTTAACACATCTATCAGAGAGAGCAATTTTAAATAGTAATGTCTGAGTCCTCATTTTTAAACTGAGATTTTTGCAAAGACTGAAATAAGATGAGGAAATGAAGTATAAAAATAACTTGTGGAGGAGCCTTCCAGGTAAGTCCTGTGTAGAAGGAAACCAAGAACCTTGACAAACATCAAAGAGATTACAGTTGCTGAAGCAGAGTTCAAAGAGAAGACATTAATAGGTGAAGATGGGACATAATGTTCTCTGTTATAAGAGTCTTATATACCATTATATTGAGTCTAGCTTTTATTCTTCATGAACTAAGAAGCCACCAGAGGATTCTAATTAATAGAGACATGACACAATCTGGTTTTGATCAGATTATTGGATGATACCCCAATAATCGGATGGAAATATGATGATAACTTGCAGTTAGTAGCAGTGGAGGTCATGAAAAATATTTATAGTATCAATGTATTTTGAAGGTAGAAGGTAAGTAATTTGTTGTCAGATTGGATATGGGTTATGAGAGCAAAGGACAATTGAGAATATTAAAATATACATATTTTAAATCTTTGGAAAGAGAAAATAGTAATTGACTGATGTGGAATACTGTCAGAAGACAAGGAACAGAAGGCTATGAAAAACAGGAGTTGAAGATTGTTTTTGTTAAACTGGAAATGCTTGTCAGAAAGCTAAAGCAAAATCTCAAGTAGGTAGTTGGATTTGAGTTGGTAATACAAGGTGAAGATAAAAATTTGAAGGTTGAAGTCATAAATGCAGACACAAGACTAGATGAGATCACTGAGGAAATACATGGAGATGGACTTAAGGACACTTCACAAAAGGCTGATAGTTGGGAAATGCCAAGATAAAGTTCTCAGGTAGCTGGAAAGCTGAAAAAGAAATTTTGAAATGTGTTGTCTTTGTGATAAGAAGTACGGTATCAGAAGAGTATATTGTCCTTAAGACTAAGTAAAAGCAAAACAAAACAAAACAAAAAAATGTGCATCCAAGAGGAGGAGTATAGAACCAACTGGAAACTAATTTGGCATTATCACGTAAGATGAGGACTGAAAATTAACCATTGTATTTATCAATATTGATATAAGTTCTGTTCTTAACAAGAGCAATTTTAGTGACGTGATAGCAGTAAAAGACATCTTGAGTAGAGTGATGAAAAGAATGGGACAGAACAAGTATAAACAAACTTCATGTAATTTTACTGTAAGGAAAAGAGAAATGGGACCAATGTTGAAGACGGAAGTTAGGTTGAGAATATTTTTTTCTTTGAAAATGGGAAAACTAACAGCACATTGTCTTGCTGATAAAATTGATTTGTTAATAAAAGACAAGAAAGAAAAGGGTATATAGGTCAGCAAGAAGAAATGAAGTGTAGTGCACTATGCAAACACTGATTATAAGTAGGCCATAGAGTTCTGATCTGTAGTTAGCAGGGGGAGAGAACAGACTATAAAGTGACAGATGTAAATGTGTGTGGTGTTGGGAGCTATGGATATTTGCATCTGATATTGTCAATTTTCCCTCCAGACAAACAAGGTCATGAGATGAGAAAGATGGGAGATGTGGTGTTGGAGGTTTGAGGATAGGGAAAATGTTTGAAATATTCTTCTAGGAAAATAAATGAAAGTCAAGTGTGGGTAAAAGTAACTATATATTTATCACATATGCCATAGAAACCCCTGATAAGATTAACAATCATTAATTTATAGCTATTGGAGGGTACTAAGTGGTGTTTTTCCTCAAGCTATGATAAACTTGCAGGTATACATATGTAGAAGAGATGAAAAATTGGAATCCAAGATTGCCCTCCCCATGTAATTATAACAAAATGAGAAAACAGAAAAAAATTCAAGGTGTATGCCAGATAGGGTTTATAGTAACAAATCATAAAATTTGCTTTCGATAAGAAAGGAAGAAAGGACATGGAGGGAAAAGATGGTAGACTAAGGGATTATAGATCAGAAAGAGACAGTGGAGTCTCAATGTTAAGTCAGTGTACTAAAGGGGTTCATCTGAAAAAGAGATAAATGATGGTGGGCATAGTAAACACATGAGTTGCTTGAAAGTGAGATTTGAAAGGTTTTTAATTAGTGATATGGCCAAAATCTATAGTATGATCATATGATTTAGTGATTGGAGGAAGACTGAAGACAAATCATTGGAAGAAATAAGGCTAAGGAATTGATAGGTCAGGGAAGTTGAAGGATTATTTATGTGGATATGAAAACACAAGGAGCAATGGCAAAAGTAGCATTGAAGAAAGTAAGAGCAAATCACAGGTAAGTGATAAATCAATAAATGAAGAGAGCCAATAATCCCAGAATGAGTAGATAACTATAACATGGAAAGGTACTGTCCTTAACTGAATGACCAATAATAGCCAAAAAATGTAGAGGGAGTATGTAGAATTAGAGAAAAAAAAAAACTTGCTTTCATGCATAAAATTTCATTAGTTTTCCAGACTTTGGTGAATTCAAGTTATCCAGTGTCTCATTACAAACTAACTTTTATCAGCTGAATAGGGATGATTAAACTTTGGATGTATAATTCATAATGACCAAATTTAAAAGGTATTAATAAATAAATAATAATGGCATTTAGTTATATTAGAAACATATACATGTAGATGCAAGTAAGTACTCATCATTTGCATAGACTTTGTTTTTCTGATGGATAGATATTATCCCCAAACAGGAACAAAGTTTTCTCTAGTTTTGCAGGAAATTTCATGAAAAAGAGACTATATATGTTAAAAATGTAGATCCTACTGTATTTCTCCATTAGTTATGGGTTGTCTATGTTGTGTATTTGTAATATTGAACAGAAAAGAAGACAAAGGCAAGATATCTGAAAGCTTTGAATGCAAAGTTAATTAACACATCAGAAGTAAAACTAGGCTTTGTTGAAGCAAGAATTATCTAGAGGTCAACATTATCTAGAGGACAATCTTTTCCACATTTCCAAAACCTCTGTGTCCTTGAAGTCTCACTTCTCAACAAAACTTTCTCCAGAATTTTTCCCATAAAGATTTGTTCTCTTTTTTTAAATACCTATTGTGTTTACTCTTTACCACATATTTAGGGGTAATATGAGACAAATAGCAATTTGATAACAATTTGTGTTTTTTTCTGTTTGGCATCTTTTGTTTGGAGTAAATGTCCATTTTCTGGTATAGTATTATACGTTCAGTTACTTTATTAGATAAACAGCATATATCCCAGGTTTTTCTCTCATAGTGCTAAATATATTTCAATGTAATAATTATTTATCAGGGGTATGATTTGACTCTTCATCTAAAGACGGTTACTGCCTCATGATGGTGAGTAGATCAGTGGTTCCAAGAAGGTCTACAAAACATGATTCCATGCAGCTCATATTCACCTGATTAACATAGTGGCTGATTAGTATTATTAATATAAAAAGAAGTACAATGTCAAAGCCATTTCCAGGTTTCTTTTCTCAGCTCAGATAATAAATGCTAAATGTTACAGAATAACAAATTGACTGACAACTCCACTCTATGCCTGTCACCTGCCCTAGTTCTGACAGTCCTTTTTGATTAAAAAGTTCCCAGACCTTCCAGACTCTCATAGATTGTTCCAGTGGAAAATTGACCCTCTTGGGACTATAAAAGGAATGGGAGATTTATTGTGATTTACATTCCATTGTTACAGTTGGCATAAGAATAAATATTTTTTTATTCTGTAAAATAAGACTTATTTCAAGAATCCTTGGTATCTGCTACAATAAATCTCAATTAATTACCTTTTCTCCTCCCTAAATGAATCTGCAATTTTAAATTTTTCTAAGTGTCCAAGGATGCTTCTTAAATAGAATTTGAGAAGGTAATGTAGAGGCTGCTAATTAGTTACAAATGCATTATTTATGGATGCCTAAAAATATTATTTAAATATTTCTTAATGTAACAATGTCGTAGAATTAAATTTTAGCTACATGTGGTCTCACTGTTTCTGAGATATGGCGGATTTTTTATATTACACTTTTTAATAGAGACATACAGAAATATCTCTCTGTCAAAGTTTATTTGCTTCAGAATGCTCTCCATAATAGATCCATTGTACTTGCACAAAAGAGCTGTATATGTATGCATATGTGAGCCTTGATTACTCAAGAAAATATATTTAAATTTCTTTGGGTACTCTGCCAGATGTCAAAAACATCAAGGACATTTCCAAGATGTATTTACCAAATGGTAGAGGATGTTCAGGTATATACATATCAACATACTTTTATCCATCTTTTCCAATCCAGCTATAATTTTATAAAAGTAGGATTGGTCCTACATTCTACAAGCAATGAAGAGAATACAAACTTTTTTGACCTTCTTGAAAACATAACTATAATGAAATCCAGTCAACCAAGAGGATAAAGTGAAGAAGAGAGAAACTGAGAGCCATTCTAAAATGAGCAAAGGGAAGATCCAAGATGGCGGAGTAGATAAACACAGTGCTTGTTTCCTTCCATGAATACAACTAAATTAGAGAACAATCAACCTGGAAAACCAACTGATATCTGGCTGAACAGAAGTTTTATAACTAAGGATATATTTTAAAAAGCCATGTTGGGACTGATAGGAGGGATGGAGACATGAAACCAGCTGGCTCCAAAACTCCATGTGGCAGTTGAGAAGGAGGAGGGATATCTTGGCCATGAAGGTGCCTCCATGAGGAGTGAGAGACCTCAGCCCCAGACCAGCCTCCCCAGCCCAGAGAACGGCTGCAAGGAAGAGGAGCCCCCATAACATCTGGCTGTGAAAAACAGTGGGGATTCTGATCATTTGGGTGGGATGGAAGGTGACAGGAAACACAGGCATCCTCCTTCTGATGCCTGTGCAATTTCTCTGAGAGAAGCCAGTACGACCTGCATTGCATTCTTTGAAAAACTATCCAAATCTACACGACCCAGGTGAAAGGAAGCTGGCCTTGGTGTGCTCCAAGACTTTTGCTTAATAGCTCCGGGTTCAGCATTGGTACCAAACCAGAATCTACATGCACCTGGTGACCACAATTCTCTCCACTCTCATGACTCCCTGAGATCCTGCCTCACTCACTTTGTGTACTGCACAAGGCTTTATCAGTGGCTGGACCTTAAGGGAGCCATAAGGTGGCAGAAGGACTTGGTTTGTCCTGGCTTTTTGTGGAGGTGCCCCAAGCCCAGTACTGGTGGCAGCCATCCTCAGTTCACAATGAGGTCTCTCCCATGTGACTCCAGGTTTAGCACAGTGAGCAAACAACTGTGGATTGATTTGTAGCTCCTACCAGGCAATCCCTGACTAGTTGCAGGCAGTGGGTGACCTGGGCCCTGCACCAAAGGCCCTCTCAAGAAACCCCAGAACAAAAATACCTGGAAGTTGGCTTCAGACCACATCAGAGCACCACCCAATTAGCCTCACAAGCAGCACACCCAAAGGGTGGTCTCAACAGGCACCAGATCCCACTGGGGTAAATCCCATTCAGTGGGGTAAGCACCCCTGCATAGCAGCCTGTAAGCTGTGGATGTGGCCAAACCCCACAGCCAATTAGGCTGAGGATCAATCCTACTCACTGACCTGCCAATAGCAATCAAAGCTCAACTATAATAGAAGAACACACACGATTCACACAAGGGACATCCTGGGGCACCCAGAGCAGGTGACCAGGGAAACTGTGCCACTGGGCCCCATAGGGCACCTACATAAGGCCACCTGGCCAAGACTAGGTGACAAAGCACATCTACCTAATACATAGAAACAAACAGAGAGGCATCAAAAAAAAAAAAAAAGGAAGGAAGGAAGGGAGAGAGGGAGGGAGGGGGGGAGGGGAGAGAGAGAGAGAGAGAAAGAGAGAGAGAGAGAGAGAGAGAGAGAGAGAGAGAGAGAGAGAGAGAGAGAGAGAGAGAGAGAAAGAAAGAAAGAAAGAAAGAAAGAAAGAAAGAAAGAAAGAAAGAAAGAAAGAAAGAAAGAAAGAAAGAAAGAAAGAAAGAAAGAAAGAAAGGAAAGAAAGAAAGAAAGGCAGGCAAAGGAAACAAAGAAATATGTCCCAAATGAAAGAAGAGGAGAAAAGTCCAAAAACAGAACTAAACAAAATGGAGGCAAGGAACCTACCAGAGACAGAGTTTCAAACAATGGTTATAAGGATGCTCAAGGAACTTAGTGAGAATTTTAACAAAGAGACAGAGGCATAAAAAAGAGTTCATTACCACCAAACCAGTATCACTAGGACTGTTAGAGGGACTTCTTTAATATGAAAAAACAAGATCAAAATTATGAATAATAAAATGGCAATAGTTGCTTATCTATTAACAATTACTTTCAATGTAAATGGATTAAATGCTCCAATCAAAAAACATAGGAGTGCTCAATAGATAAGATAACAAAACTCTTACATATGCTGCCTATAAGAGAATCACTTCAGATTGAACACACACACACACACACACACACACACACACACACACACGCACCGAAAGTAAAGGGATGGAAAAAGATGTTAAATGAAAATGGAAACTAAAAGACAAAACATAAAGAGCTGGGATAGCAATACGTACACCAGACAAAATAGACCGTAAAACAGACTTTAATAAGATACAAGGAAGGACCCTGCAATCCCACTTCTGGGTGTTCATCTGAAGAAACCCAAATGCTATTTTGATGGGCCATGTGCATCCTTATGTTCATTGCAGCATTGTTTACAATGGCCAAAATGTGGAGGCAGCCTGGGTGCCTGTCAATGGAAGACTGGATAAAGGAAAGGTGGTACGTATATGCAATGGAATATTGCTTGGCCATGGAACTGAATGGGTTCTTGCCTTCTGCAGTGGCATGGATGTACATGGAGGGTGTTGTGCTTAGTGGAGTGCATCAGACAGAGAAAGACAGATGCAATGTGATTTTGCTTATATGTGGAAACTAAAGAACAAAATAAACAAAACAGAAATAAACTCCTATAGACACAGAGAACATATTGATGATTGCCAGAGGGGAGGGTCTTTGGGGTAGGTGGAAAAGGGGAAGGGATTAAGAAGTACCAATTGGTCGTTACACAGAAATCATGGGGATGTAGAGTTTAGCATAAGGAATATAAGTAATATTGTGATTAATATGTATGGTGTTAGGATGGCACTAGAATTGTTGGGGTGATGGGAAGGTGTTGTGGGGAAGGGTGAAAAAGGTGAAGGGATTAACAAATAATAACTGCTACCTATGAAATAGACATGGGGATATAAAGTAAAGCACAGCGGATATAATCAATAATATGGTAATAACTATGTATAGTGCCAGGTGGGTACTAGACTAGTCAGGGGGATCAGTTCTTAAATTATATAAATGTCTAACCACTAACAAATGGACACCTGAAATTAATATAAAATAATATTGAGTGTCAACTGTAATTAAAAATCAAGAGTGGCGGAATGGTAAAGGGGAATAAGAGTTCCAAATTTTCAGGTATAAACAAATAAGTCATGGGAATGTAATGTACAGCATGGGGAATATAGTCAATAATATTGTAATAGCATGGTACAGTGTCAGATGGTTGCTGGACTTATCATGGTGATCACTTCCTCAGGTATACAAGTGTTGAGAAACTATGGTGTACACCTGACACTAATATAATATTACAGGTTAGCCATATTTTAATAAAAATCTTTAAAAAAATAAAGTGAGCAAAGGGCCCATCAGTTCTTAGAAATAAGGATACCAGTGTATCCAAATAAGGATAATTGGCAACTGTAAGACTTCAGAAATGGAAATGATGGAATGAAGGAGGAGAAGAAGTGTAAATGCAAGGTGAAAGGATTTTTAGGTAATATAATCAGAGTAGTGATTAAATGTATCATTGAAGTTTATTTGTTTCTTCAATTTCAATAAAATTTATTTTTTGAAATAAAAAAAATGGTTAATTCAAATCAAGTTTAATGCTTTTTCTTCAAATTACTATGAGGGCAGTTATGTTCAATTATATCTATATAGTGTATTTAAGTAACATTTTACTTTTATAAATACATAATGTTTGGATTGACATTCATTTGGGGTTTTAAGATTATGTTATATTTTTTGTTTCTGTATTTTATACCGCTCTGCATAGTTTAGAAACTTTTAGCAAATGAGCATCATTTCTAAACAACTCATAAATTACTATTGCATTTGAAAATGTGTGTGTGTGTGTGTGTGTGTGTGTGTGTGTGTGTGTGTGTAAAGGTGTTGACATGTTGACATCCCCGTTTCATGTGCTGGCCCTAGTTTAGGTTTTCCTAATGGTCAACGTTGTGACCCTTTCCAAGCCCTCTAAAGCAATAGTTGAAGATTGTAGCTCTCAGAACAATATAAGTTGGCCCCCACCTCCAGTATTTCTTTTATGTCTTGGCAAGACAGTAACGTTGCCATGTATATTCACTATGTCTTAGTTTCAAGCTTCCAGTAAACACAGTATTATTTTTTTTCTAGCGTTTAAGACAAATTCTATCCTACATATCTTCAATCCCAACATAGGAATATTCTCTTATGCCAAAGATGGTTTAACAAGTGTATATCAGATTACCTTTTCCAATTTGTTATATGTCAGAAACAGAGACTGGTCAACTTTCTGCGCACTGAATCCTGTTCTAATATAACAAATGTTTGCGTTTGTTTAGAAGGTTTGAGACTGTGCCTGTAAATATTTGTTTTACTAGTGAATAGAAGAGATAAATTATTGAAGTAATATCTTTAATTCACAAACAATAATCAACAGTTAAAAGTAAATGTGGATCTAATTTTTTGTTTCTCCATTAGTTTGTCTTGTTCCTTTGTTGTTTTCATTTTTATATACCCCCCATAAACTTTAATTAATAAAAAAATTTAAAAAGGTAAATGTGGATGAATTACAGATACTAATCTAGGATGCAGTAACATTTTAAATAAATTGTTTATCCATGTTGTTTTGTGTTATCCATAGACCATTTATTTTCACTCCAGAATAGTATCCCATTGTATATGAAATTATACATTATATTATATATGATTATACCACATTAATTTTATCTGTTGACCTGCCAAAAGGCATTTTTATTAGTTTACCTTTTGAAGATTAACAACAAGGTTGCTATAAACATTCATTTAAAAATAAGATGTTTTGTATAGATATATGATTATTTCTCTCATGTAAAACCTTTGGACTGGAGTAGCTGGGTCAGATGGTAGTTGTATTTTAACTTTTAAATAAACTACCAATGAAATACTATATAGTAATAATAGAGACCAAACCACTGATACATACAACACTATGGCTGAATATAAGAATAAAAAAACAACAACAAACAACAAACGACATAAAAACAAGAGAACAAATTATATAGTTCCATTTATATGAAACTCTAGAAAATACAAAGTAAAATATTTTTGTTAGTAAAAGCAGATTTTTGTTTGCCCAAGCTACTGATAAGTAACGATAGACTAGAAACAGAATCAACAGAACTTTTGGAGAGATATTAGTATTTTATACTTTAGTTATAGTAAAGATTATGGAGATATATAAATTTGTCAAAAAGTATAAAACTGTACATATGAAATGGATGAAGTTTCTTTTATATAAAATATACCTCAAATATGGCAAATTTTGTTTAAATGTTGCTTTAAGCCGTGTCTTTATTTCACCTTAAAACTTAGAACTGCATCAATGTGCTTTCCCTCAATGAAACCTAATTGCCTAAATTTATTTGGTAATTTTCTGTATATACCATAAATAAGAGGACAATATTCTTACATATTTGGTTTTAATTTTAATGTTTAATTTTATGTAATTTTAATGTTTAATGTTTAATTAAATTTAATTTCATTTTAATGTGTCTGTTTCTTGGTGCCAAGATCACATAAAGATGAGTAATCAGCAAACATCTTTAAAACTTCATGAATTATTTTCTGTAATATCAGAATAATTCTCTCAATAATTTTGCAAGACAGTAGTAAGAGGAAAGCACACACATGGGACAAAGAACATCTTTCCATGGTCTGTGTACAAATATAACATGTTAGTTTTTCCTATAACCATCATGTGGAAGGCCTAGGGACTATATTTAAACTCATATTTCTGTGTCATTGTCATCTATATAATCTTTGCAGTTTCCCAGTTGCTCCACTAAATGAATTTTCACTTTATTGAATCACATTATTTTAAAATAGTTTGGTCCATAAAGGAGCTTAAGGTTTTTTACTTTCTTCACCTTATTTCACCCCCAGTGTAAATTTCAGTAGCACTGTCACTGTTACCAAATTCGTGTTCAACAGATATGTAACATGGAAAGTCATGGCCTTTGGAATCTTTGACATGTGAGTTTGGGTTTCAGGTCTGTCACTTAGAATCATTTTGACTGTGTCGATTTGTCATAAGGTCCATAGCATACAATTTCCTAATTTTCCTGATGCAGAATATTATAGCTACCTTGATTTTGCAGAATAAGTGAAATGTTAGAGGTAAAATACAAAGCAGAGTGTCTGGCATAGAGTAAGTACCATTTGTCACCACCACCAAAGTCTCCATGGTTCTTAGCTGTATGTGAGAGTTGTATATACATGTGTGTATATATATACACACACACACACACGTATATACATATATATGTGTGTGTGTGTATATATATGTATATATATATACACACACACACATATATATACACATATATATGTATTATAAAAGGATGTGGGAGTGAGATCACTTGCTAGCAAAAGTGTGTATAGGTGCTTGATGAGAAGAGGGGTATTGTCACAGAGAAGCTTGACTTTCAAAAGAAGGCATTGAAGATCTTTTAGAGTATTTTTCTATGCCTTTTCTTTCATATATATATATATTTGAAAGTGAGGTAAGGAAAGACTAACCAGAATGAAACAAAATTTGTACCAAAGCATGAGACAGCCACTGTCTGAATTAATGAAACAGTTGGAGAAAAGGATGCTTGGGAGATGTTTTCTCCACTCAGTATTTTACCTATGGGCAAATTTGACTTGATGAAAATTCATCTGTATATTTTTAATGCTACATAAATTCATGTACACTCAATTAAACGAAAAACAACTTAAGATTTAGAAACACAAATCACATCAGAATTAAAAATAAACGTTTAGTTAGTTTAATAACTAAATAATCTTTGACAGATTAGTTCCTGTATCTACAGTATATTTCTTAAAGATATGCAAACTCTCAAATGAAATATCTTGTAATATAAATCTTACAAGAGGCAATTACATTATGCTGCTAAATAAACATTGCTTTTCAGGAAAACAAAAAGATGAATAGTTATATTATAATAAATAATTAACCAAGCCTGTGTAGATAACATCATCTTTTGTGAAAACTTTGAAATTAGGGTTTTGTTGTGTTTTTAATCAATACGTGGTTCCTCTGAGGCTGGTAACAATAAATTTGAATTCTGTGAGTCACAATATTTTGTGTGTTCTGGCATGGGGAGTTACATTAATGGGAATGTGGGATTCCTGAAGAAGGTCCTAATGATTTTCTCCCCATTGTTGTCTAAGCCTCCCAAAGTTACACAAGCAAGTAATAATATTACCAATCCTGGTCATCTATTCTACAAATGCATGCTATTGGTGATAAGGATGATAATACTGATAGTGCTAATGACCTTCCCAAAGTCTAGGGAAGAAAGCAGTACTCATTCATTCAAAACATTTACTGAGTTTCTGTTCCAAGTAAGAATATATCTTAGGTTTTATGTGGGAAATTGACAGGAAACACTATAATATGAAGCTCTCTTATTACTCTGCACTGTGTGTGTGCATGTGTGTGTATAATCTTGTACACACACACACACACACACATATATATATATATATATAATCTTGTACACAAACATATATTTCTTACAGCAAACTGTGGGCATATATTGATGCCCATTTTTTAAAAAAATAGATAACTGAATATTAGTATAAAGAAATACTTTTTCTAAGATCTTTTTTTTGTAAAGATTGTGAACAAAAAGATTTTCATAGAAATGTCTATTTGATCAAGAAAATGATTGTAAAACATTGATACCACAAACTTGCCAGTGGTAACTAAATTGTCTATTTAAAGATATGTCTGTAGTTTTGCTCTCTAGACTTGTAGTTAAATTACAACATACATGTTTAACACTTGTTCAGTTTAGCTTTTCCTGTTTTATCTATTTTTAGTATCTTTCCATAGAAAACATCTGAAAAATAATTTCAAAGTCTTAGAGCTACATAATTTTGGAGGTAGACTTTTATTTTAGTTTTATTTAATGACATTAATAACATTATCTGTGATTTTTACTTTAATTACAAAGACATTATCCCTCAGCCTGTGTCAGGTACTCTAGGTGACAAAATCTATGCTACATTAATAATTAAACACTGGATCAGTTAAAATGTTTTTAAAAAGTATATATATATATATATATATATGTATATATATATATATATAAAAGTATATAGATATATAAAGTTTTAAAAATTATACATGTGTATATATGTATAAAAGTATATATACTTATATACTTTTTAAAAACTTTTTATACTTTTTTATAAAAAAGATTTAAATATATATGTGTATATATAAAAGTATATATATAAAGTTTTAAAAAATTATATGTATATATATAAAAATATATATACTTTTATATACTTCTTTAAAACTTTTTATGCTTTTTACATATACTTTTTAAAACATTTTTTATACTGTGTTGTAATTATTAATGTAGCGTAGATTTTGTCACCTACATATATACACACATATATGTGTATATATACACACATATATATGTGTACATATATGTACATGTATGTACACATATACATATATATGTACACACACATTTTGAGGTGTGCAAGCCAGATTACTTCGATTTGAAGGAGAATTGTGGAAATCTTCATAAAGCAGGAGATCGAATTGGGATCTGATAGGTAAGTGAGAATTGAGCGTGTATAAAATAAGGCAATAGCTTTTCTGACACAGAAAGCATGTGATCAAGTCTGTATATAACCTGTGATATCAGGTAGGAAAAAGCACCACAGCATTTTGTTTCCAGATGTTAGAAAATAGATTAGACATATTTTAAGCTTGTTTAGGATGTTTCTGCAAAATAACTGCATATCAAATATGTCATTCATCCTGAAAAGGGCTAAGTTCTGGGGCAGAAAATAAGAACTAAGGAGATGGATCTCAAAATAATTTAAGGAAACAACTTTCTGTTCCCTCTAGAGCTGGACAGTATTAATTTCAACTCAGGGTTTCTGACAGATTTCCAGGAGTGGAGAGAGAGTTTCCTTGGGGAAGTAGTTTAGCCAGGTAGAATACAGGTTTTAGTAAAATCTTAAAAGAAACAGCCTTATCTCAATTGTGTTGAAGATGGTTAGGAATAGCCTGTGCCTGTGGTTGAGGCAAAGGTCATAAACAGTTGTCTTCTCTCCTCCTGCCAGAGTTGGAGAGGCAGTGGCAGGAGCTGGGCAAGGATTGCAGCACTCAGCAAACCATCTGTCATATATTTAAATTGAGATAATATTGGTTAATAACATTACCGAAGTTTCAGTTGCACATTATACAGCAATATTTATGTACACTGTAACATGCTCACCACCAAAAGCCTAGTTTCCATCTGTCATCATATATTTGATCCTTTAACCCATTTGATCTTCCACCCCGCACCACTTTCCCCTCTGGTAACCACCAATATTTTGCCTGTATCTATGAACTTGATTCATTTTGTTCATTTTTTGTTTTATATTCCACATCTGAGTGACATGATACAGTTTTTGTCCTTTTCCATCTGACTTATTTCACTTAGCATAATACTCACAAGATCCATCCATGTTGGGCAAATGGCAATATTTCATTTTTTATGGCTGAGTGGTATTCCATGGTGTGTATGTAGCATATCTCCATTACCCATTCATCCATCAATGGATGTTTAGGCTCTTGGCTGTTGTAAATAATTCTGCAATGAACATAGTGGTGTGTATACCTTTTTGAATTATTTTTTTTCATATTTTTCAGATAAATAACCAGAAGAGGAATGGTAGTTGGTTTTTTGTTGTTGTTGTTGTTTTGTTTTTGAGAAAACATCATGCTGCTTTTCATAGTGACTGCACCACTTAAAAATCCTGACAACACTGTATGAGATTTCCCTTTTTTCTGCATTCTCCCAACATTTCTTATTTCTTGTCTTTTTGAAAATGGCCATTGTAACGGGTATGAGGTGATAATCTCATTGTGGCTTTGATTTTCATTGTCCTAATAATTAGTAATGTTGAGCGTTTTTTTCATGTGCTTATTGTCCATCTCTATGTCTTGCTTAGAAAAATGTCTGTTTAGATCTTCTGCTCATTTTTTAATTGTGTTGTTTTTTTTTTATTGCTGTTTAGTTATCATCAGGAGTATGATTTATCATCAGGAGTATGAGATTTGTCATGAGAGGACAAATCAAAGAGGTAAAGCAGCAAGCATATATAGGACCGTTTCCTAAAACTGTGTTTCAGAAACAATAAGTATAGAACTTAATTTCTATCAATAGAGGTGGTGGGGCCTCATGCCATCCAAGTTTGAGTTAGACAAAAGGGCTAAATATTGGAAATTATATTCCATCAATGGAGAGTACTTAGAAGCATCTTTTTCTTACTTTGTGTGCCACTGTGAGATACACCATTTTTCTCCTTACTGAGCAACTAATTTTAGGACAGAAATAAAATATAACTAAAAATATATGTTTAAAGGTTCTCTATTATAAAACTGCCCAAACCTTTTACACACAAAGAGGAACTATAAATTTTCATAAAGGGAGTATGGAATACAGGGTCCCACTACTTTATTTGAACACAGAAGCTATTTGTAGGACTTGCGTTTGTCTAGAACATATTTTGAGCAGCACAATCAAATCAAGAGCAAGGTCCTTTGGATGCTGGTGAGTGTTTTACAGCTTTTTGTCTAAGATTCTAGCTCCAAATATAATAATACAATTACGGGCTTTCAGAAAATTATTTCCATTCCTAATACTTCCAGCTTTTCTTTCCTATAAAAAATAGGGGCCTTATTGTGTGTCTATAATATTACATCCAGATGTCAAGTCTGAAATTCAATATGTGGACTTGATAAAGTATATATCTATTTTATTAATTTGAAAACATTATGGAATATCTATGATTCAGTATGGCTCAATCTTTTCTGTGAAAATATTAAGATTTTCCTATTACTGCTGAGTGGTGCTCACTAATTCGCATCACAATTTTTACAGCCCTATACATATTGATAGGAAACCATCAAAGTTCAATAACCCGAGTCACAATTCAATCAGTTCAATAACACTAGGAAGAAATTACACTATGACAGCTAGAATATAAATGTCAGATTAATTCACTTTCACTCTAATATCTCAGGCATTAAATATTTTAAGAAGTGATCTTTCTTATAGATTGAATGTATAAGACCAGGATAATGAAAATTATTTTATGAAAAGGGGAATATTTATTCTCAGGCATGCACTGGTTCTAGTCTTATTTACTGTTGAGGACTTATGAACTTTTCTTCTGAAATCCTTATTACCATCTGGAATTTACTTTATGAGTTGCAGGTTAGGCACTTCAGATCTCTTTTGCAAAAAACCTGAGGAAGAAAAAAAAAGCATATCTTCTTTACAAAAGACTTTTTTTCTTGAGTAATTGACAGATGGTTCTGGAAAATTAACTCAATAGGTTAGAGCTGATGCTTGTCAATCAATATTATTGGTTCATCCAGTTAGTTGTGTTGCTTCTCTGGCAATAACTGCATTGGTAACCTTGATGTGGCATACTGAACACTTACAACTTCGGTAGCAAAAGGAATTTAACTAAGTGAGCCTTGAGAACTAAGCACAAAGCATGATGTAATTGACAAACAAGTAAGAATGCATGTACTGAGGACCATGTGAAAACAACATCTCTCTTGCCGAAGAAAGACAATATATTTTCAAAGCTGAGCTGGTGATTTAGGAAACTGCACAACCTGTAATTTCTTGTCCACAGTAGAAGTAGAAATTTTAGTTGAGGGTGTTGTAAAAAGTTAGAATATTGTACAACCTGTAATTTTAAAATTTTAAAATTTTAAAATTGTAATTTTAAAAAGTTAGAATATTGCAGAAAAAGATCTATAAACACAGACAAATTGCTCAGCCATAAGAGATTAGGAAAAATGTACTTGAGAAAAAGATTTGGTATAAGTCCCCTATGTAAAACAAAAGTACTTGTTTTTCCATACACATTCTCATAATCTTACTAATAACTACACCATGTTCTTTAAATTCTAACAGAAACTTATTCTAACAGAATTTGAAATTTAAAAATAAAGCACCTTTTGATGATGTAAAAGACATAATCTCTTAATGCCTGTGCATTATAATTTAAGCATAGTGTTTTTCATCACAATTTGGCATTGAAACAAGAATTGTTAGGATAAGATGCTGCTAGTAGGCAGCTTACCCCAGATTATTTTCTTCACTGCAGGGAAAAAAAAAAGAAAGGAAAATATTTAGTTTATTTTAGTAGATCCCTCTACTCCAATCTTTTTGTCTTCCCTGACTACCAGGATTCTTCGAGGTCTCCTAAGGTTCAGGGTAATGTCTGTTTCGAGGATACTTTTAAAGGGAAGGGAAAGACATCACCCAATTCTAACCACATCATGCTCCTCTGTGCACCATTAGAGCTGCTAAAATCAGTAAGAGTTCCTATCTGAGTGCGATGCCTGTTCAAGTATTACATCCAGCACACTTCAGGCAATTTGCAATAAACCAATTGAATTATCGGTTAAAAAAACAAAAAGAGAAAACAACAAACAGAAAAACGAATGAAAGCTCTAAAGAACTGGGCTATTATACGTTTATCCTCTCTTCCCCATGGCAATCCTAGAGATTATAGTTTATGTTTTGTTCACTGCTCTAAACTCTATTCCTACAACATTGCCTGGCAGAACCGACAGTGGTTAATAGAGATGCTGGTTTAGTGAATGATAGAAAGAAGTAATTAAAATAATTTAATAAATGGTAATCGTTATCCTTGTGGAACTATAAAATTGCTTCTCACTTCATATTATCAACAAGACATTCATTTACATGTAGGTAAGTACATATACATATATATATATGAATTTAAAAATATATCAATATAGAAGAAAATATTGAACATATATGTAACTTTATAACTGGAAGGATTAAAAAAACCACAAACCAAATAATATAATTTGCTTATCAAAACTTTAAAATGAGTTTATAACAGACATTATTAGCAGAATGAAAATCTGAGATACCGACTGAAATATTGCAAAATATTTAAACAAAGCAAATAGTATCATATATGTGTGTGTGTGTGTATGTATGTATATATATATATATATATATGTGTGTGTGTGTGTGTGTGTGTGTGTGTGTGTTTTATTTAAATATTTGCTTGTATATCTTATGCTTGGCAAGAACTCCCCCTCATAAAAAATAGTTGAACAGTGAATTGAAAATAATAGTTACATTTGAAAAGCAGCTAGCTATGTATTAAAATACACAAAAGAGTAACTTGCATCAATTAAAAACTGGTGAATAAATCACTAATGTTTTATTTACTCATGCTACCATATTATTCTTTGGATATAACCATAAGCATAAATAAGATTCAAAAGATGGCATACTAAAAAAAAAAATGGTTATTTTTTTTTCTGAATTTTCAGTCTTCTATTGTCAAAGAAAAGCTTTGGCATCCTCTTATTTTTTCCTTCTTTAAGGCTTTTGTACAAATGTGTGTTTGTGTGTGTGTGTGTGTGTGTGTGTGCTCATATATATTACTAGGAAAATATATATAATAGAAAAATATATTTCCTGTTAATCTATAAGAAAATAAATTCAGATAAAAAAATAAAGTAAATTATTAGGCAATTCTTATGAAGGAAATATGGCCAGCCAATAAAAAATAGTAAAGCACATTAATAAAACTTATCAGGAAAATTACAGAAGTGTAAATTAAAAGACATAATATACAATTTTTTTGGCAAAGTAATTTAAAGTCATACTATATTACTTGTTGGTCAACTTTTATTACACAGGAATGTGGTGGGGACTAAGAGTATCATATTGAAAGAGAGCATTTGAGGATTAGAAGCATTGTGTTGAATTTACAAACTGTTATTCCTTCTTTTCTCTGCAGCAAGTGGGAAATCGTGTGTATGTAAGAACTGGATAATTACATTTGTGATCTCTGATTATCAGAGCCAGGGCAGGAGATACTCCTTCAGTGAGGCCATATCTATAATGGAATCACTAATTGAATCTTCTTCATATACTTCTCTGCCTCAAGTATAAAACATGCATTAACAGCTCTCTAACAGTACTTATACAGATAGAAACAAATCAAATATGGCAGATATTAATATTTAAACAATTTGAATACTATTGTTCTCACATTGGATAATAAGAAAAATGTCCTTCTCTCCTTTTTCAAAGTCCTTTTTTTATTTAATATTCTGTTTTATTTCCTTTAAACTTTTTTTTTGTACTGAGATTTCTATAACATTACGACCTCCACCAAGGCAGTCATACTTACCATACACATTTCTCAGAAGCACACTACAAGATAAGAAATTGAATCCAGATGGTTTTTGTGGGAAGCGATTTTAGGTAGGACAAGTGACGATCAAAAAGAATGTGACAAGAAGAGTAAATATACAGTAAAAAATAAGTTACTACTTAGTAGGTTACCACTATGGGCAACTGGAACTTAATCTTGTACAGATTTCTGAGGAACCAGGTGGAATACATCTCAAGATTAACCAACCAAAGAATCCTAAAGCAGGTATATTTATTTTGGATTCCAGTCCTTGTTGCTTGTTGCTACAGCATTAATTTTTCATCAAGTCAGAGTGCCTTGCAAGCACTGAGCAAATTTTCACAGCACCAGAGTAAGACCTTGTGTAATGAAGCAGCTGTGAGAGTTGAATGTTTGAAATAGAAAATTGTGATCAAGCAAAGCAAATGTCCACCAGCTGTGTAGCCGAGGGTGAAGTCAGAAGTGTATTGAGGAGGATGGGGTGGGACATTCGCCTCCCAACCTTCCTCATACCTGTGCATTCACTTTCCCATTTTCCAGACTTACCCAATTTCCACACTTCCAACTATCTCTATCTCTTTTCCATTTCATTAAACATCAGGTTTCCTGAATGGACACAGGAAAAGACAACACACAGAAATATAGACAAGACAGAATTTTTCTCTGTTATAGATCCTCTCTATTGTTTTAACACCACTAAATTTGGTGATCACATTATGTTTTTAGTTTAGAAACCCATCATTGAGTAAAATGATATTCAAGAATTGACAAGACATAAAAAGAATAATGATGGAGAGGTGTAGACTACTTCTACACGGTCACAGCCAAGAGGCATATAATTGCAAAATATTGAGTTACGTATCCATACATACTGTGTGTTTTAAATTCAAAATCCTTACTATGGCTTAAAAGGCACTGATTTACTTGCTCACAGAATAATAACTGCTGATCCTCCTAATATTCTTTCTCCCTAGCTTACTGCATTCAAGGCCACTGGCTTTCTTGTTTTTCTTCAAACATCAAAAATTTCTGTCTCTGTGCTTGCCTTTTTACCCTATATCTGAAACTCTCTTTCAAGCACTTTGCAAGCCACCTTCCATTTTGTACACATCATTCAGAACACTACTCAGAAACATTATCTCTTCTGAGAATTCTTTCTTGATCTATCATAAAAATACAGCACCACCCAAATAACCATCTCCTTTACCCTGATTTATTTTCCTCCATAAATACACAAGCCCAAAAATATTTATCTTTTACCACTTATTACTTATATTACCCATTGTTTTTATAGTTAATTATTTTTATTAACTATGTTGGGGTGACATTGGTTAATAAAATTATGTACGCTTCAAGTGTACAGTTGTATAATACATCATCTGTATATTTCATTGTGTGTTCACCATCCAGTCAGATCACCTTCAGTCATCATATATTTGACCCTTTTACCTTCTTCTACCTCACCATTACCCTCTGGTAACTACTAAACTGTTGTTTGTGTCTGTGAGTGTTTGTTTTTTTGCCTTGTTCGTTTGTTGCTATCTCACCCATCTTGAATTTAAGCTACTTTATAGAAAAGACATTGTCACTTTATCTGTTTGGGACTCTCTGAGCTTCCTGGGCTTGAATATCCATTTCCTTCACCAGGTTAGAGAAGTTTTCTGTCATTATTTCTTCAAATAGGTTTTCAATTTATTTCTCTTTCTTTACTCCTTCTGGTACCCTTAGGATGCAATATTGGTACATCTGATGTTGTCTTAGAGGACCCTTAAACTGTCCTCATTATTTTGGATTCTATTTTCTTCTTGCTAGTCTGTTTGGGTGTTTTATGCTACCTTGTTATCTAAATCACTGACTGGATCCTCTGCTTCATTTAATCTAGTTGATTCCCTCTAGTGTGTTCTTCATTTCAGTTATTGTATTCTTTATTTCTGAGTGGTTCTTTTACATGTGTTCTGTCTCCATTTTTATGTTCCCTATTTCTTTGTGGAAGTTCTCACTGATATCACTGAGCATCCTTATAATGAATGGTTTGAACTCTGCATGTGGTAGAATGCTTATTTCTATTTTGTTTAGTTATTTTTCTGGAGCTTTGTTCTGTTCTTTTATTTGGGACATGTTTCTTTATCTCTCCATTTTGGCTGTCTCCCTATTTTTGTTTTTATGTATTAGGTAGGGCTGCTATATTTCCCAGTTTTAGTAGATAGACCTTACAAACTAGGTGTCCTATGAGGCCCAGTGGTGCAATGTCCCAGGTCACCAGAGCAGGGTATTCTAGTTGTGTCCCTTGTGTGGGATGTGTGTGCTCTCCTATGGTAGTTGTTTGTTGGTTATTGTTTGCACATGATTGGGAGGGATTGACCCTCAGATTGGTTGATTGTGAGGACTAGTCGTGACTACAGTGGAGGAGTTGTGGTGCAAGGGGTGACCCTACAAAGCAGGATTTATTTTAGCAGTGTGTTGGGGCCTACCAATTCTGCCCTTTGGGTGTGTCATCCTTGGAGCCAGATGATGTTCTGGCTTAGTCTGAAGCTGTCCACTGGATGTATCTGCCCCAGGGACTCCTGGGAGGGGACACTCTTTTGCAGGTCAAGTTCAACCGCAGCCTGTGTTCTGCCCATGGACACCTAGCATGAGACACAAAGCAATCCACTTATGGCTGCTGCCCAAAATGTGCTTGGAGGTGTCTTGAAAGTCCAATCTTGAACCAAGGCCTATTGCCGTTAGTGCCAGGTTTAGGGCTGCTCTGCCAGAGGGACAAAACAAAGTCAGATGCTTCTTTTTTGGGTTTTGTGAACCTTTGTGAGATTTTAGAATAATCTGTAGCCTGAGCTAAGACAGCGATTTGTATGGAAAAGCCACTGGAAGCAGCTTGGGTTGACCCATAAATTGGTTGGGGTAGAGTCTCAGAATCACCAGGGTTGGGTGAACTAACATTGTTAGCCAAGTTGATGGAGACTCAGATATGGTGGCCCCCTCTATTTGCATGCCTGGGGGAGTGGGTGGAAGAAAGATGGACAAAGAATCAATAGATTCTGCCATCTCCTTTATCCAGAGGAAAGCTGCCCCTTCATTCCTCACCCTAATGCCAGACACTTCAGTTTTTCTCTCTGTGTTCCTGGAATCTTACTACTGCCTCAGTGCTGCAGGTTAAATACCCACCCGCCCACCCACCCAAATAAAGTTATATCTGAGCATACCATTATTAAGTTACAAAATCAAAAGGTAAGAAAAAAAATATGTTGAAGAAAGCTAGAGGAAAGAAAAATATTTATGGAGAAACAAAGATAAGAATTTCATCTGACTTCTCCTCAGAAATTACAGAAGCAAGGAGAGACTAGAATGAAATATTTATAGAATTCAAAGAAAATAAATACCAGCCTAGAATTTTTACTTTGCAAAATTATCCTTCAAAAATAATGAATAAAGACTTTCTCAGACAAGCACAAATTGAGGGAAATTAGTTGCCAGTAGACATGACTTGCAAGAAATATTAAAAGTTCTTCAGAAAGAAGGAAAAAGTTCTTCAAAAACTCAGATCTACGTTAAAAAAATAAAGAGCATTAGAGAAAGTGTAAGTGACAGTAAAATAAAAACATTCATTTTTCTTAATTTATGTGACATAAAATTATTCATAATAATATATTTATTTTTGCATGCTTACTTCTCCATGTATACATACTTATGTATGCCTTAGTATAATTGAAATGAATGACAGCAATGCTGCAAGATACAGGAAGTAGAAATTATAATTATTTTGTTATCATCAGGTAGTTGGATCGCCTATAAAGTAGTATATACTTTATTTGAAAGTACACTTAAAGTTTTACATTGGTTGTAAATGTATATTTCAAAATGTAGGGCAACCACTCAAAAAAGTAAAAAAGAAAAAGGAAGCATAGTTGATACACTAAGAAAGGAGAGAAACATCTAAATATATAAAAGTATCCATTAAAATAAAAAAGGGCAGAAAAATGAGTGAAAGACAAAAATAGGAACAAAAACAATGGCATGGAATAGGAAACAATAACAAAATGCTGTATATTAATTCAAGTATCCAATAATCACTTGAAATGCCAATGGTCTTAATGCCCTAATTAAAACAGACATTATTAGAGTGGATCAAAAAAACAAGACCTATCTATCTATACATGGTCTATAAGAAATGCAATTTAAATATAAAGACATATAAATTAAAGGGAATTGTACAGATAAAGTTATATCAAGCTAATTCCAGTAAAAGAAAGGCAGAGCAGCCATAAATTTTAAATAGAGCAGAATTCAGAGCTAAAATTATTATGATGGATAAAGTGTGGCCATTATGTAATGATTAAGGGATTTATTCAAGAAGATATAAGAGTCCTTAATATGTATGTGACTAACAATACAATATCAAAATACATGAGGCAAAAACTAATACAACTGCAAAGAGAAATGAATTAATTCACCATTTAAGTTGGAGACTTCAACACCCCTCTCCCACAAATGGACGATCCGGCAGGCAAAAAACCAGTAAGGACAAAGATGAACTCCATAACACTATCAATCAACTAGACATAATTGACATCTATGGAATACTTCAACAACAGCAGACTACACATTCTTCTCAAGATCATATGGCACATTCACCAATATGGACCTAATTCTGGGCCATCCAAAACACCTCAATAAACTTAAAAGAAAAGAAATTGTGCAATGTCTGCTTTCAGACCACAATAAGATTAAATAGAAACCAATAACAGAGAGATAGCTGGAAAAATCCCAAAATAACGGAAGATTAAATAACTCACTTCAAAATAACATGTGGGTCAAAGAACAAATCTCAAGAGAAATTGAAATATTTTGAAGTATTAGATTGGTGCAAAAGTAATTGTGGTTTGAAAGCTTAAAAATAATTGCAAAAACCGCAATTACTTTTGTACCAACTAGTAAATAAAAATGAAAAAAACAACATATCAACATTTGTGGGAAGCAGAAAAAACAGTGCTTGGAGGGAAATTTATAGCATTGAATATTGTTAGACAATTAAGTCCATGAACTTTCCATTATATAAGCTCATAAGTACTGTGACAATTAAGTTCACAAACTCATCCTAGAAAAAGTGCTACATGCCTCATTGCTGAATATCACTATGGTCACCTTTGAAATACTTCCTTTGGGAAGCTATGAAGTGACACCTGTGCCTTATCCATCCT
This sequence comes from Rhinolophus hipposideros, assembly GCF_964194185.1. Taxonomy (NCBI): domain Eukaryota; kingdom Metazoa; phylum Chordata; class Mammalia; order Chiroptera; family Rhinolophidae; genus Rhinolophus; species Rhinolophus hipposideros. The sequence continues at coordinate 17,318,859 of NC_138058.1, read as the reverse complement.
TCAAAGCAATTTTGGATGACTTTTTCTGGAATGGCTATCAGAGCTGTCATCCTATTACAGTTGATGTCCTAAATATCATCCAAGTGTCTCCTTTCAATATTTCCTTTATCTTTGGGTGCAGAAAGAAGTCATTGGGCACCAGATCAGGTGAGTAGGGAGGGTGTTGCAATACAGTTATTTGTTTACTGGCTAAAAACTCCCTCACAGACAGTGTCGTGTGAGCTGGTACATTGTCGTGATGAATTGTTGGTGAAAAGTTCAGCTCACCTAACTTTTTCAGGCAGCCTTTTTAGCACTTCTAAATAGTAAACTTGGTTAACTGTTTGTCCAGTTGATACAAATTCATAATGAATAACCCTTCTGATATCAAAAAAGTTAGCAACATCATTTTGACTCTTGATTTGGACTGACGGAACATTTTTGGTAATAGAGAATTGTCTGACTTCCATTGTGCACTTTGACACTTTGTTTCAGGGTCATGTTGGTACACCTGTGTTTCATCACTAGTGATAACATGGCTCAAAACATTGTCTTGCCTCTTCTAAGTGTCTTGGCAAATTTTAATTCTCCTCTTCTTTTGTTCATTGATGAGCTCCTTCAGGACCATTTTTGCACTCACCTTCCTCATGCCAAGATTGTCATTTAAGATTTTTCTAACTATTTCTCTATTTATGTTTACTTGGTCTGCTATGCTTCTCACAGTCAGCCGATTATTTTGATGCACAATTCGATGACTTTTCGCAATGTTTTCATCAGTTCTGCTCGTTACTGGCCGCCCCGACCTCTCTTCACTAGTGACACATTCTCTCCTCTCAGAAAAATGTTTAATCCATTTGTACACTGCTGTTTTCTTGATGGCATTATCCCCATAAACTTGGACTAACATGTCCCTGATTTCACTTACACTCTTGCCAAGTTTAACAAGAAATTTAATGTTTGTTCCTTGCTCGAATTCAGGCTCAGACATCCTTGTGATGGCACACAAAAACACAATACAACAATAATGAACACCACTCAGCAAGACACCACCGCCATACATCAACACAAAATAGCGATGAGACACTGATATACCAAGATTACAAAACTTTACCAAGCTGTTTGTACAGTGCTGCCAATCTAAGCACACAGTGGCAAGTTCACAAACTTAATTGTCAGAACTTCGTATTAGAAAAGAAGAAATATCTGAAATCAATCATCTAATTTTCTACCTTAAGAATTAAGAAACAGAAGAACAAATTAAATTCAAAGTAACAAGAAGACAGAAAATAATAAATAATAAAACAAAAATCAATTAAATTGAGAATGGAAAATCAATAGAGAAAATCAACAAAGTTTATACTTTGAAAAGATCGATAAAACTGATAAGCCTCTAGACAAGCTAATAAAAAAGAAGATACAAATAAGTAATATGAGAAATGAAGAAGTGACATCATTACAGATTTTGTGGAAATTAAAGAAAAATAATTGAATATTATGAACAATTCTATACTCACAAATTTGATAACTTAGAGTAAATGGACCGATTCCTTGAATAAAACAGTTTGCAAAAACTCACAAAAGAAGGACTAGGCAATTTGTATAGATATATAACTATCAAAGAAATTAAATCAATACTTAGTAACCTTCCCAAATAGAAAGTACCAGGCACAGATGTGTTTACTGGTAAATTCTACCAAACATTAAAGAAGAAATTATGCCAATTATCTATAATCACTTGCAGAATATGGAAGTAGAGGGAATAATTACTAATTCATTCTGGGAGGCTAGTATTACCCTAATTACAAATCAGACAAAGCTATTACAATAAAAAAAACTACAAACCAATATTTCACTTAAACATGTGTGAAAAAATTCGCAAAACAAATAGTAAATCAAATATAATAATGTATTTAAAAAAAGCATATGCTACAACCAAATAGGATTTCTCGTAGGTACACAGGAAAGAAATAAATTAATTTAATCCATCACATAAACAAACTAAAGAACAATTACATGATCAAATCGATAGATGCATAAAAAAACATTTGATTAAATTCAAAACGCATTCAAATCCTTAAATTACCTTGTCAAAGATTTTTTTTGTGTTTTCTGCTTTCATCTTATTTTAAGCTAACTGCAGTCTGACTTTGAGTTCTGCAAAGGCATTCCTTAAGAAACTAAGTATCTCCCATGTTCTGAAATACCAAGATTATCTTCAATTCCAAACTAATTTGAAGTCAACATTATTTACCATTCCTTTTCTTAAATCCCTTTTTGGCATGTCTCCTATTACTTAACACTTTCCCACATTTCCTCTTATGTTTCAGGATGTATACCCTCTCTTTGATTACTTTGCTGGCTTCTCTATCCATACCTGAATGTTGCGCTCTTGAGACAAACCTAGATGTTCTTCTTTTCTCATGTAATACTTTCCCAAAGTTATTTTGTCCATTACAACATATACATATACATCATGAATACCGTGTTTTAAGTACAATTTATACCACCCTTACAGATATAATCATTCTCAAATTCTACTCTGTGTTTCCATATCATAAGTCCCATTTCCACTAAACAATACCACTTTTATGATAACTCAAAAACAACTAGAATGCACGATATTTGATGGAGATAGGCTCCTCTGTTCTGAAATAGGTCTGTGGCTGTCTGACTGGGATGTAATCTGTGCAGTCAAAATTGAGGTGCTGTGAGTGAAAAGTAATCTGTTGCCAAGTCCCATAGATTCTGCTGCCATCAGAGGAGAAAATTCCTCCTGAACCAAATATACTTCTATCTCTTACGGGAAATCCAGTTCCATTATAATCTTACAGAACCGTTATTATATATGTGACCTATTGTGAGTAAAATGTTGTTATGCAGTGCATGAGTGTATAAGCTCCATGAGTGCAATGCCCAAGAATATTTTAAACATTATTCCTAGTCATATTTTATGATCCATGAATATTTCAGAAATAAATGAGAATCAGTCAAGAAAGATGGTGATTTTTATATTTGATGGTGAGTAGAACTGTGGGGAGGGAGAGTAAAAAATTATAAGCTGAGGTTTTCTTTTTTTTTTTTTTTTTAGTAGCATCATATTCAATTTAGAAAAACAAGTAAGAGGTAAAAACAGTTTTGGAAAATATTGATTGCAGAAGAAATCTATAAGCTGGGAAAGAGAAGTATATAACATTTAATAAATGCATGCATACAGTAAGTCAGTAAATTAAGGAAACTCTTTATAAGTGGAAAAATAGAGAAAAAACTTGCATAATTAGCTAACAAAATTGTAATAAAAATGATAGCAGTTAATTTATGGTTTTATGCTAAATAACCTAAATGACAAGCAAGAACCAATAGAACTGCAACATAGCAAAAAAGTCTGGCATGTCAAGTGCTATTCCAAAATGCCCTGCTCTACAGGGCTTTCTTATTTTATAATGTTTTATTTTTTAAAAGGCAAAGGCAAATAAAACTCATAGTAACTAATAGAGTGAAGTTACTATGTCCATCTTTGGGGAAGATAACAGCAGTATGGTTGGGTTTCCATGTAATGGAAAACAAATGATATTAAAAAGATTTGGTCTTGGGTTAGAAATTACATTAGGTAAAAAAAGTGAGTCAACCAGATAGGAAACTTCTTAGTTGTACCTAGTGGCTATTGGCTACTATATTGGATAAAACAGATTACAGGACATCATCTCAGAATATTTTACTGAACATCGATTCTGTAGACAGTGGTTCTCAAAAACCGGCTTTGGACCAGCAATATCAGCAGTTCCTAAAAACTTATTTAAATGCAATTTATCAGACCCATCCCAAATCAGAAACAGGGTTGGGGGAGACAGCAATCTGTTATAACAAGCTCTCAAGGTGATTCTGATATGTACTAAATTTTGAGAATCTCTGCATAATTAGATTCTCTCTCTCTCTCTCTCTCTCTCTCTCTCTCTCTCTCTCTCTCTCTCTCTCTCTCTCTCACACACACACACACACACACACTTTCTCTCTTCTCCACAACTCCTCTCTCACACACACCACACACATACACTCATACCCAAACACATCCCATGGCTTTTATAAGTTATCTAATGTCTATGTCTCCATATTGCCACACCTGTCCTACTGGGAAGGCATTTACATCAAAGCAGAACTCAGAAGTGGGAAATTATGGAGTTCATCATGTTGATCTGGTAGTTTTTGTGATTTGATTTGGTATTAAATCCCACCTTGCTGCCCTAATGTATCTCCTTATATGTTGTTGGCACACAAAAGAAGCAAATTAGCTTAAAGGGTTAGATATGCTTCAGATGAAGCCCACCCACTGTGTGAGATACATGTTTCAGATCACATTCCCTAGAAGCATAAGAGGAGACAGGGGCACTTTTCCAAATGGTTTGTTGAAGAAGTGCTCTGTGGTGAAGCCTGTGAAAAAGGGAAGGAATCAAAACAGGTCAAAGGAAGAAACCGGCAAAGAAATGGGTTCAGCTCAAGTCTAGGCTCAGTCTGAGCACACAGGACATTCTAAAACATTACTGACAATAGAGTACTGGAAGCGGAAGGCCAGGATACTAAACACTTTTTAAGATCTGTCATTGGCCGAGGGCGGCACCCAGGATGGACTAATTGGCTTGTGTTGGCTGAGAGCAATTCTCAGAAGAGGGATGTAGTTGTGAGCTGTTAGCAGCCAACATTCACAGTATTTAGGGGATCTGTACCCCGGGACAGTAGACTGACTCTGGACGGGCCACCAACAGCATCCAGTACAGAATCCAACATTGGAGAAAAGGGGTTGGAAAGAAAAGCCGGTTTTATTCGTGCGGATTTTTTGGAAATTTCCCCATGCTAGATCTGGTTTTCCATGTGCCCTGGAAGGTGGTGAGTAGAAGTAATAGTGTGCTAGAGTATTAGATTTGCAATGGATATTAAGGAAGAATAAAGTGTTTCTTCTGGGTAGGCCATTAGAAATAATTACTCAGTGTTCCTTATTTTGTACTTGATGTAACCGAGGCCTAGAGAGGAAAGTGACAAATATCAGGTTAGTGATTTAGTGAATCACTGAATGTGCAGCAGAATCAAAATACTATCAAGGTCCAGTATTAAATTAATCTACCAAACTAATATAGGGAATGATGGGAGATTAAAAAAAAAAAAAGGAAAGAAAGAAAAAAAAAATAGAGCCTCTTCCAGTTAAAATATATGCTCTTTATAGTGGCCTTCTGGAAGCAGTCTTTCTTACTTATCCTACTGGTGATTCTAGAAAAAAGAATCTAATTTGGCTATAAGCACAGACTCTTGCTATTTCTCAGTTCTCACTAAAGCTGCAGCAGTTAAATCCATCTATTTATGGGGCTGGCTCTAGGGGACCGTGTGGGGAGTAGTGAGGGAAGTAATTTGTCACCTACTACATCTACGCACCATGGGATATTGACTCCCTCATTATCACTCCATGCATGTCATCCACTTGCCCAAATGGACACATTTGTCATAGCAACCTATGGGGAAATCAACATTTTTGCTGTGGAATTTTGAAATTCCTTAGATCCTTAATTACACTTAAAACAATCTACAGATATTAATCTATTTCAGTTTCCTGAAGTCCCAATCTGCTGTGAAATAGTTCTTTCCCTGGGAAGGCAGCTTTCTTGTGTGAGAAAAAATAAAATACGTTATTATATTTGACAACCAAAACAGAAGGATTATAGTCTACTTGTAAGAACAAGTAAACAAAAGGGCCTAGAAATTTGATCCTGTTCTTTTTCTCCTCTCCAGTTGAACTGATTATTTTTAAGTTAATCGCAAAGCTTATAATTATGTACACCATTTTAATTCTTTTTTAACAATAGGGCAAAACATCAAAACAAATTAATAAATAGAGTTATTGGTTAAGAGATTTATTTGTTCTCCTTATCTAATGATTGGTGCTGTAGATAATGATAAAATACAGAATACTTTTTTGTTATTATTAAAGTTTATTGGCATGATAATGGTTAGTAAAGTTATATAGGTTTCTTAAAGTTACATAAGTATACAATTCTGTAATACATCATCTATATATCACATTGTGTGCTCACCACCCAGTGTCAGTTCTCCTTCCATCACCATACATTTGATCCTGTTTACCCTCATCTACCACCTCCCTCCCCTCTTACCCTCTGGTAACCACTAAACTATTTTCAGTGTCTATGAGTTTTTGTTTCTTATTTGTTTATCTTGTTCATGTGTTGCTTTCAGTTTTATATCCCACATATCAGTGACATCATATGGTTTTTGACTTTTTCTGTCCGACTTATTTCACTTAGCATAATAATCTAAAGATCCATCCACATTTTACAATTATTCAGAGCGTGGTAAGATTAGCTAATTTTCTGTTTGCCTGAATGGAGTGGATACTGGTGTCCTTTAATTTCTAAGTTCCTTAAGGGGACAGGTAGTGAAGTATACAAAACAGCAGAACCAGAAACATGAAGTTATGGGTAGCCTCACAGCCAATCAGTTCTGTCCCATCCCTTTGAAACTGAATAGCTTCCAGTGACATTTATTAAGGCCTCCAAATATGGAAGAGTTGAGTCCAATTACAGAGTAAACTCAGATATTGATGAACATGATATTGGGTCTGGAGGAGAGGCTTAGATCCAGCATAAATCCTTTGGAGCTCTTTGTGGAAGCTAACACAGAGGCAAACATTCCCTCTTCCAAATATGTGATTTGTTTCCTTAGCAGATAACAGATAACCAGATACCGCTCACCCCTTTAATTTACCACCCACATAAACTCATTTGGGAGAAGATAATTTTGGTTATTTAATTATTTGTTTAGTCACAGAAGGACAGCAGAATAACCTATATTCTGTCATCACCAGTGATCTGACATAAATGAAACAGTCCAAGCGTTTGGTGAAACTTGGTAAAAAGTTGAAATGTGGGGATATGTTATTAGGCAGATGAATTTCTGTGGCAGATTATTGCTTGACTGTGTATAACTGACACAACAATCATGTAGATGTGTCGGTGATTGATAGATGAGGACAAGATGGAGGGGAAAGAGACCGAAGAAGCTGCAGAAATCTCATGTTCTCTCCTCTTTTTCCCTCAAACGGTCTCTCAGTTCAGGACAGTACAATATATACATTCATTCTAAAAGCTTCATGTATTATATTTTTATGTGTTATAGTGTTTTATGTACTTTTTATTATAACTAAACTTTAATTTTTATTATTATTTTTATGTTTCAATTAGAGTTGGCATTCAATATTATTTTATTAGTTTCAGGTGTAGAGCATAATGGTTCAACGAATTTACCTAGTGAATACACTAGGTAAAAGCATTGTTATTGCCTACTATTAGTTTGAAGTCTATGTAGAGTAGTAATAGGATACATAAAAAGGTAGATGAAACAGGTAAAGATCCATGTAAATGGTGGAAATAAATAGTATATAAATTTAACTGTGAGAGTAAACATCATTCTATCCACACATGTTTACACTAGACAAATCAATACTGCTCCTCTTCTTACAGATAACTAGTTATGAAAAATTCTCACCTCAGCTTTTTATCTATTCCAGATTAGGTTTAAAAAATTATGTTTAAAATACAATGCTAGATTTCAGTAGCTAAGTATTCAATCAGTGGTGGAAGACAGGCTTTTGGGAAAGATTGAATACTTGTTAATTTACTCTTTCCTTAATTTACATGTTGAGGTCCTAATGCCCAATGTGGTAGTATTTGGGGGGTAATTAAGGTTAGATTCGGTCATGAGGATGGGGTCCTCATGATGGGACCGATGCCCTTATAGGAAGAGGAAGAGGAAGAGGAAGAGACAGGAGAGCACTCTCTATCCAGCAGTAGACAGGAGGAAAGGCCATGTGAGCACACGGTGAAACAGTGGCTCTCACTAGACACTGAATCTGAACCTTGATGTTTACTTTCCAGCCTCCAGAACTGTGGGAAATCAATGTATGCTGTTGAACTTACCCAGTCTAGGGTATTTTGTTATAGCTGCCCAAACTAACTAAACCAAATGGACTTTGGAAAACAGAAATAATTAGCATGCAGTTTTAGGTTGGTTCCATTACCCCCCATCATTCTGGAGTTTTTCTTTTTTCTTTTTTTTTTTTTTTAATTTATTGGGGTGACAATTGTTAGTGAAATTACATAGATTTCAGGTGTACAATTCTGTATTACATCATCTATAAATCCCATTATGTGTTCACCACCCAGAGTCAGTTCTCCTTCCATCACCATATATTTATTCCTAGAGTTTAACACTCTATCCATCCTCAATGTTTAATAGGGACTCATACATAAAAACTTTTGTGTTAGTGATAGTGTGAGGGGAAATGGTGCAGGATCATTACAGTAAACTTTGAGGCATGTATGGAATTACAGAAGCAGGACAGAAAGGTAATTGAAATAATGTACATTGAAAAATTGGGTTTTGAACATTTAAAAATCTGAATTGAAATATTAATTGGGAATATATCCAAATTTATTGAATACTGTATAAGAAATAAAGAAAAAATGGGAGTAATGAGACTCACATTCTAGTTGGTGGCTACCACTTTTATTTTTTTTGTCTGAACTGTCTCTTCATAATTTTTTAAAGATGTAAGAGAAATTATCAAAAAAAGTTGTAGTTTCTTGGTCATAAGATGTGAAGCAGATTTTTGTTTCCTCTTTATAGTCTTCTATGTTAAAATCTATAATGTGCATAAATTTCATCTTATATTTTAATAATTAGAAATGTATAAGTCACTCAACTAGGCTTTTAGTCTGCTCACATATCTGGATTTTGTGCTTTCATGATAACTTCTTGTCTTATACCTCAAAGTAATGTTGGGATAGCATGGTCTTGCTAGATTTCCACTTTATGGTTAAAACTAACTTTTATTCAGGTAATGGTGATTAGTTTGTGCAATTGTACATTTGTGTTTTAATCATGTTGGGAACATTCTACAAGAGTGTGATGCTAGCCTGTCTCAAAAGACTATTATGGAATGTTCTCAAACTAAATCCACACATACGGAAATTCCATCTCAGTACAGAGAATGGAAATACAGTCCCCAAAAGGAAACTTCTTTCCAGGTGGAGAAAATTGATGCATATATATCAGCCGCTCCCAGTTTGTAAGATTTAAGAGGAGGTGAAATTTTTAGCTAAGGCATGTATCCAAGGATGCCAAAAAATTAAAATCTAGGAAAAATGCAGAGATTTATATGAGGCCCTGCTGTCTTTCACTTTCAGCGAAGCCATCTCAGTTTTTCTTCCAACTATATTCAAGGCACTGGACAGCAAATCTCATGAAGCAGCTTCCAACCTCCTGGTGGAAACTAAGTGATCACATCTAAGCGTGTCTCACACAGATGACCTTCACCATGGCATAAGAAGCTTCCCAAATCTAACATTTGGTTATTCCCATAATTTGCCCAAAGAAAGCCATTTTAAAGTTGATTTTTGACTTTGTAAGAATAGTAAACTTCATTACGAAATATTGTTTTTCTTTTATATTTTCAAGCTTCAATCTGTAAAAGAGAGAAACAGCAGGACTCAACGGCTTAATATGGAAACAACAAACATATACATGTTGGTATGGGGCAGGAAAGGTAGTCAAGACTACCTATCATAAACATTTATTTCCTCCTTTACTGTTTTTCTCAACCTCAGGATTCCTTGTATTTTGCCCCAAATTATCCCCTGTCCTCAGGTGTCTGCCTAACTAAACCTCCTAAGTCTGTGTCCTAGAAAATGCTGAGTCCTAAAACTAGCATTTTGACAAAAAATATAATTGTTTTAGTTTAGATTTTAGCCATTTATTTAGAAAACAATCTTTGAAAGGTGAATGCTAAACTACCGCAATCTCAACAATTAACATGATCTGTTTTTAGGAACATCTACATAACTATAATAATTTATATGACCTGTTTTAAACATCTACATTTCTAAAGAAAACAAACTTTACATTATATATAAAGATCTATTAAAATGTTAGACATTTTCACACAGCACTATACAGTCGAGAAATAAGTTAAAGGAAACAATATTTGTACACTTTTGAAAATTCATGCAAATACTATATATAATGTCTTGCAGTACTATTTATAATGTTTAAATAAAAAACATAATTGTCCAAAAATAGCTAAATAGATTTCATTGCAATAGTACTATGTGTGATTATGTAAAATTATGTAGAATTATATAGCAATTAACAGTTGTTTATTAATAGTTCATGGATTCATTAAACTTGACATTTCGTCCTTAGAATGCTAAAATTTATTTATAAAAGTATTATAAATATAAACCTTTATATCCATAGTTGTATACAATCTAGAAAATTAATAATTACATAAATGGTAACAATTAATATTCTGTGAGGGTATAAATTATTTTTCATACTGATTCCAAATCACTTTCCAACTTTGCCATGGGGAAAATGTATATTTTCATTATATATGAGGATAGAACTTTATTTTGGGGAAAAAGTACATATTATAATAGAAAGTAAGTACACCAAAGAAAATAATACACATGTGCATATATATCCATAAGATGTTAGCAGATACACTTCTGTATATTTTATAAATAGATGCATATATATGTTATTAAAACAAAGCAAGAATACACTGACTGCAATTTTATAGCACCCTTTAGTAACTTAATGTTTAATTAAAATTTCCTGCATATCATTAACAATTTTACCTCAGAGACTTAGATAATTTACATATTTAAGTTTCAATACCATTGAACTAGTAAGTTTCCAAAAAATATTTGTCAATTTAAAAAGAAAAAAAAAAGGTTTCTCTTAGAATAAATTTCCAAAGAGGGTTGATGAATGAAAGGACATGATAACTTTCAGGGCTCTTATTTTATGATATACTCTTATCACTAGAAATTAAATAATCTGGATTAACCTTCTGAAAGTTCCCACTTGTCTGGCCAAGTGCCAAAACTATTGTATAATACCATTAAACCAGCTATATAAACAAAAGAAAAAATAACCACAGTAACATTTTTAAATAATGTTTTATTGAAAGACAGCCATGTTAATTTGTGTATTGTCTATGGCTGCTTTTGTTCTACAACCATAAAATAAAGTAGTCGTAACAGAACTTTATAACCTGCAGATGTAAATGTTTACTATCTGACCTTAGGAGAAAAAGTTTCTCAACACATGTCAAATAGAAGATAAAACTAAGAGGGAAACCAGTCAAGACGGAAAAATAGCTAAATGCTGTGCTTGCATCCTATCACGACCACATCAAAATTACAACTAAACTACTAAACATCAATGACAATCGCCTAAAATCTGGCTGAACAGAATTAAGGACCTATAGAAAAAGCCATGTTGAGACTGGTATGAGGAGTGGAGATGCAGAATGGGCTGGCCCACACCTGCGTGTGACAGTTAAAAATCTGGAGGGATATCTTGGCTCTGAAGGTACCCCTGAGGAGTGAGAGGCCCCAGGCCTGCACCAGATTCCACAGCCCAGGGTCTGGTACCAAGGAGAGCAGTTCCCACAATTTCTGATTGTAAAAACCAGCAGAGATTGGCTGAGTGAGACAGAATGCTGCTGGAGTCCCAGGTGTTCCTCTTAAAGGGCCTGTGAGTGGACTGACCCACTCACAGATCCACTTGCTCTGAGCTCCAATGCTAGGGCAGCAGCTTCAAAGGCATCGGGGGCATAAGAGGTAGAACTCTATTGTCTGGCTTCAGAAGGCAGGCAGGAAGGGCAGCTCTTTCTCAGACAGAAGTGCCGGCCAAAGCCATTGTTTCTTAGTTGAGCCCTCCCCCTTCCCAGTGTGCAGACTTAAGTGGGTGCTATATATTAGTCTCCATCAGCCTTGTTAACACCATTTGCCCCACCCTGGTAATTCCCTGAGACCCTTTCCCATTCAACATGCAGACCCAAACAAGTCCCTGCCAGTGTTTTTTTTCATACACATGGCCTGTCTTGGACCATGCTGCAAACTTCTAAAATCCCTCAAAGGTTCACAAACCCAAACAAACAGCATCTGGCTGCCACATGCCCTGTACTTCTTACTAAGCAACCCCAGTCTGAGCACTAGTGGCAGCCAGCCTTGGTTCCCAGCTTAGCCTCTCCCAGGCATCTCTAAGCCCAACACCTAGCAGCCATGCGTGCATTATTCTGTGGTTTATTCTAGGTGGCTCCAGCAGGTCATAGTATTCAGCTGCACTTGGCCTGTGGCGGGACCCCATCCAGGTGGTACTGGTGGCCATCTTTGAACTGAACCAGTGCACCACACAGCTGCATCTACAGACAACACACCCAAAGATCAGACTGGGCAGGCACCAGCTTCCTACAAAAGCAAATCCTGCTCTGTAGGGTCAGCCCCTGCACAACAGCTCCTCTACTGTAGTTGTGGCCAATCTCACAACCAATGAGCACGAGGGTCAATCCCTTCTAATGACATGGAAGCAGCAACAAAGACTCAACTACAACAGGAGGGCACACATATCTCCAACAGAGGACACACCGACAGCACCCGGCTCTGGTGACCAGGGACATATCACTACTGTCCCCACAGAAAGCTTTCAAAGACCAGGAGACATAGCAGCTCTACCTAATACATTGAAACAAACACAGAGAGAAAGCCAGATTGGGAGGACAAAGAAACATGTCCCAAATGAAAGAACAGAACAAAGCTCCAGAGAAAGAACTCAACAAAACGATACAAACAAGCTACTGGATGAGGGTTCAAAGCACTGGTTATAAGATGTTCAGTGACCTCATGGAGAACTTCAGCAAAGAGATAAGAAACATTAAAAAAAATAAGAAATGAAGAATACAATAACTGAAAGAAAGAATATGTTAGAGGGACTCACTGTAGAGTGGACAAAGCAGAGGATTAAATCAGCAAATTAGAAGATAAGGTAGCATAAAACACCCAAACAGAACAGCAAAAAGAAAAAAAAGAATCCAAATAAATGAGCACAGTTTAAGGGGCCTCTAAGACAACATCAAATGTATCAACATTCACATCATAGGGATACCAGATGAAAGGGAGAGAGAGCAAGGGATTGAAAACCTATTTAAAGAAATAATGTTGGAAAAATTCCCTAAGCCATCAAAGGAAATAAATATAAAAGCCCAGGAAGTGCAGAGAGTCCCAAACAAAATGAACCCAAAGACACCCAACCAAAACACATAAAAATTAAAATGCCAAAGGGTAAAGACAAAGAAAGAATATTGAAAGCATAAAAAAAAAAAGAAAAAGAAAGAAAAGCAGTTAGTTACCTACAAGGGAGCTTCCACAGGACTGTCAGCAGCTTTCTCAACAGAAACTGCAGGCATGAAGGGATTGGCACAAAATACAGTGATGAAAAGCAAGGACCTAAAATAAAGCTTACTCTACCCAGTAAAGCTATTATTTAGAATTAAAAGAGAAATAAAGAACTTCCCAGACAAGAAAAAGCTAAAGGAGTTCATCACCAACAAACCAGTAGTACATGAAATGTTAAGGAGAATTATTTAAAAAAAAAAGAAAAAAAAAGATTAAAAATAGAAATAATAAAATGGCAATAACTACATATCTATCAACAGTTACCATACTTTGCCATGTATAATGTGCACCCATGTTTTGGGCCCAAATTTTCAGAGGGAAAAAATCTCTCATTTAAAATAAACTGTAATTAAAAAAAAATTTAATTCAAATTTGTATCTCTTTATATTGAGGTAATTGTTTTTTGTATTATAAAGGAACTTTACCATTTCTTTTTTTCTTGTTTTTAATTAAAGTTTATCGGGGTGACAATTGTTAGTAAAGTTACATAGGTTTCAAGTGAACAACTGTAATACATCATCTGTTATGGTGCAATAAATTATATGTAACAGGTAGTTACAAAACACAGGAACAGATACACAGTACAAAAAATTTTATGTACTAGTAACAAATTCATGATATTTATGCATCATAAAAGACCAAGAATTCTTCATCATTGCAAATTCATCAGAAGCTCAATAAAACCAATTATCGTATTCCAAGGTATTATTTTGCATATAGATATTGTTATTGATTTCTAGAATTATACTTTTAACTCATAAACATAAATAAATGAGTTAAAAACATTCAAATAGATATGGAACTAGTACTAATCATGTGTAATGCACATCCTTATTGTTCCCTCACAAATTTGGTAAAAAAAATGCACCTTATACACAGCAATATACAGTATTTTAAATGAAAGTGGATTAAATGCTCCAATCAAAAGACAGGGTGTCTGAAGGGATAAGAAAACAAGACCCTTATACATGCTGCCTAAAAGATACTCACTTCAGATTGAAAGACACATAGACTGAAAGTAAAGCGATGGAAAAAGATATTTCATGAAAATAAAAATTAAAATAAAAAACACAAAAAGCTGGGTTACCAATAGTTCTACCAGACAAAATAGACTTTAAAACAAAGGTTATAATAATAAACAAGGAGTTAGTAATCCCACTTCTGGGTATTTTTCCAAAGAAAACCAAAATACTACTTTGAAGGGAGATGTGCATTTATATGGTCATTGTAGCATTATTTACAATAGCCAAGATATGGAGGCAACCTGGGTGTCCATGATGGATGATAAAGAAGAAGTGGTACATACAATGTAATATTACTCATCCATAAAGAAAATGAAATCTTGTCCTCTGCAACAACATGGGTGGAGCTAGAGAGTGTTTTGGTGAGTGGAGGAACCCATACAGAGAAAGGCAAATGCTATATTATTTTGCTTATAAGTGGAATCTAAAGAACAAAATAAACAAAGTCAGATACAGAGATGGGAGGGGAATTAAGGGGAGTGGGTGAAAAAAATGAAAGTATTAAGAAGTGACAATTGGTAATTACAAAATAGTCATGGGGATGTATAGCATAAGGGATATAGCCTATAAAATTGCAATAACTATGTGTCAGATGGGTACTAGATTTACCGGGCTTATTATTTCATAAGTTGTACAAATATCTAATAACTATGTTATACACCTGAAACTAATAGAATACTGTATGTCAACAGCAATTAAAAAGGAAAGAAGGAAAAATGTATACCATTTAATCATCTTTAAAAAGTTTTATTCAAATTACTCACTGATAGCATATTCTTGTGCTTGAAGAACTTTTAAACTTTTCTTTAGTAATGTTTTGCTGGGGAATTATGTAACTTTTTGTGTACAGAGATTTTATTTCATACTCTTTTTAAATTAAGTCATCTTTTTAGAGCAATTTTAGGTTCACAGACGAATTGAGAGTAAAATACAGACATTTTCCACATATAGTCTGATCCCATGCATGCCTAGACTTCCCAAATTAACAATATCCCATAACCTGGTAGTACATTTGTCACAGTTCATGGACCTACATTGACACATTATACTCACCCAAAGTCCATAGTTTATGTTATTATTCTTGGTGTTGCATATTCTGTGGGTTGGACAAATACATAATGACATGTATGGATCATTATCATAGCATAGAGTATTTTCACTGCCCTAAAAATCTGCTGTGCTCCACCTACTCATTCTTACCACTACCCCGAAACTTGACATTTTAAATATCTCTATTGTAGTATCTTTTCCAGAATGTCATAAAGTTGGAATCATATAGTATATAACCATTTTCTGATTAGTTTATTTCACTGAGTAACATGCTTTTAAATTTCCTTCATATCTTTTCATGGGTTTGATAGGTTTTTTTCTTTTTAGTGCTGAATAATATATAATTGTCTAGATATACCACGGTTTATATATCCATTCACCTACTGAAGGACAACTTGGTTGTCGCCAAGTTTTGACAATTATGAATAAACTTGCTTAAACATCATGTGTAGTTTTGTTTTGTGTGTGAACATAACCTCTCAACTCCATTGGGTAAATACTTAGGAGCATTATTGCTGTATCATAAGGTAAGAGTATTGTTAGTTTTGTAAGAAATTGCCAACTGTCTTTTAAAGTAGCCATAACATTTTTCATTCCCACCAGTGATGAGTGAGATTTCCTGTTTCTCCACATTCTCACCAGCATTTGGTGTTGTCAATGTTCTAGATTTGGCCATTCTATAGGTATGTAGTAGTATTGCACTGTTGTTTTAATTTGCATTTCACTGATAAAAAATGTTGTAGAGCATTTTTTTTTTCACATGCTTCTTTGCCATGTGTATGTCTTCCTTGATGTGGTGTCTGCCAAACTTTTTTCTCCATTTTTAAATTTTGAAAAAAATTGTCTTAATGTTGAGTTTTAGGAGTTCATTGTCTGTACTGGGTCCTTTATCAGGTATGACTGACAGATATTTTCTCCCAGTCTGAGGCTTGTCTTTTCATTCTTTTGACATTGTCTTTCACAGAACAGATTTTTTTTTTCATTTTAATGAAGCCTAGTTTATCAATTATTTCTTTCATGGATCATACCTTTGGTGTTTATCTAAAAAGTCATCACCATACCCATGGTTATCTAGATTTTTTCTCTTCTGTTATGTTAAAGGAGTTTGTAGCTTTACATTTTATACTTAGGTCTATAATCTATTTTGAGTTAGTTTTTGTGACGGGTGTAAAATCTTGGTCTAAATTCATCTGTTTAGTTGTTGTTGCAAGTAGCTATCCACTTGTTCCAGCACCATTTGTTGTAAAGACGATTTTTGCTCCATTGTATTGTCGAAAATCAGTTGACTATATTTATGGGGGTTTATTTCTGGACTCCCTATTCTCTTCCATTGATCTGTCCATTTATTCTTTCACCAATACAACACTGTCTTGAGTATTGTGGCACTCCAATATATCTTGATGTAGGGTTGTGTCATTCCTCCAACCCCATTCTTCTCTTTCAATACTGTGTTGGCTTTTCATGCTCTTTTGCCTTTCCATATAAGCTATATTAGTTTGTTGTAATCCACTGTATAGCTTACTGGGATTTTAATTGGAATTGCATTGAATCTATAAATCAAATTGAAAAGAACTGATATCTTGCCAATGTTGAGTCTGCCTATTCATGAACATGGAGTATTTATCCATTTACTTAATTATTGTTTGATTTCATTCATCAGAGTTCTATAGTTTTCATCATACAGATCTTACACATATTTTTATAGTTTTATACCTTAGTATTTTATATTTTGGGGTGCTATTATAAATGGTATTGTGTTTTGAATTCCAAATTCTACTTATTTATTCCTGGTATATAGGAAAGCTGACTTGTGTATATTAACCTTGTATTAAAAATGTTTTAAGTATTTCTTCAGATTTCTACTTGTGCATGTGTTATTTTTAAATGTGTTGCTTAACCTCCATGTATTTGGGTCTATACCAGTTATCTTCATATTACTGATTTCTAATTTCTTTCATGGTCTGAAAGTAAACACTGTATGATTTTTTCTTCCTTAAAAATTTTAGGGTGTTTTATGGCCCAAAATACAGCCTATCTTGGTGAATGTTTCATGTCTGCTTGAGAAAAAATGTGCATTTTGCTGTTTTTGGATAAAGTACTTTGTAGATGTCAATTATACGCAGTTGATTAATGGTGTTGTTGAGTTCAACTATGTTCTTACTGATTTTCTGCCTGCTAGATCTGTCCACTTGTGATAAAAGGGTATGGAAGCCTCCAAGCTAGATAATAGATTAATCTATTTCTCTTTTCAGTTGTAGTAGTTTTTGCCTCATGTATTTTGATGTTGTATTGTTAGGCATATACACGTTAAGGATTGTTATATTTTCTTGGAGAATAAACCCCTTAATCATTTTATATTATCCACTCTTGATCCAAGATACTATTATCTCTGAATTCCACTCTATTTGAAATTAACATAGTTACTCTTGCTTTTTAAATTAGTTTTAGCATACTGTATTTACCATACTATATTTATCCATTCATTTACTTTTAATAGTTATGTGTCTTTATATTTAAATTGATTTCCTTGGAGACAATATATAGATGGTCATGTTTTTTTATCCTTTCTGAAAATCTCGGTCTCTTAATTGGACCACTGATATTCCAAGTGATTATTGATGTATTTGGATTAATAAGCACTATTTGTGTTACTGTTTTCAATTTGTTTCCCTAATTTTTGTTCCTATTTTTGTCTTCCACTCTTTTCTTTTGCCTTTTGTGGTTTTAAGTAAGTATTTTATGTTTTCATTTTCTCTCCGTTCTTAGAATATCAGTCACATGTTTATTTTTGGATAGAAAGTAGTTACTGATGAGTAAGGTTGGGGCAGCACTGAAGCCCTTCTGAGTACAGGGCTCACCATTTGTCCAGGGATCACAATTAGGAACATATTTGACCCCATGGCCATCAGGGATGAGTTGTTTTTTCAGCCACCATGTCATTAAATTCATCTGCATTAAACTTGGTTAAATTCCACTTCTTGGAGAAAAATGTGTATTATGCTGTTGTTGGCTGATCTAGCAACCAGGTGACTTGAAGTTGGCCCTGTATAGGACCTCCACCACATGCTCCTTGTTCTTGCAGCTTAGTGAAGATGGGAATGATAGTTGGCCAATGTAGAATCTGGCCACTGTACCCTGGGGATGAAAGCATCATGCTTTCGTGTCTGAAGCCTACATTGAAGACAGCTTGAAGTAATACATGAATACACACTGGAAAAGGTGGTCTCTATGTCCCTTCGGGTAATCTATATAAGCAATAGTCTGCATACACTGCTGAGCAGACTTCTACTTGTAACCATTGCGTAGCAGGCCCCCAGAGGGAAAAGAGCATGGTCAGCTTCATGGGTTGTATTTTTTTCTTAAACTTTTTTAGTGTTGTCCTAGAGTTTGAAATATGTATTTCCAGCTAATAATAAGTTTCAAATAACACTATAAACATCAGGGATGTTATGAGTATATTATACTAACAAAAATATCTTAATTCTTCCCTCCAGTCCATTGTATCATTAATTACTGTCATTCATTTTGCTTTTACACATTAGCATATACGAGGTGTGATTCAAAATACGGTGAATGTTTAAATAAAAAATATTATTACGGTAAAGACATATTGCTATGAATCCCCCTTAGAATACTCCCCCTCACTTCTAACACATTTATCCCATTGGTCTCGCCACTATCTGAAGCAGTTCTGGAAATCCTCTTTCATGAGTATCTTTAGTTGTGCTGTTGTGGCTCCATGTCCCCATTGGATTGAAAACATTTACCTTTCATGGTCATTATGATTCTGGGGAAGAGCCGGAAGTCGCATAGTGCCAGATCTGGTGAATAAGGTGGAGGAGGACACACAGTAATGTTTTTATTTGACAGAAATTGCCATGTTCCAGAAGTGATGTGTGACACAGAGCCTTTCCCTTGTGATCACAAAATATGATTAATGCTGCTGCCAAGTGCCATCCAATGGAAAGGCAGGGATCTTCAAAACTCAAAGTGGTGTTTCGAATCTTAGTAATAATGTGTGACAAATTTCAGCTTGTTTGGTACAGTCAGTGGGGTATGAGCTATGTTTGAAAGAAGGTGTGTTTTAACGTGTGTCGTAAATCATCCTGCATCATGTTAATACTACGTGTCACATATCACTTCTGGTACAGCAATTTCTGTCAAATATAAACATTACCATTTGTCCTTATCCACCTTATTCACTGGAACTGGCACCATGTGACTTCTGGCTTTTCCCCAAAGTCAAAATGATTCAGGACATTGAGTCAGCCATGACAGTGCAACTAAAGACACTCACGAAAGAGGACTTCCAGAACTGCTTCAGAAAGTGGCAAGAACAATGGGATAAGTGTTTGGAAGCAAGGGGGAGTATTTTGAGGAGGATTAATGGCAATGTGTCTTTAACTGTAACAAATTTTTTTTATTAATCATTCACCATGTTGTTTGATCACATCTCCTGTGTATATAAATTTATGTATGTATGTATGTATGTATGTATGTATGTATGTCTCTATCTATCTATCTATCTATCTATCTATCTATCTATCTCTATAGATATATAGATACAAACATATATAAATATTTATAATTATAAACATATAATTATAAATACTTACATAAATTATAAATATATAATTAAAATATACATCAGCATATATAATCAAACACATTGTTGGTATTATTGTATTTTAAAAACTTATATGATCAATTCACAATAAGAAAAATACCGGTTTTTATTTTAACTTATTCATACTTTGACGCAATTTCTTTCTTTAAGTAGATCTGAGTTTCTGACCTATATTATAATCTTTCCCTCCAAATAACTTTTAACATTTCTTGCAAGAGAGGTATACTGGCAACACATTCCCTAAATTGTTTCTTGTCTGAGAAAGTCTTTATTTCTCCTTCACTTTTGAAGGGCAATTTCACAGGCTACAGCATTTTAGTTCACTGTTTTGTTTTTCTTTCAATACATTACAATACATTAATTACTTCACTTTACTTGTGTTCTTGCTTGTTGTTTGTGAGGAAAAGTTGGAGGCAATTCTTGTTTGTTCCCTATAGATAAGACATTTATATTTCTCCTCTGACATCTTTTGGGATGCTTTCTTTATGTTTTATTTTCTGTTATTTGAAAATGGTATGCCCAGGTGTTGTTTTTTGGCAATTAACCTGCTTGCTGTTCTCTGAGATTACTGGATCTGTGGTTTTATATTTGATATCAATTTGAGGAAATTCTCAGACATTATCATTTTGCATATAACTTCTGTTCTTTACTCTTTCTTTTCTTTCTGGATGTCCCATTATGCAACTATTACACAATATACACAATATATACTTGTCCCACAGTCCTTGGAGAGTCTGTTCTTTTTTTTTTTTTCCCCAGTATTTTTTCTCTTTGCTTTTTGGCTTTCAAAGTTCTAATGATGTATCCCCTAGCTCAGAAATTCTTTCCTCAGCTGTGTTCTGTTTCCTAAAAAGCCCATCAAAGGCATTTTCATAATTGCTTTAAATTTAGGTTTCATAATTCCAACATACCTGCTGTGCCTGATTCTGATATTTGCTCTATCTATTCAATTTTTAAATACACTTTTTGGTATGTCTTGTATTTATTTATTTTTTTCTTGATAGTGAGTAGCTATGTACTGGTGAAAGAAACTGCTGTTGATAGGCCTTTAGTAACATGGTGATGAGGTGTTGTGGGAGGGTAAGCCTTCCATCATCCTATGATTATGTCTCAGTCTTTTAGTAAGCATATGCCTCTGGACTGTGTGACCTTTGTAAGAACTTCTGAGGTGTTTTGTTTTTTTTTTTTTTTTCTCTCTGGTTAGGTGGGACAGATGGCCAGAGTAAACTGGAATTGGGTATTTCCCTTTCTCTAGGTCATTTAATTTAGGCTCTGATATACCCCAGCAGGTAGGCTATGGTTAATTAGTTTCCACTGTGGGCAGTCCTAGTTAAGAACAGAGTGTTCTGTGGTATTTCAAAATGGTTTCTTTCTCTCCTCTCTGCCAGAAGCCCAGGGAGATTTTCCTCAGATATTTACTATGAGAACCTTGTTGAGCTTCCAAAAGTAAATCTCACACAATTGTTCGGACCCACCTGTGACTGGGATTCTGCAGAAGTTTTAACGCTCAGCGTTGTCCACATTGAGCCTCCAGCAATTTGTCAGTACAATTCAGGATTCCCTGCCCTGCTACCAGGTCCTACTGAAGTGTCTGCTTGTGAGTCTCAGCTCTGGTGAATTACAACTCTATTTTCCTCCAATCTTCAGGGCAGCATTCTGACCTATGTCCACCCCTCTCCTTAGCATCCAAGAAGAGTTGTTGATTTTTCAGTCTTTTCAGCTTTTTACTTCTTGTTATTATGGAGTGGTAACTTCCAAGCTCTATACATGTGGACTTGAAACAGGATTCCCTTCTTTATTATATGATAGACTTGTTATTTGAGAATAGTTTGACATTTATAGAAAAGTTACAAAGACATTACAGAGAGTCCCTATGTACTAACCAAATTCTTCTATATTAACATTTTATATTAATACGGTATATTTGTGATAATATTAATACATTTTTATTAAACTGAGTCTATAGTTTATTCAGATTTCCTCAGTTTTTACTAACTTGTTTTACTGTTCCAGCATCACAGTCAGGATAAACATTACAATACTCTTCATCTCTCATTAGGCTCCTATTGGCTGTGACAGTTCATCCGACTTCCTCGTCCTTCATAACCTTGACAAGTTTGAGAAGTACTGGTCAGGTATTTTGTAGAATCTTTCTTATTTGGGGTTTCTCATTATTATGCTTGGATGATGTATTTATGGAAGTAAGACCGGAAAGGTAAAATACCATTCTAACCATTTTAGTCTAGGGTATATATTCTCAAGATGAGTTATTGTTAGTGTGCTGAGGTTTAGCTGCCTGCCTCTTGAAAAAGTTAAAAATGGAGAGACAAGGTTGGTGGAAAGAAAAGAAGGTTTAGTCAGAATGCCGTCATTCGGCAGGATGGCAGACTACTGTCCAAAGGCCATCTCCTGGTTTCTAGAATGGTCAGAATGTTTTATAGGTACACAAGAAGAAGCAGAACAAAGGAAAGGGAGAGTTATGCTATTCCTCCAGTAGAACATCTTCTGGGTCCGGTTTGTTCTGTGATAGTTATCTTGAACCCAGTCTTACGGGTAATTTATATGTCATCTGACGGAATTACAGTCCAGAATTGCAGCCTGGTTGCCAGTTTCTAGATGGCTGAGGGCTGCACTTTCTTGTAAGTTAGTGTTCTGCTGATTGGCTAGATTAATGAGATATGCATATAGCCTTGGGAAAGCAGAGCAGTTAATTCAGGCAGTGAAGGAGAGAAACAAACAAACAAACAAAAACAGCTGAATAGCAAATTATGAGGTGAATCAGCTATAAGTTCGCTAAGTTATTGATTTCTTAAGTTTCACCTTTACTTTACAATTAATGTAACATTGATTGCATGGCTGAAGACCTAGTCAGATGTTTGTCAGGTTTCTCCCCTGTAAATTTACTCAAGTTTCTTTCCATTTCTATACTGTCTTCTTCAGAAGAAAGTCATTTCACACAGCCCACACTTTTATATGGGGCAAGGAATTGTGTTCTACCTCTTTGAGTGTGGATTATCTACATTATCGACATAAATTATTTTGAATATTTCTGCATAAATGTTTTTCTATAATTTGCAATTTATTTTTTCAATTATGTGCTTTTATTAGTACTCATGGGTATTCATTTTATATTTTGTGTTATAATCCAATAATTATTTTGTTGCTCAAAGTATTCTAACTTTATCCTTTGGGAGCTCTTTTAGTTGACTTCTGTGTATCATTGACATATCCTGTACCCTTCTTTGATGTGTGCATATGTGTATGTTTAGCACTTTCTTAATTTCTGGCATTGAAATACATATATTTCCTGCCTTGGTACTAGAATTATGGATTTATCCAAGGAGATCTAGTTCCTTTTAATGGAGAATGGTATTAGAAACTAAGATCTGGGCATTAGGTGTACTCTCATTTCGTTTCCATTTTTTCCCCCCTTCTTTTTTTCTTTCCCTTCCTTTCTTCCATCCTTTCTTCTTGCCTTCTTTCCTTCCTTCTTTCCTTCCTTCCTTCCTTCCTTCCTTTTCTTTCTTGGATCTCAGGCTTTCATTTGGGGATTATTTTCTTGATTTTCAAGGACACTTTTCAGATGTTCCTTGCGTTTGTTGGTGCGGGATTTTAACATTCTTTACCTTGTTTACTTTTTAAGTAATTTTACTTTTTCATCAATATTAAAAAAGTGTTTCTAAAATGTAGATATTACTTGTTTCATTACACAACAATTTTATATATAAAGTGTTTCATATTTTTAAAAAATTGTGTACCTAATTGAATACCATGTTAAGTAATTTTACAGCTTACAGTGTTTTGTACTGTATTTGAAATATTGTAGAGGACTTTAAGGTAAAGATTGTTTTTTTTTCACTTCCCTAAATCATTTTATGAAAGAAATAATTTCTCAATAATCCTGAGAATAAAATCAAGGTACCTAAAAAGGAATAAACTTGGAGAGCATAATGTTTCTTCTCCTTTATAATTTGGTGTCCTAGATATATATAATGATTGTGATAATTTGAGGAAAAGATGTTGACCTACGGATTATCTGTCCAACCTTAAAGACGGTTCAGTGAGTCATGATCCATGCTCTCTCACTTCCATCTTCTTATCTGCTATTTATTCCAGTGTTACAATTGTAGTATACTATGTATTTGAAAAAAAATTAAGGAATTTTGAGAAGACATCTCTGTACCATGTTTTCCTGAAAATAAGACCTAATCAGACAATCAGCTCTAATGCATCTTTTGGAGCAAAAATTAATATAAGACCAAGTCTTATTTTACTATAATATAAGACTAGTCTAATAATATAATATAATATAATGTAATGTGATGCAATGCAATGCAATGCAATGCAATGCAATGCAATGCAATGCAATGCAATGTAATATAATATAGTAATACCGGGTCATATATTAACTTTTGCTCCAAAAGACACGTTGGAGCTGATTGTCTATCTAGGTCACATATTCGGGGAAACATGCTATTTTTTGGATAGAGTTAGATGTACAGATATTATTTAAATAGTCTAGTTATTAATGATTTAAATGAGCAATAAGTTTAGATTTATATATTATGTTGTTCTGATGATTGGGTTAAAAAATAGGTAGATTTGGGGTGATTATACAGGCAAGAAATTAGTTCACGTGAAAGATGAATCCTGGAAAGGGAAACTGGTTATTGCGCCATATTTTAAATTTATATTCAAGAAAGAATCATTAGAACTTGCACCAGTACCGGTAACTTCAGTGAGATGTTAAAGAAGGACAGAGGAGTGGATGTCTAAATTAACCCCATCATTTGGCTCAATGTGTCGGATATGGTGCCATTTAGTGAGACAATAGAGAGAAAGAATTTACTGAAACAATGTGATCAGGATCTTTTAAGGCATATAGATTTCAATGTGTTTCTATTCAGTAGGTATCCAAGCATATTAATGTGTCCTTAGCAAGACATTTGAACAGAAGATAGATTTAAGAGTAATTAGCATAGCATTGGTTTTTGATGAGATTGCCCAGGAATAGTAGGTAAAACTCCTTTTTTAATCAGAAAGTATAACTTAATAAGCTGTCCAATTTGACTAATTTTTGATTATGTGTTTATCTTCAACTATCAGATCATTTCTCTATCTATATAGCCACTATCAGGATGTATATTTGTAAATTCTTCCTAGGTAGAAATTGTGTATAGAAGTAATCATCAAAGCAAAATCTTAATCTAAGATGGTAGCTCTATTTTTTCCCTGTACAGTGTTTGTCAATAATCCATTTTTATATGACATGGGAGACAACTGATTTAGAAAACTATTGGAGGAGATTATTAAAAATATCATCATAAACCTGTTATAAACAGATTTTGCTTTGTAGAAAACAAAGCCTTTTCATACTGTCAGTATATGTGGATTTTAAAAAGAATCTGAATTATTTTGGAATATGTACATGCCTGATATTTGTGATGACTGCCCTAAATCTTGAAATGTTTTATCCTTGGAAGACTTGGTCCAGATCAGTCTGGCAAGCAAGTCTTTTATTAAGTAAGCCTCCTTTCTCCACTGAAATTTATAAATATTCTACTCTTTAAAATTTATGAAAACACTCACTTGTCTAAATGTTTGCTAATATTAGACATGGTTAAAACTCTGCATTACCAAATTTCACCTCCTCTCTCTCACTTTCTCTTTCTCTCTATCATAAAAGAAAATATAAATTAAAAATTAAGCTCCACTTAAGTTCTGTGACACTGTGAAAACACTGAAATACAGTAGAAATAAACAGAATAGGCAATAATTATTATTAAGCATTGAATAATAAATATGGAGCTGGAATCATCTTTGTTTTAAATTTAATAACACACAGACTTATTTCTGATTAAACAGAGTATGGAGTTACTCCGGTGATAAATCTGATCACTTAGTAAGAATGTTTGTTATGAGATAATTAGATTTGTGTAGTCTTATAAGATTAACATTATATGTTAAAATAACAGAATATGTATCAATCAAATCTTACTTCAAAATTATATGAAGATATATAGTCTTAAATATGAGATCATTTAAATAAAGTATAAATGTTGATATAAGAGCTAAGAGAAATAATTTAAGCTTTCATAATATTGTTTGGTATCTGGGAACATGACTTTATGGAAATTATTTCCTTGTTGTTTATATAGCTTTATGCAGTCATAAATGTGAAAAACAACCTTCAGAATAGTGCAATACGTAGTTTCCTGTTTTGCTTTATTATTACTATTATTAGTTTGCTTTTTTTTTTTCTTTTCAGGAACTGAAAGAGATATAAATGTTATTTAACCTACTGGTTATCAAAACATTTGCTTTAAAAAGATGTAGCGTTCTCCTTAGAAAAATATTTCATGAAGGTCTAATGCTTTATAAAGCATACAATTTTAGCTACTCTATTTGAAGTTGCAATTGGCAGTGAAATCCTCATCCCATTCCCCATTCATTCTTCCTATGTTGTCCCCTGTAAAATAGAGTTTCATACTACAATGTTTGAAACCCATTAACATGTTTTATATATATATATATATATATATATATATATATATATATATATATAATTTATTCTATAAAGAAAGTGAGATTCAACATGAGTGAGTGATAAAACTAGAATGTATAGCAGGTATATTGACAAATACATTTGCTTATGCTATTTCTATAGAAAGAATACTTTTATCCTATTTCCATCAATACTTAATTATCATTAGAGCTTCTGTTAGTGATGGTTAGATATCCTGCTATTTCTCATATATGGTATAAAGAACAGTACTACTTACTACTCAAACAAATGTTGTGGACCTAAGTGTTTATGCAATCCTGTCTTATTTAAAGACAAACTAATTTATGAAATGGTTGCTAGACCAGAAGTAACACTGAAGTTATCATAGGACCATGCAAATTTAACTTAAAGAGGTAGAGCCTAAAGAATGATAGGTTTTTCACTTTTTAAAGAACTACGTCCCTGCCCATTTTTCAAAACACTCAATTCTTTCTTTGTTTACCTGTTGTTTCTTTGAATTTTAGTAGACACATGCCCTAAATTAAAAATGCATGAACAATTAGCCTTAGGAAATTAGGAAAATGTTGTAGAGACTGAACCCATTGGAGAGTACATGCCCGGTTGAAAGATGGTAGTAGCTATTTATCTCACGTGGATATTACCAAGTAGAAATGGAAGCCTAGTTTTTCCCAACTCCTGAGATATAATCAAATCATACCAGAAATTTAGATTATAATAAGAAATCCAAAGTTTTAATATTAGCCAACATGTATGCATTTAATATTGTGCAGCCCAATATTACATAGGAAGAACACTACATGTCAATGAGCCAAATATGCCCTGTGAATCACTGTTTTGGAATTTGTTCCCATTATATTTATTTAATCACAGTCATTAAAATAATCTACTCAACAAATGGTGAACATATTTTCTGTCAACAATTGCTGTAATTGATTTATGCTTATTTTGTCATTTTTTTTCAAAAATTGTTGTTTAATGTTTTTCTTATTCCCATTTTAAAGGGGAAAAATTGAAGGTACAGATGGTTTAAGTGTTGTTCTGTTAGTATAACTGTTATAAGAAACAAACCAAACCTGTATAATGGTTCTAGTATAATAAAAGTTAATGTTTTACATAAGTATATCCAAATGACTGTTCCAGTTAGGTGATCATATCTCATACAATAAGCGATTCAGGGATCCAGACATTTTCTCTCTAGTGGCTCATCTTCAAATATTGACTTCCCAATTCATTTTGCCTATCATCATCAAACTGATGGACAAAGAAAGAGCATGGAGGAGCATACATAACAGGTTCCTATAATCCAGGCCAAGAACTGGTGTCAAGGGAAAAGAAAAAATGAATTAAATGAAAATATAGCCATTCTTTACCACAGTCAGTATCATGATCAGGAGATGAATCCAAATAAGCTATTTCCAGATCCTGCATTCTTATTATATGTCAGGGACTAAGATAGGATTTTGTAGTGAACAACGCAGGGTTTTTAAACTTATAGAAAAGGCAGACAGGAGGAATATGCAGACATAATGAGTGCTGCAAGAATAATTATTGCATGACTAATTTATATATATATGCCAGTGTGCGTTCCAGGAAAAAAAGTTAGTCATGCAATAATTATTCTGGATATACATATATTTATATATATATATATATATATAATATATATATATGTTATATTATATATATATATATATATATATATATATATCCATTCTTATATATTAGAGACTCTAATCATGATTTTAAAGCACAGCATAAGTTCAGGGGAAAGTGTTCATTCCTTTATAAGTTAAAGTGGAATATTACAGTCAGAAGAAACATTTGTGAAAAATAAAATGATAAATAATAGACATTTAATTAAAAAAAAAATAAAAACTAATACAACTGGTAGAAAGAACAGGAGAGAGTAATGAGGAATGAGGCAATATACGTAGAAGACAAGATGATGCGGGGCTAAGGAAATCAATTTTCAACCTAAGGTCTATGAAAGCCTTCAACTAATTCAAAAGAGAAATAAAGCTACCAGATGGTTATGTAAACATTTATTCTGACAAATGAAAGCCTGGGAAATGGATTGGAAAATTGGAAGAATGGATGTGAAGCAAATGTTTAAGGGACCTCTGTGAGATGAGAGTGAGTGAAGTGAGAGATTATGATACTTTGGATTAGGGAATCATAGAGATGATAAATGGATGGGATCAAGTGATATTTAGAAAATAATAGTGACATTAGTTACAGCATGATTGGATGTGATTAGTGAGCCTCGTCAAACAGTGTCTGTCAAGTTTCTAGGTTGAGCCACTGAATGAAACCTTTCATTTAATGCCTTCCACTCAGAAAAGAAGAGAATGGAGAGGGATGTTATGAATGCAGCTTTGTATATTTTAGTTTATCATTATAAAATGGGAGTAATCAAAGTGCCTGCCTAAAAGATTATTCTTAATGTAGGAAGAATGCATTAGAGTAAAAATATTTATTCATATAAGAAATATCATTACTATTATTTTCTATGAATATGTTTGTTTAAAAAAATCAATACCAATATCTCTAAGCACTTCATTTCACAACTTTCTACTATTCACTTTCTACCTGTCTTACCCAGAGTGTACATTGCTTCATAATCTCTCATAGTACCTGGGGTACACCATCTTGTCAATGGCTCACAAAAATTACTGACAAGGGATATCATCCTGTTTTCTCCATAATTTTATTGTAGTGGCCTTTATTTCTTCTATCTCTTATTTAAGATGTACAGGGATATTCTGTGACTCTTTTAGTTCTCCACACTCTAAGATCCATGATCGCATCCCCTAGAACCCCACAGATCTTTCCTCATTCCTCTATTCAGTCTGGAATAAGCTCTTTTCTGGAAATAAATAAATTTGCATAATTTCTGCGTCCAGCATGACAAGAACAGTGGGAAGCGAGAAGGATGGGAACAAGGTTAAGAAAGACAGTAGCTAAGAGTAGAGTGCAAGCGGAGCCAAAGGACTCAAGTCTCCAGGACTGAGCCCCTAATGGGGCCAACACATGGCTTTTATTAGTAATCATACAAGGAAGTAAAGTTTAATTTTTCCATGGTCCACGAATCATGTGGCCTACTGGCTTCTCTTCCCGAAAGTCCCCATCATGCTCCAACACTTACTGTGCCTTCACACACATGCATAACCCCAGGGTATGGAATCACTGTATTGAAACCATCAGATAAGAGACCGATGTTATTCCATCAGTTCCCAGCTTTCCCTGGCACTCCCGCAAGGAAGCTTTATCGGTGTTATTCCATCCGGTCTCAGCTTTCTGAAATACTTCCTTGTGATGTCATGGGGAAAGCGAGGGGAACAGATGGTTCAGCAGCTGTAAGGCAACACATAATACCCGGATTTCTACAATACACTTTATCATTGAAACGTCTTCAAGCCTTCTGTTTCTTTAAGAACTTAAAATTTTGTTAAAAATGTTTTTCATGTGATAACAATATTTATTCTACAATCTACAATGTGATACGGAGGTGACTAGTTTGTTTTGTTTTTTAATGGAAGGGGAGAGTAAACATCTAATAAATACAATGGGACTATAAAAAGTGCCTAACAATTCTTAGATATTATAATATTGTTATTTCACTCTACTGAAGATATAAAGTAGCAATTAAATATACTGGTTGAGAGCTCGGAAAAGAGTACTGGGCTAGATACAAATATAGAAATTTCTATGTTTCTACATACAAATACAGAAATTTTGACTATATAAACGGTTCAGTGGACATTGTAAATTATCTAGACATCATCAGATCCCTCATTCAGACTTCCTACCTTGGCACCAATATAGTTCAGGTATACATTCTTCCCCACAGAACCCGTGGAACTCAGTGGAAGTTGACGTATTCCTAGTTCCTGAGAAAGGTATTAATCCAAAATTCTGAAGTAACCATGACAAGCTTACCCATTTTTCCCCAAATAAGTGTCAGAGCCCAGAATTAGATAATCAGCTAATAATTACCTTGGAGAGAGTAACTGTTTCTTCAATAAATAATAATTTAAATTTTCTCAGTTGTACTGATTAGAAAAGGTTGTATTCCTTAGTTAGTGGAGATACCCCGACTCTTCCCCCAGTGCATATGAGCATGGTAGGAAAAATCTCACAATTTCTGTTTGTCATCTTTGTAAACTGAGGAAAGCCAGCTTGAAGACAAAAAAAAAATTAATAAATAAAAAAATGAGAGAATAGAATAAGCAGAGCTGCAGAACCTGGAGGTATCATTACTCCATTATAAGGTTTTGGGATCTGGGTTTCTTCTATATGATGAAAATATTTGTCCTAAAATAGACAACTGAAATCAGTGAATATGACATTGTATAGGAATAACATGAAGAATAAAACAACAAAATATAGAAAAGTTTAGGGTGTTAGGTCAATAGAACTATTCACTTTTAATCCAACTCTGAAGACATGTGACTCATTACAGACAAACGTGCAATTGAAATTATAGGTGAGTATGAAACCAAAACATTAATGTATAAAATACATTTATTTCTCCCTTAATATTAGCTAACATGCCAAGGAGCCTGGCATTTTGGTAGCATCTATGTTTATTATAGCAATAATGCCTAAGTGCTCTGATACAGAAAACAAAAATACCTTTTGGGTAACTGCATAGTATATCACTTTCAGTACTTGTGCTATGAGCTGTTATGACAACAGTGTTATATAATTCTCAGAAAGGCAAAACCAAATAAAACATGACACTAATAAAGTTATGTTTAATTCATGGTAACTTGACATTCTTATTTTTTACAATCAGAATAAAATAGCTTGTATAAGATAATTTGTTTGATTCAATTTGTACCAAGTCTTCTTTACTATGAGTCCTATAAAAGCATTAAATAATTACAACAAACAATTTAGTTGGAACTTATTACTACAAAGAACTTCTAAGTTGAAATGTTAGCTTGAATAATTTTAGAAAATAACAACAACAAAGACTACCAAGTATTTTAAATATTATCTCATGCTGTGATGCTTGTCCTAAAAAAAGATCCTTTCAAGATGTCCAGTTATGATTGGAAGGGTATGGATTCACTTCATTATTGTAGTTATTCTTCCTCTTCCCTCTGCCAATTGCTTGGGAAGTTATCATCCTGTTGTCTACTCCAAAATGTATAGGATGCATTTACTAAAATATACATACATGAAACATTGAGTATTTATTTTACCTCTTCTGGGAGCAGAACCTTTATATAAGTTTCCAGATATAGTATTACCTCAGTTTTCAAATGTCTCCGTTGACTAACATTTTGGTTTATGAACACTGTAAACCCAGAAGGAAATGCTTCGGTTTTCGAACACAACTCAGAAGTCGAACATGTCACATGTCTTCCACTGAGTGCAAGATCCTGAGGCCTAGCTGTCGGCTCTTTTTGGACATTTCAGAACTCGTGGATTATGTTCAAAAATCGAGGTACCGCTGTACAAATTTTTGCCTTGAGGGTTCATTGGGGTGAGAGAGTTCATGAGATGTGAAAGTTCAGAAAGGCAAATTCTAGGTAGCCAGGAAGAAATAAGGAAAACACCCTTCCTAAAACACTGGGTATGCTCCGGCATTATTGAGGGATAGTAGTTATTTAATGACAATCACATCTCAGTGGTGCCTGGAAAATGTTTTGAAGTTATGAAGTTTGTTTTACTGGAAACAACTTGAAAGAATAGAATAATTTACTAAATCGAATGGATGTTGGTAGAAACTGACTCATTTATTTTAGAACCACAGAGAAAAGCTAAAAATATGAAATTTTATAGATTACTTGTACTCTTTAAACCTGTTTTTAAGTAAATTTAAAAACTTTCGTATGCCTCACTGATTAAATTTTTGCATAGTTATTCTTGGCATAATCAGTAAATAATCAAGGTCTGTCTCTGTGAAAATTTACTGCTCACCAACCTCTATATTCTGGATGTTGGTGCTTAATGAAATGTATGGTGGAAGGAAAACAACATGAGGATATTATATGGTTATTATCATAAAAGGAAAGATAGCAAGTGTTGGTGAGGATACAGAGAAAAGGGCATCCTTGTATACTGTTGGTAGGAATGTAAATTTTTCACAGACATTCTGGAAAACAACATGGGAGTTACTCAAAAAACTTAAAATAGAACAACCATATGATCAAGCAATCCTTCTTCCAGGTAGATATCCAAAATTAAATAAGTACTTTGAAGAGATATTTGTACTTTCATGTTCACTGCAGCGTTTTTCACAACAGCCAAGACATGGAAACAATGTACCTCGTTTCCCTGAAAATAAGACCTAGCCAGACAATCAGCTCTAATGCGTCTTTTGGAGCAAAGATTAATATAAGACCCGGTATTATATTGTATTGTATTGTATTGTATTGTATTGTATTGTATTGTATTGTATTGTATTGTATTATATTATATTATATTATATTATATTATATTATATTATATTATAATTTTATATTTATTATATTAAAGACCCGGTCTCATATTATTTTTTTCTCCAAAAGACGCATTAGAGCTGACTATCCCACTATGTGTTATTTTCAGGGAAACACGGTAAGTATACATCTATAAATAAATGGACAAAAAAAATATAAGATATATTTATATGAGACATATACCTTATAATCTTAATCTGTATCTATGTAACTCAGACTTTAAAAAATGGAGATTCTTTCATTTGCAACAACATGAATGAACCTAGAGGACATTATGCTAAGTAAAATAAACCAGACCCAGAAAGAAAAATACTGCACAATTTCATTTACATTGGAAACTAAAAAGGTTGAAACACAAAAACAGATAGTAGAATGGTGGTTACCAGAGACAGAGGTAGAGGTGTGGGGAGATGTTGGTTAAAAGGGTACAAAGTTGCAGTTGTATAGAATAAATAAGTTCTAGGAATCTAAAGTACAGCATGGTGACTGTAGTTAATAATACTGTATAATATACTGGGAATTTACTAAGAGAGTAGATTTCAGGGGCTCTCACTGCACACACAAAAAAATTTTAAAAAGTACTTACCATATGAGCAGATGGTTATGTATGTCAATTAGCTTGACTTTAGTAACAATTTCACTATGTATATCAAAATATTACATTACACACCTTAAATATATACTATTTTAATTAAAAATATAATAGAATAGAATGGCAAGTAATAACACTAAACACCACAATCACTGATCTAAACTGAGGTGGTTCTGAGTATTATTATTTATAATCCTTGAATTATTAATATGATATAGCTAATTCTAGTGTACACATTATAAGAATGTTCTTATTAAATTTTCTGAAACCAAATGACTTCTTTTTAACCTATGACTAACCAATGACTTCTGAAGGTCTTAAGATCAATGCACTAGACATCTGAAATTAAAATACTGCCATGTGTAATTACTTAGTCATATATTATATTCTTTCAAAATAATTTATTATAATACAAGTGAGGTGATGAGACTCACATTCACCCAGCCTTGCTATTTTACCTTTGTTTTACCCTAATGAATACATCTGAGATTGTAATCAACAGTTTTGATTATTCAGATTATATTTCCAAATCTTATGCACATTACTAGTTCTAACCTCTATAATTCGGAGGTTACAACCCTGCACTACCTGAGGCATCTGAGAGGAAAAAAATGTTTTTCAATCCTGTCTCTATGCCTTTCTTTGTTGTAAGCATTGGCCCTGTGACATTTGAATCCTACATTTAGACCAAAATGTAATTTAAAAAATCCGTTACACCCTATTTACTTATGAAAAATTGAGGGAGACAAGTACAAGGGGAATTTGGCTCTTTCAAGTCTTTCACATATATTATCTCACTTATCCTTTATAGCAGTATTATGAAATACAGTACTATTATCTTCTTCATTTATAAATAATGAAGTGAGCTACAGAGATATTAAAGGACTAACTTTAAATAACACTATATATAATGGAGTTGTTTTCTAAAATGTCTGCTCTTAACCATTATTGCACATCGAGACTCATGGAAGAACTAATATGTCTGCATTTACATAAAAAAATCACAAAAATATATGGTGATGTTAAGACAGTCCTTCTTGATTCTCATGTTTCTTCTACACCTCCTCAGTGTAAGCCACGTAAATTAATATTTACGAGATTGGACAATTAAGTTGGTGAACTTGTTGCAACAATTTTGCTAACCTTATTTTGATATCAGAGGGATTATTTATTATGAATTTTTACCAACTGGAGACAGTTAACCAAGTTTACTATTTGGAAGTGCTGAAAAGCCTGCATGAAAATGTTAAAAAAAAAAATCTGAAATTTTTGTCAACAATTCGTGGCTCTTGCATCACGACAATGCACCAACTCACAGCACTCTCTGTTGGGGAGTTTTTAGCCAGTAAACAAATAACTCTATTGGACCATCCAATAGACTTTCTACTAACCTGATCTGGCCCCCAATGACTTCTTTCTGTACCCGAAGATAAACAAAATATTGAAAAGAAGTTATTTTGTTGACATTCAGGACAAGCTTAATACAATGACAGCTCTGATGGTCATTCCAGAAAAAGAGTTCCAAAATTGCTTTGAAAGGTGAACGAGTCACTAGGCACATGCATAGCTTCCCAAGTGGAGTACTTAGAAGGTGACCGTGGTGATATTCAGCACTGAAGTATGTAGCACTTGTTCTAGGATGAGTTCGCGAACTTAATTGTCTGACCTTGTATCCCTCTAAATTTGTTGTAGTATAATATTGTGCAAAATGTACATAGATTAAAATATTTTATTCATGTTCCCTTTTATGTAAGTTGAATGATGCCAAACATATTGATCTTTTATCACATAAATATTATAAATATCAGAGATCTTTATATTTTTAAGTGATCTTTATGTATTTAAGTCCATATTAATGAATATGGACTTAAATTTCTCAGAATTTTTATAGCTCAAGTATGTATATCAGTTATATATATATGATTATATTCATATAATTAAATAGCTTTGAGAGAACGAACCATTTATCCTTTCTAAAGAATATACTTTCTTTCATCCAGACACTTAAGAAATTCCAAAATTAATATCAGTTAACCAGAAAAAAGGGGAAATGATTGAAATAAAGAAGACTCAGCAGAAAATAAAGAAACCTCACAATGTTAGTGTTGTTAAATATATAATTTAAAAATATTATATGTAAAGTGTTGTCAATTGCAACTGAAATAGTTAAAAGTCAGTGAAAATTATCTTAATACTTCAGAAAGAAAAATAAAATTATCAATGACTAATTTTTTTAAACCAAATTAAACTTTCATCCAATAATAGAGCATAAACATTAAGTAATTCCAAATGAAATAATTTAGATGAAGAAAAATGTTTCCATAAAAAAGGAGAAGCTGATAAAAAGAATGGTCAAAAAAAATTTAAAGAGGTAAGATAGTAGCTTAAGGAAAACAGACTACATCTGCTATGAAACAGTAACAATGATGGATGGGGAGGCAGCTATTTATGTTAAAAGTTTCCAGTGTTTTTAATGAAGTATATTGCATTACTTAATAATATTTATTCTCTTCCACATACATGATATAAATTTAAAGAAATATATATTAATAAATTAAAATACACCATATAACTTCCAGCATAGTTAAGAAAATGAAAAAAAAAGTCAGTGAAAAATCTAGGTGGGCAAAAAAGAAAAACAGTTTAAAAATATGTACATGTTAAATATCAAAAATTAAAGTGATAAACATGAATCTAAATATGTCAGCAACTATAATAAGAGTACACAAGTCTATTAAAATCTAAACTTACATGATTTAATTAAACTATTCATGCTGTTTATGAAAATATAAGGACATAGAAGGTTTAAAATTTTGTTGTAATACTAATCAAACACTAAAGAAAGCTGTTATCACTCTAGCAGAGAAGCAGACTTTATATTAAAAAGCATCATTAGAGTTAAGAGGGTCACCCGGTAACAGCAAATTTCAGTTCATGAAAATGTAACACTTTTAAACTTGGAGGCATGTATTTAAAAAACATAGAACAAAAATGACATAATTTTCATTAAGTAATGGTAAATTTGCCTCTACAGTGATAGTATTCTTAACAAAATATCTTGGTAATCTGTAGTCAAGCCAAGTAATCACAAAATTAATGAGGATATAGGAAATTTAAAGAACACATTAAACAAACTTATTCTAACAAATAGTGAATGCATACATAATATCCAAAATAATAAAATAAAACACTAAAAACAAACTATAAAACATAAAATTTCTTAACACATTTTTTAAATTAGCTTTATATAAAACAATTTTCCTGTTAAAAATCCAATGAGATAAAAATAGACACATAGATCAATGGAACAGAATAGAGAGTCCAGAAGTAAATCCATGCCTATATGCCCATCTAATCTACGACAATGGAAGCAAGAATGTACGATGGGGTAAAGACAGTTTGTTCAATAAGTGCTGTTGGGAAACCTGGACAGACACATGCAAGAAAATGAAGCTGGACCACCTCCTTACACCATATACAAAAATAAACTCAAAATGGCTTAAAGACTTAAATGTAAACTCTGAAACCATAAAATATCTAGAAGAAATTATAGGAAGAAACTTCATGGACATTACCCGGAGTAAGATTTTCACTGATCTATCCCCTCGCGCGAGGGAAGTAAGAGAAAAAATAAACATGTGGGATTACATCAAACTAAAAAGTTTTGTCACAGCAAAGGAAACCATCAATAAAACAAAAAGGGATCCTACTGAATGGGAAAAGATATTTGCCAATGATATATCTGATAAGGGATTAATATCACAAATCTATAAAAAACTTACTCAACTCAACTCCAAAAAAACAAACAACCCAATTAAAAAATGGGCAGAGGACTTGAGGAGACATTTTTCTAAAAAGGACATACAGAAGGCAAGAAGACATATGAAGAAATGCTCAACCTCACTAACCATCAGAGAAATGCAAATAAAAACCACAATAAGATACCACCTCACTCCAGTCAAAATGGCTATCATCAATAAATCAACAAACAACAAATGCTGGCACGGATGTGGAGAAAAGGGAACGCTAGTGCACTGTTGGTGGGATTGCAGATTAGTGCAGCCACTATGGAAAACAGTATGGAGGTATCTCAGGAATCTGAAAATGGAACTACCCTATGATCCAGTAATTCCACTCCTAGGCATCTACCCGGAGAAATCCAAAACTCCAATTCAAAAATCAGTATGCACTCCTATGCTTATTGCAGCACTTTACACAATAGCCAAGATATGGAAACAACCGAAATGCCCATCGGTAGACGACTGGATTAAGAAGCTGTGGTACATTTATACAATGGAGTATTACGCAGCCATAAAGAAGAAAGAAATCTTATCATTTGCAGCAACATGGATGGATCTAGGGAACATTATGTTAAGTGAAATAAGTCAGAAAGAGAAAGACAAGTACCATATGATCTCACTTATATGAGGAATCTAAAGAAAAGAATATGTGAATGAACTAATCAGAGACAGTTTTGAGGACACAAAGAAAAAACGGAGAGTTGTTAGATGGGTGGGGGGGGTTGGGGATAAGGGGAAAGGTGAAGGGATTAGGAAGCAGCTGGTAACCACAAGATGGCCTCAGGGTTTTTTGAAAATTAATTTGGGGAACTTATTCAATAATGTTGTAAAGATTTTGTTGGGTATCCAATGGACATGCGTCCTATTTGGGAGACCACCTCAGAGATAATGTGGATGCCTGATCATGGCATTGTACACCAGAAGCTAAACATTAATGAATGCCAGCTATAATTTTATATATATAATGTGATGGCTTGGTGTGAGGTCGGAGGGATAATGAATGGGGGGAGGGGGGTTCACAGTGTGAGGGATATAAATGATGAACGTCTAAGTATTACCTTGTCTTGTACACCTGAAACTAATAAATAAATAAAAAATAAATAAATAAAATAATGACTTTACAGAAAAAGAAATAAAAAATAAATAAAAAGAAATCCAATGAGAGAGAATAGCGTTTAAAAGTGTAAATTGTCAAAATCCAAATTGTAGTAGAAATATAATTAGATCATTATCATTGAATAAAAGTCATGAAACAGCAATAATTTATTAGAAAAATATATTTTGGTACCAACAAAATGTATTCTATTGTAATCTAACAAACATTGTGTATGATCCTTTTGATTAAAAGTTATACATTATTCTTGAAACTCAATTGAAAAATCTAAATAAAGAGAAAACTAAAGTTTATTAAATATAAGAAGATTCAATAAAAATAAAATATCAAAATTTCCAATGATAATACACAAATTCAGCCAACCTTATTTCAAAATCCAGTTGAAAATTTACTTAGAAAATAATAAAAGTATTTCTAAAGTACAAGAGGGTGAAGTTCCAAATAATTAAAACAAGTCGAGGGATTTGTTCTTACACATATCAAAACTTATTGTAAAGTTGGTAAATAAGTGTCATGGTATTGGGGCAGAGACAGACAAATGCAAAGATTCAAAATAAACAACAAAAATTTATAGATAAATGCACACATCATATATGACATCTGTATTGTTATTGATCAAGAGGGAAAGAATGTACTCTTCAATAAATTGTACTGGTATAAGTAAGAGGCATCCATTAAGAAAACAACATAAAATTAAGTAAAATCCTAAGTTTACAGCATAAAAAAATCAACATAAAAAATAACCAACAGTATTAAATAGCTGAATAGGGAAAGCAATATTTAAAATTTGCATGAAAGTATAAAATATTTATATAATTTGAGAATGTGGACAATTTAGTTAAACATAAAACAAATAAAAATCATTAAAGAAAATATGTGAATACTATCTTAGGTTAAAATTTATTTTTAATTTTTTGAATAATTTATAAAAATATAAAAAGTAACACTGGGAGACTGTAGGCAAAGTTATTTAAAATAAATATAATTCACAAGGAATTATAGATAGATAGATGATAGACTGACAGATAGATAAATAGACAAAAGCTCTACAAATCAATAAGCACAATACTGTCTAATTGTAAAAGAGGCAGAGTGTATCAACAGGTAAATCATAAAATAAGAAATGCCAATGTTTAGCAAACTTTCAAAATACGTTCAGCATTAATAGTAGTAAGAAAAATGTTAAATAAAGCCAAAAATACACACTCGAATCCATAAGATTTGCAAAAGAATTATAAAGTCACTCAATTCAGCAGCTCTTTGTAAGATGTGCAGCAAAAGTAACTTACATTTTAGCAATGTGAGTATATGTTTTTTATAACAAATTTGGAAAATGCAATTTGACAGTATTTAATAATGTGTCTTATGATGAGCAGCTTCATACCCAAGAATACACAGGAGGGAAAGTCTTGTGCATGCAAATCAGAAAATATGTGCAGTTTTTGTCTATAAGTTTAATTTAAAAAATTATTGAGTCACACTTAAAAGGACCCTGGTTTAAAAATACTTTATACACTTTATAACATCTCTATTGCTCTATAGGAAGTAAATTATTTTAAGCTGACATTAAATCTAATGATTCCTAATATCTATAATCTTCTGTTATTTTAAAAAATTAGGTTGACTATTATATACAAATGCAGTAGAGTTATCTCCTCCTTTCTAATATTTATACTTATTGTACTATTTATTTTTTTCTCATGGCTAGATCTTTCAGAAAATGCTAAATAGTAAGATTGACATTAACCATACTATCTTTTGCTTATGTTAAAGATATTAATATTTAAAAGTTAAGCATGGTGTATAATAGAGATTTGACATAATAATAAAGACAATAAAATAACAATAATAAAGGTGAAAACATTTTTAGTGTTTTTCATGTGGTAGAAACTGTACTTTGCATTTTAAATTCATTAACTTCATTAATCTTCACAGCTACATTTTAGACTATTTATATTTAAACCTAGAGACTTTAAAATGTAAATAACTGATCTAATAAGCCTCCTTCATCGAGTTAATAAATATGTTTATTTGTAACTTTCTAAGACTTTGAATTATGTTAATTTTAAAAGTTTAGATGAGCATATGCCTTTTGGTTCTATCTAAGATAGAATGTTAGAGTTATAAATGTTCTAATACTAAACCTTCATGGGATAAATCCTACATAATCATGATGCATTATCCTTTTAATAGCTTTTTGTTTAAATTTGGTAGTAGTTTAATTAGTGAAATTGACATATACTTTCCATCTTAGAGTTAGTTATGAGATGTTTTGTTCTTTTTCTATACTTTAACATATTATTTATAATATGAAAATTACTTAAAATTTAAAATTTTTTCAAAACTCTTCTGAAATTGTTCAAACTTGGTGTCATGTCTTTCATTTATTAACTGATATATTCTTGGTTTTCCAGTGTATTAAGCAATACTGACAATTTATATTTCCCTGCAAAAACATTCATCTTATTAGTTTTTCTAATATATTGAGCTCATTTATTACCTACACATCTGCAACTATATTCCTGTTTGCATTTTATTTTATTTCATTTTATCTTTCTCATTTATTATTCAGCAAATATTTATTTGATGCTTATTTTGTGCCTGGA
The DNA here is from genome assembly GCF_964194185.1 of Rhinolophus hipposideros. NCBI lineage: Eukaryota > Metazoa > Chordata > Mammalia > Chiroptera > Rhinolophidae > Rhinolophus > Rhinolophus hipposideros. Next base: position 17,277,793 of record NC_138058.1, on the reverse strand, counting down.
ATGGATCAAGATTCCCAAGTTTCTTGTTCTTAAAGCATTTACTTTCTAGTGGAGTGGAAGGGTAAAAGCAATACAGTAATATAAATAACATTAAAGTAGAAAGTAACAAATTCTGTCATGGAAAACAAATAAAGTGATAAAGAATGATTATAAGAAGTGGTAAGATCTACCTACCTCTTGAAGGGAAGGCCTCTTGAAGATGGAGACAAATGATACCTAACTGACATAAGCTAGAGTGTTATTCTCATAAAACAAAAGAGTGATTTCAAAATCCTGAGGCACGAGAGAGTTTTCACTGTTGAAGAAAGTGAGAAGGCTAATGTTGAAGCTTACTAGGGAAAAGAAATAGACCAGATATGGGCAGAGGCCAGATGATCAGGGTCTTGTGGGTCATTACAAGCTGGGAATTTATATAAAACTAATCAAGGATCATCAGAGGTTTTAAACAAAGAGTGAAAAAATTATATCTGGCATCTTGCTTTATATATATGTTGCTTCCTTACAGCACATTTTATCTGCTTCTGTTGATATATCCCTCTTTCTGTACATATTGTATTCTGGTCTGTGAGATATTTCTATAAATGCCAAAACATAACTGCATTTTCCCCTAAAAAATAAACAAGTCTTCTGTTTACTTGTACTTTTAATAAATAACGTGGAAGTCTTAGGATAATAATAATAGTAATGCAGTCTAAGGATGTTTTGTACGTATCTTCACATCTAACTCAAAATTTACTGAGTAGGTAAAACGTTTTGATCAGAAAAGCAGAATATAGCCATAATTATTTTCTTAATAAATTTTCTAAAGGTCGTTGAGTACCCAAATTTTCAGAAAGCCACAGACGTGACATAAATTTTAAGAGCTTAGAAATATGTTCATTTAATATATCTGTATCTATACTAAAGAGATTTTGAGGATAAATAAAATAACACAAAAATTATAAAAAGTCAAACATAGTATAATTTGTTCAATAATTTTAAATAATCCTTGATTTTATGTTCATGGTATTCTAATTCAGTTGTTAATTAAAAGATGTAAAATCTCACCAAAAGGAAAGAAAAAAATTCCAGCAAAGAAGTGATTGATTCAATAAGTGCAGTCGTTAATACCAGTGACCTACTCATTGTACAGTGCTTCCTTGGGTTGTTTTTTTAAAAAATAATTTTCTATAAACAGCATTACTAGCACTGTGATAGCTCAGACCAAAATACTTAAACTCCATCTTGCAAAGGATAAACGCTTTCAGTGTCATACAGATGAATAGGTTATTATATTGAAACAAGTGGTTACATGTCTATCTTAGTAATATAGGGATATAGTACATCCTTTTGATGAAGACGAACAAATTATTTTTGCCATGGCCTGATACTATTCCTAGTTTTCTAATGTCAAGCCTAACAGCTAATGCCTATTTGATTAACAGAATCTTTATTTTCAATTCTACTTGGCACAGGAGAAGATCTGTATCAAACATGAACTGTGGCCATGTTGGGTGCTATGTTAAGGATGCAGACGTCAGTGGTATATACTCCTGTCTTCCATGAGGGCCACATTTCATTAACTGATAACGTCATTTTAAGACTGGAAAACAGTTGGGATTTTGGAACGGCTGGTTAACAGTGTCAAAACAAGCATTTAAACTCTGAAAATTGACCAAGGGTATACATACATTGTGAAGAAATTTATTCGTGAAAATCTATGGAATCTTGGTAAGAAGAGTGGGAATAGTTGGCAATTTAAGCTGTGAATATTCCCTTTCTTCTTTCTTCTAGCTCTGTAGCACAGAATTTCCATTGGGATGCAGAACACTGGGAGGTCCACCAGCTTCTCTGCCTTAAGAGGCTAACATTTTAGGAGCATGGCATAAAAAAACCCCATGTCTTAGATCATTGTTAAAAAATAAAATACCTAGGAATACATTTAACCAAGGAGGTAAAAAACATGTACTCAGAAAATTATAAGACATTGAATAAAGAAATTGAAGAAAATAAAAATAAATAAAATCATATACTATGCTCATAAATTAACAATGTTAATTTTTCACAGAACTAGAGCAAATAATCCTAAAATTTATATGGAACAACTAAAGGCCCCAAATAGCCACAGCAATTTTGAGAAACAAGGATAAAATGGGAGGCATCATGCTACTATGTGTCAAACTATACTACAAGGCTATAGTAATCAAAGCAGCATGGTGCTGGCATAAAAAGAGACATCTAGGTCAATGGAATAGAATAAAGTCCAGAAATAAACCCACGCCTATATGGTCATCTAATCTATGACAAACGAAACAAGAATATGCAGTGGCATAAATGCAGTCTGTTCAATAAATGGTGTTGGAAAAACATCATTGCAAAAGAAAAAAGAAAAATTGGAAGTGGACCACCTTCTTACTCCATATACAAAAATAAACTCAAAATGGATTAAAAACTTAAATGTAAGATCCAAAACCATAAAAGTTCTGAAAGAAGACATTGACAGCAAAATGTCTGTCATTCTCTTAGTTATTGTTTTTCCAATATATCTCTTCGGGCAAGGGAAACAAAAGAAATTATAAACAAATGGGGCTACATCAAACTGAAAAGGTTTTTCACCGCAAAGGAAACCATTAACAAATGAAAACACAACCTACTGAATGAAAGAAGATATCTGCCAATGATATATTCGAAAGAGCTTAATATCCAAAATTTATAAAGAACTCATATGACTCAACACCAAAAAATACAAGCAATCCAATTAAAAAATGGGCAGACAACCTGAATAGACATTTCTCCAAAAAGGACATATGCATAGCCAATAAACATATGAAAAGATGCTCACCCTCACTAATCATTAGAGAAATGTAAAGTAAAATCACAATGAGATATCACCTCACACTTGTGAGAATGGCTATCACCAATAAATCGACAATCAACAAGTACTGACAAGGATGTGGGGTAAAGGGAACCCTGGTACACTGTTGGTGGAATGACAAATTCGTGCTGCAACTATGGAAAACATCATGGAGGTTCCTCAAAAAATTAAAAATAGGATTACTTTTCTCTGGGTATTTATCGGACGAAATCCAAAACACTAATTTGAAGAGATATGTGCACCCCTATGTTCATTGCAGCACTATTTACAATAACCAGGATACAGACTCAGCCCATGTGCCCATCGATAGATAATTGGATAAGGAAGAAGTGGTACATACACACAACAGAATATTACTCAACCATAAAAAAGAATGAAATCTTACCATTTGCAAAAACATTGATGGACCTAGAGGGTATTATGCTAAGTGAAATAAGTCAGACAGAGAAAGACAAATACCATATGATCTCATGTATATGTGGATTCTAAAGAACAAAATAAATGAATAAATGAAACAGAAATAGATTCATAGATCCAGAAAACAAATTGATGGTTGCCAGATGCGAGGGAGGTTGAGGGACTGCGTAAAAAAGGTGAAAGTATTAAAAAGTACAAATTGGTAGTTACAAATTAGTCTTGGGAATGCAAACTATAGTATAAGGAATATAGACAATAATACAGTAACAACTATGTATAGTTCCAGGTGTGTACTAGCCTAATTATGGGGATCACTTTGTAAATTATATAAATGTCGAACCACTATGGTGTACACCCAAAACTAATATAAAGTAATACTGAATGTCTTTGTAATTGGGGGAAAAAAGAAATCTATAAGTAGGCACATCTTAGTAATTTTTTAAAAATTCAATAGAGTTATAAAATTATTTAAAAGCATTGAGGTCATAAAAAAGCAGCTTCTTTGTAACAAAATAAAAACTGTTGTGACAAAAAAAAGTAATAGCCATCTCTGTGACAATCAGGGAATGTCATCATCACAGTTAGTAGCTAAGTGCTTCAATACTCATTGAGGAAGCCATAGATTAGTCATAAATTTAGGAAGATTCCCTAGGGAAGATAATAGTAAAAGAGGGCCTACTTCAAAATATTAGTAATTGTTGGTGTTCTGCAAAGCAGATCAGGGAAGTTAAAAATTACAGTAACTGAAATTAAAAAAAAAAAAAATCACTAGAGTCATGCCAAAGATTTGAGCTAGTAGAGAAAATATTTGTAAACTTAAAGATAGATCAATAAAGATCATCCAATCTGAAAACAAAAAAGAAAACTGAAAAATAGATTAACAGTCTTAGAGTTCTCTGTGACACCATCAAGTATATCAATGTGCATGTAAGAAGAGTCCCATAAGAACAGGAGAGCAAGACAATGGATCAGAAAAAATGTTTGTGAAAACAGTGGCCTAAAACTTTTCAACTATATGGAAAACATTATACACACATAATTATGCACACATGCAAAAGTTCAACAAATTTCAAATAGGATATATGCAAAAAGAGACCCATTTAGAGACACATCATAGTTAACTGGTTGAAAGCCAGACAAAGAGAAAATCTAGAATGAAGAAATTGAGTAATAATTCATCACATAAAAGGACAAACAATAAGATTAATACCTAACTTCTCATCAGACACAATGGAGGCCAGCAAGCAGCTAGAAGACATATTCAAAGAATATGTCACTAAAAGAAAACTGTGCCAACAATTTTATATCTAGAAAAATTAAACATTGGAAATAAAGGCAAAATAATGAACACCACGCCGACAAGACTATGTGGATGGTGTTGTATAGTGAGATTTTATTTATTTCTGACAACATAATGGGTGCTTTTCTTCAAAACACTAACTTCCAAAAACATAATTTGGGCATTTTCTATTTGCTTGGATAACTGCCAGGTTTATTAGGAGGACTTTGCACTGAAAATTAAGCAAAAAGAAATAGAACATACTGAATAAATAAACACGTAGTGCAGCTACTATAGCAGACTTTGAATATTATCAAAATAAGATCAACAAAGAGTATTTCCTGATACAACCAAGAATACAAGTGAAAATTGAATTAGGAACCATGTTGATATTCCAAATATCTGTATACAAATGCAAATGCATACATGAGTATTACAAACAATGATATTACTGCAATCTGAATGGGATTATAAAAATCTCAATGGAATGAGTTTAAAAACAGACAAAAGGAAACATAATGCTTCTTAATATAATAAAATTTCTCTTTGTGATCCTTTAAACCTGGGAATAGAAAAACAGAATTAATATTCAATGAGAATAACAGGAGAGGTTAATGGAAGTGGTTGATAAAAAATACATGGTACTACCCATTTGGTCTGAAGAAGAAAGAGATTTATGCTTTCCTGATAAAGATCATGTAATCATGCAACTGAAAGAGGGCAAGATATAGGCATTTTAAACTGCAGAGCAACTATCATTAAATAAAGAGGAAAAGTATATTGTTAAACATTTAAGTAGATGGTCAGATATACTTGTGGAAATTTATAATTTCTATTTTCTCAGTAAAATAGAAATTAGGATGGTTATCTGTGGGTGACAATGTAGAAAAGATATTGGAGGTTTGAGGAGAAAATAAATAGGTATCTAAATAGGAAAATGAATGGATTAAGAAATAGCTGTAATATAAGGAAGCATTAGGACAAATTCGAGGTTAGTGAAATTGATCAATATAGTTGGGTGTCTTATCTACTCACATTCAGCTGTATTGATTCAGGTCCGGAGGGAGCAGAAACTCAAGTGTGATTTGAGTTTTTCTCAAAGGTTTTTAGGGTTGTGGTTTTGTTCAATACAGAGAAGAAACGGCAGAGAGCAACTAGAGAGTTTAAGAGAGTGATTATGATTTGACGATAGAATATAAGTTGGGTGTGCAGGTTGAGTAAGGGCATGAAAACAATGACAGGAAGAGAAAGTTTGCTCAGATTAATTGTAGGTCATTTTAAAGGGTCAGTATATCAGTGGGAGAAAGACAGAAGTTGATGGGCAATGGAATAATTGAGACTGAGATAATATAAGTGGCATAGCTTTTGGTAATGTCATATTCCAGGGCTTATCTAATGTAGAGTATGTGAACAAGACTAAAGAACTTCATCATGGTGGAGAAGAGAATCTCAGGAGCCAGGTTACTGGAAAAATGAGCTACTTGGAGACTAAAATCATCAACAAGTACAATAGAAGTGTTGAGAAGAAGCCAGATAAGACATGAGATATATTTCTTTTTTAATGAAGGGAGTGACTGGAGCTATTAGAGGACTATGTGTTCAAGTTTGTTTGATTTAAATTACATATATTTTTGCTATGTTAACAAAAGTGAATTAAAATTTTAGTAATATGTTAATAAATTCAACAAATTAAAAAGTGAATTATGCCATCTGGCATCTTTTATTGCTACTTGAACTAGTTGAAGGGATGTAATATTATTAATGTTCTTTTGTCTATTCACATTTTGCTACTTTCAAATAATTAAACAGTCATCCCTCAGTATTCATGGGGTTTGGTTCCAGAATCCCCCTGGATACCAAAATTCATGGATGCTCAAATTCCTTAGATACAATCGTGTAGTATTTTATATAACCTATGCACATTCTCCCATATACTTTAAATCATCTCTAGATTACTTACAATAACCAATGCAATGTAAATATTATGTAGATAGTTGTTAAGCTATATTGTTTAGGGAATCATGAGACAAAAATAATTTGTACATGTTCAGTACAGATTCAACCATAGTAGGCCTAGCTACACCACATACCAATAACATAACTTGGTTTTCCATATATTTTTATCTGCATTTCGTTGAACTCACTGATATGGAATTTATGGAAACAGAGGGCCGAAAACAGTATTGCTTTTAATACCTTCTATAGTAATATCATTTTATTCTAGTAGAAAGATACATTGCATATTAGCGAATGTGAATAATTAATAATTCCTTAAAATAAAGCAAGGTAAATATTAAAGTCCTAACAAATAACCACATAACCCAATATTATAGTCACTGTTCTTATAGATATTCCCTCATTTAATCCTTATAGCAAATATATTACTTTACCTCCATATGTGCCCTAAATAAACCTTTCTGAGACAAAAATCACAAAATACATATATATTTATTCTTATTAGCTTGAGGATATTTATGACTATGGCAATGAGATTTCTCAGATAATACTCGTTAAATGTAAAAGTTTGAGGCTCACTACACTGGGACAAAAAAGTAATGTCAAGCTTTAATCAGATTTAAAATACTGACTATAATTGAGGCAAAGGCAGAGTTTTGTTTGTTATGAATGTAAGCTATGAAGACTTTTATATTGCTCCATTCTTTTCAGTTATCATAGCAGTGATGGCAATTCTTCACATATTTTCACCAGGAAAGTACAAATTAAAAGTAGATGTTGCTAAATATAGAAAACTTGACACCTCATTTAGTTTGGCAATCTATTTATAGTGAAAGATCTAATAGCAAAATGTAAAATGTTAATTGAAATAAAAATGACTCTGTGTAATATGATTATTCCAGATATATTTTAATTATGCATATAGTGATAATCAAGTGATGAACTTCCTCAAGCTGTATTTCTCACCAATTCTAAAAAAAACCAAAAAACAAACAAACAAAAAAAATGCATTTTGAGTGGAAACCAAGTGATGAAATTGAATTGAGAGCATTTTTTTTTTTTGTATACAAGTGGATCATCTTATTCTAATCCATAGTAAAAATGTATGTGTTTACAACATTAGCTGTCCATTAGTTGGGGGGCAAAAAAACACAAAAAACAACAACAAAAAAAAACAGTTCCACAAATTCTACATGTTTACTTTATTGAACCTGCTCTAAAATATGACTTTGAGGTTCTTTTCTTGTATTTTTTATTTAACCTTGTATCACTCGATTAGTTTTAGTTGTTAGTTTTAGTTGTTGTTAACAGTGTCCTCGTCAGCGTCACTCTGAATGCTCATACTAACTAAGAAGACAATGAAACATCAGAAGTTTGATTTAAATTTATCATGATTTGGATATGTAAACCAGCTAATTAAAAATGGTCCCTCAAGTTAAAAAAAAATTAAAAGTCCCCTCTAAAAATCTCTTATTTCCCTTAATGAAAAATAAATGGGTGAGGTATACAATAACTTAGCCCAGGTGTATATGACTTACACAGTTGTGGCAGGTAGTAACCTAAACCCATTTAAAAAATTGTTCACAGTAAGATTTAAAAAATCTTCACAGTAACCCGATAGAGCAGAGACATAGAATGTATGGAAAAAATAATATTTAGATAAATTACATATTTTGCCTAAATCCACAGAAGTAGGTAGAGATGAGAAACTTGATGCTCAAGTCTGCCTGATTTCTGAAACAATAGCATCAAAGAAAAGTGAATAGACAAATCACAATATTGCTAGGCAATTGAAAATCTCAGCTTCAATATATGCGGTATAGTATGCAGAATAAAACAACGATTAAATGATAAAACTTTGACAACAAAGTAAAGAAAAATGTTAAGATTTCCATAAAACAGGAGACGATTCAGTATGTTATCAGAAGAGCTGATGTGAAATAATTTCAACATTTTGTGTTTAGTGTGAAATTGTAAATTGAAAATTAGAAGTATACTTCAGGGTATATTCAGGGTGTCAATAGTTGAAGCTTATCTAAGAACCATTACCGCACTGCTTAAAATTTAGTTATCCACAATTTCTTTATCCAATCATCTATTGAAGGACACTTTGGTTGTTTCCATGTCTTGGCCACGGCAAATAAAGCTTCAATGAACAAGTTGTGGTATATATACACAATGAAATACTATTCTGCCATAAGAAACAATGATATAGTGCCATTTGTGACAACATGGATGGATCTTGAGATTATTCTGTTAAGTGAAATAAATCAGACAGAAGAAGTAAAAAAAATGCATATGAGTTCACTGATATATATTATATAAAACTGAAAACAACAAAGGAACAAGGCAAACAAATGAAAAAACAAAAACTCATAGATACAAACAATAGTTTAGTGGTTACCAGAGGATTGGGGGGAGAGGTATTGTAGATGAGGGTAAAAGGGATCAAATACATGGTGATGGAAGGAGAACTAACTCTGGCTGGTAAACACACAATGTGATACATAGAAGATGTATTGCAGAATTGTATACCTGAAACCTACGTAACTTTACTAACAGTTGTCACCACAATAAACTTTAATTTAAAAAAAATAGTTGCCTAGACTGTTTAACAGAAATTCTTTAAGATTATAAAATTTATTATATAAAAATTTGGGGAAATGAATATTTACTTTTCTTACAGGACTCAACCTAGTGAGGGTGAGATGAGTTACTGTTTGCCAAGTATGTTTTAATTTGTAGGGAAAAATATGAAAACACACACATAAACACCCACACTTATATTCATATTTCATGGCACTAATGAGACCATTTTATTCCTTCATCTCTCCATATTTTATCTACCACTCTCCAAAAGTTGTTCTTTTACTACCTAGTAACATATTTCACAAAAAAAGTTCTCCTAGTAGCAATTCGATACTAAAAAGTGATCATGGAATGAGAATTTTATTGTTCCAAGATTTTATTTGTTCTCTCCTTCAAGGAAGCAGATTCAATAAAATAGCAATTATAAGAGGTAATTATGAGATTTTACACCCTTGTGCCATTGTGGTATGATAGACTAAACTAAACTTATCAAAATAGTATGATTAGGTCCCCCATGGACCTATACTTTCTGTGTTGTACAAGTTACAGGATGAGTATACATGGTCAATTGGTAAGATGGAATATCAAACCGAGGTATAATTTTATCAAAACAAACTACCTATCCTAAAGTCAATATTAATATCCAGTCTCTGTTTTGACATGTAAAGATATTGGAATTCATCATTTCTATCCCTGCAACAGGGATTGGGTACATTGAAAATAAATAACTTTCATGGACCCATCACATAACTGAATTTGCAGGACAAATTGCCACCCCAAAATCTAGATAGACAGGTGAATGCTGAGAGTCATAGGGAAGATCTGCTTATCTGGAGCAGAAGCTGCTGGAGCCATCAACTGGTAGACACACATAAATGGTACTTTTGATGAACTGATGAAGAAATTGAAAAGTAGAGTGAGAGTGAAACTCCTGAGAGCTGCATTTTGAGGAAAGCCTTCACACTTTCATGCACATTACTTCTAAGGTCCACCAGGTTCTCATGGTGAAGAGTAAAAAAAAAAGAATCCCTTTGTGACACTAACAAGGTGTCAAAAAAGTTGGCTGTCATCAATCTCATGTCAACAAAAGTCCCCAATCTGCGGTGTGAAAGAGGAGAAACTTTATTCAGATGAAGAGTTTGCAACCAGGGAAATGCAGCCTCCGGTGGAGACAAAGGGGAGACAGCTTTTAATAGTGAAAGTTCCCCACGACAAGGTTGTCCCCTATCACCTCTGCTTTTCAACATAGTGTTGGAAGTCCTCCCCAGAGCTATCAGGCAAGAGAAAGAAATAAAAGGCATCCAAATTGGGAATGAAGAAGTTAAATTGTCACTCTTTGCAGATGACATGATGCTATATATAGAAAACCCTAAAGAATCCACCAAAAAGCTATTAGAAACAATCAATGAATACAGTAAAGTTGCTGGCTACAAAATCAACGTACAAAAGTCCATTGCTTTCCTATATAAAAACAATGAAATCTCAGAAAAAGAGATAGAAAAAAACAATTCCTTTTGCAATTGCAGCAAAAAGAATAAAATACCTAGGAATAAACTTAACCAAGGATGTGAAGGACCTATATGCTGAAAACTATAAGACATTTTTGAAAGAAATTGAAGATGACACAAAGAAATGGAAAGACATTCCGTGCTCATGGATTGGAAGAATCAACATAGTTAAAATGGCCATATTACCCAAAGCCATATACAGATTTAATGCAATCCCCATTAAAATCCCAATGGCATTTTTTAAAGAAATAGAACAAAAAATCATCAGATTTGTTTGGAACCACAAAATACCCCGAATAGCCAAAGCAATATTAAAAAAAAAAAGAACAATACTGGAGGTATCACACTCCCTGATTTTTGCTTGTACTACAGGGCTACAATAATCAAAACAGCTTGGTATTGGCGGAAAAACAGACACATAGACCAATGGAATAGAATTGAGAACCCAGAAATAAAACCACATTATTATGGACAGATAATTTTTGACAAAGAAGCTAAAAACATACAATGGAGGAAAGACAGCCTCTTCAATAAATGGTGCTGGCAGAATTGGATAGCTACGTGCAAAAGAATGAAACTGGACTGCTATCTGTCACCATGTACCAAAATTAATTCAAAATGGATCAAAGACTTAAGCATAAGACCTGACACAATAAACTGCATTGAAGAAAACATAGGTACTAAACTTATGGACCGTGGGTTCAAAGAGCATTTTATGAATCTGACTCCAAAGGCAATGGAAGTAAAAACTAAAATAAACGAATGGGATTATATGAAACTGAAAAGCTTCTGCACAGCAAAAGAAACTATTGACATAATAATGAGGCAACCAACTGAATGGGAGAAGATTTCTGCAAACAGTTTTTCTGATAAGGGGCTAATATCCAAAATATACAAGGAACTCATGAAACTCAACAACAAAAAAACAAACAACCCAATTGAAAAATGGACAGAGGACCTGAGGAGACATTTCTCCAAAGAGGACATACAAATGGCAAATAGACATATGAAAAAATGCTCAACATCGCTAATCATCAGAGAAATGCAAATGAAAACCACAATGAGATATCACCTCACCCCAGTCAGAATGGCTTTCATCAACAAGACAAATAGTAACAAGTGTTGGAGTGGCTGTGGAGAAAAAGGAAAACTCATACACTGTTGGTGGGAATGCAGACTGGTGCAGCCACTATGGAAGGCAGTGTGGAGGTTCCTCAAGAAATTACGAATAGAATTACCATACGACCCAGCAATCACTCTCCTGGGTATCTACCCCAAAAATTTGAAAGCATTTCTCTATAGAGACACGTGTACTCCAATGTTCATTGCAGCTTTGTTTACGGTGGCCAAGACATGGAAACAACCAAAATGTCCTTCGATAGATGAATGGATAAAGAAGTTGTGGTACACATACACAATGGAATATTATTCGGCGTTAAGGAAAGATGATATAGGAGCATTTGTGACAACATGGATGGATCTTGAGTGTATAATGCTAAGTGAAATAAGTCAGACAGAAAAAGCAGAGAACCCTATGATTTCACTGATATGTGGTATATAAACCAAAAAGAACAAGACAAACAAATGAGAAACAAAAACTCATAGACACAGACAATAATTTAGTGGTTACCAGAGGGTAAGGGGGTGGGGGGTGGGTGATGATCAAATATATGGTGATGGAAGGAGAACTGACTCTGGGTGGTGAACACACAATGGGTTTTATAGACGATGTAATACAGAATTGTACACCTGAAATCTATGTAAATTTACTAACAATTGTCACCCCAATAAATTTAATTAAAAAAAAAATTTTGAGGAACCTCCAAAAAAAAAAAAAAGAAAAAAAGAAAGTTCCCACCTTAGTTCCTGATGGCTCCATTTTTATGCAAATGAGGACTCCAAATTTACATAGCCTCATTAGTCCAAATAGCATTGTCAGAATTGTTCATTGTAGTTGATAATTATGTAGTTGTCCTAATTGGCCAGTAAAGATGCAAATGAGGATATAGCTGTGCAGCTCTCATTGGACAGGGTAGATAGGCCATTGGTAAAACGACGATATCAGGAACTACTTTATAAATTTTGGGTCAGCTGGTAGGAGCACAGGGCAGGAAGCTGGCAGCTCAGTCTGTGGCTTTTTGCTAAAATGCAGTGTGTGTGAGAGGCCTCCCATAGCAATGGTGCTAGACTTTGATTATGATTTGGGGCCAAATTAACAAGTAGTCCTTCTTGGCAGGTATACTTCTTTTCTGAATCAGCAAAGGGGTAGGAGAACAGAGTGTTCGTCATCCCAAAAGTCTAATCTCCAAGGTAAACATCTTAGCAGAGCCTTGTTCAAGAGCTATGGGGAAAGGGCATGCCTCACTCTCCAGCAGCATCTAGGTATTTTGTCTCAGCAATGGGGAGGGAGGAAACTCTAAAGAAGTCACTGTGAAAGTTATAGGCCAGAGACATATGCCCACTAACAGCTTGAAATTTAATTAGAACATCATAATATGCTTGTCCTTCATCATTCCTTACCACCATACTCCAGTATAATAAATAGACACGAAAATGAGTAATATAATGTGTTATGGTAGATGGTATCCTAGAACATTAATTATTACCCAGACACTATGTGAGATGTGAGACATCTGAATAAAGTACAGATTTTAGTTAATAATAATATATCAATATTGATCCATTAATTGTGACAAAAGTACCATACTAATGCGAAACATTAATAATAGAAGTAACTGAGTATGGAGTGTGTGCAAATTCTCACTAATATCTTTGCAATAATTGTGTATCTACAATCATTCCAAAATAAATATTTTTATTTAAAAATTAAATGTAAGATATTTCACCACTGAAACTAACATGTAAATTATCTACCTATCCTCAGTAGGGATCAGTGGAGAATAAGGTGAGGGCTTATATTTGACCTAGTGCAACATGTTTGTCACTAACAATATATGACATATTAGGGGTTATAGGAAGACTGCATAGAGATGCTTGGAAGAAAATAAGAGGTTATTGGAGAAAGAAAAGTGGCACTGGCAAGAGTTGACTAATCAATTAGTGAGATAAAATTTATGTATAACCTATTAATACAAAATTGTCATGTATTATAATTGCTCACAATTTTTACAGTGGTCTTAAGAGCAAGCTATGTTCTGAACTTCCCAAATAATTTTTACTTTTACAAAAACTGTTGTAAGATGGCTTGAAGTTTAGTTTTTTGAATTCATCTGTAATTTTATACATACTAGGTGAAATTAAGTGCAAAAAGTATATATGATTTCAGTCAATCTTTGCAGTTTCTTATTTTAAAGATTACTGTAAGTAACCAACACATTGTAGAGTGTTTGCCCATCAAGCAGGGTTTTTTGCCACTCTTTTTAAAAAATACAGGCAATCAAACCATTTGAAATAATCATTGGTCACTCTCTTTCCCCAATACATGTCAAAAATTGAAGCAATATTGTAACTAGATAGCCACTAAGATGATAAAAATATATTTTGGTGTGTATGTATATAAATATTTCAAGTATTATTTGATTTAGTATGAGATAAGCAAATATCAAAAAAGTTGTAGTGACTCAGAAGACCTACTTATTATTTACCATTTATTGATAAGCCATTTATACATTAGGATTATTGAGGTGTAAGTCTCAAAGTATCCAAAGTAACAACAGCTTAACAAGATGATACATATGTTCTCATGTAGAAGTCAGGTGAGTGGCAGTGCAAGGCTGGTGATGTGGTATTCTACAGGCTTAAGGTCTCAGGGGTGTGTGTGTGTGTGTCCTCATTCCCATGGTGAATTCATGACCAAATAACTAATAAAGCTCCTATTATCTATTTTCATCCCTCTCAAAAGAAATGAGAAACGATTGTTGTATCCTCCAGTTTAAGAAAAATAGGATCCTTTTGGCAAGAATTTAGGTACTTGGTCAAGGGAGGCAGAAAATATACTTTTTCTTCAGGGTCCTCCAGCCAAAATAAGAGCAAATGTACAAAGTGTTCATGGAGGGATGACCAACCACCTTTGCCACCTTCTGTTTATCACACACCTTTGAAGATGCCACTAATGTACTCTTAGGAAAGAGACTGAGGTGGTGAGAAATTTAGTTAGATATATACATACTTTGCTTTGCATTTTACACTGTATTTCTATTTATGGTGTAAATTCATTCATGTGCTCAATAAATTATCTGATCAATGTATTTCTTACAAGTTACAATGCCTCAAAAGATTTATAAAAGATGAAGTTTTGCAATTTGGAAAAATGAAAGCTAAGCAAGTTATGACAAACTTTTTCTGTTATAAGTAAACTAAACCCTTAAGTGGTGTAAAGTTGAAATCTGTCATATATAACTGGAATAGGCAAGGCGCTTGAGGGAGATAATAGATGCTAGAAGAGGGAAGACTTTATTTCAAAATAATGGCAAAACAAAACAAAACAAAAGTGAAAATAAAAACAAAAATAAAATTGGTGAAGAGTTCATTCACATGCTAAATGGGCAATGAGGAATAACCTAAATCTGATGAGTACAGATTGGATAAGAAGGTTGGAATTAAACTGAACGTAAGAAATTCTGGTACTATCCAGTGGGTGTTCATTGTGCATTAAAGGATGTTGAGCAGAAAAACTGATTAGATGTGTACTTGAAGAAAATTAATTTGTTGTTAGTGCAAGGAATTAGAGAAAATTCTTCTGAAGGAAAATTCATCCATGATGTAATTAAAGCCTGGCTTTGTATAACTATTGGGAAAATGTAAAAGCAAAGAAAGATACAGAGATTCAAGTTTTATTTTAAGGAATTTTAAATAACAGGTATCTTTAAAGAGATTTGAGGGCAATAGATGGCCTTTCATGTTATCACACAATATTATTTTATTTTAAATGTATATAATTTGAGGGATTATTAGACTCCCACATGACTATGTGATAGCTCTAGACTAAATAAACAAATAATATCCTGTTATAGGTATGTATTGCTAAGAAACTGTGGGTGATAAGAGCATAATTGTTTTATTCTTTTCAAAAATGGTTTGATTAATTACCTAAGAAAGAAGTCTGATGTGAACAAAACAGAACCAAAAGACTAACATTGAATTGATATTGGTGGTAAATTTTATTCACTTAGTGAGAATAGACAGAAACTATATTATGATTTTATTTAATTGCACCCCTTTGAATATAATACAATTTTCTGCAATATGGCATGGAGGAAAGTGTATAGGTAGAAGCAGGAGGTGTGACAGTTGTGTTTAGTTGTCTTACTCACTTTTTAAATTTGATTTCTTCCTTAAAGTTGCATTATTTAGTTGGCTTTATAACTCACAGGATTGGTATGAGAATTTAAGGAAAATAATGTAGGTGAAAATAGTTAATAAAATTTATCTTTACACAAATTTTTGTTACGATTCAATGTAAGAGCTTATATAAAATAAAGATGTTACAAGTCCTACAGTAGTAATACGTAGCTAACATATATGAAGTACTTTCTAAACTAAATTCTATAACAGTAGTTTTACAAAAGGCTTGCTGATGAAGCCATTTTAGCCATTTCTCACGACACAAAGTTCACTGGATATTACATGAAGATGCGTTTGAAGATGACGTTTAGTTAAGTAAAGAAATGTAATTTGATACTGGCTTCTGATTCATGTTTTGTCCCATGAAAATCACTTTAGCCTTTTTTACCATCACAATTCCTATGTGGTGTAAAAATCTTGAGTAGGACACTTTTCTACTTGAAAATATTTTGTCTAACCTAGATAGAAAGTGATTATTAGAAAGATCCATCATCAGATCACAGAGAGATTTTGGACAGGCTCAGTTATGCGCTGAGCTGGAACCAAAGAGTTCAATTTATAGGCTATGACCACAAGTGCATTAGTGTCCTGAGGTAAAGAAAAACAAATCAGACTAAAATTATAAAGTTAACTGATGAGGCAGGAAAGCAACATCTTATTTATTTAAATGTTATCAATGTTGGATAAGTGATGTCTACATTTTTAAACCAATGAAATTCTAAGATTTCGTCTGTATAAAATCTCCCAGACTCATGATCACAGCTTAAAATGGTAAGGGAAAATATGCAAAATTAAACTTTTATATCATTCAGAATTCATAATTCAAGCCATGCATACATAAATTAGTGGGTAACAGAGCTAAGTTTCAGAATTGAAGGAAAGCATCTCAGAATGTGAAACCAGAAGTGGGTTAAACAGAACAGTAAGGTTGTTACAAAGAAAAAAAATATCTGCCAACTGTTGTAATTATAAATTCTTCATATGAATTTGCTCCTGACATTAGAAAAGGATTGTAACAGAAGGCTCAAGTCTCACAGAAGAGACTGTTGGTAAATTACATCTAATTCTGTAAATTTCTTCAATCCTCTAAGGATTCACAAAGTATCCTTAAATATGCAAACTATCTTCAAGCACTATGTGGACAAGAAATCAGGAAGAAAACCTGGAGATTTACTGGGAGGAGTGTTTAGCCTTAGATTAAGTGTATGCCCAGTCAATTCACATAGATTATTATGATAATGGTTCTTTTACTATCCATATAATAAAAGATCTAAAACACACACATACACACACACGCACACACACACACCCACACACACACACTTCAACACATTCAACTCAGAGTGTGTAATGAAAATTGAGGAAAATATAAGGGCTTAATGAGTGACTTAAACCTTAATTCTTTCAAGTCTAATTAATGAGGATTCCAAAGTCACACTGAGAAACGTTTAGAAAACAACATTCTAAATAGAACATAGACTGACTTGCATCAATATTAATGTGGTTAATGTAGACACAAAGTAAAAGTTTCAGAGAGCTACTCTAATCAGCATAAAAAAAATTAAGAAATCACTTGGGAATAAGTAGTGAATAGATCTATCATAAAATGTAGAACCAAAATGAGTTGATAGAGCCGCCTTTGAAGTCTTATAAGCAAAATATATCCCAAATCTATAGTCAAATAAACTGCCAAATAATATTTTGAATTCTTTTCCTAAAATATGTTGGAGTGAGAGACAGCAGTGTAAGTAAATCCTGAAGCAGCTTTTATTCTGAGGGCATTTGTTTGTGTTGGAGGAAAAGAATTTAGTTTGTGGAGCTTTCCAGGACAGGGTAGCAAAAGTCAAAGCTTGAACCACCAAAAATGGGAAACTATTAGAAAACCTTCCCAGACCAAGTTGTACTCACAAAGGACTGCACCTTCAGGTTAAGGCTGAACAGGATATAAGTACTCAGTGTTCTTCAAGAAAGGTTGCCTTGGCTCTAAACACAATTTGGAGAAAAATTGCAGAAAAGTTAACTGTAAACCACCCAAATATACTTCACATAAATATTTGCCACCCAGATATTCTTTGCATAAATATTTGCCACCCAAATATACTTCACAAGGATAGAATAAAAAGATGCAAGTATTAATATAAAAGCTCCCTAAAACTCGCATAACAGAAGCAAAAGAAAGGGCATGTAGAATTTATACCTTAAAAAATACCTTCTTTATCCAATTAACACATCTTCTTTATCCAATCATCTATCTATTCGGCCATAACAAAAGACGAAATACTGCTATTTCTGACAACATGGTTGGATCCTGTGACTATAATGCTAAAGAAAACAAGTCAGAAAAAGTCAAGAACCATATGACTCCACTCCTATGTGGGATATAAAAGTGAAAGCAACATGGAACAAGACAAACAAAGAAACAAAAAGTCATAGACACAGGCAACGGTTTAGTAGTTACCAGAGTGTAAGGGAAGTGGTAGAAGAGGGAAAAGGGGATCAAAGCATGGTGATGGAAGGAGAACTGACTCTGGGTGGTGAACGCACAGTGCAATATATAGACGATGTATTATAGAAATGTAAACTGGAAACCTATATAACTTTACTAACCAACGTCACCCAAATAAATTTAATAAAAAGCAAGCAAACAAACAAATAAAGAAATATCACTTCACAAAAAATATTTTGTAGTACAATGAGAATCAAATTACTTTAAAAAAATAAGGGAACAAGGAACTATGAAGGACGTCCTTCAAAAATAACTATTAAAAAAGTAGAAATACAACATGACTTTTAATAACAGAATAATTAAACATAAATTCTAAAACAACTAGGTTTTCTTTGCTTAAAAAAATAAAAATTTAGCAATGAAATACATACCATAAAAAAGTGATCTAATAAAAATAAAGCTTTTCAATAAGTGATATGTATGACAAGTATAAGTAATACATAAGTATAATATAAGTAATATATAAATTATATGGATGAAAAGTATAAGTAATATCTATCTGTCTATCTATCTATCTATCTATCTATCTATCTATCTATCGATAATCTATATACCTATCAATCATCTGTTTGTGCCCTGTGAACAAATCATCAAACAAAAGTGAATTAATTGGAAAAGGTTTCAGTAAACAATCTAGAATGAAGGAAAAAGACATAGATGTAATTTATAGGTATGTAAAAGAGAACACATTGACTTATAACTCCAGGAGAAGAAAAAAAGAAAAGAAAGGAAGAGGCCATATTTGAGGAGAAAAGTGCTGAGAATGTTTCATATAAACCTCTGAAACCCATGGAAATGAAGAAGGCCAATCAATCTCAAGAAGCAGAAATAAAACCAAATTATTATTTCAACAGTTCATAGGAACAACTCAAAACCAAGACCAAAGCAAATCTTTTTAAAGTAGTATAAGTAGATTCAGCTGCAAATAAACGACAACACTGGACCTCAAGCTTTAACGTACATTAAGAATCATTTGGAGGACCTGTTAACAAGAAGATTGCTATACCCACCCTCAAATTTGTGGATTCAGTAGATATTAGCAGGTTCTATCATTTTCATTTCTAACAGTTTCTAATATTATGGTGGTACTGCTGGTCCAAGAATCACATTTCAAGAATCTCTGATCTACACCTAACTTTCCAAGGTAAAACAGAATTTAGAAGGTAGTAGAATGATATACTATATCTGCTGTGAGAAAATAAATATCAACTTAGAATTTTCTATTGTTGTAAATAGATTTGAGTTTGAGCATAAATGGATTATTTCTTTTTTTCTTCTTTTCTTTTAGTTTCTTTCTTAATTTTTTAAACCTGAGAGTCCTCCACTAGCTCACCTCACTAATGCAAGTTCTAAAGATGAACTTTAGGCAGAAACAATATGACCCTGGGTGAAAAGTCTGAAATGCAAGAAAAAGAAAGAAAAAATGTGTAGCTAAATCTAAAGGAAAATTATCTGTATAAAATAATACTAATAGTGTAAGTTAAAAAATAGATTTGAATTCCATGAAAAAAATTACTAATGATTCAAATTTAACATTTTCACTTGAAATGTTCCAATCCATCTATTTTGTTGGAGAAAATTGAAGCATTAAGTTTAGACTTTGGTAAGTTAAGGGTGCATTTGTCATATATAACTGTATTAGTTGGGACTTGACCAGATAAATATAAATAGAATATATGTATATATGTTTATATACACATACATGTACACATATGTATATGTATGTGTATATATGTATATGTATGTGTATATATATATATATATATATATATACACACACACACACATATATACATACACATATTTTTGGCACCCTCTGTATATATGTTTATATATCTATATAATTTCTCTGAGGTATCATATATATATGATAGGTAAGTAGGTATGTAGGCACATAATCGATAGATAGATAGATAGATAGATAGATAGATAGATAGATAGATATCACAAATAAGGTAGGAATATTCATAAAAGTTATAGTGCTGGTTTCTGCAACAGATTACATGGTCAGAGCTAGTATTTATACCTACCTTTTCTCATTCCCATTCTATGTTTCCTTTGTCCTCAGCAAGCACTTCAGTTGGTCATAGCTCTATGTCTGCTGGGGCAACACAAAACTTTTCTGATGGATCTTGGCCATTTGCATTCTATCTAAATTGGGTTATTGCAGTTTTCCATTTCTTTGCAGTACACAACAACACTAAGAGATAACCTAATAGATCTTCTGTATTACAAATACTCTGTTTCTTACCTCAACTCTGCAGTAGCAGCCAAATTTTCACTGACTTATGAGGATCAATTGCACCATCCAAAATGGCAGCCCCTTCACTGATTGTCGATACAGAGACTTCAGAAACCAAAGTGGTCAGGTGGAAGTCTCAACTCCCAGTTCAATGGAATCATTGCTGTGTTTCCTGGTGCAGCATTCCTCCCTTTGGAATGACGATCTTTTAACCAGCAGAGAATAAGTTCATGGGGACTCAAAGGAAAAAGTAAATCACTAAGGGAAATAGTGTTTTCTTTCCTGCTTCCACTCCTTATTTACTAAATCCATAAATCCTGACTATGGGAGAAACAGCATCATCTATTGATGATTATTTTAAGCATATACAGCTTTCTGGAGAACATTGTCTCAGACCTATAATATATAGTCCCCTACCTGGTACTGTAACTAAGTCTTGGAAAGAGTTTTCCACAGTTCTTTTAAGCCAACTGCTTCAGGATGATGAGTAACAGGGTAAGATCTGTGAATTCAATGAGCATGTGCCCATTGCTGCATTTCATTTGCTGTGATGTGAGTTTCTTGATCAGAAGTAATGCTGTGTGGAACACCAGATAGTGGATAAAGTGTTTTGTGTTTGTTTGTTTGTTTCTAAGGAATTGAATATTTTTGTCTTTTTTAAAATAGTTTTTATTAAAATATAGCTAATATACAATATTATATTCGTTTCAGGAGTACACCGTAGTTATCAATATTTATATACCTAAAAAAGTGATCACCATGATAAGTCCAGCAACCACCTGAACACATCCACACTATCACAATATTATTGACCATATTCTGTATACTGTACATTACGTCCCCATCACTTATTAGTGTTATGCCCAGAAATTTGAACCTTTTATTTCCCTTCACCTTTCCCCCATTTAAAATTTTCAATTGTAGCTGATATTCAATATTATTTTATGTTAATTTCAGGTGTACAGCATAGTTGTAGATTAGTCAGGAGATCACTTTTTAAATTATATGAATGTCTAACAACAATGATAAGGCGTTCTTTAAATTCACTTAGAGTCGTTTTGGCAGAAGCATTGCAAGTAGTACAGTAAATCCATATTGAGTTTGTGTCGATTTCAAGAAGAAAAAAGTATTTCCCCTTCCATGATAGAAGTTATCCAATGTAATCAACCTGCCACCAGATTGCCACCCTGAGGAATGGTGCTATATCAGGGACTCAGTGTTGATTTGCTTTACTGGAAAATTAGGCACTCTGCAGTAACTGTAGTCATGTCACCTTTAATAAGTAGAAGTGCACATTATTGAGCCCAGGCAGAATTTCCATCACTGCTACTCTGGCCACTTTGTTCATAAACTCATTGGAAAATGATAGGAATGTCTGCGGAAGGAGGCTGAATTTCAGAGAACAGGTCATTCTATCCTCTTGATTATTCAAATCATGCTCTGCTGAGGTAACCCACTGGTGACAATTCACATGGGACATAAATATCTTTACCCATTCAGAGATGTCTATCAATATACCTCTGTCACAGATATCCTTGTCAGCACTTTACCAATCATATACCTTCTGAGACCTTGACCTTCTAGTCAAACCTTTGGCCACAATGATGAATCAGTATAAAGTAATACCTTTTTTCCATTTCTCCTTCCAAGCAAAATGAACAACCAGTTGCCCTGCTCAAAGCTGCACCTAGAAGGAGGATTTTGCTTCACCACTGTCCTTTAGGGATATTCCAGAAAGGGGTTGGAGTACTACTGCTGGCAACTTTAGGGTGATGCTGCATATCATACAAAACCATCTGTAAACTAGGCCCAAGTTTCTTCTTCCTTATTTACCTGGTCATAGGGAACTCCCATGAGTCCATAGGTGTGGGCTGGGGGAGAGAAGAGAATAGATAATACATCAGGTGTAGGGGCCATAAGCATTTAGGGTACTTTCTCATGCATCTTACTGTGTTTTTAGGGTCTACTTAAGTCTGATTTCTTATATACCCCTCCATTTGAAAATAGAGTGCTGCTGTGTATGCCCAACTTTTCAGTTTGGTGGGTCAGACAACAGCCAGTTCATGATGGGCGGCTCAGGGTCCCTGGTAATTTTGTTACACATGTGTATGCTTTCAGTCTCTATTAAGGCCAGTAGCAAACCAAAGGCTGTTTCTTAAAAGGAGAGTATTTATACACATAAAATAGCAGAGTTTTGCTATAAAATCCTAAGTGTTTGTGCTATGATTCATCTATAGGGGACTGCCAAAGGATCCAAATAAAACCTCTATCATCCACTGATATTTCAAGTACCATAGAGTCTTCTGGATCACATGGCAGAGCAGCCTGCACAGCAGTTTGAACCTGTTGCAGAGCCTTTTCTTTTCTAAGCCCCACTCTAAACCAGCAGCATTTTGGATCACTCAGTAAAAAATGGAGTGGCACACCTGAATGAGAAATGTGTTGTTTTTAATCCAAAGAGGTTCATTAGGTACTTGGTCAGTTTTATGGTTACAGGAGGGACACACGTTGTGACTTATCCTTCACCTTAGAAGAAATATCTGAATATACTCAACACCACTGAGCCCCTAGAAATTTCACTGACGTATGTCTCTGAATATTTGTTGAATTAATTTCCCATTTCTGACAGGCAAATGTTTTCCAATATGCTTAGAATAGTTGCTACTTCTTACTGACTAGGTCCAATCAGCAAAATATCATCAATGTAATAGGTGTGTGATGTCTTTTGGAAAGGACAGGTGATGAAGTCCCTGTGGATTAAGTTATGGTGTGGCAATGGAGAGTACTACACCCCTGAAATAGAACACTAAAAATATATTGCTAGCTTGCAAACTGAAAGAAAACTACTTCTGGTGATCTTGACTAACAGGTATTGAGAAGAAATAAATATTACCGAAATCAATAGCTGCAAACCAGGTACTAAGAGAAATGTTCATTTGTGCAAGCAATGAACCCACATCTGGGAAAGCAGCTGCAATTGCAGTCACTACTGGTGAAGTGCATGATAATCCATTCTCATCCTCCAAGAGCCATCTCTTTTCTGCACAGTCCAAAATAGGCAAATTGAATGGGGACGTTGGGGTGAGCCCTAACCCTGCATCTCTTGAGTCCTCGATACTGGCACTAATCTCTGCAAACTCCCCAGAAATGTGTTATTGGTTTGGGTTTAGTGTTTTTTTCTAGGTTCAAGCAGTTTTTGTTGCATCCACTTAAGCTTTTCTAATATGACAGTGTTCACTCCACTAGTCAGACAATCGGTGTGGCTATTCTGCCGGTTGTTGCATGCATCTATTCCATTTACACATCCTAGAACTGGAGAAATAACCACAGGATGGGTTTGATGATACCTTGGATACCCTGGGATACAGCTAAAACTCCATTGAATACCTGACTTCCATAAGGCTCTTTGCTAACTGTTCAACTTCCCCAATGTTTTGGGTCTCCCTGAATAAGTGTCACGTCAAAGTCAGTTTCCAGTAATCCCCAAAAGTCTGACTGTTTTCCATAGTGAACAGTCACCCTGATAAATGGTGACAGATCACTTTGGAGAAAACTTACATCAATTTTAACAATACAAATTAGAGCAGCATGCTTCCTGAAAGGGACCCATACTCCCCTTCATTCAAGGGGTTTGGGGTCTATAAATTACCTAAATACATCATACAGAGCTTTATGAAAGGGCTGTGGCTGTCTGTCTGGTTATTCAAGTTAGACTTCTGTACCTCTACACTAGCATGCATACACTTATATAGATCCAGTAAGAATTATTAGACTGTTCATTTATTGCATTTATAGGGACACCATGATTAACTAGCCAACGTCATAGGTCTGCATGATTTTTGACTATTCTGACACCTATCTTTGACTCTGCTATCCATTACAGAGTACTAACCCTGACTGCCTTGGCTTTGATGATTAAGTGCTGCCAGTTGGCTCCTTGACATTTTGCTTTCTAGTATTCTCCACTGCATTTGGGGATGCCAATTTGGTGGCAGAAATTCCCTCTATAGTTTCCGACCTACATCAATGAGTGACAACAGAGCTCTTCACTGATTTGGGGCTCTTTTCACAAATTTATTTCTCACAACCGTGTTGACAGCTGTGTCCTCCAGAACTTTCAGGAGTGTGTGAGCGGGTCTTACATGATAAATCTACTATTCCAGTCACCCTGAGATTTTCGATACCACTCTTTACAGTATAGCAAGGCAGTTCTGGCATTCAGTTTTATTTACTGTATATCACTTTTTGGTCCACTTTCAGCCACCCAACCGAACAAGCTGTTAGAGTCCTTCCTAATCCCCTTTCTGAAACTTTGAATCTAGAATTCCTACTTCATGGGCCCATATCAATACATTTGGCCTGATTCAACTTCATTTTCCTTTCACCATTATCCCACATCCTTAATATCTATTCCCAGATATATAACCCAGATTTCTTTCTGTATAAATTGGAAATGTGCAGTTATTTTGATGTGTGACACACTTTCTCATAGTGGATACTTCCGACCTCAATCTTTGCGACTTGTTTTTGGTACTTGAATTTAGATATAGGTCTAGAACCAAAGAGGAATTGTAAGAGTGGGTCATGAAGAGAATCAACAGTGTCTGGCAAGGTCAGGGAGGCTATTATAGGTTCACCAGACAACATAGAGTCAACCTTCTCAGAGTTGGAAAGCCTACTTCTATAGGCAAAATTTAGGGGTTATATATTTCCAGATTTACTGGGATCTTTCTATATGTCCCCATTCCATTTTCCAAGAGGCCATTTCTTCCCAATTAATGCTGTCACTTCAACAGTACATAGTCCACAAAGTTAGGAATTCATTCACTTTGTATTGTAACTCAACTATATACAGAATGAGACTCAGGATTTGGCCTTCCGAAATCTCAGCTTTACACATACAAGAGATAAAGGTTTCTTTCAGGGCATACTTTCAGGTAATTTACTTTCAGGGCATACTTTCAGGGCATACTTTCAGCCTTGAGCTGGGAATTGGAAGTTCTGAGCTAAATGTTTTTATTTCCCAATTTCTTCCACACTGATAAGAATAACAAGGCAATCTCATTGCATTCCTTAGTTTTCCTAAAATATTCTAAACTGTCAAACACTTGAGTGCACAGAACCTTATGTTTTATAAATATTTGATTAGGTGTATCCACTGGCAATATTTTGTATATCTCTACTGACACATAATGACATGGGTTACCAGTTCCTTATATTCCACTAGAAATAGAATCATAATGTGTTTAAATATAATCATATTAGATAACCAATGACAGAAAACCAGAACCAATTCATAAAACTTTTCCTTAAAGTTTTGTTCCTGTAGAATCACTCTTGGTACCCAAATCTGCATCAATGAGGGTTTCACTAGAGGAACGCAATCAGCAGGATTACATGGAACACACATACACAGAGCAAGGAGTTGGCTTACTAAATTGATGATAGATAGATGATATATAGGTAAAAAGATGAAAAATGATTGATGACAGGTAGATGATAGATGATAGAAGATGGATAGGTAGATAGATAGATAGATAGATAGATAGATAGATAGATAGATAGATAGATAGATAGATAGGTAAGTGATAGATCTGCAATGATAATGTTGATATCACAAAAATATAAAAAGATTCTCTGAGGAAAAATACAGTAAGAGAAAACCAAAAAAGATTAAGGAAGACTTTTGGTAATAAAAATAAAAGAGAAAAATGAGAGGGATGGTGATGGTGTTAGTGATGATCATAGTGAGAAAAAGAAATGTTTTAGGGTAATTTGCTCTATCAATGGCCTTTCTGAAAACAGGTAAGATAGCTATTACTCAGTTAAGGTGTCAGTGAGGATGAAAAGGAAGATTTCAGTAGGCAAATAGATACACCTAGAAAAAAAAAGACACACAGAAATACTACACTTGGCAATAACAGTGACATTTAATGTGGAATCATCTATAAAAGCAGCAGTATTGCTGAGTGCAGGAGAGAAAAAAAAAAGAAGGAAGTTTGTAGTAAATATTTGTGTCATGCCTGATTTCCAGCATAAAACACACTAAAGCAAGATAATAACATCCTTTTCATTTTTGACTATTTTACCTTGACAGGAGTCTCAGAGTTATGTGTGTAAAGCAACATACATAACAATAACACACAACCTACAGGTATAAAGCAATATACATGACAAACACAACAGACATTAGTTTTTCTGTCTCTTTCGCTTTGGTGCTACATTCTTCAACACGACTTTGTTTATAACTATTATTTTGTCAATTACATGATTTCTCCTAGCCTGTCCCTTATCAATGACGCTGATGTGATTGTTTATTTGTGCCCTATTGTTTGTACTTTGAAGGTAGATAAACTGTGCTTTCTCATTTTGCTTCTCTCTTACATTCTAATCTAGCAGAATTTGTTTATATAATAGGCATCCAAACAACATATATTAAAGGTATGATTTTTATGTTGATTCAAAAGATGCCTGGGATTCACAATTCTCAAATGTTTCCTTGTTGTGAGTGCTGTGTGATGTTTTTCTACTTAGCCAAGCATATTGCCACTCAGAACATCCCTGAATTGGCACTGTAAATTATGAGTATTATATAAACACATGTCCTCATTCCCAGCATTAAAATGATTCAGAGACTACATAATGTAATTAGGCAGCTACATGACAAGGAATTTATTACATTCTGCCATTCTGCTTTTCTCACCTCTTTTTTTTTTCTTCTCAGTTTGTGTGTAAAATTCTACTTTATGGTAGATTATTTGCATGCTGAACATAATGGACATTGATCTTGTACTTTACATTGCATAGCTTGATTTAAATATTTGGCATGCTCAAAAATCTTTGATAATTACTCACCATTCAGAAATGTAAAACTGAGGTAGTATTTCAAATTCTTTTAAATGAATTTTTCTTTGGGGAATATCTCTGTCCCTCTAGGGAAAATTAAACAAAATAGGACTCACAAATAAAACAAAATGGAAACAAACAGAAATTAAAAAAAAAAAAGAGAAGAAGCAGAAGAAAACCTGCACAACAGAGTAATGTGTGTCATTTCCACCAAATTAATGGGATTACATTTAGTAAACACCTTAGGAAAAGAGGTTGGCAAGCTCTGCTGAATCAGAAATAAACTACATGGTGCCTCACTTGGCTTGGTTAGCATTCAGTTTCCCCTGGAAACTGCATTATGTCACAATTTTAATAAAATTTATTGAATGCTTCTAACATAACAGGATTTTGTATTGAGTTAGGCATCAATATATTGCTATTTCGATTTCCTTTAAAAAGATAGCTTTATGTTGGTTTGCAAAATTATACTGACACATAGCCACTTCAAAAGAAAATACAAAGTCATACACAAAGAGTACAAAGATTCAAGGTGGATCTTGAAAGGATTTTATTTAATGAATTGAATGTCAAATGGGCAGTAGAAGTACAGGATAATTTTAGGTTTTTGCTTAAGCTACAAATGTGTGTAAAGTGATGGTTTCTACTCAAGCATTCTTTTTGCACCAACTTCCTCTTCACATTGGTGGAGGATGTGGCTTGAGTACATGTTCATTCCATACTCATAATTTCTCACAATATTTTTTCTGATTAGAATTGTGGAAGTAAGAAAAGATTTTCAGCTCAGGCAAACACCATAAGTTCATTGTCATCATCATAACTTGTCCATTTTTTTGCCATGTCTAAAATGGTTTTTAAATGTACAATCTCAGATAATTTGCCTAAAACAGTGAGGAAGATAGAATTATACTTTCTAGTATTTTGTAACAAAATACACTGAAACCAAAATAGTTACTACCTCAAGTTCACAGAATAAAAATAATAAATAAAATAAAGTAAGTAAAATAGAATAATAAAATAAAGTAAAGTAAAATAATAAAATAAAAAGTAAAATGAAAAATTGTGGTACCTAAAATGGAAGGACGTTACCCTGGTTCCACGTCAATGGTGTTTTCCACTTCCTACTGTGGGAACTGAGGTCAGTAACCTACAAAGTTATTTAGAGGCACAATGGGGCTGAGATATGAGAAATCATTGTGAAATTCA
The DNA here is from genome assembly GCF_964194185.1 of Rhinolophus hipposideros. Classification (NCBI taxonomy): domain Eukaryota; kingdom Metazoa; phylum Chordata; class Mammalia; order Chiroptera; family Rhinolophidae; genus Rhinolophus; species Rhinolophus hipposideros. The sequence goes on along the minus strand of NC_138058.1, from coordinate 17,249,086 downwards.
AAGCATAGTATGCATGTCAAATACTAAGAAAAGAAGCAAAGAAACCAATAGAATAAAAAGATGAGAGATTAAGAAAAAAAGCTAAGTTTCTATTTTGTAAAGTCCATAAGAAAGCAAGAAAAAATTCTTAAGTTTATAAAAGGTGTAAATAATTGTGGATTTTGCACTATTGAAATAATTAACCAATGCAAATTAAATAGCTTAAGTTTACCTGCTGCCTGTTGTCTTATTTGTTGAAGTTAATCTGTTCAAATTTGCATCTCTTTGACTTCTAATTGTTACCAAATGTAAGCTTTTTTTTTTTTTTATCTTTATATAAATTTATTTAACTCACATAAATAACGTACTTTTTTTTTTTTTCCAGAGATATTCTTTTTTTTTTTTTTTATCTACTTAGTGTCTGTGGTCTCTATGACAATTACTTGGTAACTCATAGTACACATAATTTGCATTGCCTTTATTGAAGTTGCACACAATTTTATGTATTTATTGGTCATTTGATACCTCTTTTGCACATTGGTGTTTCAAATATTTTCTCCATTTCTGTTGATTTTTCTTTTTCTTATTTTCAGGAGTTTTTTTGATTTATTTTGTTTTGTTTTTTAAGTAACATATTCTGTCCACAAGTCATACATCTTACAAGATTACATGTGTTGCCAATATCATCTTGGAATTGTTAGTTTGCTTTTCTTTCCTTTATCTAATTGGATCTTTGGTAAACAGAGCTCTTACTTTTAACATTGAGCAATTTATTCTTTATCGTTTTCTTATTTAAAACTTCACACTTTTCCCGCACACACAAAAAAATAATAAAAATAAACAAACAAAAAAAAACTTCACACTTTGTCATAAGTCAACTGTCAATATATGAAAGGGTTTTTTTTTTTTTTTTCTGAAAGGATCTATGGTATACGACTGGTCATTTTGTCTATGCTGTGACAATATCCAGTACCATACTGTTTTCCTTAGTGAAGCTATATAATATGACTTGTAAACTAATAGAATAAGTTGTAACAAGTAACATTCTAGTTGTGTGAGTGTGTGTGTGTGTGTGTGTGTGTGTGTGTGTGTGTGTGGAGGGTTCTCTTCCTCTCTCTTTTTTTCATTAAAAAATAATCAGATTTATTTGCCAAGTGATTGACTCCCCTGGGATTGGGAGAAGATTGACATTTTCACAATACTTAGTTTTTTTTTTGTTTTTTTTTTTTTTTTTTTTTTTTTTTTAGTAAGGAATACTTTATTTATTTATTTATTTATTTATTTATTTATTTATTTATTTATTTTAATTTATTAGTTTCAGGTGTACAAGACAAGGTAGTACTTAGACGTTCATCATTTATATCCCTCACACTGTGAACCCCCTTCCCCCCATCCACTATCCCTCCGACCTCACACCGAGCCACCACATTATATATATAAAATTATAGTTGGCATTCATTAATGTGTAGCTTCTGGTGACAATGCCATGATCAGGCATCCACAGTATCCCTGAGGTGGTCTCCCAAATAGGACGCATGTCCATCGGATACCCAACAAAATCTTTACAACATTATTGAATACGTTCCCCAAATTAATTTTCAAAAAACCCTGAGGCCATCTTGTGCTTACCAGCTGCTTCCTAATTCCTTCACTTTTCCCCTTATCCCCACCCCCCCACCCCACACATCTAACAACTCTAGGTATTTTCCTTTTTGTCCCCAAAACTGTTTCTGATTAGTTCATTCACTTATTGTTTTCTTTAGATTCTACATATAAGTGAGATCATATGGTACTTGTCTTTCTCTTTCTGACTTATTTCACTTAACATAATGTTCTCTAGATCCATCCATGTTGTTGCAAATGATAAGATGTATTTCTTCTTTATGGCTGCGTAATACTCCATTGTATAAATGTACAATACTTAGTTTTTAAATTAATGTATATTCTTTTTTTTTTTTTATTAATTAATTTATTTATTAGTTTCAGGTGTACAAAACAAGGTAATACTTAGACGTTCATCATTTATATCCCTCATACTGTGAACCCCCCTCCCCCCATCCACTATCCCTCCGACCTCACACTGAACCATCACATTATATATATAAAATTATAGTTGGCATTCATTAATGTTTAGCTTCTGATGTACAATGCCATGATCAGGTATCCACAGTATCCCTGAGGTGGTCTCCCAAATAGGACGCATGTCCATCGGATACCCAACAAAATCTTTACAACATTATAGAATACCTTCCCCAAATTAATTTTCAAAAGAAAAACCCTGAGGCCATCTTGTGGTTACCAGCTGCTTCCAAATCCCTTCACCTTTCCCCTTATCCCCAACCCCCTCCCACACACCCATCTAACCACTCTCGGTTTTTTCTCTGCGTCCCCAAAACTGACTCTGATTAGTTCATTCACATAGTCTTTTCTTTAGATTCCATATATAAGTGAGATCATATGGTACTTGTCTTTCTCTTTCTGACTTATTTCACTTAACATAATGTTCTCTAGATCCATCCATGTTGCTGCAAATGATAAGATTTCTTTCTTCTTTATGGCTGCGTAATACTCCATTGTATAAATGTACCACAGCTTCTTAATCCAGTCGTCTACCGATGGGCATTTCGGTTGTTTCCATATCTTGGCTATTGTGTAAAGTGCTGCAATAAACATAGGAGTGCATACAGATTTTTGAATTGGAGTTTTGGATTTCTCCGGGTAGATGCCTAGGAGTGGAATTACTGGATCATAGGGTAGTTCCATTTTCAGATTCCTGAGATACCTCCATACTGTTTTCCATAGTGGCTGCACTAATCTGCAGTCCCACCAACAGTGCACTAGCGTTCCCTTTTCTCCACATCCGCGCCAGCATTTGTTGTTTGTTGATTTATTGATAATAGCCATTTTGACTGGAGTGAGGTGGTATCTCATTGTGGTTTTTATTTGCATTTCTCTGATGGTTAGTGAGGTTGAGCATTTCTTCATATGTCTTCTTGCCTTCTGTATGTCCTTCTTAGAGAAATGTCTCCCCAAGTCCTCTGCCCATTTTTTAATTGGGTTGTTTGTTTTTTTGGAGTTGAGTTGAGTAAGTTTTTTATAGATTTGTGATATTAATCCCTTATCAGATATATCATTGGCAAATATCTTTTCCCATACAGTAGGATCCCTTTTTGTTTTATTGATGGTTTCCTTTGCTGTGAAAAAACTTTTTAGTTTGATGTAATCCCACATGTTTATTTTTTCTCTTACTTCGCTCGCGCGAGGGGATATATCAGTGAAAATCTTACTCCGGGTAATGTCCATGAAGTTTCTTCCTATATTTTCTTCTAGATATTTTATGGTTTCAGATCTTACATTTAAGTCTTTAAGCCATTTTGAATTTGTTTTTGTATATGGTGTAAGGAGGTGGTCCAGCTTCATTTTCTTGCATGTGTCCGTCCAGGTTTCCCAACACCACTTATTGAACAGACTATCTTTACCCCATCGTACATTCTTGCTTCCATTGTCGTAGATTAGATGGGCATATAGGCATGGATTTATGTCTGGACTCTCTATTCTGTTCCATTGATCTATGTATCTATTTTTATGCCAGTACCATGTTGTTTTGATTACTGTAGCCTTGTAGTATAGTTTGAAATCAGGTATCGTTATACCTCCCACTTTGTTCTTATTTCTCAAGATTGCTGAGGCTATCCGGGGTCTTTTATGGTCCCATATAAATTTTAGGATTATATGTTCTATTTCTGTGAAAAACGTCGTTGGTAGTTTGATAGGAATTGCGTTGAATATGTATATTGCCTTAGGCAGTATGGACATTTTAATTATATTAATTCTTCCTATCCATGAACATGGAATGTGTTTCCATCTATTTATGTCTTCTTTCATTTCTTTCTTTTAATGTATATTCTTAAGAAATTAAGGTATATTCTTTCTTTTATTCAAGTCTTCCTTAATTTCTCTCAATAATGTTCTACAGTTTTACAGCTTCTACTCCTTTTATTAAACTTACTGAAACTTTTTTTTATTCTAATGAAATTTAGAATGGTCTCTTCAAATAATCACTTTTTAAAACCATGTTATCTGTATATTTTTAATTTTACATATGTGAACATGCCTTCTACAAATAATTAGTTCATTTTTTTTTCTTTTAAATCTCCTAATGCTGTTTATTTTATTTATTTATTTATTTTGCTTTAGAGCACTGGGAAGGAACTGCAGTATAATTTTTTATAAGTGAAAGACCATCATGTTTTTTCCTGGTCTCAGAGGAAGTACTTTCAAAGTTTTATCATTAAGTAAAGTTTTATCATTAAGACAGTCTTTTTGGTTGCTATTGATGTTGACATCTTGTGGTACACAGCTTCTGAGATAGCTCCCAGTGATCCTTGCTTTCTGGTATCCAACCCTTTGTGTATCTGCAGCCCTGTATCACTCATTTCTAAAGAACAGGATACATGGAGATGATGTGCGGAATGTCACTTCCAATGTTCGGTTATCTAATCCTGCTTTCTTGTTGGAGCCCTAGCTCTATAGGAAGCAAACTGCCACATTCTGAGTATTCCTATGGGAAAACTCATGTGGTGAGGAACTGATGTTTTGGCCAATAGCCAGTGAGGACCTGAGGCCTGCCAAAAACTATGTGAGAGGATTTGGAGGCAGAATCTCCTCCTCCAGTGAAACCTGGAGTTTGCTGAGAGCCAGTGGCTACCTTGACTGGAGCTCTGTTCAGGACACTGAGTCAGAGGCATTTATCTAAGCTGTACCTGAGTCAAGGAACACATAAACTGTGAAGTAATGTGTGGTTTTGTTTTAAAACCACTAAGTTTGGGGGTAATCTGTTAATCAATGAAAAATAATAAATACTTTATTGGGTTAATGAAGTTTGCTTTCTTTCCTAATTTACTGAACGTTTGAAAGTCAAAATTGATCTTGAAATTTATTGCGGAGTATTTTCTCTGAATCAATTAACCTGTTAGTACTTTTTTTATTCTTTATCTTGTTAAGATAATTTGTTACAATCAATACTTTTCAATGTTTAACTAAACTTGGATTCCTTATAATAAACCCAAATTAGTTATATGTTTTATACCTTAATAGATTCTGTTTGCTAATATTTAATTTAGAGTATTTTCATCTTTGTTTATGTGAAACTGGCCTACAATTTTCCTTTTAAGTACAGTGATATGCTGGTGTTATAAAATCAACTAGGATTTTTATCTTTATATTATCGTAGGAAAAAATTCATTTTATATTTGGCATTATTTTTTCTTTAAGTATTTGACTTCACTGGTGAAGCCATTAGAGCCAGAAAATTATTTTGTAGTTATATTTTTAATTATGGAAACAATTTATCTCTCTTTTTTTCTTTTTAAAAATGTTTTTAGTTAGCTCTGATGTTATATTTTCCTGTGAATTGGTATGTTTCTCCAAAATAATTGCGTATTTTGGCAAAGAAATTTCCTATGCTTTTTATTGTCCCATTAATGTTATTTGATCTGTGTGGTAATGAATCATTTTCATAAGTGATGCTTTCTTTGAGATTGTTTCTTTATCATTTCTAACAATCTTTTATCAACTAAAGTATAATTTTTCATCATGTGTTGATTCTATTTTATGTTTTCATTGTGCTTAATTTATTTTCTTATTTTTATACCTTATTCATTTATTCTGTTTTCTTTGGGTTAAGTGATCTTCTTACTACCAGACCGGAAAGAAAAAAAAAAAGCTTAAGCTTAATTTACTATTTTTCTACCTTTATTCTCTTACAATGAATCCATTTAAAGCTATGTCCTTGCAAGCATAAATTTAACAATACTTCACAAGTTGTAATGTGTATGTAAGTATATATATATATATATATATATATATACATATGTATATATATATACTTATATACATATATATATATATATATATATATATATATTTTTTTTTTTTTTTTTTGCAATTTGCTATGTCTTCTAATTTCCTTAATCTTTTACTCATGGGCTATTTAGAAGTAGATTTCTAAATTTCCAAAAACGTTGTATATGTTTGCATTTTTGTTGTTGTTTTATTGATTTTGTTGTTGATTTATTGATTTATTGGTTCAACTGCATTTTCATTATTTCAGTACTTTGATATTTCTGAGTCTTTCTTTTTGGATCAGCATATGAAAATGGTTTTTAAATGTTAAATGTGGGAATGGAAATTATACAGTTGTTAGTATGCACATGTTTAATGCAAGATTCCTTGGGACAGGTAAGTCAAATTTGTTCCAATTTTTCATAGTTTTATAAAACCATGGTCTGTGTTTTTTTTTTGTTTGTTTGTTTTTTTCCATCAGTTACAAAGACAGCTGTAAACCTACCACAATGCCTCCTTTAAATTTTATCAATTATTTATCTTTCCATTTATATATCTTGAGGCTTTATTATCAGGTACATTCTTCTTTAAAATTATATTTTATTTGTACATTGAGCCTTTATTACTGTGAAGTGACCCTCTTTATCTCCAGTATTATGTTTTGATTGTAAAGACTTCGCTGTGTTATATTAATATAGACATATCATCTTGATTTTCATTAGTATCTGCGTGGAATAATTTTCCATTATTTTATATTAAGTATTCATATATCTTATATTATATGTACAGCACAGAAAGAACATATGAAAACATAAATTAGTAACCTATATTCAATTTGCTATTTGCTTCTTTAACTGAAGACTAGCAGCCCATGTGAGATTCCCATGCGAGCGACATTCTGTGAGTTTCTCTAATGTTTGCCCTCCTTTATACCCATACTAATTGGGCAAACTTTGCTTCATCGCCTGCAAACACTCCTTCACATTTAAAATTTTTGCCTGTCTGGAAGGTGATTCCCTCTGTTGTTTGTTTCAGTGACAGTATTCAGACAAATAGAAATATATTTGCAAATGGCTACTTCACTAACTAATCAGACCAAAGTTAGCACTGTAGATGGAGTGTTTATGTCTCTGCCATGAACGGAATAAAGGCTTTTATAAAAGAGTCCCAAGAGAGCTCCCCAGCCCCTTTCACCATGTGAAGACATGGGGAGAACTCTGCCATCTGCTGCCTAAAGGCGGGCTTTCACCAGAACTTGGTCATGCTGGGACCCTAACCTTGGACTTTCAGCCTCCAGAACTGTGAGAAATAAATTTCTGTTGTTTGCAAGCCACGTAGTTCATGCTATTTTGTCATAGCAGTCTGAACAGACTGAGACAACTAGCTTCATAACAAAGTTTCTATGATTGGTTGGAGGCTATGCTTTTAATCTTGGCTGTAACATGGATTTGTCCCCTAAGTCAGTGCATTCTGCATGCATCTATAATTATGTCACTAGCATTCAGCACATCCTTTAAGAAACTTCAGAGTCTTCTATGGGTAGTTTGACCTCCCAGGCAGGCACTGATACCTTGTGCAGATTATGGAACATTTAGGCTTTTAAGAGTGGGTAATGGGAACCGTTTTAATACAATATCCCTGTGTATATCTTTCCTTTGATTTAGAATACAAAACAAGATTATATTAGTGTTATATGAATGGTAATACATAGAAGAAGGATTCAAAATTTAAAAGGGTAGTAAAAAGGGTTGCTTGTTTGCTTTTTGGATATACTTTTTCAATATATACTCATATTTTAAGCTCATGGTGGTAGAGATACCAGAAAGAAAAGTGAGGAAGACTGAGCTTTAGGCAAATATACAGGTTTTTTGTTGTTGTTTTGTTTGTTTGTTTGTTTTATGTCTGTGGATCAGATCAGCTGTCGAATGTAATATGAGGACTCTTAAGGGAAGAAAAAAAAAAGGTTTTTTTCAATATTAGGTCACGCCTTTGTTGTTCACCAAGAAAATATTTCTCTCCAGAGAATGCATTCTCCATTGCATTTACTTGATTTGATTGAATATTATGCATTCCTTATTCAGTTTGAATGTTAACATCAATACATACTCTCTCCTTTCCTGGCAGTGGCAGAAATAGCAGATTGGTTTATTAACTGAATTATTAACTGCATGCCAACTACTCTTTTAGATTTCTTAGAATATGCTAGAGGCTGGAAAGATTGCCTTTCTCAAATAATCTTGTAGCCTAGGTTCTGCATGTACTTGAATTACGCCACGTAGATGCATTTGTGAGGCAGAATGAGGTTGTATTGGTGCTTCTGATACTATTGCCGATGCCACTGATTCTGGTGTAAGGCCGTGTGTGTGTGTGTGTGTGTGTGTGTGTGTGTGTGTATGGTGGTTGTAACATTTTAGTGCATAAGGCTTGTGACTGCCAAGAAGCAGGGCATAGGGCATCTGTGTTTGATGCTATGGGATCACAGTTGAGATATGTTGTCTTGGAGTGAGTAACTTCCATAAGACACAGCTTCCTGATCATTGCTCTCCTTCCTGACCATGGCAGCCATGGCTACATCCTTAGGAGGAGAGTTGTGAATGCCATGAAAGTATTTCTGGAAGTTTGGCCTATAGTTTTCTCCTCCAACACTTCCAATGTCCTAAACATCTACTTCCATGAGCTACAACTTTTTCTGAATGAGCTACAAAGAGTGGCATTGGTTATTTGTAACCTACCTCTTTACCCTTCTTTCAACAATTTTATCCTAAAAATGGCTACAGTCTTAAAAATTGTTTTAATATTCTCCAAAAGCCCAATGTTCTTGATATTAAAAGTCTCCAGTGGCTTATACCTGAGTGCAGTGAAAACTCTCAGCTCTTCCAAATAGCTTTTAAAGTCTTCCATGATCAAAAAGATGTTGCTTTTCTATTATATTCTTCTGGCATAGATTTATCTTCATGAAATAATCATTAATCTTTATACTATTGTTTCTATAGCAAGGATATTAAGAAACATAAGCTATCTAACTCCAAACTGGTTGTGTGTAGAAAATTGAGTAAAACACCTACTACTTTCCTGACATTTTTGCTTGCTTTTTACACAGCATTTATTAAATTTTTCTAATATGTAGTTATGGAGTAACTCCTAAGTCTTATTTACAAGTGTTAGTTTGGGGAATATAAATGGTAAATGAGAAAAAAATTGCATTACAAGAAGTTTAAAATTAGATTGGGTAAGAAAATGAATTAGACAATTTTAAAATTATGATAATAAAATGTGATAAAACAGTACTGTAGTAGTTTAACGATCTACTCAAACTACACACAGGTGGGCAAATTTTACAACTGAGCAAGCTCATTTCTCAATGTGACCCCCAAAATACAAATAAACAGAAACATAGATCAATGAAACAGAATAGAGAGCCAGTAGTAAACTCACACATATATGGGTATTTAATCTATGACAAAGAGGAAAGAATATACAATGGGTTAAAGACAGTCTAGTCAATGAATAATGTTGAGAAAACTGGACAGATACATGAAAAAAAATGAAACAGGGCCACCTTCTTACTCCATATATGTGCATAAACTCAAAGTGGATTAAAGACTTAAATGTAAGGCCCCAAACCATAACATTCTTAGAAGAAAACGTAGGCAGTAAACTATCTAACATTGTCCTTAGTTATATTTTTTCTGATATAGCTCATCAGGCAAGGAAAACAATAGAAATTATAAACAAATGAGACCTCAAAAAACTAAAAAGGTTTTGCACAGCAAATGAAGCCATTAATAAAATGGAAAAACTACTTACTAAATGGGAGAAGATTTACACCAAAGATACATCTGATAAGGGGTTAATATCCAAAATTCACAAAGAACTCATACAACAGAATAAAAAAATAAAAAATTGAATTATACAATGGGCAGATGACTTGAATAGACATTTCTCCAAAAAGGACATAGAGATGTCCAATAGACATATGAAAAGATGTTCAACATCACTAATCATCAGAGAAATGCAAATTAAAACCACATTGAGATATCTTCTCACATCAGTCAGAATGGATAGCATCAATAAATCAACAAACGTGTTGGTGAGGATGAAGAGAAAAGGGATTGCAAATTGGTGCAGCTACTGTGGAAAACAGTTTGAGGGTTCCTCAAAAAATAAAAATAAATAATAAAACTACTTTATGACCCAGTAATTCAACTTCTGGGTATGATCTGAAGAAATCCAAAACACTAATTTGAAAAGATATATGCACCCCTATGTTTATTGCAATGCTTTTTACAATAGCCAAAATATGGAAGCAACCTAAGTGTCTATCAATAGAGAATTTGGTTAAGAAGATGTGGTACACATATACAATGAAATATTACTCTGTCATGAAAAGAGAATTAAATATTACTATTTGCAACAATAAGGTTGGACCTACCAGGTTATGTTAAGTGTATAAACCACACAGAGACAGACAAATACCATATGATCTAATTTATATGTGGAATCTAAAGAACAAAATAAACAAACAAAAACAGAAACAAACTGTTAGATATTGAGAACATTGTGATGATTGCCAGAAGGGAGTGGTGTTGGGTGACAGTGGTGAATGGATTAAGAAGTACAAATTGGTACTTACAAAATAGTTATAGGGATGTAAAGTAAAACACAGGGAACATAGTCAATACTATTGTAATAACAATGTATAGTGCCAGTTAGATACTAGACTAGTCAGGGGGAATCATTTCATGAATTATATAAATGTATAATCACTGTGCTGTACACCTGAAAGGAAAAACAAATGTAAAGTAGGATATATCTGTATGAATAAATGTTTTCAAAATTTTGGGTATATACCCAGAAGAGGAATTGCGGGGTCGTATATCTAGTAATTCCATTCTTAAGTTTTTGAGTAATCTCCATACTGTTTTCCACAGCGGCTGTACCAATTTACATTCCCACCAATAGGGCATGAGGGTTCCTTTTTTCCTCCACAACCTCTCCAATACTTGTTATTACTTGTGTTGCAAATAGCCATTCTAACAGATGTGAGGTAGTATCATTGTGGTTTTGATTTGCTTTTCCCTCATAGCTAGTGAAGTTGAGCACTTTTTCAGATATCTGTTGGCTGTGTTTTTTGTGTGTGTGTTTTCTGTTGTTGTTTGTTGGTTTGTTTTTGTCTTCTTCAGAGAAGTGTATGATCAGGTCCTCTTCCCATTTTTTAATTGCATTATTTGATTTATTTGTTGTTGACTTGTGTGAGTTTTTTATATGTTTTGGACATTAACCCCTTAATGGAGTGTTGTTTGCAAATATCTTCTCCCATTTGGTTGGTCACTTCTTTGTTTTGTCAATGGTTCTTTTGCTAGGTGGAAGCTTTTTAGTTTGATGTAATCCCATTCGCTTTTACTTCCCTTGCCTTTGAGGTCAAATTTATCAAATGCTTTCTAAGGCTGAGGTTCATAAGTTACTACCTATGTTTTCTTCTATGTATTTTATTGTTTCTGGTCATATATAGGTATTTGAAAGTTTTTGAGTTAATTTTTGTGTATGGTGACAAATAGCAGTCTAGTTTAATTCTTTTGTATGTGGCTTTCAATTTTCTCAACACCGTGTATTAAAGAGGATTTTTCCCCCTCCATTGTAAGTTTTTGGTTCCTTTGTTGAAAATTATCTGCCCATATATATGTGGGTTTATTTCTGAGTTCTCAATTCTGTTCCATTGGTATCTACCCCCAATAATTGAAATAAATTATTTATAAAGATATATGTACCGCTATGTTCATGACAGCACTACTGACTGTGACCAAGACACAGAAGCAACAAAAGTGTCCTTCAATAGATGATTAGATAAAGAATATGTGGTACATATATACAATTGAATATTACTCAACCATTAAGAAGATGCAATACTGACATTTGCGACAACATGGATAGATCTGGAGAATATGCTAAGTGAAATAAGTCAGACAGAAAAAGTCACTCATATGTGGGGTATAAAACTGAAAGCAATGAACAAACAAGACAAACAAGCAAAAACTCATAGACACAGATATCAGTATAGTGGTTATCAGAGGGGAAGAAGGGAAAAGAGATAGTAGGAGAGGATAAAGGGAGACAAATATATAGTGACGGAAGGAGATTTATCTTCAGTAGTGAGCACACAATGCAATACACAGATGATGTGGTATAGACTTGTACACTTGAAACCTATATCATTTTATTGACCAATATCACCCCATTAAATTTAATAAAAATGGGCTTTCAAATTAAAAACTAGAAAATGTTGGATAAATTTTAAGAGCAACTCAAGTTTTAGGAGGTCTGATTTTTTGCAGAAGTTAATGTCTTATTATAACAGACCTTCAGGGCAAATACATCACAGTGCATCTACATAATAAAACTAGTTTTGCCATAAAACCATAAAACCAAATGAATTGATTCAATTCACTAAAAATAAGAATGCTTTATGAACATTATCATTGAAAACTTATCCAAGAGAAAGCAAAGCCACCTATGCATATCTAAATCTAACTAGGTGATTTCCGGTAAACATTGCCATTGAATTTAAGAATATATTAACAGATATGTATATAGCTGCTTTTAGGCATAGGATTTCAGCTATAAAACCGGACTTGGCAAATTCTGTACTCTCATCAGTATACATGTTCTGATGTAAACTTTAATAATATAAAAAAATCATATTTGAGCCACATTGTTTGTAAGCTGATGGGACAATGGGCATGTGCTTGTATGCTATCTAACCCAATTATGTCAGCTTTCATTCCTCTTGTAGAACCAGAGCAGACCTCAATGTGCCCACGTGTTTTAAATATCACAAGCTAAGACAGCCTTGAGCCAAGAACTTTTGTATGGTCAGCAGTATGGAATGGTGAAGGAAATCTATCCAAAATCCCACTTTCACACAATGTAGCTACTATCAGGAATTTCCTCCTGTTTAGAAAATAATACTTGTGTTGAAACATAAATATCCTAGAGAATAAGTTACTTTATATATATATATATATACATATATATATATATATATATAATGTTTTTTTTAATTAATTGAGTTGCAAAATAAGTAATTGTATCAGACTTTTTTTTTTTTTTAAGAAAAGGCATACTGGCTGGGGGGATATATATACATGTATAATCACAGAAGTTGCCAAAATATACACATTTTAAGAAAGGAAAACTATTAAAATTGTAATACTCAATATATACCAATAACAAAAGATAAATACAAGTCTCATTTGACTTCTGCAATTTCAAGAGGTGCTCAAAGTGGTTACTATCAGTGTCCAGACACTATATTCATTTTGTTTATTAAAAGTAATTTATATATCATTACCAAACACCTATTGTGTGACAACCAGCTGCTAGATACATGTTATGTGATTGAATTCTTTAATCCTAAAAGGAAGATACTGAACAGATGAAGAAACTGAAGTTCATTTAATTTGAATAACTCTCTTAAGTTCCCAGTAATTAATGGAGTTTTAAATCCAGTTAGTCTGACTCTTAAACTCATTGACCACTCTATTACCTTGTATCATTTTGCCTTCTGGAATTCTCACAGTTACCCTGTGGAATGACTATCACCATTCTTTCTTGATAAATCAAATAACCAAGACAGGAATTAAAAGTAACTTGACAAGCTCATGTAGGTAATTATTATCGGTCACAGTGGGACTCATTTTGGATGTCAAGCTTAGTAAACTCCCACTGTCTTTCAACCCGCATAAGACCTATTTTTTGACATGAGGAGGATCTGTATCTAAGGTAATGCCCCACTGTTTGAGTATGCAGCCCATATCTGAGAGATGCACTGGGGCATGCCAACATCATCAATGCCTATGCACTACTGGCCTGTGTCAAGAACTTTTTGCTGGCATCGAAAGAACAAAATATATACATGTTGAAAGGAGATCATTCATTTTGCTACATGGTTCTGCTGGCTTTTTTTGTGTGTCCTAAAAGAGAGCTAGGTATATTGGATTTGCATTGTTGACTCCCAAGCTGTGAAAACATATACCAAATTTTAAAGAAACAAGGCCAACATTGTTATGTAGGACATTGCCTGTAATCGATGCCTGATTGCAGTAATATTGGTGGACCCCATGAACCAAGTCATATGTGGTAGCATGGGGAGATCAAATACATATTATCAAGTACCTAATGCTATAGACAGAGGGAAATGTGAGAACTTGAAAGAATTTGGCCAGAATTTGGCAACAGCATTAAATCTCTGATGTCGGAGGTAACAATCAGTCCCACATGAAGGCTACATAATGAGAAAAAAACATATATACTGATTTGCAAGCAGGACACAGGGGGGTTTGTTGGGGATAGCAAGAGCATTCTGAAGGATAATGGCTCCACTACAGGTGTCAAGTATTCACATGTCTAAAGAGGCCAGTGCCGAAAATCAAAGGCATGGAGAAATTGATCTTTAGAAACAAACACAATTTACTAATTAAATGTATAATTGTAGTCCATGTTAACAACACTTATGCCATACCCTGTTTTTGAAAAATGTATCCCTCTTTGACTAACTTCCATATTTTGGAGTTTGAGTAATATTTAATTGTCCCTAAATATTACTAAATGAAAAATAGTTGTGGTAAGGCAAGAATAAATAGAAACCGAGAGTAATTTTCTGTGATGGGGAAGAAGAGAGAGATGAGGTCTGCAGCAAATGAGGGTGTACACATCTTCCAAACACCATTTCTGAGAAACAGCCAATTTTTGCCATACAGGATTGTCAACGCTGGCAATTAGATCTTATTTTCCCAAAGGAACAGATGATCATGGTTTTTTAAAAGCAATACATGTTCCCCTGGCAACAAAATGGCATTAAATAAATTCTCTGTGGATGAACGTATGTAGATCATCACAAATGCTTTCGTCTGTATCTGGCCCAGAGATCCCAATTTTCACATTCCTTGCAATACACAAGATAATGGAGATCCTAAAGTATTCATGGATTTTAGTTGAATTCTGGGAGAAATCATGGAGCCCAGATTAGCATCAATGTCCAGGACACCTAGTCAAAATGTCTGCTATTATTTATATGTCATTTTATTGGCTGTCAATCTCAAATTTGCCGCTCTTCTAGATATGTATAACCCCTACACCAAGTGGGCTCCATTCCAAATACTAACTTAAAAAAAAATTGTTTTAAAGGTGAAGGATTAATGAGAGTATATTAAATTGTATTTGACACAATAAGGGATCCAGTCTGTTAAATAACTAGTGAACCACAACCTCCATCCATCTAAGGACATTCATACCCCGCTCCCTTATCATTTTCACCCCTTTTGACCTGCATGAATTTCTAGAAGAGAGAAAAGAGGAAGCTTGAATGGTATTGTAGAGAACAGGCATTCCCAGAATTACTCCTAGGTTAGTAACTAATATCCCCCTCTATCAGCATTTCCTGCACTCTTCCCTATCTCATACCACTCTAAGTTGGATAGTTGCCCCAAACATTCAACCTGGTTAATCTAAAAGCTATATCAAATTTTAAGCATGAAAACTGTAGTGTTCTTCCTGCTTAAGGCTATTTCTTATTAAAAACCAAGGAACAAATCAAGGAGGGAAATTTCTCTTCTCACATTGTAAAAGAAGTTTCATTAAAAAAAAAAAAAAAAGTAGTAAGATGTCAGATTTCCAAATCAGGAATTCAAAGTAAGGAGAAAGGTTATCATAAATTTGATAAAAGTGAAATTATAAACAAGATGACAAACTTATTATTTACATTTTATGATTAATTTTGCTATGAGAGCTACATTAATCCATTTCATTTATATAATTTTTATGTAATATGTCTGCTGTCTACATTTATTTCACAAACAGTGTTAATTGATTACATTTCTCTGTGAATACCTTTACACGAATTATATAACTCAGGTGAAGGAAACAGTAGTACCCAGCAAATGCCCTATTCCACTGAGACACGCCTATCAGTGTGGGCCAACAGTGAAGGGCAGTGTACTAAATTCTAAACTGTTCCCATTGACTAGATATAATAAACATCTATTTTCAAAATCAAATGCCCTCTCTGTTATCCATGCTCATTACAGGCAGATGGATGCCTTCCCTATTTTTGAAATGTGAGTTCTGCAGTTACAAGTTGTATGTATCCACTAGGAGAAAAAACCTTCTGAGCCAAGGTAGCTCTGTGAGTTCCATAAGCTTTTGCATTATTCAGACTAAAATCCCCTTACCATTTACAGACAGAGCATTATCCCATTTAATCCCATATTTAGAGACTATCTAATAATATAGTTTCAAATACAAATTCATGAACACAAAACTTTTGTTTAAAATATTCAGCCCAAATCCCTGTACTACAGTTTTAAATCTCTTCACTCTCTTGCATCCATTGTGCAAATGCAAAAGACCTTAGTCCAGTTGTGTCTGTAAACTCTCCCCTTTTTTGCCCAGATTTCTTCCTCAAAGTAAATAATGCTATTTTATTTCACTTCATTTTAAATGAATTAATTTACTCCACCTCTTTAATAAATATTATATGTCCCCATTAATGCTTTCCTACATCTGTATTCACAATAGCAACAAAGTAGATATGCCACCATTTTAAGCCTTTCCAACAAAAAACAAACAATGTGAAACAAAGTCCGTCAAATCAGCCTACTGAATGACTTGTAAAAATTATTTTGGAAGCATAATATCTTAATGGAAACCAAATAGTATTTGATATGGTATATATAGTTAAATTTGGTATCAAATCTCCTGCATATTGAAGAAAACCTATTGTCAAAGAAAATTATGGTTTAATATGCCAACAAATCAAACTGTTTTATCACAGTGTTTTTCAAAAATAGTGCTACTTAATTAATGGTCAGAGTGTTATTAATGAAATATCTAAATACTTTTTTTATGCTGGGGATGGCATGCTTTCAGAGAACATGTAGTATTTTATGGTAAAGCCTCTGAAAGAGTTTTAAAAATTAAATACAAGCATGAATTCCATGTATTTGTTTTGAATGAAAGCATAACAATTAACTTTAATGTTGTTTAAGATTAAGTCAAATAATCAGAAAACAATTTGAATAGTTTTAAAACAATAGAGGCTTAAGCCACTGTTGGGAGAACGGAGGTGAAGGTCAGAGGTGGTGACTCTCAGGGCTAACACTTGCAGTACAGGGAAAAATGGATATTAAGAGCTTGACAGGAAGTTGCTGAGATTCTCAAGTACTTGTGAGAAAATATCAACAAACACCTTTTTTTTCTCTCTCTTTCTTTCTTTTTTTTTTTTCTTTTCTTTTTTTTTTTTTCCTGTAGCTTCATAGTTTTCCCCTGAAGCCACTGTGAAGCATTAGAAGATGGGAAATTTCTACCAGCTCTCTTGGGCTGCTCCATCTCTACACCTAGAAGCTGTTTTGAACCTCAAATGTCTCCCTTAATCTTTTGTAGCTGCTTCTGAAGAATGGTGCCTTCTACCCACTTTCTGCCCTCAACTCTCACTGAACACTTTTCACTCTCAGATTTGAACCTGGAACCACACGGGAGTAGGGTATCTGAACCTACATTTCTGGATCTCCTCTTCTTTCATGCTTTTTCCACTGCAACCATGCATGGCAAGAGATTTCCAAGGAGCCCCGAAAAACAAAATTGAAAGGAAGCGTTAATTCTGTACATATTTTTTTTATACTGTGCACCATAACAACATGATACCAAATTTATACAAATACATTTTAAGTCAAACTCCAATACTCAAATCTTTCTCATGCTTGATTTTTCAAACTTTTGAAAGCAAAATTACATTTTTTTAAATGATACATTCTTTTTTTAAGGTTTTAAAATATATTTTTAACATACAATATTATATAAGTTTCAGGTATACAGTATAGTGATTAGACATATATATATATATATACACATATATATATATATATATATATATATATATATATATATGTGTGTGTGTGTGTATATATATATACACATATATATAAAACATATGAAGTGATCAACCCCATAAACCTAGAACCCCTCTGACACCATACGGTTATTACAATATTATTGACTATATTCCTTATGCTATGCTTTCTATCCCCACGACTATTTTGTAACTATCAATCTGTACCTTTTAATCCCTTCACCTTTTTCATGCATATCCCCAACCCCTTTCCCATCTGGCAACCATAAATATTCTCTATAACCCAGTCTGTTTCTGATTTGTATGCTTGTTTATTTTTTTCTTTAGATTTCCCATATAAGTGAAATCATATGTCATTTGTCTTTCTCTGTCTGACTCACTCCACTCAACAATATACCCTCTATGTCCATCCATGTAATTGCAGGTGGCAAAATTTCTTTATATATTTGAAGAATATTCCATTGTATGCATATACAACCTCTTCTTTATCCACTCACCCATTGATGGACACCCATCCTACCGCCATATCTTGGCTATTATAAATAATGCTGCAATGGACATATGGATGCACATGCCCCTTCAGTGTTTGGGTTTCTTTGGATAAATACACTTAAGTGGGATTACTGGGTCCTTCTTTGTCTCTTGTTAAAGCCTTTGTTTTAAATTCTACTTTGTCCAGTCTAAGTATTACTACACCAGCTTTTTTTTTTCCTTTTTAATTTTCATGAAATATCTTTTCCTATAGGTTTACTTTCACTGTGTGCGTCTTTTGATCTGAAGTGAGTCTCCTGTAGGCAGCATACGTAAGGGTGTTGTTTTCTTATTCATTTAATGACCCTTCCTCTTTTGATTGGAGCATTTAATCCATTTACCTTTAAAATAACTGTTGATTGATATGCAGCTATTTCCATGTGATTATTCATTCTTTTCATTTTTTCTTCTTAAAAAAGAATTTTTAACATTTTATGAAATACTGGTTTGCTGGTGATAAACTCCTTTGGTTTTTTGTTGTTGTTTTTTTTTTTTTTTTTTTTTTTGTCTGGGAAGCTCTTTATTTCTTATTCAATTTTAAATGACAGCTTGTTGGATGAGTAATTTTTGTCAGAGGTCCTTGCTTTTCCTCACTTTGAACATCCGTGCCAATCCCTTTGGGCCTGCAAAATTTCTGTTGAGAAATCAGCTGACAGTCTTATGGGAACTTCCTTTAGGTAGGAAACTACCTTTCTCTTGCTGCTTTAAGGTTATCTCTCTGTCTTTCACCTTTGGCATTTTAAGTATGATGTGTTTTGGCGTAGGACTCTTTGGGTTCATCGTGTTTGGGACTATCTGTGCTTTTTGAGCTTGTATGTCTATTTCCTTTGCCAGGTTAGGGAAGTTTCCTATAATTATTTCTTCAAATAGGTTTTAAATTTCTTGCTGTCATTCTTCTCCTTCTGTTACCCCTATGATGCAAATGTTGGTATGCTTGATATTGTCCCAGAAGCCTCTTAAACTATCCTCATTTTTTTTTTTTATTCTTTTTTTCTTTTTGCTGTTCTGATCGGGTGTTTTCTGCTACCTTATTTTTCAAGTTGCTGACTCAAACCTCTGCTTCATCTATTCTGTTTATTCCCTCTTATATATTGTTCACTTCAGTTATTGTATTCATCATTTCTATTTTTTTTTTATGTTTTCTATCTCCATTTTCAAGTTTCTTATTTTTTTTTGAAGTGCTTCCTGAGATCATTAGACATCCTTATAATCAGTGTTTTGAACTGTGCATCTGGTATATTGCTTGTCTCCATTTTTCTTTTTTTTTTAAGTTCTTTTTCTGAAGCTTTGTTCTGTTCTTTCATTTGGGATATGTTTCCTTGTCTCTCCATTTTGGCTACCTCCCTTCGCTTGTTTCTGTGTATTAGGTAGAGCTGTGGCCTCATACAGCCACTCTGCATATAATAGGTGTCCTGTGCGGCATGGTTTCCCAGGTCACCTGAGCTGGGTGCTGCCAGTGTGTCCCTTATGTGGGTTGTGTTTGTCTTCCTGTTGTTGAGTCTTGGTTGCTGTTCACACATCTGTAGGAGGTATTGATCCTTAGACTGATTTGTTGTGAGGACTGGCTGTGACTACAATGGAGGAGCTATTGTTCAGGGGCTGACCCTGTGGAGCAGTATTTGCTTTAGCAGGGCTCTGGTGCCTACCCAGTCTGCCCTTTGTGTGTATCTTAGGTGGAGCTGGCCTGGTGATTCTCCAGCTTGGTCTGAAGCCAGCCACTGGGCATACTGGTCCCTGGCGCCTCCTAAGAGAGTCTCTGCCACAGGCCAATTTCAGCCTCCGACTGTGCCCTGCCTGTGGCTACGTGGAATGAACCACAAAGTGATTTGCAGGTGTCTTTTACCCATGCTGGGCTTGGAGGTGACTGGGGGAGCCTAAGCTGTGAACTAAGTCTGGGTGCCACTAATACCAGGATTGGGGCTGCTTTGCAAGATGTACTGGGCCCACCGAGGTACTGCTTGTTTGAGGTTTGTGAACCTTTGAGAGATGTTAGGAAAGTCCACAGCATGAGCTGAAACAGAACTTTGTATGGAGAAGCCACTCTAAGTGGCTTGGGTAGGCCCACAAGTAGGGTGGAGCATAGTTTCAGGTAATCAGCAGGGCAGGGAGAATGGTGTTAGCCAGGTTGATCGAAATTCAGATGCAGCTGCCTGAGTCTGCAGGCTAGGATGGGGGAGGG
Source organism: Rhinolophus hipposideros (assembly GCF_964194185.1). Taxonomy (NCBI): domain Eukaryota; kingdom Metazoa; phylum Chordata; class Mammalia; order Chiroptera; family Rhinolophidae; genus Rhinolophus; species Rhinolophus hipposideros. The sequence goes on along the minus strand of NC_138058.1, from coordinate 17,228,651 downwards.
CCCTCAACAAAGAAACAATGGCCTCTGCCAGTACTTCTGCCTTGGAGAAAGCTGTTCCTTCAGCTTTCACCCTGAAGCCAGACACCAGTTGCTTCCCATATGTCCTTGGTGCCTTCCAAGCGGCTGCCACAGGCTGGAACTCAGAGTGATTGAGTCAGTCAATGAGTAAGTCCATGCATGGGACCTTTAAGAAGAATGCCAGGGACTTTAGCAGCCCTCCATTTCACTCAATCTCTGCATTTTCACATTCAGAAGTTATGGGTACTTCTCTTCTCATCACTGGAACCCTGGGCTGGGAAGCCTAGTGTGGGGCTGGAACCCCTTGCTCCTCAGAGGGGACTTCTGCAGCTGAGATATCCCTTCTGATTTTTAACCGCTACATGCAGGTGTGGGACCAGCCCATTCCATATCTCTGCCCCTCCTACCATTCTTGATGTGGCTTCTTCTGTGTATCTTCAGTTATAGGAGTTCTGTTCTCCTAGACTTCAGAAAATTATCAATGATGATTGTTCTGTAGTTTAGTTGTAATTTTGATGTGGTTGTGAGAGGAGGCAAGCAGAACATTTACCTACTCTGCCATTTTGACCAGAAATCCTCAATACACATATTCTTATTTGCTGTGTTAATTTTTGTTTCTCCACCCTGCCCTTAATTTGGAACATGTTAGGTTTAAATGTGCTTTGATGGGGAAATCTAAAAACACCATTCTCCAAACTGATATGCTTTTCCCATAGGAAGTTGTAATTTTGAGGGGATGGGAAGACCTTACTAGATTCCAATATAATAAATCTGTTTTATTTTATATAGTAACTGGTGGAGAAAACAAAAAAAATGGGCCAGAGACCATGAGTATTATTCACCTGTGTTTCAATAGACTGCCTGAAACTACTTCAAAAACTATGAAAAAGTTACTTGAAATAGAAATATAAGCAACCCTAGTGAGAAATTGTCTATCTCTTAAATCTTTTAGAGATGTTCTCTCAAATAAAAGTCACATAAAGTGTTCACAGTCAGATATTACTTCAAGTTTAAATTCTTTTGAGACTGATAAAAAAATGTCCACCTCTTCACAAAATTATAACTTCTAAGCTACTGCATCACTTAACTGACAGGAAATGTAATAAATGGGGGACAGAATCACACAGGTAGGTTACTAATTGCCAGAATGCTGAGCTTCATAGCTGAATTCAGTTCAGGTTTGTAGTGGCTAACTATTATTAACATCAAAATTCCTGTGTCAGGGTTGTGTGCTTCATGAGTTACTGGTTTTCAACTCTTCCCCGAGGGAGGCATAGTAAAAGCACAATAGCACAGATGACCTCTGTGGTCTTCCTAAGGCAAAGCTCAAGCATTCAGAGACGGTATCCTTTCCTTCTTGGGTTGATTAATGTTGTCCAGTATCCAACAATTGCAATTTGGCCAAAATAAGGGCATAATATCAATAACTCTTGAACATAAAAAACTATTTTCAACACAACACCATCAAGAATAAGAAAGGGGACTCCACTATGCTTTGGTAGAACTAAGCTCTCTAGTGAAAGTGCTTCTAAGTTAGGAAATTGAGTTTTATAGCTCTTCCATTGAAGGATGTTTACGAGAGTTGACTGTTGTACACTATACTTGGCCTTTTGCTTTTTGGAAACTTCTAATTATAGCAAAATAGAGAAAAGAATAAAAGAAAAAAAAACACAATGCCCTTTTAGGCAGTATATTTTCCCTAAATATTGCACAAGTAGAGTAGTGAAAAGAAGCTTTCTTATCACTAGTAACTTATCACTAGAAACTTAAACTCTCTATTAGATAGAGTAGAACTCATCTCAATAATATATTAATTGGACAAAATATAGAAAAATATGAGAACATTATTTTACAAGATTTGAGCGCATTGAGCAAGATCCATATCTGTTGGAGTGTGCAATTTTCTATGTTGGGGTATTGATAATTTTTTTTCTTAACATTTCCTATGCAAAACGAAATGAAGGTTCAATTAAGAATAAACCTACCAACATGCCAAAGAAAGGTCAGATAGAGAAAAATAAACCACTCATATTTTGGACCCTATTTAAGCCATATGATTAGATTAGAGAAACAATAACATGAACTGACTGAAAGTGATCAAAAATCAATATTCAACAGGTACTCTTTACATTTTGTCTGTGAGAGAGTGAAACTAGTCTTTGAGACAGATTCTACAAAGATTTGACAATTCAGTTTGTGAAGTTGTTGCAACAATGTTGCTTATCTTTTTTTGAGATCAGAGGGATTATTCATTATGAATTTGTACCAACTGGACAAACAGTTAACCACATTTACTATTTGGAAGTGTTGAATAGGCTGCGTGAAAAAGTTACAGGACCTGAACTTTTCGCCAACAATTAATGGCTCTCGAATCACAACAATGCACAGCTCACATGGCACTGTCTGTGAGAGAGTTTTTAGTCAGTAAACAAATAACTGTATTGGAACACCCTCCCTGATCTGGCCCCAATGACTTCTTTCTTTAATCAAACACAAAGGAAATATTGAAAGGAAGACATTTTGATGACATTAAGAACATGAAGGGTAATACAAGGACTACTATGATGGCCATTCCAGGAAAAGGTTCCCAAATTGCTTTGAAGGGTGGACTAGGTGCTGGCTTTGGTGCATAGCTTCCCAAGGGGAGTACTTTGAAAGTCACTATAGTGATATTACACTTCACAGCAATGAAGTACATAGGACTTTTTCTAGGAATAGTTCACGAACTTAATTGTCAGACCTCGTATCCATAGAGGACTGCTCAAGAATTTTGGGAAATGGGCATGAAGTGAATTTCATGTTTCTAAATAGCTTCGTGTTTTGCTATATGTATGGAAAGTTAGCTTTCGTGGCAATTCTGATAAGAGAGTATTCTGTCCTACTAAATTAAAACACTGAACTTCATAAGTTTTAAAATTTAATGTAGGAGTCTGTGTCTATTTTTTGATATTTTACAGCTGACAACTTCTAAAACTCAAATTTCCCCTATGCCCCACATCTGGGTAATCTAAGAAGGCCCAGTGTTCTTTCTTTGGGACCAGAGGGAGAATTCAGCTATGCCAGCCCCTGAGTGTGTGCTGGAACTCTCTGTAGGCCCCACTTCCTAATCACAGTTGAATACCACACTGGTCTCTTTTCCTTTATCTCTCAAGTCATTTCAGACTTGCTTGAGAGACCTTCCCTGTACCCCTCAGAGATTCAGATAAGTCAGAAATAAACCTTTTCATTGCCCTTGGTCTGAGCAATGTCTTCAGTCTCAACATCTGAAATGAATTTTAAGTAAGGATCCATCTGCCTCTGCAGGTGACAATAACAATAAAACTATCTGCTATCACCTACCTTTGGGGGATTTTTCTTCACACAAATTTTGCAGGGTTTTAAACAAGAGGACAATAAATTAACAAGGCAAAACAACAGAAAGTAATCTAAAAAGTGGTGAAAATTCAAGGAACTTATGGTATTTCAATGATACCAAGATACAACTTTTTTCAAATTTAAAAACTCTGAAATCTAAGTCTTATAATTAATTATATTAAACAATTATAATATTTGTAAGATTTTCTTCCATAGAGATGCATAAATGAATGTTGCGTTTAAAAAATTAATGGGACCTTAGTTTTTTTTTCATTTGTTTTTATGTTTTGTTTTGTTTTTATGAAATAAAGTAGGAATGAATATGCCATTTGAAGAGCTACATTTCAGCAGAGAAAGTCTATCTGAGTAGAGCCTATATCTAAATCAGGAAACGATATTGTGTTTTAGTGACTGCATGTTTAAGGTCACTGCTTGTCTGATTAATTGTCTGAATTCAGCTATGAAGCTCAGATCCTTAAACAAACATCAAGGTTGTGAAACTTGCCTTGGAAAGGTTGAAGCTCTGATGTTAGACATTAAAGATGGTAACATGGACCAACATTGGAGAGATAAAGATGAAACCTCCCCCAGGTACAGTGAACCCAACACAGAGTTACGGTGGAGAACCTAGTCTGGATGTAGAGGTAACTTCAAAATGTATAGTTAAGAGGTCATGGTAGAGCTTCCAAAGAGCAAAACAAGATGAAATAATGAATCTGTTCACCTGACTGAATGGATCCCAGCTATAGGTAATCAGGTGGAGTTCAGGAGGACTTCTGGAACTCTGTTTAATTTGACCTTTTTGCTTATATATAACCTAAATGTCAAGACTCCTTATAAAAGAGTATATAAGAAGCATAATACCTACCATATAGAGTTTTTGTGAGAATTTGATATGTTGAGTGTAAAATATTTAGCATGGGGTGGCCCATGGTAAGGATTAAATGTTATTGTTATTATTATTAACAATCTGAAGGTAGCACAAGAGATTATGTCACATTTTTGTAGGCAATGAATTCTGGATTTATTTGAATCCAAGTGACTTGATGAAGAATGGTGAGGAATGGTGGAACTCAACATTTGTGACACAGGCTTTTAATTCATATTCCAGTAACTGACTTAATGTTAAGACACATTACATGGCAGGTTCAACACAGTTGATATGCTTATGGTTTAGGTCAGAATTGTTTCACAAATTGAAATAGAGTGAAATATATAGCAATAAAGAATGAATGTCAGGTTGTATACTCATTAAACAGGTCTTGTTACTCGGGAGGATGAGCCAATCAAACTGAATATTAATGATTTTGGAAGCCTAAGTTATATTCTCTAATTCAGCTTTAGTAGCAACAAAAATAATAGTTTAGAACTATATGAATTATATGCACATTGCCAAATGAGTTCAGAACTTAGAGAAGAGATAAATTTAACCCATAGAAACTCTAAGGCATTTATTTCCCACTATGGTTTAAATAGCTCCACAGCAATACTTTGTCAGCTTTTCAAATTCACCATGTGTGAAACCAGACTCCTCTGTTCCATTAAAATAATTTCTTCCTCTTGGGTACCTATCACCATCTAGCTCAGTGATATTATTTACTCACTATCTCTCCATTACCATCCCATAGAAAAAAAACAATATGTTTGTAACTGCAAGAATTCCAGAAATGCATTCCCTAGTTTCTTTTCCATTAACATTTGATCCAGATCCTAATTGTCTGACACTTACGATTTTGCATTTTCATTCTAGCTGGTCTGTGCGTCCCTAGATTTTTACTTTTCTATTCAGTAATACCTTCCACACCACTTATCTTGTTCAAACAAAGCTCTGATCATCACCTTTTCTCACCAATGAGTAAACATCAAGATCCAAGCTCTGTATCAGTTTTAAAATTCTTTCACAATCTGAACCTGACTGTTCTCAGCTTTAATTTTAGTAACACTTCTTGACTTTTCTTCCAACTATTGAGATCAATGTTTGACTGCCATGTTATTCGTTTCACACCTTGATTGTGCTACCTTCTCTTCCCTAAATTTCTTTATTGCCTTTGATTATATGCACATTTTCTTTTTCCATTACATTGTGAGCCCTCAAAAACAGACTAAGATTTCAGCAGAGAAGCTTCTAAATAAATGTCTATTGAACTGACACTTAGGTAAAGAAGTTGATGGCTTTGCCTTAGTACACAAACTAAGCTATGCTATTAAATTCAGGGTCAGGAAGCAGGTTCTAATTCATAGGTGATGCTGTTTAAATAGTAGCCAAATTGAGTATTGTGATGAGTTGGACCCCAACCTGTATCAAAAACCAGTTGGAAAATGTGCCATTCTCAGTTACTTATAGCAGCTTTGTGTGCAGAGTTGGGGGGGGGGGGGTGTTCTTGCTATATATTTTCCATCCTTGCTGAGAAAAACATTTCATTTGTAAGTTATTCATTACATCCTTTTATTCTTTCTTTCCACATATGTGTACTGAATGCTCATTCTTTGGCAAACACATTTTTTTTTTTTCCTAGCCATGATGAAAAAAGTCGATAAAATAGCTCTGGGTGACTTTCAATCTAATAATGGCTGAGATGAATAACATGAAATGAACAAATATATGAGAAAAAAATTCAGGTAACAGTAAATACTATGGAGAATTTAAAATAAGATGATATAATCCAGTTATAGAGGATTTTGGTATTAATTTGTTTAGGTAAATAGGAATAGCCTGAAGAAATGCATTTCAACTGAGGCGTAGAAGGACCCGATAATATGATGATCTGGGGTCAGTGGCTCCCAGGGGGAAAAATAGTAGACGGAAAAACCTGAAGACCAGAACAAAATTAATTTTTGGAGATCAGTAAGAAGGCTACTCATCTGCAGTGGGTGAAGTTTATAGAATATAATGTATCTTTGTAAAAGATAATAATGGAGAAGTAGTTAGGTTTCAAATTAGGCAGGGTCTTGAAAGTCATGATAACAAGTTTGCATACTATTCTAAGTATGAATAAGAGGGGATGGTTAAGAAACTATATTGCAGGTGAGAAATAAAATGGGTTGGATTAGAATGCTAAAAGCTTAACTTAAAAACTGTATCCATACAGGGTATATTAACTTGCTGATGGATTGTTTGTGTTTCTGAGATGTGTAGTGTGTGGTGTGGAGGTGAGGTGGGTGTCATTGAATGCTGGGTTACACATGTTAATAGAGTAAAGATAATTTTATAGTTTTGCCTTAATGGATAGATAATAGGAGGGACAGTTTTGGAGAGGAAAAATCAAGACTTCTAGTACACTTATCAGTAACTTAACTGGATATTCATTGGAGACTTTAGAGATTCTGATCTCAAGCTCAGAGGAGAAAGCTAAAATTACGAATTTAAAATCATTTTTATTAAATGATATTTAAATCAATGAAATTTAATTATACTTATACTTAGTTGTCAACTGGAAAAATAATTTTTAGTAAAAGAGGCAGAGAATAGACAGCCAGTAAATAAGGAGGAAAATCCTGACTTTGTGGTGTCATGGAATCCAACAGAAAAGATGATTTCTAACAGAGTACATGATTATTGATGTCAGGGAAGATGAGGAGAAGAAAATGGTACTTGAAATTAGAGGGACATAAATCATTGATAAACTTTATAAGCACTGATCTATGCAATTGGGGAAACAGAACCCAAATGGTCTTTTTCAGAGCAATAACAGACAGCAAAGAAGTGGAGTAATCATTAATCAACTCTCTTAAGATATTTTTCTGTGAGGTAGAGTGGAGGATTATAGTAATACCTGGAGGTAGACATGAGCTCAAGGGAGGGGATTTTGTGGATGTTTTCTTTCTTTTCTTCTCTTTCTTTCTTTCTTTCTTTCTTTCTTTCTTTCTTTCTTTCTTTCTTTCTTTCTTTCTTTCTTTCTTTCTTCTTTCTCCTTCCTTCCTTCCTTCCTTCCTTCCTTCCTTCCTTCCTTCCTTCCTTCCTTCCTTCCTTCCTTCCTTCCTCCCTTTCTTTCTTTTAATGGGATACATGAGGGCACATCTATTTGCTGATGGAATAATCCAGGAGATGGGAAGAAGTTAAGAGAAGGAAGGATGTGTTTACAAGAATAAATTATAGAATAAATTATAGAAGAGCACAGAGTAGCCTTTATATAAATAGAGAAAATTACTCCATTCAAATATGAAAAAATACAGAGAGTTCTGTCACACTTGAAAGAAATTAGGATGGAGATTTCAGTTTAAGATGAAGAGTTAGAATATATTTTTAAAACATTCTGTTTTTCAGTGATAATAATTTTCACACATAGTGGAAGGATGAATCACCCAAAGTAGAAACTTATTAATTTCATTTTTATATTTGTCTTCAAGCAGCAAAACTCTTGATAAATAGTATTTTCTTTTTGTTATAGTAAATTATATCTAATATTAATCCTATCACTAATTTGGCACGTGATTCTTATCTGTGAAATGATGAGATTAGCAAAAAAAGACCAAATCATTCCCCTTTGTCTCTCCAAGTTTTTAAACACAGTTAATGAAATATTCAAAGGAAAATATCTCAATTTAAGGCCAAATAAGCTTGCATCTCAGGTTGGTTAGAAGTCTTTTGAATATATCAATCACCCAAACACCTACATGACACTAGTGCCATCATTGTCTAAGCCTGACTGCACTGAATTCCTGCAACATTGTATTGACTTCCTGAACTCAGTACTATTTTATATTCTAATCACTGTAAAGTATAGGTAAACTCACCGTTGCACACATTTATTGCTCTGTGTTGCAGGCAGAATTTAGTGAATATAAAGATTGTTTCCATGACAAATTATGAATAGTAGGAAGAATTTGTTGCTCTAAAGATAGACATGAAAACATGTCTTACCCAAACCATTAAAGGACACTAGTTAATTAAAAAGAGAGCCAAGGATTTCTGATGAAAAAATATGTAATATTTTGACCTTTTTCACTTTTTAAAATCCATTATGTGCAGCTAAATAATATATGACTATGTGGGTTATAAACCAGAGAAAAGAAGTAGTGGATTATAAATGGAAACATCATAGTAGTAATAACAGTAAGAGAAAGAAAGAACATCAATGTATGTGTTGTAACTACATGTGCCAAGGAGGAATATCACGAGTTTGTATTGATTGTGTTGCTCACTATTTTTAACTGGTTGTTTGTACTACTCTGCTGTAGATCAATTTCCTTTCTCAATTATGAACCCAAGCTATCTATTTTTAAAGCTTTTATGTTGGATATACACACACATATATCTACACACAACTTAGATATGTGTTGTTTGTGGATAAGTGTATGTATGCATATGTTCAAAAGTAACTACATGCAACCAACTGTCTTTGTGGCATCCACTTCATTTCTAGTTACTTAATTTTTATTTCTTTCTTCACAATGGTGGTAAAAATAATTTACAGAAGAGATCATTTGTATAATGCAGAAACAGATTCTAAGATTTTCTCATATATTATGAAAGTGATGATCTAGAGATGAAGCATGAGTCAGACATTGAACAGGAGAATCCTCACCCATCTTAGGTGAAAACAGGTAATATTTTCCCTCTCAAAATGACAGCAGGTGTTAGGACTCCTGAAACATTGGATTTCCTAGATATCACTCTCTGATCTGTTTTTTCGTTGTGTGTGTGTGTGTGTGTGTGTGTGTGTGTGTGTGTGTGTGTCCTCTCTCTCTCCCTTTTTATCTCCCCCATCTCTTCTCCCCATTTATCACTGGGAATTGACGTCAAAAAAAAAGGCAAAACACACTAGCTATGCCCCAAAATTAATGATCACTTTGTGAATTGCTCATGCTAATTTGTGGGAGTAACTTTCCTTTACCCTCAAGGTTCTTTCAGATGGCCTAATAATCAAACAGACGTGAGAAAGATTAGCAAGAGAAAATAACCAAATTTAATTGCATATATATGTACCGGAAGCCTGAATATATAAGAGACTTAGAGACACCCACATACATATGAGGTTCAAAGACAGAAAGGGAAAATGAGATATATAATGACATTCTAAGGATCACTGTGGTGCTTCAGAGGGGAGGGAGGTCATTGCAGGACGATAAGCAGAATAAATGTAACAGTAATTAGAAGTTTCCCCTGTCCTATATATAGATCTAAAAGGTTATCTCTGATACTCTCTTGCTGTGCGCAAGTCCCTGAATTTAAAACCTTTTTATGTAGTTAAGGGGGGTGGGATGCAGAAGTTTGTCTTGAGCTCCCAATGTCTTGGTTGCCTTTAGCTCAAAACAATCTGCATACCACAGAGGCACATCTTGGGATGACTCTTTCTGAATCCCTACACTAAGTCATCTGTCCTTTTTGCTAGTGTCAAATGGTTCTCATCCTCCTTAATCTAACTCTTTCCCAGAGGAATGCTTCCTATCTTTTATTTTAATCATGTTCTCAAGTCCAACTGTGCCTTTCTTCTGAGTCTGTATTCCTGATTCTGGTACCGCAAATCCCTGAATCCTCATACAGTATTATGTTAGGATTTTCACCCCCTTTTATAATTCTTCTTCTTTCTAAGATATGTAGAGATTGTATCCTTGTATAACTACTAGTTCTCAGTAGGATTCAGACTCCAGTTAAGAACATGAACTATTGTATTCTGTGCTGAGACCTATGCTGACTGACTCTGTGATCATGCCTATGTAAATCGAGATTTTTTTTTTTTTTTAACCAACCTAACTAGTTTTGGAGGGTTCATTTAGTTTCATGTATTCCATTCTATTTCCTCCAAATACTTAACTCTGTTAACTATATCTGAGAGTTGGAGCTGAAGCAACAAAAGGGGGATAAAGGGAAAATATGAAAATATACACAACAGTAAAAATTTATCTAGACAGATTGAAATGATATTAAAAGCCATATTATAATTGAAACTTTTCTCATACCAAAATAAAGATTCACTTCCAGATTCAATCAATAAAGATTTAATTCTAGAGTGTTGCTATGTCCAAACAGACATAATAGTGCAATAATGTCTTGAAAATAAAATCAGAAACATATGTATACATAAATATAAAATATAATTATAGATATATTGATATATAGATAGATACAGATATAGATGTAGATACAGGTGCAGATATAGATGAGGTCAGACAATTAAGTTCACAAACTCATCCTAGAAAAAATGCTACATACCTCATTGCTGAACATAACCATGGTCTCCTTCAAAGTACTCCCTTTGAGAAGCTATGCACCAGATGCCAGTTTCTAATCCCTACTTCAAAGCAATTTTGGAACTCTTTTTCTGGAATGGCCATCAGAGCTGTCCTTGTATTACCCTTGATGTCCTGAATGTCATCAAAATATCTTCTTTTCAATATTTCCTTTGTCTTCAGGTAAAGAAAGAAGTCATTGGGGGCCAGGTCAGGTGAATAAGGAAGGTGTTCCAATACAGTTGTTTACTGGCTAAAAACTCCCTCACAAACAGTGCCATTGTGAGCTGGTGCATTGTCGTGATGCAAGAGCCATGAATGGTTGGTGAAAGCTCAAGCCATCTAACTTTTTCAGAAAACCTTTTTAGCACTTCCAAATGGTAAACTTGGTTAACTGTTCAGTTGGTACAAACACATAATGAATAATGCCTCTGATAATTGAAAAGTTTAGCAACATCACTGCAACAAATTCACGAACTTAATAGTCAGACCTCGTGTGTGTGTGTGTGTGTGTGTGTGTGTGTGTGTGTGTGTGCGCAAAATCAGGAATAGCCAGATGGAAGAGACATATAGAGCCAGGTATGTGACCCCATGAAAAATAATATAAATGGAGCCATTTATAAAAATAATATAAATGGAGTGAAAAATAATATAAATGGAGCCATTTCAAAATGCAGTCAGAACTGCCATCTCAGAGAGACTGCTTTGCATAGTCCTCCCTCAACCTGTAGAATGTTAAAACTGGGCAAAATAATCTTTGGGCTGGTCCAAAGCATCTTTCCATTTCAAACAACTGTTTGCAAAGATAACAAGAATGCAGACATTGACTACTGGACTGAATATTAAAAGCATTCTTTAGCATTAGCATCAGTATGTTAGCTTATGTGCACCTATAGAAATGTCTTCTATTAATGTAACTGATCCCCTTCCCTTTCTCATTAATACCACTTGCTTTCATCTCCTACTGGGAACACTAGTTGTGTTTCTGCCTGATTCAGTTCTTCCAAATAGCTATTCTTTTAGATCTCAAATAAATATTTGTTGCCTATTACTTTTGCTTTTTAGTAAACTGGGATTCTCTAAGTATAAAATACAGTAAGTGTTATTGCACCTATGATTATCTTGGAACATTGCTCTGAGAAGCAGGATTCCAGTAATTTTACAAAACCTGAAGGAGATTCTGTTTTAAGACCGAAATGTTAGAATTTCTTTTTGTTTTATTCTTTTATTTTTGTAGAAATCAGTGTTCGATCAGATGATCTGGAGCCAGGTCTTGTTACAGGAAAAGAGGGTGCTTGGCTTCCTGTTGGAAAGAATTTAAATTTGAGCCAATATACAGTTTATTTAGCAGAGAGTAAGAAAACACAGGTTATCCCAAGGACAGAGTGGCAGTCTCCAATCACTAGTGGAAGGAATATCCCCCTCCATACCCCAGGCTACGTTTTATATGTTTTTTGCTTCCATGGAAAATGTGTTGGTATCAGGGGAGAAGAGGAGAGAAGAACAATGATAAATGTATCTTTAACTTCAGCAAGATGCAAGAAGAATAGGGGCAGGTTGATTTTTAACTCTTGTAAAGTGCAACCTGTATTCAATTTGCTGTGGGCTTAACTACAAGGATGGTCCTAATGGAATTTCTAGTTTTCTGGAGAGATTGCTCTGTGTGTCATTGAATGAGTGCTGTGAGTGCTGTGTCTTGGAGCAAGTAGGCAGTAGACTTGGGATCCAACCTCCTAGTTCCTTCTTCTGTAAAAAGAGTCCTCATGCCCCTTCCCCATATTAATTTGAGCTGATGGAATAAAGGCACCCTGAGGAGATCAGGGGAGTTGTGGGGCAACATAGAACAGAAAATTATATAAACAACCTAAATGGAAGAGCTCTAGAAAGGGGATTGAAGATTTTGGATTTGATTTATGCTCATTATGTTAATTTCACATTTTCAATGTTTATTATATCTAAATTTTGTTTTATAACTGTAATTCCATAAGCTAATCTTTCCCAATAGATTGATTCTAAACAACCTAAAAACTTCGAATATTACAATATTATGATTGTTTTTAGATGTTCTGTGCAGAACCAAATATCAAAACTGGATCAGTAGATTAAGAAGTGTAATCATATGTCACACAACCAATGCTGCTACGGGAAAAAAAAAAGAAATCCACAAAAGATTGTTAGGATTATATCTTCTTGTACTATGTCAAGTGTTCAAAGTAACACCATGCTTTAATTAGTCTCATATGGAGACCACAATTTTCTAGAGAAGCATTGTTGTTTTTTTATTAAAATTCATTTGGATTGTTATAAATATAATGTTTTCTCTTCAATTTACAAGTAATATATTTCAAGTTTTGAATTTAACTTTTTATTAAAGTGTAACACATATCAGAAAAGTGCATACGCATTATTTTACAGTGGTCAATTTTAACCACCTCCCAGATCAATCTGGTTATATTTTAACATATCCTAATTAATCTCTATTTTTCAAAGTTTGTCCTTCTTTTATCCAAATATACTTTCTATCTTCTCTTATATTTTCTATCTATGACTATGACTCTATATATTTTGATAGATTTCTGTGTTCTCACACCCATATTTTATATTTTTTATGTCAGATCATCACAATTTTATAATTTTCAATTTCTAAAATGCTTTCGTGATCTCTAATGACTCCTTTTCATGGCATGTTTTATGAAGGCAATAATTCATGTATCTTAATGTATTAATAATACGTTTCTCTTTGGTTTATTATATTATTTCTGTTTCCCCTGGAATTCATTTTCCATTTTGGCCTGAATTTTGTTGTGACAGATGGCAAAGTGGATGAACTTAGGATCATATGCCAAAATTCAAGACCTGATCGATTTAAGCTTAAATTAAATGTTTTGGATAAGAGATAAAATATATTCCAGACAAATTACTCATATCTGGAGCATAGAATATTTAATTCTGATTCTCAGGGAGTTGATGTTAATTGAATAAGAACATAAGATAATGATGTAGCATGTATTGCTTGTAGCAATTATAAATAATTCAATTTTGAAATTCTATATTATTAAATATGTTTACAAAAATTATATTCCTTACATTCATTTACATTTCTAAGTTTTACTTTCTTCACACTGACACAACTTGATATTTCAAGCTTATCCTATGTTTGTCTTGTGTCAGCTCTGGAATCAGCCCCGGTTACTTTTATTGGACGATAGTATTTAGAAACCAAAATGTGGGTGTTAGTGTGCTAGTTGCTCCTGGAATGCAATGATCAGGGCTAAAACACATACATATGTCTATATATATTCACCCACAGAAATACTCATACATATGTATATTGATCTCTAATTATACTTCTCGATATAGAAATAGATTTGATTTTATATAGCCATCTCATATAACTATCTTTATTTATATGTTAATAACCACGAGTTCATTAACACTGATAATTCCAACCTGGCAGTACAGGGTTTATTTCAGTTTTCTTCCTTTTGGATTTGTTACCCTCTCTTCAACAATAAGAAATCTAACTCATATTGTCTTATCCCTCTATACTTATTAATTTGTTCAATCTCCCTGAATGTAATCAATCTCTCAAACGCACACGTTGCTTATTTTCCTGAGCCCTGCCAAACATGCTGGCCGAGAAGTTGCCTCGCCGGTTTCAGCCTTGCTGATCACAGTGATGTACCAGGAAAATCCTGCACGGAGGGCCCACAGAACATGCCAGTCATACCAGACTTTGTCAGGCCCAAGTATTCCTGACCATGCCAGGTGCCTAGACCAAATCTTTAATCTCAGTCCCATAACAGACAAATCTTAAAGCTGAGCCCCACCACAATGAAATCCTAGCCAGCCAGAAACGTGGCCCAGGCAAAGGGGAAACAATCAAGAAAGGAGAAGCCTTGCCTGAGATATATTCCTGTTTTGCCCTTTTGCTACAGAATATATGCTCCATAAGGCCAGAGAGTATAAGACATTGCTACCACTGTATCCCCAGCAATTTGGATGTGCCTTTTATATATGATAAATATAATCATAGTTTCATTGTTAAATGAAAGAATGAATAGATGAATGAATCAATGGACTACTTGGTAATTGTGAGTAGGACGTTAATTTTCTAATGGCTGACATACTATTTTTTATACATTACTTTCTGTAACTTCTTTTTCTTTGTGTACATAAGCATTCAAGTGCATATGTAGAAACATATATTTATCTATAAGATGATGTTACCGTGCTCAAGATCAGCTGCTCACTGCACGAAAGCCAAAACTCAAGAGCTGAGGTTGTTGGAAAGAAAATCAGGTTAATTCAAAATGCTGGCATTCTGGGAGGATGGCGGACCCCTGTCCAGAGACCCCTACCCCCTCATTCCCCCTGCACCCCCAAGTATGGCCAAAAGGTTTTATAAACACATAAGAAGAGGCAGAACAAGGAAAGGGGTGGGGGTAGTCTTGGCCCAGAGTAAACAGAGTAATTAAAACTGGCATGCATAGTAAATATATAGTAAACAGAATCATTAAGACTTGGCAGGAATAGAGAGAAGCAAAGCAAAAAACTTTATTTTTTTTAAAGCTAAACTACACTGTTACATCGAATTACACTACAGGTTTAACCATCAAAATAGAAGATACAGTGTCATTTTTACAATGATACAAATTAACTTTGTAATTTTTCTTTAGCTCACAAATAAGCATTCCAAAAATCTCTGCACTAAGTGAAATAAATGGACGGATTTAATTGTGTTTGGGTTTGCATTTTAATTCCCGTGCAGGGGAATCCATTGTACTTGGCATACTTTGCACAATTATAAATAGTACTGAAGGAGAATCACAATGCAAAGTTTGTACTGAGGAAGGTGATCCATTAAAACATCACTGTCCAGGAAAAATTAGTTACCATGTTCATATCTTACACTTAAAGATTGAAATGGTGATTCCACTTTGTACACAGTCATTAAGGAGTTCACTTTTAGATGTCAAAATAGTATGGAGAGTCATCTCTAAATCCAGAAGCATTATAATTTAAAATAACAATAATAATTTTAGAAATGATACTATGTCATATTTATATAGTACTTTATATGAAATAAGGTTATTTCAACTAAATTCCATTACATTTTTATCCTTACAAAACACCCACGCGTTTATAATTACAGCCCTTTAAAGATCAGGAAACTGAAGATGAAAAAGACAAATCGAGTGCCCTAAATCCAAAATTATAGTAAATATTGTACCAAAGATGAGGATGTTGTCTTCTCCATGATAAGATTAATTTAAATTTTCACTTCTTTTTTATGGGAGTTGGATAGTTGATCTGTCTGACAATATTATTTAATCTTTATATCTAATATCATTAAATATTTGTTAGTCAATATTATTTAATCTTTATATCTAATACCATTAAATATTTGTTAGTCTGGTTTGTGCTCGCCAGTTATCTCTAACTGGAAACTTCCATGGCACATTTCAAAGCAGACAAGTCTGTTGATTAACTAACACCCCAATAAGTAAGACAGACAAAAGATATCAATTTATTCAAATGTTGTGGTTCACTGAGGATGAATTTTCTTAGCATCTGTTTGGGTGTTTGATTAAAATATCCATCAGGCCATCTGTTTCTAGCTGATAGGGAGTTTTCTGCAAAGGAGTAATTTCAAAAAGCTTGCACACCTCATTTAACAGAGTAGGCATAGAATGAGAGCCCTGAGTTGTTGCATTTTCTGAGAGTTAGCCCACTGACTTACAGCATTAATCAATTTATTAGCAGTTCCTTGTGTAAGTCTAAATCCTCATATAACTATCATAGACTCAAGCCAAGTTATACAAATTATGTGAAAGAACACAAGAGGAAGTAACTGGTTAACAGGCCCCTGTGCCTTCTTAGTCAGGACATTTGGAATTTAAATCTATTAGGCAAAGTTGCCTAGCTGAGCCTCTGCTTCTTCGTCTTTAAGTGTGCTCTCTTAGAACAGGCTGTTGTAGTACATTTCATAGTAGATTGTCAATAGTTTTGTTTCCTTTCTCACATTTTAGTCTTCTTCAGTCCACCTTTAATATGTTCCTTTAATACAAGTAGAATATTTGTACTCTCTCATCAGAATGGGTAAATAACCAGTTCAAAATATAGCTTCTCTTAATTTCCCACTAAGTGTTTGATATGGGGCGAGTTAGTTTATATCTTGATGCTTCAATTTGTTTACCTGTAAAATGATGATGATTGTAATTATCTCACAATGAGTATATGGATTAAATGATATAGTCAAGATAAATTTATTTCAGTAATGCAATTTTGGTTTAATGTTAAAATAACAATCAATATACTTCAACACAATGATGAAATAAAGAGAAAAATGTGTAAACCTCTCAAAAGATGTCAAAAATATCTTGTTATGTTGATAAACTATAACAACTCATGAAGAAAAAAAAAACAGGTAATATTAGAGGCACTTTCTCAATCTGTAAAGGGGGGGATCCATCTAGAAATAACCTATAGCTCTCATTTTACATTTTATTTAGTAGAGAAATATTGAAACACTCCCCCATCCCAGCCACACACTGCTGGGTTCAAAGCAAGGTTTTCTGTTCTCTCCAAGGTAAGATTGTAGCAGAAGTCCTAATAATTGTAACATGAGAGAAGGGGGGGAGCCTAAAAATTGGAAAGAAGAAGTAAACCTGCCTTTATTTATAGATGATAGAGTTATATATTAAAAAATCTTAGGGATTCTGGTAACAAAATACCCTAGATGTAATAAGTGCATTTAAAAATTAGTCATAACGAACAGAGAAATTATATTTATATCTATTATTAACATCAAATAAATGGAAAATGAAATATTGGAAAAAATTACATTGGCAACAAAATCATAAAATAATTAAGAATTTAGTAAAGACTTATGATATATCTTGGAAAGCTTAAAGAAGGTATTTTTAAAAATTGAAAAATAACTATGTTAATTAGAGGGAAAACAACATGTACATTCTCTCCAACTTGCTGTCCATTCTCTCCATTTTGATTTATAAAATTCCAGTAATTTTTGATGAAATTGACAACAGAAATGCAAAGGACCCAGAATAGCCAACACAATATTGATTAAAAAAAAAAACAAGAAAAGTCATACTATCTGATTTCAAAGACTTCTCATAATTTGTAGTAATCAAGACAGCGCAGTATTGTCATAATAATCCACAATCAATCACTGGAACAGGTTAGAAAGTAAAATAAAAAATTACACATATTTATATAATCAACTTATTCTTTTTCAAACTGTTAAAAATTTTAATGAAGTAAAGAAAAATCCCACAAATTGTGCTAGAACAATTGGATGTCCAAATGACAAAAGGGTAAAAACCATCAGTCATACCTCGCAACATACCTAAAATTAATTTGAAATTGATTATAGACATTGATATAAAATCTTTTAATGTAAGGTTTCTAGAAAGAAGCAGAAGAAAACCTTCATAACTTTGAGGCACACAAAAATTTCATAGAAAATCCAAAAAACCCCACTAACGCTCCAAAGAAAATTGACAAATTTTATTTCATCAAACTTCAAAACTTTTGCTCATAAAAGGCACTGGTACTGTTCAAAAAATGAGAAAGGTCACAGGGTAGGTGAATACATTATATGTGTTTTAGATATCTCTCTCCCTCTGTGTGTGTGTCTTATATGTGTTATATATGTTTTATGTATTATAAAATAGTATATAGAAATACATAGAAAATATTACATATTATATACATTTTTACATATGTATATTTGAAAAAACACCTGTGCTCAGAATATATAAAGAATTCACACAAATCAATATTATGACATGAGTCTAATAAAAATGAACAAGGAATTATATGAACAGTTCCCAAAAGATCTACAAGTAAACAATAAGCGCATGTAAATTTTCTTCACATGTGAGTCATCAAGAAAATGTAAATTAAACGATCAAAAGGCACCACTTTATACTCACTAAAATAAGTAATTTAAGAAAACAACATAAATTCAAGAATGTGGATCTCTCATGTTGATAGATTTACATACAATAGGTATGTAAAATTCTATTACTGTTTTGGAAAAGTTTTAGCATTTTTTTGTAAAGCTAAGCAGAAATCTAAACTCAGTCTTAGAAATTTCTTCCCATGGTATTTCCCCAAGTGAAATGTTAACGTATGTCTACAAAATGACTTACAGGAGAGTATTTATAATATTTATTCATAATGATTTAAAACTATATGCAAATTAAATGCCTATCAATGTGAAAAAATGTAGTAGAGTCATGTAATAAAATGAAAAAAATAAATGAAATACTGATACATGTAAGGCGCAAATACTGATACATGTAAGTTAAATAAAAAAGAATAAGGTATCATTGATTAAATTTCAGGGTTTTTTTTAAACAGTTATTGCATATTTGTATTTTCTAGGAAATATGTATCTGGGCTTTTATTGTTCTGGGGTTATAACTTCCAGAACCTTTATCATTCAGGTCAATATTCCCCGGATGACCCCACTTTAAGAGGTGCTTTAACAGTCTCCTTAAAGTGTCATTCCCATTGATAAATACTAAAAATTATTCTATGTGCAGTCTGACTCAAACAGAAAGAAAAAACCTTCACTTTCCTCTTTCTGGACATCATATTTCTAAGAATGAAATATTATATTCCATTATTTTTAGTTTGGTAGCCTTATCAAACTGTACACTTCAGTTGGTTATCTGCCTTTAAGTTTCCTAATCAACCTTCATGAATCTCTGCAGAGGAAAATATACTTTTTGTTCTATTTTATAAAGGCTTGATTTTGAGAACCAAAATGTAAAATTATCCCACAATCTATGATTTGGGAAGTAATGTTAAGTATATTCAAGCCAATTTTCCTTCCCTAGACTTGTATAATATTTCAGAGACTGGGATACAAAAGACAGTGGAAAAGAAGCAAGAGATTTAGAGCCTGGAAAGTGGTCTGAGAAGTGACCTGAAGCCCTTGCCTGTCACTGGATCCATGTTGCTCCAATTAATTAACTCTAAGAAAAGTTTGAAGTTCTGGACATAGACAATTTTGATATCCTACTTTTCATCTTAAACTTTTTGCATTGTCAGCCTTGTAGATGATCTTGGCATTACCAAAGCATTGTATCAGTAGACTAATGATTTTCTGCACGAGCTTTTACTGATGGAAAAGATAGGAATCAGCTTCAAGGAGTCAACATGGACAATACAAAACAGAGGAATATAATATTCTCATTCCTTAAGAATGGATAGAGAAGGCCTAGAAGCTGAACAAGCCCTTAGATCCTTAAATAGTCTTATTGTCCTGATGACAGGATACCAGAGAAAAACACAGCATGGACACTGTAAGAAAGACCAGCACAGGGGGTGATGATCCACAGGTCTCTGGGGGCAATGTACTTGTAGATGTCATACTAGGAGTTGGAGACGCCATACTAAAGTATGATGGCAAGTGCTTCATCTTCACCACAATGCTATTATAATGCTGTGACAACTACTGACGTATAGATATATGCTTGAATAGAGAAAAGAAAGGGGGCGGGGTGGAAATTCTCAGTTGGATACATTTAAGGAAAAATACTGAGGTAACGAATTTTACTTCGGTTTAACTACATACATAAATTTTCTGTGTTGAGCAAGATAAGGTATACAAGGTAGAATTGAAATTTACTTTCAAATAGTAGCTTAGTTTTTTGACATTGTACGTATTTCCTTTAGTACTAATGTGTAATCCCTTTGAAGATTTGGGACTCCGATGAACTCTGAGCTTCAGTTTCCTTTCCTGTAAAATGGGAATGACAAAACCTAATGCAAATGGGGCAGAATAATATATTAGACAGATTAGGCAAGATTTCAACTTGGTAGAAAATAACATCTAAATTTCAGTGATCTGATTTAACAAAAATGCATCTTTTCACTCACACCACCTATGTCATATTGGTTGGCCAGCATATGATGGCGAATTAGTGTTATGTCATCTTTCAGGTTCACTGTATAAAATACATGTGTAGATATTTATCACCCTTTTTACTGTGCTCCAGCGTAGCATGGCACATGTTATTTCTTTCCAGCCTATTGGCCAGAATTACTCAAATTGCTCATATATCTCTGGCTAACTGCAAAGGAACTGGGACATGTAGGCTGCGTGCCTGGAAGGAGAATGAAACAAATACTGGAGCACAGATAATTTCCACCATAAGGATTATGTGAAATAATAATAATCCATAATAATATAAAAATCCATAATAATATGCACGGGCAAAGGTGCAGTGCTGGGCATGCCACAAATGCCCTTCTCAGAAAAGTATTACAGCTACTTATATTTTTAATTCAGGCTTTTGTAAATTGCATTAGCATTCTTCATTTCTTTTATGACATTTTAGGCTTTGAAAGGCAGCTTGATATAGGCAAACTCTAGATTCGAAGTTAGGTCTGGGTTCCAGTCATGGGTTTGCAATACTGTCTTGACTCTAGAAAGTTATGTAATGTTTCTGTATTGTATTTTTCAATGAATTGGATTTTACTAAATGTTCTTCTACAAAGTTCTTTCCATTTGAAGATGCTCTGAAGATTAACTTTGACTATGTATTTTTTGTACAGTAACTAGACCTCACCAGTTAGTAACCCAAACTTTAGCAAGTGAATTTTGGTTTTTAATTTATTCTCTGAACACAGCATCCCACTTAAAACATTTAAATCTTGGCAAAAAAAAAAGAAATAGTTATGAAGAAAATATTAAAATGTTGCTCAGTTAGTTATGAACACTGAAATCTGTGAGAGGACAAGTACTTAAACTGTTAGCTGGAAGGCATACGATGGACGTTTATAATTCAAAAAAAGATGCTGTGATTCAGAAGATTTAAAATGTTCTTTCAGGCAAACAAATAAGGTAGATTTGTTCTTTTTTTAAATTTATTGGGGTGACATTTGTTAGTAAAATTACATAGATTTCAGGTGTACAATTCTGTATTACATCATCTATAAATCCCATTGTGTGTTCACCACCCAGGGTCAGTTATCCTTCCATCACCATATATTTGATCCCCCTTACCCTCATCTTCCACCCCCCACTTCTCCCTTTCCCTCTGGTAACCACTTGATTTGAATCACTTTCCCCTCTAACTTAAACCCCAAATTCAATGGATTGTCTATGTTTACCTTTAGGCAAGGAATGAATGGTATTCAGGGCACACTCCAGATAAAAGAGAGGCCAACTTTTTTTTTTTTTTTTTTTTTTTTTTTTTTAATGAAGAGTTTATGCTGGTGACCTTCAACCCAGAAATCTCTTCAGGGAAACTTTTTCTGGGAGAAACCATTGTCCAGTGGGAAGCAAGATAAAATCAGAATCTCTTCATTTGATGAGATTTGGTCCTTGCTTATAGGTTTAGAGAAATTTTTAAATATATCAAATTTTCATGGACAAAATTGTAGGGATCCCTGAATCATAGCTAGGAAATAAGAAATGATATTGGAATCAGAAAATCCATATTTAATATTAATTATGCTATTTTTTGTGTTTGATATTCAGCAAGTATTTTAAGTCTCTGTTTCTACATCAAGTAAAATGGCTTAATAAGGTTCCACTATTTTTGAAGGGATTAGAATGCAGAAACTATAAACTACTGCACAATTTAAGAATTTATTTTTCTTCCTTGCATTCACTTAGGGTCTGGTACAAAATATGTAATCAATACCTGGTGTCCAACTGAACAGATATTTACGATATGATATTTAATACTTTTGGAAGCAAACTGAATTTCTGGGTAACTGGAGAGTCAAGGCCTATTCTGAATTTAGAAACCCTATATGGAAAACCTGCTTCACTATACAGGGACTATTCCTATTAAAACTTACAAGATAATTTTGTTTCTGCTCAATGATGTTTCCAATAAAGTTACTGAATGATGTTTGAAGTGATTAATTGTATTTTTAAATGTATAATTTTAGCTCAAATCCAGGTACATGTACGCTTCTACTGATTGTGTTAAAAACTTAACACTTATTATGCTAATGTTTCCATCATGTCCCTGAAGTGGTATGTAAATGTTGGCTATATTCTGCTTATTCAGAGCCTTAAACTATGTTTAAGTTATTTAGTAGTTTATATTGGAATGGAGGAAAAAAAGATGGAAAATAAAATAAAAACTGTTAGAGAACGTGAAGAAAATAAGTTCAATCCAGGAAAATAATTTTGCCTGAGTTTTCCCTCCTGCTTCCCTAGTGACTTGATTAATCATGTCAGGTACATGGAAGTGGTTCTATGAATTTTAATGATTAAATAAACAAAGGGTAAGGAAAGTATTGGTTAAGAAAGTGTAGTAAAGTATGGATCGTGAGAAGGAGACTAAATAAATTAAAAAATGAAGAGAAGATGTAGAAAGTACAAAATTAAGTGAGGAAACCAGTGGAGTGCTTGGAGAAATGTCAAGAGGTAAGAAATTCAGACATTTTCTCTGAACCCTGGATGGACAAAAAGGAGAATAAATGAAACCAAAGCAGGGCCCATTCATTGCAATCACTGTAATATCTAAAGCCTTCTGAGAATAGATGGACTACCTCAGAAAGGGGAAAGTTTTCAGTTACCAGAAGTATGTGACAATATTAGGTGTGTGTTGTAAAAGGAATTCAAGGGCTAGATCAGTGCCCATGAATCAGGGTAATTGGAGAGGCAGAGACTCCTCTGAATTTAGGTCCCCTATATAGAAAACGAGCAAAAACTGATACTAACATTTTTACACTATGAAATTCAATTATTCTGAGAGAATGGAACATAAAAGACTTATAGTGTGTTATGAAAGAAGCAGAGAAAAATGAAGGATAGACTCGGTTATAATTTCTTTTTTCACTTATTTATCAAGAAGGAGATGGAGGAGATAAGAGAGAACAAGGGGAAAAGACAGGTCTCTTCTAACTCATCCACAATGGAGTTTGCCCTCTTCTTACTTGTTTGAACCAAACTGAGGTATTTAATTCCTCAAATATTGTATCACTCCCCCTATTATTTTGTAAACTGTGAATTATTTGAAAATCATATATTTTATATCTGGAATAACTTTAAATAAGAACATTCATTTGTAATGAGGGGATACGTATATTGGTTATTTAATTCAAGAATCTAAATATTCAGCCTAAAGTCATTCTTATGCAGTTTTATCACTTTCAAAGATGAAAAAATGAAATAGTAATCAAACTTTCACCATCCTCTTTTATTACAGTTTAAAAAATATAGCCACACTTTTGCTGCCCTTGCCTAGAGGAAGTGTATTAATAACAGCAACCTGCTTCAGTTGTAAATCAAGAGGCCAATATCACACTGCACTGCAATGCTCAATACAATTTTAGATTTAAGGAAGAAACATAGATTCGAATTTATATATTAATTAGCATCCAAAGCAAAGCTACCAAGACAATAGGTTTTTGCCAGAAAGTAATTTTGAACGTCAATAAAAAATAAATAATATACCCATATAAGATATCTGGTTTCAAAATAAAATATACATGACAGTATGTGAAGAGACTGTAGCATAAAATATTACAAATTAAGATTGTCTAAAATTAGGAGAGTGTTTTAGACCTTAGTATTAGTTTAACAGAGCAAAATAAATAAAATAAAAACAAAAAATTCAAATTTCCGTTCTCAATATATTTCATCATGTGAAAAAATATATGTCTATAAATATAAATATATATGTGTATATATGTATATACACAAACACACACACACACACACACACACACACATATATATATATAATTTACAGCGATGTTACCTAAATATATCTAAATAGATACTATGTACCTGTTAAATTTGTCCTTTATTTTAAGCGAGCAAAATCTCTTTGCTTATGCATAGTCCACGCCCGAAGAAGCCCAGTATCTCTATATTTCTATCAGGGAGAAAACAATAAAGAAAAAAAATTAACAGGTACATAGTATATATTTAGGTAACATCACTATCAATTTTATGCTGAATCTGCATGGTGCAATCATCTGATCTTTTCTATAATACAGTCATAAAAGTTTCTTCCTTCTTTCTTTATCATCTCTGCCTTTCAGGCTTTGTGTTTTAGCCTGGGCCATATAAGAGAGTAAAACACACACATGGGTTGTGCTTTTAGAAACCTAGTGATATACTCTGTACTTCATTTACATCATATCTATCTATTTCTCTATATTTATTCAAAGACCACAAAAACTAAAAGTCAGGAAGTAGGCAAGGAGAGAGACCAGCAGTACTGACCATGTACTGACCATGAAAGAGATCTTAAAGTTGGAGCTGTGTCAGCAAGAGCCCTGATTGCAGTAGATTCTGGAAATGGAAGGTTTTTATATTATCTGCCCAGTAAATTTTTCATACAATCAGGACATTGAGTAGGGGAGGATCTAGAAATCCAGCAGTTTGACATATAGGTTAGATGAATGCCTGCTAAACAAAAAGAAACAGATAAAGTTCCCTGAAGAATAACTTTCCATTAGGTTTTTCAAGGGATTTTATTCAATACCCAAGTAAAAAGATAGCAGAACCATAGCCATTCGGCACACTCTTTCTTTTAATTTGAGGATTGGTACAGAAAAAACAAACAATATTGAACCTAAGGGAATAAATATTTCAGTAGAAGAGAAAAAGACCCTAGCTCAGACAACCCTAGAGAAGAAGCCTAACAGCGACAGTGTTAACCAAGGTGAATATTCTAGTAACAATATATGTTTCATCCTTATGATGTGAGTACTGTCATAAACGTTGATGATTTTCTTTCTAGAAATTAATAAAACATAATAATAAAAAGTATTTTAGCATGTACTTATGTGGATTAATGTTTGATACTAATAATTGCACTACTCTTTATCTCATTTTAAATCAGATATTTCATATATATTACCACCTAATGAGGTATTCTTTCTTTTCTCTTTCTTTGTCTGTCTCTCTCTCTTCTCTTTTCATGCCATAGTACATTGGTTGGTCTTAACAAATGTTTGATTATTTTATTGATCCTTTATTTGAATTCATTAGTCTATTTTTTCTTTATCACTTATCTCTGAATATCTTTGGTTATTTTACTGCTTTTTCTCAGACAATTAAGTATTACCAAAATTAAGTATTTACTTTAATTTTTAATGATTTCTTCTTTAATATTAGAGGAATCTAGAGCACTAACTTTTCTCTCACTACATATACACTGTGTTTTGATAATCAATGATCATGTGTTCATTAAGTATAATGTAAAGTACAGTCTTTTGACCCTAGAGTTGTTTAGGACTTTTTTTTTTAATTAAAGTTTGTTGGGGTGACAATTGTTAGTAAAGTTATATAGATTTCAGGTGTACAATTCTGTAATAAATTATCTATATTTCACATTGTGTGTTCACCACACAGAGTCAGTTCTCTTTCAATCACCATATATTAGACCCTGTTTACCCTCTTGTAGAGCCCCCTCCACCCTTACCCTCTGTTTACCCCTAAACTATTGTTTATGTCCATGAATTTTTGTTTCTTCATTTGTTTGTCTTGACCTTTTGTTGTTTTCAGTTTTATATACCACATATCAGTGAAATCATGTGGTTCTCTCTATTTTTTCTGTCTGACTTATTTCTGTCTGAGTTCTTCTGACTTAGCATTATAATCTCAAGATCCATCCATGTTGTCGTAAATACTACTATTTCATCTTTTCTTACAGCCTAATAGTATTCCATTGTGCATATATACCACAACTTCTTTGTCCTTTCATCTATTGGAAGGACATTTTGGTTGTTTCCATGTCTTGGCCCCCGTAAATAAAACTGCAATGAACATTGGAGCACACATCTTTATGGATAAATGTTTTCAGATATTTTGGGTAGATACCCAGGAAAGATATGGCTGGTCATATGATAATTCTATCCTTAATTTTTTGAGGAACCTCCACACTGCTTTCCATAGCGGCTGTACCAATCTGCATTCCCACCAAGAGTGTCTGAGAGTTCTTTTTTCTCCACAGCCTCTCCAACACTCATTACTATTTGTCTTGTTGAGGATAGCCATTCTAACTGGGGTGAGGTGATACCTCATTGTGGTTTTTATTTGCATTTCTCTGATGATTAGTGATGTTGAGCATTTTTTCATATGTCTGTTTGCCATTTATATGTTCTCCTTGGAGAAATGTATCTTCAGGTCGTCTGCCCATTTTTCAATTGGGTCGTTTGTTATTTTTGTTGTTGTTGAATTGTATGAGTTCCTTGTATATTTTGGATATTAGCCCCTTATCAGAGGCATTGTTTGCAAAAATCTTTTCCCATTCAGTTGGTTGCCTCTTTATTTTATCGATGGTTTATTTTGCTGTGCAGAAGCTTTTAAGTTTGATATAGTCCCATTTATTTATTTTAACTTTTACTTCCCTTGCCTTTGGAATCAAATTTATAAAATGCTCTTTGAATCCAAGGTCCATAAGTTTAGTACCTATGTTTTCTTGTATGCAGTTTATTGTGTCAGGTCTTATGCTTAGGTCTTTGATCCATTTTTAGTTAATTTTGGTGCATGATGACAGATAGCAGTCTAGTTTCATTGTTTACATGTGGCTTTCCAATTCTCCTACCACCATTTATTGAAGAGGCTGTCTTTTCTCCATTCTATGTTTTTGGCTTTTTTGTCAAAAATTATCTGTCCATATTTATTTGGGTTTATTTCTGCATTCTCAAATTCTATTATATGGGTCTGTGTGTCTGTTTTTCTGCCATTACCATGCTGTTTTGATTATTGTTGCCTTATAGTACAAGCTAAAGTCAGGCAGTGTGATAACTCCAGCATTGTTCTTTTTTTCTTAGGTTGCTTTGGCTATCCAGGGTCTTTTGTGGTTCCAGACAAATCTGATGATTTTTTCTTCTGTTTTTATAAAAAAAATGCCATAGAGATTTTGATGGGGATAGCATTAAATTCGTATATTGCTTTGGGTAATACGGACATTTGAATAATTTTGATTCTTCCAATCCATAAGCACAGCATGTCTTTCTGTTTCTTTGTGTCTTCTTCAATTTCTTTTTAAAATGTCATATAGTTTTCAGTATATAGG
Organism: Rhinolophus hipposideros; assembly: GCF_964194185.1. Lineage (NCBI taxonomy): Eukaryota > Metazoa > Chordata > Mammalia > Chiroptera > Rhinolophidae > Rhinolophus > Rhinolophus hipposideros. Next base: position 17,201,070 of record NC_138058.1, on the reverse strand, counting down.
TTTTTCACATCCTTGGTTAAGTTTAACAACTTTTCTTTTTTCAAATGAGTTATTGTTCTTTAATTTCTTTCCTTTTATTATTATTAATTTGTTCAAAATTTCCTGATATTGTTTGCATTGCTTATCACAATTTTATAAACCTTTTATGATTTTAAAAAATAATTTGTTTATAGTGTGTCATAGATTCAAAAATCAGTTTTCATAGTTCAAATGTATGTACTATTGCAAAGCTTACAGAATTATGGCCATACAACCTGTTGTTCATACAATACTAGCATGTTAGCACTTGATATAATTTATAATTTTATTAATAAAGATTAATAGCTTTGCAAGCTTTTTTTTGAAGATAGTAATGAATAAAACAATATTTACAAACTAATTTGTATAGTTGGCCCATTATTCGTACCTGGGCCTTCCACCCTAAGGTTTGCTCTCTGTATACTAAATAATTGAGGAAATTTTTTCTGATATTATAAATCACATGCATAATTTTGAAATTAAAATTGATTTGTTGACAGGACACATCATTTGCAAAAGTCTTAAATAAGCAGTCAGTGACCTTCACTTTCCCATGGACTCTAACTATTCTTCTAATCCACTCTTGTATACAATCCTCAGCTAACATAATGTCCCCAAAGATGTTAAGGATATCTGGTTCTAAGAGTCTCAGACTGTGGCACTTGATCAGGAATTTCTTCTGGAAGTCTTCTAGAAAGCATTTCATGAACAGGTTTTTGTCCTTCTGACCCATTGCCTGAGAATGGTATAAATCGTTTCACCTATCCTATGAAAATGTGAGTGCTTCTTCCATGGCATGTACTTGGCTAGGCACTGAGGACATAAATGGGAGTAACTACAGAGCTGCCATCACGTCACAAATAATCTACTGGGGTTTACAAAATACAGCTAATTACTCCAGAAAATACAAACCTCGGCCCATCACATGGTAGTCAGGGAAAACTTGGAATGCATTACAAGAGAAAGAGATGGTTTAGTTAAGTTCTAAAGAATGAAGAGGACAAACATGAGGGGGAAATTACTTCTAGGTAGGTAAGATTCCACAAGCAACACTTACACTGTAAGAGAAAGAAGCCACTGAAATTAGAAGGGCAATCTTGGAAGTTAACATAGAGAAAGTGATAGGGAAACCATTGGAACATTGGAAAACTAGACAAGAGCTATACCATAAATAAATAAATATTTCTTCTTTAAGTTTTAATGACTACAAGTGTTAACTATATCACACTTCCATTAAGAAGAAAATAAATTAAAATATTAACACAAACATATTGAGGTAAGAGGGTTTTTAAGTGTTTCCCAGATAACCTCTATATGTAACTGTGATGGAAAGGCTTATAGATCAAAAGCCATGCTAAGAGTAATAAGATTTGGTTGAGTTAAAAAAAAAAAAAAGACAGAAATACACATATTTGAAGGTATCCTAAATCTCTCCCTGAAGCTGGATTGAAATAGAAGGAAACTACTGAGGCAGGCCCAACTTTGAACATACTACTTTTCACAGAGCACTTGATAATATGTGATTTGGCATAAGAGGCAGAGAAGAGAGAAAGTGGGTGGGTGGGAAAAAGAAGACAAGTCAGTAGAAGAAACTTCCTATACTTGAAACACACAAAAAATGGTTCTTGGGGACTGCCAAAATACCCGGCCTTTGTGGGGTGAGATGTGAACCCAACACCTACCAATTATTTTTCCCATTAAATGTTTGCTGATTAACCTGCATAGGACAAGGATAAGAAGTCATGCTAAATGCACTCAAAAAGCAGAGTAGGCTTATTGGTAGTCCAACAATCTTGGGAGGTAAAGAATGTGTTTCTAGGACCACCACAGCAGAAGCAAAGCTTCTGGAAACACACCACTCTCTGATAGGATTTCTGGTAGCTTCCAACCTGGGGAAGTCCATGAGTCAGAAATGGAATGAACCTTACAAAGATATAAACCAGTCTGGAGTCAGCTCAGCATCAGATTGCATTGAGGTGATATGTTACCCCTTGGCCTGTGAAAGATAAAAGAAGAACTCTATTTTTATGCAAAAGTATCTAACCTACAATAAGAAATTTATAACACACACACACACACACACACACACACACACACACACACACCAGAACCCAGTGGAAAAAATTACATGCAACACACTCAATAGTAGAAAAACTATATGTAATTCAGATTTTGGAGTTATCAGACTTAGCTTTTACAGCACTTTAATTAATATGTACAAAGTGATTCTACATTTATATACCTTATGACATGATCACCTTGGTAAGTCTAATAACCATCTGTCATAATACTATTATCATAATATTATTGACTATATTCTCTGTGCCATACATTATGTCCCTGTGACTTGCACATATTTATTTTATAACTGGGAGTTTGTACCTCTATTTCTATTCACCCTTTCAACCTATTCCTTCATCCCCATTATTTTTAATTCCACATATAAGAGAAATAATATGACATTTGTCTTTCTCTGTCAGGCTTATTTCACTTAGCATAATACCATCGAGGTCCATCCATGTCGTCACAAATGACAAGATTTCATTATAATTTTATTGTTAAATAATATTCCTGTGTGTGTGTGTGTGTGTGTGTGTGTGTGTGTGTGTGTCACATCTTCTTTAGCCATGCATTTATCGATGGACACATAGTTTGCTTCCACTTCTTGGTTATTGTAAATAATGCTACAGTGAGCACAGGGGTGCAGATATCTTTTTGAATTAGTGTTTTTATTTTATTTTTATAAATGCCCAGAGGTTGAGTTTCTGGATCATATGGTAGTTCTATTTTTAATTTGATAAACAACATATAGAATTGAACCAGAGACTTGAGTCAATAAAAATAGAATCAAATAAAAATTCTGGAACTGAAAGTTATAATAATCAAAATTATACGCAAAATAGTTGGGCTTAAGAGCAGATTGAGCAGAGCTAGTGAGAATATTAGAGATGATTGATTAATTTAAAATAGCCAAACTGAAGAAGGAGAATCAGAAACTTTGAAATTAAGAAAAGGGAATAAGAATGATGTAGAATGTGGTGAAAAATGGAGGTTCCTCAAAATATTCTAACATAAGTATAATGGATTCACTATGAATATGTGTGTGTGTGTGTGTTTGTGTGTTTGTGTATTTGAGAAGTAGCAGTAAGTTGAGGATATAACAGCTGGCAAAGTTGCAAAGATGGAAGATTTCAAGCTACAAATAAATATGAAACACAAGATTAACAAGACAGAAAGCTGACCTCACAAGAAAAATTATAGAGCGCAGGGGAAAAAAAAATGACATCTTTAAGTTCTGACAGAAAATAAATGCCAACTAGACTTCTACATACAGTGAAAATATTTATTGAAAATCAAAATAGAATACAGACATTCCCAGGCCAATTATAGTAGGTGACTATAAAACTTCTTGCGATCGATCCAAGATGGTGGAATAGAAAAATGGTGTGCTTGCCTTCTCCAGAGGCCATATTAAAATTACAACAAAGTTAGAGAACAAGCAACCTGGAAAGCCATCTGAAATGTAGATGAACAGAAGTTCTGTTGCTAAGGATATAAAGAAGAAATCATGGGGGGACTGGTAGGAGGGGCAGAGACGCAGAATGCACTGACCCCACATCTGTGTGTGGTGATTGAGAATCGGGAGGGATAGCTCAGCTGCAGAGTTATCCCCCATAGGAGCAAAGGACCCCAGCCCCACAACAGACTCCCCACTGGAGTACCCTGGAATATCTGGAGGCCCTGGAATATCTGGCTGTGAAAAACAGTCAGATTCAGAACATTCCAGTGAGACAGAAAGCTGTGGGAAATCCAGACATCCTTTCAAAGGGCCTGTGCACTGACTCACTTGTGGGCACTTTGTTGTCCACCTGAAACTAACATAATATTGTATGTCTATGATACTGTAATAAAAAAGAAAAAAAAACTCATAAAAATATAACACTTTAAAGATATTCATTATGCATCATTGAATTCAGTTTTTATTTTTTATTTTTATTTTTTAAGATTTCAAATAAAAAAAAAACACTTGAAAATTGAAACATATAATAAAATCCCTACACATTTCAAAAAGAAATAATGAAATTAAAAAAAAAAAAAGCATTGTACAGATGATCAAACCACACATGCCGAATAATGAACAAAATTCTTTAACAGACACATCCAAAAAAACATTTAAATCAACATTGAAAACGTGTTGAACATCATTAGTGGGGAAATAGAAATTATAAACACAATCATTTACCACTGCATCAGTCACTAGAATTGCTAAAATTTAAGAGATTGTTATTGCAAGTATCATTAAGAATATCATGGAAGCAATGAGGCAATTTCTTCTAAAACTATCCATGCACATTCTAAAACCCAGAGGTATCAATCCTAGATTATAACCAATAAAATTGCATGCATATGTGCATTAAAATTATGTACAAAATGTTTATAGCACTACTATTCTTTTTGTAACTCAACCTTATTTATTGAGCACTTAGTGTATGCTATACATTATGCAAACATGGAAAAACCATGAGCTTCTTTAACACATTTAAAATGGTAAGAGGTATCTGGTAAATGAAATATCAAAATACTTTAGATATGACTATGATGACAGAAATTACTATTATAACTTCAAATGCTGTCTAACTCTTTGATATTACAAATACAGAGCATAGCTCTGCTATTCTTAATAACCAAAACCTAAAATAGCATGACTGCCCAGCAAGAGTAGAATAGGTAAATGATGCATGCAATACCCTACAAATAGCCTGTTGTGGAAAATAAACCAGATACAAAATAATGCATATTATGTCATTCCACTAATGTGAAATACACAAATGGACATAACTAACATAACGTGTTAGATGTCAGAATGAGGATAACTATGTAGGAGATGGTGATTGAAATAAAGGCAAATGGATAGCTTCTGTTATTTTATTCTGTTGTGTTATTAATAGTAATTATGCTGGTCTGTTGGTAAAACAGTACATCTGAGACTAGGAAATTTTTTGTATATTTGTCACCTGTCCTTCAAAAAATGATTACCAAACATCTCAGAATTATTTCCGTGTAATTCTATCAATATTTTTTTTCGGAGTAGCAGTATTTTTTTTCCCTCCAAATTAAATGTTTCAACATACATATTTGAATAGCATATAGTAAAAAATTTAAAAGCTTTTGGGCAGCAAAAGCTTTTACTCAATACAGATATCTGCGTATTTCATCTGTAAGTTATATTTTACCACTCTGATTTCTTTTGAAGAACCTGGGTTATTTAAAAAATTTTATTTTTATAACAGAAGCACCGAAAAATGAATTACCTCTACGATGAGTACAATATAAAACGCATTCTGAAAAAATTATCAGTTTCTTTGTTACAAATTTCTCAACTTGCTCTGGCAAGTTGAGAAAAATATCACCTTAAATATTGAAATAAAATGAAAACAATAAATATTCAAATTGGATAGTGAGGACACTCCTACTTTATGATGTATTTGGCTATAATTTGATACTTTTTTTTTTCTCCCTCAGGGTTTAAAATGATTAAAGCATTCAGTTTAAAAAAAGAACATATATATATATATATATATATATTGAATCATAAAATAATAATGTTTGCAGCCAAGTTTGAAAACCCATCTTGGAAATTGAAGAAAGTACTTTGGTGCTTAATCTGTATGATAGTATGGCACAATCTGCTGTGCTTCTAAATTAATTTGATATTGCAGGCTTAATCTATTTAAATAGTGGCCCCAAATTCACCGTGTAATATTAAAATAGCCGTATTGTATATCAGTGGAATGGTTGAGGCTAACTTCTTTCGACGTGGATGGTGTGAGAAAGAACTGTGTTCCCTAGAATACATATTAAGGGAATCCCTAAGGAGAATATAAAGAGTGAACACAAAAGTCTCCTGTACCTGCTATATGGTCAGTTTGATTCTCTAGCATATAAATCTCAGCTAAGCTTACTGAACTTTGAATTTTGTGAAAACAGATATATGATAAAAGAGTTAGAAAATGCAAAAGCAAGCATGGTAAAGCAAGTTTGTTTGTACTTTGTGTTGCTCTATTTTCAGACTCGATTCTTGGTGCTGTAATTTTATTAGAACTTCAGTGCTTTTCCATACTGCTCATGCGGTTTCTTCTTCCTGTGCTGGTCATCACTCCTTTTCCTTATTTTTTATTTCCTTATTTCCTTATTTTTTATTCCTTACATTTTATTTTCATTTTTAATTTTCTCTCTTTTTCTTTTTTCCTTCCTTCCTCCCTTCTTTTCCTTCATTCCTCTTTTTTTTATCTTGCTCTTTATTTTCTTCTTCTTGTAAAGAAATATTTTCATTAAATGCTAAGCATTCTTAATGAAACAAAGAAAATGTTTTAACCTCTTCCAATGCAAAATTCACCAATTAGTGGATGGAAGAGACACACTAGCAACACAAGAGTAATGCACATTAATGTCATATGATTTAATGCAAAGGGTGGAAAACTATCTGCAAAACCACGAAAAATGTGTGGTATTGACATGTAGTAGGTGCAATGCTAGTATGGTAAATGCATTCTATAGCTTAGTTTCAAGGAACTGGACTTCAAAAGTCTCATTTTATCACACATCAAGAGAAGGACCATCTTATAAATTGATTTTAACCATGCTCTTGGGACTGAGTGGCTGTCAGGATGCTGTTTATCCTTTAACTTATTTTACAGAAAATAAACAATTGCCAAGAGGACAGCCCCCTATTAGACAAATCAATCCAATATTTGCCTGTAGTTATGTCTCACAAGAAAACCAAGTTTTAATGAGAAATTATGTGGTGAGGGTGGCATCAGAGCAATGAGATTTAAAGATTGCTCACCACAGAAATCATTAGCCAGAACATCGTCTTCTGTGGCTAGGGCCTGGTCACCTCTGGTAATATCTCCATTTTTGTGTTCTCCTACTCTATTCTCTAGAATAACATTTCTTAATATTTGGGTACATGGATCCGTTTTTGGAATGATAGAAGCTGTGGAAACTCTCCCTAGAAAATACAATTAAGGTCTGACAGTTAAGTTCGCAAATTCATCCTAGAAAAAGTGCTACATAACTTATTGCTGAATATCACAATCATAACCTTCGAAATGCTCACCTAGGGAAGCTATGCACCAACGCTAGTGCCTAGTCAAAACAATTGTGGAACTCTTTTTCTGGAATGGCTATCAGAGCTATTGTCATATTACCCTTGATATCCTGAATGTCATCAAAATGTCTTCATTTCAATATTTTCTTTATCTTCAGATAAAGGAAGAAGTCACTGGGGGTCAGATCAGGTTATTTGTTTACTGGCTAAAAACTCCTTCCTAGATAGTGCCATGTGAGCTGGTGCATTGTCGTGATGAAAGAGCCATGAATTTTTGGTGAAAAATTCAGGTCGTCTAACTTTTTCACGCAGCCTTTTCAGTACTTCCAAGCAGTAAACTTGGTTAACTGTTTGTCCAGTTCATACGAATTCATAATGAATAATAATACCTCTGATATCAAAAAAGGTAAGCAACATCATTGCAACATGTTCACGAACTTAATTGTCAGATCTTATACACAATAAGGACATAGTTTGACTACAAATATATGGATTATGTGAATCCTTTATGATGAAAATATATGTGGTCATATGTTATTATAAGTATTGCAAAAGTAAGATTCTGTTAATTTCTTTTTTTATTAAGAGGACCACCAAAATGTAATAGCTTCAAACCCACAAAATCAGAATCAGTATCTATCGATAGATCATTGTGATTCAGTAGAGAAAGTGGACTAGAGTAGTGAGAGGCAGGTAATGGGGAAATTCAGTTCAGAATTTGTTAAAATGATCCAGTTAAAAGGTATAACTTTTGTTAAGGCACCGTAAGAGGGTAAACATAATAAATTTGACAGGTGTGTTCAAGGATTACTTGGCTGTATTGGATAACTGATTAGAGTAAGGAGCTCATCTCTTTGAAATGCAAACAGGTTTTATTAGCAAAAAATATATATATATTAAATAAAGGTCCTTAAAATTGTTCTCTTTATCAAAGGACACTGAGTGTTTGTTTTGTTACTCTGTATTTGTGAATCTTTAAGGAAGTGTTGGCTTATTTCTTTATCTTTAAGAAAGGTATTTCTTAACAGAACCCTTTTTTTCAGACATACTTGCAAGACTTTTATTCAGACAATCTATGACTTTCAGAAAATATGTCCCTTTCAAGTATATTAACATATATCAATGATGAAAAATACCCTGTCGTTATTTTTGTGTAGTGGAATTATAGGTGATTTATCTTGTGATTTCTGATTTTCATTGCCTCAGTTCCCCAGGTTTATAAAATGTATATATTAACGGGTTATAGTTAAACATTTTGTATGTTTGTTTTAATTAAAAAAAATACACTTAAGGCAAAATGATAGATCCCTAAAGGTAGAATTTATGGTGCTCAGGGTGCTCTTTGGGCTGCAATGACATTGCCACAGTACTTCGATTGATTTGCTGAATTCACTTCCAAGAGCATGTAGAATTTTCAGGCTGACCCCTGAATGGCAGGCATAATTAAACTAGGGGCTTTGAAATTGACCTCATACTTTTCTTTAAAAGATAAATTCAAAAAAAATCTTAAGTCACCACTTGACTCTTTTTATCTGTATTTATTGACATAATTGATCACCCCATCCCCCAGTTTTTGAAATGTTCTCTGATTTTGCAAGGTACCATTTTTCTCTTGTTCTCAACCTACCTATTCCACAATCCTTCTTTATTATGATTTTTTTATTGACTTCTTTACCTCTATCTGTTGATACAAAGTTATTGTTTTCCAGGCTCTTGAATTTAGATTTTTTTTTTTTCCTTGCATGGTCACAGCTTCCAGTTGAGGTCTTCCATCAATACTAATTGAGGTAATGCCTCTCATGATGGAAGGCCTAATATTAAGTGCTACCTTGGCATCCAATGAAACCAGGAGGCCTCAAACGGCCTAACTTCAAGTTCCTTTCTCTACCCTCCCACAACAGAAATGGTCCCCTAACTAAACAACTTTCCAAATCCGTCCTTCTTTATATCTGAATAGTAGGGTCAGTTACCTGCCAGCTCATGGAATTATTCAAACAAACCAATCACATCCTCCCATGTATGCTAGAGGGTACCACACCCTCTTATACTACAAAGCCTGCTTTCCACAGCCCCTGAGTGTTCACTCTCTTCCCAACTGAAACACTCATGTGACCATGCATGGCATGCTGTGTTCTCCATCTCTGGGCTGTGAGTATATGTAACTAATAAACTGTCGTGATTTCATCTGTCCATTGTTGGGCCTGTGGTTGGATATTCCCATAAACCCGGAGTGGAACTTCCTCCCTCACCAATGTGGTGAGTAGGAAGTGATAAAAAAAACAGTTCTATAAGCCTTTTCCTGCTGAAATAAAAAATCAGTTTTCCCAATGTTATGGTTTGATGGAATCAATAAGAAGAGTAGGTTCTGATTTTGACTGTATAACTAATGTATTTTATGCTCTTACACTCATTTCCCTTCTCTTCCTTTCTCTTTTCCTAGCTGACCCATCTGTTCAATTACCACAGTAATAAGAAAGAAAAATTAACATTCTTATGGAATTTTACAATTTGTAAAGTGCTGACACATATATAATTTCACATAATTTTTACAAGAACTCTTTAAAGTAGACTTTGTCATCCTCATTTTTTTTGTCACCCATAAGTGATGATTCCAAGACGTAAGCCTTTGATTTTTGGACTACTGCTTGAGTAATCTTGTCAACCCTACCCCAGCTCACACTGTTAGGAAAGTTTGCCAAGGAACAGACTGCAGTTACATCTTGTCTTCTTTAAAATTTTATGTGAATTGGACTAGTTACACTGTGTCCCTGAGCTCTAATCTGTTGCCTTATTTTTACTGTATTTGCAAAATAAAATTTGGCCTTCCAGATACTAATCAGAATAAATGAGTTTGATTGGAGATACGGTTAAAACTCCTTTGAATGTCAAAATAGCCATTATGATAGTCCTGCCAAAGAAGAGGAAGATAACTCATAAATAAGTGAGCTAAGTCAATGAGACATACGGACAAATCAAAAGCATGGTTTCACTCTTCTAGGAAGAAGCTTCTTGTCTTAGATCAACTCTAAAAGTTGGTGAGGTGAATACAAGTGTGATTGCAGCATGTACCATTTTCTAATACAGAGTCTGATCTGAGAGGTTGTAAGACACAAAGTATTTAGCCATCCATGTAGCATATCGGGCATCATATGAAGGGTGATTTGACAATGTTTGAAACAAGGTTAAAACTATCAGAGGCAAGCTCCATTCATGGGGAAAGAATTTATTATGAATTAGGTAAAAATTATATGAATCTCAAACAATGTGCTGGAGTATTAAACTCCTATCCCAGGGAAAGAAATCCAAGCAAGATACATTAAATAAGGTAATAGTAGGAGTCATATACACCACTTTTCTATCTGTGTTCAGGGCACAACCTACCTTTTAAGATCCAAAGTTAAGAACTAGATAATAATGCACCTGATAATAACATTCACTGAAGACTGGTGAGGAAGTCAATAAACAATCATTTTTTTAAACAATATAAATTGTTTTATTCTTGGTGTTGCCTGCATGAAGTGTATTGGCTCAGAGTGTTGGGGTTAAATAGCAAGACTACAAAGTAATTTTATGGTAGTCTCTCTCTCCCAGGAAACCCTTGGGCATTGAAATTATACTTTTTGTCTGACTGGGGACAAACTAATAATATATTCCCAGGTAGCAACTTAGTGGTTCTTGACTTGAGTGGAATTGCACGCACAAATAGTTGGTTATGATTATAAATATCAGGGTGGGATTTAAGTAGACTAGCATTTAAAAATATTTCATGAGCCTTGTAATCTAGGATTCCAACGTCACCATGAAAAACTCACGAAGGATAACATTTTTCCATAGTTTTAATGTGATTTAACTGAGTCATTTTCCAGGGCATGTCTACAAATATTGTGAGAATTATGGAACAAGAGGGTCACTCCTTTGTTTCAGGAGGAAGAAAAGTTAATTTTATAATTTTAGCCACATTTATATCGTATAGAGGGACATATGTGAAAGGCAGATTCACTTTCATTATATACACACACATACACATACAGATAAACATATATACATATATATTTAATATGTGCATATATGTATATATGCATGTGATGTGTACATGTGTATATATACAAACGTGAATATTTACAGAGAGAGAGAGGAAACAATAGCTCCCACAGAGCAGAGGAAGAAAGGAATGCAGTTTCTCAATGCAATGATTGATGAAACTTAATTAGGATTAGTTTCCCTTCTATGGCAAAGTTGTCTTTCAGTCTGAAATTTGCTTGATACCATGAGAATTTTACAGAAACTTCCTACAGAATACTTTTAGTCAGTTTTCTTACAAATGAATTGATTTTGCCCTTTTCTAACAAGCCTCTTCATTCTTTACTTATAGACAGATAATGTTTTTCTGACCATATTCTCCCCATGCATATGAGATACAATCTAGGTATTCCAATCATCAATGGCTACAAAAGCTATTGCAGACTTTTACTACAGCTTTCAATGTTAGTTCCCACAATTTGACTGCTTGGAAAATGTATTACCTTTCTTATTTGAAATGTATTTCACTGGTACGCAATATACTTTCTCTTCCACAATATATTTTCTCTTCCACAAAGTGAAATAAAGGAATTTATATGAAATCAGATAAACTATTATGTCCATGACAGCAAAATAGTCATGATTTCAGGTGAAATTTGCACACATAAGATTTGGCAGTAAATGTTTTTGAAAGAGTCATATCATTCAAGTAGAAGGAAATGGAGAAAGATTTCTTTCTTGGGAAAAAAATATCATTTAATAGTTTTACCAGTTTTAACTCTGAAAACTGTTGCTACATGGCTTCCTAATTTTCATTTTACTAGTAGAGACATTTATTCATTTAACAAATATGTATTAAATTATTTCTGTATGCCAAGTCATGTTTTTGGTTCTAGAGCATATAGCAGTGAACAAAACACACACACACAACAAATTCTGCCTTCATGGAAACTAAAAACTAATAAATAACTTAAAGGTAAATAAAAATAGGAAAATACAGTTGGATGAATTAAGTTTAAACGTCTTTACCAAGAAGACGGAACTCATACTAGAAACTGACATTTCAAAATTCCCAGTAAATTTCCCTGCTGACAATTATTAATAAAGCCAGTTTAAGTCCAGCTATATACAAAGAGAGCAGAAAATGCATTCAAAATCAATCAGAAGAAAAAGAGTTTTATAATATTCAAGCCAAAACTCTGCTCTTTAAAGATATTTATTAAGATTTTTAGTGCTCGTGCCAATTCTCTCTGTCCCCATATTTTTCTCAGAAACTGTCCAACAATAATTGTTTCCTGTCTTTATTACAATCTAAGTATATAGATTTATTTTATGAAAAGTAAACTGAAAAACACAAGATTTTATTTTCTTATAATCAGCATTGAGAGCTGAAGGTTAGGCCAATCCTAACCTTAAAACTAGAGGATGAGGAGCCAGCACTGAATCCCTCAGATAGAATGAAATCGCAGACTAGAGGGCTAGATAGACATGGCAGGAGTCTATATCCTGGGGATCTTGTCATCAAAATGTGGCATGAAGGTGAAAGAAGGAGAGTTGATTTAAACAGGCATGCGTGAAGATATTTTAAATGAAAAAAAGCATTGAGTAGATCCCAGGCCAAACCCAAACTTCTTAGCTGGTCGAAAAATTAGACACAATAAACCTGAAGAATAAGCAACATAAGCACTTTTTTCAATGTGTCAGCTCTAACCCAGCATATGAGTTGCATATTTTCTGCATTAGGAATTTCCTCAAATATGTTTAAAAGTTAAATTTTTGAAACGCAACTAACATAGTAAATGACTTCCCAGGAAACTAAAATTTGCTTTTCCTATAAGCACTGCCTTCCTGATGTACAAGTAGGACTCTCTGGGCCCTGGTCCTGATCTCCTTCCACTTTCTGCACTGTGAAAACTGCCCTACACTTGCCCACCATGAAGAATTTGATGCATAAGAATTTTGAGGACTTTTACTTGTATAACTGAAGGCTCTGATTGTCTGGAGTAAGAATTATGACCTAAATGGACTGTGCTGTTCACCCTCCACCCTAATGCTAACCAAATCCACCTCTAACCCAACACCTGCCAGCACATACCTGGTGAATAATACTTTTCTATGGATTGCTTGTCCCCACTCCTGGTCTTTCCGTGACCTGCCATCTCATCTTCCTCTGACAGATGGAGGGCTCTTGGAGCTTTAAAGATAGGGGGGGGTGTATAAAGGAGAGTGAGAGAGACTCAGATGTTGAACTGCTTGCAACAATGAAGTGTCGTCTGGTGAGTTTTTCTCTTTGGAAAGCCTTATTTGTTTTGTGGAGATAAAGAAACAATTGTAGTTCTTCATTGAGCCAACAAGGCCATAAGGACTAACCATAAATTTTCATGTTCCGGAATCCCAAGCCTTTCCCTCAGTAGTCAAAATTGATAGGTTCTATCATCAGACATTAATTTCAAGAAAGAAAAGAAAGAAGAAAAGAAAGATAGGAAAGTAAAAAAACTCCCTACTGACACCTTTTGGACTTGTTTTGCCAGCGTCCCTTTCTTCAGGGAACTGTTTTCTCTCCTGGGTTCCATGCAGTGTTGGTGGGATTGCCAATGACAATGTTTTCCCAATCTAGTTACAACATGGCATAAACCAGGCTAGTCAGTGTTTTTCCCTGTTATCTGGTAAACACATGCTCTGTGACAGAATCCTTTTGTTTCCACTGGAATCATATAAACCTAAAACTGTCTGCCTTTGCAAAGTAAGAGAAAAAATCATCGGGAATTTGAGAAAATGAAATCAGCACACAAAAATGGGGTGGTAAAATTACAGTGACTGCTAAATCTCTGGATACACTAAGGCCAGATTGACAAGGATATTTCATTTGATTTTTTTTTTCTTTTTCCTTTAATGTAATTTGAGTTGGAATTACTTCTTTCACTGTATGGATAAAATATCTTGGCTAATGTGTTCAGTTGAGTTCTAAATGATGTAATTTGAAATATGGAAATCCCTTCAGGTGTGTTGATGATTTATGATGTGGAAAGGTGCAGATGGTAGGGAATTTAGAGAACTGGGGTGGGGAGAGCTATCTCTGACACAGTTTCTGTTAGAAGATATGCAAATTTTCAGGTAAAGCTAACTTTGAATCTATAGAAGCTGTTAAGTGGGAGTGTACCTCTTAGGTGGGAGTAGTACATTTTGACAGTAGGTCAACAGCAAAACCAGGATCATCCACAAAATCTTCTAACTGGCCCGTGTTTCTATGAGTTCATAGAAACATGGGCCAGTTCAGCTAAGTCACTGAACCATACAAGGCTGATTCTAGTGATTGCCGCTATTTCTAATCTGCCTATATTGAAATGGACCAACTGTGTGGAAATATTTCATAAAGCTTAAAAAGTGCATCAGTAGCAAAATTCTGATTTGCTGATAGCATGCAGATAAGGATTACTCTTTAAAGGCGAGGCACAATGTTTTAGATATACATAAGAAAAAAATCTATTCTAGGGAAATCCTTTTCTCACCCACAAATATAACATTAATTTTAAATCTAACGTTACAGGCTTACCAAAGAAGATTTGTAGTTGGCTTTTTATTAGATTGTTTTAGTTATGGAAAACTGTAGATATGTTTTATTTCTTGACTTTCAATTTGGCTTCTGAATTTTTCAGATGATTACCTTAGTTTATTTAGGAATCTCGGTTTTGGAGAGAAGTTAAAAAGAATATGAATATCAAAGCTGGTATTTCTTTCTGTGTGTGTGTATTTGTTTTGTTTTTTGTTTTTTGTTTTTGTTTTTTTCTGACTGTTGTATTGTTATTACTAATAGGGATGGAGAGAGCTTCAGATTCAAACTATGTTCCATTTTTTAAAAAATGTTCATTGTGACATTTTGTAAAAGTGAAACTTATTTTTTTCTTATTGTTATTATTTAGATGAATTTATTGACTTTACGTTTCACACATTTTTCTGTCACAGTTCTTGTTTAGGTGTAAATTATATATATATATATATATATATATATATATATATATATATATATATGTTTCGTTTTTTTTCAGTTTAGCACCCCTTCCTATTAGTAAAGAGCAGAAAATGCAGATATAGGTATAAACAGCATCATTCACTGGTTTAGATATTGCTGTATCTTGAAAATTTACCGACGTCCTTTAGTATTGACATGTCTAGTACAGAGTCTATACAATAGGTAATATTTATATTTATTCATGAGGGAAAAAACATAATTGGCAATACATGTTTGCTGAATTAAAGATTTTCTTCAAATAAGTCACAAAGTTTAAATTGCTAGCAACCTAAAAGAATTCACATATTCCTTAAGGTACCTAACCTCAGGAGCCGTACCTCAGAAATGTAGACCTACTGAACAATTGCACCCAGGAAAGGGAATATTTAATTAAAACTTTAGTAGTGGCAGAAATAAAGATTAAGTATTATGTTCAAATTTGACATTTTGTCAAATATGTTTCAAAAGACACTACATTCATTCATTGATTCATTCAATTGATTTTTTTTAATTTATTAGGGTAACAATTGTTAGTAAAATTACATAGATTTCAGGTGTACAATTCTGTATTACATCATCTATAAATCCCATTGTGTGTTCACCACCCAGAGTCAGATCTCCTTCCATCACCATATATTCAATTGATTTTGTAAAAGTTTTTATTAAAATGTACTATACATAGAGAAACTGCTAGGTAGTGTATAGCTGTCTGAATTTTTAAAAGCTAAGCATATCTCTTTCCCAGATCTAAAAGGCAGAATGTAACCATAATCCCAGAAGACCTCATTCTCTTTCCTTAAGGCAATGCCCATTCTTTCAAGGATATCCTGATTTCTAACACTATATATTATTACTTGTTTTTGCAATCCATATATATGGAATCATATACCAAGTACTCTTTTTGTATCTGACTTCTTTCAGTTATCATTATATTTATAAAATTCATCCATTTTGTTTTGTATATTTTCAATCTTTTATTTTCATTGCTGTATAATAATGATTCTCCACCTGGCGATTTTGCTCCCATGTGACGTTTGGCAATGTCCAGAAACATTTTTTATTGTCATAGCTGGGGGAAGCATGTTATGCCTCTGGTGAGTTGTGGGAAGGAATGCTGCTAAACATCTTGCAACATACAAAACTGCCCCACAAAATAAATAATCATCTGACTTAATCATCTAGTGAGTAGATTGAGGACTTCTGCGCTATACAGTTCCAGTGAGTGAATTTACCCCATTTTATTTACCTGTCTTCTCTTGATATGCATGAGTAGTTTCTGGACTGGCATAAAATATTACAAATTAAGATGCTACGACATTATACCATGTTTATTTTGGTGACCATATGGATTCATTTCTGTTGGATATATGTCCAGGAGTAGAATTATGTGGTCATTCAAAATTATTTATCGAGCTCCTTGTGCTGAGAATACAGCAATGAAAAAAAAAATAAGAAAGAAAGACTACTCCATAAAGTTTATATCCTAATAGAAAGACACAGACATTCAACAAAATAAATAATGAAATAATGTGTACAATAGCGATAAAAGTTACAGAGAAAATAAGTTAGAAAAAGATGATAAGTTTGGTCAGAGGTAGGGATAGTTGTAATTTAGATACAGTTTCCAAAAGTGGGATCATTGGAATCATAACTTCCATTAAATACTGAATAGTGAGATTGAGAGGTCATGTGGTATAAGGGACAGGAGCATCCTGAAGAGAGTGAATCTCAAGTTCAAAGACCCAAACATGGGCAGAGTTCTAGAATGTTTAGTGGAATAGAAAGTACACTAAGGTGGTCAAGAGAGAGTAAGACAGGACAGTATCGTAAAAGATGAGATCAAAGACATAACCGGACTTGGTCAAAACGTCTTGGCTCAACATCAATGTGACTGAGTAACTGACATACCGTGTTTCACCGAAAATAAGACCTAACCATAAAATAAGCCCTAGCATGATTTTTCAGGATGACATCTCCTGAACATAATCCCTAATGCATCTTTTGGAACAAAAATTAATATAAGACCTGGTCTTATTTTCAGGGAAACATGGTATTCTAGTTGAATGATGTTATGTTCACATTCCTTTTTCTCTATATACCAATAACTTAGTGGTATGGGAAGAGCTTTTAAAAACATATTTACACAGATATATTACTCATTTCAATTATTGTTTGTATTGTCGGTATTGCTGTTGCTATATTTTTATTTTTAGGGATAGTTCACAGTTCTTTGCAGAGGAAGATAATTTTGTATTTTTGAATGCTTACATACTCTTTGGAAGGAGATTGAAAGAAAAGGTAGTTCAAGTGAAACAATTACACCCACTCTTTTCTGATCCCGACTGGCTACCATCAAACCACCAACATAACATGACAATGTCTGGGAAGCTCTTTATCTGTCCTTTGATTTTAAATAATAGCCTTGCTGGGTAGACTAGTCTTGCTTGTACATCCTTGTTTGTCATCACTTTGAATATTTCCTGCCAATCCCATCTGGCGTACAAAGATTCTGTTGAGTAATCAACTGACAGTCTTATGGGAGCTCCCTTATAAGTTACTAGTTGTCTTTTGCATGCTGCTTTTAAGATTTTATATTTGTCTTTAACCTTTGCCATTTTAATTATAATTTACCTAGGTGCGGTCCTGTTTGTTTCATCCTGGTTGGGACTGTCTGCGCTTCCTGGACTTGTATGTCTATTTCCTTCACCCAGTTAGGAAAGTTTTCAGTCATTATTTCTTCAAATACATTCTCAATCTCTTGGTTTCTCTCTTCTACCTTTGGTACCCCCTGATATGAATGTTGTTGCACTTGATGTTTCCCCATAGGTTTCTTAAACTATCCTCATTATTTTTTATTCTTTTTTTTTTCTTTTTGCTGTTATGATGGGGTGTTTTCTGCTACCTTGTCTTCCAAATCACTAAGTCAGTCCTCTGTTTCATCTAGTCACTGGTAATTCCTTCTAGTGCATTCTTCACTTCAGTTATTACATTCTTCACTTCTGACTGGTTCTATTTTATGGTTTCTATGTTTTTAATTATGCTTGCAATCTCTTTGTTGAAGTTCTCAACAAGTTCCTTGAGCGTTCTTATAACCATTGTTTTGAATTCTTTCTTTAGTAGTTGCTTGCCTCCATTTTGTTTAGTTCTTTTCTGGATTTTTCTCCTGTTCTTTCATTTGGGATACATTTCTTTGTTTCTTCATTTTGGCTGCCTCTCTGTATTTGATTATGTATTAGGTAAATCTGTTATGTGTCCCAATCTTGTCCAGGTGGCCTTACGTAGTAGATGTCCTGCGAGACACAGTGGTATATCTTTTCTGGTCACCTGAGCTGAGCACCCCAGTAGTGTCCCTTGTGTAGGTTGTGTGTGCTTCCTTGTTGTAGTTGAGCTTTGAGTGCTATTGAAATGTCAGTAGATGGGATTTATCCTCAGGCTGACTTGCTGTGGGGTTTGGCTACATCCATAGCTTATGGGCTGCTGTATGGAAGGCTTATACCACTTATCCCACTTGTGGGATTAACCCCAGCAAGCTCTGATGCCTGTTGAGACCATCTTTGTGCGTGCCACTTGTGGGGCTAACTGGGTGGTGCTCTGCTATGTTCTGAAGCAAACCTCCAGGTATGCTGGATCTGGGGCCTCTTGGGAGGGGCTCCAGTACAGGTTCATGTTAGCCATTGCCTGTGGCTGGCCAGGGGCTAACTGGTAGGAGCTACAAAGTGATCTATGGTAGTTTAGTGCCTATGCTAAACCTGGAGGTGCGTGAGAGTGGCCAGCCTATGAACCAAGGATGACTGCCACCAGTATCAGGCCTGGGGTAACTGGGCAAAAATCCAGGATACCCAGTGGCCTGCTCCCACCTGCCAGCTTCCTTAAGTTTCAGTCACTTACAAAGCCTTGTGCGGTGCATCAATTGGGTGAAGCACAGTCTCAGGGAGTCACTAGAGTGGGAAGAGTTGTGTTTACCAGGTTAATGTAGATTCTAGTTTCATGCCGGTCCTGAGCCTGGAGTGACTCAGCAAGTGTCTCAGAGCACACCGAGGCCAGTTGCCACCCACCTGGAGCCCATGGATTCAAATAGCTTTCCAAGAAAATGTGCAAGGCAGGCTGTTCACCAAAAAGTGCCTCTGACAAAGCTGGAATGAGCTGCAGCAGGGTTCCAGCTGAGTCAGTAGAGTAGAACAGTGGAGCACTCCAGGTCAATCAGATTCAGATTTGGTCTATGGGGGTGGGCTCAACATAGGAAAGATGGCTTCCACTGGCTGAAGAAGACCCCTCACTAGGAAAATGCAGGCTATCCTCCAGACCTTCCCCTCAAGTGGCATATGCCCCCATATATCTTGAAGGCCACCCAAGTCAAGATCCCCACACTGGAGCCCAAGGTAAGTGAGTAAGTGAGTCTGTGCGCGAGCCATTTAAGAGGATGACTGGGTTTCTCACAGCCTTCCATCCCAGCTGGATGGTCAGAGTGCCCACTGTTTTTCATAGGCAGATATGGGTGCTCCTCTTCCTGGCACCAGTACTCCAGGCTGGGGAGCCTGGTGTGGAGGGCTAAGGTACCTCACTCCTCCTAGGGGAACTTCCACACCTGAGAAATCCCCTCTAATTCTCAACAGCCACAGGGAGGTTTGGGACCCATTCTGCATCTCTGCCCCTCATACCAGTCTTGATGTGGCTTCTTCTTTATATTTTTAGTTATGGACTTTTGTTTGGCTAAACTTCTAATGGTTCTCCAGGTTGCTTGTTCTATAATTTAGTTGTAAGCTTAATGTGTTCACTGAAGGACGCAGGCACAGTGTTTATTACTCCACCATCTTGGATCTTCTCATAACATATTTTTTAGGCACCTCCTTATTTCTAGCACTGCGAGAAGCTCCAGACTAATTTTGTATATTTCCTGGACCAGTTCTATAATCATCCATTTCTCCAAAGAGACCTAGTTTCCGTTTTATTGGTGAATCCTATTAGAAACAAAGAGCTGAGTATTAATTTGGCCTATAATTACTGGGTATCATTGCTTCCAGGCCCTATTAACTGATGAAAAGTATATGTATATACTACCCCATGTACCTACACACACCTATAAATAGTTTTATATGCACACATTTTTTATAATAAGCTAATCTAAACATGTTCATATTGATATCCTCAACTCTAATATGGCACCACAAGAATTATTCTGGCCCCCTTCCCTTTTTGTCTGTAACCTCCCATTCCAACAGTGAGATACCTGGCTCCCACCATCCTCTAATAATTTTGTTAATTGTTCAATTCCAATATACATATAAAGCAGTATTAAAATTGTTTACCTATTGATACAATATTATCAACAAGAGTACAGTGCTTATGCAGTTTCTCTTCAGTCTTTCAGGTTCCCCTCATTTTGAAAGTTATTTAAATCATCATTTTTTGTTCCATATCCTTCCAGTAAGGATATTTCATGCATTTATTATATAGTTAGATTTTTTTTGTCACCATCAGCATTCCATCATGGGATTCTTATGACTTCCTGATTGTTTTTAAATTTATATGCATTGACACTTGGTGTGTAGAAAATGTTTAAGGCCAAATTTAAGATACAGGTGGAATTGCCCATCAGAATTTTAAAAAAATGAATTAAATTAAAAAATAATGTAATTACATAGATTAAATTCCACCTGGTTTAAATTTTAGAAATAATGGGTAGAGGTTTGAACCCAAATAGCTCTGATTTCATTGGTTAAGCTAGAATACACTTTTTGTGTATTTTCTCATATTCTCTTTATTTCCTCCTGCTTTATTTTTCTTGGGAAGGTATACCATACTGCAGCACTCCTCCAATTCCATATATAAAAATGTCTGCATATCATTAGATATAGCATCTGGCTCCCTGAGTGGTTTCCTAAGGGCTAGATTCTGCAAATCAGAGATATTGGAATGTTGCTCTTCATGGGCTGAAGTTTTACCGGAAAGAAAAAGGAGAGGGCCGGCAGAGGCACTTATTTTTTCCTTTCTCTCATAGACTATGACAGATTAAATTTTGTCCTTGTAATACTTTTGGCAATGTACAATGTATAAAATAAACAGATCTGCTGAGTGAACTACTCTGTCTCATCATGTCTCTTTGTTAAGCAATTTGTCAGCATAGTCTTCTATTGCATTATATTCTAATTGTATCTTTGCTTAGTTTTCCTTTTTAGTTCACCTTCATGATCTTCAGCTTTTACCTCCCACACCAAAATTAAACAAACAAACAAATAAATAAAATCTAACACTTAATCCTTGCCTCAGGCTCCACTTTCTAGAGAACTCAGGATTAGACAATGTATAAGCCCTTAATCACTAGGACCTCCACCCAACAAATGAACCAGCAATATTTCTTGGGATATTGTCATCACTGTATTTTTTGAATTACAAAGAAAGTGTTATTTTCGTAATTCACACACTTGTGTTTGTGTATGTGAGGAGGGTGGGGGAGAGAGAGAGAGTTTTAATTCACGATAACTACATATATATAGTAAATCCACTTTTACAAAGACACAAAGACATAGGAAAAGCAGTGGCAGTATTTTTATTTCTAATGTGTAGAAATAGAAAGTGTACTGTTTTCACCTTCGGAAAGCTAAATATCACGTTTTCTAAAATTAATTATTGCATTTTATATCCTCCCAATTCTATAACATTTCTAATTGTGTAGGGGAGACTGTGTTTTTATTCCACTGAATTCTGATTTACTTCAATTCTGCATCTAAGTAAAGGACTGAAGCCACCTTAGTAGGAAATCATGTGCCTTGCACATTGTACATTCATAGGCTTGATAAACTAA
Organism: Rhinolophus hipposideros; assembly: GCF_964194185.1. Classification (NCBI taxonomy): domain Eukaryota; kingdom Metazoa; phylum Chordata; class Mammalia; order Chiroptera; family Rhinolophidae; genus Rhinolophus; species Rhinolophus hipposideros. The sequence goes on along the minus strand of NC_138058.1, from coordinate 17,179,110 downwards.
TGATACTGAGTTTAACTGTTATCCTAATTTCTTTTTATTTTTGGATTATTGCTTTACCAATAATCTTATAACTCAGTACTATCTATAATGCATGATTTAGTCATTTGCACTAAAATGGGAAACTAACGCATAAAGTAAAAAACATGAAATATTAAGAGCAAACTTTATACGAGTAAACACACATGTCTACACAGATTTCTTGAACTTATCTTCAATGCTTCTACCCTTCATTTTGTTTTCTCTGGATATATAGTCTAGCTCTTTCATTCTGTTAGATGTGAAGAAACAGATTTGTATATTCATGTTCTAATTAATTAACTAATTAATTAAATCCTTAAACATATATGTTTCATTGTATGCTTATTTTGTCCCAGGCATATAGTACTCTAATTTCTAGTTATAACACAATGAACATTTAGAATATAGTCTCCTTTAATGGAGCTTAAAATCAAATTGAAGAAAATAGACATTCACAAATGAAGAAACAATTTAATAAATAAAGGAAAAGAGGGTCCTTGGCTTCATCCAGGAAAGAATTTAAGTGTGACTCAAGAAATAAAGTGAAAGTAGTTTATTGAATAAAGAGCAGAGATTGCCTCCAAGCAAGAGACATCCCCAATCCTCCGTGTGGCTATGGTTTTTCGTAGGTAAGCTTTATAGTATGGGAATAAGGGAAAGGAATACTCCTATTAGTTTCTAGAAAGGTGGGTTTTTCCAGGACTTGGGAATGCACTCCTTTTTTGTCCTTATGTGATCCTCTTCAGAGGTGTCATGGCACTGGTAGGAGTGTCATTTAGCATGAAGATGTATTATAATGACCATATAATGTGGCTGGAGGTTACTTGGAGGTGGCTTTATTCACCATCTTGGTTTTGGCTGGTTCTGGCTGGTCTCCTTGTCTCATCCTGATTTATTGGTCCTTTGTCTCTAGTGATTAATGGTTTTCATGGAGGCCCTGCCCCTGCCCTATCTAACTACTAGGTGTGATATGATAGAGTCATGGTGTTACCATAGGCAGAAGGAATAAGACTGGGAGAAAAGGGGGGAGGAAGGGAAAGAGGAGGTGAGGGAAGAGGTGAGGGGAGACCAAAGACATATTAGATGGGATCATCCTAAGAAAAAGTACAGCTACCAGACCTGCCAGAACTAGATTTCAGCGGCTGAGAGCAGATCCAGGGTACCATCTTGCCACTGTAGGTAAACTTTAGCTAATTATAATAGATTATAATACTATTAGCCTTAGGTTTTTGGAAAATCTCCACCCACCTGTGTCACCATGACAGTTCCAACAGAACCAAATAAAGACAAAAATCCCTCCACCCAAAGGGAAGGTGTGGTTAGCCAGGACCTGCCTAGGAACACCTATAGTACTACTCCTAAGTCTTGAATAATTTGTGCCCTCATTTTAAGTATAATAAATTTCCAAGCCCCACTTTTCTTCAGTTAGCTGCTCTTCCCCAAGCCTGACTGCTCTCACCAGCTTGAGAGTATACTATTCTTCTCTAATAAATCTACTGATTGATGAGCTAATTCAGTACGGCCATCTTTGAATCCTGTCTTGTAATGAACACCAAGAACCAATTTCCAGCAACAATTGGAATTGAGGAAATATTATATTATAATAGCTGATTGGGTTACATGAGGAATGACAAAATGAAGGGAACCAACCAAACAGTAAAAAAAAAAAAATCAAGGGCAAATCAAGTACAAAACCTCTTGTGCAGAAATAAACCTAGAAGATTCTAGGAATTCTATGAATGAGAAGAGCAACTAGGAATTAGTTCTAATAGGTAGGTAGGTATGATGTACATGTTGACTTTGGTCCTATAGGAGATTTCCTACTCAAATTCCCATGCATTGGCCCATTCTAAATTTTAAAAAAGCCTAGGCAATAAAACTTCAAGAGTGGATTTATCACACTATACCATGTTTCCCCGAATATAAGACCTAGCCGGACAATCGACTCTAATCTATCTTTTGGAGCAAAAATTAATATAAGACTCGGTCTTATTTTACTATAATTTAAGATCGGGTCTTATCAGGGAAACAGGATACTTTTAGGCACAAATTATATCATACCCGAAAAACACATACTAATTTAGACAATGAAATAAAAGAGAAAATGTCTGACCTCTTAGAAGGAATTGAAGATAATTTGCAGTTGCAGAAAATAATGTTAGCCTTTTAACTCCCTTGTGCACTCCTTTCTCCTGTACAGGATCTTATCCCTATCTCTTATCCTTTAGGCCTTTATTTAACTCTTGGGATATATCAGAGTATGATCTGAAACAACAGGGAGGATGCATGTTTAATAAAGAATCTTGACAACACATTTACTCATTCTGTGCAATAGCAAAAACATGAAAAATAACTTGTATGACTTAAAGTAAAATTTAATTCCTGTGAATTGTTTCTCCAAGACCTACTGGAGTCCCATGGATAGCTCCAGGCAGTTTGTTTTGTTATTTAGATGGTTACTTACTATGCAAAAGCACTCCAGAGTATCTCTGTGATTATCATAATGATAACCTCCATTACTCTGCTTTTCATCATGTCTTTTATTTAACATTAAAAAATTCTACAAGCAGCTCATTTATTTTTTTATATGATGCTCAGACTGACTTAAATAGGTGCATGTTATGGAGAAGTGTAAAGGGAGGAGACTGAAGTCCTGTTTGATACTATGCTTGATCATGTGCAGTCTTCATATCTATGTTCTCAGGTCACTAAGTAGAAACAATTAGAAGAAAATTCCCTTTCTTATAACCCAGCTGGACAATGGACTATAATAGAATAAGACTGGATGAAATCAAAGAGGTTGTATTCATTTCGATTTCAGTTGTTTTACTCACACATTTCCCTATCCCGTCTAAAAATTTAGTAAACTTCCTCTATCTTTATGAATATTTAACATTAAACATTCTCTGAGAGCAAAGACTAATTTTGTTTATCAATACAGCACTGTTGTTTAACAGCATATCTGGAACACTGAATGTACTCAACCAATATTTGTTGAATTAATGAATCAATTTCCATTGAAAGCTGCTGCTTCTATAGAGGACTGACTTAATTGCAATGAGCATAAATTTCAATGGTAAGCATGCCTTTCAAAAATTCTGTAGAGGGAATGTGGGAATGTATTTGGATTGGCTCATCATTTTGAGAGAGATCCTGGTTAACCTGTAGCTAAGCCCCTTGTAATTTTAATGCCCCTAGTATTTTGGCAGCTAGAGTTAAACAATGTAATTCTTAATTAGGTTTTTGTTCACATGCTAACAGCTCTTCTTGCTCAACTTCTTTTGTCCTCACAATATAATTTTGTATTGCTGATGTGCTGTTTCTCTGTCAAGGAGGAGGAGATAACTTCAGGGTCTTGAAGAGATTTTATGACTTTGTTGCACAAGAAGGGAATGTCTCCAAGGTACCTTCACCAGAAGTCTGATGTGAAAAAGTGTTATCTATGACTAAAGAAACACAGACTTCTCTTTCAGTTCCCTCGAACTTCCCCTCCCCTTTAAAACTCTTCTGTTTGGTCTGGAACTTTGGAGATGGTCTTTAAACTAATGTTTATGTCCACCATATCCCCAGCCTTCCAGCTTCCTGGATAAAGCAAACTTTCCTTTCCACCTAACACTTGTCTCTGAACCATTGGCTTTCCAGCGGTGAGCCACACAACTTAAGGATTTTTTAGTAACAAGCCTATTATTTTCTTGTGGTTAAGTGGCCAATCTTGGTTTCTTTGTAGTTTAGGATAGGAGGTAGGGTAATGGTAGTAACAAGAGGTATACACTTGCCTAATGACTGACTCTTGGGAAAAGGCTGTGAATATAATAACATCCCCATAAACAGGAAACCTTCAGGGCACACCCTTTATGTAGCATTTTGGTATAAGGAATATGGAAAAGTCCAGTGATCCTAATTTTCAGTTACTGTTGGTGCTCAAAGGTGAAGATTGTTAGGAAAGTTTGGGAAATGTCTGAATCTCCATGTAATTGTTAATTGGCCCCATGTAGGGAAAGGAGAGTCACAGAGATAAAAATCCATATGTAATTTGGCATAAACTAGTACTAACACTTTGTACAACATAAACATTTCTAGTCTTTGCTCAAACAATTGCAAAGACAAAGGGAAAAGAAAAGGATAATAAAGATTGTCATTAACAACAATACAGTCTGTAAGAGCTCTTTCAAGATTTTTTTGTTTTAGAATCTGCTATGTATCAACTTTTGTTAATCACAGTTCTAGTTTCCTGGTGACATGAAATCAATGATTCTCTCTTTCACTGTACAGTGCACCAATTCTCAGAGTTCTCTATTCACCAGACTCAGGCTTACATGCTTCCAGTATTCTGGACATAAAATATTTTCAAGTTATGTGATCATCTTCCTTTCTCAGTACTCCATTTAAATATGATGTCCTTAGTAGGTCGGATAAGATAATTTAATGTTCTTCATCCTATAATATAGATTTTTTAAATTAATTAATTACACTTGGTACTGTTAAATGGTCTGTGTTATATCAAGGATCCAATTGTTATGTATTTGCTATGCTTGAGATCTAGTTTATTCTTACATCAATTCTGATTTAGAACATTGAAATATGATAGAATAATATGGATGATTTGTTCTAAACATGTCCAGAAAAATTTATCAGCTCATCATATAAAAGTTCATCTTTCTTGGCATAATATAAACACTTCTGATTGCAGTGGAAAATAGATGTGATGGTCCCAAGTGTCTTTGTATTTGCATTCTACAGAGAACTGATTTAATTACAATGAGCATAAATTTCAGTGGTGAGCTTGCATTTCAAAAGAAATTTTTGCTTTTATCCCAGTGTTTAGAGGTGAGAATTTGCCAATATCATTTAAATTTTGTTCCCAAATTTGTTCAATCATATTCAGAGAGATCTCTACAAAGATCTATCTATCTTATTATCTATCAAAAGTTAGTGTTTCATTCTAGCCTCCACAATACTTCCTTGAATTTATAATCTCTCCAAAGGAAAACTTTCATTCATCCAACAGACATTTCCTATATCAGGGATATTTTTAGGCAATGGATTATGACAATAATCTAAATTGGCAGTATCCTTTCTCCTATAGCACTTATTTTCTACAAGGAGAATTAAAGACTAAAAAAATAAACAGTATCTATTCAGGTAAAAACGAAGCAGGCTAAATATCTTTGTCACCAAGATTCAGAGAATGGAGTGAATACTGGAAATGAGAAAGGATGGTTAATGAAGGTTTCCAAAGGAGGGTGATAATTAGGCAGAGATATGAAGTATGTAAAGGAACTAGTCATATGGAGAATTAGTAGAACAGCATTGAAATAATCAAATATCAAGGCTGTGAAGATGGTACAAATTCCCTGTGGTTGTTGGTTTAGTCATCCCTATTCTGAGAGATGTTTACGTGTCCTGTCCTTTGATAAGGTTAGGTAGCTTGGGAGTAAGACCTTCAAAATGAACCATTGGTTGTACTGAACTGGTTTTATTTATTTGTTTGTTTGTTAGTTTTTGTTTGTGTGTTTGTTTTTGTCACAGACTCACACAGGGCATCACCAGTGTTCAGTTAGAAATTCTGATCATGGCAGAGGCTCATTTTAGTGATAATTTCCCTCCTACTTGAAAACCCTCAAACAGATGCCAAGTTGTACATTCTCTCCCCAGAAAATAAGAAGAGCTTCCATACATCTTACTGATTATCTCATGCCCACAATCCTCAACTCTCCTCTAAGTAGTTTCTCTAACCAAAAAAGACTGGAATATTATCACATGAGTCAAATTTATGTAGCCAACTCTTCCTCAAATACAATTTATTTATAAAATTCTGAAAGATACATACGTGTAACCCTACTCTTCCCTTCCTCAGGCCCTGTCAAGTGATTAATACTTAAAGACACACCTTGCAAACTCTCACCAGCACTAATATCTCCAAAGCTGAGATGTAATTTGTATGTTGTTGTTTTATCCCCCCCTGCGATTCCTTTTCTCAATTATCTTATCCAGTTATATACTTCAGAAGTCGGACAGGGGGATTTATCCACAGTTATAATTTCAAGACTATTCTAAGATCCTCAAAGTGAGTATCAAATTTACTATACATCCCCATCTCTTTGTAGAGCTTATTGCTTGATCCACCTTTGAAAGCCATTGAGAGAGACTCATCTACTCTTACAGACCTCTTTCCACAGACATGCAAATGGATTTCATTTCTTTAGGAGATTTAGCAACATTCTGTCTTCATTTGCAGCCATGGTCTGCCCTCCATTTGAATGAAGCATGTGAGGAAATTCACTACAAATGCTGTTGACTTCCTTGTCCCAGTTCTGCTAGGTCCTCCAACACACCAGATTTCTGTAGAAATCCTCAAGGCAAACAAAGGACGCAATGGGAAGGGATATGAGAACAGATAGAGAGAAAGATTTGTGGTTGCAGTTAACAGTATAGCTCTAGCTAGTGAAGATTGTGTAAGGCTTGCCGTGAGATAAAGAAGCTAAGAGAGTCAGGCAGGTTGAGAAAAGTGAGAGCTTTATTCTGCGCTCCCGGGTGAAGTTCACCAGTCCACAGATGGGGGCCGGTGAAGTTGCACACGGGGTAGAGGGAGGGAGGCGTATATGCGATTTTGGGGGTGGGGGTTGGCAGAGTGAGGTGGCAGATGAGCAGGCCCCCCAGCGCAGATTGGGTGCGAGCGGCTGTGTCCGGAGCTGCTTATCGCACAGCGGTCTGCTGACTGTACTGGGGAACGCCAGGGTCCCCAGTTTCTGTCATGTGAGGAGGGGTCTGACTTGGCAGAGGGGTATGACTTGGCTCCTCGCCACTTTGACCATGCCTGTAGCTGACCTAACAGATTGTAGCTGTTGTTTGTTGAGTAGATTTGAGTTTTGTTTATGTTATATATTCCTACTATATTTCAATAATGTTATGGGATACCTCCTGAAAAATTCCATATATACAGTCCCAGACTGACTCTCTTGTTAGGGTTTAATGTAACTAGTGACTTTAAGTTGAAGCCAGTGCTCCTTTACCATCATGAAAATCTTAGGTGCCTTAAGAATTATACTAAATCTACTCTTCCTGTTTTCTATAAGGAACAACAAAGCCTGGATGACAACATACCTGTTTACAATATGGTTTACTGAATATTATAAACCCACTGTTGAGACCTACTGCTTAGAAAAAAAAAAAATCAAAATATCACTGCTCTTTGACAATGCACCTGGTCACCCAAGAGATCTGATGGAGATGTACAATGAAACTAATGTTTTCATGCTTGCTAATGCAACATCCATTTTTCAGCCCCTGGATCAAATATTATTTTTGACTTTCAAGACTTATTATTTAATACATAAATTTAATAAAGCTATAGCCAGAGTAGATAGTTATTCCTCTAATGGAAATGGAGGAAATAAGTTGTAAACATTCTGGAAAGGATTTACCATTCTAAATACTATTAAGAACATTTGTGATTCATAGGAAAAGGTCAACATAACAAGAATCTGAAAGAAGTTGCGTCCAACCCTCATGGATGACTTTGAAACGTTCAAGACTTCAGTGGAAGAAGTAACTACAGACATTGTAGGAATAGCAAGGGAAGTGTAATTAGATGTGCAGACGGAAGATGTGACTGAATTGTTGTATCCTCATGATAAAATTTTAACAGATGCGGTATTGCTTCATATGGATAAACAGAGTGGTTTCTTAAGATGGAATCTACTCCTGGTGAAGATGCTGTGAAGATTGTAAAAATGACAACAAAGAATTTAGATTTATAGATGATGTAATACAGAATTGTATACCTGAAATCTATGTAATCTCACTAACAATTGTCACCCCAATAAATTTAAAAAAAAAATGTCTGTGACCAAACCAGCCAATAAAGAAATTTCTCTTTGCTCCCCTCCCCCCAAAAAAAATAATTTAGAGTATTACAGACATAGTTGATAAAGCAGTGGTAGGGTTTGAGAAGACTGACTTTAATTTTGAAAGAAGTTCTGCTGTGGATAAAATGCTATCGAACAACATGGAGTGTTACAGAGAAATTTTTCATGAAACGAAAGAGTCAGTTGATGTGACAAACTTCATTGTTGTCTTATTTTAAGAAATTGCTACAGCCACCCCAAACTTCAGCAACCACCATCTTGAGCAGTCAGCAGCCATTGTGAAGCAAGACCCTTTACCAGGAAAAAAGATTATGACTCACTGAAAGCTGTGGTGAGGATTAGCAATTTTTAGCAATAAAGTACTTTTTCATTAAGGTATAAACTGAGGTTTTTAGATATAATTTTATAGCACACTTAATAGACTAAAATATAGTGTAAAAAAATAACTTTTATATGCACTGGGAAACCAAAAAATTCATGTGACTTGCTTTATTGTCTGGAAGCAAATCCCCAGTATCTCTGAGGTATGCCTGTATGCATTTCTGTCTCATAATTGTCTATAAAATGCACACTATTGTTTTAGACTCACAGGGATGTTCACAATTCTCATCTGGCTAATTCCAGAAATGTCCTTAAGTTCCACATATCCTTAAAAGTTCTGTCAGAACCAAATATTATTTTCAATAAATATATAGATATATGAAACAGTTTTAACATACCTCCTGTCCTGGACTTATTCTTGTCAGAGCTGATTGCACCTTACCATGACATTTTAGAATTCGGACTCTTTTTCCTTATTAGATCTTACATCCTTAGAGACCTGGTAAACATGGAAAAACTATAAAACAAAGTCAGTTGATGTAACTTGTGTCACCTTAACATCCTTTTGAAGTTAGAGAACTCCATAAAAAAAAAAAAGTGCCATTTTAAGCCCATCTGAAAAATATACATATAAACCCAATTTTTATATAAATCCCATCAACACTTCTCTCCTGGTAACTAAGGAAGGAAAATCACTGATGTCTTTCTTTTCAGGATTCATACTCTGTTTGATGCCAAGGACATATAGCACTCCAGGACATGTTCTGGGCATTTTAAATTTCTGCTACCAAAGACGGTATCTCCTTTTGAAGACTCAAATTGTCTTCCTCATATGTGCAAGTAGATTCTTAGTCTCCCTCAAGCACATAAAGCCTATAAATAAGGATAAACACAGACATATATCTTGGCACTTAAGGTTTCCAAATTAAGCAACAAGAAGAATAAGGAAGAATAATAAGGTTTCTTCATATCTACACAGCTTACTCCATTGTGTTCAGTATTAATACTTGTTAACTTGGTGTTAAAAATATCTAAAACTCACGTTTATATCTGGCTACTAATATCTTAATAGATTTTGTGGGTACTTTCCACTACTATCCCTCAACTTAAAGTCACTCTAAAAGTTGATCGTTATGACTAATATAAATGCCCTAAGTGCAATATTGATAAGGATGCTGAATATAACCTGAGGATAAAATCCAACAGAATACTTCTAGAGATGCCCCAGCTTAAGCTTCTTAGTTTAGAAAAATAACTTGTGTGCCTCGAAAGGATGGCTGACATACATATTTATATTTTTATTTTTTTGCCATTTTTCTTGATATAGAATTTTAGTTACAAAGCACAAACTAAGGAGTTAGTGTTAGATTCAGGTATGCAAAACAGCCTATTGTTATAAAGAAGGAAGTTATTTACTCTTTCCTATCTTTGCAAAGCAGAGGTAATGTTCTACAAAAAAACAAGAGCTTTCATCATTTGTACAAAATGTTCCAGAACTTTCTCACCCCAACTAGTTTATAAGCAACCAGTGGGGAAGAGATACGCTTGTTTTCTAAGCCCTTCTTGCTTCCACTACTGTTCCCAAATATCTAATAAAATAGACACATGAAAACATGTTATTTTAGTTAAAGTGGGGGAAAAACGAGGACTGTATTTCTTTTAAAATATAAAATCCCATTATATCTATATTTACTGTTCTTTTCATAAGATCCAGTCTTCTCAATATTGCTATCTGCAAAATAGTGAAAGCAGATTACTCAGGACTTGATTGAATAGAACCTTCTTGATTTACATTTTCTCCCTCTAAAGTGCTTTGCAATCATAATTCTTGTTTTAAATAGTCAGCATACACTTGCACTACATTCCGAAGTCCCTTAGATAGCATCAAAGGAATGTTAATTTTCTGCCTGTGTCTGAGACATAAGGTAACGTTCCATTATGTAGAAAACTGATTAATCAAAACAACCAATTTCTGACAATTTCAAGAAAAATGAGTGCTCCTTTTCTTTATGACCTTTCTATAATCAACCTGGTAGGGGATTGTATTGGACAACATGGGTCTTCTAACTGATCCCACTTTATCTCCCAATTCCACCCATAACACTTCAGGTTTATATTTCACAATAGTGACCCAGTTATGTACTTTGCCCATCAGAAAACCTTTTTCTGACTCCTTAGATCTGTTGAATAAAATCCATGATATTGATGGTTTAATTAAGACACCTAAATAGAATGTCCATATAATGCACTAGGCTTTGAACAACAATAACAAAACCCTCTTAAACAATATTTTTTTCCTCTGATTGTTACCCCGGTTTTCACTTTGACAGATTTTAATAAACAGATTTTCTTACTGATATGCTTATAGTGTCACCGACTGGTAATTTACATTTTCTTTCCTTGAGTTATATTTTGTTTACCATTGCCTTATTTGGTACATAAAATGTATTTAATTGCTTTATTCTATTTTTACTGGACATGCTGGCAGGAGTGATAGTGGATATCAGGGAAAGCGGACTGAGATGAATATTTTCTAAGGTGTTAAGGATATCCAGATTCTTCTTTAAACAGATTTAGTGATCCGATATGGATGTGACATGTCACTTGATGTTAAGATGCCAAAGAAAGATAAGAAGATTTCTGAATGATACCAAGAAGGAGTGATACCTCTTTATTGAAGATGACCTTTCTGTTGGCGTGCTTGCTCCTCCTATTTCTCACAATACTTTGGGCATTTTGATAAGGGCTCTTCTGCTCTCAAGAAATAGGAATATACTCGAGCTCAATCAAGTAAAGAAAGGTTTATTACAAGATTATAAACACAGATGCAAGAAAATCTTATGGAGACATAACAGTCAGATCATATGGAAACTAAAATTATGTCAGAGGATAAGAGCTCTTGTTTCTGAAAACTGCATGATGTCCAGACCCTACTTTTCTTTGTACATCTGCTCAAGTCTTTACTTTCATACCAACTAGCTTTCTTATGACTTAAATTTGCACATAATTGTCATGAGTTGCTCAACTGTTAAATCTGCAGACCGATCACTTTCATTCCTCATAATTATCTAAAAATCTCTCAACTTCAAATATTTAATCCTTAAACAGGAATTAAGTTGAACAAATTTATGTGTTTTTTTTTTCTTTGTCTTTTCTTTTTTCTGAGCATTAGGCCATTGATCAATGTATAGATGACTTCCTGAATTAGTTTCCCAAGTCTTTTGTAATAATGTTTTGGTGGCTGCAATTGTTATACAATATGATACTTCTACCTCTCATGGACTGTAGGTTTGCAGATATTATATATATATATATATATATATATATTTAATTGAGAATGGGAGAGTAGATATCCAAAAAGCATGTATTATGCTTCTTTATGTTAAAACATCAATATGAAAGTAACAAAGAGAGAACTATGATGAACCATGAAGTAGACAAAAATGTATAATCCACAGAAGTTTGTGATTAAATGGGTAAGGAGACATTAAGAGATAGATGAGATAGACTTATTTACACATATTGGGATTAGATTGCTGTGTGTTTAATAATACCACTCATTCAGATACATAATATATGGGAAGAAACAAATTTAGGGGATGAATTAGGAATGATGTTGATTTCAGTTTTCAGAATGCTTATTTTGAATAATTGTAGAATATTAAAGGGATGATATATAGTTGTATATAATATACCTAGATTTAATTTTTACAATCTAGGCTTAAAACAATTATTTTGTCAATGAGAGTGAGATTAAAACCTATGTAATTAAGAATAGATGTAATCTGCAAAATTGTAAGATTGAAGAGTGCAGAGGGCTAAGAAGAGACCCCCCAGACAACCAAATTTTAAGAGATTGGCCAAAGAATGGTACCTCACAAAGAATACTGAGAATGAATGACAAGAAGTAGGCAAATGAATAGGAAATAATGACAGATTAAAGTTGAATGCAATATTTAAGACTACATTTGGTTGCACAAAACAGAAAACAGTAAAATAACAGTACCTTTAAAACAATAAAAGTTCATCTATCATGTAAAGAATTCTAAACATCCAGATAGCAACTAGGCAACAGAAACAATTTCCTGAATATCAATTCCTTAGTGAAAATGAGAAACCCCCTATATTCATGATATTTATGTGAAGAAGGACCAGTTGACAACTTTACTTTCCAGCAAGATATTTTGAGAAATCTTCAATGTGTGTGAGCTTCAACTTCAGATAGGACATATCAAGAAAATTCCAAAAGCACTGTACTTAGTACAGCACAAAATATTGTTAGAATGTGACTAAATTGATTTATAAGACAACTCAAGACCACACTTCACCATAAATATTGATCTATCTTGAGTTGAAAAATATGTTCCTTTTTACCTAGAATGAATTCCTCTTCTCAATCATCCAGTAACCACTATTCATCCTCCCAGGAGCAGCTGAAATGCCACCTTTTCTATGAGACTTTTCCAGATCTTGCTTTCTTTGGATGAATATTATTTCATTTCACCATTTTCATGACCCTTGGTAATCTTTCTATCTTCCTCTTTAGATCATAAGTTCCTTATGATAGGAAGCTGACCGATCACTTTCATTTATCCTTGTCTATTTATCCTTATCCTGACTAATTTATCCTTGTCACCCCAAGTATCTATTAGCAAATGCCATGTTGAATAAGGGATTTAGGATTCAGTCGTAAATCTCTCATTAATATGGGCAGGTTACTTCTCCAACTTGTATCTGAATTTAAAAATTAGGTGTTGACCAGTTACACTTCTCTCCTACATGTTATATTTGATTCACTTTTCTATAGATCTGAACATTTAGTCAGTTATGACTGAAGCAATAATTTCTCAGCAATGAAAGATAGCATCATAAATGTGCTGTTAAATGATGTGTCTGTTCAATGCCAAAGTTTATCACTTAAGGCAAAAGAAGCTGAAGTAGAAGACTTAACTATATTTGAAATTAAAAAAAAGAAGAAAACTGTGAATATGGGTTTTACACAGTCCAATTAATAGGAGTCATTTGGGCTACACTAAATGGAAAAAAATGCTACCAAAAAAAGAAAAAAGAAAAGAAAGAAGGAAGGAAGGAGGGAGGGAGGGAGGGAGGGAGGGAGGAGAAAGAAAGAGAGAGGAAGAGAGAGAGAGAGAGAGAGAGAGAGAGAGAGAGAGAGAGAGAGAAAGAAAGAAGGAAAGAAGGAAAGAAGGAAAGAAGGAAAGAAGGAAAGAAGGAAAGAAGGAAAGAAGGAAAGAAGGAAAGAAGGAAAGAAGGAAAGAAGGAAAGAAGGAAAGAAGGAAAGAAGGAAAGAAGGAAAGAAGGAAAGAAGGAAAGAAGGAAAGAAGGAAAGAAGGAAAGAAGGAAAGAAGGAAAGAAGGAAAGAAAGAAAGAAAGAAAGAAAGAAAGAAAGAAAGAAAGAAAGAAAGAAAGAAAGAAAGAAAGAAAGAAAGAAAGAAAGAAAGAAAGAAAGAAAGAAAGAAAGAAAAGGAAAAGAAAAGCAGTTCTGGGAAGTATTCAGAACTCTCTTATAAATTATAAACCCCACTCTTACTGTAAAGCACTAAGTCATACCAGCAAACTAGCAATCTGTACGCTTCATTGTTTTCACATATATTTGAAATGGCAGACTTGCCTCCTAATTAAAACTAGGAAAGAAGCAAATTACATGCCATCTTATTGTGGCTGAGTAAAAGGGCATATTTTGCTTGAAGAGAAAGAGAAGTTTTATATATAAAAGGGAGACATGAAAAAATTTAAACAAAATAAACATTACTATTTTGAGGTGTGACACATTGTATCCTTATATGCAATCAACTTCTAGTTTAAACAACGCTTTTTTAAATAGCTCAGTTTTAAATGTTATTACTTTGTAAAAATCTTATCTTTTTCTGTTCCTTGCCTCCATTTGACATCAGTAAAAGTTTTAAACATCACGAAACAAATTTAGCTGTAAGTGAAGAAACGGTACCAAATCAAAGTAAAATGAAAAACCCAAAGGATAAATAGAAAACCCTTAAATGAACCCTCAAGTTTGGGCTTGGGGGTTTCTTTGTATAAGACAGAAACTGAAGTCTAAAAGATACGAAGAGAAATGGGACATAGTTTTTCTCCCAAGGAACTCATGAACTGAAAAAGACAGATAAATCAATGTATAAGAATGTTATAGAGACAAAGTGCTTTTGAACCTATTTTGAGGGAAATTTAATTCAAATTGGGACTTTTGGGAGAGTTTTCCCAGAGGATAGTATGAGGATATGAGATGCATTACGTAAGAGACTAAAAAATGTCAGGTCATTCAGATTCATTAAAGATAATAACTGATAATATACTAAGGACTTTCTTTGTGCTTACTGCCATTCTAATGCCTTAATATGTTATCAGAATTACCATCTTGAGGAAGGCATTTAATTATCTTTATTTTATAAACAGGCAAACAGAGATGGAATAACTTGTCTAAGATTAACAGCCAATAACGTATGGCGGTTCTTCAAATCTGTGCTGTTTATTATATGATAGGCAGTCTTCTAGGTTCTTTTTACCAAACTGCTTCTTTAATACAGTGGTAATTAATTTGGATATGTGTCCTTTCTCTCTCTCTCTTATATATCTGAAGTATCTCAATCACCTAATAGAACAGAGGTGGAACCTGAGTTGAAATCTGATTTATTTATAGCTTACATCAGCACTCCACACTCTGCCATTATACTATTGGACTTTCCAGCATTGATTTAATCTGTATTTGACTGTTTGATTAGCAAAATATACAGTCAGGTGGCAGGTCTTACATAAACATGATTTAGACTGTTGTCCACTTTTGTAATAATTCTCTTCTGCGTACATGTTGACTCTTTTCTCAGGGTTTTTTTTTTTGTTTGTTTGTTTTGTTTTGTTTAAGGAAACTGAAGTATTTCTGGCCTTTTCACATTATCTAAAAAATTTCTTACATCATTTTGGTGAAACTTCTATCTTAAATTTGTAGTGTTTCATTCCTAAATCCACTTATTCCTTGCTTTGCTTTTAAACAAACAGTAGTTTGAATAGTTATTTCTAGGAAATAAGTAGAGCATTGTTCAATCTAGTTTGTTTATTTTTACTAAGAACATCATTGAGAGCTACCAAAAATATAATTCCTCTTGTAATTTTTTTTTAATTCAATTTTGGTTTAAATGCAACACAATAATTTTCAGTGAAAACAAATAAATGTTCTATTCTAGTCTTTTGTCACCACAGAATCAGAAAATTGAATCCAAGTCAGTGGTAGTAACTCATTCAAACAACTAATTTTGACCTAAATCTTACATAATCCCACCATCTCAGAATATACCAATCACTGAAGACAAAAATTTAATTTAATGCTAAATGGAAAAAGAGTATATTGAGAAGTAATTGTTTATGAAATGTGTAACTGTTTTGTAAAAATATACATAAAACATAGCTTAAAACACTGAAATATTTAGTATTATATCGGTTGTCTGAGAGATATTCATTTGAAGTAAATATTTTGCCAAGCCTAAGTTTCTAAAGTATGAAGTCTTTTTGTTTTTCCAATTTTAAGCTGTACTGACATATCTTGTATTTTTTTAACTCACTATTTTTTAACCTAGATCACATATTACTTTTTCTTCGTCTAACTCCTATATTCTGATATATAAATGACACAGATCTTCATGTGCATGGCATTAAGGCCACTTAACTATTTTAAGTATAAACATGTTTCCCCTTCTCACCATCTTCAGTGGATATACTGAGCAGAAAGCCAATGCCCATGACTAATCAATTGGATCAATGGAAGAAAAAATTGTCTATCCATCATCCTGGTAATAAAGTCTATTTGTTCTATACATGCACTCCTTTGCTAACAACTTGTATGCAATTTATATCACCACTTCATCTGCCTAAATCCCTTAACTTCCCAACATTTCAACCTAAATCTCATTGACTTTTCACTAAAAGGTTCAATTATCCAACCTAGAATTAATCACCCCCCTCCTGTAAATCCTTATTTATTTTCTATTAGTTTTCCCTTAGGGTACACATTGTAAAGTCCTTAAGTATGAAATACAAAGGATGCTGCCTACTCAAATATATGGTAAGCTTTTGAGGAACACAGCTATGTCTTTTATTTCATCCTATCTTCCAACATCCAGTTGTTATTTCCAGTTGCCATTATGAATTATTTATTTTTAAATAAATTATCAGTCCTCATCTGCCATCTACTTAGCTCAATACTTCACGTTGAATGGAAAATGTTTAGTTATTTGATATTTAATGGAGTAGTAGCTTTCTAACACCAGTACAGCTGGAAGCAGCCATATATATTTCTGGAGTTATTTGTTGCTACCATAAATATTTAAGGATATAGGAGCAAAATAATATTGCAATACTCTACACTCTATGTTCATCCCAGATTTCCAACTGTGGCCATAGTATGTCCCATCTCAGCATGTCGAACTCTAATTGCTCCTGGGAAGTATAAAAAAAATTGACCTTAGTTTTACCCAAACACAATTTCCAATGCTAGATAACATGCACATTTTCCAAGCACTATACATCAGATCTAATTTTTAAATAACTGTTTTTCTAAACTTTTTAACAGCTTGCTATATGAGGCATATTTTAAGCTCTTTAGATGTATTAATTAATTTAATACTCACAATTCTATTTGCTTCATAGTATTATTATCCCTGGTGTATACCATCTTACACTATCCCCGTGGGAGTTAATGATTTATCTGTTACCATATAGTTAGTGAGAGCTGGAGGCATTTTAACTGAAGAATCTGACTTTAGATCTGAACTTCCACCAGTACTCATATTTGTTCTTTATCAAAGTAATATCAATTGGTTAATACTATCAAGGAAATTCTTCAATAATGATTAATTGACTCTCTTTTGTTACTCTTTTTAAATGCTAAAAAGTTTATGTTTGTCTTTTTCTGAGAAGAAATAAAAAATTTAACCCAAATTGATATTCATTTCATCAGAAGATTATTAAACTCTATAAATAATATTTTTTGCTCTAGCTGACTGGACCATTCAAAAGAGGGCAATGCAAGTCCAAATGTGTAAATTTCTCAGAAATCTTTAGCACATATTCCTTTCAAGGAGCACAGAGCCTCATAAGTAATAAAACTTCCCAGTAATTACTTCACTAATAATAAAATATAAAAAAACGGAAACTATGTTATCAACAAACATTGACATTTTGGGAATGAGAAAAATTGTCTTTATCAAGAACTTTTTGATCAAACTAAAAAAAAAACGGACGATAAATACAGAAAATACATCATTTTGTACTAAATTTGTTATAAGGAATAAAAGCTGTATGTATGTATATTAATATGTGTCAAATATTATCAATGGCAAATAGATTTTTTATGTTGAAGTACTTGCCTTGATAAATTTCTATAAATTTAGATTCAGTAACAAATACATAATAAAAATGAACTAAAAATATAAAATATTTCACAATGACCTTGGGAAAAAAACATTTATGTTACAAAATCTGTAAAATGTTCCTGAAAGATAAGAATATGTAATGAGTGCATATGATGCCATGATTGATAATTGTTTCAGGGAAAACTGAATATTGGCATGATTTCAATTCTTTCCATAGTAGTTTAACATAATTTTCAAGTGCAAATCTTTCTCCAGCAGTTTCAGCTGAAGCCCCAAGGGTCAAATATATATTTGCTTTCCAGCTTTTTTGAGATATAATTGACATAAAATTTTGTGTAAGTTTAAGGTTTACAGTGTGTTAATTTGATATCAAAAATTTTTCAACATATATGGCCAGATGTTTACCATAATGTTTGTTAACACAACCTTCATTTTACATCATTACCTTCTTGTTGAATGGTGAGAATATTAAAGCCCTACTATCATAGCAACTTTCAAGTGTACAATATTGTTTATTATAGTCACCATGCTGTAGATTATAGTCCCAGGATTTATGCATTTTATATCTATTATTTGAACGCTTTTACCAAAAGTTCCCCATTCCCCCCCATGGCAACGACCATTCTACCCTCTGTTTCTATGAGTTTGATGTTTTTAGATTCCACATATAAATGAGCTCATATAGTATTTGTCTTTCTCTGTTTGACTCAATTCACTTAGAATATTGTCCTAAAGATCCATTCATGCTGTCACAAATGTCAGGATTTTTTTTTTTCTTTTTTTATGGCTGAGTAATATTCTATTATATACACACATACCACATGTTATTTATCCATTCATCCCTTGATGGATACTTAGATTCTTTGCATGTCTTGGCTATTGTGAATAATAATGCAATGAATATGGCGATGCAGATATATTTCTAATATAGTGATTTCATTTCCTTCAGATACATATCCAGAAGGAATTGCTGGATTATATGGTAGTTCTTTTTGTAATGTTTTGAAGAATCTCCATACCGTTTTCCATAGTGGCTACACCATTTCCATTTCCATTAACACAGTATCAGAGTTCCCATATTATCCCCAGAATTTTCCCCTGTTTTTTTTTTGTTTGTTTGTTTGTTTGTTTTATAATAACATTTACATTTCCCTAATGATTAGATTAGTCATATTGAGCACCTTTTCATGTAGTTGTTTGGCCATTTTTATATCTTCTTTGGAAAAGGGTCTATTCATTTTTTAACTGAATTGTTTGGTGTTTTTTGCTGTTGTTGTTGTTACTAAATTGTATGAGTTTTTTTATTTATTTTTATTTATATATTTTGGATATTATATAACCAGATAAATTGTTTGCAAATCATTTTCTTCCATTTTATAGGTTGCTCTCTTTACACACAAACTGACTTAGTCTTTACAGATCCTAATTCAACAGAAGTCTGACAAAAAATGCATAATTATTATCTTCTCAAAAACACTAAATCTTGGAGTGACTTGTTAAGCAGCAGTAAACTAATGCATACTCTTTAGGTCTTACTTTGCTCACTCAAAATTAATTCAAGAAAACTCTTCAAGTCATCTAATCTATCCATAATTTATTTTTAAATAGCTGATATTACTTCAGGGTACAGATGACCTTTATTTAGTCATTTGGTTCTCAGATGGGCATCCAACTTGTTCCTAATTTTAGTCACTATGAAAAATGCTGCAGCAAAAGAGTTGAGTATGTATTTTTCATTGTTGTTTTTATTTTTAAGGATTAATTCCCAATAATGAAATGTTTGGTATGAAAAATATGAAATTCATTTGAGTGAATTCCTAACAGGCAATCTTCATATTTCCAGCAGAAATGTATGAGATCGCCTTTTCCCCAATACCCATGTCATCAATAGGTGTGATTTTATTTCTTGTGAGACAAGGAGGTAAAAGGTGATATCTCAGTGTTACTTTTAGTCTTTTTTTCATAATTATAAATAAACTTCATTTTAAATTGTTGGTAGAACATATGGACTTATTCACTTATTAACCATTACAGTCTTGGCCCTCAGTTTAAATTTGAATTTACTATCTATTTCTTATAGTTTTCTAATATACATTATATATAACTACATAACAGATTTTTTTTTCATTTACTATGTGTTGACTAATTTTTTTTCAAAATTATTTATCAGATTTTGAAAAAATTCATGTAGTTAAAGTATACAAATATAAACATCCTGAGATCTTAGTTATACTTGGTCGCGGGATGTAGAGTACAGCACAGGGAATATAATCAAAGGTGCTGTAACAGCTATGTACGCTGTCAGATGGGTAGTAGACTTTCTAGGGTGATCACTTTGTGAGGTGTATAAATGTATAATCATTATTCTGTTTTGTACACCTGAAACTAATTAAAAAATGAAAAACTATCTTACAAAAATAAAAATGAATGGTGGAACTGAAACCATTAATTGACATGGGGCTTGGTGGAGAAAATCAAAATATAGTGGAAAGAGACATGGAGAAACTCATATATTATGGAATTAGATTAACAGGTGAGTGGCAATTAACCCAAATTAAAAATGACCTTTAATTTTTAATTAAAAAGGGATAATCACCAGGGACTTGATGAAGATTAGCTTTCATATCTATAATAAACAGATATTAAGGATCTGCTCCAGTAAGTAGAGAGATTGGAATTAACTGGTATTATGTTTATGGAATAGGGTTTTATGTCTGTTTCAGCACAGGTTGCTAGTCAACAGCAGAAGGCAGGGAGTACAGAATCATTTCCTTTTTGGAGTGTGTTTCTACTATGAATATTAATCAAATGAGTTAGACATTCTATTTTACTTTCCATTTCCCCTTGTGGGATGCTGTACTCAAGTGGGCACATCAATACTCAGATCTCTTTCTTCATATTTCATATTTCAGATAACAGAATCAGACGGTCAAAGTAAATGTACTTCTCAATGATTGGTGGTAATCAAGTGCATAATATACTTTATTGCTTAATATTGCCAAAAGATGAGACTTATTTAAAAGGATTAATCTGTGTAATTGAGAAGACATGTGAAAAACCAAGGTGAACACTAATGAAATATCTTAGGCTGAGTTTCCAGAAGAGTTAAGTTGTTCTGTGCTCAGTTACCCATGCCAGTCTTAACTCTTTAGTATGTATCCAAACCCACAGTTAACTGATTTGGGAAATGAAAGAATAGGCAGTAACTGGTAATGACTTAAGGAGATTAGAGTGAGGTTTTCATTCTAAAGTATGGGGAGCTCCAAAATCCAACAAATAAGCAAAGTCAAGGAACAAGTAAAGGGTCAGTGTCTTCAAATTTTCATCTAGTGACTGAATAAGACATCCTAACTATAGGACCCAGAGCAGTTGTTGAGAACTGAGGAGGTGGAGGCAGGTTTAACAGAAAATATAAGGGCAGCAAGCAGGTGGAAGCAAAGCAAGATGCATACGTTCAGCGAAGTACTATGTACTCAACAGTGAATGACTAATGGTCTGGAACTTGGAAGGAGTTGATGTTAGAAGGCAAAGCTGTGAAATAACTTGTGAAATGGGCCCTGAGTCACATTTTGTGTTTATCTGTTCATAAAATTCAGAATTTCCTTTTACCCCATTTTTCCCCAAGTAAAGATTAGGCTCTGAAAAATAAATAAGAAAATAATTATATTATTTTGTAGTGAGAGCAAATGTATTACAAAATAAAAATCAGATGTCTTAATTTCATACTAATATTTTTTTCTGCATAAGGGAGTGCGGTGAATAGTACCCATAGCTTCGTGACAACAGCAGAATATTTGATGGGGCTTTAGATTGCACAAATGACCTGCCATGTTCTAACCAGGTGAGTACAGTACTACTTTGTTCCCTTTAAATATCATTGGCTCATCCCAGCAGCTACATATTACCCAGACCTGTCAATGAGTTCCCATGGGCCTCTATACCACGCATAAGATGCAGTCATATCATTTCACTCTCAGCTAGAGAATGGAATGTCCTGACAAGAAGAAAAAAATACTGAGCAATCTTATTCTACTACATGTCTGCCAGTCACAAGCTCCCCTAAATTATAGTTAATTGATCGTTCTTGTGAATAGTATTGATCTAATTTGCTGACATGTCTCTCACTGTAGCCCGACTCTACAGTTTCAATTTAACTAATGCCACATTTATGGCAATTATTATTGCCTCATTTTGAATAAGAAGTTTTATCTTTTCTTGTTCTCTTTGGTTTCTTAGTCATCACTGGTCAGATTTCTAGATTTATATTTTACTCATTTCATATTTATTAATTCATTCACTCATAGCATCTTTTGGACTGTTGTGCACCATGACCTATACAGCATACTTTTAAAAAAATGTAAATGTTAATTTGAAATGAAAATAAATAATATGAACAAAAATTATTTAATATCAGATCAAAAGACATAGATCAGAACAACTTTACCTCTCGAGAGAAGAACCATGGATATTCCCATGGGAAAAAAAAATGGGTACAATTATTAGGAACTAAAATGAGTAATAAGATTTTGAACTGCGGAGATGGGATGTAGAAATAATTCGGTTGGTAGAAGAACTGGAAAGAAATATCGCAAGGCTTACAGATGAAGTAGCTGAGGTTCATTTACAAGAGTAAAGACTAACAATGGGAAATAACATTGGAAGCATTTTTGAAGGCTTAACCAAGACAAGGGTCTTTCAGGTCAATAAGTCCTGTTGTTTATTAGTATTGGGGGATATATTCCTCATATTGAAAGTAGGCTTCATAATTGTGTCTGATCATCTGAAACAATCCAGGAGTTTCTGACATGGACAAGACTTCAGTGAGACAGAGGCAGCTATTTGTTTTTAAAAGTTCCTCAGTTTCTTAATACACAGCCAGTGTTAAAACACTGAGATATTCATGTCTTTTTTATGGTTGTATGTATTCATTTGTTTCCTCACCAATCAAATACATATATGAGACTAAAAGGGGAGAAATACTTTTTATTTTATCTCTGTCCCAAGAAGATAATAATGGCATCCTTAGAAAAAGAGAAAAATTTTACAGTGAGAAATATCTAAAGAGAAATTATCTTTTATATATGTAATATTGGGAAGTGATCTAGCAGCTTCTAAGAATGTCAGGTAATTACTCATTTTTAAATTTCTTAGCAATTTTGAAGATAGCCTCAGTTGGAAAAAAATAACTCCATAGATAGCACTTACATGTGCCTATATCAGTGCCTAATAATTCTGTATGACACATAAAAATGCCATTTTTACCTAGAAACGATGTAGAAATTTCATGTCAGCAACATTCTAGGTTCATTCATGATTACATGTCATGGAGATAGGAGAGACACTTATTATAAAGTCCATGAGAAAAACACAAGAGAAAAAAAAACACAAAATAAAATGGAAAGGGAAAAGAAAACACAGATCAAGCAACAAAACAACTGCCAGATCAAATAAACTATCAGATCAGATGACAAGAGAAATTTAGAATCCACTGTCAACAGAAAGAAAAATCATAAACAGATGTATTTTCCAGCAGTAGTATTTTTTTGCGAAGAATATTTCTATTGTAGCAATTGAAATACAAATTCATCCTTGTCCTTTTTCATTTTAAAGAAATTATGTCACTTATTTGTAAGATATATAAAATATTGGGAAAAGGAAAGGAACTCATTTCTTGTGACTTCCTGTTTCTGTGATAAGATTCATTAGAGTTACAAGGAACTCTTTTCCTTATCTTTCTCCCCCTGGCAGGAGAAATGACACATCGTATTTGTGCACTGAAGAGAGAAACTGAACCAGCATTAAGGTTCCTGGTGCATCCCCTGACTTAGTTTGGGGAGAGTAGTAAATGTTTGGTGTTCTTTCTTGCTAAAATTTGGGGTGATTTTTTTATGCATCAATAGATAAGTAACAAAGCAACAAAGCTGGTAAGTGGGTGTTGATCCCAAGCATTCCCGTCTCAGACTGTAGGCTCAATTCAGGCAGTGTTAATAGGCCCTTTGGTGAGATTTAAGTCATGCCCTCCAATATAAACCCCACAGTGACACAAGGAAAATTGTGATCTCTGATTGCCTAACTCCTGCCTCCCCAATTTCTCTCAATCTTTTCTGAACATGGGCAGAGTTGAAGGGGAGTTACGTATCGATCACTGAAACCCCAAGAGAATACACTAAAGCATTGATGGTTATCCTTAGGACCTAAATGTCAGGACTGCTACATAAAAGCAAAAATAAATGATACATACATGACAGATAGATAGATAGATAGATAGATAGATAGATAGATAGATAGAAAGAAAGATAGATAATGAATTTCCTTTGGTGTGGTAAAATTTAAAACCCTTTTGGTGAGACATCATTCTAATATATAGTAAATAATGTGTAAATGAAGTTTCATTTATTAATTTATCTAACCACTTATTTGTTTGAGAAATATCTGTCACGATATAAAGAAAGTCAGTAGGGAAAAGTCTATGCCAATAAAATGATGTTTCACCCAAAAGACTTTAAAAGAAAATAAGGAAGTGTTTCACATGAATCTAGAAACAGCTTTCAAAAAAATGTTGTTTGAAGTTGAACTCATAATGTAATTTCTTTAAATATATAATTGAGTATATTTATTATATAGTGTTAAATAATTTAAATACAGGTATAAAATTGAGTTTCATCCATGTTTTGCATTTGTTGAATATATATATGTGTGTGTGCGTTATATACACAGCATTTATATATATATATAACATATGTTATATGTAACATCTATATATATATAACATTTAATTTAAGTACATAATTTTAGATAGCACCTATTTAATCCTCATCATAAACCGATAAGCCAGGGCTATTGTTGAATCTCTTTTACAAATGAACTATATCACAAAGAGATTAAGTAATATGTTTCAGGCCACATGTCTACTGTGTTAGCCCATCTCCATGATGGCCCCTAATGATCAGTGCCTTCTGATATCCATTCCCAGGATTGGTCCATGTGACCAGTTAAACATGAAAGAAGTGACGGTGTGTCATTTCTGAGACTAGGTTGTAAAATATATTGTAGCTTTCATCTTGATTATTTTCTTGCTCTCTCGAATTACTCACTCTGGGGAAAGCCAGTTGTCAGGTAGTAGGCAATCCTGTGGTCGATGTGGCAAAGAACTGAGGACTCGGCTAATGGCTAGACAGTAACTGAGGGTTCCTGCCAACAGCCATGAGAGAAAGCCATTTTAAAAGGAGATCCTCCTGCCTCAGCTGATCCTTCGGATGTCTAAAAAGTCAGACTACAAACTGACAGAAACCTCATACACCACTCAGCTAAGCTATTCCGGAAGCCTGATCACTAGAAGCTGTGTGAAGTAGCAAATGTTTGTTGTTCTTTGTTCCTAAAATTTGGGGTAATTTTTTTATGCAGAGTTGAGAGAAACCACCCAGGGATTATGCAAGCCCACACGGCATCGTCTTCTACCCAGACTTGTAACCTGGTGCCTTCCCAAGTGTGCTTTCCTGTTTCTAAGTGTAAATGATGGCCAGCAGAACGCTGTCCTTGAAAATGCCATAAACGAGGGGGTATGAAATAAATTCTGACCTATGCCTATAACTGCAAAAAAAAAAAAAAAAAAAAAAAAAAAGATAGTAACAAAGCAACAAAGCAGATAAGTGGGTATTGAATCCAAACATTCCTGTCTCAGACTATATGCTCTTACCCAATTCACTATGCTGCTTCTCCTATTTCAGCATTGTTTCTGGGTATGTTTGTAAAGGTGTTTTTGGATGAGCAATTTGAATCAGTGGATTCAATAAAGTAAATTGTCCTCTCTAATGTAGGAGAGAGGAGAATCATCCCCTCCATCAAAGATCTGAATATAACAAAAGGTATAGTAACAAGGAATTTACCTCTTTTTCTTTGTGCCTGCCTCCCTAGGCTGGGACATCAGTCATATCCTGCCCTTGGACTTGGGACTTGGATTTACACTATTGGCTCCTCTGGTTCTGAAGCCTGATGGCTTGGACGGTAATTATACCACTGGCTTTCCTGGATCTCTATCTTGGCAGAAAGCAGATTGTATGCCTCCATAATTGTCTCTATAATTGCATGAGCCAATTCCTTATAATTCTCTCTCTCTCTCTCTCTCTCTCTCTCTCTCTCTCTCTCTCTCTCTCTCTTTCTCTCTCTCTTTTCTGTGTGTAAAGGGTACTAATTCTGAACAATAGTAATTTGTTTTTTCATTGTTTATTTTTTTATGAACTATATGTAATTTTTACATTATATCTGTTAACTAGTTATTGTCAATTACACATTAAAGATATGGCTTTTGTATTTTGATCTTATTTTCTTCATTATCACTTAAATAATTTATTACTTTTGGTACTTTTGATTTTATTTTGTGTAGGTTTTTCCTTTAGGGAAAGTAATATTCAGGTAACAACTTTATCTTATCCTTACCAATACATACTTCTTTTAACTTTTCATCCTTAACTTTTAATTTTCTAGAAAAAGCACAGTAAAACTTAGAGTAAAGTATTAGTGGGCATCATTTTGTTAATTTTGAATTTGATAAAAACAATTGTAATATTCTTCATTATAAGTAATGATTCCTAATAAATATATACAGTAACTTTAACTAATCAATTCCATTTTCTTTTATTTATAATTTGGATCCTAATTCATGTCATCATTGAGTATTGAACTGATAATTTATACTGATATTTTTGTGGCATTTTTTCCTTCCTTAATATGCTATTGTTAATTACAAAAATTTTATTTTTTTAAATTTATTGGGGTGACATTGTTAGTAAAATTACATATATTTCAGGTGTACAATTCTGTATTACATCATCTATAAATCCCATTGTGTGTTCACCACCCAGAGTCAGTTCTCCTTCCATCACCATATATTTGATCCCCCTTACCCTCATCTCCAACCCCCCACCCTCCTTACCCTTTGGTAACTACTAAACTATTGTCAGTGTATATGAGCTTTTGTTTCTCATTTGTTTGTCTTGTTCTTTTGTTGTTTTTGGTTTATATACCACATATCAGTGAAATCATATGGTTCTCTGCTTTTTCTGTCTGACTTATTTCACTTAGCCTTATACTCTCAAGATCCATCCATGTTGTCACAAATGTTCCTATATCATCTTTTCTTACCGACGAATAGTATTCCATTTTGTACGTATATATACCACAACTTGTTTATCTATTCATCTATCAAAGGGCATTTTGGTTGTTTCCATGTCTTGGCCACCTTAAACAAAGCTGCAATGAACATTGGAGCACATGTGTCTTTATGTATAAATATTTTCATATTTTTTGCATAGATACCCAGGAGAGGGATTGCTGAGTAATATGGTAATTCCATTAGTAATTTTTTGAGGAAACTCCACACTGCCTTTTTTGAGGAACCTCCACACTGCCTCCATAACGGCTGCACCAGTCTGCATTCCCACCAACAGTGTATGAGGGTTTCTTTTTCTCCACAACCTCTCCAACACTTGTTACTATTTGTCTTGTTGATGATAGCATTCTGTCTGGGGTGAGGTGATAACTCATTGTGGATTTTATTTGCATTTATCTGATGATTAGTGATATTGAGCATTTTTTCATATGTCTATTTGCCATTTGTATGTCCTCTTTAGAGAAATGTCTCTTCAGGTCATCTGACCATTTTTCAATTGGGTTGTTTTTTTGTTGTTGTTGAGTTTCATGAGTTCCTTGTATATTTTGGATATTAGCCCCTTATTGGAGGCACTGTTTACAAAAATCTTCTCCCATTCAGTTGGTTGCCTCTTTATTTTGTCAATGGTTTCTTTTGCTGTGCAAAAGCTTTTAAGTTTCATATAGTCCCTTTTGTTTATTTTACCTTTTACTTCCCTTGCCTTTGGAGTCAAATTCATAAAATGCTCTTTGAACCCAAGGTCCATAAGTTTAGTACCTATGTTCACTTCTATGCAGTTTACTCTGTCAGGTCTTATGCTTAAGTCTTTGGTCCATTTTGAATTAATTTTGGTACATGGTGACAGATAGCAGTCCAGTTTCATTCTTTTGCACGTGGCTATCCAATTCTGCCAGCACCATTTATTGAAGAGGTTGTCTTTTCTCCATTCTATGTTTTTTCTTCTTTGTCAAAAATCATCTGTCCATATTTATGTGGTTGTGGGGAGCCGGAGACACACTACCAGGAACTGAGAGTTCTTGGCAGATAAAGCAGGATGTGGGGAAGGGCATGTAAGCCAGAAGGAAGTGTAAAAGTAGCAATCTCAGGAATCAGTGTGTATAACAAAGTTGCGAGCTGAACCCTGGAAGAATGGAAATATACAGAGAACTGTGTGTTGTCTAGACCTATAAGCGCTGTGTTTTGTAGCTTATAAAAGGCTGATGCTCAATAAACTAGGGGCTGGAGACATCTTGGAGCTCCAGTCCTCCCAGGCATTCTGTGTCCATCCTCACTCCTCGCGTCGGGTTTCCTGTTAGTCGATGCTGATCACCTAGGCGATCGACATGTGGTTTTATTTCTGGGTTCTCAATTTTATTACATTGGTTTATGTGTCTGTTTTTCTGCCAATACCATGCTGTTTTGATTATTGTAGCCCTGCAGTACAAGCTAAAGTCAGGGAGTGCGATACCTCCAGTATTGTTCTTTTTTCTTAAGATTGCTTTAGCTATTCGGGGTCTTTTGTGGTTCCAAACAAATCTGATGATTTTTTGTTCTATTTCTTTCAAAAAATGCCACTGGGATTTTGATGGGGATTGCATTAAATCTGTATATTGCTTTGGGTAATATGGCCATTTTAACTATGTTGATTCTTCCAATCCATGAGCACGGAATGTCTTTTCATTTCTTTGTGTCCTCTTCAAATTCTTTTACAAATGTCTTATAGTTTTCAGCATATAGGTCTTTCACATCCTTGGTTAAGTTTATTCCTAGGTATTTTATTCTTTTTGCTGCAATTTCAAAAGGAATTGTTTTTTTTTTTGTATTTATTTTTCTGAGATTTCATTGTTAGTATATATGAATACAATGGATTTTTGCACATTGATTTTGTATCCAGCAACTTTACTGTATTTGTTGATTGTTTCTAATAGCTTTTTGGTGGAGTCTTTAGGGTTTTCTATATATAGTATTATGTCATCTGCAAAGAGTAACAATTTAACTTCTTCATTCCCAACTTGGATGCCTTTTATTTCTTTCTCTTGCCTGATTGCTCTGGCAAGGACTTCCAACACTATGTTGAAAAGTAGAGGTGAAAGGGGACAACCTTGTCGTGTTCCTGAACGTAGAGCAAAGGGCTTCAGTTTTTCACCATTAATTATGAGATTAGCTGAGGGTTTGTCATATATGGCCTTTATTATGTTAAGGTATTTTCCTTCTATAACAATTTTAATAAGTGTTTTAATCATAAATGGATGTTCCATCTTGTCAAATGCTTTTTCTGCATCAATTGATATAATCATATGATCTTTGTTCTTTATTTTGTTTATGTGATGTATCACATTGATGGATTTGGGGATGTTGAACCATCCATATGCGCCGAGGATGAAACCCACTTGGTCGTGATGAATAATCTTTTTAATGCATTGTTGTATTTGATTTGCTAGAATTTTGTTTAGGATTTTTGCATCGGTATCCATCAGAGATATTGGTCTGTATTTTTTTTGTGTGTGTTGTCCTTACCAGGTTTTGGTATCAGGGTACTGTTGCCCTCATAAAAGGAGTTTGGGAGTACTGTCTCTTCTTCAATTTTCTGGAAGAGTTTGAGCAGGATTGCAATTAGATCCTCTTTGAAGTTTTGGTAGCATTCACTAGTGAAGCCATCTGGTCCAGTACTTTTGCTTTTGGGGAAGGTTTTGGATGACTGATTCAATTTTGTTACTGGAGATCGATCTGTTTAGATTTTCCAGTTCTTCATGGTTCAGCCTTAGAAGGCTATATGTTTCTAAGAACTTGTCCATTTCTTCTAGGTTATTGAATTTGGTGGCATATAGTCCTTCATAGTATTCTTGCATGATCCTTTGTATTTCTGTGGTGTCCGTCATAACTTCCCCTTTTTCATTTCTGATTTTGTTAATTAGTGTCTTCTCTCTTTTTATCTTAGTGAGTCTAGCCAAGGGTTTGTCAATTTTGTTAATATTTTCAAAGAACCAGATCTTTGTCACATTATTTTTTTCTATTTTTTTTTTGTTCTCTATTTCATTTAATTCTGCTCTGATTTTTGTTATTTCCTTTCTTCTGCTGACCTTGGGTTTCACTTGTTCTTCTTTCTCTAGTTCTTTGAGGTGTAACATGAGGTTATTTATTTGGGATTTTTCTTGTTTCTTGAGATAGGCCTGTAATGATATAAATTTCCCTCTTAAAACTGCTTTCGCCGCATCCCAAAAATTTTGGTAAGATGTATTTTCATTGTCATTTGTTTCTATGTATCTTTTGATTTCTCCTCTAATTTCTTCTTTGACCTGGTCATTCTTTAAAACTATGTTGTTTAATCTCCATGTATTTGTGCTTTTTCCTGCTTTCTTTTTGCAGTTGTGATCAGAAAATATGCTTGGTATGATTTCAATCTTCTTAAATTTGCTGAGGCTGATTTTATGTCCCAATATATGCTCTATCCTTGAAAATGTTTCGTGTACATTGGAAAAAAATGTATAGTCTGAAGTTTTAGGAGGAAGTGCTCTATGTATGTTAATTATTTCCATTTCATCTAATGTGTCATTTAGGGCTGCTATTTCGTTATTTATTTTCTGTTTGGATGATCTATCCATAGCTGTCAATGGTGTATTTAAGTCCCCTAGTATAATTGTGTTTTGGTCAATTTCTCCCTTTAGTTCTGTTAGTATTTGCTTGTTATATTTTGGTGCTCCTTGATTGGAGGCATAAATATTGATGACTGTTATGTCTTCTTGTATAGTCCCCTTTACCATTATGAAATGTCCATCATTGTCTCTTGTTGCCTTTTTCACCCTGAAGTCTGTTTTATCTGATATCAGTATGACTACACCTGATTTTCTCTGGATACCTTTGTTTAGAGTGTCAATTTCCACCCTTTCACTTTTAGTCTATACTTGTCCTTGTAGCTGAGATGTGTCTCTTGGAGATAGCATATTGTTGGGTTTACTTTTCTGATCCAATCTGCTACTCTGTGCCTTTTTATTGGTGAGTTCAGTCCATTTACATTTAGGGTGATTATTGATACGTGAGGATTTCCTGTCATTCTATCTTTAGTTTTCTGGTAAGTCTGTGTCTCCATTGTTTCTTTGCCTTTTTGTTGTTGTCTATTATTTCTGTGTGGTGGTATTCTATGGTGTTTCCCTCTGTTTCTTCTTTTATTACAGTATGTATTTCAGTTCTGGATTTTTTTTGAGTGGTTACCCTTAAGTTTATGTAGAAGAAAGTTTGATATTTAGAGTATTCCATTTTCTTCAGCATGCTTACTTTCTCCATTCCCATATTCCTGTTCAGGCCTTTACTCTCTCCCTTTTTATGTTTTGGTTGCCATAAATTGTTCCTGTTGATGGTGGTCGAATAGCCTCCTTTAGTATTTCTTGTAGTTCAGGTCGTGTATTAGAAAATTCCCTCAGTGTCTGTATGTCTGGAAAGGTCTTTATTCCTCCTTCATGTCTAAAAGATATCTTTGCTGGATATTTTATTGTTGGCTCATAATTTGTCTCTTTCAATAGTTTGAATATTCGGTTCCACTTCCTCCTGGCTTGTAGAGTTTCTGCTGAAAAATCTGATGATAATCTAATGGGCTTTCCTTTGTAAGTTACCGTCTTCTTTTCCCTGGCTGCCTTGAGGATTCTTTCCTTGTTGTTGATTTTAGACAGCTTCAATACAATGTGCCTTGGGGAAGGCCTGTTGGGATTGAGGTAAATAGGTGTTCTATTT
Source organism: Rhinolophus hipposideros (assembly GCF_964194185.1). Lineage (NCBI taxonomy): Eukaryota > Metazoa > Chordata > Mammalia > Chiroptera > Rhinolophidae > Rhinolophus > Rhinolophus hipposideros. The sequence continues at coordinate 17,147,635 of NC_138058.1, read as the reverse complement.
GCTTCTTGGATTCGAGGATCCAGTTCTGTCCACAAGTTTGGGAATTTCTCATCCACAATTTGTTTGAATATATTCTCTGTTCCCTTCTCTCTTTCTTCTCCTTCTGGTATGCCCATTATTCTTATATTGCTCTTTCTGATGGAGTCAGAAAGTTCTTGTAGAGTTCTTTCATTTCTTTTAAGTCTCAAGTCTCTTTCTTCTTCCTTCTGTGTAATTTCCAGGTTTCTATCTTCGATGTCACTGATTCTTTCCTCCATCTGGTCAACTCTACTACTTAAGCTGGCTATTTTATTGTTAATTTCTTCTATTGAGTTCTTAATCTCCAGAAATTCTATTTGGTTCTTTTTTAAAATTTCAATCTCTTTTGTAAAATACTGATGTTGTTCTTTGATTGTGTTTCTGAGTTCATTAAACTGCCTTTCTTTGTTTTCTTGCATCTCGTTGAGTTTTTTCAGAACTGCAATCTTGAATTCTCTGTCATTTAAGTCACATATTTCCATATCTTTAAGTTCCTTTTCTGGAGACTTTTCACTTTCTTTATGGCCTGTCTTGTTGCCTTGGTTATTCATGGCAGTTACTGATTTGCTGCACCGTGTATGATGTATTATTGCTATTTTTTTTAAATGTAGTTTTAGCTTCCATTCTATGGTATTTGTTTAAATATTAATTTATTTTAATAAAAGAAACCAGACCTTAATTTTATTTTTCTCTACTATTATTTCTCTTTCTAAACATCAACAGAAGCGTCTTCTGCAACAGGTTGATAGGAACAGGTCTTTCTTTTGTTTTCCAGTACTTGTTGGTAGAATGTTTTATTTTCTTTTTGACTGTAGCCTTTTTTTTTTCTTTTTCACATGGTAGTGCTATGTTTTCTCTGCACTATTTTAGCTTCTCACACAATGGGGGAATCCCTGGGAGAAGAGCTTCTCCTCTGTTAATAGTTTGCCTGTTAGTAGATTCAGAGCCCATATGTTTCAGCAGTTCTGTTTACTTTTGCAGGGATCCACCCAGATAGATGGGGCCAGGGGCGGCGTGAGTTGTGAGAGGTGGCCCAGAGGAATGGTGGCGACCACCACCACAGCCGGTCATGTTTCCATAGCTCCCTCCCCATTGCTGGAACTAGTTGGGCTGTGAATCTGTATCAGCGGTCCACAGTTCTCAGAACAGCAAATATTCTGTTCTTTTGATCTGACACTGCTACTGTTCCACTTCTAGCATCGTGGGGCAGATGGGGAAAGAACTGCTACTGTTTCACTTCTAGCATCATCGGGGTGAGCTCCGGGAGGGTAGGGAGGCGGCTGCTAGTCTCCGTGCCTAAGGCTTCCGTTCTCTGCTTGGCAGTGAGGGCTTAAACACCGTTTTCAGCCTTCTTCCCTCAGTCTTTTCTCTGAGGTCTCTTATTTTAATAAAAGAAACTAGACCTTAATTTTATTTTTCTCTACTAAATTCTCAGTATATTAACTTTATTATTCATTAATGTATTCAATTAAATTTATGAATATCTGGTGAATATTTTCTATGTCAAATACCATGTTAAACACTGAAGATACAGTACTGAGCAAAACAAAAGCACTGCCCTCTTGGAATTTATAACGTGGTTGATTAGATAGATAGTAAGCAAATAGTGAAACAAATGTACAAGCTAATAACGAATAATAAAAAAAACACACTATAAGGAAAATTAGAGAAGGTTGCTCTCTTAGGTAGATTTGACAAAGATAGTCTGTCTGAGGAAGGTATTTCTGAGTATAAAAGAAACAAAGTGGGAGACAAAATGAAGACGCAAGATGATATCAAGGGGAAGGGCATTCCCCTGGATAGAGGATCAAGGGCAAAATTGTTTGATTTATTAAGGAATAATCATACTAAAATAACTATAGTAAACACTTTATAAGTAAACATGCAAGGGGCTATTGTAAATTACTTACATCATCAATTAGATAATTCAAAACTCATCATAATCTTATGCTATAGGTGTTTCTAATTATCCCATTTTACAGATGAAGAAACTGTGGCATAAGAAGATTAAACAATATACCCTATGTTATATAGCAAGGAAAAAGATAAGGTGGGATTTTTATTCAGCTTATTGGTTTATAGTGCACATTCTCTGTAAATATTCATCATTACATTATTGCATCCCTCATTGTTAGATCTAAATAAACAGGTAGAAGAAAAGTGATAAGATATGATATCTAAGAACTATATTTAAACTGTGAAGAGAAACCATTGAAAGATTATAAGTAGGGGAAAGTCATGATTTCATTTATATTTATAAAAAAATCACTTGGGTTTCTATATGGAGAACAGAGAAAAAAATTAAGTGAGGACACATTTTAGAAGCCCTTCCTGTTTTTGAGACATTAGTTTAGACTATGATATTATTTTGGCTAGGAAGATAGTGATGGGGAGATTCTGGAAATTAAAATGCACAGTGTTATTTTGCCCAACATTAGAAAACGTTGAAAAAATTTCAAGACTATAAAGAGTTCAGTAATGGGAAATTTAACCATATACCATATCTCATCTAATTGAAGAAATATAACCAGTAGTTGCTGCAAATGTATTTGCCGTAATGCAACATTCATTCCTGAAGAAAATATTATAAGTTATCGATAAAAGAAATCCTTACAGCCACTGACCATAGCTAATGTCATAGAAAAACACTATATTAATTTCAAATAAAATTGGGTTGGAGGGATCAAGAATGTCCATTTGTTCATTTGTTCATTCACAAACTGTTTCTTGAGTGTGAACTATATGCCTGGCCCTACATGATAGTTCCTTTATTATGCCTGAAATGATTGTATTTCCTCTGCATAAAATGTCCTTTCTGTCTCTGGTGCCCATCATGCCTCTGTCTTTTAAGGCCCTTCACAAATTCTATTGCCTTTACTTTTAAGCTTTATCTGAATACACATAAACTGATATAGTTTAATTTCTTAGCATACTCCATGGTACATACATGTATCTCTGATGAATAATTTTATGTATCAACTTGACATTGCCATGGGATGACCAGATATTTGGTCAATATTATTCTGGGTGTGTCTATGAGAGTATTTTTAGATATGATGAACAATTTGAACTGGTAGAGAGTTCAAATGAAGCAGATCGGTCCCCCTAATGTGGGCCTCAATCAATTCATTGAACGCCTTGGTAGAACAAAAACTCTAACAGAGATTGTCTTCTGCCTGACTACCTGACTGCCTTTGAGCAGAGACATCAGCTTTCACTCTGCTTTGGACTGAAACTGAAACATGGGTTTCTCCTGGGTCTTGAGGCTGCTGGGTTTTGGACTGGAACACCAGCAATGGCTCCCCAGAGTATCAAGCTCTACAGCTTGCTAACTACAGATATTGGAACCTGTCAGCTTCCATAATTGGGTCAGCCTCCAAAATTCTTTCCAGAGAATCTTGAGGAATATGACGACTTTCTGGGCTATTTTATCCTGTATTTAGTTACTTAATTTGCCACCTGGCTTTTTGTGATCATGAAATTTATTTATTAATATTCATATAAGTCTGGTAATAGCACAGACTTTTGAATTGTGTAGACTGCATTCATGTTTCAACTTCACCTCTTAATAAGTAGATTATTTGAATAAATCATTTAACTTTGGATTATTTGATCTTAAAATGCCAATAATTATGATTTCTAAAAAGACGCTAAGTTACACAGGAATAGACTCAGTCCCTTTCTAGACTCTATAATTCATAGTGACTCAAATTCATGGTGAGCCAAATAAATTAAAAATTAAAAATAACATGTAACTAGTTGCTAACGGATTTTCTGCATACCATTTCAAAATAATATAATACTGTATTAAGAGGGCCTTCTAAGCATTCACTGAAACACGTGATATGGATGGTGGCCCAGTAGGTGGCATGCCATATGCAAAATTTTGAAGAAGACATTGTTTGTTTTCAACATTACCATACGTTTTTGGAAATTTTGCTTCTTTGCTAACTCCCAGAATTTCAAAGATCTTAGATTATCGCCAGCACAGGCTGTCTGAATCCCTCCAAAAAAAAAAGAAAAAGAAACATAAAGAATAAATTCCATCAAACGTTTCCATCTTTTATTCTCCCGAGAGGAATATATTAATTTAAGTACAATTTTATAACCGTACAACCACTGAAAACCTTATCCACAAAAGAATTAAAAAGAACTTTAATGTGGTCTTATGCATGAACAAAGTAAGTCAAAAGAGATAATTTTTAAGGAGCCCAAAGCTATCGTAGCTGACTCCATCCATCTCCTCGTCCCCTAACTCTCCCTCAATCTCAGCCTGCATTGGAACTGGTTTGATGGCAGCAAATAGCATTGCAACTTAGCCAGGCAACATTATAAACTAATAAACAGAAAAAAATGTTCTTTCAAGCATTTGACTACACCACTTTATTGACTTCTGGCTTCAGTTGTTTCTCTATTTGCCTGGAGTGACTCAGCAAAAATCTCAGAGCACACCAGCACCAATTGCTGCCCACCTGGGGCCTGCCGGACTCTGATAGTTTTCCAAGAAAGAGGGCAATGCAGCTAAGGCTGGCTGCCGGTGGAGTAAGTAGTCAGGTGATGCGTGAGATGGGAGGGCAAAGCAGCAGACCTCACCAGGCCAATGAGATTCAGATTTGGCCAGAGGGGGCGGGCTCAACACAGAAAAGATGGTGCCTGCCTGCTGTCTGTAGTAGGGAAGGTAGACCAGTCACTGGGAATATACTGACTGTCCTCCAGTCCTCCTCACTAAGGCCACCCCCCTGTATGTCTCTGATGACTCCTGAGTCACCTTCCCACCGCTGGAGCCCAAGGTGAGTGCCTGAGAGTGAGTGAGTGCTCGGGCCATTTAAAAAAGACATCTCGGTTTCCTGCTGCCTTCTGGCCCACCTGAATGGTAGGACTCCCCGCTGTTTCTCACAGCCAGATGTTGTAGGGGCGCCTCTACTTGGCACTAGTACTCTGGGCTTGGGGGCCTCGTGTGGGGGGCTGGAGTCACTCACTCCGTGGAGGGAACCTCTGAGGCTGAGATATCCTGCCTGATTCTCAACCATCACGTGCAGATGTAGGACCTGTTCTGTGTCTCTGCTTTTCTTACCAGTTTCTATGTGGCTTCTTCTTTATATTTTTAGTTCTAAAACTTCTGTTCACCTAGACTTCAGATAGTTTTGCAGGTTGATTGTTAATAATTTAATTGTAATTTTAATGTGTCCATGGAAGAATGCAGGCACAGTGTTTATCTACTACATCATCTTGGAACTGTCTTTCTGCTTAGGTTTTGTAATCCTGCTTCAATGCATGGCTTTTACCTTTCAGTTCACAAACTCTCAGTTTTGTGTAATTTGCTGATATCCTTGAGCCATCTGGAAAAAAGCAATTCAGCAAATTCTTATAAATTTTAAATATATACTTATCAAATAGCACAGCAAATAAAAATAGATGTGTCACACAACAGGTTATACTAAATGGTGATAGCAGCTTTATTCACAGTATCCAGAAAACTCAAAACAATCAAAATGTCCATCAACTGGTGAAAGAATAAATGCATTCAGGTACATCTGCACAATGGAATGCTGCTCAGCAATAAAAATATAACAATTGCTGATATAGTAGCAACATGAAAATAAATCTCAAAAGAATTATGACAAATGAAAGAAGCCTGAAACAAAACAATATATGCTGTGTAAGATCATTTATCAAAAAAAAATTTGAAAAGGCAAAAATTTGGTGACAGAAAACAAATCAGAGGTTGCAAGGGGCTTGAAACCAGGGCATAGAATATATTGCAAGGTACAGGAGAAAAACTGGGGGTTTGATGGAAATATTCTTTACCATAATTCTTGTGGTTGTTATAATCTGTATTGATTTCCACAAGTTCATCAAATTGTAAATTGATGAACTTTAGTGTATGCAAATTATACCTAATACTGCTGAATGTTTACAATAAACAAAGTAGAAAACTAATTTTACATATATTAATACACATAACTAATTATATATAGTATATATAGTATACATATATAAATATAAATATATATATATATATATATATATATATATATATATATATATATTCTCATTTTATATTAAGCTCTTTGCCACATAAGTGGATGTTCTTTATTCTATTTCTTTAAAAATGACATTGAGAGTTTGATGGGGATTGCATTAAATCTGTATATCGCTTTGGGTTATATGGCTATTTTAACCATGTTGATTCTTCCAATGCATGAACACAGAATGTCTTTCCATTTCTTTGTGTCTTCTTCAATTTCTTTTAAAAATGTCTTATATTTTTCAGTCTGTAATTCTTTCACATCCTTGGTTAAGTTTATTCCTAGGTATTTTATTCTTTCTGTTGCAATTGCAAAATGATTTTTTTTTAATTTCTTTTTCTGAGATTTCATTGTTAGTATATAGGAATGCAGTGGACTTGTGTACGTTGATTTTGTTGCCGGCAACTTTACTGTATTAGTTTATTATTTCTAATAGCTTTTTGGTGGAGTCTTTAGGGTTTTTAAATATTTGTATTAAACAAATAAATTGGTACATAAATTGACAAGCTAGATAACTTGAACAAGGTCACATGACTGTAATTTTAATTGAGTCTTATATTTAAGACTTATTTATTTTGTTGTAGGAGGTTTATTATAATCTAAATAAGCTTAATATTTTTCCAACTCTATTGACTTTTAAATAATTTTTAAGAAGCTATGCCATTATCCCTGACAATAACAAAGTCACCAGATACATTTCCTGTTTTAATCTCACCCTATCTTCAAGCAACTCTATCAGGTAATGTAAAAGTCCTCACCCCTAGAAACAATCATTCCAAAATTTAAAGAAACTATATTACATAATTTTCATAATACTTTATAAAACCTTTGAAGTCAGGAATTGTATTTCTAATATAGACCACCATACTGTCTTACGAATATGTATCTGTTTTATTTTAATATTTCTCATGAATATGTTTATATGATCTATTTCCGTATTGACTTTTTTCCAGACATATGGTATTTGAAGGAACTACTTTGATACCTTGATCTCATAAAAAAAAAAAAAAAAAAAAAAAAAAAGATTTATTCAAAGCAAGAAACTAGAAATGAAGGTTGACTTAAATTAAGGTGTATTTGATCGTATGGAAATCTCAAAACTGAGATTGCTTGATATCCAGGCAAGTGTTTAAAGACACCAAAATAAACTCTCTATTAAATAGGTTAAAATATACAGCCTGAGGAAATTTATAGAACTTTCCTTTCCTGTGATTATTTTTAAAAATATTTTTTATCTGTCATACCTATCCTGTCAGAGGAAGCCAGGTTTGATTAATGTCAACAAGAAAGGAGAAAAATATGCACTTATTCTATACTCTGTTGATATTATGAAGATTTGAAAAGGGAATATGTTTAAATGCAAAGGGAAACTCCTCAGAAAGAATAAAAATTATAGATTAGACTGTGCTATAGGGGAAAATGAACTAACTGGAGCCATATAAAAGGTACATAAAAACTAACTAGAGATGGAAAAAGAATGCTTCTGAGACAATTCTGGGGTGGTCAATCATGAACAACTTTTCACATCAGTTCTAGTCTTACTTTTAGCAGACATGTATGATGGAATATTATTTTTGTAAAAATAAATGGCACTGCATTTTGCAGAGCTTCAACAACACTCAGCAATTTTCTAACATATTTTCAGAAATAGAAATATTAAATTTAGAAAAGTTTTATTATTTCTGGATAACAACATAGTCAGGACACTCTAAAACTCTGTGTTACATACATGTATTTAAGCAACTAAAATATGGGGAAAATATCATATCAAAGGAAGGCTGGAAGAATATCCAAGGGAAGAAGGCAGAGTCAGGATACAATATGGGCACCAAGCAGCTTCTGTATACCCAAAATTGTGTTCAGGAAAAAATGTTTATTGCTATAACAAGAGCATTATTTACTAATATAAAATAGTATTTATAATGGTTAAATAACCTAAGATTTTGCCAACAGAGGAATTTTTAAAAAAGAGTCACTATTATGCAGTGATCCATTATTCAGTATTTAAGAATGTTTATGTATCTCTTGTCATCATTAAACTATATTTCAAAGATTTGAAAAATAAGATTAACAACAAAGGAAGACACTGGTTTATGAATAAAAAAAAAAGAGAGACCAGAAAAAATAACCCCGAATTTTCGAATTTTAGCATGCTTTTCCTATGGGTGGTAGGTTTCATTGTGATTAATATTTTTTCTTATACTTACTTCTATTTGTTAAGACTTTAAAAATTTCCAATATTTTATTTTTTAAAGCTTTCTTTAAAATGGATATAGTTTTAATCTTATTAAGTAGTTAAAACATAAATAAGATTGAACCCATAGGTCACCTGATCAGGCAGGGAATCTATATGTTGTAGACAATATATGGACTGCAATTGAACTACGCCCTATTTGGGTAGTATCAGGTGACTCTAACATGAAAATTTGCCAAAGATGGTAACAGGTATTTTGGATTTTCTTTAGTCTTAAGGAAACAGAGTTAGATCAGGATAACAAATATTCAGAAAGCATGAAACAACCCAATGTAGTACAGCCTGGTAGGGTCTCAAGGCAGAAAAAAAAGAATTAGAAGTTATTTAGAATAACTTCAGACATCAGTAAAGTGCAGTGAGTAATTAATTATATAGAATGGGAACTAGAAGTCCAGAAAATAGCATGGAGGTTGTCCTGGAAGGGTTGCAACTTAAGTGCTGATTCAATTATATCAGAATTTTTTTAAGATTCAGAAGGCTAATGTTGGAGCTTGTTTCCTATACCTAGTTGGCTAAAATCATCACCAAGTGAGAACAATACTATCATACAACTCAATTTGGCTTACCAATACAGTAACTTCCTGTGTCCTTTGTCTGATAGAAAATTTGCTCTGCTAGGAAACTAGTGCCTCCCCTGCTTACGTCTACTGACTTATGTTACGATCTAAAATTATTTTATCCTTAAATGAAATGAAGAACTACTTTACTTGTATAGATCCTGTAAACCTCTTGTTTCCGCTATTTCCAGACTTACATCTTTTCAGGCCCATGATATTAACTCTAAGCCCATCCACCTTCACTACCACTGCAAACCATCTCACAGGACTTGGTCCCTGCCCATTTCAGTTGAAAGGGATTTCTAGTTTTATAACACACTCATATGAATGTCAAGGAGCATCTGTACTTCTCAGATGTTGCTTATATGTTGTAGCTTTGTATGAAAATCATGGCTTTTTAAACTCACACACACCTGAATTCAAGTCATGGCTCCATTCATCACTAGCAATATGTCTTTGAGGAAATTATTTAGCCCACTGGGATCTCAGTTTATACATTCTTCAAATGAAATAAATAACAACGACTTTACATTTGTCTTAGGAATTATGTGATATAGCAGTATTAAATCTTATAGGAGAGTATATGGGACATAAAAGATATATGATTATTCTCTTTTTCCCTTTTTTTTTTAATGACACAGACTTTCAGGGCATACAACTAGTGGGAGTTTTACAAGCAGAATGCCTTGCTGTGTTTCTTTGTTTTCTCCAAAAAATGACAGTAGATTTTGTGTAATACTATATAGCAGAAAGCTGCAAATGCTACTCTCTACCATGGGGACAGACTTATCTGCCAGAATGACAACATATTCCTTTTCCTTACCCAAATAATGATTGAATTATCTGACAACTAGCTCAAACTAGGTTAAGCTGATGTAATTATCAGGATTTAATTCACAGTGTTTCTAGCTGGATGTCAGGCTCAGAGGGAGATTCTCTTTCCCATAAGCAGTATCAGTGCCCTCAAAATCTGAAGCCACTGTTTCAAACCTAGAGTCATAAATGCAACTGGGGAAATATAAATGTTTTTGTTTGGTCTGAAAAATGTCAACACTGTAAGGCCCAGTTGTAACTCTAATTCATCTAGACCTAACATGGCTTGCAGCATGGATATGATAAATATTATAGGAAAAACTTCCTAGTTCCCAGGTAGGGTGATCTCATCCTTGCCTACCTGGACCAGGATCGGTGGGTCATTTACAAAATTGAGATGCCATTTATAAATTCAGATATGAAAGGTAACTTCATTAACCTGGCTGTAGTGATCAAAAGTAAGCAGTATCAGTACAATGATTATGTTTATTTTCTACTAATATACCCTCTTCTTATCTGTGATAAGGGCAATTTCTAGGCATGTGACCTGTGCCTTCAGACAGGCCCAATGTTTGGTCTAATGCTCTACTTTTGCAGTCTTAAAATTCTTAATGATTTCTGAACAAAGGATCCCACTTTTGCAGTTTGTACTGGTCCTCACAAATCATGTAGCATCCTGGCTGGAATTTATGGCATTGTCATATTCATAACACCATTGGTATTTGACCAAATTGTCCCATTTGAAAATCTTATTGTGGCTTGGATCTGTGCTGTTTGTCAATAAATTTATTCAAGTGGACTCCTCTGAAAGTGCTTTTTTTGATTGATCACTCTCTACTTCACCTTCCTTCTTATTTCCTCCCACAATGCGTGCACATTATAGCACATTCATATCACAGTATTGACTGTATATTTTTCCATATTTTTTAAATCTCTTTTGCTATGCTGATAAAATCTTTGAATCTTTTCTGTCAACAACACCTTGCAAAATGCCCAAGACACATGCAAATACATGAATGCCTATGAAACAAATAAAGAGCTTATAGAAAATCATATGAGTGTCTTAGTCCACTCGGTTGCTATTAAAAAAATAACATAGACTGAGTGGCATATAAACAAGAGACATTTATTATCTCGGTTCTAGAGGCTGGAAAGTCCAAGACCAAGTCACTGCCAGATTCAGTGTCTGGTGAGAACCCACTTCTTGGTTCATAGACAGCTATCTTTTTGCTGTGAGGAAGTTCTTTCAGGCCTCCTTTGTAAGGGCACGTACAGGAAGGCTCATTCAAGAAGGACCCACTGTCATGACCTAATCACCTCCCAAAGGCCCCCAACTCCGAACTCCATCACACAGGGAATTAGGTTTCAAAATATGAATTTGGGTGGGACACAAACATTCAGTCCCTAGCAATGAGAAACTCCTCAATGCCTGACTTTATCTTAAGGAGAAAGTGCTTGGTTCTTTAGGTCCTATAATGTCCATCACCCCCTCATCACCCATGTCTTTGTTCAACTCTAAAGCTTGTAAATAGCCCCAAAGCAGGACTTTTAAGAAGTTCCATAATTTCATAAACCTCTTATAAGATGAACCACTGCACTCCATCTTCCAAATTCACAATATATCATCTATGTTGTGACAATTTTGAGAGTGAAAGGGATGCTATTAATAATTACATATGGACAATCAGTAATGGCTAAATCTTGGACCAACAGATGTGTATTTATCCTAACTATAAGTTGTGTATTTCTCTGATAACTCCTGTCTGTTTTTGCACTACTTTTTAAATTTTCTTTTAAAGTTTATGAATAAATCACTCATTACTTATTGGTCAAAGTTATTGTCATATATATAATACCCTGATTAATCACCTCAGTCAACCTCATCTAAATAACTGATATTTGGGATTTTGACATGCAAAATTACGCAAAAAGGTTGCAAAGTACAGGTTTTTCCACCTTAGTTAGATTTATCTCCAGGGGAAATTTTTTCCCCTCAAAAAATTTAGAAGCACAATTGTATAATGCATTAGATGTCAACATAATTTAATATAGAATTTTATCTAATATCAGGTACGTTCAAAAGTTTCCAATCATAACTGAATATTATGGATGGTTCCTTCTTCATTTGTCATCTCTGGCATAATTCCTTACATAGTTCTCCAGCAGGCAACTTTTATTTCAAAACATCAGGTAGAGGCCATGAACCCAGAATGCTGTAACCATGGGACCATATCTAGCTATCCTTCCAGATAGTTTATTTTCTAATAGGTAGGGTTTTAGTTCTTAATCTTGTGACCTTCTATTTTAGATGTTTCTCTGTGTATCCCAAAAAAGATAAGGATTCAGGTTTATTTATTTATTTTTTACTTATTTTTATTGTTTTTATGAGTATCATCCTTTAGTGTAGACACAGAGCTAACACAGAGAAAACACAATGGGTGCTGGATTATGACCTGAGAGAGACTAGGCAGTTACCCAGAGTGGCAGAGGTAGAAAAAAGTGTCTGATGAGATTGACAAACACTAGTAATTAGCACAAGTGAAAGGGTTCCTCTAAGGAGACAAACCCATTGGGGATGGGATTTTGGCCAAATGCAGTGAAACCCAATGTTGTGTACTTATTGGACTGAAATAATGAGCTCTTTCTTACCAAGCCAATTAATATACAAGACAATTGAAAACAAAAATTGTCCTATAGGAATTTCATCCAAATTAAACAACAGTCTCATAGCGAAATTACATACATTGAGCAAATCAAATACCAGGTGCACAGATTTATTTGCCTTCCTTGGCTTTTCCTTCCTTTCCCTTTCCTTCCCCTCCCCAACCCTCTTTTCCCCTCCCCTCCCCTCCCTGTCATAAAAGAACAGGAAATATACTCTTCTCAGGCATATAAGAGGAGGGAAAAGTGAATATTTGCTAATGATTTGTGTTGTCTTCCGCATGTGCTAACATGCCAACATTTAATACTAAGGTATTAAATCAATGGCATTCTAAAATTTTTATGTTGAAATGCAGATTATCCACCTCAGTCTTTAAATGACTTAAACCTGGAATATGATTCCAGCCCCCACATATCACTACCTGCATGTATGTTATTAAAACTTTATCAGTAAAATAGGCAAAATACCACCATGTAGTAGGAATAAGAAGGCACTTAGCAAAATACTTGGTATAATCTTTGAACTCTAGAACTGCCCACTTCTATCTTCCTCTAAGGAAGCTAAAATTTGGACAATTGCTCTGCTTTATTTACTGTTTTTATGAAATATTTTTAAACATGTCTATGAACAAAATTTCAGAGAACATGTAAATGTAAAGAAGATAAAACATCTCATACAACTGTATTATACCAGTATGAAATAGCCATACCATTTTTTTTTCTTTAAGAACAATTTTCTTCCTTTCTTTCTCTTGGTAGAAATCAAATGATGATTTTATCAACAAAAGTTATATCATAGTGTTACTTTGATTTGTAATTGCTTATTTACCTCAATGTGTATCACAGAAATATTAATAAATATGAAGAAGCAGTCATATTAATTTTTTATGTGACAAAATATTACATACAAGTATACTATTTTAATTAACCAATGTGGCATTGATGGCAATTAGTTTGTTTCTATTTTTTTTTTATTATAGTACAATGCTATGATGAAAAGTCTTCATGAATGTGAAAAGATATAAAGGAAGGCTCATAAGAAGAGGTGAGTGTGGCAAGTGAGCATCCCATGTTGGGGGAATGGAGACAACAGCCCTAATTCTGGAATAAAATGTGCTCATCTATTCTCCAATTTGCACAAGGCACAGTTACTGCACTAGCCATTTAGAGGGATGAGTTAGTGTCTATAATTGAGAACGTAAATGGACAATGGCAATTTGAAGCCACATTCATGCTAATTAGTCAGGTTAGCTAATTCTCAAAGGGGAAGTGACTGTCCCTTGTGTCCGTAGATATGTAGACATTTTCTGTATGATCAAGGTGAGAAAATATCTTTCAGGGGAATTGAAAGTAGAAATGTGAGATCCCATAACCACTTCAGAAAGAAGTTTAGTTTTTCAGGAAGAAAAGGTTTCTGGTAGTGTGGCAAATCTGGTACAGAAAAGACTTCTGATTTTGAAAGGCATTACATGTCACAAGCAGGCTGTGTACAATGGGTTTGCACTAAGATGTGAACTCCATTTCTGTAAGATGTATGGACAGATATAATCAGGATGGATTTTCACAGTTGAAAAACTGTGAAAAGATGACTTCAAATGGGCTGAATAAACAAGAAGAAGATCCTGAAATAATCCAAGAAAATGGAAATGGGATGGTGTTGAGAGATATTTAGAAACTCAAATATACATTACTTGGTGGCATAATTAGCTCTGGGAATGGGAATAAAAAAGTGGGATTTGATGGAAACGTTCAGGTTTCTATTTTTGGATGCCTGGATAGTTGCTAGCACCCCCACCGTTTTTTTGGGGGGATGGTCGGTTTCCTTTTTTGTATGTTTGATTTTTGTCTTCTTAAAATTTATTGGGGGTGACATTCCTTAGTAAAATTGTGTTTTGAGTGTATATTTCTATAATACATCATCTCTATATCACATTGTGTGTTCACAACCCAGAGTAGGTTCTCTTTCCATCACCATACATTTAACCCCATTTCCCCTCTTCTTCCATCCTTTTTACCCTTTATGCTCTGGTAGCCCCTAAACTGTCTGTATCTATGATTTTTTGTTTGTTTATTTGTCTTGTTTGTTGCTTTCAGTTTTATATGAGTGAAGTCTTAATGATTATTGACTTTTTCTGTCTGACTTACTTAGCATGATAATTTTGATATCTATCCATGTTGTTACAAGCTGGCACTCATTAAATATGTTTAGAAAAATAAGAGCTAATTCATTTTGAGGTAAAGATACATGAACTGAGCTTACATGGTGTTAATTGTAAGGTTTTTATTAGAAGTGTAGCTATATTCTTCAAGAGGCAATAGTATGGGAAGGACAAGTTTAAATGCTTTGTAAGCCAGGTAGAGTTTTCATTTGATGTAATAGGAATGAAGGTGCTGAATAAATGTCATTAGGAGCATTATACCAGATCTGACAATTAAGTTCACAAACTTGTTGCAACAATGTTGCTAACAGTTTTTGATATCAGAGGGAATATTCGTTATGAATTTGTACCAACTGATCAAGTTAACCAAGTTTGCTATTTGGAATTGCTGAAATGGCTGTGTGAAAAACTTAGACGACCTGAACTTTTCACCAACTCATGGCTCTTGCATCATGACAATGCACCAGCTCACACAGCACTGTCTGTGAGGGAGTTTTTAGCCAGTAAACAAATCACTGTATTGGAACACCCTCCTTACTCACCTGATCTGGCTCCCAGTGACTTCTTTACCTGAAGATAAAGGAATTATTGAAAGGAAGACATTTTGATGACATTCAGGACATCAAGGTTAATACGATGACAGTGCTGATGGCCATTCCAGAAAAAAATTTCCAAAATTGCTTTGAAGGGTAGACTAGGCGCTGGCATGTGTGCATAGTTTCCCAAGGGGAGTACTCTGAAGGTGACTATAGTGATATTCAGCAATGAGGTATGCAGCACTTTTTCTGGATGAGTGTGCAAACTTAGTTGTCTGAACTTCACATGGTGAGAAAGAAGTTTTAGGAGGGTGAAATTGGCAATACTATATATTATAATTCTTCAAGGAGACACTGATGGTATGTGAGAGGATGTTTAATTAATGCACTTGAAATATGTATTTTTTTTTAATTAGTGTGCTTGACATCTTGAGAGCTTGAACTAGAATAGAAACAGTGGAAATGCAGAAGATGCAAAAGAAAGGAAATAAACCAGTGTTAACTGTGAGTGCAGATCATAACAAAAGAACTAGCAATAAAACATGTAATCAGGTAGTCAGCAAATGGATGGTGCAAATGATCAGTGCCCTACGTGTATAAAACGGGAAAACGTGACTTCGAGCTACTGTTTTAATTTTATTATTTATTTTGTAGTGTCTGCCATGCTCGAGGTCTGGTGGGACACGCTTATTGTCTGCACTTTACTTTTGACTTTCAGAGGTTTTAAGTACCTTGCTGAGGTCTCTCAGAGAATACAAGAGCTGGTATTTCAAATTCGAATTTCACTGGTCCCAAAGCCCACCTTATTCTGCATCTGGTGAGGAACAGACTAAATGTCAGAGACAAAACAAGATAAACAAAAGGAAATATGAACAAGAAAGCAGAGAGAATGACTAAAAAATGTTGGTAGAATAGAGAGATGATTAATGCAGAACTTTTTTTTTTCAATCACCAAATAAATATTAATAGCAATAGGAAGAGCCATTTCCTTGATAAAAAATATATATGTATATGTTCTTATGTATACATTATGTATATATGTGTATACATATGTATATATATAATATCCACACATATGTATGACACATAAATATGTAATATGTGACACGCACACAGCATACATACATAGAAACCCACACACAAAGACACACATGCATACTTCCCTTCTGTTTTATTTGTTTAATACTAGTGATTTGTCTCAAGAGTAATTTTGGGAGTTGGAAGTCACTAAAATATTTCTATCTCCTTTAGTGGATAGGGTAAAAGGAGACACAAAAAAGACTTAGCCTCTGAGGTAATTATAATTTGAAAATAAGTTCTCCTGTTTGTGTGGTTAAGATTATTGGCCAGATTTTTTTCACCACATAGCAACATTTCAGAGACTATGTTAATATTACTGCTACCAGGGTCTTCCTGAGCTTCTCATTTTCCATTGCTGTACTCCTAATCTTCAGCAGTGTGTATGTGACTTTGTCAAGGATTTGTAATTCTACCTGCTGTAGGTTGGGACATATAGTTTGTGACTGAAGAAAATAAGAAACTGATATGTATAAATTTAATAGTTACATCTAGCAACTATTATGTGCCAAATCCTGAGAGAATATGTGGATATGCAAAATTGTATGTGACATACAGTGATTTCCCTTCAGAAATATATTGTTAAGCAGAGGAGAAAACAAGTAAATCGATAATCACGGAACAGCATCATTTGATAAAAATACAAATACGGTCTATATGGTCAGAAACCAGGAGGTCACTAAGCCTGTTAATGAGGAATGGAGAAGGCTTCGTAGAGAAAATCAAATCTGGTCTGAGCAGTGAAGCTACTGAATCGGTTAATAGTTAATAAATGTGTTAATAATGTTAGCTGCTGTCACAAACACTGAAACAGTGAAAGATTATTTCTAAAGATTTCCTGATGAAATAAAAACTATTGAAGAAGTGTTATTTGTATTATATATATAGTATTATATATATTATTATATGTTAACATATATATTATATATAATATATATTATATATATTATATATGTTATTTGTATTATATATAGGTTATTTGTATTATATATATAAATATATATAGTTATATATATAT
This sequence comes from Rhinolophus hipposideros, assembly GCF_964194185.1. NCBI lineage: Eukaryota > Metazoa > Chordata > Mammalia > Chiroptera > Rhinolophidae > Rhinolophus > Rhinolophus hipposideros. Next base: position 17,130,513 of record NC_138058.1, on the reverse strand, counting down.
ATGTTTTTATATATATATATGTTTATATTTATATATAAAGAGCAGGGAACAAGAAGAGATTCGGTCTGTGGGTCTTTAAAACTGGTTAAAAAAATAAAAACAAATAGAAACAAACAAACGAAAAGCAATGCCCCTATGAATTGAAAGGCCGAGAAGATATGTTCTTCCTTGAACTGTTCCTAAAGTCTCAATAAGAAGAGCTCCTGCCTGAATTTAGCCACTCAACATGGTTTTTCCACAAGAAAGAAAGATGCACTGAGCACTTCTCAGTCAGCTTGGCAGCCCATAGTTTTCCAATTTGCTTTCTGTTACAAATTAGCCTGTGTCTGAGTTTGGGGAATATCAGAAGAGACTCAGGGGCCAAAGGAGTTAGTCCAAAAAATAAATGTGCACGATTTCTGACATTTCCTGATTTTCAATCTCATAAGTACATACACATTTAAAGATACCCCGAATTAAACAGCACAGCTAAATTTTCAGTTGGTTATCAGAAACTTGTGACAATCTACATGAGCACCCATTGTGAGAATTGCTCCATTTCGCCCTCGCAATTATTATGTCAAACCAGTTAACAGGCTAATATGAAAAGGAAGGACTATATCCCCAGAACACAAAGAAAAGAAATCTACTAAATGGATGGTTTTGCAGCAAAAATTCTATGTCAAAGGAAATAGGCTCCTATCAACATGTTGATCAGCCTGGTCTTTGGTTTCTCAGTGGCCATTTTCTCCCTTAAATACACACACACACACACACACATACACACACACACACACAAACTCCTTCTTACACAATTCATGATTCTGAGTTTCACACTGATGAAACAAAATTGTGTCTTAATTGAACAGTAACCTTGGAGATGTTAATATAAGACATCCAAAGCAATTTCCATCACTTCCCACAACTCATAATTTACTGTGTTATCTGGCTGAGGATTAGATAACCTGCATTTCTATAGTTAAACAGGTATAGTTTATTCTAAACAAGATTCATTCTGTTTATGAAGTTCAGAGAGCAGTTCAACTGCTTGAAATTTTTGGACAAAGTCACACAACTAATATAATGAGATCAAGAATGAAATTCAAGTTTGGAGAATAACAAAAACCTAAAGGCAAATTATTTTTCAAGAGAAACTTACAGGGGAAACCAAAAACAATAAAGTAACTTTTTATTTTATATTTATTTATTTATTTAATTTATTTTTATTTATTGAAGGCTGGGCACATGGTTTACTTTCTTCAATGGACAATTTTGCCTTTAATGGCTTAAAGCTATTTATTTTTATTTTTTTAAAAAGACTTTTATTAAAAATATAGCTAACATATAATATTAGTTTCAGGGGTACACCATAATTATTCAACATTTATATACCTAAGGAAGTGATCACCATGATAAGTCCAGCAATCATCTGACATTGTACCATGCTATCACAATGTTATTGACTATATTCACTATGCTGTACATTACATCCCGATGATGTACTTGTTTTATACCTAGAAATTTAGACCTCTTATTGCCCTTTCCCTTTCCCCCCACCTTTTTTAATTTATCAGGTAAAGTTGACATTCAATATTATATTAATTTCAGGTGTACAGTGTAGTGGTTAGACACATATCATTTGAGGTGATCCCCCTGACTAGTCCAGTACCCACTTAGCACTATACATAGTTATTACAATATAATTGACTATATTTCCTATGTTTTACTTTACATCCCCATGACTATTTTGTAACTACAAATTTGTACTTCTTAATTCCTTCACCTTTTTCACACTGCCCCCAACCCCTCCCATCTATTATCCCAACAAATCCAGTATCTATCTGAAACCATACACAGTTATTACAATACTATTGACTATATTCCTTATGCTACTCCCTACATCCCCATAACTATTCTGTAACAACCAAGTTGTATGTCTTAATCCCTTTCCCTTCTTTCCCTCCCCCCCCCAAAACCTCCCATCTGCCAACCATCGAACTGTATATATGAGTTTGTTTCTATGTTGTTTGTTAATTTTGTTCTTAGATTCCACATATAAGCAAAATTACATTGCATCTGTCTTTCTCTGCCGGACACTCCACTCAGCACAACACCCTCCAGGTCCATCCATGCTGCCACTGATGGCAAGAACCAATTCCCATCTGTGGCTGAGCAATTATCCGCTGTATATCTGTACCACCTCCTGTTTATCCACTTTTCCATCAATGGAGACCCAAGCTGCCTCCACATCTTAGCCAATGTAAACAATGCTGCAATGAGCATATGGGTGCTCAAAGTCCCCTCCAAGTACTGTTTTGGGTTTCTTTGGATAAATACTCAGAAGTGGGATAACTGGGTCCTTCATTGTAAAGGAGTGTTTTCTTTTTTAAGTTTACTGCACTTTTATGTAATTGAATTGACATATTTAAAATCTAAGGAATCAATTACTTAATTATTATATTTATTTGATTTCTCTGATCTATGTCAGTGAATGCTAAGAGAAATTTCTAAGCTTCCAAACAGCCAACCCTGTGTTTTGCTAATAATTACTCGTTTTCCCAACAGACACACTCCAGCTGAGAAAATTGAGAAGACTCTGTTCATAGCTCCCTAAACTTCATTGAATTCATGGTTTATTTGGAGAGCACTTTGTGGTTGAAATTTTATTTATTCTATTTACCAGTGTCACTTAGTAAATGCCATATTTTATTCAAAATTATTATTTTAAGCAAAATCATAGATGTTTTCCACAAAATTAAATACACTTGTCAGAATTTGAAGTTTGTTCCTAAAACCATTTTTTTTCTGTATCCCTAAGAGATGCTTGAGTATCCACCCCTCCTCTTCCAATCACCAGATGGAAGCACTAGAAGCATCTTCATTGCATTAGGGAGCTTGTTAATAAAATCTTATTTACAATGTAAATGAATAGTAATTACATCCATCCGATGAGGATGCCATGTGTTCATTCTTTTATCTATTATTTAAAAAAATAAAAGGTTTTTTGTTACTCATACTTTACTTAATAAAATAAATCCATATTCAGTTTAGAAAAATTTCTAACCATAGAGAAATATGATGAAAATTTTCTTCAAAAATCACGTTCTCAACATGAAACTTGGATAATATTCAGATTTTTTTTCTATTTGTGGATGTAGATAAATAAATCCTATTCATTTAAAAAATATTGTATTTCAGGAAAGTTTTATATTTACAGAAAATTGAGAAGCCAGTAGTGATTTTTTGTGTACTTCTTCAATGGTTTCTCTTATCACTAACATCTCAGATGAGCATGGAATATTTGTCACAATAATGAACCAATATTATATGTGATTACTAAATAAACCTCCCTTTATTCAAATTTCCTTAGATTTTACCTAATAACTTTTTCTGTTCAAGTACCGTATTTTGTCATGTCTCTTTAGGCATTTCTTGGCTGTGAGTTTCTCCAAATGTCTCTGTTTTTAATTAATTTGAAAATTTTTACAAGTAATACCAAGTATTTTATAGGGCATTCCTCTACTGCAATTGGTCTGATATTTTTTCCCCTTTGCTTTCGGTCTATGTGTGTATTTTGATCTGAAGTAAGTCTCTGGGAGGCAGCATATGTAAAGGTCTTGTTTACTTATTCATGCAGTCACCCTACATTTTGATTGGAGCATTTAATACTTTTACATTAAAAATAATTTTTGGTAGATATGCAGTTATTACCATTTTTATTAATATTTTTTATCATTTTATTATGTATATATATATTTTCATAAAGTAGTTCCTCTAAGATTTTTTTGTAATACTGATTTGGTGGTGATGAACTCTTTCAGCTTTTTCTTGTCTGAGAAGCTCATTATCTGTGCTTCAATTCTAAATAATAGTTTTGCTAGGTAGAGTAATCTTGGTTGTAGGTCCTTGCTTGTCATTACCTTGAATACTTCATGCCAATCGCTTCTGGTTTGCAAAATTTCTGTTGAGAAATCAGCTGACAGTTTCATGCAAGTACCATTATAGGTAACTAACTGCTTTTCTTTTGCTGCTTTTAAGATTCTCTCTTTGTCTTCAATCTTTGGCATCTTAATTATGATGTGTCTTGGTGTGGGCCTTTTTGGATTCATATTTTTTGGGACTCTCTGCACTTTCTGGACTTGTATGTCTGTTTCCTTCTCCAGGTTAGGAAAGTTTTCTGTCATTATTTCTTCAAATAGATTTTCAATTTCCTGCACTCTTTCTTCTCCTTCGTGTACTCCTATGATGTGGATGTTGGTACACTTTATGTTGTCCCAGAAGTCTCTTAAACTACGTTCATTTTTCGGAGTCTTTTTTCTTTTGCTGTACCTCATCTAAATTATTGATTTGATTCTGTTTCATCCACTCTACTGTTGATCCCTCTAATGCATTCTTCATTCCTGTTACTGTATTCTTTATTTCTGACCAGACCTCTTTTATGTTTTCTATCTCCATTTTTATGCTTCCTATCTTTGTTGAAGTTCTCCCTGAGATCATTGAGCAACTTTATAACTAGTGTTTTAAACTCTGTGTCTGATAGATTGCTTGTCTCCATTTTGTTTGGTCCTTTTTCTGGAGCTTTATTCTATTCTTTCATTTGGGGCAAGTTTCTTTGTCTCCCCATTTTTGTCTGCCTCTCTGTGTTTGCTTCTATGTATTACATAGGGCTCCTATGCCTCCCAGTCTTAGTGGAGTTGTCTTATATAGTAGGTCCTGTGGAGACGAGTGGCACAGTCTCCTTGGTCACCTGAGTCAGGTGCTCCAGGTGTGTTCCTTGTGTGAATTGTGTATGCCCTCCTATTGTAGTTGAGCCTTGGTTGCCATAGGCAAGTCCATGGATTGACTATCAAGCCAAATGTTTGGGAGCAGCGGCTGTGACTACACTGGAGGAGTTATTGTACAGGGGCTGACCCTACAGAACAGCATTACCCTTAGCAGGGTGCTGGTGCCTGCCCAGTTTGTCCTTTGGGTGTGTCATTCTCGGAGGCATCCAGGTAATTCTTCAACTCTCTCTGAAGCTGGCGACTGAGTGTGCCAGCCTCAGGGCCTCCTGGGAAGAAAATCGCCACAGGCCAAGTTAAGCCACATTATGTGCCTTCCCTAGAGATACCTGAGATGAGCCACAAAGCAATCCAGAGATGACTGCCACCCATGCTGGGCTCAGAGGTGACTCTAGAGGCCAAGCCTTGATCCAATGCCAGTTACTGCTAATACTGGACATGGGGCTGCTCAGCAAGTGGTATGGGACATGCCAAAGGCAGATGCCTTTTGTTTGGGATTTGTGAACCTTTGAGACACTTTAGGAGAGTCAGCAGCTTGAGCCAAGACAGGCCATTTGTAGGGAAAAGCCACAGGGAATGGTTTGTTTTGGCACAAGAATTGTGTGGTTTGTGGTTCTCAGGGAATCACTAGGGTAGGGCAAACAAATGGTGCTAACCAAGTTGATGGAGACTTAGATATGGTGGCTATCTGCCTCTGCACACTGGGAGGGAAGATGGCTCATCAAAGAAACAATGACTTCTGCCAGCTCCACCATTTGGGAGAGAGCTGTCCCTCTAGTCCTCATTCTGAAGCCAGACAACTTAGTTGCTCTCCATATGTTCCTGGCACTTTTCAAGCTGCTACGCTAGTGCTGGAGCTCAGAGTGAGTCTGTCAGCGAATAAGTCCATGCTCATGTCCTTTAAGAGGAGAGCCAGCCACCTTTGTCTCACTTAGCCAAAATCTCCAGTGGTTTTCATAGCCAGATGTTATGGGGAATTCTCTGCCTGGCAGTGGAACCCTAGGCTGGGGAGCCTAGTGTGGAACTGGTACCCCTTGTTCCTCAGGTGAGAACTCTGCAGCTGAAATATATCTCCTGATTTTTAATGGTCACATGCGGGTGTGGGACCAGCCTGTTCTGTGTTTCTGCCCCTCCTAACAGTTTTGAGGTAGCTTCTTCTGTATGCCTTTACTTGTACGGCTTTTAGCTAGATTTCAGGAAATTCTCAATGAGAGTTGTTTTATAGTTCAGTTGTAATTTTGATGTGATCATGAAGGAGAAAAACACAATGTTTACTTACTCTGCCATCTTAACTAGAAAACTATTGTTAATTTGGAGGAACCTCCATAATATTTTCCATAGTGCCTATACCAGTTTATATTCCACTAGCAGTGTACGGATATGTGTTCCTTTTTCTCCACATCTCTGCAACACTTGTTACTACTTGTCCTGTTCATAATATTCATTCTAACAGGTATGAGTTTTTTTGGGTTTTGTGTGTGTGTGTGTTTGTGTGTGTGTGTTTGTGTGTGTGTGTGTGTGTGTGTGTTTTATTAGCATTTTCATAATAGCTAGTGAAGTTGAGTACCTTTTCATATATCATTTGTATGTCTCTTGGGGAGAAGTGTCTGTTCAGGTCCTGTGCCCATTTTTAAACTGTATTGTTTGTCTTTCTGTTGTTGAGTTGTATGTATTCTTCATATATTTTGGATATTAGCCCATTATTGTAAGTGTTGTTTGCAAATATTTTCTATTTTGTTGATTGGCTCTTTTAGTTGATGGTTTCTTTTGCAGGGGAGAAACTTTTTAGTTTGATATATTCTCATTCATTGATTTTTGCTTTTGATCGTCTTTCTTTTGACGTCAAATTCACAAAATCCTCTATAAACCCAAAGTCCATATATTTAGGACCTGTGCTATCTTCTGTGCAGTTCACAATATTTTGCTGTGTATAATGCACAAGTTTTTTGCCCAAATTTGTGAGAGAAAAATAAAGATGTGCATTATACATGGGTAGTGCTAATTCCATATCTATAAATATATTTAATTATTTTATTTATGCTTATGAGTTAAAAGTGTAACTCTAGAAATCAATAACAATAGCCATACACAAAATAATACCCTGGAATATGATAATCAGTTTTGCTGAACTTATGACAAACTTGCAACAACGAAGAGTTCTTGGTCTTCTATGATTTGTAAATATCGTACATATGTTACCTGTACATATAATTTTTGTAACGTATCTGTTCTTGTATTTTGTAATTATTTGTTACATAAACTTTCTTGTTCCATAATATGTTTAAAAATAAATGCTAAAATTTCTTTATAATACTAAAAATTACCTAAATATAAACAAATAAATTTTGAATTAAAACAAAAGATTTTCCCCCTGAAAATTTGGGCCAAAAACATGGTGTGCATTTTACACAGAAGCACATTATACACGGCAAAATATGGTATCGTGTCAGGTCTTATATTTAGGTCTTTGATCCATTTTGAGTTAATTTTAGAGTGTAGTGACAGAAGGCAGTCATTTCATTCTTTTGCACATGGCTTTCCAATTTTCCTAGCATCATTTATTGAAGAGGCTTTCTTTTCTCCACTGGATGTTTTTGGCTCCTTGGTCAAAAATTATTTGCCCATATATACTTGTATGTGGGATCACTTCTCAGTTTGCAATTCTGTTCTATTTGTCTGTATATCTGTTTTTCTGCCAATACTATACTGGTTTGATTATTTTTGCTATGTAGTATAATTTGAAGTAAGGGAGTATATACCTTAGGTCTTCTTTTTTCTCAGGATTGCTTTGACTGTTGGGGGCCTTTATTGATTCTATACAAATTTGATGATTTTGTTGTTGTTGTTGTTCTATTTCTTTACAAAAATGCCATTGGGATTTTGATGGGTATTACATTAAATCTGTATATTGCTTTGAGTAACATGGCCATTTTAACTATGTTGATCCTTCCAATCCATGAACATGGACTATTTTTCCATTTTTTTATGTCATTTGTTTGTTTGTTTGTTTTAAATAATGTCTTGTAGTTTTCAATATACAGGTCCTTCACATCCTTTGCTAATTGTATTCATAGATGTTATATTCCTTTTTTTGCAATTGTAAAAGGAATTTTTTTTTCATATCTTTTTTGAAATTTCATTGTTAGTATATAGGAATGCAATTGAGTTTTATACATTGATTTTGTATCCTGCAACTTTACAGTATTTCTCCATTGTTTCTAACAATTATTTGGTGGAATGTTTAGGGTTTTCTACATGAAGAATCATGTCCTCTGCAAAAGTGACAATGACTTTTTCATCCTCAAGTTGGATGCATTTTATTTATTTATCTTGCCTGATTGCTTTGACTAGGATTTTCAATGCTCTGTTGAATAACAGGGGTAGAGGACATATCCTTGTTGTATTCCTGATCTTAGAGGAAAGACTTTCAGTTTTTCACCATTAAGTGTGATATTAGCTGAGGGTTAGTCATATATTCCCTTTAGTATGTTGAGGTATTTTTTTTCTATTCCCATTTCAGTAAGTGTTGTAATCATAAATGGATGTTGTATCTTGTCAAGTGCTTTTTCTGCATCTATTGATATAATCATATGATTTTTAGCCTTTATTTTATTTATAGGGTGTATCACATTGATTGATTTTTGTACATTGCACCATACTTATGACCTTGGAATGAACCTCACTTGATCATGATATAGAATCTTTTGAATGCATTGTTGTATTGATTTGTTAGTGTTTTCTTTAGGATTTTTGCATCTCTATTCATCACAGATATTGGTTGTGTGGTTTTCTTTTTTGCTCTGTTCTTACCAGATTTTGGTATTAGGGTGATGGTTGGCTTCATAAAACAAGTTAGGCAGTATTGCCTAACTTATTTCAAGTAAGTTTTAAAATTTACTTCAAATAAATAATACTTCACAGTGTCATTACCTACAGATTAATTTTATGTTTACCTTGTCCAATTGTGGGTAATAGGGTTAACCTACCATCAAATATAGAATTTAAAAGTTGTCTATTTTACTATGATCTCAAAATGTTTATCTTTCATAGAACTTATTTTCTTTAAAGTTTGGTAGAATTTATTGTAATACATTTGCCTGAGGTAGATTCTTGATAGCCTTAAAGTATTTTTCAGTTTATGAAATCATTCTTTCAGTATCTGCAGCTACATTTGAGTATTTTTGTGCTATAACATTCTCCCAAAACGAAAATATTAATCAAGTTCTCCAAATTTATAATTTCATAAATTTTCTATATAGTTGTGGTTATGCCCATCTCATTCTTTATCTTCGATAAGTTGTTTATTTAGCGATTGGTATTACTCTTTCTGAAAGTCTATAAATGTTTTTCCAATGTAGTATAAACTTTACTTTCTGCTGGATCATTATTTTCTTCTATATTATGTTTTTCTTTAGTATTTTATGATATTTAGTGTGATGTTCTTTTTATGCATCTTAAGAAGCTTGCTTGTTCATTTATTTTCTCTTTCTCATATTTCAGTAACTACTTAAAGAAACACCTCATCTTCAAACTTATTTTTTGGCCCAATGTTCTATTTCTATTGTATATTGCTCTCAATGTAATTCATTTCCAAGTAGTCCATAAATCATTCCTTTTTGCATTAAATTAAAAACTACATTCAAAAAGAGATGTGTGTGTGTGTGTGTGTGTGTGTGTGTGTGTGTGTGTGTGTGTGTGTCTGGTGTCAGCAATCTTGGACCAAAAACAACATCATATATTTTAAATTATATAGCTTTAGAAAACCTAGATCTAAAATTTCAGGGGTTTAATAATAAAAAAAAAAATTATAATAAACACATTGCAATTTTTAATCAAATCTCCAGTATGTTGTTGTTTTTTCAGTTAAAGTTTATTGGGGTGAAAATTGTTAGTAAAGTTACATAGATTTCAGGTGTACAATTCTGTAATACATTATCTATATATCACATTGTGTATTCACTGCCCAGAGTCAGTTATCTTTTCATCACGATATATTAGATTCCATTTACCCCTTCTACAGGTCTCATTCCCCCCTTAACCTCTGGTAATCCCTAAACTATTGTCTATGTCTGTGAGTTTTTGTTTCTTCATTTGTTTGCCTTGTCCTTTTGTTGTTTTCAGTTTTATATACCACATATCAGTGAAATCATATGGTTCTCTACTTTTTCTGTCTGACTTATTTCACTTAGCATTATAATCTCAAAACCCATCCATTTTGTCACAAATTGTCCTATTTCATCTTTTCTTACTGCCAAGTAGTATTCCATTATGTATATAAAGCACAACTTCTTTATTCATTCATCTATCAGGACATTTTGATTGGTTCTATGTCTCAGCCACCGTAAATAAATCTTCAATGAACGTTGGAGCACACATTTATTTATGGATAAATGTTTTCAAATTTTTTGGGGTAGATACACAGGAGAGGGATTGCTGGGTCATATGGTAATTCTATTCGTACTTTTTTGAGGAGCTTTCAACCTGCCTTCCATAGCGGCTGCACCAACCTGCATTCCCACAGTGTATGAGGGTTCCAACAGTGTATAAGGGTTCCTTTTTCTCCATAGCCTCTCCAACACTTGTTAATATTTGTCTTGTTGATGATAGCCATTCTAACTGGTTTTTATTTGCATTTCTCTGATGATTAGTGATGTCGAGCATTTTTTCCTATGTCTATTTGCCATTTGTATATCCTCTTTGGACAAATGTCTCTTCAGGTCCTCTGCCCATTTTTTCAATTGGGTTGTTTTTTGTTGTTGTTGTTGTTGAGTTGTATGAGTTCTTTGTATATTTTGGATATCAGCCCCTATCGGAGGTGCTGTTTGCAAAAATCTTCTCCCATTCAGTTGGTTGCCTCTTCATTTTGTAGATGGTTTCTTTTGCTGTGCAGAAGCTTTTAAGTTTGTCGTAGTCCCTTTATGCTTTGACATTAATAGCTATTATAAATAATGGAGTACTCTTGGAAAAGAATAATTCTTAACTCTAACATCTGAAAGTATTAGAGAACCCAAGGTTGACAAGTTAGCCAGTTTTCCCTTAGAAATGATGTATCAATAACCATTTACAACTCTAATTTAAATATGTATTGCCTTGTTGTCTATGTATGTTTTGCTACACCATTATGTATGTTTAGCTACAGCATTAGCTCAGTCTGGTGACTGTTGTCAACCAATAGGATGCTGCTTTCCAATAAGCATCATTTTATGCAATTAAGAACAGGAAGAGAGTTACTGGTAAAATTATAAAATCTCCCATATCCTATCAACAGTTCCTTCCTATGAGTGTTTGAATTCTTCGTTAAATTATTGCAAGACTTTCAATATTAATATACTATAATTAAAATTTATATAAAATAATATTTTATTAATTGCTCCTACACATTATTCCAATGGCATTATATTGTATTAATATCATAAAGTTTACATAATTTATATTTTTGCATATATTTATTTGGTTATATGCAGTAAGTCACATCATTACTGGATATTATTGAGTCATTTCGTACCTTTCTGATTAGTATTTTCAGTTTCTTCTCAAGTCTGTACATAAAAATCTACTTCTTACTAAAGTTCTTAATGACAGACATGCTAATCATTTTCTTTTCATACTATAAATCCTCTCAGAGAAATGGTGGTTTTATGATTTTCCTACCTTTTTAGTAAATGAGGCAAATTTTAAAATGTTTGATTCATTTTTATTAGGATATAATTGACACATAATTAAACTATATTTTTAAGGTGTCTTGTACATCCATACTTGATTGAAACAAAATGTTGTTAATAAAATAACAAAGTGAAATGAACCCCACCCCCACCCCTTTTAATTATTCACCTCTCTGCTGTAGCTAACTGTTGTTACAGTTGATAAGGCAAATTGGTCATGGTTAATTAATTGCTGCAGGCAGTGGCTTTCATACTTGATTGTTTATTGGAATCTCCAGGGGATATTTTTAAACACTCTCACCCCGCTAAGTCCAGGAAAAAAAACCTCAGACCAATGAAATAAGATTCCCTGGGGTGAGTTGTAAACATTAGTAATTTTTAAAACTCCTCAAGGGGCTCAATGTGCTGAAAAATTTGATCACCTTGCTATTTTCTAATTCGCAAGTCTTATCCAGGGATACATATGTCTTCAGAAAAGTGTGTGTGTGTGTGTGTGTGTGTGTGTGTGTGTGTGTGTGTGTGTTTAATAAGTTTTTCCCCACATCATTGCCAATCACATAGTATAAGTTTTAAATGTGTGCTTATTGATGTGTTGATATATACCGTGCATTAGTTTGGGGAGAGAGTAGGTGGGCAAGAAATTGCAGATACTTGTAGGTGTATTACTTTCCAAATCACTATTGAATAAGTAACATCTATGAGCTATTAGAAAGAGATAGAGAAGAGGCAAGATAAGAATAAGTTTATAGTACAGAAATCTGACAAACATTACAACAACCAAGTGATCAAGGTTAACATCAACAATGAAATCATATTGATTATAAGATAAAAGTGAAATTTATTTCTGTGGTCTTTCTCCTCAAAACACATAACTCAGGTATAACCATGATAAAATACACCAGAAAAAAAACTTTCAATAAAAGAACATTCTACAAATTATTTGACCAGACAGAACTCCTGAAAACTGTAAGGTCATCAGAAGCAAGGCAAGTATGAGAAACTCTCACAACCAAGAAGAGCGTAAAGAGACATGATGACTAAATGTAATGTGATGTCCTGAATGAGATCCTAGGCAAGAAAATGGACATTAGGTAAAAAGTAATGTCATCTAAATAAAATATGGATATTAACACTGGATACATGGATAAATATGGATATAGGTTAAAAACACGGTATCAATATTGGTTCATACAATTGTAACAAATGTACGATACTAATGTAAGATGCTACTGTAGTATCCTTTTAATTTTTCAGTAAATCTAAAATCTTTATAAAATAAAAAGTTTATTTAAAAAAGGAGAGATGTGAAATGCTGTAAAGTTTTTACACCCACATTATACACTTACTATTAATATTCACTTTACTTGTAAGAATATAAAATAATGAAATTGCTTATTCTCTCTATATCTTTTGAGCAGAAATTCCTACTAATTAGAAATATTCAATAGATCTGCTATGAGATCTTTGGTTTAACTAATTCCTCTAGTTTAACTAATTCTTTGGATTGACTAATACTTTTAACTAATTTCATGTGGATGATTTCCTAATCTATGTCTCTCCAGCCCTGCCTTCCCATGTAATATTCAAAATAATGTTTTCTCCAGCAAACTTCTTTATAGATTTATTTATCAGATATTTACACAGCAGTAATGTGCTAGGAATTGTATACATCACTGTGACCCGCCATCTTATCCAAAATGAATTTGTATGCCTCTTTCCCTTCTCCCCGCCAAAATTCTGTACTTGTCAAAATTTCCTGTTTTACAATTTCAGAGTGAAAATATATCTATTATTCTTCAAAACTTATATCTAGGGAAGTAACAACTCTAACTGACTTACATGTTTTTCTTCTTATTAACAACATCTTCAGCATCCTATGTGTGTTTTATAGCTACTGACACTTTCTTTAATATCGTCAATGATTCCAGTCATCTGTACCCTTAGTACAAGCTCAAACTTCATCATAACATACTCTATGCAAGCAAACTGCAATGAATCCATATTTCCTAGGAAAAGAGCGATGGATTTCAAATTCTGCCAATCAAGTTATTTCATAGTCTAACCCCAAACCTTCAATCTTATTTCTTATGCTCCATAAGATAAATGTCTTACTGTGAAAATTAGCACTTTGTAAAATAAACCTGTTGGTCATATTCCTGCCATTGCAGCTTTTTGTCTTTCTTTTCATCTCACAGCAAATCCTCCCTCACAATAATAGTTCTTTTCCTAACCCTGTGGTTTTTGCACTCAACGTTTTTTATCAAAACTATGAATAATTTCTAGCATAAATAAGGGAATTTAGCCCAATTATATTATACTTTATTCTGGATGTTACTCAAATTTGAATATAACCTTATTGAAAACAGATTTTGTTTTAAATGATTTTCAAATATCTGCCCTTCTCCAAGAAGTTTTTTTATGAAAATTTAAATACATCAGGGAGATATAAATGTTGTGAATAAATTAACATGCATTTACACGCCAATGGGGAAAATTTTTGTTTTCAGAGTAGTTAATAGATCCCAGAGGGAATGGGAATTAAATTGTGAAGAAAAAGTCCAAAGATAGGGACAGGCAATGAAAGGCCAGAGTGAGAGACTAGTACAACAAAGTCACTAATTTGACAGCTGAAGGCACTCAGGAAGTAGGGAAATGTTAGCTGAGGTGGGAATGAGCACCATTCTAATATGATATCCCAGGAACAAAGGAGACTTTTCTGTAGAAACTGATCAAATATTAAAGGAAAATATACCCCAATCCTTGTGGGATTCCTGACTAGATGTGTTTCCTTTGTCATTAAATTTTCAGGTTTCCACAACTAGTATCAAAGAGAGGTGAAAATGCAGGTCTCTCCTCTTTAAAGGATCCAATAAGGAATGCGAAGTGTATTTATACTGATATCAAACTACTTGAAAGAGGTTTTTTGTTTTCTGTTTTTCACATGGATGAATATACCCTACTCTTGCCTGGGGAACTTAACTTCTCAATTAATACATAGATAGATGATAGATAGATAGATAGATAGATAGATAGATAGATAGATAGATAGATAGATACAAATGATACATATAAACCTGGATCCCTCTGAAAAAATCACATGGGAATATCATTAGAGAGAGTAAAATAAAAAAAAAAAAAGGTAGTGGTTTTCAAGAAAAAAATCTGCTGCCACCTAGCATTTATTTACTTTTGTTAGCCAAATGCATTTGATACTGAACACTTAAATACTTTAAGGTATTTTCTTATAATGAAAGTGCTGTTCTAGACTCAGCAAATTTTTCCATAAATCTAGCTGCAGTGGAATGAGAATGTCACCAAGAAAAGAGGCACATGCAAAATGAAATACCCGTCCCAAATTGCTGACACAAAACTCTTCTTTATTAGTAAGAGGAGCAGGTTGTGATGTTTTTCCTAAAATCTTATAAATAAGAGATATTTGTTATAGATTAGTGTACTCCAGTTTTAAAAGATCCACTTAAAGTCTAGTTTTTGTACTGACCCAGCAGTGAAAGTTTTATTGTCCTCTGGAAAGAGTATTTTGAAAGTATGTAAGTCTAATTATGGTGAGTGAGCCTACGGTGGGAGAATAAACTAGTCAGTAATTCTGGTTAGTCAGAAAGAAAATGAAGACACCAGGTACTTAGGAAGCACTTAAAAATGTGGGTAGAGGAAACAAAGTGACAGATAATGTATGAGGAAGAAAGATATGGTTGCCCTACTTAGGTCTTAGCTAATGGGTGAGAACTAACTACACAGAACTAACAGAAGAGTAAATGTTTAAGTTGAGTGTCCCGAGGATCAATCTGTTAAAGTAGAATAAATAATAAAGGAAATAGTTTGCTCATTTATGTAAACCTAAAGTCAAATTACCATAGTATTCTCATTTGGAGATCTCCCATTTATTTGGAGATGCAGAAGGTCCGCAAGTAAAGAGAATTCCAATGGAGATGAATGCATTTATTTCCTTGAATGCAATTCAATATCAAATTTAACCATTGAGAAGCCACACTCACCATAATGATACTAGGTACGTATATTGATACACCATTCAAGACGTGATTTTTTTTCAGGAATTTCAAACAAAAATCAAGTGGGGAAAAACATCCTCATTATGCTGAATATTTTGTTTGCTCACTATGATATCTGAGAGAGTACTATGGTAGACTACATCAACAGTCTCTTTCTCTCTCTTCTCATTATGTTTGGCCAGTGGGAGGCATTGGCAAAAGATAGGGAGATGGGAAGGGAGTGAGGTTATTTATTTTCCTGATTCATTCCCTGCTAACTTGCATGGGTTGTTGTTATGGCTAACAAAGACCATGGCTGGTTTCTCCTTATAAAAGCTATCCTCTTTGGTTTGTAGTAGTTACTTTCTTCCTGTGTCTCCCCAGGTCCAGCATTGGTTACAGCTTCCTGCTGCTTCTAGCCATGGGATAATGCACTATCCATTTTGTTGTTGTTCCCCTGAGACTTGGCCACATTTTGTAAATAATTCTGTTATTAAACTTTCCTCATTTATCTCACCTGAATGTGTCATGTCTTTCCTATTGGGACTCTGACTGATATAAGTATAAACCACAAAATCAAAAAGAAAAATAGGATATTCAGAGAACAAATTGATGGTTGCCGGAAAGGAGACTGTTGGGGAGCTAGGTGAAAAAGGTGAAGGGATTAAGAAATACAAATTGGCAGTTACTAAACATTCATGGGGTTGTAAAGTACAGCATAGGGAATATAGCCAATAATGTTGCAATAACTATGTATAGTATCAGGTGGGTACTAGGAAAATCTGGGGGATCACTGCATAAATTATATAAAAGTCTAACCACTATGCTGTACACCTGACACTAATGCAAAATAATATTGAATATCAACTGTAACTGATAATAAATAAATATTAAAAAATTAGGATCTTATGTTAAATGCAATAATCCCATAGATTTATTAAGGAAAACTATTGCTATTTAAGTTACTATAATATTATAAAATTCAAATGTGTAAAATTAGTACTCAGAAGGTATTGTAACAGTATATTTTTGTGAATATAGTGAAGAAAATGTCAAGTAAGACCAACAGTTGAGGACCCAAGCCACTAGGAATCCCACTGCCAAATTTTTCCAATTTGGGTGAGAAGCAATTTTAGCACAGTCTTCACTACCACCATCACCTACACCTTCCCAGATGGTTTTACAGAAAGATTAGAGAAGGAAAAGGAGTAACCAAATTTGGAAAGGGCAATGTCCATGAAGAAAAGTCAGTCCCTCAGATTAGGTTATCTGCCTTCTCCAAAACAGGCACAGAGGCTCCAAATATAATGTATGAATATAAAATTCATTAGCCATCCAATTTTCTGATATCTCTCTGTCCTATCAAAAATAGGAAAATATGTTTGTGAGGAGATGGAATGATTGGGAAGAGTCAAGGTAAAAGGGGACTGTGGTAATTTACCTCAATTTCAAGGTTCATGAGAGAGACAGGGTTAGGTCTTACTGGCTCACACAGGCATGTGGTAGAGACCCATAGGGGTATATGAGCAAGAAGGCCCAGACTCTGGATGCAGAAACCAAATCTGAGTACTGTGACAAAAAAGTGACTAAAAATGGACTAAGCATTATGATCTGAAATGTTTTCAAGAAGATTGTTATCATCCAGCAAGAAGAGAAGTTGACAATATATGTCAGAATACATAAAACACAGAATCTGATTCACACTGTGGAAAGTGTTAGTATTTATTGGCATGAAGTACAAAATAGTGATCACCCTATTGTGTTGATTAAGAATCCTACTTAAATTACTACAAATTGGTTCTATATGATGCAGTGCCAAGTAAAGGATATTTGTACTGTATAACTATATATAACATCAGTAACTCATAGGCTATGGTTATAATCTTATAGATATACATATAGACTTCCATCATATACATTACTCAGCGATGAAGAGTACTAAATTTCATGTCAGTATGAACACATTTAAAATGGAAATGCAGTGTTTTATTTAAACTAAGCCCACCAAAAGAGTCTCACAGAATATATTTAGTTGAATACTATTCCAAGTTTCAAGTGGTCTGGTTAATCTTCCATTCAACTTAGAATTCCCTTCTATAATATCCTTGGTAAATTTATTTCTCATATTTATTTAAAATATTCTCTTTATAAGTACACTGTTGCCTCATAAACTTTTGAAATCCAGTAACAGAAGATTTCATTGATAAAAATCTTCCCCTTAAGAAAATGAAATCTGCTGCTATGAATTACATAAAGATTCTAAAATTTGGCTGTCTGTGGTACAAGTGTACATGACAGCAGGCTATTATATATAAGAAGATACTATTTAAATACCTACATTTTAGTCCGCTGAAGCTGCCATAACAAAATACCATGAGCCTATAAACAGCAACATTTATTTCTCACAGTTCCAGAGACTGGAAGTCTGATATCAGGCGTCAGTGTTGATTCCTGGTGAGAGCTCCCTTCTAGGCTTGTAGACTGCCCCTTCAAATTGAACACTTACATGGCCCTTCCTCTTCCTCTAAACCCCTTATGAGGACCCTAACCATGTAACATCATCTAACCCTAATCACCTCCCAAAAGTCCCATCTCCAAATGTCATTCTGTTAGAGGTTAAGGCTTCCACAGAGGGAGATACAAACATTCAGTCCATGACAACCTGAAATGATGTTAATTCATAACTTTATTCAAATTTTATGGTTTCAAAATATCCATGTCATTGTATTTATGAACCCTGAAAACCCACATTGGTTTGTCAGTATGCTACTAAAAATGTCATGCTTACAATTTAACCAAAGATGTAAAGGATCTGTACTCAGAAAATTATACAACACTGAAGAAAGAAATGAAAGAAGACATAAATAGATGGAAACACATTCCATATTCATGGATAGGAAGAATTAATATAGTTAAAATGTCCATACTGCCTAAGGCAATATACATATTCAACGCAATTCCTATCAAACTACCAACGACGTTTTTCACAGAAATAGAACATATAATCCTAAAGTTTATATGGGACCATAAAAGACCCCGGATAGCCTCAGCAATCTTGAGAAATAAGAACAAAGTGGGAGGTATAACGATACCTGATTTCAAACTATACTACAAGGCTACAGTAATCAAAACAACATGGTACTGGCATAAAAATAGATACGTAGATCAATGGAACAGAATAGAGAGTCCAGACGTAAATCCATGCCTATATGCCCATCTAATCTACGACAATGGAAGCAAGAATGTACGATGGGGTAAAGACAGTCTGTTCAATAAGTGGTGTTGGGAAACCTGGACAGACACATGCAAGAAAATGAAGCTGGACCACCTCCATACACCATATACAAAAACAAATTCAAAATGGCTTAAAGACTTAAATGTAAGATCTGAAACCATAAAATATCTAGAAGAAAATATAGGAAGAAACTTCATGGACATTACCCGGAGTAAGATTTTCACTGATATATCCCCTCGCGTGAACGAAGTAAGAGAAAAAATAAACATGTGGGATTACATCAAACTAAAAAGTTTTTTCACAGCAAAGGAAACCATCAATAAAACAAAAAGGGATCCTACTGTATGGGAAAAGATATTTGCCAATGATATATCTGATAAGGGATTAATATCACAAATCTATAAAAAACTTACTCAACTCAACTCCAAAAAAACAAACAACCCAATTAAAAAACGGGCAGAGGACTTGGGGAGACATTTCTCTAAAAAGGACATACAGAAGGCAAGAAGACATATGAAGAAATGCTCAACCTCACTAACCATCAGAGAAATGCAAATAAAAACCACAATGAGATACCACCTCACTCCAGTCAAAATGGCTATTATCAATAAATCAACAAACAACAAATGCTGGCGTGGATGTGGAGAAAAGGGAACGCTAGTGCACTGTTGGTGGGACTGCAGATTAGTGCAGCCACTATGGAAAACAGTATGGAGGTATCTCAGGAATCTGAAAATGGAACTACCCTATGATCCAGTAATTCCACTCCTAGGCATCTACCCAGAGAAATCCAAAACTCCAATTCAAAAATCTGTATGCACTCCTATGTTTATTGCAGCACTTTACACAATAGCCAAGATATGGAAACAACCGAAATGCCCATCGGTAGATGACTGGATTAAGAAGCTGTGGTACGTTTATACAATGGAGTATTACGCAGCCATAAAGAAGAAAGAAATCTTATCATTTGCAGCAACATGGATGGATCTAGAGAACATTATGTTAAGTGAAATAAGTCAGAAAGAGAAAGACAAGTACCATATGATCTCACTTATATATGGAATCTAAAGAAAAGACTATGTGAATGAACTAATCAGAGACAGTTTTGGAGACGCAGAGAAAATACCGAGAGTGGTTAGATGGGTGTGTGGGAGGGGGTTGGGGATAAGGGGAAAGGTGAAGGGATTTGGAAGCACCTGGTAACCACAAGATGGCCTCGGGGTTTTTTTGAAAATTAATTTGGGGAAGGTATTCTATAATGTTGTAAAGATTTTGTTGGGTATCCGATGGACATGCGTCCTATTTGGGAGACCACCTCAGGGATACTGTGGCTACCTGATCATGGCATTGTACACCAGAAGCTAAACATTAATGAATGCCAACTGTAATTTTATATATATAATGTGATGGTTCAGTGTGAGGTCGGAGGGATAGTGGATGGGGGCAGGGGGGTTCACAGTATGAGGGATATAAATGATGAATGTCTAAGTATTACCTTGTTTTGTACACCTGAAACTAATAAATACATTAATTAATTAAAAAAAAAACAATTTAACTAGGTTTTCAGTGTTTAAAACTTTTCTGAGATCAATTAAATTATTTCTTCTGAAAATCTCAGCATGATCTCACACGCCTTTTATGATGTTTACATATTTCCTTTTGGTTTACTTTAAACTGTAGTCAAAGTAAAATTCCCCAGATGTTGTTCAACTGCTGCCAAATTAGTTCATTTTATTTTAGTTTTTTTTTTTTTTTTTTAAATCAAGTAATTTATTGAAAAGAAGAAAAACAAAACCCACAACAGCTACTTATTCTATTTATTCTTTAAATGACCCTGGCTTACTCATGTAAATTTGCATTGAGAATTCAATTAAAACCATAACAGATGTCTACCCTATGCTCCTGGAATTTATCTTTGTCACCTCCTTCTTACCTGTTCTGTTCCATTTATTTTTCTTCCTTTTCTCACTGACTTTTGTAAAACACTTTTTTCGTTAACTTATGTTGAATTCATAGTAAGTCACAATGCTCCTGTGATCAATTCATGTATGCTGGATTTTCAGTCTTGGTAACATGTTTTACTTAGATAACAAAGATTTTTCTCCCCTACAGACAGCAGCATTATATAATCTCAATACACTTGGTTTGGATAGTTTCAACATACTTGAGAATAAAAGAAGGTACTCTGAATAACTAATCGCTCTAGGGCAATAAGTATTAACTGGAACTGTCCTTTGTAAACAAGTTGGTGTGGTCACAGGGTAACAACCCAATCCTCACTTGATGATATAAACAAGTGAAAGGTCATTCTAGGTTTTCCATAATAATGACACATTTTTGTAATCAAGAAAGTAATAATATTAATAATAATATTATTTTCTGAGATGAGAATAAAATATGTTTGCTACTAATAGAAACATGCTGATTTTAATATGAAACTGATTATTTGATTGTCACTAATTTTTACTTTTTTTTGTAATTTACATTTTAGGAAATCCACTTTCTAAAAGGCTAGCTTAATTTCTCCTATAAATTATATCATATCAACATAATCAGTGTTTAGAGGAACATTTAAAACTTAATATTGTAGAACTTACCCTCAATCCTTAATGTATGATTAGAGGGAATCCATTTTCTTTGCATGAACTGGAATTTGATAGTGTATGTGTTTAATATAAGCTTTGGGTTATCAAGATTTCTTTACTTCTCATGTTTATTACTGTAAGAT
The DNA here is from genome assembly GCF_964194185.1 of Rhinolophus hipposideros. NCBI lineage: Eukaryota > Metazoa > Chordata > Mammalia > Chiroptera > Rhinolophidae > Rhinolophus > Rhinolophus hipposideros. The sequence continues at coordinate 17,109,121 of NC_138058.1, read as the reverse complement.
GCCCCTCTTCACCAGTTTTTTCCCTAATGATATATATATATACACACACACACATATGTGTATATATATATAATATATACATATATATATATTCTTTTATGATCAAAGTTTGAAAACACAATATCTTACTATAATAGCACTCCTATAATATTACAAAGAGTAATAGAACCAATAAAAGTACATGATAGATAAGACATGAAGTTTGTTTTTTAGATGACCATAACTAATTACCACTACTTCATTAATATCCATTTCTCACACAAAAATTTTGAGTTAACTTTTGGAGACAATACATAATGGTGCATATGTTGCTTTAATATAGGTAAGATATTCACAACAGTCATCTGAAGGAAAGTATCAATAGAATTATCTGAATAGAAGGGTCAACTTCTCTGCTCTGAGACCACAGGAGAGTACCTAGTTTCCAGTAATAACACCTGATGAAAATGAGGCTCCTTTCAAGAAGCTAATCTTCCCATTTTTAAGGGTGATATCTTTATATTGTCCTCACTTCTTAAATGCAGAGGGTAGCAAAAAATTGTATACACATTTCAGAAAGGAAAAACGGTATTAAAATTGTAATACTCAATATATACCAATAACAAAACATGAAAACAAGTCATGTTTGACTTCTGCAATTACAAGAGGTGCTCAAAATGGTTCCCATCAGTTTCCGGACACTTCTGATTATGGTGAACTAGTGCTTGAGCAATGTTGACCAAAGTGTCCACTTGTATACATTTGTTTGGCACCTCAGTATAAGGTTTATCAACAGCAAAAATCTAAAACACATTTTTAGAAATAGTTGACAGAAGTATACTGAATTCTAATCACTTGGTACTGCTTAATTCTGAGTAATGACATATTATATGAGCTTTATGTTCTAGAGCTGCGGACTAGGCATCATTTAAAATCCATACATTCTATTTTTATTATCTAAGGAAGTTACAAGTCATTTTTATTTAGCCATGAAGAACAGAACAGAAAAAAAAATTGTGCTGCTATTAAATAAAACATATAATTCAATTCCTCTATGTACTCTTTCATATCAAATAAACCAATAACATAAAAAATAAAATAAAATAAAATATGCACATTAACAAAAAAATTCAGTTAATTTTTCATTATACCTGTTAAACATAAGAAAACACAATTTAGAAAATTTAAGAAAGATAAAATGTAGTGAGTGTGTATAACTGATTACTTTTGTATTAGACTAGATGCTCATCTTAGAATATAATTTCCACTAATTAAATCACTCAATATTCAGTATCAACGAAGCCATTTGGTGATAACTAAGGGTCCTTTTGTAAAGTGGATAAATGCTGGAACTTTACAGTGCTGTTTATTCTACTGCCTCTAACATCATTATTATAATGTTATAATTGTTGAAGAGCCAATGAATACACATCTCAAATAGTAGCTTCCTCTAACCAACAGATATGTAGCAGATATATGCAGAAGTTATATGAAAATTTAAGCTAAGCAGTTTAATTGTTAGCTGGGTTGAGCACCAAGTATGACAGAGGAAGTTATAAGAGATAAATTCAATATGGACATATGGATCACCCATTTTTTTTTCCAAACTAGTTCAGCATAAATAAGTGTGGCCCAATGAAGCCTAGTGCCAAAAGGCGTGTACTCAAAAAATGAATTAGACCATACATCTTTAATACAATATCTCCAGATAAGTGCTATACAAATAAAATATAAAATGAACCACACATGTGAGCCATATATTTAACTTTAAATTTTGTAATAGCCACAGTAAAAAGTAAAAATGAATATTTTTATGTTTGAGAACATGTTTAATTTTCATAATATATTTTATTTGAACCAATGTATTCCAAATAGTATAATTTCAATACAAATTAATATAAAATGTATTAATGGAATATTTTATTTCCCCATGTTATGTCTTTGAAATTTGGTGTATATTTCAAACTGTACATCTCAATAGACACATTTCAAGTATCAGTAACCACAAATGACTAATGATGACTATGCTGGAAGACTCAAGTCTAGAACTAGGTTTGTTAGGCCTAGGGCCTGACAATATATCTAATTATAGCTGATGCTACATGAGAGAAGAAAGAGTAATAAGAGAATGAAAGAGTTATTTTCATACAGGTGCATAGTTCCTAGCACTTCAGTAAGATGGAAGGGTGAAGTGGAAAATAATTACAAGAAAAAATATTTGATTGATTTATCCCTAACTCCAATGAGTGTGAGGAGGAAAAGGGTGGTGGTGGTGGTGGTGGTAGTGGTGGTGGTAGTGGCGGTGCGGAGAGATGGTTAGGTATCTACTCATGCAAAGGTAGATTCTGGATATTTTACTTTTGCAATATGACAGATGAAAGAAATCCATATCCATGAGTGTTTTGTTTTGTTTTGTTTTTTAACTGGGATTTTCTTCAACAAGAATCCCAGCTCCTTTGTTCTTTTGGGCTAGTCCTATTTTAGGAGACTGTCATATTTCTGCACACTTTGCAGGCAGGGACAATGACCACCTTTTTTAGGACTTTATTTTTAAGAATGTTTGTATAGCAACTGCCTTAGAAGATAGAGAAAATGTTCCTTTCTGAAACAGAGAGCTGGGTTGCTTATGTCCTTGGCAGATAGAGATACCATCTGTTGATTGAGTTGGGGCAGGCAAGCTTATTGTTCATTATAAAAGATATAGGTTCCCTAAAGTCAACATTCTTCTCCTGTGACACAACGTTTTCTATGTACAGGAATCACTTCACCTACTTTGTGTGTTCCTGTGTGATTTGGGAAAAAGGAGAGTAAGTACAGTCACAATCCTTATCCTTTTGTTTTTCAGTATTAAAGTTTTCTACCAGCATTCATGAAACTGACAGACTGACTCATTACCTTACAAGTTTAGTAAAAATTCAGACTCTTCATGTGTGCTTTTTTTTTTTTTACACCATTGACTATTTTCTTTACCAAAGTTTTACTTCACCAAAGAACTTCACCAAAGTTCTGAAAATAGCAGGAAAATTGAGTAATAATTTTTGTATGTGCAGAATGTCAAAGTGCTTAATTCAGCAGACAAATATTCGTTTAGATTCTACTGCATTCTTCGCATTTTTTAAACACTATGGATAAATACAAAATAGGTGTCTATGTTAAATATGATATAATATAGCACAGTGTACAATGTCATATAGTAGTCATAGTCTCCTCCTGAGGAGAGGACAATCTAATTACAAAATTAATATACCTATTTATGAAGAAAACTTACTGTTAATGGAAAATGGGTTCTGGTAAATGCCACAGGAAGGAATTCAAGGACATACTGAATAAGTCACTTGAAAAAAGCCAAGCAAGCAGTTGATTTATTATAAAAAGAAATAGTACACTCTCAAATGGCACCAGAGTGGGCAGGCCCAGAAGAGCAACAGCCTCAAAGAACAAAGAGCTTTAGGATTTTATTTAAATGAGGGCACAAAATATTCAAGTTTTAGGGGTGGCCTTACAGGCATTCCCAGATGGATCCTTGCTGACCACTCTTTCTTGTCAGGAGGAGGGATATTTTCTTTATTTGGCCCTTGTCAGAACTGTCATGGCAACACAGGGGGTGGAGATTTTGCCCAGCACATCATACTAATACTGTGTTGCACTGAAAACACAGTATTAATTTTTGCTCCAAAAGACGCATTAGACCTGATGGTCCGGATAGGTCTTGTTTTCGGGGAAACACGGCAGATATTAGGGCAAATTAGAAGGATGAAAGGCTTCTAATTCAGTAAATGTAGAAGAAATGCAGTAAATGTAGAAGAATTCAGTAAATGTAGAAGAAAAACTTCTGCTCAAATTTAACATTTGACAAGATTCTTAAGGGAAAATGAAACAAAACAATACAGGAAAGTCTAAAGGAGAGGTTAGAGCTACATACCCAAGAGAAAGTAAGGGAAAAAATCATGAAAGTGAGAATTATACATATACACAGATGGAGGAAACAAGCCATACTCAGGAGCAGGAGCAGGTGAAGATGAAACCAACAACAGTGGATTACAAAAGACCATTTAATCTCAGTCTAAGAAGTTTCCTCTGTCCCGTGATTAACAGGGAATCATTGAAAACTTTTAAAAATTACAAATAAATGTAGTTTTAGGAAACTGTTCTGAGATATCATATAATAATACAGTGTGGCTTTTTAATATCCTAGCATGTACCTGATAAGCTTGAGGCTAACATATATATTTTTCACAATATTTTTAAGTTTTTAAGTTTTTAATGGATGCATTGGTCTTTTCTGAATTATTGTCACACAATAAATATCACCATTGTGCTCTGCTGATGTACCACTGACAGTATATTTCTAAATCTCATTGATATACTCTTAAAATTAACAAAAAAATGAAATCAAAATTATAGGTTACGGAGGAAAGAGAGTTTAGCTCAATGCAGCGTATGGTTAATTGGCTAGTAAATTCATGTATAAATGGTGAGATGCTTTTATTTTCTCATAAGATTCAATGTGTTAGTTTAGCAAATGAAGATACAAGGAATAAAAAAGAGTTAAAAAGGAATAGGAAAAGGAAAATTAATGAACATGTGGGTTGACTATGGCTTCATTTGCTTTTGCAAGTAACCTGTGTATTTTAATTGGCTGTACTAGGACGATGTTGTTTTTTATTCATCTTCAATTCTCAAAATGAAGTCTAAAATTATGATTAAATTTCTGTTATAAAAGAAGAGATAGAAGGGTTTCAGGCCCAATGTTACTTCGTAAGTCAAGTGTTTGATGATACTTAAAAGGGAGGTCTGTCAGCAATGACCTTTTCCATATATCCAATTCACTAAGTCTGAACACCTAAGGGTTATATCTACAACACTTTACAGGCTCATGTAAAAGTAGTATGCGTATTTTATCTCATGCTCTCTTTGTCAATAACAATTGCATTTAAAACATAGAGAGTATACTGTGTTTGACAGACACTAACATGAAATAAATTTAATGGCACAAGTACACAAAATACGTATGAAAGAAAATGAGTGTGGATTCAAATTAAAAAGAAATTACATTTGCAGATGATTCAACCAGGAGCAAAAATAAGCCCTGCAGTACTGTGATCTCTGTAACACCGTAGCTAATCACGATGGTACTAAAAATAACAATTAGGGTATTTTGCATTTTTTCATACCCACCTACTTCTGTGATAATTAGCAGTGAAGGCATTAAATGGTTCACTAAGTACCAAATTCAGCATTCCAATACAACAGACAACAATTTTTGCTAATTGAAATGTGATGCATTAACTACTTGGCAATACAAAGATATTTTTTTATTTTCCTAAAACAAACGAGACTGGTGAATATGCCTCCAAATTATACTTATTTCACTTTATAAATATCAAATAATTAATATTGAACTATTTTAAATTATTTCTACTCTTGTAGATTAATTAAATATACATATACTGTGTTTCCACAAAAATAAGACTGGGTCTTATATTAATTTTTGCTCCAAAACACGCATTAGGGCTTATGTTAAGGGGATGTCATCCTGAAAAATCATGCTAGGGCTTATTTTCCAGTTAGGTCTTATTTTGGGGGAAACACCATACACACACACACACACACACACACACACACACACACACACACACACATATGTGGAGAGAGAGAGAAGGTCTGTGTACTTATAAGTATGTGTAAATATTCCTATAAATATATTTACATAAAGATGAACATATATTTATATGCACATATATTTGTTGACTCACGGACAACAGGTAGAATAAAATGAGCCAGAATATATAGAAAAGAAGGCGGAATTCATGTCATTTCCACCGTGGTGGTAACAGTACTGCACCTAGACCTCAGCACGCTGACTCCTGCTTTGGTCGCTACCTCTTAGGGGCGTGTACCCTGTGGAGTGCTTTTATGAAATTTTCTATGTGCCACTCTCATACTTGACACACCTGGTTGGCAGAGTTATCCCTTGCATAAAAAGATATAAATCCTGGTCTCCAGAAGCAGTTCTCTCAAAATTTTGTAACCCTTCCTGGGTGTCTGGGACCAGACCAGAACAGTGGTGCCATTTGAGCCGGGTAATCTGAGCCTAGATCTAAACCCATTTGATGCTCTGTCTCTGCTTCTCTATTTCAGAACAATCCACAACCCTCTAATCCATGCCTATAGGAGGGCCTGTTTCATGCCTATGTGGTCTTCTTAGAAGGGTGGTGAGCTGATCACACATACTGGCCAGCATGGCATTTTTTTCCAAGGATTAGAGGGCAGCCAAAATGGTTGCAAAGATGCTGAATTTGGTTGATTCTTTGAGAGAAAATTGGACAGGGATTTAACCCAACCATGTGCCCATGGGCTATATATGTATGTACTTCTGGTCACCTATGTTCTCCCTGAGGCAAAATGTGGGTTTCTTCATTGGTCAACTGTACAATGCAGAGTAGTAATGTCAGATTGGATATTTTTAGCAGAGACAGCACTGCTATAGCAGATAACTTCTCTAGAAATTTCTTAGACTTGTATGGTGCAAATATGTTGGTTTTGGTCAGAGAAGGCCCATTTCTGGAAAGAAGCCCAGTTCTGCAATGATCATAGAGATTAAATAAAAGTATCAGTTTAGTTTGTAGACCCAGGTTAATGTGGTCAGAGATATATGGATTATAAGTATATAAATTAGGACGAGGGAAAGAGAAAAGATCTAAGAAACAACACAACGGTAGCTAATCGTGGGGTAACCTTATTTAATATGTAACAATGTGCAGAATGGCAAAGGTAAGAACATTGAACAAATTGAAGCATTTAAAGGAGGGACATAGTTTAGCACCTCTGTTTCTGTTTACTCTCCTATTAAAACATGTCAACAACTTAAGGATTTCATGAACATTTATTTCCCGTTACATATATTTTTGGGGAAAGAAACTTGAAATGGCAGCTAGAACATGTATATTTTGATTTACACAAAATCTAATTTTATGAGAAACCCAGGCTAAAGGCATTTTTCATCCTATCTCTGTGTATTTCATATAAAGCTTGATCAGTGGAGCTTGGTGAAACAAAAAAGAGCCACACTCTTACAATTTCTGTAGTGCTCATTAGTCAGGTTATTTATTTATCTATTTCCCAAATAAAAAGGTTTATTTAAAAGATACATATGAGTCATTAAAATCTTGGAAAGATAAGGGAGGTGATATACAGACAGAACAGCAACTGTCTTTCTGCGGCCTGCTCCTGAGTCTTCTAAGAACCAGTCATCTGATTTCACTCTGTAGAATGTCTTCTGGGGTAATAGTTCTCCAACCATTCCACATGTGCTTTATGAAAAGTCTCTGCCCACTCCTCTAGACAAGCCCTTATTTCCAGTCAAGCACCTGGGGAGCAGGCGGTAAAGGGAACTCTTACATAACTGATGCCCTAACCTGCCCAGTTACTGTGCTAGTCCCAGTCCCTTGGACTGCCTCTTACTGAGCCTAATCCACTGGCATTTCAAATAGCATTTATAGAATTGCAATTGTGACTAGAGGTAGATACAGTGACTTTACTGACCTGATTCATTTTCTAATGAGAGGATTAAGAAAATACCCAACATTTCTACTCTGGCTTTCAATAACATAGCTGACTGATAAAATAGGGTCACTGCCTAGTTTCGATTTCTTTTCTGGAATGAATTTACTTGCTAAGAATTTGAGAGGCTGCAATCTGTCTCCTCTGATTTTATCAGCCAGAGACAAGATAATTAAGAAAATGTTTTTTAAAGAGATGGCTAAATAAAAGATGTGGGCCTTTGAGAATGAATATAGACTCTGTGACCTCACAGAGCTCAGTAGCAAACTTGATATAATTTAGCATAATGGAATCTTGGAAAAGAAGTGCAATTTCCCACAAATGTGTAAATATATGTACACCAGCATATATCTTTAGAGAGAGACATATGGTGTGGTTCTCATTTTACATTAGACTTACCTCACGAGCAAAGAGAGGTTACTACATTTTAAAAAGAAATTTCTATATTCTCAGTCTCTGTTCTATTATCTATCTATCTATCTATCTATCTATCTATCTATCTATCTATCTATCATCTATCTGTCTTTCTATCTCTATCATCTAACACCAATTTTTCTCTCTCTCTCACTCTCTCATGTTTTATCTCCTTCTGCTAGTTTTACTTGGGAGTTAAAGCCTGAAGCTTGGGAAGCCACAAGTGGAAAACAAAAATAATTTAATATATGAGAAGTGAATTAATATAGAAGGCTAAAGATAATCTTCTCTTTTAACACAGTCTATAATATTTTCTCCTTAATACAGCATTTAATGTTGGTGCTTAAAAGCAAAAACTATGGCAAATCCAACATTGTTCTCAGTATTATATAAGAAAATATGAAAAAAGGTTTAATTCAACATAGAGAGGAGAACTGACAAGTTATGTTACTTTCAATAAAAAAAGCCAGTTTCTTAAACATTGTGCTATAATCTATTTTTGATTTTGGTAAGACTACAACACTTTCAGAGTAAATTTTCATATATTTTGTAGACTCAGAACATGGGTATTTCCTACAAATGCATAGTGCAGAAGAGGGATAACATCAATTTCTACAACTTTTCTAAACTTAAAATCTTTATTTTCAATGGCACTTTGATAGCTCAAGTACTTCAAGTTCAAGTACAACATTTGCCTCATTATTTTCTCATTTCAAACGTACACAAGCTGCATTTACTATTTTCTATTCATAAAAGGTTTTCACTATAGTTGGTCTCTCTCTGTCTGTCTCTCTGTCCCTTTGTCTGTTTCTGTCTCTGTCTCTATCTCTACTCCCTTCCCCTTCCTCTCTTTCTCCCTTGCTGTCTCCCCTTTTATCTAGTATTAAAGCCTGCCAAGTCATACTGTTGAGTCTTACTCAACTCAGTCACTTCTATAGCCCCTGCCATAAATCAGACATTTATCGCCTGCCTGTCCTGACTAATGATTTTCACAGTAGCCTCTTTTCACTGTGTATTCATGAATTTATCTTAAATATTCTTATTTGAAAACATTCAGAGGAGAAAAAACAAACACCTTTCAGCCTAGTGCATAGAGATGTTTTCAGTCAGTCTTGCAAATACCGTGTTTCCATGAAAATAAGACCTACCCTCAAAATAAGCCCCAGTTAAGATTGTTAGCCTGATGGACACATTTAGAGCATTATGACAATGTTCCAGAAAAAGATGACATGACTGTATTTGAATAAATGTAGATTATTGTACATTAAAAAATAAGACATCCCCTGAAAATATGCCCTAATGTATCTTTTGGAGCAAAAATTAACATGAGACCTGGTCTTATTTTTGTGGCAATATGGTATAAGATCCAGTCTTATTTTCGGGGAAACACAATATTGTTTTTAGATCAAGGTCCAGAACAGCTTCTCTGGGATAAAATTCTGTTACGATATAGGATCGGTATATTCTCTGTCTCCAGCAACATTTTTTTGTTTGTTTTTTCTCATTTTCACCTAGATTGTTAATTACTTCCTTTCCCAAAGCCTGAACACCACATTCCATTGTAACATAGGACTGGATAGAAATAAGCAGAAAGAATAAACAAAAGAATGTATATATGAACTTCCAGATTAAACAAAGAGTGCAAACATACTGTGTTCAGACGAAGATTTATTGAATGTTTACTAAGGACAAAAATAACAAACATTATAAATAAATTCATAAAGACTCTATAGAATTGTTTTATTTCCTAATGAATTGACATTCCTTACTGTTAGAAAACATATATTTTCCTTTAATAATATTCATTATTTCAAAATGTCCTCTGGCTAATATCAAGATAACTATCAAGTTTTCTTGTGGTTGAAGTTTATCTAGCATAATGTTTTAAGTACTTTTAACCTACTTTTAAAATGCTTAATGTCATTGATGACATCATAAAAATGGTGGCATGAAGTAAGCCTCTTGAAATCTCCCCTGGAATTTATACAAATTGAAAAACTATAACTCCACAAAGGACTCCCTGCACAACAGACAGGCAAGACTAAGAGGTGCATTACTGAAATCATCTATAGATGGGCAAATTGCATAAGCGTGGGAGGAAAGAAGGGAGAAGTGCGGAGACGGGGCTCTGCAGGCGCAAGACACAGACCTAGATCGGTGCTCCGAGCTCGCTGCATTCAGGAACTACTGCAGTTATGGGAGAGGGAAGAACTCGGACTGCTAGAGCTCTGGTTATGGCCCATAGGATTCACGGGACAGCATATAACAGGGCTGAACCCAACACTCATGGCAGAGACCTCGGAGCAAAGACTGAGGGAAGAGGGCTCAAAACGGTGGATTAAGCCCTCACTGATGAACACAGAATGGAAACCTTAGGCACTGAACCTAGCCACTCCCTCCCTACCTTCCCAGAGCTCACCCCACCTTCACCTGCCAGTGCAAGAAGGGGAAGAGTGTCAGATCAAAAGAACAGAATATTTGTAGTTCTGAGAACTGCGGTTTGCAGACATGGACTCGCAGCCCACATAGTTCTGGCAAAGGGGAGGGAGGCATGGAAGCAGGACTAGCTATGGTGGTGGTCATTGTTTGGGCAACAACCTCTCACAACCCACCCTGCCCCTGTCCCCACCTATTTGGGTAGATCCCTGCAGGAGTAAACAGAGCTGTTGGAACACACAGGCTCTGAATTTGGTGCAGGAAGAGCTTTGGAACTTCAGAAGCTCTCCACATCTCCCCACAGAGGTGGCTCCCTATGACCCAGGTGAACTGTTCATAGAGAAGAAGCCCACTTTCCAGGGATTCACCCCATTGTATAAGAAGCTGGAATAGTGCAGAGAAAACATAACACTACAGTGTGAGGGAGAAAAAAAGCTATACATATAGAGAAAATAAAACATTCTACCAACACCAATTAGGAAACAAAAGAAAGACCTCTTTCTATCAACCTGTTGCAGAACTCACTCCTGTAGATGTCTAGGAAGGGAAATAATAAATCATTAATTTATTATCAAGATAACAAGACAACTCAGAGAGAAAATGAAAGTCTCCAGAAAATGAACTCAAAGACATGGAAATATGTGATTAAATGGCAGAGGATTCAAGATTGCAGTTCTTAAAAAACTCAATGAGATGCAAGAAAACAGAGACAGGCAGTTTAATAAACTCAGAAACACAATTAAAGAACAAAATAAACATTTTACCAAAGAGATTGAAATTTAAAAAATAATGAAATAGAATTTCTAGGGATTAAGAACTCAATAAGAGAAATGAAGAATGAAATACCCATCTTAGGTAGTAGAATTGACCAGATGGAGGAAAGAATCAGTGACATCAAAGATAGAAACCTGGAAATTACAAAGATGGAAGAAGAAAGAGACTTGAGAGTTAAAATAAATGAAAGAACTCTACAAGAACTTTTTGACTCCATAAGTAAGAGCTATATAAGAATAATGGACATACGAGAAGGAGAAGAAAGAGAGAAGGGAACAGAGAGTATATTCAAACAAATAGTTGATGAGAACCCCTCAAACTTGTGGAAATAACTGGATCCTCAAATCCAAGAAGCAAATAGAACACCTAATTACCTCCATCCCAACAGGCCTTCTCAAGGTCCATTGTATTGAAGCTGTCAAAAACTAATGACAAAGAAAGAATCCTCAAGGCAGTCAAGGAAAAGAAGATGGTAACCTACAAAGGAAAGTCCATTAGATTATCATCAGATTTTTCAACAAAAACTCTACAAGCCAGGAGGGAGTGGAATCAAATATTCAAACTATTGAAAGAGAAATTATGAGCCAAGAATAATATATCCAGCAAAGATAACCTTTAAATATGAAGGAGGAATAAAGAGCTTTCCAGATATACAGAAGCTGAGGGAAACTTCTAACACAAGAAATACTACAAGAAATACTAAAGGAGGCTATTTGACCAGCAAAAATAGAGATAATTTGTGACAACCAAAACATAAAAGGGGGGGGGGGAGTAAAGGAATATGGGAATGGAGAGTGTAAGCATGCTGAAGAAAATGGAATACTGTAAATATGAAACTTTCTTTTACATAAACTCAATGGTAACTACTCTAAAAAAAATCCAGAATTGAAATATATAACATAATAAAAGAAGAAACAAAAGGAAAAATCATAGAATACCATCACACAGAAATAATAGACAACAAGAAAGAGGCAATAAACAATGGAGACAGTCTTACCAGAACACCAAAGATAGAATGATAGGAAATTCTCACATATCAATAATCACCATAAATGTAAATGGACTGAACTCACCACTAAAAAGGCACAGAGTAGAAAATTGGATCAAAAAACTAAACCCAACCACATGCCGCCTTCAAGAGACATATCTCAGCTACAAGGACAATTACAGACACAAAGTGAAAGGGTGGAAATAGACACTCCAAGCAAATGGTATCTGGAGAAAATCAGGTGTAGTCATACTGATATCAGATGAAACAGACTTCAGGATAAAGATGGTAACAAGAGACAAAGATTGACATTTCATAATGATAAAGGGGACTATACAGCAAGAAGACATAACAGTCATCAATATTTATGTCCCCAATCAGGAAACACTGAAATATACTAAGCAAGTACTAACAGAACTAAAGGGAGAAATTGACCAAAACACAATTATAGTAGGGGGCATAAACACATCATTGACAGCTATTGATATATCATCAATAAAGAAAATAAATAAAGAAATAGCATCCCTAAATGACACATTAAATGAAATGGACATAACTGACATTTATAGAGCACTTCATCCTAGAACATCAGACTATACATTTTTTTTTTTCTGGTGTGCATGGAATAGTCTCAAGGATAGACCATATATTGGGACATGAAACTAGTCTCAGCAAATTTAAGAAGATTGAAATCATACCAAGCATATTCTCTGATTACAAGTCTTTGAAATTGGATATTAGATGCAAAAAGAAAGCAAGAAAAACTACAAATAAGTGGAGACTAAACAGCATACTTTTAAAGAATGACCAAGTCAAAGAAGAAATAAGAAGAGAGATCAAAAGATACATAGAAACAAATGAGAATGAAAATGCATCCCACCAAAATTTTGGTGATTCGGCAAAAGCAGTTTTAAGAGGGCAATTTATATAATTACAGGCGTATCTCAAGAAACAAGAAAAATCCTAGATAAATAACCTCATGTTACATACCTTAAAGAACTAGAAAAAGAAGAACAAATGAAACCCAAGGTCAACAGAAGAAAGGAAATAATAAAAAATCAGAGCAGAACTAAATGAAATAGAGAACAAAAGACAATAGAAAAAATAATGTGACAAAGATATGGTTCTTTGAAAAGATTAATAAAATGGACAAACCTTTGATTGGACTCACTAAGATAAAAAAGAGAAAAGACACTAATAAACAAAATCAGGAATGAAAGTGGGGAAATTATCACAGATGCCACAGAAATACAAAGGATCATCCAAGAATACTATGAAGGACTATATGCCACCAAATGCGATAACCTAGAAAAAATGGACAAGTTCTTAGAAAAATATAGCCTTCTAAGGCTGAATCACAAAGAACTGGAAAATCTAAATAGACCAATCACCAGTAAGGAAATTGAATAAATCATGCAAAACCTTTCCAAAAGCAAAAATCCAAGACCAGATGGCTTCACTAGTGAATTCTACCAAAGCTTCAAAGAGGATCTAATACCTGTCCTACTCAAACTCTTCCAAAAAATTGAAGAAGAGACAATATTCCCAAAGTCATTTTATGAGGCCAACTATACCCTGATACCAAAATCTGGTAAGGATAACATAAAAAAAAAAGGAAAGTACAGACCAATATCTCTAATGAATAAAGATGCAAAAATCCTAAACAAAATTCTAGTAAATCGAATGCAACAATGCAGTAAAAAGATCATTCATCACAACCAAGTAGGGTTCATCTCAGGGGCACAAGAATGGTTCAACATAGGCAAATCCATCAATGTGATACTACACATAAACAAAATAAAGGACAAAAATGACATAATTATATCAATTGATGTAGAAAAAGCATTTGACAAATACAACATACATTTATGATTAAAAACAATAAAATAGGTATAGAAGGAAAATAACATAATAAAGGCCATATATGACAAACTCTCAGCTAATATCATAGTTAATAGTGAAAGCTTGAAGCCCTTTGCTGTACGTTCAGGAACACCAAGGGCTTTCCCTTATCACTCTACTTTTCAACATAGTGTTGGAAGTCCTCACCAGAACAATCAGGCAAGAGAAAGAAATAAAAGGCAGCCAAGTTCGGAATGAAGAAGTTAAATTATCATTCTTTGCAGATGACATGATGCTATATATAGAAAACCCTAAAGACTCCACCAAAAAGCTATTAGAAACAATCAACGAATACAGTAAAGTTGCTGGCTACAAAATCAACGTACAAAAGTCGATTGCTTTCCTATATACTAACAATGAAATCTCAGAAAAAGAAATTAAAAAAAAATTCCTTTTGCAGTTGCAACAAAAAAGAAAAAAATACCTAGGAATAAACTTTACCGAGGATGTGAAAGACCTATATATTGAAAACTATAAGACATTTTTAAAAGAAATTGAAGAAGACACAAAGAAATGGAAATCCATGCTCATGGATTGGAAGAGTCAACATAGTTAAAATGGCCATATTACCCAAAGCAATATACAGATTTAATGCAATCCCCATCAACGCACCAATGGCATTTTTAAAGAGATAGAACAAAACATCATCAGATTTATACAGAACCACAAAAGACCCCGAATAGCCAAAGCAATCCTAAGAAAAAAAGAATAATGCTGGAGGTATCACACTCCCTGACTTTAGCTTGTACTATAGGGCAACAATAATCAAAACAGCATGGTATTGGCAGAAAAATAGATACACAGACCAGTGGAATAGAACTGAGAACTCAGAAATAAACCCACATAAATATGGGCAGATAATATTTGACAAAGAAGCCAAAAACATACAATGGAAGAAAGACAGCCTCTTCAATAAATGGTGCTGGGAGAATTGGAAAGCCACATGCAAAAGAATAAAACTGGATTGCTATCAGTCACCATGTACCAAAATTAATTCAAAATGGATCAAAGACCTAAGCATAAGACCTTAAACAATAAACTGCATAGAAGAAAACATAGGTACTAAACTTATGGATCTTGGGTTCAAAGAGTATTTTATGAATTTGACTCTAAAGGCAAGGGAAGTAAAAGCTAAAATATATGAATGGGACTATGTGAAACTTAAAAGTTTCTGCACAGCAAAAGAAACCATGGAAAAAATAAAGAGGCAACCAAGAAATGGGAGAAGATTTTTGCAAACAGCACCTCCAATAAGGGGCTAATGTCCAAAATGTACAAGGAACTCATACAACTCAATAGCAAAAAAACAACAACCAAATTGAAAAATGGGCAGAGAACCTCAACAGACATTTCTCCAAAGAGGACATACAAATAGCAAATAGACATATGAAAAAAATGTTCAACATCATTAATCATCAGAGAAATGCAGATAAAAACCACAATGAGCTATCACCTCACCCCAATTAGAATGGCTATCATCAACAAGACAAATAGTAACAAGTGCTGGAGAGGCTGTGGAGAAAAAGGAAGCCTCATACACTGTTGGTGGGAATGCAGACTGGTGCAGCTACTATGGAAGGCAGTGTGGAGGTTCCTCAAAAAATTAAGACTAGAATTACCACATGATCCAGCAATCCCTCTCCGGGTATCTACCCAAAAATCTGAAACATTTATCCGTAAAGACATGTGTGATCCAATGTTCATTGCAGCTTTATTTACAGTGGCCTTTGATAAATGTCTATCAAAATGTCCTTTGATAGATGAATGGATAAAGAAGTTGTGGTATATATACACAATGGAATACTATTAGGCAGTAAGAAAAGAGTAAATAATACCATTTGTGACAACATGGGTGGATCTTGAGATTATAATGCTAAGCAAAATAAGTCAGACAAAAAAAGTAGAGAACCACATGATTTCACTGATATGTAGTATATAAAACTGAAAACAACAAAAGAACAAGACAAACAAATTAAGGAACAAAAACTCACAGACATAGACAATAGTTTAGGGGTTACCAGAGGGTAAGGCGGAAGGAGGTCTTAGAAGAAGGTAAGCAGGGTCTAATATATGATGATGGAAAGAGAACTGACTCTGGGTGGTGAACACATAATGTGAGATATAGATAATGTATTACAGAATTATACACCTGAAATCTATGTAACTTTACTAACAATTGTCACCCCAATGAACTTTATTTAAAAAAAAATAAAGAAAATGAAATATTTAATATGCATTTCTTGGAAATAGCATATATTTTACCTGGTCTAACTCAATCCTTTTTTTAAAATAAACTTTAATATTATTATTTTTTATTGTGGTCAGAAAACAAACACCATGTCTCACAGATCCATTGATCCTGGGTTTATTTACTCTAATCTTTAGCAAGGAATATGCTGCTAAGGATATTCTTTCTCTGATACTCATATCAGTATTATAACTCTGTTTACTTGAAAGCCAAGTGAACAGGATTAGAATGAGTTGCTTGCCTTCTTTCTTTCCCCAGGGGGTTCTGTACAATAAAGAGAGAAGCCAAGATCCATTTAACTCATTTGTCCCAACATTATAATATATACTCAAATTAGTACAGTCTCACTTGAAATAATAGTATAACATTTCATGTTACGTAAAAACTTTACAAAAACACATTTTTAAAAATTTACCTCTCTTTTTCTTGGCTCTTTTTTTTTCCCTGTATGTTTTACCTCTATTCATGTTATAAACCCAAAATATAATTGCTATTATTTTGCTTTAAACATATAATTGTCATTTTAGTATCCTTGGGTCCTGTTTTTATGCATTCAGCCACTATGTTTTTTGATTATGTAAGTTAGTCCATTTCCATTTAAAGTAAGTATTGATAGGTGTGGACTTACTATCACCATTTTGTTAATTGTTTTCTGGCTGATTTGTAATTCCTCTGTTTCTTCCTTCTTTGCTTTCTTCCTTTATGGTTTGTTAATTTTCTGTAGTGGTATGCTTCAATTCCTTTCCCTTTATCTTTTGTATATTTGCTGTAAGTTTTTGCTTTGTGATTACTATGAGGCTTATATAAAATAACTTATATTTATAACAGTCTATTTTAAACTGATAATGTTAACTTAGAATGCATATAAGACCTCTATTCTTTTACTTCCCCTCTCTTTTATGTTTTGATGTCACAATTTATATCTTTTTACATTTTGTATCCATTAACAAATTATTATGATTACAGTTATTTTTAACTCTTTTGTCCTTTAAACTTCATACTAGAGTTATAAGTGATTTACCCACAACCGTTATATCATTGGACTATTCTGGATTTAACTATGTATTTACATTTAACAGAGAGTTTTACAGTTCCATATGTTTTTCTGTAACTAATTAGCATCCTTTCATTTCACCTTGAATAAGTCTAACTTTTCTTATAAGGCCATTCTAGTGGTAGTAAACTCCTTCAGCTTTTGCTTTGTCTGGAAAATTCATATTTCCCCTTGAATGGTGAAAGATAACTTTTCTGGGTGGATTATCCTTGGTTGGCAGTTTTATTTTTCCTTTTCTTTCACTACTTTGAATGAATATCATGCTCTTTCCTTCTGGCCTGCTAAGTTTTTGCTAAAAATCTGCTCACAATATTATGGGGTTTTCCTTGTTTATAACAAGTTCTTTTTCTCTTTCTTCTTTTAATTCCCTTGTCTTTAACTTTTGACAATTATAATATGTCTCGATGCGGGTCTCTTTACATTCATGTTATTTGGAACACTATTGGATCTTAGATTTGAATGTGCGCTCCTTTCCCAAGGTTAGGAAAGATTTTCACTATCATGTCTTTGAATAAGTTTTTTGACCCTTTCTCTCTTTCTTCTCTTTCTGGGACCCCTAAAATGCATATATTGATCTTCTGGATGGTGTCCTATAAGTCCCTTAATTTATCTTCACTCTTTTTTACTCTTTTTTTTCCTCCTCTAATTGGATGAATTCCACTGCCCTGTCTTTGAGTTTGCTGATTGTTTTTTTTTTCTGTTTGATCTAATATATTACTGAACACTGATATTGAATTTGTTAGTTTAGTTATATTCAGAAGTTCTGTGATTTCTAATTGTTACTTCCTTATATTTTTCTATAAATTTATTGAAATTCTAACTTACTTTATGCATTGCTCTCCTGACCTTGGTAAAAATCTGTGAATAATATTTTGAAATCTTTGTCGGGTAAATCATTTATCTCCTCTTCATGAAGGTCTATTTATGGAGTTTTATATTGTTCTTTTGTTTGGAACAGAGAAATCAGAAAATCAGTATAACACTATTATTCAATTTTATGTAACTTATAAAGAATACTCCACCTAAAAAAGCAACAGAATATAGTCTTTTCAAGGGCACATGTAAAATTTGACCAAAATAGAATATGTTCACATATCCTATTGCAGCTATATACATATTGCAGCTATACATATGTGTGTATATATATATATATATATATATATATATATATATATATATACACATATATACATATATATGTGTTTGCGTGTGTGTTTATATCTTATGTGTGATGAATTTATATATTCACATATCCATTAACCTATGAAGTAATGACTAATACAATAACCTTAATTAAGCAAAGATTATCAAGATATACTGAAAAAATAATCCATAAAAATATTGACATATTGGAATTTATCATGAGTAAATCTTCAGTGCTTCTGCCAATATTAAGAGAATAAAAAAGCAAGCTACCAACTGGAATAAGATATTTTCAAATTATACATAGAGTAGAAGAATTAAATATTTCATGTATCGTAAAAAAAATCAATGTATGATTCATCAAAAAGTTTTACTATGCTTGAGATTATTAGGGCATTTTTCATTTACATGCCTCTATTCAAGTCACTATATTATTTTTTAGTGAATCTAACTCATTTGCAAATCTAGAGCGTGATGGTAATGTCTTCTATGGCTATGTTTAATGAAATAATGTTCAGTGTTTATACAGGCATTGGCCAGTTTCTATACCTAATGGCTCACTTGTGTGCAAAGTAAAATTTACATGACATTAACTTAAAGGTACCACATTTAAAAAAAAAATGAGATAAAAAACTTTTTATGGTCAGTGTAAATAACATGAAGAATAGTCATATAAATAGTTGGGAAATCCATTATATGATACAAATGCTTAACTATGATTGTAGCAAATACTTTATGTTTAATATACCATCTGCATATATTTTCTTCATCTGATTTGGTGAATTCAGGCAGATTATTCAGTCTGTGTATAGTACTTTCTACATTTCTTTGGTGGGGGAAAGATGACAGTAAGTCAGGAGAATTAATTGACCTGCAAGTTTGGGCAGAATCACAACATTCAATTAGAACAGAGTCTAATTGTTCATCTGTATATGAGTTAATGAAAAATAAATATTCCAAGAGCTATGAACACCCAAATAATAAATGACAACCATAATTAAGTCAGAGGGAACATTGTCAAACATGTATGAGCTGCTTTTATAAAGGACAATTGTTCTTGGGAATTATTATATTATAAATACAACATGTTACATTTATAATATCTCAAGAAAAGGACTAAAATTTTAAAAAATCTCTCTAGATGGAGATGTTAATTGAGTTATCTATAGATGACAGATATATGGACATACATTCATTATATATACACATTCATATATATATACATGTCTATATATATACTTGAAAAATAACATGAGTTTATCGAAAACTTCTAAAAGAACAAAGAAATATAATTAAAATGAATCATAATGAATGTTATTTTGATGTAGGATTGCTGGCAATTTCTGGGTGTAAGCTGGGATTGTGTCTCATGAAGCTGAAGAATGGACACAAGGACCAGGGAGAGGCAAAGAGTTGTAAAGGAAGATAGTTTATTAAAGCAAAAGGATAGGTTACAGCTCCTGAGTGGGAGGGTGTATCCAAAATTGGGAAGCCCACTAGGTAAGGAAAAAGGCTTTTACTTTTATATTTCTATTTCTGCTCAGAAGGGGAATGTTAGAATGTTGGTGCCTACCTGTATGATGTTTATCAGATCCACTGTGCTGCTCCAGCCTAGAGGAGACTTTTGAAATGTTCTGGTTGCCCCAGAGTGTAATTAAGGTTTTTGTCCTGTAGGAACAGGTTATCTGGAGGCTTGGAAGATATGGTCAATTCTGTTTCTGCTCAGTCTACCAAGGAATTCCTAACTGCCTGATGTTGTACTAACTAACCCATCTCAATTTCATATTCTTTCAGAAAGTCTTTGCAAAAGACTCCACTCACCTTAAACAAGCCACTAGAGAAAAAAATATCATGGGGCTTGGAAGTCAGGAAAACAAAAGAAATATTTAGAGTAAGGAAGCAAAGACACAAATAAATTCTCTATGGTAAAGTATAGATAGCTAGACAATAAAATAATGAATTACTTTGAATCCCCACAAGGACTGTGATATGCAAGAGAGACTGATCCTAATTTCTATAAAGGCAGAAGTTGAAGCACATGAAAGATAAAGTTTTGTTCAAAGGCGTTTAAGTGATTGTTGGCAGAGCTAGATAAAAACAGCCCTGCCCTGTACTTTTTAACTTCCCCAGGAGCAGTGGCTTTTGTTTAAGCCAAGACTTTAAGTATCTAAATATTTGCCTAGGAGGAGATGAATAGGATAATTGAGCCCTAAAGTTCTCCTGATCTCTCTCTGTCAGGGAAAACACATAGAATCGATCTCTCATTCTTATTTCAACTCTCTTGCAATTGAAGGATTTCTCATTGGAGCCAATTGTTTTCTCATTTTAATTAGAAAATTAATATAGAAATTATAAGATCCAGCGTGAGGTTTAATATTATTTTAAGTAATAGGTTGTATTTTTATGGGGATAAGTTGGTTGAAAGTCACTTATGATGAAGTTAATGATCTGTTTGTACTTCTATAATCTGTTCACTCAGGAAATACTAAAGAAATATGCTATCTTTCAGATTTAGAAGAATCAAGTACACTGTCTATTGATAGACAGTGAGAACATATAGAGAATAATGTGGACGTTATTGAAATGTGGACATAATTTAAAAAGATTTATAAAGAAGCCTTCAAATAAGAGATTTTAATTCTAGGCCCAGCAATGTCATATGTTACTTGGTTTCTTCATTGCCCATATGTATAAATGCTGTGCTATATAGTGTTGGATCTGTTTACACATCAATGCAGATGTGAAATGGCATAAAAAGGTGTTTATGTACCTAGTTTGCTGCCATAAATTAGAACAGAGTAAAAACTGATTACAAAGAATTCAGAGTAGAACTAATTATGACTGATTCCAAGGCAATGCAGTATTTTTCCACTTGTTGTATATAGCTTTATTCATGGCACCCAAGGTCCTCTGTAATCTAGCTCTAAACTGGCTTCCAAAATATACCCACCATTGTTTGAGACCTAAACACCCACCCTCATATTCTA
Source organism: Rhinolophus hipposideros (assembly GCF_964194185.1). Taxonomy (NCBI): domain Eukaryota; kingdom Metazoa; phylum Chordata; class Mammalia; order Chiroptera; family Rhinolophidae; genus Rhinolophus; species Rhinolophus hipposideros. The sequence continues at coordinate 17,087,633 of NC_138058.1, read as the reverse complement.
ACAAACCAACTCCTCCCTCTTTTGTTTAGTCCTGATGTGAGAGAGCCACCTCACTATAGGAATTTTAAGTCTCCTTTTCTCTAGTTTCTTAGCTTCTGGTCCCTTGTCTTAATCACGTCTTGGTCTTAAATTGGGGATTGCTCCTAGCCTAGATTTGGAGGGTCTCTCACCCCCTACTTCAGATAACTACTCAGAAGCCTGTGACTTAAGCTTGTTGATTGTAATCATTGTAGCCCAACTTTCTCTCCAAGCCATTTTGGCCCGAACTCCTAGGTAAACAATGCCATCTGAAATGAAGCTATGGACTTTTACCCTGCAAGTCCTACTCCTTGGGCCTGAGCTTTTAATCGATTAACCAAAATCTATCTCTTCTCATCTAGGGGCCATTGGGATACAAATGATGCCCAGCAAGGCTTCCAGTACCCCACCCAAGGAGGCCAATGTGGTCTTCCAGGTGGGTCTCGAGACCCCTTCTCCGCATCTAAGATCAGACAGGGCAAGAGTTCCGTGACTCCCGATAGGCAGGGACAACGACCACCTTCCGCAGGAAGCAGACACAGAAGAGACCTCCTGTCCTTCAACTTCCCATAGAGATTTATGGGAATCATGCCTTTCAGGAGAAAATGAGGCAGACAGTTAGAGATAGAAATGGGGTCTCCAGACATTCCTGAACATTCAACATGGCCCACGGAGAGTGACTGCCCAGAGACCTCCCCAACACCTCCTGTCTCTGCCCAAACTTTCCCCTTATCTGCCATAACCATTAACCACTGTGAAGATACTAAAAGACACAAAGTACCTAGCTAGATTAGACCAGTCATTCACACCTGCGCAGTAAAGGCTACAACAACTTTCATCTCACCTTAGCCTCATTATACCATCATTATAATATCATGTATATGCCCGGAAGTTCATTAATATCATTCTAACAGACTGAATTCTGGGAAGGAACAAGCGCAGTCTAAAAAGATGAGTAATAGCCTCTTGTCAATCACAGGTGCTAATCAAGTGGCCCCACACCGAAAGAGGAGTAGCCCATTCTAGAGGAAAGAAAAGAAAACCACCAAGGCGCTGTTAGTCGGGGCCCTTGAGCCATCCTCTTGTGCTCAGGCCTGTTTCTATCTCTTTGGATGGTACTTTCACTTCTAATAAACTGTTCTTTCACCACTGTATTTCTGTGTCTCGTTCAATTCTTTGCTCAAGACGCCAAGAACCTGGACTTCGCGCTGAGAAGGGCCTGCTCTCAGGTAACAGTTCCATTTGTGGCTTTTGCTTATGCAACTCTGCCTATCTGGAAAGGCTTTTGGTTTTGCTTATTTGTTTCTTTGGGGTTTTTCATTGTCTTCATTGGATTAAAACCTACCGAGATTTAATGTGTTAAGTTAGGTGATTAACTAACTATTTTTCATGATATCACTTCCCATGAAAATCCCACCTTGCTCATCACTTGTTTCTCTGAACACTTGTGCCAGTATGTGCCCGTCTTTAAGCAAGCATATGAATTCTATTACCTTGCTCCTCCTCCATTGGGTTTTGTGTTCTTTACGACACCTATAGGTTCCCTAATTTTATTAGTTCCACCACTCTCTATATATTACATATATTAATAATATATATTAACTATGTCTTCCACTATTCAGAAGATTTCTAAGTTATAGTAGAGATAAAATAACTGTTTCTTGTTGTAATGGTGATCCTATATTTTCTATCTTGAGATTTAAACCTCTAGTACAATTTTATTTAAAAGTGCAGTTTTTAGCTAGGGATGTTTTCGAAAGCTTTTCTTTTCTTTGTGTTCCTGGTCTCCTGCCAAACCTTAATGATTCTGTTTACTGTATTGACTATGTATACAAGTTTCAGTCATTCTCTTTACTTCAGATCATATACATAGCTGGTCCAATGACTTGAAATAAGTTTTTTACATCTGTGTAAGATCCAGTTCTTATCTGCCTACGAGCCTCTGGGAAGTGCTTTTTTTCAGTAATTGCCTAACTAATATCTGCTTTTCTTTGTTCTGCCTCTCCTTGCATGCGTATAAAACCTTTTGGCAGTATTAAGAGCAGGAAAGCAGTCTTTGTGACAAAGAGTCCACTGTCTTCCCTTAATGCTGTCATTTTGGAATAAAACCTGCTTTTCTTCCCACCAACCTTGCCTCTCATGTTTTGGCTTTCATGGGGTGAGCAGCTGAACCTTTTGCATGGTAACATTATCAATTGGCATCTAAATATCTTTCTAATAAAAGTTAAGTTTTCATATTGTTTAAGGAAAATATATGTTACCCGATTTTGGACATTATCCCTAATGCAGAACAAAGCAATCTTAAAGAAGTCTGAGGGTCATCTGAAAAATTTGAGTATTTTTTTGTAGTGAGAAAGATACGGTAATTTTTTTCTATAAGAATAAACCAGTGGAAATTTCTAAGACCCAAGTTTTTATACATATATTTAAACAAACTTTTAGAGTGGTTTCAGATTCACACAAAAGTTGCAAAAATAGTGCACAGCATTCTTGTATACCTCACACCTAGATCACCCTATTATTAACATCTTACTTTACTAGGTAGTATGTTTGTCACAATTAATGAACCTATATTGATACATTATTATTAACTATAGTTTATATAGGTTTCTTTAGATTTCACAAAATGTTCTTTTTCTGATCCAGAGTTCAACTGCAAAATAATTCATTATATATATATATATATATATATATATATATATATATATATATATATATATATATATTTATTTGTTCATGTTCCTCTCTCTAAGCTGTTACAGTTTCCCTGACTTGTTTTTGATAACAGTCACAGTTTTGAAGAATATTGGCTAAGTAGTTTTAATCTGTTCCTCTAGTGGATTTTGCCTAATATATTTCTCATGGTTAGACAGGGGTTATGGGCTTTTGAAAGGAAAGCCACAGAGGTAAAGTACCCTTTTCATCAAATCATTTTTAAGGGTGAATTGTATTAGTATAACTTATTACCATTGATGTTGACTTTGATCACCTTGCTCAAATAGGATTTATAAGTTTTTATCACTGGAAAGTTACTTTTCTGTTTCTCTTTCCATACTGTATCCTTTGGAAAGAAGCCACTAAGTGTTGCCCAGAGTGAGTTATGTTCCAGAGTTGAGAGCAGAATACCTACATAATTTATTTGGAATTCTTTTGCACAAGAGATCAGTCCATTCTCCCTTATTTATTTCATCATGTATTTATATCAGCAATGGCTTTGGATATCTATTTTATATTTTGGGATATAATCCAATGTTATGCTATTTTTTTTTCTATTTATTTTCCTTTTTCTCTAATTTTTCAATTTTGGTCATTGGGAACTCTTTCTGTTTTCTCTTTTATTCTTTTGACATGTCTCATTCTGTTTTGTATTTCTGTACTATCTGACACTATAAGGAACTTCAGACTCATCTTGTACATTTCCTCCCTAGAAACAGCCTTCTCTCCAAGAAGTGTCAAATTTTAAACTCCTCAAAATTTTACAATTACTGAATGGATGTACCAATTTATACCACTTTTGAAAAGAATTAATTATGTTTTTAACAGTCTAGAAACTCTAAGTCCCCCAGCATTCCATTGACTATTACTCTTGCTGCAGTTTAGAAAGAGACAACTGAATCTATATGCATTTACTTCCTTAACAATATCATTTTCTCATCTTCAATTACTTTTTCTTCTATTCCAGGTGCTTTCTTTCTCCTATGAAGTGAAAATGTACAGAAATCACTTTAAAGTCTGAATACGTGGCATTACTAGCTGTATTTTGCTCAGGTGTTCTGTCAAAGGTATTGGCACAATGCTGCAGTTGTTATACCCTAGAAATGCAAGTGGTTTGGTTTCAGACATACGGCCTCTACTTTTCAAATACGCATCCTCTATTCAAACTGAATTGAGCTAGAGTGTATTAGAATCTAAGAATTGCAGACAACCCTCTTTCTACCGTTTTAATATTATACAATTATGGCAAATGATATACCTAAGATATCATCTAAAATTTCCTCTCAACATGAAAAAATATCTTTTAACAAATACATTGTGAGTTCCTAAAATAGTCTATGTCAAAGGCAACCTAATCTTTTTTCCATACTTACCAAAATTTTATTTAAATACATCAACCAACCTCATTTTACTATATAATAGGAGATAAAGATAATATTAATCATTTGAAATTCAAAGATAAATTTAAAGTCACAATTTATGCAAATTTAGAAATATCCCTCATTCTAACCATTTGTTTTTTATCAAAGTGTTTATCAGAGCTGTCAACTACTAGTAGAAATGTGTTAGAAGTGAACAAATCCATTCTTCTTATCACTAAAAGTGAAAACAAGGAAAATTGAGGGTACTGGTAGTCTAAAATTGAATAAGCATTCCTGAAGCATTGGAAACTTGGCCAACTTCTTGTCTGGAAAAAAATACTATAGGAAATAAGTAGTCATCCTAACCTTATTATACCTTTCAAAAAGTGAAGCACAGTGATCAAAATAATCTCATTGAAAGGTGGCATGGTAATGCTTTCTGTTCTGACCATAGTGATTGCAAATGGAGTGGCTTCACCATCATTTCTCTGAAGTACACATAGCAAAACTGAGATTAAAGGAAAGATAACTCATTCCTGAATAAAAATCAAAGATAGGTAGGGCCACAAAGACTAGGGTGCACCATAAGTCAACTCGCATGCAGCTGAGTATTAATTAGGTCTATATCTTCACTACTCTATAACAATAATAAATTTCTCTTTCAAAATATTGTTTCTTAACTAGACTGTAAAGTTCTCAGATAGATTTTAAAGACTCATGTTAACATAAGGAAATTAATACTTGTATATAATTTTTATGAATTGATTATATTATTTTGATATTTTCCATATTTACAATCTATTTAATTATACATATTAACCTACAACAATTCCCTGTGGAGATTACCTACATCAGAGATATATTCTTTCATGACCTTTTATAATAGCCTTTTGTTAAGGAAATAATACAAGACAACATATGTAGCACATGTTTCGAACTTGTCACAAGGATTTCCCTTTTAGGGTACCTATTCCTCAAATATCACAATTCCTCAATTGATATTCATCAAATTCCTCAAATATCTTCTTACTTATTTCGTTCAAAGAGTTCATTGTTCTCTGAAATCATCTTATTTGTTTACTTCCTTACATTTTTATTATCTGCCACACTTCATTACACCTCTAATTACATACAAGAATTAAATTGGTCCTTTGGTCATAAATATTGTTTCAATATCTAGAACAATGCATTACATAGTAAGTATCCAATCATAATTTTGAATAAATTTGTGAATTAAGAAAGAACCTAGAGAAACAGCAAACACAAAGAGAAAGCAAACCAAAGACAACACCACAGATGAGGTAAGACAAAGTTGCTCAGAAAAGCTAATACAATCATTGAATTGGACACACTTCCACTGCACTATATAAAAGCTGTAGGCCCCAAGAGAGAGTCAATTAATTTAAAAAGCAATTATTAACTCAATACTTTTTTGGTGACCTGAATTTAGCCAGGCATTTAAAATAAAGAAATAGAAACCAGTGTCTAACCTTCACTGAATTCAAATTGTAAGTAGAGGGAAAAAAAGCCAATAGGTTATTCTGAAAAAGTGTAATAAAGAGTAATCATACAATGTTGTGACAGCATAAGTTTTTGAAAATGGGGTGTGGATTAAACAGCATTCTCAAAAGTTATCTTTTAAGTATTAATTCCAGGTTCTTATCATTCTTTAACACTGACAAGTCTTCCGTTGTTACCTCCTCAAAATTTGTCTTAACCCTAAATTCTTTCTATGTTTTCACTTTTAGAAGTCATTTCAAATATATTCTGGATCCCCCTTCTATAAGCCTCATTTCTTTTATTTTCTTTTTTATATTGTCAATCGTTTGTGTGTTTTTTCCCCTTTTTTTTTTTTGTGCTGCATTGTGAGCACTTTAATATAATCTTCCAGTTCACCAGTTCTTTGCATTCTGTGTCCAATTTGCTATTCCAATCTACTTTCAAATATGACCTTTAAGGTTTTTAATTTTGGTTATTGATTGCTTGCATTTTAGAAGATCTGTGTGTTTTTTTTCTTTTTGAATCAAGTTTGCCACGCTATAGTTTTCCATTTCCTGTAGTAAATTTCAGTTTGCAATTTAATGCTTTAAACATGGTAAGCAAAGTTGCTTTAACATGTGTTCAGTTAATTCTAACGTGTGAAGTCCATATCAATCTTTTTATATAGATTCTCATTCATAAGGCCTCATGTCACTTTCCATAAGCCTAGTAAATATTGATAATTGGAGGTCACTGCCCTAGTTTAAAATTTTTCAGAAAAAAAAAATCATTTGAGTCTACCTTAAAACACATTTCGAGGTTTGCACATCCACTACCAACACAAGCTATGTCTCCACATAGGGTCACGTATGTGTGAAGGCCTCATTTGATACCTCAATTTCTCAGGGACAGATCTCTCACCACTTTTATGTTCCCTGTCCTTTTTCTTCTCCTAGACTTAATAGCTACTCCCAAACACTTTTGAGTTAAATTAAGAGAGTGTATTTATTGCTGATTTATTCTTTTCCTGAAGACGTCATAGAAGGGTGGTAAAAATGTGATTTACTCCAGTTTGAGTAAAGTATTTGAGAAACCAATTGAGAAAAATAGCAAATATAAAAAATATTTTCATTAAAAATAAGAACATCACATTCAATATATTATTATTTATCATAAATTTCTAAATACTGTATTTATTTCAAATAGATTGCATTTTCCCTCTATAAAAGAGAGAATCATCATTACAGGTTCAGACTTATTTTCTAAACAAATGGTAAGTAATTACATTATGAAAATAAGTGCATCCTTACTGTTCTGTTTCAATTAATTGCCAGACTATCTTTCTTTAGATTTTTTCTGGGAAGTTTTCCAATATAAAACCAATAATAATGTAATGTATATGAAGATGAATTTTTATACCATCTTCATTGAAGAGAGATGAAAATAGATATTATCAAAGTAGAAACTCTTCAGAGGATAATTAATTCTATCCCTTATTTTTATCCATTTACTTTTAAGAAATCAAATCTACTCTTACACAAAAAACGTGCTATATTCCAATGATGAGTTTGTCTCACTTTGTTAACAAATTTATAAAGGTTTTATGTAGATCTTGCTGATTCTTCAGATCTGAAAGAGAAGGACAGTCAAAATACTGCAGAGAAATAAAAAGTGTCCTAATTTAAAACCAAAGTAGAATTGCAAATAGGTATATTTTTCACTCTTGGAGTGAAAAATATAGATCACTCCGGGAGTGGCAGTGTGAGTGAAAACTTTGACACCATGAACTACAAGCTACCTGAAGCTAGGCTCATGCCTTATTAATCTTTTCCTCTTCATCCCTAGCCAAGTGCCAGACACATGGTAAACAAAACAAAACAAAACAAAACAAAACAAAACAAAACACTCAACTGATGTTCGCAGATTCACAAATGATTGAAGGAAATAATTAACTCACTCAATAAGCACTGGAGGCTATTTTAGGAAATCAACATACCTTTTCTCATTTGTACCTTATAGTTTATCTCTGTTTTGTTGTTGTTATTTAAACAGATACAAGAAGGAACATGTTAGAATGTTCACAAAACAGAATATGTTCCCAAATGTTATTTCTTTTATTGGAAATGGTGTAGATTGAATGTGAGATTTCTTGTCCTCCCTCTAAGAAGGTTTTAAATGCCATGACACACACCTCCGAATATTCCGTCTGAGACTTGGGAAAGTGGAGAATCCAGGGTGCAATAGTAAGAGAAAATTTCCCCAGACCAGCAGAGGATACAGAGATATCAGGAGAATATCTGAGGCAATTTAATTCTTTGGGCATAGAGAGAAAAATAAAACTGGAATGGGATGGAATACAAATGATGGTTAGCAGTTGATAAAAACAGGCTGCCTCAATTTTTTATTCTAAGACTGTTGAAGGGGAATAATGGGATAGTATTTTAAAATAAAACCTAAGTCATTACAGGAGGCAGCTTCAATGACTAATAATCAAAGTTAAATTTCAGATACAGTTTTCTCCACACCAATTGCATAACCTCTTCTGGTAAATCATAGTTTATTGTAAAGTTTGCAAATAACAGTGAATCCTGGGAGATAAAGTAGAGATTAGGTTTGCCTTTTTATTAAGTAGCTAGAAGCAAATAAAAGTCATAAAAGTATTTTAATAAGTGACTGTCTCAACAGATCTCATTGGAGAAGCATCAAATATGTCCATCCCCCCTTACATACAGACACATTAAGAGTGGACAATGGAATCTCATTACCATCCACATTTTAATACAAAGCCAAGATTAGAAATCCTTGCCTCTGTGAAGCCTTTCCTGAGGTTTCTCTTTATTGGTACTAAAGAAATTTTTCTATAAGATGGACCTAAAAATAATTACTTATATAGTTCTTCAATATCATGCTTTTGGCAATATATCTAAAATTGTTTTAAAATTTTATTAATATTATTAATTTTCCAATTACAGTTAACATGAAATATTATATTAGTTTCAGGTGTACCACATAGCAATTAGACATTTATATAAATTATAAAGTGATCGTGCTGATCAATCTAGTACTCATCTGACACCATACATATTTATTACAGTATTATTGACTATATCCCTTACAATATACATTTCCATGACTCTTTTTTGTCTTGTTAACATTTTTATTAAAAATATGGCTAACATACAATATTATATTAGTTTCAGGGATACACCATAGTTATTCAACATTTATATACCTAAAGGAGTGATCACCATAAGTCCAGCACCCATGTGACCTTGTACTATGCTATCACAGTATTATTGACTATACTCCCCATGACTTATTTGTTTTATACCTGGAAATTTGGATTTCTTATTCCCCTTTCCCTTTTCCTCCTTTTCAAAATATATCAATTACAGTAGACGTTCAATTTTCAATAAGGGTAGCCTTATGTAATCGGTGTCTTATGGAGCCCTGTGGCACAGTCTCCCTGGTCACCTGAGCTGAGTGCTCCAGGAGTGTCCCTTATGTGGGTTGTGTATATGTCAGTCAGCGTGGAATGCGGGGGTCTCTTCTGGGGTCTCTAGTCCTGCTACCCACATAAGAATGCAGGTCATGGAAAGGTCAAAAAGGAACACCCACGAAGCCATAGATAGGGGAATCATACCACTATTGTCTCTCTGGCAGCTGTGTTGGAGACACAGGAAGCAGGAGCCACACGATCTGCAACCTGCCATCGCTTTTCTGCCAATCAACCAACCCCACTTGCTAGTTGCGATCCTTACTTGCTAGTTCAGCCACCATCCTCTTGCTAGCACCCGTTTTCTGCTAGCATAGCCACGGCAATTATATTAGCAGCCAGTGGCTCACTGGTTACAGCTGATGGCCAACTAGCCACAGCTGATGGCCATCCAATCACAGTTGATGGCCATTTACTACCTGAGCCAACATCTTTCCACATGAGGCCGAGAGCCTGGAAACTGCACTCCTTTCTCTGTCCCTACAGTGTGCATTCCTGTTATAGTTGAACCTTGACTGCACTGGCATACCAGTGGGTGGGGTTGACTCAGGCTGACTGGCTATGGGCTTTGGCTATACAACAGTTTATGGGCTGCTGTGTGAAGTCTTACCACACCCACTGAGATTCACCCCAGTGGGCTCTGGTGCCTGTTGAGAGCACCCGTTGTGTGTGTTGCTTTTGGGGCTAATAGGGCAGTGCTGTGATCTGAAGCCAACCTCCAAGTATGTTGGTTCTGGGGCCTCTTGGGAGAAGCTCCAGTGAAGGCCCAGGTCACCTACTGCCTGTAACTGGTCAGGGGCTACCTGGTAGGAACTACAAAACGATTCACAGTTGTTGGCTGCCTTTGCTAACCTTGGAGGTACGTGGGAGAGGCCAAGCTGCAAAATGAGGACAGCTGCCAACAGTACCAGGCCTGGGGTAACTCCTCAAAAAGCCAGGACAACCAGAAGTCTGCTGCCATCTGCTGGATCCCTTAAGCTTCAGCCACTGATAAAAGCTCATGCCATACTCAAGTTGGGTGAGGCAAGGCCTCAGGGAGTCACTAGAGTAGGAAGAATTGTCACCAGGTTAATGTAAATTCTGGTTTGGTAGCTGTGCTGAGCCTGGAGTGGCTCAGCAAAAGTCTCAGAGCTCATGGAGGCCAGTCATCACCTGCTTGGGGCCTGCCGGACTCTGATAGTTTTTCAAGTAAGACTGCAATGCAGGCCGGGCTGACAGCTTGTGGAAAATGTTCCTTCAGTGGTGCACCAGTTGCGTATGGGGGAATTCCCAATGAGTCAGCAGGACTGAGAAGTGGAGCTCACCAGGCCAATCAGATTTAGGTTTGGCCAGAGTGGGCAGGCTCAATTCAGGAAAGATGGCTCCCACCTTCTGGCTGCATGGGAGAAAGACGCTTCACAGGGAAAATGCTGACTGTCCTCAAGTCCTCCCCCACGAAGCCACACACCTCAGTCTGTGCTCCAGTATGTCTCCAAGGCCTCCTGAGTCATCATTCCTCTGCTGGAGCTCAAGGTGAGTGCCTGTGAGCAAGTGAGTCTATGCTCTGGCCATTGAAAGGATGCCTGGGTTTCCCTCAGCCTTCCTGTCCACCCTGAATGGTTGGAATCCCCACTGTTTTTCACAGCCAGATTTTGTGAGGGGGGGTGGGCTCCTCTTCCCGACTCCAGTATCCCCCGGCTGGGGAGGCTGGGGTCCATCGCTCCTCTGGGGGGAACAAACATGGCTGACATATGCATCCTGATTTTCAACTGGCACACACGGGATGGGGCCCATTTGGTGTTTCAACTCCTCTTCCTCGTCTCAATGTGGCTTCTTCAAATTTTCAGTTATAGGACTTCTTTTTGGCTAGATTTTAGATGGTTCTCCAGGTTGTTCTATAATTTAGTTGTAATTTTAATGTGTTCACAGGACACAGGCACAGTGTTTATCTACTCCTCCATCTTGGATCTTTCCTCCAATTTTTCTGTCTAATATCTTGCTTAACACAATGTCACAAAGATGTTCTCTACGATTTCTTTTGTAAATTTTATATATTTAAGTTTTACATTTAGGTCTGATCCATTTTAAGTTAATCTTTGTATATTATACAAAGTGAGGTTCATTTTATTACAGGTGGATTTATGCTAATTAACAAAACAATCTTTTATCTACTAAATTGTTTTCACTCAAAATGAAATCAATAGGTCATATGTGTCTGGTCCTTTTTCTGGACTCTTTACTGTGAGCTTTGATTTATGTGTCTTTTTTAATGGTGCCATATTGTCTTGATTACTGTAGCTTTACAATAAGTCCTGAAATCAGGTAGTGTTACTATCCATCTTTGTTTTCTTTTTCAGTTTTTTGGAAATTGTAAGTCTTTTGCAACGACATATAAATTTTAGAATCAGTTTTTCAAGTTATGCAAAATATAAATGTATAGCATGACAGGTTATGGTAGATTCCAAAAAATGTGGCCATTGTATCAACTAATAAGCATACATATAATTTTTCTCCCATATTTTTCAAATTTCTCTTTTATTGAAGATGAATGATTTTGTGCTTCTGCTGGCATGGGCCATACAATCAAAAGGCACATATTTTGTACCATTAATACCTCCACTGTATGGAAGGTATTTTTTATACATTTCTGTCGACTGTTAACAAATTTCAGCATTTTGAAACATTTATAATATAAATGTATATCTACTTTTTATGTTCTAATAAAAAATCGAATATTTTTGCTATCTTATTTGAGACTATTTAACACTTTTTTTTCACCTTATTGTTTTCTTTATTTTGGTAATGTTATCTGGATATTTAAATGCAAGTAATATCATTTATCATTGTATGTCTTTTCTTTCTAGAATGCTTTTGACATTTTTATTTAGTCTTTAACCAGCTTTACGATACTTAGATATCTGTATTAGTTGATCTTAGTTATCCTCATAATATTTGCACTTTAAATTTTATTTTCTGGATTAGTATAATTATACTTAAAATCAAATTTTCAGGTTTACTTGCTTACACAAGTTGATTTGCAGTACTAGGTTGCAATTTCAGTGTTCTTTGATTCTGAAACCTGCCTATGTTTCCAATATCTATCCGCATTGACCTTACTGTGTTCTGCTCTAGTTTCTTCTAATTGTTTTAGTGATAAAACACACATTTTTAAGAAAATTCTGTGTGTGTATGTGTGTGTATGTGTGTGTCTAGCAAGAGATGTGTGTCTTTAGAGTCGTTCTTTTATTTTTGTTCCAAATGCAGAAGATTTAGACTATATGTATAAAGGGTGCAGAATGTGGAACTTATTCCCTAACTTCAAGGATCTACTCCTATTTTACCTGGTTTTTATATCAATTTGATCATTTCAGTAAGATTTGATTATTGGTTGAGTGAATTCATATGCACCGGTCTTTCCAGGAAGTCCTTTATATTAAACACCAGTAAATGTTCATTTAAGAACAGATATCTGCTTGCTTTTAGGACCCCAAGATCTGTATACACATCATACTTAATGTATCATTGCATAGCCTTCCCAATTGAATTTGCTTGTCCGGCTGGAGTTCCAGAAAATTGTTCCAGGCATTAGCATTATATTGCCAGAGTAAATCTTAGATAACAGATACATGGCATTGACATCTCACTTAAGATGTGGCTCTTGGATGTGATGGAGACCATCAATCCAATACTGTTTAAGCCCACACCTCTCATTCTTTCTCTCCTTTCTGACATGAAGCCTTTAAAGACTTCACATCAGATTTGTGGATGTTTAATAATATAAAAATAGGACTTGTTAAATCTGAGCACAGGTTCCCAGCAACACGGTGCTTATCACCAGCATTTCACTCATTAAGGAAAATGTAAACCAGATCATTGGTGAATCGTTTGCCTCAAGAATATGCTGCAGTATGGTAAGACCTGATTACTCATTAAAAAAAGAGAGAGAGAGAAGTGATCATATTCTTAATCATTAAACTTGGTAAATTTGTCCGCCAAAGCTTGAAGAGTATGTCGCCTTGATGTATTAATATATTTTTTGTTGTCTCTGTGTGTGTGCATGCGTGTGCTCATGTGCATCTGTGTGTGTTTTAATGCCAACTCCTCTTGCTGATTATATTTTTGTTACTCTTTAGGGATGGGATAGATCAGCTGTCTTTTAACTACTCACACTGTGACTTGCTGTTGTTATCACGCTAGTGTTTTTGGCCCCAAAGTTAGTGTAATGAAAACATAACCTCATACCTGAATGAGGCATTTTTTGGTGTGTGTGTTTTAGAATAGGTACATCTGATAGGATTGGTAGAAAGGTAAAAATGAGCAGAAGGAGGGAACAAACAGCAGTTAGGAGGCCCTTTGCTGCTATTCCTACTTGGGTCACAGATACCCTGCTCTTCAAAATATTGAAAACCAATATGGGCATAAACATCTTGCTCAGCAGGATATTGCGAACAAGACAACATTAGAGTTTAGCGCCCCTTGGTGGGCTTTCCTAAAGAATTATAAGAAGATAGCAGGCTTGCACATGCCCCTAAATCAAGAAGATATATTAAAAGAGGAAAAAATGCCAGACAGGGGATTAAACTTCCCACTTATCAGAATGTATGTCTTGCTTCCTAGGATAATACATTATAGTTTTGCCCCCTTTTTAATAGGCTCAAATAAATCACATGAAATTGACAGGTTCACACTTACACCCTGAGAAACAACCTTAGGAACAAGAAGGGAGGATAGAACATGTCAGCAGAGAAAGAGGAAAATGATAGAGAGGGAGACGGGAGACAATTCTACCCACAGAGTTAAAAACCCTTACACAATGTAAGGAGTGGCTGCTTCCCTCTCTTAAGTCTGACCGCTCCATGTCTCAGAGTGTGCTCACTTTTACTAATAAACTTCTTGCTGTTCTATGCTGTACAAACTCTGTCTCTTGACTGAATTTTTTCCTTTAAGAAGATGAAAAATCAGGAAAATGACATTCCCAGTAACATATGTACAGATACATGTATATATTTAAATTGTAGAAATAGGAAATTGGGCTACATTTAATGTTGAAAATTAATTTTCCTTTTACCTCTCCTTAGGAATGTTTTTTTTTTCTTCAATCTTAGTTTATGCTGATTCTTTCCTATCTGAAAGGTTGTCTTTATTTTACTTAGTTCCCTATAGTGAGCATCCCTTCATATTTTATAGTTTGACTTTTTATCAGCATTATTGGTTCTGTAAGGCATTGGATTTAGCACATACTCAATCGAAACCATCATAATTAGCTATGATTCTTTATATACTGTATAAATTGTACTAGTCTTTGTGTGAAAAGGCACTTGCATAACTTCTTTTAAGTCTTTTGGGGTATGCACCTTCTGTGTCTGCTGGAAAGAAGGTTAGGACTAATATTTTCAGGACTAATATTTCTCAGATTCCTTTTGCTTACATAAAATCCCTAACTATATGCCATGCTTCTTGGCCACAGAAAGCAAAGACTCTACTTTGAATGAAAACACATTCCCTTCTGAAAAGGTTCAAGAAAATGCTTTTTATGGCAAATGAATAAATAATCTGTTAAAGTCTTCACAATTGAACCTTATTAAGTTAAACAGGCTTATTAAGATTCATAAAGCAATTAGAATCATTAGACTGAATTCTCTTGTCATTTTCTTGTGCCTGCTTGCATATTAAAGTCAATGGGAACTGTATGCTTTTGGCCGTGGGCAAAATGTGGCCCATTTTGAATAAGAAAAGCATCTGCAATTATACTAGTTGAGATAAAAATGAAAAGGTCCATCAATTCTCATGCTTCAGAGCATAAGATCATAACCAGATGGTGCCAGAGAGTTTCTGCTGGGCATGAAGACTCACTAATGGACAGGTGCATTATGACAATTTTCTGTTGGCTTCCCTCCTCATGTCTCTCACACACCCAGACGTGCCAAACATAGGACATCAAAACAAATGGGACATCCGCATTTTTACTAGGATGAAATCCTCCCATGGCCTAACAATACTGAAACTCAGAGATCCTAACAGGTGTGGAGAATTTCAGTGAAAGCATTTTGGAATTTCTTCCAACTCAATGGCAGTATAACTTATTTTCTGTTCCTAAACTGGCTGTTTTTGTCTTTACATGTGTGCTGGTAATTTACCTTAAACTACATTCACCTTTGGGCATAGCAATATGAGAAGATACTTGCTTCGGGGGGAAAAAACCTTTAGAGCTTAAAAACTTCTATACCTAGATATGAAGTATCAATTAATTGATACATGTCCACTTAACACCCACTAATTTCTACACACTGATTGGGTTCGTGAAAAGTAAGATGCCATACTTCCTTTCAGGGAGCTGAAAATTCTTCTTTTGAACTTTGTGAGACTGGGTTGTCTGTAAATTTAATAGAAATCTAGAAAATAAAATGAGGACAGAAGCAATCAGTAAACTTTATGATTTTTATATCTGCAGTTGTAGAGAACTGTTGAAATACCAGGGATTGTTATTTTCTCTTGTAATTTATTGAGAACCTAAAACTAAAGTTGTTTATTTTTATTTTTGAAAGTTCTGTAAAAATACTCAGTGTATTGTTTTATTAATTTAAATAGTGATATAACATATTTGCATAATTTTATACTATAAAATTAGTTTAAAATGTTGTTCATATTAATTTTCTTTATATCGCAAACACCCTGAGAAATAGTATATTATACTTACATTTTGGGAGTTTACTTAAACTCATTTATACTGATGAGATTAAGATAATGCTTATCTTGTTTTAATAAATAAGTTGTTTATTTAGATAAAGCTGGTCATATATTATTTTCATTTAAATTCACAACACCTTGCATTACAACATATATTCCTAACACTCAGTACAAAATTTTCTAATTTACGTATTTAATGTAATAGCCTACTTTGCTACATCAATAATAAATGAAACTGTTCTAAAAATGTTGGTTATTTTGACATGGATCATAGAAATTTAACCCACATTGACTGTGTCATAATGATAATAACAAAAAGGGAAAATAACCAGCAGAGACAACAATTCAGGCTGAATGAAATAGAGCTAACATTACAGGATCAATAACGAACCCCGCCTTCCCTGGATGTATATGACTAAGGGGTCATTCACATTTGACCTTGGCTGCATGAGTGATGTGCACTTATCACTCATATAAGGGATGCTCTTGGTTATATTATTTGATGATTCAGAAATAAATCAACAATAAGTACAATATAAAATAAATTTATATTTTGATTTGCCTCTTTTTGTTATTTCAAAAACAACAGTGATATCAAAATACCTTCCTGAAGTAATTCATCTCTATCTAGGACAGCTGTAATTACTTAAAATTTTTTTCTTGAAAAGGAAATTGATTTCTAGTGGATTTCAACCTTTTGTCCTACTGTGCATCTTGCAAAAATACTGAAAGACATAGTCTTCTTGTCTAGAACAGCAGTCCCTCAAATATAAATAAACATATTTGAATATCTCAGTTTCTTCTAATTATTTCCAAATTATTTTAGCATGATGGCCAAGTTTATCTGGACAATCTTT
Source organism: Rhinolophus hipposideros (assembly GCF_964194185.1). Classification (NCBI taxonomy): domain Eukaryota; kingdom Metazoa; phylum Chordata; class Mammalia; order Chiroptera; family Rhinolophidae; genus Rhinolophus; species Rhinolophus hipposideros. The sequence continues at coordinate 17,071,041 of NC_138058.1, read as the reverse complement.
CTTTTTTGTAAGTAGGGATCATTTAATTTAGAAAAATAATTTTGGTTATTTTTTGATGATAATAAGACAACATAATTAGAACAAAAGCAATTAAAAATTTTTCTAGGATGAAAACAATGCCTTTTTTAATGAATGCAGTTTCTATTTGGATTTGCATGTTAGGAAGTCATTTCATGCCTTGTATTAGACTTGTTTTTAACTTTAATGTTTAAATAAAATTTATTGGGGTAACGATGTTTAAAATTACATAAGTTTCAAGTGTAGACTTCTGTAACACATCATCTATATATCACATTGTGTGTTCACCACCCAGAGTTAGTTCTCCTTCCATCCCCATATATTTGACCCCCTTTACCTTCTTCTATTATTCCCCGCCCCTCTGATCCTCTGGTAACTACTGAACTATTGTCTGTGTCTGAGTTTTTGTTTCTTCATGTTTGTTTTGTTCCTTTGTTGCTTTCAATTTAATATACCACATATAAGTGAAGTCACATGGTTCTCAATTTTCTGTTTTATTAATTTCGCTCAGCATAATAATCTCAAGATCCATCCACATTGTTGCAAATGTCACTACTTCATCTTTTCTTATGGCAGAGTAGTATTCCATTGTGTATATATACCACATCTTCTTTATCCAATCATTTATCGAAGGGCACCTTGGTCATTTCCATGTCTTAGCTATCATAAATAATGCCACAATGAACACATATATCTTCACGGGTAAATGTTTTCATATATTTTGGTTATAGAGAGGAGTTTGTGGGACATACGGTAATTCTATTCTTAATTTTTTGATGAACCCCCACACTGCCTTCCATAGCGGCTACACCAATCTGCATTCCTACCAACAGTGAATAAGAGTTCCTTTTTTTCCACAGCCTCTCCAACACTTGTTATTCTTTGTCTTGATGATAGCGATTCTAACTGATGTGAGGTGATATCTCATGTGTTTTTTTTTATTTGCATTTCTGTGATGATTAGCAATATTGAGCGTTTTTTCGTATGTCTATTGGCCATCTGTATGTCCTCTTTGGTGAAATGTCTATTCAGGTCCTCTGCCCATGTTTTAATTTTATATTTATTTATTTATTTTTTTTATCGTTGAGTTGTATGAATTTCTTATATATTTTGGATATTAGCCCCTTATTGGAGGCTTGTTTGCATGTATCTTCTCTCATCTGCGTGGTTACCTTTTTTACTTCGCCGATGGTTTCTTTTTCTGTGCAGAAGCTTTTTAGTTTGACATAGTCTCATTTATTTATTTTAGCTCGTACTTCCCATGTCTTTGAGGTCAAATTCATAAAATACTCTTTGAACCCAAGGTCCATAAGTTTAGTACCTATGTTTTCTTCTATGCAGCTATTGTTTCAGATCTTATGCTTAGGTCTTTGATCCATTTTGAGTTAATTTTGGTACATGGTGACAGATAGCAGTTTAGTTTCATTCTTTTGCCTGTGGTTTTCCAATTCTTCCAGCACCATTTATTGAAAATGATCTGTATTCTCCATTTTATGTTTTTGTCTTCTTTGTCAAAAATTATCTGTCCACATTTATGTGGGTTTATTTCTGGGTTTTCATTTCTATTCCAAATGATACCATAATTAAGGTTGATTTTTAACTCAAATCTTTACATTTATTTTTGTAAAATTTACTTTGTTGATTTAATTTGAGTATTACAGATTTTCAGGTTCATTTTAAATCTTGATTTAACCATCTGTCAAGTCAGCTGTCCATTTTAGCTTCATTTAACTTCAGGTCTTAAAAGGGTGATTCACTGTATTCTTTTGTAATACACTTACTTAAAGAATAGATCAAAGCCACCCTCTACTGCATATCTCTTCTCTAGATTTTCATAGTTGCTTACCACACTTTAATAATGATTTTTAATTAATGACTTAATTACATTTTCTTTAACTCACATTTTTCCATCATTAAAAATAAATAGCCTGCAGGCTCATTCTTAAATCTTCTACTCACATTTTATGAAAACCAAGTTTTAATGTGTTAACCAGGTAAGAAAGATAAAATATAATCATGGTGAGATCAAGAGACGAAATTTGAGAGCTATAATCAACGTAGGTGAGAAAATAAGTATAAACGAAATTGGAATAAAGTGGGGTTGTTGATGCTGATTGATTCTGCTTTCTTATCCTTCTTATTTTTGCCAATTCACTGAACTCAAATATTATGTTTAGTAGCAGTATCTTGAGAACTAAAAAATGCAGAGATAATATGTGTAACTGGACCTAGATTATACATATTATACATGTAGTAACTAATGTGACTAAACAAACACTGGGTAAAGGGCTAGGGAGAATCTATGTTTAACTCTAACAAAAATCTCCTTTGTTAAATTCTTGAAGAACACGTTATTTTATTTTGATCGAGGGGAAATAAAATGGGCAAACGAGAAATAAGCTATATACTAGTTACATACGAATCTGCGAGGTAAACTGTTACTCTCCATTATTCCAAATGATTAAAATAACAAAAATTCAGTAAAAAGGCAAAAATCAATCTACCATATTATTGTCTTTAGGTATCTGTCATATTTAAAGCAAACTACTAATCTCTATTTTATTGAAATTAAAGCTCAAAACCTGGTATCATATAATTATGATCTAAAAACAAATTTTTGGTATCCTTTTTACATGGTTTCACTAAATCCTATTGGTCTTCTTGGCTTAAACGTGGGAAACTGCCTGGACATTTATTGTTAGTGGGAGAAAGTATCTGGAGTTAGTATGTTAGTAACAGTTTTTTGTTTGTTTGTTTGTTTTCCTCTTACCCTCATCTCCCACCCCTCTCCCCCTTATTCTCTGGTAACCACTAAACTATTGTCTGTGTCTATGAGTTTTTGTTTCTCATTTGTTTGTCTTGTTCTTTTCTTGTTTTTGATTATATAACACATATCAGTGAAATCATATGGTTCTCTGCTTTTTCTGTCTGACTTATTTCGCTTAACATTATACTCTTAAGACATGGAAACAACCAAAATGTCGATAGATGAATGGATAATGAAGTTGTGGTATGTGTACACAATGGAATACTATTCAGCGGTAAGATGAAATAATAGGACCATTTGTGACAACATGGATGGATCTTGAAAGTTCTTAATTTTATTGAAGTAGAATTTTTCAATCTTTTTTTTTTATGGGTGTTTGTTTTTTGTTTAATTCAAGAAATTTTACCCACCCATGTCATAAACATATATTTTTTGACTTTTTATAGGAGTTTATTTGAGACAAACTGATTACATCTGCTGGGGAGCAGATTTCAAATGCTCCCACAGTTTTGTTTTTTTGTGTGTGATTTTTTTCTGCCTTTCTTTCCTCCCTCTCTCCCTCCCATCCTCCCTCCCTCCCTCCCTCCGTCCCTCCCTCCTTCCCTTCTTTCTTTCTGTCTTTCTTTTTTATTGGTTTTGGGTTACAAAACAATGAAATAGACATTTCACACTTCACAAACTAATAACTCCTCCTCCCCCAATCTGTTGCCCCTCTGACATCATATATATCTAATCTAGCATGCCATTAGTTTGAGTTAGATCACCACATTCATTTAGCCTAGAATACTCCCAATAAATCACTGTGATATGTTTAGAACCATTAAAGTTAACCCTTGGACACGAGGTATGATCATTCCCCCACCCCCAACACTATCCCATAACTATGTTGCTCATACCTAGTAGGGAATAGATACCCTGAATTTTGGAAACTAATCATAGTGGTTCTTATTTGTATATTCCTTACAGCAATACATTTGTCTATAAGTGTCATGAGTTTTGTAATAAAAATAAGGAGTGGGGAAATTTAAGAGCATCTAAATCTATCTATCCATCTGTCTTTCAACCTACCTATCTATTTTTCTATTGATCAGTAAGAATATCAGTCTATTGACCTATCTGTCTAAATAGGCAGTAGTATGTCCAACTAATTCTAATTCAATTTTTAAAAAAAACCCAGGCTACATTTTAAAATCCTATTTTATCTCTTTAAGAATTTCATGAAAGTTAGTGTTGAGATACAATTTAATATTCTTTATGTTGCAGGTTGAAATGTCATCCATAAGCTTCCTTTGTCTAGAAAGCATGTGTTTAGGTCAGACTCATATTTTGAATATATGGGTTGTTTACATTAAAATTTGAATTTTTGACTTCTTTGGAAAAATAAAGATAGGAGCATGCAAAAATAGTAGGCTCAATAGTCCATGTGAAAACAATCCTTTTTGGTGCTTAGTAGATATGTCCTTTAAACAGGTGCGAGGTCGGAGGGATAGTGGATGGGGGAGGGGGGTTCACAGTGTGAGGGATATAAATGATGAACGTCCAAGTATTACCTTGTCTTGTGCACCTGAAACTAATAAATTAAAAAAAAGAAAAGAAAATTGTGAGTCAAAATACTGGAAAACTAGGAGGATTAGGAATTGAGTACACTGTAAAAATAAGAAAGAAGGATAACAGTTTAATTTAAAGCATGGAAAAATATGCAAAATTCATATTGTACCCATGGCTATAGAAGCTATAGTCCTTGAAATGGAAGAGGTAAGGTACTACAGAGTGAGAGTGCCAAACTACTTAGAGTTAAGGTTTCTGTTGGGGGCTGTTTGATTTAAAAAAAAAAAAAATCAGTTATGTAAATTCCTGACAACCAAAGCAATTTGTTTCACTGATAGAATATTCTATGTATACATTGGATGATTTAATATCTGGTTCTGTAAATCTGTGACTTTACCCATTGGTACACCTTTTACTGATTACAAAATCAAAGAAAAAGTCTGCATTTTATTCCTTTGTGTGAAAGTTTTAAAGGTAGATAGTGGGTATTTCTTTAATTTTGCTTTGCATATGCGAAGTACTACAAAGTCTGACAATTAAGTTCGAGAACTCATTGCAATGATGTTGCTAACCTTTTTTGATATCAGACGGATTACTCATTATGAATTTGTACCAACTGAACAAACAGTTTACCAAGTTTACTGTTTGGTAGTGTTGAAAATGCTGAGTGAAAAAGTTAGACAACCTGAACTTTTCGCCAAGAATTCCTGGTTCTTGCATCACGACAATTCACAAGCTCATGAGGCAGTTTTTAGCCAGTAAACAAATAACTGTATTAGAACACCCTCTCTAATCACCTGACCTGGCCCCCAGCAACATCTTTTTTTACCTGAAGATAAAGGAAATATTGAAAGGAAGACATTTTGATGACATGCAGGACATCGAGGATAATACTAAGACAGCTCTGATGGCCATCCCAGAAAAAGAGTTCCAAAATTGCTTTGAAGGGTGGACTAGGTATTGGCATCGGTGCATAGTTTCCCAAGGGGAGTATTTCGAAGGTGACCGTAGTGATTTTCAGCAATGAGGTATGTGGCACTTTTTCTAGGATGAGATTATGAAATTCATTGTTCTGTGGACCTCATACACATATTTGTACTTGTATAGGTTTGATGTTATTATTAACATAATGGAGGGTAACATGTTGATGTGGGTAAAATAAAGAGCTTGAATACAGACTAAGTTGATTTTAAAAATGTATTGTGTGATTGATCTTAATCTCTTTCAGCCTCACCTTCCTCATTGTTATATGAAGATGATAATTATTGTAGATACTATCGATTGTCTATCCAATCGCAACCCTAAATCCCTTATTTCTAGCTAAAAGAACCAGTTCCCCACAACAGAGCTTAAACATATTAAATTTTTACTTTACTAGACTCCCTTGTGTTTGCAGTTTGGCTATATGACCCAATCATGGGCAGTTGTTCTGAGAGGGCTGTGTGGTGAAAGGCTTCTGGGAAAGATGATCCTCACAATAAAAGAGAAATAATAACTGTCTTTATTTCCTCTATGCTGTGGACAATGTCTTTATTTCCTTTATGCTGTGGACAATGCCTTGGGTGGCTTTGATGTTGAATATTTCTAAATTATATGAAAAACACAGAGATAATATTGATGATTATCAAGGATGGCAAGTTGAGAATAACCCGGAAATATCTATCTCCAGACATAGTGTTAACTGAAATAATTATACATCTTATTGGAAGTCACTTTTAATGCCATATTTTATTACTTGCAGCCAAGTATTCTAAATTATGGAATTATTTACCTGAAAAGGAATGTAAAGTATACTGGAAGCACAATTGATATTAACTATTTTTAAATGATTTTTAATCAATTTATGTAATGCTGATTTAAATACAAACTACAAATGTAGCCTATGTGCAATACAATACAACTCACCATCTCATCGCGAGCCACACTTCTATTAATTAAATGATTAATCAATAGATTAATTAATAGGTTAATTAATGGAGTGATTACTTACTAGATTAATCACTTAATCTATAATTAAATGATTAATATGGCTTTTAAAGAAATCATAATGTACTGTTGGGTGATAGGAAAGTTGCTCACCAGGATAGAAAATATACAAAAACCTCTCTATTGAGGCTAACAGAAAAGATCAAGTGGAAAAGTGGTTATATTTATATGAATTTAGAAGACAAAGATACATTTTCAATCAAACAGTAAGAGTAAGGAGTAAACAGAGTAAGGAGAAAAAAAAAAGGAGATCAATAAGAGATAGACAAATCTTATCTTAAGTGTTTTTATCATACACACAAAAAAAGGACAAGGAACTTTTGGAGGAAAAGAAACTAAAAATAAATCTAGATAACTCTAATTTAAAAATAACTGCAATGTGCTATTTCTCTTCATTTAAAAAATTAACATAATCTTACACATTCAAAATAATGGCTACATATTTTCATGCACTATTAATTGACAAATAAAGATAGGAGAAAAATGCATCAGTTTTTACTTATCACTATTTAACATATGATTAAATTTGTACTATTTGCCTTGAAGATTAAATCCTTTTCTTTCTTTTTAAACATCTCATCCTACATTTTAAGTACAAACTTAAGAAACAATTAATAGTGACACCTTTTACGCCACAGCTTTGAAGTGGAAAATTAGAATATGGTTAGAGGCTCTGTGCAACATAACAACCTGTTTAATGCTCCAGCTTGAACTATATAGATCTTACGGCAGCCAGAATAAATGAGCTATTTGGGGGCCTCTAGCCCACTTCTAGGAAGATGATAGGCTAATCATTTCAGGGAAAATGTCAGAATGTTTTCCCAGAAGATATTGGTAACAACACAGTACAGCTGCAAATATAAATGCCTCCATTCTTCCAGCTATGAGTTTAGCCCTGAGAGTCGGTTTTACCTCCTTCCTCAAAATGGACCATGCCTCTATTAAATTGGCAGATATACAATCCAGTCCATAAAGGGGAAGGTGCCACTTCTCTTAAACATTAAGCGCTTGCCTGCATTGAAAGTTTGTAATTGTAAATTGTTGATATTGATAAGTAAAATTCCTCCTAGGATAGCATATATTCCTCATATTAGTGCCTAGTAAAAACAAGTGAGAGAAAGTATACACCCAAGGAAACTTGGGAAAACTAAGTTTCCATATATTTTTTTTAAATACCTCTAAGGGTTTTATTTGAGAGTCCAGGAAATAAAAAGTGGCTGGTCACTTGATCAGTTCTTAAAGGTATTTCATTGGTATTACTTCCAAGGCTATTTTAACCACTCATTTAGAAAACAGACATAGAAAATATCATTTGGAATAAATTCCAATTATTGTAGAGTGGTCCACAGTCCAAATATTCTTGACCTCTCAAATTCTTAGCATCATTAAATTTACCTCCTTCAGCCACTAAACAGCAGTGGAGTCATCTGCTGAGTCATTACAATAGAGTATTAACAACAACAAAAAATGATAAAATATTGATGTGCTTTCAAAGTTCCTGTAATGAAAGATGAATTTTCAACTTTGTGTCTAATTTGTTTCTGTTGATATATATGAGCTCCTGGCCTCTAAATGGCCTTTAGAGTAATCAGTAACACACTTCAAAATTTACTAGCAACTTGATAACATGTTTAATTTAGTGAAGTAAAACTAATGAAATAGTGAACCTAAAGAAAACGTAGTGTCATTATTTTGTAGGTATTACATTCCTTTACTGAAATCAATTCCAATTTATGTTCTTTTTGTTATAATGTATAACTTTCTTTAAAGCACAAATGTTTAGCTGCCTGTAAAAATGGTATCACACAGGTCTATTCACAACAGAGTTCTAGCTAAGGGGATTAGTAATTCTGAGAAATAATGCTCAGGTCTGGGGTGGTACTTCTGGGTGGGTTCACAGTATTTGTTTTGATTATTGAAAAAATTGACAAATAGACGTTCTCTTTTCTCTTTTGAGACATGCAGAAAAACCTTATCTTCCATAATACATATTAATAGCAGAAAACCAGATGTCGGTGAGAGCATTGATAATACTGAAAACCAGGATAATGGGCAAAACATACGCATGTGCTCCAGCATTCACTCTTTTAGAAATGCTGCAGCTGTTTTTGATGGGTTGTTGAGGTTCAATCTGAAAAGAACATACAGTTTACTTTTCCAATGACTAAAACTATCATAAACTGTCTCAAACATAAATAAAGTTACAAATTATGTCATTTGCAATATGGTTGGGTACTTGGGTACTTGATGACTCTGATGTAATTGGAACAAGTAATTTGTTAATATTAAAGAGATTTCTACTTATCTAGCCAACTAACTGGTAACATAAAAGAAATCATAAAGGATTACTTCATATTGATCTGAGAGTCAAAGAATGACTCTGAGGAAAGAAGTTTAAGACCCAAGCAATAGTGGCAGACAAAAAGGCGGGCTGAAGTGAATTCAAACCAGATGCAATAATCTGAAAAAACTCACTCCGGTCACTATGTGGATGGCAAATCAGCGTGGGTGGGTGTCTCTTACAGAAGACAATGAGCAGAAAAGTTTATGAGATATCCAGTTAGCTATATGTAAAAATATTTGAAGCACAGGACTCTAGAGGCTTTAAATTAAGGTGTGGCAATAGACACATAGAAGGGTAGTAGTCCTGAGTTATAATTTCAAGATATGGAAGATTGAAATGTCACATTGATTCCAAGCTCTGGCTAAAATAACTGTAGGTTTGTAGGTACCCTAGGCCAAAATGTAAAATGACAGAAAGAGATTCCAAGAAGTAAGGAATACCCAGAGTTAAATCTTAAGCCTGAGATGCTTATAACATATCTGAAAGAAGAGATGAATAGAGGATATGGGAATGGATCCATGACTAAATTTTCTTAACAATGAATATGTATGATCTGTATGAAGAGTCCTAAAAGAGACTGAAAGAGAAATGTAAATGCATTGCTAGTTGAAGTAAAATGCCTCTAGTTATTTTAAAATGCAACTTCTCCATTCATCAATTATTGTGATTATTGCTTGAGAATGTGAATATTTTTAGGAACAATATTTTTTTGCTGTGTGCAATGCAGTTTTTTTTTTGCCCAAATTTGTGAAGGAAAAATAAGGATGCACATTATACATGGGTAATACTAATTGTGTTTCTATATAAATGTTTTTGGTTATTTTATTTATGCTTATGAGTTAAAAGTGTAACTCTAGAAATCAATAATGATATCCCTATACAAAATAATGCCCTGGAATATGATAATCAGTTTTGTTGAACTTACAACAAATTTGCAATGACAAAGAGTTCTTGGCCCTATATGATGTGTAAATATCATAAATTTGTTACTGGTAGATAAAATTTCTTGTATTTGTATCTGTTGTGTTTTTTTAATTATTCATTACCTAAAATTTCTTGTATCATAGTATGTTAAAAAACAAATGCTAAATTTCTTTTTAATACAAAAAACAAGTACCTAAATGTAATCAAATAAAAAATTAAATTAAAAAATTAAAACGAAAGATTTTTTTTTTCCTGAATGTTAGGGGCCAAAACTTGGATGCACATTGTACAAGGCAAGATATGGTAACTTTACAGCAAAAGCAATTGCATGTTATATTTTCTAACTTCTCATTTTTGAGAATTATCTTTCCGTTGCCTTGTCATAAAAGTTACAGGTTAGTAGAAATAGAAAATATGGAGTGCATACAGTTTCCCATTATGATTTTGTGTATATTGTCTTATTACTTGAATGTTTTGACACAGAAGGGAAATTTATAGACTAAGTTGATTAAATAGAATACTTTTTCAGGCAATTTGTCCTACTTACTCATTTTGAAAATATTATCTTAGTGCTTTAAATAACACTTTAGTTATCGTATGTTTTTTTTTTTTGAATTTCCTCTACTAAAGAAAATAATTGTAAGAGTAGAATGAGTTATCTGTATGGTGTTCAGTTTGGCATATATTATAGCACATAATTAGAAGCAAACGAAATAATAATAGAAGTGTAATTAATTACATCTTACTACCCTCCACAGAATACTTTCAGCCATTGAATTGTAACAATGACGGAGACTATGAATCTGCATTAAAATGTTTATAATATGATGTTAAAGTAAAAGCAAGCTGCAGAATTATATACACATTGCCTTTCTTACCATGAAAAGCATGTTTCTGCATGTGGACCAACATTAAAGGGAAATGAGATCATAGCTGTAATGAGTGAAATTATGGGTGTTTTCCTTCTCTATATATTTTTCTTTCTTATTAATTTTCTTTTAGGAAAACACATGCTCTCTTAAAAATATAAGAGCAGAACATCAGATTTCATTTTTGGTAAAAATGCAATGTGAGCTGTTGAGTAATATTTATTTCCATTAGGAAACAATTCTTTCCCCTTAATTACTTACAAAACATTCTTTCTTTCTAAGCACAGCTATTTTTGTTTTTTTATTTATTTATTGGGGTGACATTTGTTAGTAAAAAATTACATAGATTTCAGGTGTATAATTCTGTATTACATCATCTATAAATCCCATTGTGTGTTCACCACTCAGAGTGAGTTCTCCTTCCATCACCATATATTTTATCCCCCTTACCCTTATCTCCCTCCCCCCACCCCCTTTACCCTCTGGTAACCACTAAACTATTGTCTGTGTCTATGAGTTTTTGTTTCTCATTTGTTTGTCTTGTTCTTTTGTTGTTTGGGGTTTATATACCACATATCAGTGAAATCATAGGGTTCTCTGCTTTTTCTGTCTGACTTATTTCACTTAGCATTATACTCTCAAGATCCATCCTTGTTGTCACAAATGTTCCTCTATCACATTTTCATACCGCCAAATAGTATTCCATTGTGTATATATACCACAACTTCTTTATCCATTCATCTATCGAAGGACATTTTGGTTGTTTCCATGTCTTGGCCACCGTAAACAAAGCTGCAATGAACATTGGAGCACACGTGTCTTTATGGATAAATGTTTTCAGATTTTTTGGGTAGATGCCCAGGAGAGGGATTGCTGGGTCATATGGTAATTCTATTTGTAATTTTTTGAGGAAACTCCACAATGCCTTCCATAAGGGCTGCACCAGTCTGCATTCCCACCAACAGTGTATGAGGGTTCCTTTTTCTCCACAGCCTCTCCAACACTTGATACTATTTGTCTTGTTGATGATAGCCATTCTGACTGGGGTGAGGTGATATCTCATTGTGGTTTTGATTTGCATTTCTCTGATGATTAGTGATGTTGAGCATTTTTTCATATGTCTATTTGCCATTTGTATGTCCTTTTTGGAGAAATGTCTCTTCAGGTGCTCTGCCCATTTTTCAATTGGGTTGTTTTTTTGTTGTTGAGTTTCATGAGTTCCTTGTATATTTTAGATATTAGCCCCTTATTGGAGGAACTGTTTACAAAAATCTTCTCCCATTCAGTTGGTTGCCTCTTTATTTTGTTGATGGTTTCTTTTGCTGTGCAGAAGCTTTTAAGTTTCATATAGTCCCATTTGTTTATTTTAGCTTTTACTTCCATTGCTTTTGGAGTCAAATTCATAAAATGCTCTTTGAACCCAAGGTCCATAAGGTTAGTACCTATGTTTTCTCCTATGTAGTTTATTGTGGCAGGTCTTATGCTTAAGTCTTTGATCCATTTTGAATTAATTTTAGTACACGGTGACAAATAACAGTGAGTTTCGTTCTTTTGAACGTGGCTATCCAATTCTCCCAGCACCATTTATTGAAGATGCTGTCTTTTCTCCATTGTATGTTTTTTGCTTCTTTGTCAAAAATCATCTGTCCATATTTATGTGGTTTTACTTCTGGGTTCTCAATTCTATTCCATTGGTCTGTATGTCTGTTTTTCTGCCAATACCGTGCTGTTTTGATTATTGTAGCCCTGTAGTACAAGCTAAAGTCAGGGAGTGTGATACCTCCAGTATTGTTCTTTTCTCTTAAGATTGCTTTGGCTATTCGGGGTCTTTTGTGGTTCCAAACAAATCTGATGATTTTTTGTTCTATTACTTTAGAAAATGCCATTGGGATTTCGATGCGGATTGCATTAAATATGTATATTGCTTTGGGTAATATGGCCATTTTAACTATATTGATTCTTCCAATCCATGATAATGGAATGTCTTTCCATTTCTTTGTGTCATCTTCAATTTCTTTCAAAAATGTCTTATAGTTTTCAGCATATAGGTCCTTCACATCCTTGGTTAAGTTTGTTCCTAGTTATTTATTTATTTATTTATTTATTTATTTATTTATTTATTTATTTTTTGCTGCAATTGCAAAAGTAATTGTTTTTTGTAATTCTTTTTCTGAGATTTCATTTTAGTATATAGGAATGCAATGGACTTTTGTACATTGATTTTGTAGCCAGCAATTTTACTGTGTTCGTTGATTATTTCTAATAGCTTTTTGGTGGAGTCTTTAGGGTTTTCTATATATAGCATCATGTCATCTCCAAAGAGTGATAATTTAATTTCTTCATTCCCAATTTGGATGCCTTTTATTTCTTTCTCTTGCCTGATTGCTCTGGCAAGGACTTCCAACACTACGTTTAAAAGCAAAGGTGATAGGGGACAGGCCTGTAGTGTTCTTGAACACAGAGCAAAGGACTTCAGTTTTTCACCATTAATTATGAGATTAGCTGAGGGCTTGTCATATATGGCCTGTATTATGTTAAGGTTTTTTCCTCCCATACATATTTTATTAAGTGTTTTAATCATAAATGGATGTTGTATCTTGTCAAATGCTTTTTCTCCATCACTTGATATGATCATATGATTTTTGTCCTTTATTTTGTTTATGTGATGTATCACATTGATGCATTTGTGGATGTTGAAGCATCCTTGTGACATGGGGGTAAACCCCCCTTGGTCATGGTGAATAATCTTTTGAATGTATTGTTGTATTCAATTTGCTAGAATTTTGTTTCGGATTTTTGCATGTATTCATCAGAGATATTGGTCTATAGTTTTCTTTTTTTGTGTTGTCCTTACCAGGTTTTGGTATCAGGGTAATGTTGGCCTCATAAAATGAGTTAGGGAGTACTGTCTCTTTTTCAATTTTTTTGGAAGAGTTTGAGCAGAATTGGTATTAGATCCTTTTTGAAGGTTTGGTAGAGTTCAGTAGTGAAGCCATCTGGTCCAGGACTTTTGCTTTTGGGAAGGTTTTGGATGACTGATTCAATTTCATTACTGGTGATAGGTCTGTTTAGATTTTCCAGTTCTTCATGTTTCAGCCTTGGAATGCTATATGTTTCTAAGAACTTTTCCATTTCTTCCAGGTTATTGAATTTGGTGGCATATAGTCCTTCATAGTATTCTTGGATGATCCTTTGTATTTCTGTGGTGTCCGTCATAACTTCCCCTTTTCATTTCTGATTTTGTTAATTAGTGTCTACTCTCTTCTTATCTTAGTGAGTCTAGCCAAGGGTTTTTCAATTTTGTTAATCTTTTCAAAGAACCAGCTCTTTGTCACATTAATTTTTTCTATTGTCTTTTTGTTCTCTATTTCATTTAGTTCTGCTCTGATTTTTGTTATTTCCTTTCTTCTGCTGACCTTGGGTTTCGCTTGTTCTTCTTTTTCTAGTTTTTAAGGTGTAACGTGAGGTTATTTATGTGGGATTTTTCTTATTTCTTGAGATAGGCCTGTAATAATATAAATTTCCCTGTTAAAACTGTTTTCGCTGCATCCCCAAAATTTTGGTAGGATGTATTTTCATTGTCGTTTGTTTCTATGTATCTTTTGATCTCTTCTCTAATTTCTTCTTTGACCCACTTGTTCTTTAAAAGTATGTTGTTTAATCTCCATTTATTTTTGTTTTTTCCTGCTTTCTTTTTGCAGTTGATATCCAATTTCAAAGACTTGTGATCAGAGAATATGCTTGGTATGATTTCAATCTTCTTAAATTTGCTGAGGCTGATTTTATGTTTCAATATATGGTCTATCCTTGAGAATGTTCCATGTACACTCGAAAAGAATGTATAGTCTGATGTTTTAGGATGAAGTGCTCTATATGACAACTATGTCTATTTCACCTAATGTGTAATTTAGGGCTGCTATTTCGTTATTTATTTTCTGTTTGGATGATCTGTCCAAAGCTGTCAATGATGTATTTAAGTCCCCTAGTATAATTGTGTTTTGGTCAATTTCTCCCTTTAGTTCTGTTAGTAGTTGCTTGGTATATTTTGGTGCTCCTTGATTGGGGACATAAATATTGATGACTCTTATGTCTTGTTGTTGTACAGTCCCCTTTACCATTATGAAATGTCCATCTTTGTCTCGTGTTCTTTTTCACTCTGAGTCTGTATCATCTGATATCATTATGACTACACCTGATTTTCTCTGGGTGCCATTTGCTTGGAGTGTCAATTTCCATCCTTTCACTTTGAGTCTATGCTTGTCCTTGTAGCTGAGATGTGTCTCTTGGAGACAGCATATGGTTGGGTATAGTTTTTTGATCCTATCTGCTACTCTGTGCCTTTTTATTGGTGAGTTCAGTCCATTTACATTTAGGGTCATTACTGATACGTGAGGATTTCCTGGCATTCTGTCTTTAGTTTTCTGTTAAGGCTGTATCTCCATTGTTTCTTTTATCAAAATACTTGATCTTTCATCAAGATACTTACAGTATCTTGATGTTAATTTCTGATCATTATTAATTTGGGGTTTATATGAATCTTCTTAAAGTAAACTCTTTAATCTAATTTTATGTTTAGGAACATTTCTTCAATTATTGCTTTAGGACCATTTGTTCTATATTATTGCACATATTTAATTCATGTTGTAAATAATTGTGACACATTTTCCGTTATATTCTCTCTCCTCCCTTTTTAAAAAATGTTCCTATAATCTCAAAATATTCTCAAAGTAGTCTCTATATTTTTAACAAGATTTTCTATTTTGAGGTTTTTTTTCAATTATTTTAACTAACAATTACTTTTGTTTCATTGATTTTTTTAATTCAAAATATTTTAGTTGAGTATGTTTTATGTAGGATTTCTGAGAAATTTGTTTCTGTTTCATGAAGAAAATATTTTCAGAATAATTACTTCTAAGCCCTGTATGCTTGAAATGTTTTCTAACTTAATGCATACCTTTTCATTGATCCAAAATGTTATTTTTCTATTTGATTTAGTCTCATAGGCACATTTTTATCATGCGTGAATTTAGACACTGACTTTAATCTCTTACCCAGTTTCTCTTTTTGTTTTCTTTCCAAAAAAGAGGTTAACAGCTTAATCTCGGACACACAAACACTGCCCTCTAGCTTGGCTTTGTGCCACGCATTGATAGAGGGACAGAGTTAGAAATGTAAACTGGGTTCTAAAGTAAGTTCTATTAGGCAGTGAGCAGCCCAAACTTTAGGGATCAAAGAGGACAAGAGCACAAACTTCTGCAACTACAGGGAGTTTAATGTACCTTACCACATTTACATAGATAAGATACAGTGCAATATATAGGTGATGTATTATAGAAATGTACACTTGAAACCTATATAATTTTACTCACCAATGTCATTCCAATAAATTTGATAAAAATTAAAAAAATAGAGAGCTAATATAGAAAAGAATGTGAAATACAGAACTGCATCTGATAAAAGCAAAAAGAAAAGTGGATCACTTCTCGATATAATATTGTTTGCATATGTGTTCATTTATTTCCTGTTTTTATAGACCCATGCCTCAACCTCTCTGCATCTGTCTGTTTACCTTTCAATGGAATAATGACTAAAAGCACATAAGATGCGTGTCAGGTTCCTGCTTCATTGTTTACTCCATGATCGTCAGGAAAAATGTTAATGTCTCTTAACCTCATCTTTTTTCATCTGTAATAGAGAATAAAAACTCTATTTCCATCTCAAATATAAGGAGAGGATTTGATGAATAATTTATAGAGATTATTTAGCTCAATAACATCAATAAATAAGTTAATAGTATGATTACTAACTAAAAAACAATAACGTGATAATATTTTAAAACAAGCATTGTAACAAATTTTCAAAATGTCAGATGTTAGAGGTTTAGTTAAACTTGATCAAATGCATTCTTATGCTTCAAAAGAGTAGTATTAATCCATATGTTAAGTGAAAAGGCTGATTATAAATTTTTATATGCATACATATATACATATGTGGTATGAAAATAATTATGTAAATAAAAATGTAAACCTATACATAGAATGACAGGTTAAAAGGAAATACACCATGAAAACCACTGAATAATGAGGCCATAAGTCATCTGTCTTTCATCTGATTTTGCGTACTTCCTTAATTTTTTTCATAATAATATTAAACATTATGAATTGGAGTAAACATAAAACAGAAGGTCCTGGAAGATTTCACTCACTTGCTATCATTTCATATATTTCAGAATTTTTTGATATAATAATGTGTTTCTACAAACTGATTCTGTTAGAAATATGCTTAATATCAGATTTAGGTAGTTAACAACAAGTTGGATAAGTGTCCATTCTTTATTTCATGGGGTCTTAAATCTTTTGATAAAAGTAGATTTTAGAGATTTGCTAGAACAAATCTCAAATAATGAGAAAAGTGCAACAGACAGTTGGAGCTAATCACAATTCAGACTCCAGGCTGAAAATAGATTGCACAAGGATCCACAGACAAAACAGAGACACAAAAAACAAGGGAAGGTGACATGAGTTCTGCAGGTTCTCTGACTATTTGGCCAATTCAGAGACTCTTTGGAAAACTGTTCAATTCTTCACAAGTTATTTACATAAAGACAATTCCATAGAGTGCTTCTTTATTCAAATTGATTATGCAGCATGCTCAGCATTCCAATATTACTGAATATCTTAATTTGGACATTATCAGCACAGTTATGTGCTATAGTGTCTGACATTTTTATTTTTCACTGTTATGGCTATAAATAATGGAGTATATTTATAAGGCTAGAGTGAGAAATGTGTAGATTATTTGTAACTGAATTCCATAGTTGGGAGAGTCAGTCTTCCTTAACTACATTGATCATTTATTAAGAGTATGATCATGACTTTTTGCTGATCTCAGAGAAACCTAAAAACTTATTTTCCCAAAGCCAAATAATATATGACAGTGGTATTTGCTTTGTCCTGTATTAATGTTAAGAAAAACTGGAAATAGCAAATTAAGCACATTAGGAGAGTAATGAAAAAGCTTGCAATTTATCACTTGCTAAGGAATGGCTCCACACTTTCCATCTAATACAAGGTATACATTAATGAGACAACCAATAATTCATATAGCTTTGCTCTTTTTTATTTCAGAAAACATGGAACAATCAAATATTTACGCTACGAGGAAGTTTAAAGTTAATTTGATCTCCCATTGTCATTCAACCTGTTTATGAAAAAGTAGCCCAAAGAGGAAATTATTTGCTAAGTCAGCAGGTAATTAACCTCTTGATTGTAGAGTTACTCAGGCCTTCTGGCTGCCAGTCAATGAGAAGTCTCTGATGTGTATGTACATGTAGGTGTGTGTTCTTTAATATACATAATTTTTCTCCTTTTATTTATTTATTTTTTTGGGCATCCTGACAGACATACTCATAAACAATATAAAGTTCCATTCTGTTTTGTTTCAGAATGGATAATTTTATTGCTAATAAAAATTTAATAATTGTCTTACCTAATGACATCTCTTTCTGTAACTACAATCTGAAGTAACTTTCCATGGTATTTAGTCATGTAGTTTAGACATTGTGAGTTTATCTGAAAGGTATTCAAAATATGTATGCATTAATATACTGACAGACAAATTATTTGTGAGTCTAAAATTGGTAGTCTAAGTCAAGTGGATTATATATTCCATAGAATGGAAACTCATAGCTGCAGAGATCCTAAAAGGTCCAACTCTCTCTGAGGCTAGAAAGATTGTGATTTTCTTAGGATTACATAGTTTGTAATAACTACCTCTCAGTCAGAACTCATGCAACCTGTTTACCTCTACATTTTGTTTCTTACTGTACAACATGAACTTTCATATTCCTGGAGCATGCAGAATAATAAGTGAGAGGTAATTCCTCAAATATTTATACAAGATTAGGGCTGGACGTGAGATTAATGTATCCTTGTATTTATTTAATACATATTTTTGAATACATAGTGCTATGTATCAGGCTCATTTCTGTGCTCTGAGTATACAAAGATACAAAGGACATGATTTCTACCCTACAAGCAACAATATGTTTATTAGAAAAGGCACACATTCAAACAGATATTTAAAGCAAAGTTGAATAAGTATTTTTAAAAAGATAATTGAAAAAGTTTTTTTTTTTTGAGACTACAGAGAAAGGAATGATCAATATAGGCATCACAGAAGAGAAAAAAAATATTTCAGCTTCTACATATTCTAAATTAAAAAAATGTTAAGTCTTCTAAAGGCTATACAGATGATATAAGATTGTGCCAAAGAGACAATGGGTAAGGGAATATTAGGCAAAAAAAAAAAATAGTCAAAGTTGAAAAACCTTGAGAGTGTGACACATATGAGAAATGAAATGTAACTAGAACTTTCTGAAATCATCTAATATGATAGTGACATAATTTGGAACAGACTGTCTACAGCCACACATGCCAGTTTGAGTATAGAATACTTAATAAAGTTTTTAATAACAGTTAATTGATAGGATAAGTGAGTTTTCCTAGGTTTATTTACTCAGATTTACCTAGAACTCTTAGTTTAAATGTTATAATGGTTTACATTAAGCTTATGAGGGCTTTTCAGAGGTCTGAGACCTTAATTATGCCCACTGCTCCCTGTGAATTTCTTCTTTTCCTCATAAAGTGACTCCTTCATATGCTAGACCATATCTGGGTACATCTATGAGACTGCACTTCCCATAAAATGAAGGGACATTGCTCAGTTTTAATATTTTGTTGACTTATTCAGCTATTCTGGTTCAAAGACGCTCTACTCAGATTTGCAAACCTGACCAAGATCTTCCCAAAGGAATGTGCCAGCCATATGCATGACTTCAGGGATAGTGATACACTTTCCTGAAGTAGATATTTCACCTAATGATGCCATCCATCTATATATTACACAAATAGTCTCCACTTTCCTATATGGGTAAGTGCTAAAAAAAAAAGACTTGGAAGATTCTACCTAAGGGTTATTTCCCCCCTTACTTTTAACTTAGCTGTGTTCCATGATGCCCTGTAGAATTACAAGCATTTTTCCAAAAATAATAAATCACGGTGACAATTAGGCTGTTTTCTTATTAAGTTATTAAGTTTTTCTAATTGTTTCTTAGTGATTTTTGGCACACACAAACACAAACAAATGTAAACGGACAAACAAAAATTATAAACTTGAAAACAGTGAAGGGAACATATCCAGGGCAAAGGAATAGGTGTTTTATAGAGTATTTTGGCTTTTCCCCCCAGATTTTCATGATGCAAACTTTGTAACATAAATGTTAAAGAAAGCACAAAGCTCTAAGAGCATTTTAAAAGACCAAAAATGGAGAAAAACATGAAAAGGGAAGAGAGACGGTCTTTTTTCTAGATGCAAATTGCAATAGATATATCAGACTAGATTGCCTTGTTTAGATTCTTCTCTTTGTTTTTGATAATCCCTATAGCAAATGAGTGGTTCACTCATCGTAATTAATTGTAAAAAATAATAATAATGATTTGAATCAGCAGTCTAACTCAATTAGCTGATGCTATACATATCATTCATTCGCTAACTGTTTTACTGCATCTTCCAAGAAATTGAATAATGGGCTGTTTTGGTGCCATGATGCTGCTTATTTATGTATTCTTCGATCCTTTGTCTTACAAGCAGATACTCAGTGCCCGTCACTATACCAAATATTACATGTAAAAAACAATAAAACAAAGTATTTGCCCTCAAGTATTGCCCAGTATGATGGGAAAAATAATGCACAGGCATATAAATCTAGTGCGCCTTCTCATACTCCCACCACTTCCCATTTTCTCGGTTGGTACTCACCTTCTCCCAGTTTATCCTCCTCTTTCACATTTCCATGAAACAACACGCCGTGGTCAGATGATTCAGCCCAGAAATGGGATGTGTTTTCTCCCCATGTGGTGAACTTAGACCAATGAGAAAAAGATGTAGGAAAGATCCACCTAAATCTCCCGACTGTGGAGGACTGATTCAAGTAGTGCTTCTCTCAACCCATCCTAAACCCTGAGTAGTGGTCTACCCGCTGTGTCTCATCACTGCTTCATTTGAAATGGTTAACAGAACAATAGGAATTGCCTTGCGTTGTATCACTTCTTCTGTTGCTGTAGTTCCTCTTTTCCCCTCATTCTTATCACTCTGGGCTTGCACCTCCTAATTATTCTCACATTAATCCTTCTGTCTTATGCTATTCCTAGTGAACCTGGGCTAATACACACATGGAAGCAAAAGGATCTAAAGTGCTAATAATTACTATAAAAATAGAAAGATAATTAACCAGTTGGAAACCTAATAGTAATAAGATTAGCACTTATTAAGTATCTTTTATATACTGAATACTTTAAATTTACTGTTTATAACTTTTAAAATGACCCTGCAAGGGAAATATTGTTTACATTAGAAGTTTTATGAAAATGCAGGCCAAATAAGTAAGCCTGACAAGGTCATGCAGCTAATATTGGTAAAATGAGGTTGAAACCTAGGGTTTCTTGTGTCCACAGACAGTGTTCTTTTGCCCAATGTTTAAGAGATCAGGAAAGACTTCTCTGAGGATGTAGCTTTAATATACAGCTAAGGAGTTCATAAGAAAAAAAAAAAAGACTTTCCAATCTGAGGAAGTAGTATGAGCAAAGAACATGTATTATGTATCAGAGCCTGAGCACCCAAATAATAAGGCTTGGGTTTCTTTCTGTTTGTAATTCCATTTGCAGCTTGAGCACTTCTACTGACCACTCTACTACAAGCAACATATTTCAGAAAAGAAAAAAAAAAGGGTCGGGAAAAAAAAAAGAATAAACAATGGCTTACTACTGATTTCTTAAACTTTTGCTCAATGTTTATTTTAATTTTCCTAATAAAACAGGAGCACTTACAAAAATGTGACCCAGGAAAATTATGTAGTCTTCAAAGTTATCAAGTTTCTCTCTAGATTCAGAACTGCTCTGTAATATGGACAGTGACCTGACGGTGCAAGGGTAAAAAGAAGAGTATGTTTTTCTGGGAAAGCCAAGGTCACTGCTTAGAAGGCATTTACATGCTGATGAGTGGTCTGTAGATTGCTAAGCCAGGAAAGTCTCAGAATCTTCAATGCTTGAATAAATAAATAAATGAATAAATAACAAGAATCATAGGCAATGATTTAGAAAAAAATGAAACTGGGGAGAATGAGTACGGCAAGTATGGAATTAAACTAAGGGTAAATGAATGAAAAAAGGAGATAAAGGAACCCTTGGCAAAGCCATTCTTTGCTTAAAATTTACTTACTGCATTAATTTTTATTTTTTACTTATTTTGGGACTGGAAGAATATTTGTTGCCAAGTGTTTTCTATCATGTAATGACATAGCAAGTACCCTGACTTACTCTCCTTTGGCATCTTATATTTTAATGTCATTATCTTAGTAGACCTTTTTGATATGAAAATCCATTATTCATAAAACATAATACAGTAGCACCTCAATTTTCAAACATCTCCGTTGACGAACATTTCGGTTTATGAACACCGTAAATTTTTTCGATCGATGGTATCATTAGATAGTAAAATTTATGCTAAATTTGCAGCTTTAGGGGTTGATTTTAAAATTCTGGAATGGATTAATCCATTTTGCATTACTTCATATGGGAAAACCGTGCCTTGGTTTTCGAACATGTCAGAACTCGAAAGGACTTCCGTAAGGGATTATATTCGAAAACCAAGGTACCAATCTAGTAGTTTATTAGCATCTAATACCGTATTATTTTTATCAGATAAAGTATAGTCACCTGTGGACTCTCAGAGCTCAGAGAAGGGTAAGCTGTAATTGTTATGTCAGTGTGGTCGGTAGGAGAAGTCTAATGAGAGCAGACAAAGGTTGACAGATACAGAAGCTGCTGGTAGAAGGCAGTTTTGCAAAGTCAGCAAGCTATACAAAAGTTTGAAGTGTCTGGGAATAGAATAATTGGGCATACAGAGAATGTGGAAGGCATCACTCCTTGGGCTGTTCAAGTTATTGTTGGCATAGTGCTTTGTATAAAGAGATAATAGAAGTTAAAAAGAGGAAAGGAAAACAGTCCTTCACATTGTTGCTTCCAGTGTTCTGGAAATATTACATTTTAGATCTTTGACTTTGGACAAGTCTCTAACCCTAATCTTTCATTCTCTCACCTGAAAAATGGAAATGTAATAGTTTATATACACTAAAGCAAAGTACTGGAATAGCTAATCTCAGTTCTTTAACTCACTGAAATTTATTGGAAAGAATATAAAAAAACAGAAAAAATGGATGTGAAAGAACACATATTCGAAGGTCTGACATCTAAGTTCGCAAACTTGTCATCGTGCATTTACATTGGCAGCACTGTACAAACAGCTCGGTAAGGTTTCATAACCTTGGCATATCAGTGTCTCACAGCTGTGTTCTTATCCATATGTGATGGTGTCTTGCTGAGTAGCATTCATTCTTATTGCGTGTGTTTGTGTGCCGTCATGAGAATGTCTGAGCTTGAATTAGAGCAACAAAAAAACGTTAAATTTCTTGTTAAACTTGGCAACAGTAGAAGTGAAATCAGGGACATGTTAGTCCAAGTTTATGGGGATAATGCCATGAAGAAAATGGCAGTGTACAAATGGATTAAACATTTTTCTGAGGGCAGAGAACGTGTCACTGATGAAGAGAGGTCAGGGAGGCCAGGAACAAGCAGAACTGATGAAAACATTGCAAAAACTCATCGAATTGTGTTTCAAAATCATCAGCTGACTGTGAGAAGCATAGCAGACCGAGTAAACACCAATAGAGAAACAGGAAAATCTTAACTGAAAATCTTGGTATGAGAAAGGTGTGTGCAAAAATGGTCGCGAAGGAGCTCTTGCATCACAAAAATGCACCAGCTCACACGTCACTGTCTGTGAGGGAGTTTTTAGCCAGTAAACAAATAACTGTACTGGAACACCCTCCCTACTCATCTAATCTGGCCCGCAATGAGTTCTTTCTTTATCGATGATAAAGGAAATATTGAAAGGAAGATATTTTGATTACATTCAAGACATCAAGTGTAATATAAAGAGAGCTCTGATGGCCATTCCAGAAAGAGTTCCAAAATTGCTTTGAAGGGTGAACTAGGCACTGGCATCAGTGCATAGCTTCCCAAGGGGAGTACATTGAAGGTGATCATAGTGATATTCAGCAATGAGGTATGTAGCACTTTTTCTATGTTTAGTTCACAAACTTAATCGTCAGTCCTCGTATGGATGTGAATCATGCCTCTGATTTTCCCACTGAGTTAATCAGGAAAAGTTATTAAAATGTTTTTTGATATTAGGAATTAACCCAAGAGCTACAGAAAATGGGAGATTAAACTTAAAAAGAAAGCCAGAGCTTAACAATAACTGTATTAGCATGATCTTTTTAAAATAATCTTTCAATATATAAAACATATTTTTTTCTCTCCATGACATTAATTTTATTAAATTTTATCCTTCTAGAACTTACAGTTTGACAAATGATCTCATAGTCTTCCTGACTTCCCCTTTTGTGTTTTTTTCTGCATTTAAGTAGTTTTTATTTTCTCCTATTATGTTAAAAATTCATTATAGGTAAACTTACATACCTTTTTACCAAGACATAATAGAACTATGAAAATTGTACTTTAGCTTCTTGGATAATTCTAAACCGATGCCCCCTTTTCAGCCAGTACCAGGCAGATGCAGTTTTGTGGATTCTGCCACTGAACAAGTCACAGCTGGCTTACCAAGCCAAAAAACAACACCAGGGAATGTTCTGAGCAACAGTTACTGATCCATGACTCTTACCATGTTTTAGTTCAGTCACTCTCTGTTACCACCAGGACTAATGACATATTTGCATAATGTCATCCCTGAAGTTCCAAGTAACTGTTCCCACATCTAGATTTATTGCTGTCTTTGATCCCTTAATTCAGCCACCCCAGTTCTGTATGATTAAACCTAGTTTTTGATAGTGATGAATGACTGATATTGTAAGATCTAATCTCTGATACTCTTGGTAGTTTAGGCAAAATCTTGGGGAATTAATCATACAGCAAATGAAGGGTAGAAAAGGATCTAATGAGGAAGAGACAAAAATCAATTTACATTTTAGAAAGATCTCTTTTGGAACCATGAAAAGCATCAATTGAATGTGAGGGAGTGTGGTTGTTTTTTTTTTTTTTTTTTAAAGCAAAGATACCAGTTATATGGCTTTTGTACTAATACAGGTGAAGAACTAATAGAACACTATGTTGAGGAAATTAGAAGGGAAAGAATCAAGATTAACCAAGACATATATAAGTGGTAAAATCAACATGAATTCAAGTTTAATTAAATATGAGTAGTAAGGGGAAAAAGTGAGCTAAGGATGAGCTCCAGGTTTCTGGATTGAGGCACTTGGTAAATAGTAAACAATACTGATTTGAACAAAATATAAGTTTAATGTATAAGAAAAGTGATGTTTGTATGGATAGTAAAAAATAGTTGACAGCATCATGGAATCCAAGAGTGGAAATGGTGGCAGGATAGAGGAGTTTCATAGTTACATAGAGTTTATGCATATGAGACATTACAGGAAGATCAAGTAAGGTGAGGACTAAACGTTTCTGATTATGTTTCTGTTGATATACACAGTTACCCTTCTTTGAACATTTAGTTTAATAACTGATTTCTACATCACTGGAATAACAGTATACTATGAGGTAATACCATGTGATATATTTTCACAAATCAGCTTTTTCCCAAATAATACAAACAGCAACAGATTGCAACTTTTGTATTAATTTTGATTTTCCAATGGCTTCTGAAGGAAAAGGAAACTGACCTTGCATCAGTTTTTCATTTATCTTCCAGCTCAAATGTATGTATGTATGTATGTATGTATGTATGTATGTATGTATGTATGTATATATGTATGTATGTATATGCATTTATTTGAGCTTAACTTATTCAATCATAAAAATTAGTAATAAAGTAATAGCAATACCAGGATGAGTGTATATTTGGGTATTGGATTATATTTGTCAATTCCAAAGAGACTCAGTCTTCCATGTGTCCTGTAATATCAGACGAGGCTGGTCACTACACTTTAGTTTTAGTTTCTCCACTTCATTCAACCCACTACATTGTTTCTGGAATCCTGTCCTATACCCAGTCCACTTCCTGAAATCATGATAAGTCAAGTGAAGCTTAGCACCCCTCTAAAAGCCAATGAGTTATTAGGGGGATAGCTGGATAACTGTTTTTTGAAATAGATTGAACCTCCACAAGGAGGTATGCTGCTCTGTACAAAGCTTTTATTCATACTTCTATCAAGTCTATGTAAACATATTTTCCAAGTAAACTTTAACTTGATTCTCCTAAAACCATGCCGTTCTTTCCAGTAACTATCCTTTCAATCTTTGAATTCCTCTAAAATCCTTTTGCTTAGACCCCTGACAAAGTCTCCTCTGAATTCTGAAAACCCACTACATTAGAATCTCTCCAAGATATACCTGCATCTAGAAAACAGTTGGGCTCCTAGAAAATGTCTCTGAGAGAAAAATACCAGTTATTCCCAATATCCATCTAAGTTTTCTTCCATAATAAGATGGTGTGGCTAGTGCCTGGATTCCCAGAAGACAGACACCATTTCCAAGCCTCCCTTCAGTTTGATATGGTCTTGTGAATAACTTCTGACCCATTCAATAAAAATGGAAGGATTTGTGGCAGCTCTCAGAAACCTACTTAAAAAAAAAAAAAGTCACGAAATCTATTTTTTTTTTCATCACTACCTTGATCCTGCTACCTGGGATGCAGCTGCTGTCATTCTGGAATACAAAGGTGAAAACAACATGCTGGAGTTAGTGGAACAGTGAGCTGAAAAGAATCTTGTTCTCTAGCAGCCTTGTGGTACAGAACTGCTCTCTAAAATCTAAAAGCTTTACTATTTTCCTTATTTATATGAGGAAAAATAAACCATGATATTATTTTTATTATGCTACTTATTGGCATTTTTATTACAATTAGCCTTATTAAAATACCCTTTGCAAGAATGCAATTATTTTTCCTCTCTGTCTAAATACATTATAGATCAGATTTATGTAAGTTACATCATAGACCCATATATTTTTAAATACAAAGTACAATGCATGACAAATCTAGACTTAACAGAATTACCCAATCTAAATGCAAATTGCTTATCAACAAACATACAAAAGGATAAGCAAATCCAATAATAAGCAAATTTATTGATCATCAAATGATTTTGGTAATTACCAAAAACTTTAAGATTTCTAAATAAATGTCTTCAAAGTAACATTTTAATCTAATGATCAATAAGATTTTAATTTTAAAGTAAAAATCTTTCTCATATCAAACCTTTTAATATGTTCTCTGCATATTCATTTGGCATGTAATTACTTTGAAGAATACATTAAAACTAAAATAATTTGTAGAATTTACACTACTTCAAGTTATTAACTGAAGCCTAGAGAAAACAAAATAATTTCAACAGAAAGACTAGACTACTCTCCTTCACCCTTAATTTTCCTATGAGCATATAAATTTGTTTTACATTGATATATGAGGTCTGACAACTAAGTTTGCAAACTTGCCACAATGCACTTACATTGGCAGCACTGTAGAAGCGGCTTGGTAAGGTTTTATAACCTTGGTATATCAGTGTCTCACAGCTGTGTTCTTATCCACATTTGCTGGTGTCTGCTGAGTGGCATTCATTATTGTTGCGTGTTTTTGTGTGCCATCGCGCGAATGTCTGAGCTTGAATTAGAGCAACAAACAAACATCAATTTCTTGTTAAACTTGGCAAGAGTGGAAGTGAAATCAGGGACATGTTAGTCCAAGTTTATGGAGATAATGCCATGAAGAAAATGGCAGTGTACAAATGGATTAAATGTTCTTCTGAGGGGAGAGAATGCATCATTGATGAAGAGAGGTCAGGGGGGCCAGTAACAAGCAGAACTGATGAAAACATTGCAAAAACTCATCGAATTCTGCATCAAAATTGTTGGCTGACTGTGAGAAGCATAACAGACCAAGTAAACATCAGTGCAGAAACAGTTAGGAAAATCTTAACTGAAAATCTTGGCATGAGAAAGTTTTTTGCAAAAACGGTGCTGAAGGAACTCACAGAGGAACAAAAGCAAAGCGAGTTTTTAGCCAGTAAACAAATAACTGTATTGGAACACCCTCCATACTCACCTGATCTGACCCGCAATGATTACTTTCTTTACACAAAAATAAAGAAAATATTGAAAGCTAGACATTTTGATGACATTCAGGACATTAAGAGTAATATGAGGACAGCTCTGATGGCCATTCCAGAAAAAGAGTTCCAAAATTGCTTTGAAGGGTGGACTAGGTGCTGATGTCGGTTCATAGCTTCCCAAGGGGAGTACTTCGAAGGTGACTGTAGTGATATTCAGTAATGAGGCATGTAGCACTTTTTCTAGGATGTGTTTGCTAATGAAATTGTCAGACCTTGTATTTAGCACACTTTTAACAAATAAGTTTTTATTTAGTAAATGAGACATTCCATTTTCACCTTCTTGGAGCTGTGATGAAAGTCTTGCCCACAAACTACTGAAGGCATTTTTAAAATGATCTGAGTAGAGAGATTAGTAATTTCATGCCTTCGGAACATCTTTTTCTTTTTAAATGTAATCAGGGATTATCATTTCTTTTTTTAATTAAAAAGTTTATTGCGGTGACAATTGTTAGTAAAGTTACATAAATTTCAGGTATACAATTCTGTATTACAACCTCTATAAATCATCCTTAAAAGAGGAAATTACTCCAGCCCACAATGTCCTTAGCAGGTAATTTGACAAAAAGAAATTTGCCTTTAAGTGGAAAATTTTAAATATTTTGCAGTTGAAATACTGTGGAAGTAAAAGAAAGGATAGAATTTATGGAAAAAGAAGAGAAAAAGTTGCAATTAACTGGCTGGCTTAATGGGCATTGACTTCTGCATGTCCACAGGTCCTTGCTCTCAGACAAAACCTCTGCTTGGTTCAAGACTTGCTATTTGCCTTGTTTAACAAGATTTACATTTTCATTTTTCAATAGGCGCCACAATCTCTGTAGCCAGTCTACCATCTAGGAAATGTATGTGTATCTGTTGCTTTATGGAATTTAGTAACATGCTATTTTATAATAGAAATCCGTAAACCTAGGATCACTTTTTGACAAGTGGAGACAAGAGTGAAAAAAGATTTTTAAGAAACTTTTGTTAAATTAAAAAAAATTAACACTTTAGTTCAAGGTAATTGAACTTCAATGGTTTGTGTTCTGTGAAAGGAACACTACTGAGTGTACTGAACACTTAATCACAGCTAAGGAGCCATAGGAAGAAACTAAATTCTGCCCCTTGCACAATCTCATTTTGTAAACAAAGGAAGTCCCAATGGACAAAGTTACTCATTGTGGTTCTTGTAAAATATCATATTAATACAGAAATTGTTTAGTATTAGTTCTTAAAATGAGTTGAGCTTTCATTTTTGACAGCATCATTTTATTGAGAAAGAAAAAATAACGCAAATTGTTTTTTTTAACTATAATCCAAGTAGCAGCATGAATAAGAATAATGCAAAATCATTTAGTTAATTGCCCAGGCATGTTACATGTTTGAAGACAGTACAGTTCCTCCAGCATCATGTAAACCTAGTCGGGAGGAACGATATCTAGACAAGCAAAAGAGGGTAAGGGGGGAGACGTGTGGTAGATGGTGGAAAGAGGGATCAAATATATGGTGATGGAAGGAGACCTGATTCTGGATGGTGAGCACACAGTGTGATATATAGATAATGTATTACAGAATTGTACACCTAAAACCTATATAACTTTATTAACCATTATCAAAAAAAGGAAAGAAAAAATAAAATAAAAAAAGGTAACCTTTTGTCTAGCAATCAGAGAGAAAGGGATCTACAAGAAGATAATGAGGTGTTAAAATTGCCAGAAAGTCATTGTCAACATTTTGGTTTGTACGTTGACCTCTAGTTAATATATCCTCACTCTTTGTTTGCTTGGTTTCTGTATATCTTTTACTAAATTTTGTTGTTGTTTTTAAGTCTGAATATCTTCATTATGCACAGGTATTTAACTTTACCTTCTGTTCCCAGCTATTTATCATTCCCACACTTCCATTTTAGGGCCAGTAAGGTTCCTTTTCACAAGATATTAAATATCCTTTCTCTGGAGCTGTCTCTGTCAATAAGGTTGGTGAGAGAAACTGGCATCTAACATAATTATGTCTTAAAATTTAAACAGTACCTCAGTTATCATTTCAGTACGATGTTCTATGGTGCTTGGTATCATAGACGCTTCTGAGTTGGTAATTGCCCACCTAGTTATAGAGGCACCTAGAATGATTCCTTTTTCTATTTGAAAATGCTATTACTATTGCTCTATTTATCTTCTAAAAAAAAATGTTTGATCTCTTATCCATTGAGATTTCCTGTTTTTGTTTGATGTTTGTTTCTTGTTTTGGATGAGGAGGTTGTTTTGCTCCATTTCATTTCTTCTGATGTCATAGTACGGTGAATGCACGTAGTTATTTCACTGTTTAAATTGCCATTGTCACACTTCAGCCTGACCTCACACATTTTTCACCCCAAATCAGTAATTGTGCACTATTTCTGGTATGAAAAAGAAATATAATTCATACAGCTGACCATTCTGACTCTCTCTCTCTCACTGTTTCTCTCTCTCTCTCGCTGTTTCTCTCTTTCTGTTTCTCTCTCTCTCTCTCTCTCTCTCTCTCTCTCTCTCTCTCTC
This sequence comes from Rhinolophus hipposideros, assembly GCF_964194185.1. Taxonomy (NCBI): domain Eukaryota; kingdom Metazoa; phylum Chordata; class Mammalia; order Chiroptera; family Rhinolophidae; genus Rhinolophus; species Rhinolophus hipposideros. The sequence continues at coordinate 17,040,812 of NC_138058.1, read as the reverse complement.
TCTCTCTCTCTCTCTTTTGTTGTCTCTATTTCTCTCTCTCCCCCTCTCTGTCACAGCCCCCCCAGCCTAAAACGCATCACCTGATTCCAGATTGCTTCTTTGTTTAGTTCTATTCTTGACCTTGTGTTAGACATACTGATGTCATTATGATTATCATAATTTTCACCTTCAGATTCTTCATCACCATCATCCTCACATTGTCAACTCTGCACATATTTAGAATATATCAAACTAAGCTGATTGTTTACTATACCCTATGCTAAGTGCTTTCTATTATAACCTCACACAAAAAACGTGTGGCACATGTACATTTTACATATGAGCAAACTAAGGCAGAAAAGCTTGAATAAAATTTCCAAAGTTACATAATTAGAAAGTGGCAGTGCATGTACATTAAACCTGGGTTCGCTTGGATATAATATTTCATTCTTAAAATGCATTTTGTAAATGTGGAAAGAATAAAGGATTTTGATAGTAATAAAATACATCAGTTTATTTTAATAGAAATGTAGATAGGAATGAACTACATCAATTTAACTCTAGCATTTTTTGCATCTACTAAAATCAGTATTTCCTTCATAAAAGAGAATAGCGTAGGCATTCTCTTGGCTTAAAACTATTACATATATCCATTAATATTATTGTAAGCATTACTATACAAAATATTTTAAATTAGGATAAGTTTGAAGGTAAGCTTCTGAAATTAGTTCTATTTGGCTTTCTGGATGCATTTATTTTATAGTTTTCAGTAGGTGAAGGCACCAAAAATGACATTTGAATGTCAACAAAGCAGCCTAATCACTGGCAGCATGGAGTAACACTAATAACCACATAACAGACTGCCTATACTTGAAATTATAGAGGAATCCGTGAGTTTTTGTTCTTTCTCTTTTGATTATTATAGTTTTACTATGTGTTTGAGAGTCAGCTTCTCACACCACCACACATAAATTGACTATCCTGTTAAGAGATCTAAAAACAAGGTTTTATAAGAAAAAGTAGAAATACAATTGGCTTTTTAACATATAACTCAAAAAATTAAAGCGGGTATGTCTGTACTCCTCAACTATTTTAATATAGTCATGAAAAGATTGTGATATGCCTAGACAACAGAAACGCAACCAACAGTTTGACTTGGCAGACATATTTAGAGTAAAATCAGAAAGAACCCACTAGTATTAAGAGATTTCCAGTAATCAAATAACTGTGATAGAAACTATCAAGTGGAAGCTGCATCTTTGTTTGTTAGAGACCTTTCAGTGTGGATTCTTCCTTTGGGAGAACAAATAAAATGGAGTCTCTCAGATGCTTCTGCAAACACTAAGAACCCATTATTTCATTATCTCATTGCTTCCCCAGTGTTTCAAGGGTGAGCTGCCACTACAAGGCTGGGACCTTGGCTCTCCAGCAGCTCGGTGTACCGGGAGCATTGCCAAAGGAGACATGATTGGAATCCGTATGGTTTAAAACACCATATGTTTCAGGGAAAGTCTGAAGGGTGGATGTGCCCTGAAAATGAATAACCAAAATCAGTTTAAGTGTTTTTTCTATTCTCAATTCCCAGGTATTTTTTTTAACCTAATGCACTGTCCGTAGGCCGGCTATTTTGCTCGACATGTGCTTGCTTCCCTGCAAATTCTTGTAAAGCGGCAGCCACTGTCAAGACTCACAGTCCACGTGCGTGGTGCAGTGCCTGCCCATTATAGTTTGTTGGAAAATAAACCTCTCTGGCACAGCCATTCGAAATCTTAATCCAGAGGCTCTGCTGCATTTGTACATTATGATAAAGGGTCTGAAGGAAGGAATTTTACTTGATCATGATTTTAAATTTATCATTCATTACTTTGGATAAGTGAATGGAGCATTTATTTGAATTAAATAATAAAACTACTGCTAAGGTTATGAAAGTTTTGACAGTGCTGGATGAAACATTTCTCCTTTTTTATGTATATATGTATGTATGTATGCATGTGCATATGTATGTATGTATATATATATGTATTTATATAAAACATTTCTCTTAATATGCTGACCACTACACATACCATAAAAGTACTCCTCCTAACACTGGTCAAATTAATTGGAAAGTACTCTATTATTTCCTCCGAAGTTGGATTTCTGCTCAGAATATATCTCACATGCCTCCAGCGTTGTAGTATTTAAGAATGAGTGTTGCCTAGGAGGAAAATAAAAATCACTAAATACAAACACAATTGTAGTTAATTTCAGGAGGGAAATAACAAGTAATAATTCTGGGCAGCAAAGTACATAGACTAAAACCTTCAAAAGCATACAGATAAAAATAATAAAAACATCTGACCATGGCACCTAGAATATGACTGACATGACTATGAAAAGTGAAGTACAAACTATGCTATTTAAGGTAAAACCTTTTCTCACTAGAGGTTAAGGATAGAGAACAGGATGCAGTAGAAATCAAGAAAGGGACAGAATGAAATAGCTTCCAAAAATGTCTAAATGTAAAACAAAATTATAGCTTGAATATAACTATTTCTAACCTGAGCTTGTTGAATTGTACTAAAATTGCAGACTTCTAAGAGTTGGATCAATTCTAAAGGACATAGTAATAGAAAATAGTGGAAATGGAATGGCCATTATAAGTCACTAAGTTCCAATTCTTCATCCTCTAGGTCAGGAAAATAAAGGCGAGATATATCAGTAATTTGCTCCTGTTCACATAGATGGAGACAGAGTTCCTCATTATCTGGTAATCTTTCCCTACTCTCTGCCCCTTGCTTTTATCTCTATCTACATCATTAAGTCTCATCGGTACTACACTTTCAAACCACTGAAGATACATAATACACTCTGTAATACTAACAGAAACACTTGATGTATGTGGGTTTGTGGGGTCAGATAGAGCAGCATGGAGGACAGAAGAGGTGGTACGTGTACTTCAAAAAATATTTGAGAGATTCTGATATCCTTATAGCCAAACCTCCCTTACTGCCTGCCTTCCTCCCATAACCTCTTTCTCTCTGACAGTAAGAATTACTTTCTAGAATTCAATGCACTCACATAATGTACTGATTACTTAGGTCTTTTGTTAACTTCCTAGGAATCACTTCACCCTGTTGTAGAATCACATATAATCACTTGAAGGGAATGTGAAAAATTATTTAAACCTCTGGTACAACATAACAAAGAGCCTCCAAAACAACTCTTCACGCCATTCTTGTCCATCATACACTCAATCAACCCGATTTGGTTTCCATTTTTTATAGAGCAAATGCTCATTTGATGGAGTTGACCAATTATTTGGCTATTACATAGACCCAGGCTTGAGGTATAACCTTAGCAGTTGGTGAAACAATCTTAGTTTTCCCATATGAAGAATGGCAATACAAATAGGCCAGATAGCCAGATACCTGAGTTTTCTCTAAGCTTCCTTGTAACTACATGACAAAATGTGTCATTCCCTTTCCTTCATTACCTGCAAGTTTCCAGTCATTAAAATTGACATGTTTTATTTGATGCCCAAATCTGTCTATATTACAATAATTTCCATGATTTTATATTATTAGAAAAGTAAAGAAAAATATTCCTCTAAAAAAAAAAGAAATCTGCAATTCTTCCCACCACAGTTTTTCTATTATAAGATAGAAACATCCATGTACGTTTCTGTTTTATAATATTAAGTGAATTTTATAAGTGAAGTTCTTATGATATAATATTTTAAGGAGGAAAATATTTTACTCGTGGTAAAACTATTACAGGATTGTGAATTGTAAGTATTCACAGGAGAAACAACAAATTATGGAAATTTTGGAATCAGGCAGAGCTGGAATTTCATTTTTATATCCATCACCCTCATAATTGTATGCCATTAAGAAAATGCCTTACCCTCACTCTCAGTTTTCTGTTATTTGAATAGTATACTGGCATCATAGGATTTTGAGAACAGTAGGAATTATAACTTATGTACTAAAACTATGTGGTTTCTTTTCCTTCTTTTGGTATTTCTTTATCCAGAGTGCTCTAAATAATTTGCAAGCAAAGTACACATATTGTTGTTGAACCTGGTCTCAATGTTAGAATAGTTCCAACAAATGAAATATGTCCGCATGTTTCCAAAAAGAAATTGAGTTCTACGTCTTCCAGAGGGTCATTTGTGTAACACTTCTCAAAACCAAGTGTGTGTGTGTGTGTGTGTGTGTGTGTGTGTGTGTGTGTAGGCAGGCATGTGCCTAAGCATGTGCATAATTTGTAAGCCCCAAAGTTTAAACGTCTTTTTTGAAGTTCTGATGTTACTACCTCATTTATGTCTTTTTTTTTCTCAAATTTATTATAAAGAGTACTGGAAACCAGATAGCATAATGATCCCTTTGCTGTTCACCAGACATATTCTCTCTTATTTATGAACATGAGTTTTTTTTTTTGTTTGTTTTTTTTTACCTTACTGCATGTCTTACGTAAATCATCCAGGGTTTATCTACTCATTGGCAGGTGTTGATAAGCTATTATCTTGTGAATTAGATCCATATAAACAATACACCACAATCATTCAGGCCAACAAAGTGAGCTTTCTGCTCAAATGAGCTGGAAAATTGCCTCAGCTATTTTTTTTTCCATGTAAATAGATTTTGTGTTACTTAGAGGAGTAAAGCCTTTTTGATTTCCCATTTTTAATTCTAAAAAACAAAAAATAATAATAATTACAAATATATGAAGAAAGATATGAGGTTGTTCTCCACATAGTTCATGCAATATAATGGAATAAAGGATATATTTAACTTTTACTAACTGAGAAATGAGACTAAGATTCATCATTTCATAGAATAAGTGGTTGTTGAGCAATGACCAGTTGCACACGGTATATGCCTATCTCATTATGGAATCATAGTAAGAAAGGTAGAATGAACTGTAGATTGTACAGAAATATCCATTAGTGGATTGTTTTATCATTTAATTGTTAAATGCACTGTAATTTAAAAGAAAAGTAGAAACCTGAACTAGGTAAAATAATATATGCTCCTTATTCTGCTAAGAGAATATATTTTGAGAATATTAAAAAAAAAAAAAAAAGAATATTTCCTGCATCTTGAATGGGTCTTTCTAAAAAAAATGATTGTCATGTCACCCACCTTCCTCCTATCACCTAACTTAAAACATTTCAATGTCTTTCTGTTAGTCTTAAAACAGATCATAATCCTTAACCTAATTTAATAAGTCTCAACATAGTCTGGCCCCTACTTCTCTCTCCAACCTCATCTCCCACCATTGTTCCTTTCCTCTCAAAACTCCAACAAAACATTTTCTTGAGCACTTGTGTTAAACACATTCCCTCTTGATATTGGGTGTGTCCTGTTCCTCCTATCTGAACTGCTATGCTCTTTGCTTAATTAACTTCTATTCTTCATCCTTATTCAAATGTTACTTCCTCAAGGAAACCTTTCCTCAACTCCCATTCATGTTTCCAGAGCATCAGGAAATTGACTTGAAATTTTACATTTCCTGTATAATTATTTGATTACTGTCCATTTTCCTCACTAGATCATGAAATCCATATGTCTTTTTTTTGGTTACCTGTAGCCTAATTTATAGTTCCTGGCATAAAAGTGGTGCTGAATAAAATTACTTGAACACATCATGTTAAGTAAAATGTAGAAAAAATCCCAGCCCAGAGACCAACTATTTAAAAATTCTATTCATATGAAGTGTCCAGAAAAGGTATTTCTATAGCGAAGGAAGAAGATTAGTTGTTTGTCCAGGGTTGAGAGTAGGAATGAGGATTAACTGTAAATTGGCATGAAGGATTTCACTGAAACGATGAAAATGTTCTAAAATGGGATTACAGTGAACATTGCACAATTTGGAAAATTTACTAAAAGATCATTGAATTGTACATTTAAAATGGGTGAATTTTATTCTATGTGAATTATATCTCAATAAAGATATTTTAAAAAACATTCACTGTGGTCTCACTTTCCTATTAGCCATGATGTAATTCCAATTAGAAAAGCTTAATTTGTGTCCACCTGTAAGAAACCATGTCAGTGTTTTTCAAGGGTCCTCTTAGATCGTTTTAGTTATTTCTGTATGCCTCTTCACTGGGCCTTTGCCTTAGCAGGCATCTGAGACTTTCTCTGGAAGGCTGTCCTGCCTGCTGAAACCACTTTGCCCACCTGGCAAAGAGCCTGGAGTTCCTGGGGTTGGATGATTCCAAGGGTGGATTATGTAATAAATTTTCTCAAGGTAATAGTGATAAAATGTAGGAAAGAAGGAGAATCTCTTCCAATGTAAGAAGAAGGGGGGAGAAAACCTTCGGTAATTGAGTCTAACTTATAGGCTTTATGAATTGCTAGAGCAGAGGATGTTGTTGTTGTTGGTGGTGGTGATGTAGGTATTGTCTGTTAGCAGAGATGCAAGACTATGTTCAGGATCAATTATATCCTGATATGACAAAAACTACCTTATCAGCTTAAGCATAAGGCTGACTTCATAAACTACATAATTTAGCTTTTAATAAAAAATATAAATGAATAAAATATTAAAAAGTTTCAAACAATTACATACCTCAGCAAATAGAAATCAAGAAGCATGGCAGCCATTATTGGCTGGAAATCATATTATAGCTCTATAACATTTTATTTTCATTCAACAGGCTTGGCAATGGATATAGGACAGACAATTTAGTATATGCTGAGAAGTGTGTGAGTGTGTGCAAGCATGCACACATGCATGCATGTGCTATCGTAGGCATACATGTTGGTAACATTGATTTTTAAATATTTAACTAAGATTATTAGTAATTTGATATATCTAATTTGTTGCTATATGTGTAATCGTTATTTTGCTCAATTTCTGATATTGCTGGTAATCCCCAGTATGAAAGAAGCTAACATAAAATCACAAAATCTCAAAAACCTTAGAACTGGAACAAAACTACTGCAGAGTTCTGAGAACTGACTTATTGCAAAATGTCCAAGGTTCTCCTGAGCAGATTATACCTAAAAACCTCATTCTTGTGAAATGTTCTTTTTCAGAACATGTCAGCTGGGACATACATGATTTCACCTTCTAAAATTTTTGTATTTTTATTTTACATTTTGGAGTGTCAATTCACAAATGTCACATTTCCACCATCACTGAACTCTCTGAAAATAATAATACAAAACAAGGCAGAAGGAAACTATTTCATTTCTACTTGGCAAAATAATAGACACAGATGTCAAGCAGTTGGCATAGAATATTTTCTTGTTAGGTTTTATTCATGGCATAAGAAAGTAATCAATAAATCATTGAATAGGAACAGTAGTTTTCTTATTTTTCCTTCTTCTTTCTTTCCTGTGTTATATTATTCTCTTCGTTTTTTCCCCTTCTGTTTCATTTTCTCTTCTTTTCTCCATTTTTTCTCTTTTTTCTTTCTCTTCTTTCTCTTGCTTTCATTCTTTCCCCTTCTTTCCTTCTTTCTTTCCTTCTTTCCTTCCTTCCTTTCTTCCTTCTTTCCTTCCTTCCTTTCTTCCTTCTTTCCTTTTCTTTTTTCTTCTTCTCTTTCTCTTCTTCCTTACTTCCCCTTTTTCTTCCTCCCTCTTCACATCCTCCTCATCTTCCTTCTTTCTTCTTCATTTTATACTATTAAGAAAAGAAATTTTACGGAATATTAAACTCAGACTTGAGAATCGATGTTATATTGTAGAGCCACACTCATTCTAGTTTAGATATTTTAAGACAGAAAAAATGTTCTGTTTAAGAGAAATTGAGAATCTACAAACAACAGATGACTTATTGTTGATTTGGTAACTTTACTGGAATACTAGTGAATATAATTAATACAGCTGTTCAATAGCCTGTTGGTTCTCTACTTAAACCAGTTTATACTTAAAAATACATCAATGTTGGTCTCTTGAATTAAAATGTCTATGGTTGGGTCTAGGATATGAATGTTTTTTAAAAGCTTCTGGGCAATTGTGATGTACATTCCTTGTTCAAAAATATCTCAGTTACTGTGGTGGAAATTAAAATGTAAGTGTTAGCTATAACTTTTTATGATAAGTTTGATTGTTTGTTAGGAGTTCCAAATTACTTCTACCATTTAATTTTAAGATCCCTCAGATACTTCAGCTACCTTATTTTCAAAATTCACTTCTACATTTTTCATTTTTATCTACTTGTTTCAATTTTCTCTGATTGTGAGTTACTCCAACTCAATAAGCAGCATACGTAAATCTACCTTTCATGACATCTGAAAAGGCTCTCCTTATTGTGCATAAGTCACTATTCTGTAAGCTGATTTATTGTTGTTGTTTTTTTTTTTTTTTCTTTTTCACACAAAGCTAACTAGTATTGTGTGGCTAGTTTACTTTCGGGTGTACTTGGAACACAAATCTGCCAAATGAGCTGAGGCTGATTGTTTACCAAGTGGCTGATGTGGCCTAGAATGTTTACAAGTTCCATCAACTTCAATAAACAAGACTGTAATATGCTTGTTACTACTATTTAGATATGATTTTAGGATTTTTACACAAACACTGCCAGAGTGTTTTATCTAACATATCAAGAGAGCAAGGTAATCCTTATTCTATAGAGATAATCCAACATCAGAAGTGGAGAAGAATAATAAATCTTCCACTCTGCAACACTTCATATTTTAATATCTTTTGCACATACTATTTCAGACCTGTTTAATCTAGAATACAAAACTAGTTATCACTGTTCTGAGACATTAGTTTAATTTATTTACGTGCCCATCCTACTGTTTATTTAACAAATGTTTTTCCAAATTCTTGCATGTGCCTGGGTATTAGGAATGCAAAAATCAGACAACAATAGCAATGACATAAAATAAACAAACAGAAAAACAAAACAGTAATCCCTGCCCTGAAGAATATTGCAGCCTAATAAAAGAGACATATAGGCGATTAAATAATTATACATTTGGATAAGGAAACATGCGTAGAATGTTGAAAAAAATCTGCAAGGAAAAGACTGTGACATACTTTAAAAGGTAAAATTTAGCTGAATTCTGAAGTACCAATATCTTTAAATGTTTGTTCTCTTCCATTATTTTATTTTTCTCTTTTGGTTACTCTCATATTTTATATATGGGTATCACATTATTTTGCTGTGTATTTTTGTTTATGATTCATGCTGAAATATTTGGCCACAATTTTTATTTTGCTCCATGACAATAATTTTACTGTAAGTTTTCTTTGCCTGTTATTAAATAGTACTTTTTAATTTCCTCCTTTATCCATTTGTTTTATTTTTGTGTATGTGCTATTACAAGTCTTTTATTTTTATTATTATTCATTATTGAAATATTTCTTTCCAACATCCCTCCTGATCCACGGCTACTGGAGTTTTCTCTAGGTTCTAGTGAAGGAGAAAGAAGATAAAAATGTCCAGTCCCTTCTTATCTTCATCTGTTATCATTTTCTGAAATTTGCCAACTGTAGGTGATCCTCTCTTGTAGTTTCATGACCATAATTTACAAGTTCTACCTTCCACCCAACAGAACACAATTTAGCCAAGTTCTCTGTCACTTCATGGCAAAGATTCCTCCAATTTCCAATAGCATGCTTCAAATTTCCACCTCATTCCTCACGAGTATAACATTTAATATTCCTGTTGCTGTCACCAGTCTCTTCAATTTAACCCATTTTTTTTCTATACACCTCAGAATTCATTTAGCCCCTTTGATTACCCAATTTTAAAGCCATTTACAAATTTTGAGATTTTTTTTACAACAGCACCCTACCTCTCAGTACCTAAATTTGTATTCATTTCTGATGATGTAACAAAATACCATAATCTGGGTGTTTTGAAACAACGGAAATGTATTCTCTTACAGTTCTGGAGGCTACAAGTCTGAAATAAAAGTGGCTATGTTCTCTCAAAGTCTGTAGGGAAGAATCTGTTCCATCTCTCTCTCTTAGCTTCTAGTGTGATTGGGAATCCTTAGCATTCCTTGGCTTGCGGCTTCATAACTCCAATCTCTGCCTTCACAGTCACATGGCATTCTCCTGTGTCTCTGGGTCTTCACATAACCATCTTCAGTCATACTGAATTAGGAGTCCCTTCTATTCCAATATGACCTCATCTTAAACAGTTACATCTACAATGACACTATTTCCAAATATGATCACAACCTGAGGTAATGATGTTAGGACTTAGGCATATCTTTCTTGACGGACACAATTCAATTCATAACACAAATCATTTGGCTAAAAAATTATTCAGCCTTAGTTGGTAACACTATTCTCTGAGTAATATTCTTTACTATTGAATTCTATTGCTTTAATTTCTTAAGTATATACAAGCTGAACAATGTGAAATTTTTACACATACCCACGTCACAAACTAAAAACTGAAATAAATATTATGCACAAGGTAAAATATCTTAAACAAAAGAATATTATCTTAACCACAAAACATTGAAAAATAATTATACTGAATTATTTGTTCTAAAGTTATATACCCTTAAACTATACTTCTACGTACTTTATAATGTGACAAAGAAATCAAATCCCATTGCTCTTTTTTTTTTTTGTAGGAAGAGAAATAACCCACTTTTTTAAAAAGCAGTCTTGTTTAAACAATAAGATAAAAGAAAATTCATTAATCATATCCTAATTTTTTAAAAATAAGATATTCACTATTTAAAAAAGAGAATTCATTTTTGTGGAATAAGTGGTGAAAGAAATATGTTAACGTACACATAGAAAATTTCTACTATGAAAATTAGAAACTATTACCAGTAGTTGCCAGTAGGAATGGTAAAATAGAAGCAGTTCAGGAGATACGTTTGCTTTATATATTTCACCATATTTTAATTTTCATTTATATTTGCATGACTTAGTTTTATATTATGTAAATTAAAAACGAAATTAAATTTGAAAATTATATAAATTCAATTACATCCAAAAACAAACAAATGTATAGGAAATCAAACTGGTAACTTTCATTTAGTTGCGCATACTATTTAATGACAAGAGGTAAGATGTATTAAGATGATGAGAAGACCAGAGAGTAAGAATCAGGTTTTCAAGAAAGAAGAATGACGAAACAGGAGCACAATCACTTCTAGACATATTTAATTGCTTCAGTACACAATTCGTGGGAGTTCCCCAAACACCCTCTGATATGTATTATTTCACAAAGGGAAGACATCATATTTCTATATAAATTTACATCCCAATTTAAAATAATGTATTCATATTACAACTGAGCCAAACCATACTGCCGTTCCTTCTTGAAATTCCATGGAATAAGGTGGAAAAGTAGTGAGATTTATAGCATAGTTTTTAGATTTAAGCTGTTTCTTAACCTTGTGTTATTATTGTGTTATATGCATTATACAATGTTGTGATAAAATATAGTTTGCTGAATATTGAAATGAAGATGAACTTTTCTAAAGTAAGTTTTAAAAAAATAATGGTATGGCACAATCATTTGGAATTGATTATTCATTTGTTCATTTACTTATTCAACATATATTTATTTGTTTAAATATAACATTCAAATTTATGGAATGAATGGTCACTCCATAAACAGTCACTCTGTTAGGAATTGAGAGTCGAAGGTGAAATATGCCCTCCTCGTATTTAGAAAATGTCAGTGTAGGATTAGACATAAGACAATGTCATAGAAGTGATGCATGCTCAGGAAGACACTGGTCCTTAATCACAAATGCAAAGAAAGGGAATAAAAAGTTACGCATACTACCTACTATTTGGCGGAGATAAACAGTTCACAGGATTTGTGCCCTCATTTGAGACAGAGTTAGTCACTCCTTTTAATATGCTGTGGTAATTTTTGCAAAGCTCATATACAGCTATTCTATTGGGTTCAAAGTATGTTTTTAATATCCTTGTCTGTGGTTTGTAAACACAGAGAGGAAATAGGACCTTGTCTTATATAATAATGTATACCACATCGTTGCTCATAGTGATCATTTTGGAATTATTTTCCTGATAAAATTTTTAAATCTAACACATTTACAAGTAGATGACACTAATTATTTTTAGGTAACAAGTAAATTAAACACAAGATTGTAATATTGATTGTTTTGATAAAAATTGGTTCATGCTTATAAATCAATTGACTTTCAATTTCAATAATATTGATAGAAATATAATTTCAAATTTGTTACACAAACTATTATTTAAGTGGAACACAAATGTTACAGAATTTAAGCTTCAGGAAACATTTGATAGCTCATTGTGTTTTAAGGCCTAAAATTAAAACTCAGTATTATGTGCTGCCTTGACATCTGGTAAAATCAAGAGGGCTTTGAATGTTTCAGCCAAAAGTTTCCATCTCTACTCTGCTCTCATGAATAAGGTCTTCAGCTAAACAACCTCTTTATTAAAGGAACCAGGCACAGTCCCTGATTATTCCTAGTAGATAGCAGGTTTCAGTTCCTTGCTCCCCAATGGAATTCTTCAAACCAATGAATTACATTCTCCCACGGCAATTGGGGGGCATCTCCTACAGCCCCCTGGTTTTTCTCTTTGTCCCCTGACGTCCTTTTCCCCTGATGTCCCCCAATTGCAACCCTGATGTGGCCCTGTGTGGCATGTAGTGTCCTCCTCCACCCAGGCCTGAATGTGATGAATAAATTATTGTCAATTTAATTTGTCCGGTGTCAGGTGACATTAGCTGGGTTGTCCTTTTTTCACTTCCAGAGTGAAAGAATATGATTTAAATACTCATAACAAATTAAATATTATAGTCAGGCATTGACGTACTGAGGAAGAGAGTAGATGAGATCCAACTAGACTATAGAATGGGAAGAGGACATTGCCTATTTAAAAAAATAATAATCATGCAATCATTCTGAATTAACTTAAACTTACGCTTTTGTGTGTGTGTGCATCATGTATTAGTAGTGTTACTGATAAAATTCTCCTCTCTGATGGGATGAGCTATCTTCTTCCTCACTCTCACTCACCACTGCATGCAGGAAAAGCTAATGCATTGTATACTTATTATCTGATTACCACAGATCTGTAGTTAAGGTAAAGTAATCATGGCAGAATGAGACAATGTTGGAGAACTAGTTTCTAGCCAAAAAACCTGAAAATATTCAAGGAAATAGACAATATACTGGTGTTAAAAGAAACACCACTTATTGTTATGTTAAGAATTAAAGGTGTAACTTTACTAACTATTGTCATCGCAATAAACTTAATTAAACATAAAAAATAAAATAAAAAAGGAAAGGTGTTTAAGTGGAGATTTCACTCTAGGTGAAATGGAGGATTACTAAAAGCAGAATTCAAGCTTCGTTGAAAATATTATCAATGAAGTCCTCCAAAGTTTGGAAAGAGGAGTATATACAAGGACTATACAATGATTATCCAATACCAAAAAATAAGCTACTCAACAAATTTGAAAGTAAATATACTTAAAATGATGGCTACACAATTGCCTTTAAAAGTGACATTTGTCTTTGTATATAAAGTAAATATAAGCATTAACTTTTTTTAAAATCATAGGTTTTTGAGACCAAAATACTGAGCACAAATCCCATTTTCATCACATGTCAGCTGATCATTAGGAAAATGAGAAAACTAACACTGAACAAAATTACTTCCAAAAAATAGAGACGCTTGATGGAAAATGGTAGGTGTTCCTAGCATATGGTTGAAGGGGCAATGTTACTTAGGTATATACGCATATATGCTTAGGAGAGTATCCGTTGGCAAATAATCAAGATTGTTATGAAATAAAAAGGAGAAAAATAGCACGCAAAATACTGCGCGGTTGGAGAGAGGAGGATGCTAGAATATATGTGCAATCACTGTGGAGGCTCTGGAAAGCAGTCTTTAAATTCCCAAAGGACAGTGACTTACTTAGAAGAGCGACTTGATTACTCAGCCCTGAATGCCTTTGCTCTATGAAATGTAAAGGAGAAAGCCAAACAGAGGTCAGAAGTCTGTGACAGTATTTTAATTGACAGATCCAGGGCCTGATCTGCTCTAAGTACAGCAGGAGTAGAATGCAGGGGAAAATCTGAAACTCATTCTGTATAGAATTTTGATTGAACCTGGTGACAGTTCAGCAGAAGGTCTGAGGAATAGGGTACATATATTTTGTCCTATGACAATGAACATAGACAAGAATATCAAATGTTTTAAAATTTCTTCTTAAGGAACTGAAAGGAATGTGTGGTGATATTAGGGGAAAGAAATTATTACTATAACAAAAGAGATCTTGTACATTTGGCTTACAGACTTAAGAAAATTCATAAGCAGAAAAAATACAACTCTTAACATGAGAAGTTGTAGCTAAGTTCAAATTTTATGGAAAAAAATCCAAAGTATGGCAGCCTATGCAAATTAAAAGGTACTACATATAATCAATGTCTTCAAGGTGTGTTTAACTACCAGATAGTACATTTAAATGTTATTGCCACTTTTCAAATGCGTCAAATTAACTTAAGTTAGCTGGCAATTAGTGTAATAATAATGATATTTTTAATTTCTTTATAATACTTAAACAAAAATAGGAAGCATAAAATTTATGTTTGGCAGCTTTTGTAACAAGAATGGAATTTGCTGGGAGGAGGTAAGGAAATCAAGACAGGGATAAAATAGGTATTTTGGCTAAGAGGAAGTATCGAGCAGATGTCTCCATGTGTCTACAAAATAGGAGAAGAATAAAGTAATATGGGGGTAAGTATGTCTCTCTTTAAAGTATTCCAGTGACATGTGGTGGAGACAGGGAATCAAATACCAAAAGAATTAAACCAACCCTGTTTCCCCGAAAATAAGACCTAGCCGGACAATCAGCTCCAAAGCGTCTTTTGGAGCAAAAATTAATATAAGACCTGGTCTTATTTTACTATAATATAAGACCAGGTATAATATAATATAATATAATATAGTATAATATAATATAATATAAAATATAATATACTGGCTCTTATATTAATTTTTGCTCCAAAAGACGCCTTAGAGCTGATTGTCTGGCTAGGTCTTATTTTCGGGAAACATGGAATTAATACATGACTGTACATTCTGAACTAATTAATATAAGTATCTCACAAGAATCATTAGATCAATAGATTTTATCGCTCTCTTTAATGAGCTAACTCCAAGGTATGAAAAGAAAAGGAGAAAAATAGGATGTCCCGTTAAGCACAGTGAATATTGAAATGATTTATTCACTTTTACACATTTTTCTTGACCTCCACCTTAGTGCTAGGGCTGTGTTACTACTGTGTGTATATATAGAGAGAATATGTATGCACCATGTCCTTGAAAACCCACTCCGAGTGTGCAGGAATTAAGATTTACTAAGCATTCTTTGGGGCTGAGGATAGGGGGAGAAAGGCAAAGGAAAGATCTTAACTTTTCCATAAGCTAGGAAGTGGGGGAGGCATAATTGATGGTGTGGGGAAGGTTAACATTTAATTTATGAAGACAGTAAGAAAAACAACAGAAGAAACATGGTTAATTTATGTAGGAAAATTTACCAGGTAATAGTTTCATAGAAAAACATTATTTTCCTTAAAGAGGGCACATAGAAAGAGATAATATTTTAAAATATAATAGAAAATTTAAAGGAAATGCCATAATAGAAATAAACTGCATACTTAACACAAATTACAAAATTATGTATTATGTGGATCTACATGCATGTATGTTTGTTTGAGTATGTGTTTATATCTCATAGTGGTATACACAATTGATATAAATATACATATAACATTAAAGTATAATCATGCATATATTTATGTAAGAACATTTCAATAGCATTAGACACATATATCTACAGAGATACTCAACTATGGAGACTGTAAGTAGATTTCCAGCCGGAACTTGATTGTGACAAATTAAATGTAGGATAAGACATACTAAAATTGTGGACATTTTATGAGCACAAAAATATCAAAGTGTAAATAGCTATTAATCAGCAAATTTGGTTATATTAGTAGAAAATGTGCATTGTTTGAAGATACATCTTTACTAATAAATGTCACCAGCAGAGCCAGCTTCATGAAATGAAACCAGTTACAGAGGGAGGACCAGTGCTTCGGGTTTGCTGCTTTGTGGCTGCCAATTTAAAGTTCTTAATAATTTTGTATTTTAATTTAAGTGAAGTACAATGGAACACTGGATTCCCAGCTGCCTGCTTCCAGGCTCTGCCCAACAGTGGGTACAACCCCGCACCCTGGGAGGGGATATGAGCACCCACCTATCTGCAGTGGGGTTTCAACGTGACTCTGAGGGTCTGCACTTGGCCCAGGATTGTCTCCATGCCCCAGAGAATGCAAGATTAAATAGGCAATACAAAACATCAGCAAAGGTCAAGAAAGAAAACACTCTTTTTCTTTCATGTAGAAAAAGGGTCCTGGCATTTTTAGTTTGCACTTAGTCCCACAAATTTTGTTTGGCCTTGACAACTAGTGATTATTAACCTTTCAGAATGCCCTCTTCTCTTGACAATAAGAAGTGAGTTTTATATTTTCCTCCCTGGATCCCAACCTCCTGTGAACTGTTCATCCACAGAAAGGGCTGAATATCCAGATATCAGCCCCTCTTTCAGTGCTAAAGCAGCTGATCTCTCATAGGGTGCAAATCCCTTTCAGATATTTACTTTATTGTTTTAGGTTTATACTTTTATTTTTAATGGAAATTGGGGAGCTAATAGACCTTACCCTACTTAACTGTTTTAACTTCAATTAAGGTAAAAGGAGTTTAAAAAACAAACAAACAAACAAACAAACAAAAAACGCAGAGAGCAAAAAAGACTTAATCCCACCACTTTGCTACAAAGAGAGATGATGACTGGCTCGTCGTTCTAAAATTCTCCTTTTCAGAGCTAAAAGACACTCTTTGTGGAAAGCATGGAGAATGTGAGAAATGGGCAAAAACAAACATTAAAAATCCTGAGACTACAGTGTTCAGTTTTCTGAACTGAGTGACTTGAATCTCACATGTGTGAAGCTATTAGCAGAGATGGGCAATACCTGGATGAAAAGAAACAAATAACATTCTTAGATCCTTTTCACTTGCTTATATTGTGTACAGGCTAGTATATGTATATGTATATGTATATGCATGTGTATATGTATATGTATATGTATATGCATATGTATATGTATATGCATATGTATATGTATATACATATATAATACATATATAATACATATATAATATAAATATATATCATGTATTATACATATATAATGTTAAATATATTATATATATTTATATATATATAATATGTGTATGTATGAGGTATGATCACAAAATACAGTGAATGTTTAAATTTAAAAAAAGTTATAGTAAAAAATACATTGCCACCAATCCCCCTCAAAATACTCCCCTTCGCTTTAAACACACTTACCCCATCATTCTTGCCGCTCTCTGAAGCAGTTCTGGAAGTCCTCTTTCGTGAGTGTCTTTAGCTGCGTTGTCGTGGCTGCCTCGATGTCCTGAATTGATTTAAAATGTCAAAAGTAGTCAAAATGTGAAAGCAAAAAGTGTGCCAGGCTCGGATCAAATTTTTTTTTATATCTGTATTATTTAATTACTCAAGGAGAACAAATAGTATTTTATCTTTATCAAAAATCATAAAAGATGATATACTTCTAAATACTTTTAGGAAAAAATACTTATATTGAAAACAATATACAAAGCTAAAAAATTGAGCATCACTGAAAAACTTTGGAGTAAAATATTAATAAATAAAATTCTGTTGTATTTTTGAGGAATAATAAAGCACAAGTAAAGTTTATGCCAAAAGTGACTTAATTTTATGGAATATATTTTTGCAGTCAATAAATTACTGTATTATTAAAGTTCTAAGTGTTCATAGCATCTTTAATAATTAAAATTAACAAAAAGACTATACTTTAAAACTGTATACTGCAGGTACTATAGTATTTATAAAGAAATCTGCAATTTAGTATAGAAAGAAGTGTTGAGTTTAAAAAACACCAATTCTGTCATATTCTTAAAGGCTACATTACAAAAAATCAATTGACAATAAAAAACAAAAGAGGCCATTATAGAACTTTATTTTAAAAATTGAAGCCATTAAAAACCTGCTGAGGAAGATTTCACAGGTACAACGCCAAATAAGAATAATAAGCCACAAACCAATGATTATAGTCATAAACTACTAATGTACAAATGAAACTTAACTAAATGTGTAAATGTACATACTTATATATAAATGGTTGTTACAATGACTGATGGTAAGCACTGCTGATAGTGAATTGCTCTTGACAAGGAAAAGTAAGTGCTTTGTATTTGTAAGGCTTTGATATTTTAACAGAATACACTAAGACATATTTAAATGCTTTAAAAAACAAGTGTATCAATATTAAAACCAGGAATCGTGAGAACACTGAATATCCTCCCATTGATACAGGAAAATGATATTCTACATATTCTTGCTCTCCACCTAGTGAAGTTTTTGGTGAGAGTAAGGTGTTCAGATGAAAATACTCCTGTTTTACTCTGCAGTTTCACGGTGTTTTATCTCTTTGGAGCTTGGAGCTTGTCTTTGTAAGAGTCATTGGAGACAGGCTGCTCTTATTCTGTGCTAATGTTTGTAAATTATGATTCTAGATGTGATTATAAAATATAAACACAGCTATACAGCCAATAAATTCCATGGGGGAAATGTATTTAGAATACATATATAGTCATTTATGTAGCTATATGTGTGTGTGTGTGTGTGTGTGTGTGTGTGTGTATTTACGAGTTTGGTAATTTATATCCTATACTTAAATTTGATCTAACATTCTCTGTAGTTGGAAAAAAACTAAATTAATAAAAAATAAATTTATACAATGTGATATTTCATCACATGTAAATGCTCAGAGCAAGTAATCATCCAACATAAACTGATAAATTGTGTTTCAGGGGACTGGATGTAAATCAAGTGCATCACCATGGAAAGGTGGAATAGGAATTAACTTTTGGTGCATCTGCGTGAGAATTGTTCCTATTATGTTTCCTTCATTTCATTTTATACAAATATCAGTAAATATTATAAATCTCATTATAATATATCCATATCCCATTGTTAACAGCAATCTGAGTATGCAAAGTGAAAAATAGCAATTAGGTAATAGAATAATTCAATATTCGGACTAAAGGAACATTGTACCATTATTTCCTTCCTTTCTTCATGTCGATTTGTTTCTTCTTTCCTTTCCCCTTCCATTTATTTATTTTTTCACATCAAATTTATCTTCATAAATATTTTATAAAACTTGCAGTCTGTTTATTATTGTAATCTTTATATTTACTGATCTATAAAGCTGAGATCACCATCATTCTAATTTTCCTAGGTGTGTTCTGCTTCCAAGATGGGACTTGCCCTTTTCTGTATTCCTTACTATGTTTTTCAAGCTTGAGTAAATGCACCTTTTTCCTTTAAACTAAAAATGGCTAGTTTGATCTTTTATTTTACTCAAATCTTGTTTCAATACACACAATACAAATTTGATTTCTTTATTCTTTTCCCTCTTATTTACATATATCCATTTGAATTTCACTCAAACAATACTTTAGAAATAATAATTCCACATTAACAATGTTAATTTTCTCATTCCAGTGTATTTAATATCACTTAGATTGCATTGATTGTTTTTCTTAAGTTTGACAAGCTCTAAGTATGTGCTATGTGGTCATGCTCTATTACTTCTACTGTTTCTTCAACCAATAAAATGACTAAATGTTTTGAAGATGTTTGTTATTGTTATATTATAATCATTATACACTCTGTTTTTCATAATCAATCCATTAGAGAAGAATGTGACAGAATGTGAACATCTTTTTTCTTTCTAAAATAGCTCCTTTTGAAGAATTTAAAAATATACATATATCTAACTGGATACCACTACAAGAATAAAAACTATATCTTCTTTTCACTTGCAAATTTTTCAACAAGGAGAGGAATGTAATTTTACTGGGATCTTTCATTGCTAATTGGACTCAAACCGAATCTCCCTGATTTTCCATAATTTGTACCTTGCTTTGTTAAAAATTGGAAAGCACTCCTGACCAGCCCGCTGATTGAAAATGAAGCAGATTTGAAGAGGCAAGGGCATTTTTTCCTTTGGTTTGGAACCTAGTAACTCTCGACTTTCCATAACTTGCATCTGCAAAATCCCATCAGATTGGAGTAGTAAAATTTATTTGGGTTAGATTGCCATTGGTGAATGAATATAAAAATTAATTTAAAGAACAAACAAACCACATCTTAACTTCTTTATATTTGAGAAACCTGTAGCTTTAATCATGTCTATTATTGCAGGTAATGTTATGTCTTTTGTAGCACTGATCCCTGTTAAAATGAGTTCAGATCACAGGGAGACAGCTTCTAAGAGCAACATCCACCCAGATGAACAGAAAGGACAGATGAGCAGAGAGGGCAACAAATCCCTGATTGGGCTAGCACTGTATTACGGCTTTCAGCCTTCAGGTTTGGGAAGAATAAGGCTGCCATGGGCAATCACTTTTGGAAAAGCCTCAGAGATTGCTTTTAAGGTGATGTAATTCTGGAGAAAATGTTCTGATGTCTTCCAGGACTGATTTGTACTCCAAGGCTGGGAAACTGAGCTCAAAACCAGGAGCTGGTCAACAGAGCTTAGTTTCACCTAATACTATGGCACAAAGTGCCCCCATATCTGCTCTGAATATAGTCAGGTGTCAAAGCCAATGCTTGCTAATGACCCAATGCTCAAGAATCTGCCTCTATTGACTGTAGAGAGAATTGATTTTATTGGTGCACATGCAAAAAGTATCGGTTGAGGAACATTGTAAACTCTATTCATTGTTGAAATAAGAGTTTTCAGTCTGAGAGAGGCTCCATCTTAGTATCCAGGATGTATGAAACTGACAATTCATAATTCAGGCTGTGAAAACTCCATTGACTTTATTAGTTTGCAAAAATGAAACAAAATTCAGCTTGTGCTGATTTAGTTTATTTAAGAATGAGTCCTGGTCTGAAGTCATGCCACCTGCTTACTATTCTAGGTGCTTACCCATTTCTTATTCACCCACTACTCCTTATTCAAATCATAGCTATTGTTCCACCCTTACTTGTAAAAGTACATTCTCCACAAGGATATAAAGTATTTCTCTTTGCTGAACCCTCACAATCATGTTGTATTATTCTTGTAGCAATTTAAGTTTCTACTATTTGCCATCAATTTCAAGGAGCTCCAAAATTACTCAATCACTTATGTGAGGAGAATGGTCTCTAGAGGAAGACATAGTCATGCCAAATCACAGCTCAGTGACTTATCCAAGCGTGCCCCTATAAAATCACTTAAATTCTTTAAAGCCTGTTTCTACATTTGGAAAATGAGGATAAATACAGTAGCTAGGTCATACACTTTGGGAAATTAAATGATAATTAAGTTTAATAATAAAGAAGATCATACGCCATAATCAAGTGAGATTTATTGCTGAATGGAAGGTTGGTAAAATATTTGTAAATCAATCAATGTGATATACTACATTAAAAAAATGAAGAATAAATACCATATGATCATATCAAGAGATGCAGAAAAAGCATTTGGCAAAACCCAGCATGCATTTATGAGAAACACTCACAGCAAAGTGGGAATAGAGGGAACTCATCTTAACATAATAAAGGTCACATAAGACAAACTCACAGCTAATATCATACTCATTGGGGAAAAGCTAAAAGTGTTTTCCTTAAGATCAGGAATAATACAAGTGTGTCCACTTGCACCACTTTTATTCAACATATTTTTGGAAGTCTTCGTTTCGGTATTTGGACAAGAAAAGCAATAGAAGTCTTCTAAATTGGAAAGGAAGAAGTAAAATTTTCATTATTTGCAGATGACATGATAATATATATAGAAAACCCCAAAGATTCCATTAAAAAAAAACTATTAGAAGTTATAAATTAATTCAATAAAATAGTGGGATACAAAATTAATATTAAGAAATTGGTTGCATTTCTATACACTAATAATGAATTATCAGAAAGAGAAATTAAGAAAACAATCCCATTTACAATTGCACCAAAAAGATTAAAATACCTAGGAATAAATTTTACCAAAGAGGTTAAAAAAAAAAAACCTCTACTCAGAAAATTAGAAGAAGAGAAACACTGAAGAGGATACAAACAAATGGAAGACTACATGGTGCTCATGGATAGAAAGAATTAACATCTTTAAAATGTCCATCTTATACAAATCAATCCACAGAGTCAATGCAATCCCTATCAAAATACCAATGGTATATTCATAGAGCTAGAATAATCTTAAAATTTATATGGAACAACAAAATACCCCAAACAGCAATATATATCTTGAGAAACAAGAGCAAAGTTAGAGGGTTCATGTTACCTGATGTTAAATCATACTACAAGGATATAGTAATTAAAACAGCATGGTATTGACATAAAAATGGGCACATAGATCAATATAACAGAATAGAGATAAACCTACAACTATATGGATATTTAATCTATGACAAAAGAGAGAAGAATATACAGTGGGGTAAAGACACTCTATTCAATGAATAGTTTGGGGAAAACTGGACAGATAATGCAAAAAAAATGAAACTGAACCACCTTCTTATACCTTGTATAAGAATAAACTCAAAATGGATTAAAGACTTAAATGTAAGAGCCCGAAACCATAGATTTCCTAGAAGAAAAGATGAAGTATACTCTCTGACATTGCTCTCAGTAATATTTTTTTCGATGTATCTCCTCAGGGAAGGGAAACGAACAAAAAACAAAGAATTATGACTATATCAGACTAATAAATTTTCCACATCAAAGGATGCAACAAAATGAAAAGACAACCTACTGAATGGGAGAAGATATTCGCCAATGGTATATACTATAAGGTATTAATATACAAAATTTGTAAGGAACTCATACAACACAAAACCAAAAAAAAACAAACAATCCAATTAGAAAATGGGCAGAGGACCTGAATAGACGTTTCTTCAAAGAGGACATACAGAGGGTTAATAGACATATGAAAATATTCTCAACATCAGAGAAATGCAAATTAAAACCAAAATGAGATATCACCTTATACCTCTCAGAATGGCTGTCACCATTCTGAGCAAACAGCAAGTATTGTCAAGTATGTGGAGAAAAGGAAACCCCCATGCACTGTTGGTGGGACTGCAAATTCATGCAGCCACTGTGGAAAACAGTTTGGACATTCCTCAAAAAATTAAACATAGAACTACCTTATGACCCAGAAATTCCACTTTTGGGTATTTACCCAAAGAAACCCAAAGCACTAATTTGAAAAGGTATATGCATGCCCATGTTCACTGCAACACTGTATACAATAGTCAAGATATGGAAACATCCTAAGTTCCCATCAATAGATGATTAAATAAAGAAGATGTGGTACATACGTACAATGGAATATTGTATAAGTGCTCCATAAAAATGAAATCTTATCATTTGCAACAACATGGATGGACCTAGAGGGTATTATGCTAAGTGAAATAAGTCAAACTGAGAAAAACAAATGCCATATGATCTCACTTACATGCAGAATCTAAAAAACGAAATAAAGGAACAAATAAAACAGAAAGAGATTTCTAGATACAGAGAACAAATTGATGGTTGCCAGATGCAAGGGGTGTTGGTGGGCTGGTTGTAAAAGGTGAAGCGATTAAGAAGCACAAATAGGCAGTTACAAAATAGTCACAAGGATGTAAAGTACAGCACAGAGAATATAGTCAACACTAATGTAATAACTATGTATAGTGGCAGGTGGGTACTAAACTAATCAGAGAATCACTGCATAAAATATATAAATGCCTAACTCTATACTGTTCATCTGAAATCAATATAAAATAATATTGAATGCAACTGTAATTGAAAAAAAACAAAAAACACTCTCCAAACATATCACTACTCTTTTAACTATGCTTCATATATTGTAAAATTGACTATTTTTTTTTCACATTCTGGGCAAGCCACATGCAGTTCTTTTCATCTTAGCAGTTTCACACCATTATATTTCATTACACAATAAGATGTGGCAACACTTTACTGACTTGCTGATGAAAAGTTAGCGTGTCATTTATGTAACTATTTCCATTTCTTAAAATATTTTCCCAGGCTGAAATAACATGGTAAATAAATGTGATGTCGCTATATGCTTTGAAGTTAAAAATATAAAAAAGAACAGAATAGCTATTCAAAATCATTATTGATATCTTTTAAGCCATATGTCTTAATTTGTAGAAGACATGGCTGTGTGGGGAGCTAACTAGACTAGTTTGAGGGGCACAGCAAAAAAATCTCTTTCTCAAGATTTTCAGCTGATGGATTTTCAATTTCACCATCTTTTGTTTTTTCAGGAAATCCAAAATTCAAATTCAAATTTCAGTGAGAGTGAGAAAATTTTCATCTTTAATCCATTAACTTTATAGGTTGGCAATTGAGCAATATTTAGCAGACAGAGGGCATCAAAACAAGGAGAGGTTAGAATAAGGAAAGTCCTCGGATGAGGGGAATGGAAGAAAGAGTAGAAAGACAGAAACAGTAACATTTGTCCTAGCCAATTTAATATTTCTTATAGTAAGAAAGTAATTAGGTATCCTGTTATTCAGCATTGGCTGTTGTTACTAGTATTACCCAAAACCTATCATTCAAGCAATTGTTTTTTTTTTTTATTTTATTTTATTAATTTCCATTGAGGGTAGGATTGGTAAGAGGTAGTATCAGTCTGATACTTTTTTTGGGTATTGAAAGTTATTGAAGAGATTCAATTTTTTAACATTACATATAACAATTCAGTATGTACAATTCTCCTACCTTGAAACCTGCACTGATGCTAAATGAGCACAAATATTTGCTTATATTTTAATGGGGATAAGATACAGTGAAATGCATGGAAGTTTTAGCACAAGTTTTATCATATATTCATTTTTAATCTTGAGCAATTTAATTAAATTCTATTTAGTTTTCAGTTTCCTTATCGCTAAAGTATGGGAATAAAAAAAATTACTCTTATTCTGATGATTTAACAGGGTGGTGGTGAAATTATTGTGTGAAACAACATTTTTCAGAATGATATATAGATAGATGATAGATATCGATAGATAAATAAGCAACATAAAGCTGAGTCTATCTGAGTCTGTCTGGAATAGTCATTGTATAATTTAATGAATGAATTTCCCGTATTTGTTTTATGTTATTCTTAAAAAATGTCTGCATTCCATTAAATAGTGCACACTAAAGGACTGCAGTATTAATAAGTTTCACAAATCATATACCCTTATGTAGTCTATGTCTCTCAGATATTCTCACCTTCCATGTGACCTTGATTTCAGTATAGCACTGTGTCATCAACCAGCCTTCATTCTCCTAATGGTGCTCTCAGGGAATGAATGACATAACCCATCTCTCCCTCTCTGAGTCTGGTAGCAAGTCTCTCTTCTTTCAATTTCATATCTCTATCTATGGAATAAAAGATATTACAACTAAGGTTTATTGTACTAAATTCAGAGAATGTGTGTGGGTGTGTGTTTGCGTTTCTCCCAACATCATCAATACAGACTATCAAGTTGCTAATGGAATGGCTTTTCCTTAGGGAAAAATATGTTAAGTATGTCAACAACGGAAAATCCTTCAAAAACCATTAAATTCCAAATCTGTGAGTCACTTTGTGGTTCATCCAGTTTGATATACTTTTCAAAATTGAATTTCTATGATTGGATCTTCTTTTAAAAACACTCTCCTTCATTCTGTTACCACCTGAGCATCCCACCACATGTATAACCCTGCATAATTTATCCATCATATATGAGGTGTGACAATTAAGTTCGAGAACTCATCCTAGAAGAAATGTTACACACATCATTGCTGAATGTCACGATGGTCACCTTCAAAGTACTCCCCTTGGGAAGCTATGCAACTTCCCCTTGGGAAGCTAGTGCCAAGTCCACCCTTCAAAGCAATTTTGGAACTCTTTTTCTGGAATGGCCATCAGAGCTATTTTCATATTACCCTCGATGTCCTGAATGTCATCAAAATGCCTTCCTTTCAGTTTTTCCTTTATCTTCTGGTAAAGAAAGAATTCACTGGGGGACAGATCAGGTGAGTAGGGAGGGTGTTACAATACAGTTATTTGTTTACTGGCTAAAAGCTCCCTCACAGACAGTGCCGTGTGAGCTGGTGCATTGTCGTGATGCAAGAGCCATGAATTGTTGCTGAAAAGTTCAGGTCGTCATTTTCGTCTTTTT
Organism: Rhinolophus hipposideros; assembly: GCF_964194185.1. NCBI lineage: Eukaryota > Metazoa > Chordata > Mammalia > Chiroptera > Rhinolophidae > Rhinolophus > Rhinolophus hipposideros. The sequence continues at coordinate 17,014,617 of NC_138058.1, read as the reverse complement.
TACACAGTCTTTTCAGCACTTCCAAATAGTAAACTTGGTTAACTTTCTGTCCCATTGGTACAAATTCATAATGAATAATCCCTCTGATATCAAAACAGATTAGCAACATCGTAGCAACAAGTTCACGAACTTAATTGTCATATCTGGTATATGTATATATTATTGATTGTGGTTAAGGAAGTGTTTATTAATTATATTTCACTAATGATTTAATGAAGGTGTCTGTTTCTCCCACAATTTCACTAATCCTGATTATTACTATTATTTTTTTGCTTTGGTAAACTGACTGATAAAAGTTATATACTATTATTTTTTAATTTGATTTTCCTTGAATACAAGTTTTAGTCAAAACTTGTATAATTGAATAACTTCGTACTCTTTTGATAAAAAAAAAAATAAGCAAACAAGTTATACAAGAGAAGTAGCAGTCCTATCCAAGTTCTGACATGTATAGTCTTAACTATGGTAAGTGACAATGTGTCTGTCCTGTCAATAATAATATTAATGGTCTGGTTTACCGTTCTTTTCCACAGCAAATGATTTGAGGAACAGAAAAACATAAGTATAAATGTTATTTTTTCAGGTTTATTGAGGATAATTGAGAACAAAACTGTAATATATTAATAAGTGCAATGTGAAGATTTGATATACATATATTTTACAAAAGAATTCCCACCCATTGAGTTCATCAAAACATCCATCACCTCATCTCTTTACCTTTTCTTTATTGTGAGAACATTGAAATGTTACTCTATTAGCTATTTTCACTTATACAAAGCAGTATTATGAAATAGAGTCACCATGTTATACTTTAGTGCCTCAGACCTTATTTATCTTATAAATGAAAACTTGTATCCTTTTACCAGCCTGTCCTTCTTTCCCTCCACGACCAGACCCTGGAAACCACCTTTCTATTCTCTATTACTGTAAGATATAAGATCAGCTTACTTATTTGATTTCACATAAAAGTGACAGTTTATAGTATTTGCCTTTCTTTCGCTGTCTTGCTTATTTCACTTAGAATAATGCCTTCTATGTTCAACCATATCCAAATTCTGGAATTTCCTTCATTTTTTAATGTTTAAAAGTGTGTGTGTGTGCGTGTGTGTGTGAGTGTGTGCATGTGTGTGTATTACAATTTCCAGTAATATGTCAAATAAAAGCAGTAAGAGTGGGCATCCTTTTCTTCTTTCTGATCCTAGAGGAAAAGCTTTCAGGTTTTCACCTTGCAATATGATGTTAGCTATGGATTTGTCACATAGGCCCTTTCATATAATGTAATATTAAAGGGTTTTATCCATTAACATTCTTTATCCATTTATCTGTTGATGGACTCTTAAGTTGTTTCCACATCTTGGCTATTGGTAATAGTGCTGCAGTACACAGGAGGGTACATATCTGTGCAGAAGTGGGATTAGTGGACCTTATGATAGTTCTATTTTTTTGAAAACTCCTTACTGTTGTGTACAACAGTTTATATTCCCACCAATAGAATACAAGGGTTCCCTTTTCTCTACATCCCCACCATACTGTTATCTCTTGTATTTTTTAGATTAGCTGTCCTAACAGGTGTGAAGTGATATATCATTGTTGTTTTGATTTACATTTCTCTTATCATTAGTGGTGTTGAGAACCTTTTCATGTAACTGCTGTACATTTGTATGTCTTCTTTGGAAAAATGTTTATTCAGATTATTTGTCCATTTTCTAATTGGGTTATTTATTTTTTTGCTAGTGAGTTATATATGCTTTTTGTATATTTTGTATAGTAACCACTCACTAGATATGTATTTTCCAAATATATTCTCCTATTTTATAGGTTACTTTTTAATTTTGTTTATCGTTTCCTTGGTTGTACAGAAGTATTTTAGCTTGATGTAGTCCCACTTGTTTATATATATATATATATTTTTTTTTTTCTTTTTTTCTTTTGTTGCCTTTCTTTTCGGTGTCAAATCTGAAAAAAATCATTGCTAAGACCAATGTCAGGGTCTAACTTCCAGTAGAAGTTAGATTTTTAAGAGATTTTCTAAGAGTTTTATTGTTTCAGGTCTTATATTCTAATATCACCCCAGTACCTTCTGACCTTTAAAGTTTCAACTGAAATATCTGTTGACAGTCTTCTCTTGTAGGAAACAAAGTTGGGTTTTTTATTTGTGTGTTTGTTTTTCTTAAGTTAAAAAAATATTCTGTCTTGTTGCTTTTAAGATTCTGTCCTTTTCTTTAACTGTTCACTATTTAATTATAAGTCTTTGTGTGGATCTCTTTAGATTCACCTTGTTTTGGTACTTTTGGGCTTCCTGTATCTGGATATCTGTTTCTTTCCCCAGATTTGGGTAGGTGTAGACAGTGTTTCTTTGCATCAGCTTTCTACCCCCACTTTTTAAATAAATTTTTATTAGTTTCAGGTGTACAAAGCAACGTAATAGTTAGACATTTAAACCCCTCATAAAATGATAACCCACTTCCTAAACTACTACCCCTCTGACATCTTATATAGCTGTTACAATACCATTGACTATCTTCCCTATGTTGTACTCCACATCCTGTGACTATATATACCTCCATATTTAGTTATAGTTGACATTCAATATTATTCTGCTTCAGCTGTTTTAGTGTATAGTACATTGGTCAGTCATCTACACAGTGTAGAAGTGATCCCCCTGATAAGACCAGTGCCCATCTGGCACCTTACATGCTCTTTACAACATTGTTGATTACATTCCCTATACTGCATTAACTATCAATTTGTATTTCTTAATGCCCTCACCTTATTCACCCTGCTCCCAACCCCATTCCCATCTATCACCCTGATAGATCTAGTACCTATCTGACACCATACCTAGTTATTATAATATTATTAACTGTATTCCTCATGTTATATGCTACATCCCCATGACTACTGTATAACAACCAATTTGTACTTCTTAATACCTTCCCCTTTCCTTAACCCCCATCCCATCTTAAAGAAGTCCCTTAACCCTATCCTTACCCCCCCTCTCATCTTAAAAAAGTCCCTCCTAAGAGTTCTTGTAATGCTGGTTTGATGGTGATCAATTCCTGCAGCTTTATTTTGTCTGGGAAGCTCCTTATCTGTCCTTCAATTCTAAATGACAGCCTTGCTGGGTAGAGCAATCTTGGTTGTATGTCGTTGCTTTTCATCACTTGGAATATTTCCTGCCACTCCCTTCTTGCCTGCAAAGTTTCTGCTGAGAAGTCAGCTGACAGTCTTATGGGGGCTCCCTTGTAGGTAACTAACTGCTTTTCTCTTGCTACGTTTAAAATTCTCTCTTTGTATTTAACATTTGGCATTTTAATTATGATGTGTGCGCCTCTTTGGGTTTATCTTGTTTGGAGCTCTCTATGCTTCTTAGCCTTGGATGTGCATTTTCTTCACCAGGTTAGGGAAGTTTTCTGTCATTATTTCTTCAAATAGGTTTTCAATTCCTTGTTCTCTCCTTTCTTTGGTACCCCTATAATGTGCCAGTTTTTCTTTTAATCTTTTTTCTTTTTGCTGTTCTGGTTAGGTGTTTTCTGCTACCTTATCTTCTACATTACTGGTTGGATCCTCTGCTTCATCTAATCTACTGTTGATTCCTGTAATATAGTCTTCATTTCCATTATTGTATCCTTTATTTCTGACTGTTTTTTTTTTCATGGTTTCCATCTCCATTTTTATAAGATCATTGAGCATTCTTATAACTAGTGTATGGAACTCTGAGTCTGATAGATTGCTTATCTCCATTCCGCTTAGTTCTTTTTCTGGAGCTTTGTTCTCTTCTTTCATTTGGGACATTTCTTTGTCTCCCCAATTTGGCTGCCTTCCTGTGTTTGTTTCTATGTATTAAGTAGGGCTGCTATGTTTTCCAGTCTTAGTAGAGTAGCCTTATGTAGTAGGTGTGCTGTGGGGTTCAGTGGCACAGTCTTTCTGGCCACCTGAGATTCACACTCTAGGTATGTCCCTTGTGTGGGTTGTGTGTACCCTCCTCTTGTAGTTGAGCTTTTGTGATAACTGCATATCAGTTTGAGGGGCTGACCCTTGGGCTCACTGGTTGTGAGGACTGGCCTTGACTATAGTGGAAGGGTTGTTGTGCAGGGTCTGATCCCATAGAGACGGATCTGCCTCAGCAGGATTCTGGTGCCTGCCCAATCTGTGCCTTGGGTGTGTGGTACTTGGAGACAGCTAGGTGATGCTCCACCTCATTGTGGAGATGGTTGCTGAGGGCACCAGCCCAAGGACCACCTTGCAGGGGATCTGCTGTAGGTCTTCTTCAACCATAGTCTGTGCCCCAACTGGGACCACCTAGTGGGAGCCAAAAAGAAATTTGCAGATACCACTCGTGCTGTGCTTAGAAGTGCGTTTGAGAGGCCAACCCATGAACCAAGGCTGGCTGCCACTAGTGCCAACTTAGAGCTTCTCAGCCAGAGGTATACCACACACTCAAGCCAGATGCTGCTTGTTTGGGTTCTGTGAACCTTTGAGAGACCCTAGGAAAGTGCAGCTTGAGCCAAGGCAATTGGCCACTGAAAGCAGCCTCAGTTTGCCTGAAAGTTGGGGGTGGGGCTGGGTCTCAAATTGCCAGGGCATGATGAATGAACAGCAGAGACTCAGAAATGTTGGCCACCTGTGTTTGTGTGCCGGGAACATGCAAACACAGGAGGAGGACTCAACAAAAACAATAGCCTCCACCAGCTCTCCTGTCCAGGGGAAAGCTGCCTCTCCAACCCCCGTCCCAAGCTGGACAACTCAATTCCCCACCATTTGTCCCTGCCGCCTTTCCAGCTGCTGCCCCAGCACTGGAGTTCAGAGTGAATGATTCCATTGGTGGGTAAGTCTGCCCGCAATACCTTTAAGAGGAGTGCCTGTGAGTGCAGCCACACTGTCTCAGTCACAATCTGCACTGTTTTCACAATAAAAAATTATAGGGATTTCTTTACCCAGCCCTGGAGCCCTGGGTTGGGGGTGGGACTGGTATCTCTTGCTCATTTAGGGGGCAGGGGGACTCCACAGCCAAAATTACCCTCCCAATCTTTAATGGTCGCACACGGGTGTGGGACCAGACTATGCCACATCTCTGACCTTTCTACCAGTCTTGAGGTGGCTTCTTCTGCAAATCCTTAGTTCAAAGGCTTCAGTTCAGCTTGATTTTAGGTGATTTCCAGTAATGGTTGTTTTGTAGATTAGTTGTAATTTTGATGTGGTTGTAAGAGATGGTAAACACAGCCTTCACTTCCTGCACCATCTTGCTAGTACCTCTCTACGTCTTTTTTTATCTTATCTTCTTTCTTGAAGTCTCTATGTTACATATATTGTTTTACTTTATGGTGTACCATATGTTTCCCAAGCTGCCTTAACTCTATGCCATTTTTATTTCTTTTTGTTCCTTTGATTGGATGAATTCTACTTCCTTGTCTATGAGTTTATTGATTCTTTCTTCTGCTTAATATAGTCAGCCATTGAATCCCTTAATTGAATTTTTCAATATAGTCATTTTATTCTCCAATTATATGTTTACTGTGTGTGTTTTTCTTATGTTTTATCTTTTTGTTGAAAATTTTACTTTGTTTATGCATTGCTCTTCCTATTTCACTTAGTAACATTATGACTAATATGTTGAACTCTGGTAAGTGATTTATCTCTGTTTCATTAAGGTTGATTTCTGGACATTTATCTTTTACTTTTGTTCTTTATGTTCTTTATCTATTTTGTTTTCTTGTTATGTAGCTATCCCTATTCTTGTTTCTCCATTTTCCTTTACTCCCTGTGTTGGTTTCTGTGCATTACATAAGGTAAACACCTCTCCCGCTTGGCAGACTGGTGTTTTGTAGGCGGTGAACCTAATCAAACAGTCTGGACTGAACTCCTAGTTGCCTCTCAAACTTTTGTTATTATTCAAATTGTTTTCTCTTTTCTTAGTGGCTCCTGGTAGCTAACAGTGCCAAGATCCGCTAACATCACAAAGGAGAGGATCACAATCAGTACCTAGATGTATGCTGATTACAAGCCAGGTTCTCAGGCATTTAAAAACTGCTTCTTTGTTTGCTATAGTCCTGTGAGCCTTATGAATGCAAGTCCATTATCTATTATAACTAAGTGATTTGGTTATGACTAGTTTGGTGGCAACTATAAAAGTTGGGGTGCTAAATATGTGGACAAGCTTTCTTCAGGGAGTTACTGTTAGCTTGTTGGTTTTTTTTTTTCTTTGTTTGTTTGTTTTTTAATTTATTGGGGTGACAAGCTTGGTTTTATTGTTGGAGTGAGAACAGAGGGAAAAGTTGGGGAAGTGCTCACCGGCTCTCTTGGGGTCTGGGAAGGATCAGAGGCAGCTACTAAATGCATGTTAATTAGAAGCAAGTATGTCAAGAAACTTATTCCAGGGAATGACATGGGAATAGGCATTTTTCCTTACTCCCTCTGTGCTAATCCTTAGGGAGTTAACCACAGTGAGGACTCATGTGCCCATTAAGGACTGCTTCCTTGTTTGCTATAGTCCTGTGGGGCTTGTGGACACAAGTTCAATGGACTTTTATAGGTAGGTGTTTTGGTGCTCATCCCTTGGGCACAAAAGTTGGATTGCTATATGTGTGGTTCTTTGCTCCTCAGGAAGAAGATAGAACTTGTGGATATCATCTTGATTGTATGACACTGAGCCAGCTATAAGAAAATAAGGTTTTAAAATCCATTCAGAGTTATTTAATGCTGCTAAGGGATTATGTAATGAAAATTATTATATCTAACTTCAAAGGCCTACTTGTTAAATAAGAAACAAATATATATACTTTAAGAATACCATGGGCTTTTACATTACTTGTGTAGCTCATCATATGCATATGTTTTCCCCCGTATAGAAAAAAATGTAAAAACTTACAGATGTTAGAGAACTAGAGCTATTGAAAATTTCGAACCTTCCTTGGTTTTAACACAAGGTTATTGATGGAGATTGTTTTAAGGGATATTAAGAGCTAGGTATTTAACTCCATGTTAAATCAGATTTTTACCTTTATTTAACTGAGAAGTTTCAGTAGTGGAGGCAGTTGGAAACAGCAGGGGACTGGGAATAGTTCCATGCAATTTATCTTTGACAATATTACCAATTTGGGTTGTTTACTTAAAGAAGGAATAAACTATTTAAAATGCCAAGAGAAGCATGTGCCTTAAAATTCTATAGAATCTGGCAAGTCTACCTCATATCAACATCATTGCTTTGCATTCTTGTATTATTTATTTGTAAAGCTCTTTATAGATTTTTAAATTCCCTTCTGTTGTAAGTCTTGATTGATAACAGGAAGCATAAGGCATATTTACTTTATTTTGATGGTAAATAAATGAGAAAACATTTAGGACAAGACCCTTAAGAAAGAAAATAGCACTTTTTACTCATCTATTTATTGTTTTACAAGTATCAACTTTGATTAGATCAGTTAAAAATTTTTACATGAAACTATCCTATTTACATTAGAATATTTCCATTATTTAGGATATTTCACATGAAAATGATGCTCTGTGTTTTCATGGTGATATTCTTGTCTGTATAGAAAACCACATAAAGTTAGAAATGTTCAAATCCTCTATTCCCTTTATTTTGTAACTATATTTTCTATGTAGTGACATACAGAGAATAACCAAATAATAAGAAATTCTATTATTTGATGAAGATGTTATTCACACATTTCAGTAATACATATATTTTCAGTTTTTGCCTACCTCATGTGATGTTTAAAATGTCAGTGTGTCTTGTTTTCCAGTTATCCTCAGCTATTGCAAGTCAGGGACTGAATGAATGTCTATGCATAGAGCAAGTTTATACCTGTGAATCTTAGGACACTTTATGGATTTTAGAATTTTGTTTTCTTTGGATTTATAACCTTGCCTTGGGCTCTCATTTCATATCACTACAGTATCATCTACCCTCTTCCTTTTTTGTGACCAGGAGATATCTGCTAATTTTCTATTCAGCTGCTGAAGCTATTAAACATTTCACAGAAGTTTTCTGTAAAGTATACTCTGCATGGTAATTGACAATCTTCTTATAACCCAACATGGGGACAAATCAGACTAATAGTCACAGGCTAATCTTCCCAGAGGAACCATTCAACAGGGCCATCTGAAGTCATCCTATTTTTAATCTATTTTGAAAATCAGAGATCCCACCAGTTCTGAATTTCTTAAGGTCATTGGTCTACTTTATGTTTCCTGTGATATATAGCTTAATCTAGCTTGGAGGTGAAAGATGCAGTTAAGAAGGCAAAGTGAAGAAAAGAATTTTGAGATGCAGCACTTTCAGTTTAAAAGGCTATTAATGACCATAAAGGATACAACAACAAAAAATATGTTTTTTTCATCCCTGCAGGGACTCTAGGTTGCCAAAGAAAATGCCCAGTATTGAAACTCTCTTGTTTTATGTTTATATTTACACACACACAGACACACTTTTTTCTTTCTCAATCTGTATTTTCAGAAAAAAACTTCTTTAGTCAGAGAAATTGCCTTTATTGTATGTGTGTGTATATATTTGTGTGTACATGTTTGTGTGTTTGTGTTTATTTAAATTAAACTAATGTTTTTATTCGGTATAAAAGATCTTTTAAACTTTGCTCTTTCTGTCAATTTCACATTAGTTTATTCTCATTTAAAATTAAAAAATATTCTCCATATTATATTTAGGTCTTTGATCCATTTTGAGTCAATTTTGGTATATGGTGACAGATAGCAGTCTAGATTCATTTTTTTGTATGTGCTTTCCAATTTTCCCATCACCAATTATTAAATGTTTTGTTTTGTTTTTGTTTTTGTTTTTCTCCATTGTATATTTCTGGCTCCTTTGTCAAAATTATCTGGCCATATACATGGGCTTATTTCTGGATTCTAAATTCTCTTCCACTGGTCTTGTGTTTGGTTTTATGCCAATACCATGCTGTTTTGGTTATTGTCACTTTGTAGTGTAAATTGAAGTCTGGGAGTGTAATACCTCCAGACTTACCTACCCCCCTCCCCCCCAGGATTGCTTTGACTATTTGGCATCTTTTGTGATTCCATACAAACCTGATGATAATTTTTTTCTATTTCCTTAAAAATACTATTGAGATTTTAATAGGGATTGGAGTAAATCTATCTATTGCTGCGAGTAATATGGCCATTTTAACTATGTTGATTCTTCCAATCCACGAATACAGAATATCTTTCAATCCACAAATACAGAATATCTTTTCATTTCTTTGTGTCTTCTTCAGTTTCTTTTAATAATGTTATAGTTGTCAATTTATAGGTCCTTTGTATCCATTAAGTTTATTCCTAGGTATTTTCTTTTAGTTGCAATTGCAAAATGAATTGTTTTTTTTTTTGTTTTGTTTTTCATTTTTTCTGAAATTGCATTTTTACTATATAGGAGCATAAGAGATTGCTGTACATTGATTTTTTTTATCCTGAAACTTTACTATATTTGTCTATTGTTTCTAATAGTATTTTGGTGGAGACTTTAGTGTTTTATATATAAAAAAATTACGTCATCTGCAAAAGGTGACAATTTAACTTCTCCGTTCCCAATTTGGATGCCTTTTGTTTCTTTCTCTTTCCTCATTGCTCTGGCGAGGACTTCCAATCCTATGTTGAATAGCAGTGGCGAAAGGGAGCATCCCTGTCTTCTTCTGGATTGAAGAGGATAAGCTTTCAGTTTTTCACCATTAAGTATATTAGCTGAGGGTTTGTCATATATGGCCTTTGTTATGTTGACGTACTTTTCTTCCATGCCTATTTTATTAAGTGTTTTAGTCATAAATTTGTGTTGTATCTTGTCAAATGCTTTTGCTGCGTCTTGATATGATCATATGATTTTTGTGTTTTATTTATTTTTTATGTGGTGTATCACAGTGATCGAACTGTATATATCGAAACATCCTTGCACCCCTGGAGTGAACCCCACTTGATCATGATGTATAATCTTTCCAATCAATGTATTGTTGTATTCAATTTGCTATAGTTTTGATTAGTATTTTTGCTTCTGTATTCATCAGTGATATTAACCTCTAGTTTTCTTTTTTGTGTGTGTTAGCCTTACCAGGTTTTGGTATCGTGGTAATATTGGCTTCATAAAATGAGTTAGGAAGTATTGACACTTCTTCAGTTTTGTGGAAGAATTGAGGAGGACAGGTATTAAAATATCTCTGAAAGTTCGGTAGAATTCACAGGTGAAGCCATTTAGGTCCTGGATTTTTGCTTTTGGAAAGATTTTGGATGATTGTTTCAATTTCCTTACAGTTGATTGGTTTATTTAGATTTTCCAGTTCTTTGTGATTCAGTAGGAGGGCTATTTATTTCTAAGAACTTGCCCTAGGTTATTTCTTCTAGGTTATTAAATTTGGTTTAATTAAACAATTCATATAGTCCTTCATAGTAATCTCATATTATCTTTTGTATTGCTTTGGTATCAATTGTAACGTCTGTTCTTTCACTTTTGATTTTGTTAATTTGTGTCTTTTCTCTTTTTTCCTTAGTGTGTCTAGTCAGAGGTTTATCGATTTTTATTAAACATTTCAAAGAACCAGCTCTTTCTTACATTAATTTTTTTCTATTGCCTCTTTGTTTTTTATTTCATTTAATTCTCCTTTAATTATTATTATCTCTTTCTTTCTGATGACTTTGGTTTCATTTGTTCTTTTATTATAGTTTGTAAAATGTAATGTTAGGTTGTTTAATTGAGATTTGTCTTGTTTCTTTCGATAGGCATTTAATGATATAATTTTTTTCTGGTTTTGCCATATCCCAATAATTTTGATATGATGTACTTTCATTTTCATTTGCACCTAAACATAAGACTTGAAATAATAAATTGCATAGAAGAAAGCATAGGTACTAAACTTGTGGACCTTAGATTCTGAGATAATTTTTTTTTTATGAATTTGACCTCAAATGCAAGAGAAATAAAAGAAAAAATAAATAAATTGGGCTATATCAAAAATCTTCTGCACGGCAAAAGAAACAATCAACAAAACAGAAAGGCGACATACCAAATGGTAGAAGATACTTGCAAACAACACTTCCAATAATATTCAAAATACATAAAGAACTCACACAAATGCTCAACTTCACTAGATATTATGGAAATACAAACCAAAATCACAAATAGATACCACCTCACACCTGTGAGAATGGCTATCATCATGAAGACAAGTAATAACAACTGTTGGAAAGGCTGTGGAGAAAACAGAACCCTCATATACTGCTGGTGGGAATGTAAATTGGTATAGCCACTATGAAAAATAGTATGAAGGTTCCTCCAAAAATTAAGAATAGAATTACCAGGTAGCCAAGCAATCCCTCTTCTGGGTATTTACCCCCAAAGATCTGAAAACATTTGTTCATAAAGATATATGTACCCTTATGTTCACTGCAGCCTTATTCATGGTGACCAAGACATGGAAACAACCAAAGTGTCCTTCAATAGATGATTGAATAAATATTATAGGATACATATACATAATGGAATATTACTCAGCCATAAGAAAAGATGAAACACTGCCATTTGCAACAACATAGATGGATCCTGAGATTATCATGCTAATTGAAATAAGTCAGACAGAAAAAGTCAAAAATCATCTGACTTCATTCATATGTGTCAATAAAACTGATAGTAAACAGGGAATGAGACAACAAACAAACAAAAACTCATAGAAACAGACAACAGTTTAGTTGTTACTAGAGGGTGGTAGAGGAGTATAAATGTGGCTAAATAGATGGTGATGGAAGGAGAACTGATTCTGGGTGGCGAACACGCAATGCAATATATAGATAATGAATTATAGAAATGTATATTTGAAATCTGTATAATTTTACTAACCAATGTCACCACAATAAATTTCATAAAGATAAAAAAGTTATCCACATTATAAATAAAAATAGAGAAACAACCTCAAGGCTAGAAGAGAATTCATACCTTTGGCTTCTCTTGTATCTTAGTGGTTTTTCAAATTCCTCTTCAACATTTCATCAAGAATTCATAAAACCACTGTCTCTTTATATCCCTTAACTACACTCACAAGCTCTCATGTTTGTGGAGCATATTCTACCTTTGAACATTTCAGGATTTTTGGAAGTTCTTTCTAGCAAACTGAAACATTTTTCATTTTGTATACATTATTCTTGGCACTATTCTCTTGGGACCATATAAAACAAATCTGAATTTTTTTCCATATGACTTTCTAAGTCTTTCAAATATTTGATGTCTGCAAGCATACACCCTGCTAAATCTCCTACCCAACACCAATAAAAGTTAAAACATTCTACAAAAGTCATGGTTTTAAAATGTCTCACAATGCTCCTTTTCACACACGTGAGGGCATTCAGATTGTGTTCTCTTCCAGGAAAATAATTTATGAAGAGTGTTGTTGGGAGTTGAGGAAAGGAAAGATCATTTTGTTCCTCCTGTTATCACAAAACATTTATGTGCTCACACTTCCTCCCAGAGGGATGGGAGAAGGGATTTAGGAATCTTTCCAGTTTTCTCCAGCATTCATTTATTGGGTTCTTCTCAAAGAAAGATCAGTACTGTCAAAGAGAAATTTCACTAGATTATTGTGATAGGGGTCAAGAGTATTGCCATAGTAGTGGAAAGAGATTGAATTGCACTCCACTGAAATACAAGGCAGGACAATTACTAGGCATTGAGGTGACCTACTGGGAAATTATTCCAGGAAATTAAGGGGAAGATCGATCAATGTGATTATATCATTTGTGTTTGCTTATTGGAGTTTATCAAACTTAGGCTTCTATCTACCCTCCCACAGAGTTTGGGAGATAGGGGCACATTCATTCTTGATGATTAAATTTCAAAGGGATGACTTTCTTGAGAAGGACACACCTGGGATGTAAAACAAGCAAGAGTCTGGGAGAAAATTTAGATCTCAAAGGGGCAGAAAAATAATTCATAATTACATTTTCAGCGCTTTAAGAGAAAGGACACCAGAGACCTGTAATCAGAAAAAACCTGTTTAGTCAAGCTAAAGGGAATAATGAGACTGATTTGGTCAATACTTGCTTTTCATTGTTCAAGAAATGGCTTTTATTGGGCATCTTTAATAGGACAAAGGCATATTATGTTAAGAAAGTACTAACTGGCTTTCTCTCTATTGTGTTTTCACTGATACCAAGCACCATTCTTAGAAGTTGCACCTTTTGTACTACAGAAAGCTGGATACAAGTGTACCAATAGTTCTATGAAAGTTCATATTTCTTTCAGTTGGGTTAAAATATCTTTATATTGTAAAAAGTAGAGGGAGTTTCAATTCGTACTTAAAGTAACACATCTTTTGTTTTCTGTCTTTCTTTTTTCAATCTACCTTATTCAAGATGCTCCAATCTGGCAATTATTGGACCTTTACTAATAAAGGAAACACCTGGATATCCTTTTTTTCCTTATGGTTACTCTATCGATATGTTTTATCCCTTGGTTAGAATCCAGAGAGATTGAAAAATAATTATTGTGGCTCTAACATAAATCAAGTGGAACAAAGAGAGAAAAAACACTAGGAGTTAAATACCTGAAGAGAAAGATAATATAGATGAGGGAATTGAAATTGCTAATGTTTTCAAAGAAACTACTGACAGGAGAAAAGATGAATTCCCCTCGCAAACATGGGATACTGAAGAGAGTGAGCTTCTAATAAAAAAGTCACCTGTAGAATCTGGTACAAGACATACTATAGATTGACTGAAACTGAGAGAAAAAAGTAGAAGGAAAGAAGAGAAAATGTATGCCAAATATGTAAGTCACAGTTCCATATGGTAAGCCATTATCATGCTGAAGAAAAACAATGAGTTTAGTTGTCATACAAGATACAGGACAAGCAATCTGGAAATCGAAACAGAAATCACAAGTGAATAATTACTTTACTTTGGTAAAATTTATTGCATATCCTATAGAAGGCCTCTTCCCACTCCCTTTGTCATGAGCCAATCAACTTGAAGCAGAAGCGAGGAATGAGAAATCAACAATGACCATAATACTCTATAGAGGTGACTAACCTTCTTTTCCCCCTGATAATTTATCTCTAAGAATATAGCCAGAGGAGATAGTTATTATTTACACTTTGCTTGCAATGCCCAACCATGTATTTTAATTATAAAGTAATAAGTCTAAGTATTTATTCCTAAACATGAAAATCTATGCTTCAACTTATAGTAGCATAGTGTTAGAGCTGAACAGAGGTTTAGAATTAATCATTTTAAGACCAACTTATTTTACAGATGAATAAAATGTCCAGATAATTTAATTAAATGCATGGACTAGATGTCAAAAAATTTAAGTAGATACAACATACACAGTAGGTACTTCAACGCTTGTAAACCAGGGTTAGCGTATTTCTAATATACTGTAAGAAGGCGAATCCAAGGGTTGCTGGGAATGTGAGAAAAGCAAAAGAAATAGGATATGCCTATGGAATCTTTGAAGAGTGTGTTTTCTTTAATTCCACTAGGGTGAGTAGTGACCTTTTATTGGAGTGCTGTTCATATGAGGAAGTTCAAAATCAGTATTACGACTGAGCTTTGGTAAAAAATGTTCTGTCAAAACAAAGCAAAATTTAAGAAGAAAAAAAAAAGTAACATTAATATTAGAGATGCACATCACAAGTTGCTTCAAAATATACTTAAATTATTCAAGAAGCAAAATACAATTTTCAATTGGAAACCATTTGATGCGACCAACTGAGATAACACTGTGCTCGCAATGTAAGATATTGAGCAGATTTGTATGTTTTTGGTACTCTTTTCTGCATCTTTTGCATATATATAACACATTTGAATTAATATTTGAATAATGGATGCTTGTCTGAAGTAACTTACCTCTCAAAACCATAGCAGTGGAATGAAAATTATTTAATGTGGGAATTCAGCCTTGGATTGTTTTTATATAAAATTTAATGGAAACTGCATCAAATTTTGAGTCAGGAAATTCAAGCACAAGTTACATTTTCTTCATTTTTTTTTTTTGCTGAGATCTAAAGGTAGAAACATATATTATATTCCTCCCTTAGATATTTTTTAATACATAAAAATGCTTAATATTTATATTAATACTTTTTAAGAACCCTGAATTGTCATACAGACATTAATTTATCACCTATTATTTGTAATATGCAGTACTCAGAAATAAACATAAAATATTAAGGTAGTATCCCCACGCTTAAAAAACTTTGGTGTTGGTGATGTGAGGAGGGCAAATTTTCCTCTCTTTTCCCTTAGTTCTTCTGGCTATTCTAATAATCAAATTGGCATGAAACAGATTAACAAAAGAAAAGTAATCAAATATAATTATACATATAGGGGTTCCACAAGAATATGTGGCTCAAGGTCAAATTGGACATCAAGGCTTATGTGCCACCTTGAGCTAAGGAGAACGGAGTTTGGACTTCAAAGGGTAGGAAGACAATTCATAGGTAGGTGAGAAGAAACAAATATTTGGTGAACAAATGATTGCCAGGCCACCCAACAGCGGGAAATCTAACAAACAGATTTTGCTGGGCTTCTTATTGTCTGCCACACTTAGTTCAGATGAACATATAATTTTCTATAATGATAGCTCCTTTTCTAAGGCAGGCTCTCCATCTAAATTATTTTAGGTGGTTTGAGGGAAGGTCAGTTTCTTTCCAATTTTTTTTTTTTTTAGGAATAATCAACTTATTGTAGTCAATATCACACACACGCACACAAAAGTCGTATTTTGTGGTGGCAAAACTCTGCTACCCCTCACTGACATTAAGTAAAATTACAATTAGAATATAATTTGTGATGTGCTGCTGGAGCTGCAAAGAGGGGCAACTGAATGAAATTTTAAGTGTCTAGAAATAGTGCCAGAAGTGATGGTTGCATTTAGGGAGATCATATATGAAAATATTAGCAAGGTGAAAAATCAGAAAAACATTCTGTGAAGAAGGGCAATAAACAGAAGGGCAAGGAAGACTTGAAAACAAAAAGGAGAATTCTGTGTCAGTTTAGGAGTTTGCAATTGATTCTGAACTAGTGCAAGGCACAAAATACTTTAAACGAGGTATAGTATAACCAAATTTACATTTTTGAAAGTTTTTCTTGCACACTTTGTATTACAGGGAACAATGAATTACAGAGAGCAAAGATGGGTAGCAAGGAGACTTGTAGGAAATTTTAGTGTTGTAATTTAGTTAAGGGATGTTGCTAAATTAGTGGAAGAGAAAATGGGCTGAAGAAAATTTAAGAATTATCATGACTAGAAAATTGAAAGGATTTTGAAGCTACTCAGATATCATTCGGAGACAAAGGAAGATGCCAATGATAACGAGGAGTGAAGACTTTCTCCAATATCAGGAAAAATGGATGAGACGTAAAACTTAGGGGATGGAGAAGGAGAGAAATCAACCAAAGCTGACTGTTGAATATTTAGGTAGAGATTTGTAGTAGATAGTGAACCACATGCAAAGGGGGGTGAGCTGGGGCACGTATATAGATTCATCAAGTGCTCGAGGCACTCAGAGAGAGGACTAATCCCACCAAAGAGTGAGTAGAGTGAAATGTCTTCTAGGGAAACCATGAAAACAAAAATATTTAGAAAAGTGGTGAAGGTCAAATATTTACCTTCGCAATGGGAATGAGCATTGACTAGGAACAAATAATGTGCTAATCACTGATGAAACCCCATTTGTCACTGGCTTCCATTGTGTAAGGTTTTATTTTCATTTTGTGTGATACCTTCTGAAAGGCCAGTAGCCTGAGCTGGAAAAGGCAATGTTGTTTTACTTAGTACTTTTAAGATTGTGTTATTGCAACAAAAGTGTTACCAGTTAGTGGGCTGAGAATCTTGGCAATAAGATTGTTGATATGGTGACCAAGGACATTTGCTAGGGTGAAGAAAACAAAAAGGTGATGAAAGACTTGGGTAGCTAGGTTGAGACAAAATGGTACATTAGTAGCCTGGAAGGTTGATGGGTTCAAAAAATATGTACAGTAGGAAAATGTATGCCTTACTAGGATGCTTGTACATTTTCATCAGGTTATGAGAAGTGACTAACAAGGATGAAACAGAGTTCATGATTGTGAAGATGTAACAGGATTGACATTTTCCCGTATATTTTGTCTAATACTAGCTATGTGGGTTAAATGTTATTAAAAAAATAAATGTTTAGTAAACATAACCTAAGCAATGTTAAATTTATTTTAAATAACAACTTTCTAGGGGATGGTTTGAGCTTTCAGTATTTATCCTTTCAGTATGAGCTTCTAAAATTATTTAACCAGTGTATACATTTTAGCTAAATATGTTATTGTTGTAATGGTCTACAGAGTTCATTTTGAGAAATACTGTGGTAGATAATGTAAGTCAGGTGCCAGTGTGATGCCTGGAATAATTTATACTCAATAAGGCTACTTTTAAAATAAGAAGCATACTTTGATATGGCCTTCTTTTGCATAATCCTATAGACTCTTATAAGTAATGTTAGAGAACTGGCTGTGTTCCACGTTTTGCCATGTTTACATTTTCTTTGCTGTTACAGAACTAAAGCAGTGACTTCCTGTGCAATTCAACTCTTGTGGCTGAATCTAAAGTAGAGGGCAGAAAAGTGCATTAGATGCAATTTTGGCACTTAGACACCAAGGAAGAAACCTATATTAGGTTTTAAAAGTATTGACAGTTAAGCCATAAAAGATGTCTGGTTAATGTATGTTGAATAAACTAAAGCTACTGTATAAAGGACCAGTACAGCTGACACTCCCGAGGAGGTATTAGTAGCACTTACTGGCTTTTTCAGTGGAAAACTTTAATATGCGTTAGAGTGCATCCGAAGTAGTTCAGAATTGCCCATGCCCCCTCTTGCCTCTTCCTCAACCTCTAGTCACCAAAATAAAAGCACACCATCACCAAAACCTCCCACATTTTACCTTATAACAATCCCTCAAGTCAGTCTCCATATCTAGCACTGACAAAGTAGTCTAAATTAGGTGGATACTAAGATATCCATGAATTCTGAAATGATCTTTTTTATTTCCTCACTTCTTATAGTTCCTCTTTCCAACCATTTCTCTCCACAACATAGAGTGATATTTAAATGCACATCTTAATTAAAGCTTTCCATGGCTTTTCTCTCCTGTGGGGATTAGACCCAAACCATTTATATGTTGTACTTAGGCTTGACTGGCCTGCTACGTAAGACTTCATTCCCTCTGCTTTGACCCTCCATGCGGTTCTCCAGACAGAACTACCTGAGCCTCTTCAATGCACCAGACTCCTTTATTCCTTGTGACCTTTTCACTTATTGTTCCTTTTCCAGATAACGTTTTCCCTCTCTTCTTTTACTCGGTGAGCTCTTACTCATCCTTGAAATTTCCACAAATTTTACTTCATCCGGAAAATGGTCTTTCATTTTCTCAGATTACATTAGGTTGTAACGTTTCATAGCCCATCAAAATTACAATTCATAGTTATCATTTATAAATACAAATGAGTAGTTTATTTTCTTTTTCTCCTATACCAGTGAAATTATTTGAGGACAGGAGCCATGTCAACTTGGAACATTCTTACTTCCCTAGTGCCAAAAAACTTTATACTTGTAGTTGTTTCTCAGTAATTTATTCCACAGTACTTGATGAATAAATGAATGAATAAATCAGTATTTAACTGAGTAGTTCAAGTCATGGAGCTGCTGCTAGTATCACAAAGAGACTAGCATATATGCCCTAAACTCTTTCCCTTTTAGTTTATCACCACTTCTTATTGAAGAAGGTAGAAAGAAAATGTCTTGTCAGTCAAAGTAGGAAAATGAGTATTAAAAAGAGTTTATTGGAAAGGAAATCCCTGACAAGGGTTAAATAAAATATAGATTTAGCAGGGCAATTTCTGTTACTGGTTTCTAGTTCTTTTCAAGCAGCACCTTTATGTGGATGGGTCAAAGTCATTTAAAATGTTGGGGGTGGTTGGACATGGTCACTTACTTGTTGGTCAGTCCATTTTTGTCCACCAAAATAAAGTACCAAGCCATTTAAAAATGGAGTAGAGAGGCAACATTTACCAATGTGTTAATATTGTTGGGAATCAATTATTCTACAGCACTATGAAAAATGCTGAATAACGTATGTGTGTTTGTGTGTGTGTGTGTGTGTGTGTGTGTGTTTTAAAATGTGATGGAGAATTCTTAAGTAGAAGATAATTTCAATTAACTTTGTAGAAAATGAGCTTATTAAATCATGCCTTTCAAAAATATAAGGAGATACCTTCATTCTTTAATCTATGTCTTCAGGCTTCCAAGTTTAAATGACTGATAAATAAATTTGCTTTCAGTTTTCTTCATATAACTTACCTAATATGTATGATTTCTGTGTCTAGTTTACCTTCTAGATAATTGAAAATAAACTGACATTCATGTTAGAAAATCTACTATCGCCTGCAATCACTTATCCTTTCTGAAAACAAATTATAATACTACTAAGTAGCACTTATTAACTGTGATCTTATTAAATCCTCACAGCAACTCAGTAAGTTAGTATTCCTTACTATTTCCATTTTATAGTTGAAAACACTGACACTTAAAGAAGTTTTGTAACTTGTTTAAGGCTACACAGCTAACAAATAAGGGAGGTGAGGAATGAACCTGCAGAGCTTGATTTCAGATCTTCTCTGCTGTAGCTGTGAGAATTACATTTTCTAAACCACTTATTTTTCAGCAAACAATTATACATTGGATGTTTTTTGCCAGTCACTGTCTAAGCACCAGGGATTCTGACACCTTCCCATAAAGAACTCATGGTCTAGTAGAAAAAATGAGCAAATAAAGAGATTATAATAAATAATAAGTGTAATTAAATACATTGCACAAGATCCAAAAAAAGCTCCCCAATGATTATGCATATTTATCACAGAATTTAGTAAAGAAGTGTGAAAAGAAATATTCAAGTAAAGAAGGAAATATAGATCTTATGAGGCAAAGGAAGCAAAAACAACAAAAACAAAAACACAAACAATACCCATTTGGAAACAGTATGGTGTACTGAGAAATAAAAGTAGTTTATATAGTGTATGGAGTAATAAAAGTAGTTCCTTTAGGCTAAAATAAATGTTACAATTTAGGAAGTGGTGAGTGAGGATGTTAGAATGTAAACAGATGTCAAAACATAAATTGTCTTATGTTACATATAAATGATTTTGGACTTTGAGGACAATGAAAGTTTCAATATGTTTTACTTTTCAACCATTGATTTGAGCATATATATGTATATGCATACATATATATTTTTCAGGAGATCTTTTTATTTGCTATCAGTGTAAATCATGTAATGAAAAATTGTTAGCATCAACTATTATGGAAATTATTGAGATTTTTGATAACTGAAGGTTGTGACGGTTCAAAAATATAGAAACAATAGTTTTGAGAACCAATACGGAACTCATAGTTAACTGGATTAGAAATTAATGAGTGAAAGTCATTCTGGGGATGAAAATGCCATTTTATTAACTTTTTGCTATTATTGAAATATTTAAATGGATGAATATATTTTAGAATATTTTAAAGTTAATAGTTGGAAATAGTGACTTAGAATGTTCATGTAATGAAACAGATATCTCGTCCATGATCTTGTCACCCTTTTGAAAGCTGAAAGTAGTTTAGGTGTTGATGGCTTACGTAACCTACACAAACATCCCTCTCCTGTCCACTGAGGAAGGTTTTTGTTCATACAGATGACTTTTTTTTTAAATATTTAGATATATCTTTGCAGAAAGTACCTCTATAATGTTGCTGTCTAACTTGGTTCATAAATATTCACCATTCTGAACAAATCATCCTTTTTCAGAAACATGCAAAATCATTAGTTGATGTTGGTTTTGCCATCACAATGTTTCATCAATATCTTCCTACCTCCACAATTGCCAGGAGAAGAATGCAATTACTCCTGTCAACTGTGGCTTGATTTCTGATTTGTGTGGAGCTCAGGGTTTTCTAAAGCTGCCTTCTTTATTTTTGTTAGGTATCATACAGCACAGGAGGAGCTCTTATTTCCTTCCTGGAGTTGCAAACTCCAGCATGTTAGAGTGAATTTATTTCAGAGATTTGACGCTTCTCCAATGTTAATATATTCTCCATCTAATTTTGTTATACATTAGCACATGCTTGGAATATCAACCACCCCTTATTGTGGATCACGGATTTAGGGTAAGTCATCATTGCCTAGCATTTGCTAAAGAGCGAGTTCCCTATGCCTTGCCAATTTTATTTATTTGGATTTTATTTGATTTAACTAAACATTGGAGAAAGTGAGTGCTTAAGAAAACACTATATGTGATTCAGAATAAAATCACAGTAAATTCCATCAAGTGTCTTTTCTTGGACTATGTATATATTTTGTATAAAATTGACAGTCGGCCATTTGTATACTTCAGATGTTTCCAATTTTCTGTACATTGATATGTGGTTTACTATTTTTGATATGTGATGGGAGATGTATTAGAATGTCAAATATAAGAGATCTTTTAAGAAATAACTAAAATGTTTTTTAAATACTTATAGCATCCAGCTTTATAGAATGACTATCTCCAACTTTGAAGAAGAAAATATATTTTGACTAGATCAAATGCTACTTACTCCTTATGTACTATGATACCCACCCAGTCTATGATAACCTTAGTGGGCTAAGATCCTATAGGCAGAGAAAGGAGAACAGCGGAGTTCTCTGATGACATTCAGGATTTAATATTGAGCACTTAATTAGAATTTAAAGTTTCTAGTAGAATTTCTTGTTTGTTCGTATTTTTTGTGTATGTATGTGTATAGGTGTGTGGGGATATGAGTGCATAGGGTACATATATAGGATTGAACATAAAACTATGTCCAAATTTTCCAAGGGCAAAATTATCCCAAAAAAGTATATTATCCTGTATAGAAATGCTAGAAAAATATCTTTTCAACAGCAATCTATGCATTACTAATCATGGAAGCTCTATTGTAAGAATCATAATTAAATGCATCTAATTCTTCTTCATTCAGGTTTTTTTTTAAACATATCAAAACTTAGACCATTAAAGTTAAATTTTCAAGTTCAAATAACTTACCAAATTTTATTGTAGCTTTCTGTAAGTCGTCATTTTGTAAAGTGGTGTTCAATTAAATCATTAATATGTCTTTATTTTGATTAAATGGAATAAGGAAAATTATACTCTGAATTTCTTAATCCAAGAAATTTAACATTTGTATCTCATTGAGGTGAAAAAAGCCATATCTTTCAATCATTGTACCAGAAAATTGGTTAAATGATTTCCTTTGAAAACAGCTCTGTTCCTTTACACTTACACATGAAATGATTATTGATTCTTGGGAGGAGAATAAAAGTTTTCAAGCTAATGAACCTACCCATCTTAGATGAATAGATAAGAAACTAATGCTTGCCTAAGTAGAATAATGCAAGTAATCAAGAAAAGCAAAATGTGTGAAACCAGAGATACATTGAAATTAATGGTGTTAAATATATGGTGATGGAAGGAGAACTGATTCTAGGTAGTGAACACATAATTTAAGATATAGATGATGTATTACAGAATTGTACACCTGAAATCTATGTAACTTTACTAACAGTTGTCACTCCAATGAGCTTTAATTTTAAAAAAAGAAATATAAGTGCATTTGTTTGTATTAAAACTAAAAATGAGAAGGTAATAAAATTGTAAAGACATAATTTAATTATGTCTGAAAGGAAATGACACATTATTAGATATATGTGTATATTACTTGTAATGAACTAATTTGTGGGTTCAGTGGCTGGTTTACTAAAATTCGTTATAGTATTAAATAAATAGCCGTATCTATATTTATGTCTATATCATCATATATCTTTTTTTGGGGACACCATTCAACCAACTACAATGAAATCTAATTTATTTTTCAATTTGATTTTTTTTATAACTTCTATTTATTTTATGAAATTTTCTGTTTTTCATTTGTTTGAACAGAATTGTAATTTCTTGTTGAAGCATTTTTATGACGATTGCTATAAATGCTGTTCAGATAATCCTGACATCTGATTCATTTCAATGTTGGTTTGAATTGATTACCTTTTCTCATTTAGGTTGTTATTTTCTTGGTTCCTAGGATAGTGAGTTATTTCTTATGTATCGTGAACATTTTGGCTATTATATTAGAATGCCCTAAATCCTCTTTGGATATTTTCTTTTAGCACACACTCACCCTGATTAACTTTTCCATGTAAGTTGGACCTATATTTGTGGGCTGTGATTCCTTGGGCAGTTTAATTTTCTTTTCCTTTATGGTATTATTTTGTGTATCTAGTTTATCTGGTGCTGCTGGGGACACCTGTTTCTCCTGTGTCGAAGAAATGGGTTCCCCTGGTTGAACTTTGGGTGTCTTACAGTATGAGAGAGGAAGCTCAGGCCTGAGGAGATACAGTGGCTTCTCTGCTGGACATTATTTTGTGCTGACATCCTTGCCCATGACTCCCAGATGTCTTTGGGCAAGAGAGGGGAGTTTCAGTCTTCTGGAACAAAAAGACCCATGGTATCCCAGGAGCTGGCAGCTTGTTGAGTTTTTCTTACAGTTTTCTGTTTCCCACATCAGTGTCTCTCTGGGGGAATCTCAAGCATAAAGAGGAAGAAGAGCACTGCCTCTGGCCACTTAATGTTGGCAGGTCTACTGATACATCCCTCTGGCAGGTGGCTCTCAGCATCAGCTGATGTGGTCAGAATGATATGTGTTTGGCCCAGGGGAGGAATGAGCGTATCTGTGTCACCTTCTGTTAATTTGGGGAAGATGAGTCTGGATGGTCTGCTTTTGTTGGAAGATGATGAGTAAAACACCCTGTTGCTGTTTGTTGCTCCAGTCCTGAGGTCTCTAACAAGTTTGTCTTCTTTTCACCTTTCACAGTTCTTCATTAATTGCCTCTTGTGTTGTTTCCAGGGTTTATATTTGTGCTTAACAGAGAGGAGTACGGAAAAACCGGTCTGCATCATCTTGTCTGGACTTAGAGATCCAGTTATATTTTAGAGTAATTAAAACAAGGAAAAATAAATTTTATTTTACATTTATTTCATTTTCAGAATTCCACTTATTTCCATGTGGCAGAATGTTCTTCTGTTTAAAGAACTTTCTTCAATATTTCTTACAGAGTTGGCCTACTGGCAGTGAAGCCTCACAGTTTTTGTCTGAGAAATTTAAATTTTGGGTTCATTTGTACTAGATATTTTCACTGGGTATAAAATTCACAGTGCACAGGCCTTTATTTGTTTGCTTGTTTACTCTGTTCTTTTTATCACTAAAAATGTCACTATTATGACATTTATAGAATTCATGGTTTCTGAAAAGAAGTCTCTAATTCGTACTGCTGTACCTCTGTATGGAATGTGGCTGTTTTGTTTATATGCCTCTTTGTCTTAATTTTTTTATCTAATTGAGAATGACCTATTAGGATTTTTGGTTTTGTTTTTGTATTTGTTTTGTTTTGTGTTTCTTTTCTAGTCTGTTATTATTGATTGAGAAAATTTTCAGCTATTATTTATTCAAATATCACTTTCTTTTTCTGAGATTTCTGTTCCTCATATGTTAGTCCACTTGATGTTTTCCCACAGTTCTTCTCCCAAAGATCTAGAAGCTTTGTACTTTTCTGTCATATTTTCCCCACTTTTTTCTCTTTTTGTTTATTTTTGGGTAATTTTATTGACCAATCTTCAGAGACACCTATTCTTTCATTAGCTGTGTTAAGTCTACCGATGAGACCATCAAAGGCCGTCTTCACCTGTGCTACTTTTTATTTATTTTTACCCAGTTTATCTTGCACATTGTCAACCTTTTCAATTTGGGCCCTCAACATATTTAAAATAGTTATAGTTATACCTCAGAGATAGTGCATATTTGGTTCCAGATTACCACAATAAAAAGAATAGCACAGTAAAACAAATCACATATATTTTTTGGTTTCCCACTACATATAAAACTTATGTTTACACTATATTGTAGTCTACTAAGTGTGCAATAGCATATGCCTAAAAACATATGTGTCTTAATTAGAAAATACTTTATTGCTAAAAAATGCTAAACATCATTTGAGCCTTCAGCTCAACCATCATGCTGGTATAATGTTTTGCCTTGAACTTGTAAATAAAAAAAAATCTGCTAAGTGCAATAGCGTGAAGCACAATAAAATGAGGTATGTCTGTATTTTAAATTTCCTGTCAAATGTTTTCCACATATCTGTCATATGACTAGGTGCTGATCTGATGGTTCCTTTGTGTTTTTGAAAATATTTTTTTCTTTCACTTTTTATTAAGTCTCTAACTTTTAGTTGAATGATGGGCATTTTATTGAGAACAGTAGAGGCTGAGGTAAAGAGTCTTTAGACATGATGTTTAGCACTTCTCTATTTCTGCTTTTATTTTAGTGTTGGGACTTATATTAATCTAATCAGGAATTGGGCTAGCTTATTGTTGCCAGGGATACCTTAAGTGTGCCACAGGTTTCAAATGCCTGTATTGATCCCTGGTATTTAGGGTGTAGGTTGGTATGCTAGAGGTTATTTTCTCAATGTCTGTTTAACTCCTTGCTTTTATATTTTCCTTTTGCATTGCTCCTGAAAAGAATATGTCTCTTGAAGCTCTCTGAATTGTATTGCACAGTAATCACATTAAATGATTATTATTCTGGATGTAAGGATCAGTGTGGGGAATATTCTCTGGTGTTCTGATTTTGCCTCAGTATTATGCAAGCACTGAGTCCAAGGATCTCAAGAGCAGTGCCTTCACTATTACTTCTGGCCCTTCTCCACTTATACTGCTGGGATTAGTACTTATCCATGACTCTCCCCTGGGATAGAGGAGTTTTCTGTTTTGTTTTGTTCTTTTTCTCTTCTCTCAGTTTCAGGGGTAATATTCAGGGGTAAGGTGACAGTATTCATTTCTCTTTTACTTAGAGACCAAACTTTTGTGTCATAAAGGTGAAATATGAGGTGCATCTAAGCAGTTTCAACAGTTTAAGCTATCCTCCTCACCCCATTGCTAGCATTATGAGGGAAGATTTCTCCAGATTCTCTATAATCTTTCCTGGGAAGATCAGAATCTGCCTTGTCAGATTCATGGAGAAAAAGCTCCAGTAAGAGGTGTGACCATTCCCGCAATCTGTAATCCCCAAGGGATTTATGTTTTCACATAGTCCATACTTGGTATTTAATAATAATATAAGGCATTTCAGCTAAATTCTTGCTGGTTTATTTCATGTCCAGCAGTCCCTGCCCAATTTTAGCAAGTACTCTTATCATTTGTCTCCATGCAGGTGCCTGGCTCTCCCAAATTTTGGGTTAGTTGGATGCCATGGAAATTCAGTTCTCTGATGTGTTCCAGAAAATCATTAATTTGCAGTCTTTCTAGTGTTCCCCTTGTTATAAGGGTGAGAGTGATGATCTTTTTATTTCTCTAATTTTCTGAGCTAAAAATCAAATTATTTCCTTTATGCATGCTATGTAAAATCTTTGCAGATATAATTAAGTTAGGGATATCAAGACAAGATCATCCTAGATTAACACAGATGGGTCTTAAATCCAATGACAGGTGTCTTTAAAAAATACACAAAGAGGAGAGACACAGGGATAAAGGGGGAAAGACTATGTGAAGAGAGAGGCCAAGATTAAAGTTCTGAGCTGTAAGAAAATGGAATCACCAGAAGCTGGAAGAAGCTAGGATGGATTCTCCCCTCAGAGGGTGTGTAATTCTGCTAACCCTGTGATCTTGGACTTGGAGCAGAACTGTGAGAGAATAAATTTCTATTGTTTTAAGTCACCAATTTCATGGTAATTTGTCACGGCAATCCTAGTAAATAAATACATTTGTCAAAACATAACGAAATTTTGTTCTACAAAAGACCCTGTTCAAAGGCTATAAAAACAAGCTACAAATGGGAGAAAATATTTTCACACCATATGTCTGACAAAAAAAAATCAGTAACTGGAGTATATAGATGTGACAGTTAATTTTATGTGTCAACTTGACTGGGCTAAGGGATAGTCCTGGTAGCTGGTAAAACATTTTTGTTTTTTTTTAAGTGAGTCTGTATCTGAAGACATTGGCATTAAATCCATAGATTGAGTAAAGAAGTTGACCTTCCCTAATGTAGGTAGGCATCATCCAGTAGGTTGAAGGTCTGAACAGAACAAAAGAGTGAAAGGAGGACAGATTCGCTTTCTTGCTTGAGCTAAGATATTAATTTCCTGCCCTCAGACATCAGTGACCCTGCTTCTCAGGAGAGTTACTTCATTGGCGCTTCTGGGTCTCAGGCCTTCAAGCTTGGATTGGAACTACACTACTGGCTTCACTGGACCTCCCGCTTACAGACAGAAGATCAAAGGACTTCTCAACCTCCACAGTTGTGTTAGCCAGTCCCTCATAATCAATCTCTTTATAGTCTTATAAAGCATTATAGTCCTGCATATATTCTATTTGTTCTATTCCTCTGGAAGACTCATACTAATACAGTAAATACCTCTCCAAATCTAATGATGAAAAACCAAAGCAAGCAAGGCAATAAGATAAGGGGCTAAAGATATAAAATCGACATTGAAATGAAGAAGGTATATGGATGGTAAATACACACATAAAAAGATGTTCAATATCATCAGCTATCAGATGAATGTATATTAAAACTACAGTGAAATATGTATTCATACTCATCAAAGTGGTTAAAATAAAACGAGTGACAACATTAAATGTTTGTAAGGATGTAAATAAATTTGATCACCCATACATTGCTGATGGTAATGTAAAATAATACAACCATTCTGTAAATGTTTTGGCACTTTCTTATAAATTTAAACTTGCAATTACCACATAAACAAGTGATTGCATTTGTGGCATTTATTCAAAAAAATTGCAAAATTATGTTCACATAAAAACCTATACACAAACATTCATTGCACCTTTATTTGTAATAGTTCAAAACCTGGAATGCTGTCCAGATGACTTTCAACACATGAATAATGAATATATTGGCAAAACATACAATGAAATACTACTTAGCAATAAAAAAGAGTGAATTATTTATACAAACAAAACAGATGAATCTCCAGGAAATTATTCTAAATGAGAAAAACCAATCTCAAAAGGTTACAAATTGTGTGCTTTCACTTATGAACAGATTTCAGGTGAGAAACTTTTAGAAATCAAGAAATCAAGATTAGTGCTTTCCAGTGTCCAGGGAAGTGGAGCCGGAAAGAGAAAGGTGGCTGTGGTAATAAAAATGAAACAGCGATTCATGTGGTGATGGGACTGTCCAGTATTTTGACTGCGATGGTGGATGCACAAACCTACACAGGCTATAAAAAACTGTTTAGAACTAAATGTTTATGCGTGCACACGCGCACACACACACAGCTTAGTATAAGTAAAGCTCGTGAAATCTGAATGAGATCGGTAAGCTGTATCAATTCAATAAACTGATTGTAGTATTATACTATAGTTTGAACAATTTTACCACTGGATGAAACTGGGTAAACTTTACACAGGATTTCCCTGTATTATTTAAAACTGTGTGAATCCACACTTGTGTCAATAAAAAATTTCATTAAAAAATAGTAAAAGATTTGAAGATAATTCAAAAAGAAGAAAAATGGCCTTATCAAAGAAATGCCAATTAAAATTTTGTTGACATATCACTATGTACATCTTTTAACGACTAGATTTAAGACATCTGACAATACCGATTATTGAGGACATGGAACAACACATATATTATTGGAAGAGATATAAAAAGATACCACAACATTTAAAAATTATTTGGCATTTTCATATAAAGTAAACCAGTGATTCTCAACTGGGAGCTGATTTTGTCTCCCAAGGGACATCTGGCAATATATCCTTATTTTTGTTACAACTGATGCTGAGTGTTACTAGCATCTAGTTGGGTTGAGGCCATGATACTACTGAACATCCTACATTCTGTAAGATAGCCTCCCACAATGAAGAACCATTGATCTTAAATGGCAGTAGTGCTGAGTCTGAAAAACTCTGACTTATATAGAAACCTATGATTTGACTCAGCAATCTCATCCGTAGGCATTACATAAGAAAAATGAAAACATAGGTGAATGCAAACTTATATACACATTTCATACCAGATGTATTTTAAGTAATAAAAATAAAAAAAAAAACAATCCATCTGTCCATTATGAGATTCAAAGAAAATTATAATGTAATCATACTAAAAATCCTACTCAGCTATGCAATGGAATAAACCATTGATACATAAAAATATGGATGAATCTCCAAAATCTTACATTGAAAAAGAGAAATCAGACACAAAAGAATAGTTATTCTACTCACTTAATTTTTATGAAAATGTAGGACAGGAAAAATTAATCTATAGTGATAGAAAGCAAATCAGTAAATGCCTTAGGTAACAAGTGACGCAACTGACTACAAATTTGCATGAAAAATCTTTTTGGACATAATGCAGATGTCCTTCATATTGTTTGTGGTGCTAGTTACTAAGGCGTGTGTCATTCTCAAACTGCATGTAGCACGTAACTCTGCAATTAAATTAGTGCATAAATTTAATTCATAAATGGAGTTGATTATAAAACAGCACGGTTTGGTTCATGACAGACAGATAGAACCAAGGGATCAAATAGAATTCTATTAAGGGGACTTTCCTATCTACCCTGTATACTATAAACCCTCTTAATACCACACCTTTTCCTGATTTATTTTTGTAGCATTTATCTACCTGATTATTGTTTGTATGTCCACTAGTATATTAGTTTCATAAAGCCAAAGCTCTTTGTGTATTTACTGAACAGCTGAATCTCCGACACCTAGAACAGTGTCTAACACCTAGCAGATGCTCAGTAATGTGTTTTGAATTGATGAACAATGAGTACTTTTTTGACTTCTCCATGATATTTTTCTGAATACCACTAGGCTGAGGTATTCATATTGATCTCATAGGATCATTTGCTGCATGCTACTTATAAGTTTGCCTATTTTAAGCTCCATCTCCCTTTATTTTCATTTGGGTTGTTGTTTGTTTTCTTTTGATGTTGTTGTTGTTTTGTCTGTTTCTCCATTGATGTGCGCCTTGAGTTCAGAGATTGCATTTTTAGGCCACTTAACTCTCAACACCTCACATCATCTTTAGCATAGTTAGCACTCAACAAATTTTAATTCAACGAGTAAGTAAATGAATTTTACAGGTAAGATAACAGAGTCTGGGAATTAATCAACTGACTATCTGAATCTCATATTTGCACAGTTGAATAACTATTAAAAAAAAACAATTAACTTTTTGAAATTTACCACTCTCATTAAGAAATGGAAGTAATGCAGGAAATAACATTAAATCCCAACTGTCTTTTTAGAGTCAATAATATGCACTGTGATGCTCAAAGAGTAATTACAAAATTAAGAGTTTTCCACATAGTATCTAATAGAACTATTGTTCTATGAAATATAATTTTGGAAATTAGACATAAAAGTTAGAAAAAGCAAACACGTATTGGTATCTTCTTTGTGCTAGGTACAATACTAAGGACTTCATACACATTTTCTTATTCAATTCTCTCAAGATTCCTAAAACAAAAGTTGTTTTTTTCTATTTTTGAGATAATGGAATTGAAGCCTAGGTTAATATGAATATAGCCACACAGTATGTGAAAGGGAAAACATGATTTGAATCTGACTATGTTTCAGTTTAGTATCCATGCCTGTTCAATTCTACTGTCTCCCAGTGGTGTCATGCCAACAATATGTTAAATATTCATTTAAAAGATGTATTTGAATGTTTCGACATTTTTTTTTCTCAAACGAACCTATGAGACATCTCATAAAATTCTTGTTTGAAAAAATATGTATTTCAAAAGTCATTGACCTATGGAAAGGGTTTCAAGTTTTCTTTGTCTCATAGTCATCAAAACTTTTTAACCTTTTTCACATAAAGCCATCTCTATTCCTTTCTGGAAGCTGATTCCCAAAACTTCTATTTAGATGTTTTCATTGACTAACCCATGTAATACTAAGGACTTGATGTTGCATATTCTTAGCCTGTACATAGCACCCCACACTTTGAGCAGATTAATGGAATAATAACTTCCTAGATGATAGGGTGATAGGGTTTATCACTTCCTGTCAAGGAAATGCTGGCCCACAGATGCTGATTTTATCAGCAATGAATCTGGAGAGATTCAAGGCATAATCAGTATGACCAACAGATGCAAGATTATAATAAAGCAATACACAATAAATATGATTTTTTTCTTGTATATTTCTAAACCTGTTTATGAAATAGTAGTGATTTCAACAGTTTTCAAACAAAGATGTCCATTGCTCATTTGATAAAGTGATGACTTTTGTCAGCCAGATGATGGAAGTCCTAAGAAACAAAACCCCAAGTACAATATTGCTCCTTACTATTTATATGCCGTCTCCATTTTATCACCCTAATACAAGTAGCCCGAGTTATCAATAAGATATCTCAAATTTTCCACATCTGGAAGTTTGGGTAAGGTGTAGCTTTTAAGAACTTATGTGGTATATATACACAATGGAATGTTATTCTGCCATAAGAAAAGATGAAATAGTGCCTTTTGTGACAACATGGATGAATCTTGAGATTATTATACGAAATAAGTCAGACTGAAAAAGTCAAAAACCATATGATTTCATTGACATGTGGGATATAAAACTGAAAACAACACAGGAAAAAAACAAAGAAACAAAAACTGATAGACAGATAATAGTTCAGTGGTTACCAGAGGGTAAGGGAGGAGTGGAGTGGTAGATGAGGGTAAATATTATCAAACATATGGTGACAGAAGGAGAACTGACTCTGTGAACACAGAATGTGATATATTGATGTATTACAAAATTGTACACCTGAAAGCTATGTAACATTACTAACATTGTCACCTCAATAAACTTTAATTAAAAATAAATAAAAAGAACTTACCAAGGTCCATCTGCAAGCTATTCTTTCAAGTGCTAATTTTCTAAGCAAATTATAAACATTACTTACTTCTATGTTGTTTTGAAGTCATACCATTACAAATTCACCTGAAATATATAAGATGACAAAACAAGAACAAGGAAAACAATGGATTGCAATAAAACATTTGCTAGAGTAATAAATATGCATGGCAGGTCAGACTTCAGTTTACATAAATAGCTGTGCCCAAGATGGTTTAAAAGGGTAGATGCTTGTCTGTGCATTACTTGTGGTAATGCATCTCCCTTTGAGTTCTGACCTCTCATAGCAGCCACAAAGGAATTTATGTGTGGTTTTTTTTCAAGGAAAAATAATCAAGATTTATCCTTTACATTTTCAAAGAAGATGAAGACAAACTGTGCACCTTCTATTGTTTGGTAGAAACTACATCTTAAATTAGGTACAGCAATGTTTCCATACACTTGAGATAGCTTGCACGAAGTTACCTTTTATCAGAATCAACACATTCCATATTCAGAAATATGAGACTAATAAAAAAAAAGAATTCCAATTCACATTCTTAATTTATTTAAAAAATGAAACAAAATGAAACAAAAAGCTGTTCTTTCTTATTCTAGTTAGTTAAAATTATATACTCCAGGTCTTTTGTGGGAGGAATCTTAGAGGCAATCCCTTCTCTTTTGGCCCACAATACCTAATTAGGAATGAATTTTCTACCTCCGATATGTCACTACAATCTATTCTTTTTGTTTTGTTTTGTTTTTAATTTCCACTCCCTTTGCAGTAACATTTACCTTGTTAGCTCTTTCCAGAAATGTTACAGCTTCTCCTTACATAAGACGCTACTTTCACTCTTTCTTAATTTGGATGCTTTTATAAGTGTCATATTTTGATTACAGACACAGTAAAAATCTCTACAATGAAATATGCTCCAGGGCCTTTTCAAAGGCATCAGAATAAGGGCCAAAATCTTAGCATTCTGCACACTTGGTTCTTAAAATTCAGTTCATTCATATAATTTTACACTATGTATCCACAATACAGTCTCATTGAATTGTTGCTTTCCTCCTTACCTTCTTCCCCACTCTATGGAGTTCTTCAGAGCCAACCTTACTCAGCTTTTTGGCACAGTTCGAAATGCTATATTAATTAATTTGCTTATTCTTTAGTAATTTATAACAAGATTTTTCACAAGAATTATTGTTCTTGTCCTGGAATTGTGATGAAGTGCTAGTACTGAGGATAAGTGGGCCTTTGTCCTACATTTTAAGTAAAATAAACCAAAGCAGCCAGTGCCAGTCTCTGTCTCTAAAAGGTGTGTAGAAATTGGACAATTCAGGAACCAGTCTTTATCTTCAATCCCACATTCCATTAATAAGGAGAGTAGATCTGCTTTTTGCAGGATTGCAGTGGATGGTTATTCTCTCCTCATACCCCTTTCAGAGAGGGGTGATGATGGTACCTGTCCTTTTGGAGGCCAAGGGTAGAATCACTTTTGAAGACTGAAGAGTATCTGGAAAACAGGAGGGTCATCATTTTCTTCCTCTATTGTACTGTCCTCAGTAACGAGACCTGTTGAGTATATTTGTACTTCTAGAACAGGGAAAAACAGTATCTGAGGGGAAATAGCTAGTAGGGATTAGCAGAGCACAAAGGGGGTCAGGAGGATGTGGCTAGCCACCTTGCCTTCAGGACTCTGAATTTCCTCCACCCACTGCCACAACGAGATTGAGTACAAAAATTACATCAGATAGAGAGAAGCAATCCCTTCCAAGGAGAGAAGTGTTACCTGACATTCAAGTATGATAGCTCTGTGTGATTTTCTTGTCCTTTATCTTATTTTGCCCCAAGAATGGATAAGGTGAACTTGCCCCTGGTCTAGCTTGTACTGTGGGTGACAGAGAAGAATAATTTTGGATTGTGTATAAAATTACAGCTTGAACAGAAACAGAACATAGTTTTAGGAACCAAAATGAAACAACTCATTATATAGGAAGGGCTAAAAACATAAGGATAGTAACAGCTAAACACATAAGGATAGTAAGAAGGTAATGCTTAATAGATGAGAGTGGGGCTGGGTGAGATACAATTTAGGATTTTTTTTTTTTGAAAAGTAAAACGATATTCTGTTTATAAACCAGTGAGTTAATTATCTGTAAACTGCTAGTTACATATTGGTTCACCCAGCAAATATTTAAGGAGTTGTTTACTTGTACCCCAAGCTGACACAGTCCCAGGAACTAAGGCAGTAACAAGACAGACAAGACCAGTTTGTCTGAGCTTGCAGGCTGGTCGGATAATTACCTCATCTGTAAATATAGGCTTACCCTCACCACAGGACAGAATTGATCCCTCCCTTTTCTGATTTTTCAAACCAAGTCTATATACAACTACCCAAACCTACTTCTTATGAGTTTCAATCAATTGTTGTTCCTCATTATGTGCTCTCATAAAGGTGCTCTCAACACAGTGTGAGACAAACTTGTATCCTGTCTAATTCTAAGACTGAAAGTCAGAATGGAACTCAGCTCAAAGACAATTCTGGGATCTCTGAATTGTTTGACCTTGTGTCCAAAGTCATATTGTTATATTAGTTAACTTATATTAATCCCTGCCTCCTAAATGAAAATAATAATAGCCTCCAAGGTTGTGATATATATGTATACATACACATGTATATATATGTAGACATACTTATAAGTATACATACATATGTATTAAATAATATATGTTAAGTACACATAATATAAAACACCTGATGTGCAGTAGCTATTCACTGACTACTAATCCTTCTCCATATGTCTTTCATTTATCTCCTATGACCACATCACTCAATATTTTTTAAAAAATTGACATATGCTAATATCATACTATTTTCTCCAAATAAGGCTTTTATATTTCACTTTTATTAATTTACTTTCTTTCAATGATCCCCTTTGTTTCTGTCAGTATTTTTCACAAAGCTTATCTAATTCTGGTTTTAAGCTTTATAGTCAGAACTTTTAGATACTCATAAAACTCTAGTGTCTTTTTCCTACAGTATGTAATTTTCAACTTGTCTTACACATCTCTCATAATATCCAAGCTTACCAGAGAAAATTTTATGTGATCAGGCTAGGTTTGTATTTGTTCCATATATCAATTATTAACATTTCTGTAGTCATACTCACAACTACAACATTTACCATCCTCTTGAGGTCATATGTTTTTTTTGTACTGTCTGATTAGGATTTATGTGTATCTTTCTGGATTTCCGAAGTCTATTACTCTGAAGCTTAGATATTTGTCTGAATTATATTCATGTTTGCTTCTTTTTTATTATTAAATTTATTGTGGTAACATTAATACAACTATATAGGTTTCTTCTAGTGTACAATTCTATAACACATCATCTATGTATTGCATTCTGTGTTCACCACCCAGTCAGTTCTCCTTCCATCACCTTATATTTAACCCCCTTTACCCTCTTCTACCCCACCTTGCCCCTTACCCACTGGTAACCACTAAACTGTTGTCTGTGTCTATGAGTTTTTGCTTATTTGCTTGCCTTGTTCATTTGTTGCTTTCAGTTTTATATCCCACATGTCAGGTTTTATTTTTTTGTGTGTGTTTTTTTTTAATAAATTGTGATAGAATAAGATTACTTTTTTGCAAAGTTTGAACATTGTTAATTTGTTCTTTCTGGTCACTAAGAATTAATCCTCTGTCTCTATTTAATACCTCTGAGGTATTGTCACTTACGTTGGGGCAAGGAATTCTTTACTGGATTTTCTGCTTGTAGTTGAAGGAGATTTCTGGTTTAAAGGATGATTCAAACCTCTTATCTTTCCCCTGTACTCTTACTGAGCACATATGTTTTATCAGGCTTTTTGTATTGGTTGGGCTGCTCCAGAGAAACAGGATATATCTATATAGATATAGATATAAGAGGAGACTTTTTTATATGGGAGTTGGCTCATGTGTTTGTGGAGGCCAAGAAATCCCCTGACGTGCCATTTGCAAGCTGGGCAACAGGAAAGCTGGTGGTATGTTTCAATCAATACCAAAGAGAAATCCTGAGAATCAGGGGGCCATGGTGTAAGTCCCTGCCTGAGGTTGAAAACACAAGATCCAGGAACACTGATGGCCCAGGGCGTGGATATCTCAGCGGAAGTAGAACATATGAATTTGCCCTTCTTCTATCTATTCCTTCTATTCAGGCCCTTAACAAATTGGATGATGCCCACCCTCATTGTGAGAGCAATCTTCTTTGTTAGGTCTACTGATTCAAATGCTAATCTCTTCCTAAGACACCTGCACAGACACACCCAGATATGTTTTCTGCCATCTGGGCATGCCTTAGCACAGTTATGTTGACACATAAAATTACCGAACAAACTCTGTGAGAAGGAATATGATAAAGATTAAAGTCATCAAAACATTGGAGATAAATGGACCTGGTTCTATTTCAAGAGTTTGTCGTTTATTAGCTGTCACTTGAAAAACGTCATTTACCTTCAATTTACTGATTTGTAAAAATAAATAATTATAGTGCTTATCTAAAAAAGACTGGAAGAAATCCATATACATTTTCTGGTAATGTTATAATTATTAGGTAACTTACGTACATTATCATATTTACTCCTAATAATAGCTAGATACTTATTTATTATTATCTTTTCCATTTTATATAGGAGAAAACTGCCTTTCAAATAATTCAGGCAACCTGAAAATATTTAGTATGAGTTAATATCAGATTCAGAATTACATTCCGATTCTAGTTCAGTTTTAATTTGGGTCCATGTAATGCCCACTATTAATTCATAAAAGAAGCCTGCAGAAAAGCTAATTCATTTTGTTTCTAAAATGAATTAATATTTAAATATGAAAATTTAAGCACCAATAATAGACTAGTGGAAAAGAATCCTTCTGGTGTTTCTTACATTACTCACATGAGTATGCCTGACAACATATTGTATGGCAGGCATTTTTTTAGAGGTGTTCTTATTACCTACAACTCATCTTCTATGTATAATTTCCTAAAGTTTTGCTCTCTGAAACTAATCAATCTGATAATTATCTCCATCAATATTATTCATCAATTAATTCTATATCTATACAAGCCATTACTTTTACACAATGCTGGTGTTAAAAACATGAGGTTTTATTGTAAGTCATAGACAGAAGAGTATTTGGGATGGGGCCTCTGACCCCTTGTAAATCATACTATGATATTGGCATTATCATTTTCTATTTGTATATATGACTGACTCAAAGTAGAGGATTTAGAATTAGTGAAGAAGCATAATACTAATGTTGATTCTTACCTGGCACTCTAGCACAGCTTAAAACATGGCTGTAGGCAATTTAAATTTAAAAAATTAAGTTATGAAATTTTGTGATATAAGAGATTAAGAACTTGGATAGGAGTCTAAGGCACTTGGTTTTGTTTGATTGAGTCTCTGGTCTGCTATCAACTCTCTATTGGAATTTGGGCAAATAACTTCTGTCTGCAAATGAGTTTATTATCAAGTGGGGAGCCAAGGTAATCTTAACCTCTTTCAGTAAAATATTTTCCAATATTTGGCCCAAACAATATCCTTAAATATTTTCCAATTATCTTTTTTTAAATTGTAATTTCTTATTGTATTCCATTTCTGCCTTAGAAATTCACATTAGTAATAATAGAAAAGTAAATATTTCTACACCATCTTCCTTCAGATACTTTAAAGGGAGTATTACGTAGCCTCCTCAAACTCACACATCACTTGATTCTTCTCAGAAACATGGAACAGAGTACATAAAATTTTAGTATCAGACATCAAAACCAAACTAATCTGCTTAAGATACATTTTATATCTTAAGCAGATTATAAATCAGAACCAAAAATTGTATAGTATATATGCATATATATTAAAAACAAATAAGACAATTTTATTCTTTGAAAAAAGTCCTTATAATAGTATTAAGCAGCTGAATGAGTTTCTTTACATATACTCTTCTTTCTAAACAATAGTTTCAAAATTTGCTAAAATATGATTTTATTATATTAAAGACCACCACAGACAATTATATTATTATTTTCTCTGAATGAGTTCTATTAGTATTCTGAAAATATCCATATATTGATGGCAATTGCACATCAGATGCTTCAGTTTTTATGTTTCCTACACAGCTAAGGGTATTATAGGGTTTTTAAATAAAAACTTTCTTTACAGTCTCCTTACTAGTTTGTTATTTAAAATAATTTCTTTAAGACCTGTAATAAAAACATTTTTTTAAAATTTATTTCAGACTTTTAGATGGAACTGAATTTGCCAGCTAACAGATTAAACTATCCATGGGGTTACTATAGTCCAATGATGCTAATTGCTACACCAGATTTTCTCAGCCCAGATTTTTAGTAAACATAAGTAATAACTGATATATTATTTTTTTCTTCTTAATGTTGCTCAAAGTCACCGTTTCTTTTTCATATAGTGAAGTAAAATCACAGCTATATACGAGTATATTAGTTCTAGGAAAGATCCTATGAGTTATCTGGTTCAATGTGTTTGTTTGTTTGTTTGTTTGTTTGTTTGTTTGTTTAATATATGTTCTGAAAAATCACATATCCAAGGGTAAGTAACCACTCTCAAGGTCAAAATTTATTTGTTTTTTAGTCAGACACTGACTCCAGTGAAGTAACTCAAATATATGTCTTGAAAATTGAATCCTTAGTTTCAAAAGCTTTCATAATCATTACATTAACTGACCTAAAACCATAAAGTAGACTCAAACAATTTAGAAATCTTAAGAAAGGTAATACCTATAGTATATTTTCTTATGAATCCTTAATTCTCTTGTGAATCATGGGCACCCTCCTTTTACCCTATTCTGGCCAATTGAAACTTTCTCTGACCTATAATATAGAAGTTTGACATCTATTTTCAATTGAAAGGAGTGCCCTTATGCACACAAACTTACAATTCTCTCTC
Organism: Rhinolophus hipposideros; assembly: GCF_964194185.1. Classification (NCBI taxonomy): domain Eukaryota; kingdom Metazoa; phylum Chordata; class Mammalia; order Chiroptera; family Rhinolophidae; genus Rhinolophus; species Rhinolophus hipposideros. Next base: position 16,975,727 of record NC_138058.1, on the reverse strand, counting down.
AGATTCCCAGAGGGTGGCAAGAAGAGTTCCTATTTGAATTCCTCACATATGCAATGGACATGATTGCATTTGGGAGTATTTGCTCATAAATTCTTCATTGTTTTTAGCTGTAACTTAAATAGTATGTTGGTTTGCTGAATTTTGGTTTGTACACATGAGGCCATTTTATTTTCCCACTATACAGCAGCTTTAAAATGATTGTTTTCCTCCTATTATCCATCCAGAATTACCTAGGAGTTAAGAATGTCTAGTTTCAATTGATAAAATGAGAGCAAACAAATGTAAATCAAACCTGAATTTTAGGCCCATGACAGGTGTTCCAGAACTGATCCAGAACTGAACTATATTCAGTCATAGGAATGATCTACACATTCACATAGCTTTTGAGAAATTCCATTTCTATGCATATAGTAATTGGGCGAAGTAATGGTAGACATTCATTTTGGAAACCTGGCAGATTCTGTGCTACTTTTAGAACTCAGGTTTGTATTTGACTATAGGACACTTAATATTTATAGTCTTCTTTAGACTCATCTTTAAAATGATGATAAGATCTTTGATTTTACTTGCTATGTATGAATTTTGGGAGCATTTGTTATATAAGAATTAATTATAATCTTCTCCCCGATTAGATATTTATGATAAAAGAACAAGAAATCACACAAACTTTCTGCTGTTATATGAAAAATTTTAAAAAATAATAACTTGTGTTTTAACTCACGTGAGTTTTATGAGGAAAAAATGAAAAAACAACAACTTAAAATACCTATATCAGTAACCAATGCCTGATGTATGTCTGTGCATGTGCATGTCTGTGTGTGTTTATATATACATATATATATGCACATATATTTATATTTGTATGTGTGTGTTTATGTGTGTATGGATATATCATAAATGTGTATAATATATATGTATATATTACATACATTTTATATCCATATATATAATATACATGAATGCACATAAACAAAGATATTTATATATAATAATGCTAAGTACTAAGTTGTGTGAGGATCTTTGGAAATTATAAAGAGCTCTTTGAAACTGAAATATTAAGAAAATTTGAAAAACTATTTGAGAAATACTATGATTAAAAACAGAGAAAAATAAAAAGAAGAGTGGTTCAAAACTAAGAATGATGTATAGACATAATTCTGAAAGATACAAAGGAAAGTCTGGATTAAGTATCCTACATAAAAAATTCTATTAGAAGCCACATTTAAGGGAGAAGAAATTCATTATTTGACCAACATTTAAAAGATTTTAGAAGATGTGAAAGAATGTCAGTCTCATGTATTCAGTTAATGAATATAGTTTGGCCAATTATTCAGACTGGAAATAAAATTCACTTTATGGTTTCTACAAAGCAAATGGTTCAAAACAGAGTTTATGAAAGATTTGGTTATAATTTGACCTCTACGAAATCCTGAAATGACAAACTAACAAATGATCAAGTTTCAACCCAGGATCACCCATAAGCCCTGTTAAAAGCATTCCCTTTGATCCCTTTGTATGTTACACCTGTTGTGGAACACATTTGATTTATAATCAAAAGAAAAGAGAAGCCCTAAGGTGTCCGTGCAGTTTAGTCAGTATGTAAGCATGTTACAGGCAGTACCAGCAAAGTGTACTTCTTCCTTGCTTTCCGGTCTATCTGATAGCTAACTAACACTGATTTGTTTCCCTGAGAAACTGTTTTTGTGGTGGTGGTATGTTATTTAAGTTTCTTATAATTCTCTGGGCACATGTTGCTTACAATATAAAATCATTAATTATAATCTGTCAAATGTTTTTCTGAGACAAATATATTTTAAAACAGCATGAAAAAACACCTTTCATTACTGTCATGGTATTATTGTTGAACAGGTAAACTTCTATTTGATAAATATGCCTCTGTGCCATAATTCTCTCCAAGTTTAAGGATGCCCCTGTTTTTATTTAATAGACTCATCTGAACGGTTCAAAAATATATTTTCAGTATTTCTCAATTCATGAAGATTATTTTCACTAATATGTAAAGGGAAAGAGAAGTTACCAAATATAACTTCAAATTTAATCAAACATGGGATGTTTGTAGTAAAAAAAATATTACCAAAAAGCCTTCTTTTTGCTATCCTCTAACTTCGGCCTGAAGAGTGTTTTGGGACTTTAAAACATCTCAGTTCCTTCTACATTGCTATGGCTTAATTAATTGAATTTGAAATCTCTAGTTTGCGCAAAAACTCATACAACAAATTCTCAAATTATTAATAATTTCAACTTTCTATTTTCCAAAACTGACCAATGTAGCCATACACATTGTTTAAACATTTGAATGCTTCCATACAAGTTGATAAATGCTTCATGCTCCAGCTCTTCCCCACCCTGGTGCTACCTCAGATCTCCCCTACAAGATAATGTCCCATAATCCATAAATAAAGCCTAATTCAGCAGGACTCTGCTCCAGCACTGTACGTTCATCAGTTCTGGCATGCATATGCTTATTCCTCATAAACCGTCAATAAGCATATGCTTATTCCTCATAAACTGTTAAATATTGTAAATATCACGCTATTTTTGGTTTGATTTTTCATATATTTTGAAATGACTGCTATAATAAGTTTAGTTAACATTTGTCATTTCATATTGATACAACAAAATGAAAAGAAAAAAAAAATTTCCTTGTGATGAGAACATTTAAGATTTACTCCTGTAACAGCTTCATCATACAGCAGTGTCAGCTATAGTCATCATATTGTACGTTATATACTGTAATTATTTATCTTATAACTGGAAATTTGTACCTTTCAACTATTTTCCTCCTTCCCTCTACCCCAATGCCCTGCCTCTGATGACTGCAAATCTGATCTCTTTTTCTATGAGTTTTAGATTTGTTTGTTTGTTTATTTATTTGTTTGTTTTTAGATTCCACATATATGTGAGATTATACAAACTTGTTCTTTCTCTGTGTAAATTATTTCACTTAGCACAATGTCTTCAAGATTCATCCACGTAGTTCTAAATGGTAGGAATTCTTCATTAATTTTCACTAAATAATATTTCATTGTATACATAACACACCACATCTTGTTTATCCACTCATACATTGATGAACATTTAGGTAGTTTCCATGCCTTGGCTATTGTAAATAATGATATTATGAACATGGTGGCGCAAATATTTTTCTGAATTAGTATTTTAGTTTCTTTCAGATATATTCCCAGAAGTGGAATTGCTAGATCATATGATGGTCTATTTTTAATTTTTTTGAGGAACCCCCATCCTGTTTTCCAAAGTGGCTGCACAAATTTACAAACCCACCAACGGTATACAACAGATTATTTTCTCCACATCTATGCAAACATTTTTTCTCTTGTCTTTTTGTCAATATTACTCTTAATTACCTCCAACTTACAACACTTCCTTCAAATATGCCAAGGAAGGAAAAAAGGAATGAAAGACAATGTTATGGTACCAGCAATAGTGAAAGTTGTCCTGCTCTAACTAATTATGTCCAGGAAATGTGCTCAACATGTCATTAAGACCATTCATCCAGCAAACACAAGACATTGAAAGAAGTAAGAAGAGAAGGAATAGGCTAAGAGAAGAAGGAGGGAGAGGAGAAGAAACAAAAAGAGGGGGAGGAGACAGAGTAGACACAGACAAGCATTTAGATAACATGGATTGTTGAGCCTGTTCAAAAATTACTCTTGAAATGGAGAAATGTTGTCACATAAACCTTGTGTAATGAACATCTCAAATCTCTTCCCATTAGCTTCCAGATTGTTTTCAGCCTATCATCAGTCAATTGACTCCAGAGTTATGAACATTTTTAAATATTTTCATTACACTTTCAAATAAATGGGAAAGGTTACTAGAAAGTTAGTGAAAGAACTATAACTTTAAATATATTTATTTTAAATTTTCACAAAGTAAAGAAGGAAGCAATGCAATGAACCCATTTTCTGAGTCAACTTGAAAAATCCCACTCTAACAGAGAGGTATTACATCAGGCAGAAGGTAAAGTTATCTCAAAAAATAAATCATTTTTTAAAGCGCAGAACTTTTGGAAAAATCATTAATTCAGATTTCATGACAACAGGACTAAAATATACCCTTGCAGTATTTATGTATGTGTGATTTGCTATATGGACTTTGGGCCATAGACAGCTTTGATGGACTATGTCAGGATTAATAAATTGGGAGTGAAACTCCTGAAGAGGACAAATGACTTCCATTTGCAGAATTATAGACTTATAAAATGTAATACTAATTAAATAGCACCCAATCCATATTCCAAATTTCATAAGTAAAAAAAATGAATAAAACCCAAAAAGAAGAATTTATTTAGTCATAGTTCAGCATGGCATGAGTTACTTTAGTGGTAGAAATTTGCTTATAATGTGTCATTTTGAGTTTTAGAAACTTGACTTAGACATATATTAGTTGTATCATTTTGTGTATATGTCTCCGGCATTTGTTAAATCAGAGAAGAATTCTTTGACTGAGTTACTTTAAATTTTCTCAGTAAGAATCATTTCTAATTAAAAAGCTAGCTATTACAACACCAGTTTAAGTTCTTTGTATGTGATATATAGATATATATATATATACATATTTATATTCATATATATATAATATACATATATATCTGTATATCATATATATATATATTCATATATCTGATCGTATTTAGAACTCTAAATTATGAGATTATTGGACACAGAAGTTTCCATTTATAGCTAGTGTGAGGATGATGGGCTGTTATGTTTGCATAGAGAATCTCTCTCTGGACCTGATGATAGGCAGAGATGATGAAAAATCATTATTCTATTCTATATATAAAATGTCATTTGTTGGAAAATACGCTTGTTGTTTAAATACCCTTCTGGTGTTGAGTAACAATTTTCAAAAGACACCTAAAATGAGTTTTTAAAATGGAGATATATCATAATAACTTTGCAAGAATCATGTGCTTTACTTGTTGCTCTACACATAATGTGAAATTTAGTTTGTTTTTGAGAAAAAAATACACAATTATTAGTTGAGACTCATTGAAAACAGTAGCTGGCTTTCATGAATATCATTTTAATATTCTTTTTCTTACTAGAGAGGGGAAAAATAATGTATGGTACATAAAGTTAAGAGGTACCAAGCCTGTAAAAGGGAATTAATATAAGCATCTCTTAGAGGAAAAAAAAAAAAAAGTCATTTAACCATCCTTATCCTTTATTCTCATTTGTAAATATAGAGATAAGACAATCCATGTTTTATGACAATTTAATACATAATGGTTTTATTTAGAAAATTATTGGAGCATAATAAATGCTTAATAAATAATGAATAGTGTTATTTTTTTAATTAAAGTTTATTGGGGTGACAATGGTTACTAAAATTACATAGGTTTCAAGTTACATAGGTTTCAGGTGTACAGTTCTGTAATACATTAATTATATATCACATTGTGTGTTCACCATCAAGTCAGTTCTCCTTCTATCACCATATATTCTATCCCATTTACCCTCATCTACCACTCCACTCCTCCCTTACCCTCTGGTAACCACTGAACTATTATCTGTGTCTATCAGTTTTTGTTTCTTTGTTTGTCTGTCTTTTTCCTGTGTTGTTTTCAGTTTTATATACCACATATCAGTGCAAGCATATGGTTCTCGACTTTTTCTGTGTGACTTATTTCGCTTAGCATAATAATCTCAAGTTCCATTCACATTGTCCAAATGGCAGTTTCATCTTTTCGTATGGCAGAATAGTATTCCATTGTGTATATATACCACATCTTCTTTATCCAGTCATCTATCAAAGCACAGTTTGGTTGTTTCCATGTCTTGGCCACTATAAAAAAAAAAAAAAAAAAAAAAAAAAACAAACAAACAAAAAAAAACTACAGTGAACATCAGAGCACATATATGTTTATAGATAAATGTTTTCAGATATTTTTGGTAGATACCCAGGAGAGGGACTGCTGGGTCATATGGTAATTCTATTCTTAATTTTTGAGGAACCTCCACACTGCCTTCCACAGTGGCTACATCAATCTGCATTCCCACCAGCAGTGTATGAGGATTTCTTTTACTTCACAGCCTCTCCAACACTTGTTATTATTTGTCTTGTTGATGATAGCCATTCTAACTTGTTTGAGGTGCTGTCTCATTTTGGTTTTTATTTGCATTTTTCTGATATTTAGTAATGTTGAGCATTTTTTCATGTCTATTAGCCATCTGCATGTTCTCTTTGGAGAAATGTCTATTCAGGTCCTCTGTCCATTTTTAATTGGATTGTTTGTTTTTGTTGTTGTTGTTGAGTTGTATGAGTCCCTTGAATATTTTGGATATTAGCTCCCTATGGGAGGCATTGTTTGCAAAAATCCTCTTTCATTCGTTTGGTTGCCTTTTTATTGTGTTGATGGTTTCCTTTTCTGTGAAAAAGCTTTTTAGTTTGGTATAGTCCCATTCATTTATTTTAGCTTTTACTTCCCTTGACTTTGAGGTCAAATTCATAAAATCCTTTTGAACCCAAGGTCCATAAGTTTAGTACCTATGTTTTCTTCTATACAGTTTATTGTTTCAGGTCTTATGCTTAGGACTTTGATCCATTTTGAGTTAATTTTTGTACATGGTGACAGATAACAGTCTATTTTCACTCTTTTGCACATGGCACATATCAATAGATGCAGGAAAATCATTTGACAAGATACAACATCCATTTATGATTAAAACCCTTAATAAAATAGGTATAGAAGGAAAATTCCTTAACAAAGTAAAGGCCATATATGACAAACCCTCAGCTAATATCATAATTAAAGGTAAAAGCTGAAGCCCTTTGATCTACATTCAGTAACACGACAGGGCTGTCCCCTATCACCATTGCTTTTCAACATAGAAGTTCTAGCCAGAGCAATCAGGCAAGAGAAAGAAATAAAAAGCATCTGAATTGGGAATGAAGAAGTTAAATTGTCATTTTTTGCAGATGACATGATGCTATATATAGAAAACCTGAAAGACTCCACCCAAAAGCTATTAGAAACCATAAATGAATACAGTCAAGTTGCAGGATAAAAATATCAATGTGTAAAAATCCATTGCATTCCTATATACTAACAATGAAATCTCAGAAAAGGGAATAAAACACACACACACACACACAACAATTCCTTTCACGTTTGCAACAACAAAACACACAAACAAACAAAAAAACTAGGAATAAACTTAACCAAAGATGTGAAAGACCTATACACTGAAAACTATAAGACATTTTTAAAAGAAATTGAAGAAGACACAAAGAAATGGAAAGACGTTCTGTGTTCATGGATTGGAAGAATCAACATAGATAAAATGGTCATATTACCCAAAGCAATATATTTAATGCAATCCCCATCAAAATCCTAATGGTATTTTTTAAAGAAATAGAACAAAAAAATCATCAGATTTGTTTGGAACCACAAAAGACCCCGAATAGCCAAAGCAATCCTAAGAAAAAAAGAACAATGCTGGAGGTATCACACTTCCTGACTTCAGCTTGTATGTACTACAGGGCAACAATAATCAAAACAGTATGGTATTGGCAGAAAAACAGACACACAGATCAATGGAATAGAACTGAGAACCCAAAAATAAACCCACATAAATATGGACAATTTTCCACAAAAATGTAAAAAAGCATACAATGGAGAAAAGACAGCCTCTTCAGTAAATGGTGCTGGGAGAACTGGAAAGCCACATGCAAAAGAATAGTGCTATTTATTCATAATGACATATCCATTATTTAACTAATAATTTTATAGCATGCTAAGTTATTATATGTATTTGTAAGATAATAAACTTATACCACTTAACATGTATGTATTACATAACTTAGTTTACATATTTATTTAAAATATCTTTCCGTAGTTATTTTTTTCTTATTTATCCTTGATTAGGTAGTATAGAATAGTGGTTAGAAGTCTAATTTCTGTTTGCAGTCAATCTTGCTTCATCACAAACTGACTCTGTGATTTCAAAACTTGCTTAATGTCTATGCTTGAAATTCCTCATCTGTGAAATGGTTAAAAAACAAAAAAGCTTTTACCTCACAGACTCTAACGTACTGCTTTGACAAATTAGTTAATACATTAATGCATTTAAGAATAAGACCTGTTCTGCAGCATGCATTCAATATATCTGGCTTATTGATTTACTACATTTATTCGTAGTGATGATTTTTATTAGCAGAATAGAAAGAAAAAAAAGAAAGACAGAAGAGGAAAAAGAAACATCAAGTTTATGTACAGAGAGAAAGTTAACATAATGGCAAAGTACTCGGTAAATGTTAAGGAACCTGTTTTAGGAATGCTTCTTGTTTGTGCATTTCCAGGGAAAATTGAGATTGACGCAAAGATTATATTATACATAATTCCTAAAAGCTTCCTAGTCTTTATAATAGTAGAGATGTACAAAAAGGATGGTGACTATTTTTATTAATAAGACTTGCTCAGTATTTATTTCCTATTTTTTTATAATTATTTATATTCTGTCTTATTTCAAAAACACATTTAAGGTGCTTTACAGAGATCTGTAACCTGTATTACAATACATTAACTGCAGATTAGAAAAGCGGAAGAAAGTCAAGGATTAAAGTCATAAAATCCAGCCGTGAGGGAAGATAATGTAAAAAACGTTAAAATAGTGTCCTGTCTGTTTCCCAGAGGTGGACTACATATTTGACTTTAAATGATGCAAATTCCACTTAAAGAAGAAAACTGAGTCTTTTTAAGATTCGGGAAAATGTTATGTAATATCTCAGGAGGTGCACAAATGCTCTTGACTTGAAGGCCATTTTTTGTAAGGTGAGCTTTTTAGCAGTTTATTTTTATTGCTATTATTAATAGGATATATTCTTTAATTGTACTTTCAGATTTTTTTCTGAAAATACAAACCCAATTTTTTTTTATGACTCAATAGTTTTTATATTTTAGTAGCATTTATCTTTGATTTTCCAAGGTACATAATTGTATTATTTGTAAATAAAGATAATTTTGTTTTCACTGTACCAATGATTACACTACTTATTCTTCTTGCTTAATTGCATTTGTTAGTCCTTCTAGAACCATCCTAATTATCAATAGAAAAGATGGGAATTTTTGCCTCACTTTTTACTATATCAGTGATTTTTTATTGTTTCAAATTTTAAGCATGATTCTAGACTTGGCTTTATGTGTAGGTATTCATGTAAATATAGTGTCCATATATTCTTATTTGTAAGTATCCTATGGCATTTTCTGCATTTGTTGATATGATCCAGGAACAGATAAATCTCAACTTTTTTAAAGTTCCCAGATATCCTTAACATAAATGAATGGCTTTGATGTGATGTTTATTTCATATTGGCAGAAATTTAAAATTTAAGTGTACCACAATTTATAATGGATGTTTTTTTAGTTTTAATCATACATCAAGTTAATGTTAACAATATTTCATAGCATTGGCTGCAAGGCAGTGAATTTAATATATATATATATCTATATATCTATATATCTATATATATATACATATATATATATGTATATATATAGATATAGATATATATATATCTATATCTATATATGTATGGTACTGGATTCCTATATAGTTCTGGTTGCAACATTTTATATAGAATTTTAGAATCTCCATAAGTGAGGTAACTGTACTCTATCTGAATAAAGCAGTCATTTCAGGTGGCAATGATGCCATAGAAAATAATCTAAATATCTGTATGAGCTTTAGATAGTGACAAGTATCTCCACAGAGTCCAGTGATTGCCTGGATCCTTTATTCTGCTGAAGAAAGTGACACCTAAGTGATCAGTCATGTAACCCCACTCCCACCTTTAACCAAATGGGAAATCTTGAAGTGGAAAAATTATAGTGAATTCCTAGACCATGACCAGTGTTTAAAAATAAAAGAATACATGTGACACAGTAGTGAGTGATCTCAAAGTTAAGGAAAACAATGAAAAAAAATACTGATAGATATGTTTTATAGCTCACCCCAAAATAGATATACATTTGAAATAATACATGATTGGAAGGAGTGATATTAGCAAGATGGTGGAGTAGAAAGCCCTAGCTCTTGTTCCTCCACAGAATCACTAATACAACAATTTTGGTACAAAATACCTTGAAGAGAAATTCAGAATGGAGATAAGTCAAAATACTCTGAAGGAGCCCAAACTGAGAACATTCACAATTATATGTGTAGAAAGAGCAATTTCACTATATCCATGTCAGTCTCTCCCTCAAACCAGCTTTGCAAGAAAATTGCCTCAGTCCTGGACTTCTCCCATGGTGGGAGAAGTAATATAGGAGAGTGCATCTGGCTGCCTAACCTCGTGTACTCTCAGGACACACTTTCTTGGGCTGGTTTCTATCTCATCACATAGTAAGCACTGAACAATCTGCAGAGCCCTTTACCTTGGGATACAAGGAACAGAGGAAAGGGGAAGACACCATTTTACAGCTAGTGCTGCTCGAGATTAGGAAAGGGCACATAACTGGGACTTCCTCCTCTAGAAGAGAGGGAATGAAGTGAAGGGAACCTTTTCCCCAGCATTTCAGAGTGCCCTCAGTAGAGCCAGTTTCTGTCTTCCCTCATACCGTGCATTGAGCTATTTGTGTGAGGCCCTTGGGACAACTAGAAATAAACAAAAAGGGGAAGGCAAATTCTTATAGCCACCACTGATCTGCAAGATTGTGAAAAGGCTCATAACAAAAGTCTGCATCTTCAAATGTATAGAGAACAAAGCAAACATAGAAGGAACATGAAGAATCTAGAAAAGATTATACAGTCAAAGGAAAAAAAAAATGCAGTAACCAACCAAAAAGACTGGTTACCAGAGGGTAAGAGGGTCATATATATGGTAATGGAAAGAAATTTGACATTGGATGGTGAATACACAATACAATATATAAGTGATATAGAATTCTACACTTGAAACCTATATAATTTGACTAACCAGTGTCACCCCAATAAATTTAACAATTTTTTTTAGAAAACAATATCAAGTTGTATGCCTTAGATATATACAATTTTCATTATCAATTGCATTGTGATAAATCCAGGGAAAAATAAGGACAGTTCAGTCCACAGGGGAAAAATGCATAACTGGATAAATTATGTTAATAAAATTGGTCCATTCTTACTTTTCTGAAATAAACTCTGTTGATATCTGACATGATATTTTAAATAGTGTTAGAGTCTGCTTTTATAGAAATCCTTTTAAGCAAAAATATGTCATATCCCTCTTTCTATTTCTACGAAGCATTTTGGCTTGGGAATGTTAATGAGACACAGGCCACCTTCCTCTCTCCCTCTGATGCACCAAAAATTTAAAACCAAGACCACTGCTTCATACTGACAATAGGCCATTTTGTTCCTCTTAATTATTAATTCTCAAGGTTAATGTAATTTGATTTTTGGAATGATTGTGTTTATAGACTAGAAAACACTTTAATTCTCTACTGTGTTGACACCAAGAAAAATCCAGTCCATATTCTTCTACCATTATTCCCTGGGAATTTATTTCATTGTATTTTGAAAGCCTTGCTTCTGATACTGAAGAGGCTGAATGCTACACACAAATGCCCACAAAACACTTCTGAGGAAGCCATTGTACCTACAACAGCTGTATGTTGGGAAAATTCTGCTGATTATGTTTATTCAAAATGTCTAAATTCAGGGAGGGTACCAGAACACTACTGACTTCTGTAAGACCCTACATTTGCATACCATACACATACAAGGAAAGTGCAAAGGAGACTTCCATAAGCTTCTCTAACCAATGGCCATAGTTACAGCTTTATTTTATAGTTTTGCTTTCTATCAAGATTCAGGAACATGGTATCCTCCTAGTAAACATTCGGCATTTGTTTGACTGCTCTAGGCAAGTTTGCAGTACTTTGCATAGAAATCATCATATTAATCCCTGTGTGCTCCTCATAAGGTAAATAGAAATGATCATGCTGTTTAGCAAAAGAGTCGCATAGCTCTTTGTATGTTAGCAACTTATGAATAACAAAAAGTGAACATCTTAGAGTATGGTTAGAGAGAGATAATTCCACAACTATGTAAACTTTTGTTTTATATCTGTAGCATTTAAGAAGTAAAAAATAAGTTAGAGAAGCACTAATGCCTTCAAATCAATATGTTACAACAGGCAATATACATTTTTGTCTTAATACATATCAGATGCATTTTCTTGGTAAAATATCCATACATTCAACACCAATGGAGAAATATTTCCATTTGCACATAGATATATGTTTTTATCAAGTAATCAAATCATTGCTGCCCAAGTTCAAGGAATCATTCAAGGCTATATGATTTTAAAAATCAATTAATTAAGTAAATATTTATTAAATAATGGATTGGTTTGATTTCTTGCTGTTGGCCCTGAAAATGAATTGTTGTTCTTGTCTTCTAAGTGTTCTCTTTCTAGTCAGGCAGAATGTTAAAATTTGTTCTAATAAGAACTGCTTTTTAATTAATAACTACATATGTTTGAGGCAGGGGTGGTAGTGGTAGTGGAATGAGTGCATTAGACGGTGAAATTGAGGTATCTGTGTAATATCCAAGTAGCCTCCAGGAGGTAATTGAATATATATCTCCTTGGTATCAATCTTGTGAATTGGGTCAGTTTTAAAGCCAGCAGTTTGAGACACTCTTCTATATTTTAATTTCCATATATGGTACTTTCATAAGATCCAAAGTTTTAAGTTAAGAATAGAACAATGAGGCAGAAGCTATTTTTATTATACCAACTATTTTTAGAGTTTAAAGGAATTGTGCATACTCTTCTGGAGAGCAATAAAATAAAGCAATTCAATTACTGGGTAATACAAATCAGACTCCAAAGCAAATGGATTTTTATTTCAGTTCCAATTATTTATTTATTTTGGAATAAATAAATTAATGTGTGTTCTATTTTCGTCTACTTTATGATACATACCAGAATATTTGTTCACATGGAACAGAAAAACACTTTATGTCAAATTAAAATGAAAATTGTCCACACTCAGGTAAAAGAGGTAAAAGTATGGTTAGAGCCTAGAAAGAGAATTACTGATTACAGTGTTTATAAGAGAAAAGATGATCAGCAGAAAAAAGATTGAAGCCATAGTTAAAAAACAAAGTTTTAATATAACTGAATGCTTTTAATTGCTCACTCCTGCTCTTAGTGCTTTATTCAAGTTGTGATTATTTACTTCATATCACAGGTAAAATATAAGTCTGGAATAAGGTCAGGCATAGTATTACTCCTTGACATATATATAAAGTTATATAAGGGATTTCCTGTCTTCTAAGAGTGAAATGTATTGAAGATTGAGAAAATGTAAATTAGGCGAGGGGGGCAGACTGAAATATTCATGAGACAGAATTTGATGAATCTTTACATTTATTTGCTTTAATTCTGCTCAAATATAAATAGCAGGTTATGTTGCTCTTATGAATTCTGAATTAATTAGATCTCTCATTTTCCCTGTCACTCCCCTTCTCCCTCTCCCTCTTCCTCTTCGTTTCCAGAGACTTGAATCTAGTCAATTCTGAACTCTTGATGAATTGATATATTTTCAGGTTTTTCTATTCATAAATATGAATGTGAAGTCAAAATTTTATTGTTTTCACTCCATATTTTTTGAACCATGTTTTCATTTACCCTGTCAATCCCATCTTTATTTTTTTGCTTTAATTTTTTAAATTAATTTTATTAAATTTATTGGGGTGACATTAGTTAGTAAAATTGTATAGGTTTCAAGTGTACAATTCTATAATACATCATCTATATATTGCATTATGTGTTCATTACCCAGAGTCAGTTCTCCTTCCATCATCGTATATCTTTACCCTCATTTGAGTTTTTTACCCCTTTACCCTCATTTGAGTTTTAAAGAGTTTAACAGTTGTTCAGCCCACCCATTTATAAAATATCATATGTAGATTAATAGAAATGACTAGAAAATTTTACAATGATCGAAAGCCAGCACATTCGTTGACATTATATGTTGGTCAAGGACAAACACATGTTGATGTGATATTTCTAGACTAACTTAAATATTAAACACATCATGTTTGAAGCCTACTAATAGCTTTTAGAGATTATAAAGCTGAATAACATACACTGAGACAAGAGATACACTAAAATGTGATTTTAAACAAGAGTCAAAATAGATATTGAAAGGGCTTATAAATATTAAAACATTTTATAGAATATCAGTCAACGTATAGATGACCGAGAACCCATATAGCTAACCTAAAATCAGTGTGCACCTGCTTCTATGTAATGGTAACCGAACATTCTGTAATCTCAGCAGAATCTGTTAATTAATCTATCACAACATAGAGAGAAATCTCTAGTGGCAAGGTGAAGAATTCTTTCCTTAGTGAAGCTTTGAAACTCTTTCAGTTTGAAAAGGAAAGTTACAGCTTTGAACCTCTTTCAGTTTGAAAAGGAAATGCTTTAAAAATTTACAGATACAATTTTGCTGTAACAGGTGCTAAATATTGGCTGATGTAACCAGTCTCTAGAAAAGAACTTGGCAGGCTAAAATGATGTCCTAAAGCTTACAAAATGAAATTTACTTTTAGGCCCTACTAGTGGATACCACTAAAGTGATTGCTCGTCTTCCAAGGTATTCTTCTTCTGAGAACCATAGTACTAGTTATGGTGGACTTTAGTAGCCATGTGAGTCCAATGTGGACTGCCTCTCCGGCCACCATGGTTTAAAATACAACTGGACAGTGAGTTTCTGCATGTAGTAATGAACAATATTAAGATGGAATTAAAAACAGAGGGTGAGCAATGTGTAGAAAATAAATGAATGGAAACTCAGAGAACACATATTTCCACATAGAGATGACATGAGAAATATGTATTTAGAAATGAAATAAAAGAAGTGAAAACACAGTTTATCTCTTGACTTTCCAATGACAGTCACGGATATATACTTAATAGTATAAATAGGACATTGAGAGGGTTTTGCTGATAGGAACAATAATCAACCAGTTTTGATAAAGTCCATAGAGTTTTCTCTAGAGATATAATGCAAGACATCTTTTAGGCCTGATATAAACATTTAGCACACCTCACAGATATGGAGGACATGAAGGCATGGGATAAAGAAGAAAGTTACCAGCGTCTAATTCCAATAAATGTATGATTTATGTAATACACTTAATCTGATTACACACTTTCCAAGCTTCCTTAAGGTATGTTGTCTTACAACTTGTGTAATTTTCCACATGGAAGGAATGCACTGGCCCATTTACTACGACTCCCTGGTCCTGCTAAAAGTTTACTCAATATATGCTAATAGATTCTGAATTCTGATTCTTATGCATCTGTCACTTATGAGTGTCCTTATCCTGATTTAGCACCCTTACCCAGAGTCTTACCAACTTTGGGAAACTAGCGAAATTTAAATTTTTAGAGCAGTGAGTCCATAAGAAAAAGTGAGTTCAAGTTTACAACAAATGAAATACTGCAGGGTCTGCTACGCTTCCCAAGATTATACCTCTTCATTTCATCATGCATTAATTTCAAACTTTTCTGAACAGGCTTGGGAGTTAACAGTTAACATCTGGCCTGGGCTTATGTTGGTCCCCTGACAAATGATCTTGATGTTTATTTTCTTGAAAACTGCATCTAAAATTATTTTGGAATTTTTGTCTGTTCTATGGAAACCTCTAATCTGTATAACTTCCTTAGATTGAGCAAAGGAATTTACATGCAAACTGCCAGCTTGTATTGTTGGTGGGAAACTGAGACTGCAGCCTATCTGTGTCAAGATGACCTACCTATACCTTGGTTCTCCTGTGTTTGTCTGTGACAGCCCTATGTAACTATACGTAAGGGGCAAAATAAGTTAGATACTGTGTAGCTGCTCAGCCTCCCTATGAAATTGAAATACATCTGCTACTTCTTTACACCTCCCTCCCCCAAAAAGCTAAGTAAATATTGTATCAGATTGAAGCCTACTTGTATCTATGAGTCTAATTGCTTATTCAGACCCTTAGCAATTAATTACTGAACAAATTCAGAGTTTGTACAAACATGGTGGCTATATGAATTAACTATATGATTGAGCTTAAGCTTTTTTTGGTTGATGTTTTAAAAGCAAATAATACCTTAAGATTCATGAAGCCCTATGATTAAACCAAACATATTCTCAATAAACGTCATTTCCTTTCCTCTGCTATGAGTTTCGAACACTTATTAGTTTGCTAGAGCTACTATAACAAACTATCACAGAGTGGATGACTGAGACAACAGAAATCTATTTTCTCATACTTCTGGAGGCTAAAAGTCCACGATCAAAATATTAACAGGCTTAGTTTTCTTCTTAGGCTTCTCTCTTTGGCTTGCAGATGGCTGTCATCTCAGTGTCTTCACGCAGTATTTCCTTTGTGCACAGGCATCCTTGGGGGCTCTAGGTGTACCCAAATTTCCTCTTCTTGTCAGGACACAAGGCAGATTGGATTAGGGCCCACCATAATGGCCTTATTTTATCTTAATCACTTCATTAAAGCTCCAAATACAATTATTTTCTAAGGTGTGGCATATTAGAGTTTCAACACATGATTTTTTATGGACACGATTGAGCCCGTAACACACTCCATGTATTCAATTCTAGAATGGATGACCATTCAGTGAAGGTAAAACAGAGTGGTGATACAAAGGATAGGACAGTAGCCGCCATACACTTAAATATACTTTTTTCAAAAATCATTAGAAATATTTTATATTTTGATAAGAATAAATTACTAGGTCAAACCTTGAAATTGCCACTTTCATAGTTCAAATTTGTTAAATTATTTTTGTTATATTTGTGACTGCTACAGCATAATGCAGAAACAAAGGCCCACAATAAATAAGATATTGTTGATAAGAGAGAAGCTATTCTTATCAATTTTTACATATAATCAACTTTAATTTACCTTCGCACCTGCCTTTGTCTGATTAGGCCCAAAAACCTTGAGTTGGTGGTGATCGTATTATGTGTTAATAGACCTCTTTATATGTCACCACCTGTCTCTCTTAATTTAAGGTTATTTATTATGTTACAGGATAAAATAGCTTTTTCTTTTTTCAGATATGATAGTAGCAGGGATTCACTGAATCAAGCACTTTATCTCCATTGCCAAAATAATAACTGTTCCTTTGTGATATTTTTATTTATAAACTATTCATTCATTTTAATTAATTGTCTCTAGTACATATCTACAAGAAAAATAATTTAGTCCAACTTTAATAGTTATAAGACTCAAGGGTTGAAAGATTAAGGAAATATGTGACAGAGTCACAATTTGAATTTAAACGTCTGAGTCTTCAAACCCCAGAATCTTTACCATACATTCCCTCATCTCTCATGAAAATAAATAAAGAAATAAATAAAACACAGGGAAGTGAGTTCTGAAATGATATTTGCAGAGGTAGCAGTGCTATGCATATTGGTGAGCAGCCAGACTATGTATCTAGTCTCCACCAAGCAAAGAACATATTTTGTACTTTGCTGCTGGTTGTCACTTGTGCCAATTTAAAATTAGTCTTACCACTTTGATGAGGTAAGAAAAATTTTCTTTAGAAAATGTAACTTTACACTCTTATTTAGCCTTTTTTCTATGGATCTCTCACTATATAATAAACCACCACAACAAGCCACTAATAACTATTATTACAAGAGTGGAAATAAAATTTATTATATTTGGGTTTCAAATTATTTTGTAGAAGGAATAGAAGATTATGTTATGAAAAGACAAATCAGGCCGTTCCTGATTTTCAAAAAAAAAAAAAAAATCCAAATCAGAACCTACTTTAATAAAGACATTTAGTTCTTTTAGTGATTCTAGAGATACTTTTATAATACTTTCTACAAATATGGTACCATTGATTGAAATACTTCACATATAAAATTAAGAGAGCATTAATACGATAAAGCCCTTTTTTCTTTTACAAAACAAGAAAACATTATACAGAGAGAGAATGCTTTTCAATATAAAAATAAAATAATGTTTGTGTTTTATCTTCAAAGTTTTATAATTTTCATTTGGTTTCAGAACACAGAATTCTTTATTTTGAAATGTTTCACATCATATGTTTATTAAACCTTTATAAAACATTAAAGATATAGAAAGGAGAAATTTTTATTAGGATTGTGAATTTTGTATCACTCTGTTGGAAATTAAGTATTAAAAAATTTATTTTTTATTAAATTTATTGAGGTGATATTGGTTAGTAAAATTACATGGGTTTCAAGTGTATGTTTCTATAATACATCATCTATATGTTCAGTATCCAGAGTCAGTTCTTCCATCACCATATATTTGACCCGTTACCCTGTTCTACCACTCCCCTACCCCTTACCATCTGGTAAACAGTAAACTGTTGTCTACATCTATGAGTTCTTGTTTGTTTGTTACTTTCAGTTTTATATCCCACATATCAGTGAAATCATATGGTTCTTGACATTTTCTGGCTGACTTTCTTCACTTAGCATGATAATCTCAAAATCCATCCGTATTGTTGCAAATGGCAATATCTCATCTTTTCTTATGCCAGAGTAATATTCTATTTTATAAATGTAATACATCTTTGTCCAGACTTCTATATAGAACACTTTGGTTGTTTCCATGACTTGGCCACCGTGAATAATGCTTCAGTGAACACAAAGATACATATATCTTTATGAATAAATGTGTTCCAGTTTGTTGGATAGATACACAAAAGAGGGATGACTGGGTCACATGGTAATTCTATTCTTATTGTTTTGAGGAAACTCAATACTCTTTTCTATAGTGACTGTACCAATTTACTTTCCCACCAGCAGTGTGTGAGGGTTCCTTTTTCTCCACAGCCTCTCCAACACTTGTCATTGCTTGTCTTGTTGATAATAGCCATTCTAAAAGGTGTAAGGTGGTATTTGCTTTTCCCTAACAGCTAGTGATGTTAAACATTTTTTATATATATATGTTGGCCATTTCTCTTCTTGGGAGAAGTGTCTATTCAGGTCCTCTGCCTATTTATTAATTGGATTGTTTGTTTGTTTGTTTGTTTGTTTTTGGTGTTGTTGTTGAGTTGTGTGAGTTCTTTGTATATTTTGAATATTAGCTCCTTATCTGAGGTGTGTTTTCAAATATCTTTTCCCATTCAGTTGGTTGCCTCTTTGTTTTGTTGATGATTTCTTTTGCTGAGCATTGTTTAGTTTGCTATAATCCTATTCATTTATTTTCGCTTCTACTTCCCTTGCCTGAGGTCAAATTCATAAAATCCTCTCTGAACCCAAAGTCCATAAGTTTAGTATCTATGATTTCTTCTATGCAATTTAATGTTTTAGGTCTTGTGTTTGGGTCTTTGGTCCATTTTGAGTTAATTGTGGTATATGATGACAGATAGTTATCTAGTTTCATTCTTTGGCATGTGGCTTTCCAGTTTTCCCAGTACCATTTATTGGAGAGACTGTCTTTTTGGCTCCTGGTGACAGGGACATTTCTGTCTTGTTCCTGATCTTAGAGGAAAAACTTTCACTTGTTCACCATTAAGTATGATATTATCTGAAAGTGTATCATATATGGTCTTTATTATATTGAGGTACTTTTCTTCCATACTTACTTTATTAAGTGTTTTAGTCATAAATATATGTTGTATCTTATCAAATGCTTTTGCTGCATCTATTAATATGATCATATTTTATATTGTTGAAGTGATGTATCACATTGGGCAAATTGTATATGTTGAACCATCCTTGCAGCCCTGGAATGAAACCCACTTGATTGTAGTGTATAATCTTTGTAATGTATTGTATTTGATTTGCTAGAATTTTGTTTAGGATTTGTGTATCTGTATTCATCAGAGATGTTGATCTATAGTTTTCTTTTTGTGTGTGTTATTTTTACCAGATTTTGGTATCAGGGTAATTTAACCTCATAAAATGAGTTAGGAAGTATTGTCACTTCTTCAGTTTTTTTTGGAAGAGTTCATGGAGAACAGATATTAAATCATCTTTGAAAGTTTGATAGAATTACAGGCAAAAGTCACTTGGACTTTTGCTTTTGGGAAGATTTTAAATGACTATTTCAATATTTTTTGTTGATGAGTCTATTTAGATTTTCCAGTTCTTTATGATTCAGTCTAAGAGGGCTGTATATTTCTAAGAACTTGTCCATTTCTTCTAGGCTATTGAATTGGTGGCATATAGTTCTTCATTGTATTCTCATGATTTTTTTGTATTTTTGTGGTAGCCATTGTAACTTCTTCTCTTTTGTTTCTGACTTTGTTAATTTATGTATTTTCTTTTTTTGCCCTAGTGAGTCTAGCCAGGGGGTTGTCAATTTTATTAATCTTTTCAAAGAACCAGCTGATTGTTGCAATAATTTTTCCTATTGTCTTCTTGTTCTCTGTTTCATTTAATTCTGCTCTAATTTTTATTATTTCTTTCCTTCTGCTGACTTTGGGTTTTATTTATTCTTATTTTTCTAGTGTAAAAAAATGTAATGTTAGGTTGTTTAATTGGGATTTTTCTTGTTTCTTGAGCTAGTCCTGTGATGATCTGAATTTCCCTCTTAGTACTTCTTCCACAGTAACCCAATAATTTTAATATAATGTATTTTCATTTGTTTCTATTTATCTTTTGATTTTTCCTTTTATTTCTTCTTTGACCCAGTCATTCTTTAGTAACATGTTATTTAATCTCCACATATTTGTGGGTTTTCCCACTTTCTTTTTGTAGTTGCTTTCCAATTTCAGAGTGTTGTGGTTGGAGAATACGTTTGGTATGATTCCAATCTTCTTAAGTTTGCTTAGGATAGTGTAGAGTTCTGAATTTGCAAAGGGGAATGAAAATAATAAGCATGCTGAAGAAAAAAGGACTACCTACATATTAAACTTTATTTTACATAAACTTAATGGTAACCATTTACAAAAATAAAAATCCAGAACTGAGCCACATAACATAAAACAAAAAAGAAAAGAAAACAGGGGAAAACAAACACAAAAACTCTAGAATACCACCAAAATAAAATAACAGACAAATACACAAAGGCAAAGAAACAATGGAGAGAGTGAGCTGTCAGAAAACAAAAGATAAAATGACTATAGGAAATCCTCATATATCAATAATCAACCTAAATGTAAATGGACTGAACTCACCAATAAAAAGGCACAGAGTAGCAGATTGGATCAAAAAATAAAACCCAACCATATGCTGCCTTCGAGAAACACATCTCAGCTACAAGGACAAATATAGTCCCAAGTGAAAGGGGAGAAAATGATACTCCAAGCAAATGGCATCCAGAAATAAGTGGGTGTAGCCATACTTATATGTAATGGAACAGACTTTAGGATAAAAAAGGTAACAATAGACAAAGATGGACATTTCATAATAGTAAAGGGGAAATACAACAAGAAGACATAACATTTATCAATATATATGCTCCCAATCGGGGAGTACCAAATACTAACCACATACTAACAGAACTAAAGGGTAAAATTGACAAAAACATAATTAAAGTAGGGTACCAAAATACCCCATTGACAGACAGAAAAATCAATAAGAAAACACCAACCTCAAACGATACATTAGAGCAAATGGACATAATTAATATTTACAGATCCTTTCATTTTTGAATACCAGACTATACATTTTTTTCTAGTGCACATGAAATATTCTCAAGGGAAGACCGTATGCCCTATGTTGAGACACAAAATTAGCTTTAGCAAATCCTCCTCGTTTTCTTTTTTTTGTTTTTTTTTTAATACGTTATATATGATTTCAGGAGAAAATTTAGTTCTTTCAAGGAAAATCCCCCCACCCTATCTACCAAATCTAAAAGTGTATCACACTAAATTTCTAAATATATTAGTGAACTTCCCGAAAGTAGGGATTTGGAGTTGTTTATGTTCATTGTAATATCTCCATAACAGCAGAACATATAACCCATAGTAGAAACAGTACACATTTTTTAGTAGATAATGCATAAATTGAAAAGCTTGTACAGGTAAAGCAATATAACAGTGGTTCAGAGCAAAGTTCCACAGTCAGACTAATTCTCCTCATATCCTGCTTTAGCCCCTTATTACCTTTTTACCATCCACTTTTTACTGTAAGCATGTCACTGAACTTCTCACAGCCTCTGTTTTCTTATTTGTAAAATGTGGATATTAGTCAATATTGTTTCATTGTCATTTACACAATTAAACACATGTAAGGTGTATAGAATGCTGCTTTAAACGAGTGCCTAATGCTAATACATAATTCTTAATAGATGATACATACTGAGTATTCAAAATAACTATCATAATACCATTGTATTTGTCATTTGTTGTTTTTAACACATTGCACAGAAACCATTTTTATGTGTCATATATTTAATAAAATTAGGTGTCATTAAAACCTATATCTGCAAGTGAGACAAAAAAGCAGCTTCCTGGGCAGTTGGATATTTCTTCAATGAGGACAAAAACACTTAAGTCAGCCTGCCTGTTTTATGTTTCTTTGGTTGTTTTCTTACTCATAGCTTAGACATAAAATCAAAGGTGAGGGAAATTGAACACTACATTTCCCAGATCATGGTCAGGTAGAAAGTATGGTTTTGTTCTCATATAGCCAGGCTCAACACTTTCCACTGTGACATGTAACTTTACATTTATGAATCTCAGTTTTCTTATTTGCAGAAAAAAGAAAGAAAATGTCTTCCCTTGCTAGGCAACTGTGAAAAATAAATTACATGCACATAAAAAGTGCTTGACGCAGAGCAGACAATCATTATATCCTAGTTTCCTTCTTTATCCTTTCTACTTTCTCCAATTAGTTCACTTTTTCTGCTCTGGCAACCACTACTAACTGCCATGTCTCACATTTTTTATGTTCCTTAATTAAGTTCAATTTGTTTTGCCTGTAATTATTTGAAATCATTTATTCAGCATAAAAATTGTATTCAAAATGTGTTTCTTTCAGGATTCTTAAAAAAATAATAATAATAATCACCAAAGTGCCAGTTAAGAACTGTGAAATTTTAATTGTTAGGAGGACTTAAATGTTACAACTGCACAAAGAACAGCTTCTACTCTATGGGTGGAACTTTATGGAAGTTAAATTGATGCGATGGATTGACAGACATGAACTAAAGACAAGACTTGTTTATTTGAATATTCAATGATGTCAGATCACAGTGAATGTCTGATGCAGTTTTCTCTAACTTAAAGATGTCTTTGCCATTTGGATCCTAATATTTGCTGTATATTTAAGCCTCTCCTTAAAATTCTTATAGTTTAAGTCCTTTAAAACAATGTCTCTTAAATAGAATTAAGCAAACTTTTTTTCTATAAAAGGCCAGACAAGTAAATATTTTTTTGTCTTCGTGGGTCCTAAGATCTCTGTCACAAAACAACTCAATTCTGCTTTAAAAGAGGGGGGAAAACCATTGACAACATAGAAACAAATGCATATGGTGTGTTCCAATATGCTTTTATTCACAAAATATTGAATTCACAAAAAGTTGAATTCAATTCATTTATTTAACAATTGTATTATACTTTTAACTTCAAAAACCAATAGAATTGCTATATTCAGACTTATTTTATAAAACAAGTGAATTTTTACACTCAGAGCCCTTAGGAAGGATTCCAGCCTATATAGTGCATTGGTGCTCAAAGTTTCATTCGTAAGCAAATGCTTGAGTGCAAATTAATATTTAGAGTAAATATATATTTTTACAGCATTTTGACAGCAAAACATGTGTAATGGATCTAATAAAAAAATGTGGGCTTGTATTTTGTGTGGGTTCTTTTGTCTTTTATTTCATTTCTATAGTAATTTAATTTTTTTCCATTCTATAACAGTGTTGATCCATGATCAACTGAAGTTTGGGGTTCAGGTCTTTCATCACCATTAGAGGAATCACTGCTGTATGGCATGAGCTGGTGCTACGATGAGCATAAGAAGGTTCAAGGCAAAATTGGCTTATATCCACTAAGATCGGGCTGCTTCCCAAAAGGCAATCATAAAGCCCATGTCAATTTTCAGAAGTCATTAGTAGCCCTGTTCATACACAGTATGTGAGAAGCCATTGAACTACAAATGCTGAGAATCCAGCTGCAGGGAAAGTGATTGGCAGTAAGCACATCCAGAAAGCCGAGGTCCTCACAAGGCAACAAAGCCCTCTCCATAAAAACCTATCAGGATTAAGAGAAGAAATTTCAGGGAACATACTTGGAATATTAGGATTAAATTAAAATGTGAAGCAAACTTAAAGCCTGCAGGTTGGGCATTCTTCGCTGGTGACTTTCAAAATTTCTATGCATAGAATTTCCATCACTTCTTCAGCACTCAAAGATACATAGCAAAAATTAAAAAAAAAAAAAAACAAACAAAACAAAACAAAAATGAGAGAAAAAAAACAAAACACTGTCATTAGTAGAGTATGACTTTGACTTCAGTTGGTATAGATCCCTAGAAACATAGGTTGACATGAAATAGAGTCCACATGTTATCCAGTCAATTTGCTACATGCAGATCTCCAATGTACATAAGTCTGACAAATATCCCACACCCCAAACCCTATTTCTTCACACGATCTGTTCAGAGGACTTGGGAATGACTTAGGCTAGGGTGCACCGTCTCTCATCGCACATGCTCTTATGTTCTAAGCATAGGTGATGTTAACTTTTAAACAACATTATAAGGTTGCAAAGAAGGTTTTGCAAGTAAACCAAGATGTCATTCCTCTAACGTTATCAACAGATAGAGTTTTAAATTTCTGACATACAGGAAGTAATGTTTGCTTACACAGAACATCCAAAATTCCGTGAAATTATGTTTTAATTATCCTTGTGAAATTATTGAAACAGGAAAATTGTTCCAGATTATACAGTTTTAAAATTTAAGGATACTAGGCATAGCTTTACCACTACATTGTTATAGCAGCCCAAATGACAATGTGGAAGTCACAGCAACCCTGTTCTCATATAGTTACCTCAGTCAGTAGTAAGCCCTCTCTGCTTCCCCCAACACCCCGGCACTGATTTTTATTTCCTACCTGTCTTCTCTGTTTTCTCTATATCTATCACTTCATATTTTTTTCCTCCCTTCCTCTTTCCTTCCTATTCTTGACACAACTGGACTCGTACACGGAATCTTTCTCCTTTAAATTATCATATTTATAAAACTAAAATTTATCTCTCCCTCTCTTTAGCTCTATCAAGTAGCTGATTCCGATTTCTTAAAATTTTGATTCTAGAAATATAAATTTCTTTAAATTTATTTAAAAAATTCTAATTGCAATACCTATGATTCTCCCCATTCTTTGTTCCTAGTATTTGGGTAAGCCAATTTTTTCCTAACACTTTCAACTTCTCATTCATATCGTTTTCATTCAATAAACCAAATTCAACACAAAATTTAATACTGCCATTTGGTGTATTCAGCCACCAAATTAATTAGCTCAGAAGTAATCTTTAAGGAAGAATAATTTTATGAACATAAAAAAAAGCCATATTGAAATAGCATAATTATTTGCTGGCATTCCAGGCACTTATTTGAGCAAATTCACATCTTAAACAGTATATACCTCTGTCAGCCTTGTTTGTTGCTATTTGAAAAATCATTTTTGAAGTTGTAAGTAAGAAGAAATAACATGCCATATTATCCATTGTATAAATCTTCCTGTGCAATTGACACATTTTCTTATAAAACTCTTCTTTGATTGTGTTACTCTGTTGTAGACTTTGGCAGATTAATTCTGTATGAGATCAAAATGAAGGTAGTAGTCATAAAAAGCATACATTTTAAGGAATTAAAAAATAATTTTGCTTCTTCTATTTCTCCATTTGATTCAGTGAAATGAGCCATATTTCCAAAAGTTGGGCTATTTTCCCAGTATTTTAGATATTGTTCTTCAGAAATATCAAACATTATATAAACAAAACTAGTTATAAGTGATTTTTATGGTTCATATTCAGACTAATGTGGTCAATTTACTTCTGCATAAATCACACAATAGCTGCAACTTTAAGGAATACCTCATAAGGTTTTTCTGATCACTAAAACTCATTTTCCAACATGCCAATGTGCTAGTTATGAGCTTAGAGCAGACGTGTGATTATTTTCAGGGTGGCCCAGGTCAGGCCTCCAATTCTGAACTGGCTAAGAATCTGGGCTAAGGTTTCAACTAAGAAAACACAACTCATTTTATTTTTACAATAGTGTAAAACAAATAACATATTAACTGTATGTAGTGTTTGATTTAGCACTATGAGGTCTTTTCCTTATTTACAAAACTTGATTTATTTGTATTTTCTACAAATGAATATGTGTATTTTCTACCTATGAACTAGTGTGATGATTTACTCATTTTGTTATAGACTTTCCTCTCTGTGTGCAGAAACACAGTGTTAGTATGTGGATCAAGTAGCTTTGAGATACGCCTCACCAAAAAAACTATTTAAAAAGTCAAATCCTGCAAGCTACATCTGAGTGCACTCTACCAGGTTCTTACCCCTAACCTAACCTTAGTAATACATAATTTTATGCATACTTTATCAATCTCAAGTCTTATTACAGTTTCTCCTGACGTTTCCTATCAGAGAATTTAATTAGGAAAAAAATACTTTTTTTTTTTTTAAATTCAAACAGCTTAGTAATATCTTCATCATATTCAGATTGCAGGCTATTCATAAGAAGCCTTCAGGCTGATTACAGCAAAACTAGGAGTGCAGAAAAGGCATATTGCCCTTTCCAATGCACGGTGAATGTCAGAGCCCTTTTGTTAGATTGTATTGATTCAGGTTTGACCATGTGACTTGTTTTCACCCTGGGATGTGAAAGAGGGATTGTTGCTTTAGCTTAGCCCTAGAATGAGAGACATATGGCTTAAACCTGGACTTGATATACAGCCTAGAGAAGAGCAACCACGTGAATCTATAGACTCACATAATTCATTGCAAGCCACAGAGATTTTTGGATCATGGTTTGCTGCAGCATTACAGCAGCAGACATTGACCAACACAGTTATCGTCAGTGAGATTATCTTACTTCCACACCACAGCAGGCTTTACCTTCTGTGTGCTATGAACAGAGCTTTCAACCATAGCATACTGGGGAAGTTTTCAATACTGAACTATATGATCATAAATGCAATTGGCCCTATATATTATTAATTCTTTGTACATCTCCATAATCTTGATTAATATCATGCAACCCAGCCTGATGTGGGTAATAAAGGGACAGGAGTTAAAATGTCAACTTCCCCACCAATGTGTAAACTCTGACCAAATCACTTTGCCCAATAACTCTTTTGTTCCTATTTACTCTGCTGAATAATGTGTTTAAGTTAACTCAGTCCTACAGCTACAAATTTTGTCTTTTTATTTGTTTTAGCTACTATACTAGAAATCTGAGAAAATAAAGAGGAACAAGACCATGTCCTGTTTTTTTAGGAATTCACAGATTAGTTGTGGAGAAAAAAGGACACAGGGACAGTTATAATTCAGAGACCTAAGTATTATGTAAAAGAAATTTGGAAACTTCTGAGGATAGGGTGGAATTAGGGAAAAACAATGGGGTCACTTCCCAGCCTTACTGCTAAATTATAAGGACTTAAATCTTGAGAGAAAACAATAAATATATATTTGACATTTAAATTTTAAATGTCCAGCAACTCTTCAGTCCTGCATTAGACATTACACAAATTTTCGTCAGTATGGTATTTGTTGGTGCCTGGATTCTAGACAAGAATTTGGCCTCAAAGAGAACCTCTATGTGACAAGACTGTTTAATATCCCTCTTGACCACCACCTGCAATTCATCATCACAATTATCCATACTATTTGACTCCTCACACTGGACCAATCAAATAACTAAGCATGTGGGTCTCCTTTTTCTATTGTGATTCTGTTACATTATGAAAATGAATGATTTTTCTTTGTTCCTTGGAATACTTCTGGGTTTTGCTTAGCAGTGTTTCCAGTGTGCAAACTCTAAGACCCATGAATATATATTTGTCTTTTATTTCTAGCCAAAGCCTACAGACTCTTTTTGAGTTTGTCCAACACCCATGAAGCTTAAGGCCCACTTAGCTAAAGAGTAGGGAGCTATATAACATATATAGTGGCATTTCTAGGAGAATCAAACTGTAGTATAGAATGAGTGAAGAAAACCCTAGTAAACATGACAATGTGTTACATTTGGAGGACCTTTATGAAATTGGCTGTTTCTAGAACTAGAGGCTGATATAAGAAGGAAGTTGAAAGGGGTAATAGATGAGAATTCAAGGAACACTAGGACCAGTGTGTGAAGGGTTTTATTTCCCTGAAAAATGAGGAAATAGGCAAAGGAGAGTTATAAAATAAAATATTGTTAATTAATTTTTTTTAAATATGGAGAAGGATTGATGAGAGCTCCATTTTACAAAGCTGATTATTGGTTATGTTTTAAAAGAAGACCTAGAAGGAAAGAGGTTCATGTTCTACTTCCCACTGGCCATGTCACTTGCATTTTAGCATGTTTAATTCTGAGTACTGTATTTTAAGGGGAGCAACGGGAGGCTGGAGATTTTTAAATGTCATTAAGATTCAAAATATTCAGTTATTGACTTTCACTCAACCAATAGTTATTTAATTTTATTAAACCAGTATTTGTACCTTACCATAAGCTCAGCAATCATTTATAGTAACCCCAATATTCTTGGAGTTTATAGTGCAATGACAGAAGGGTCATTGACTAGAAAGTCCAATAACTAAATGTGAAATTACATTGCGACAAAAGGTATGAATCAGAAATACATATCACGAGGGCCTATACTAGAAAGGTTTATGTTAGACAGGGAGATCAGAGAAACCTCCCAAAGAAAGGTAAATTATAGAAGTATTGAAGAGAATTAGAAATGTTTCACTTCTGGAAGGGACTATTCCAAGATACATATTTCTCATCTTTAAATAATTGACAAATTCCTTCTCAAAGAGCCTATTTGTTACATTTCCAGAAGGTGTCATGATAACAAATACTTGGGCATTACAGGGAAAGAAATTTCATCTTAATATGATGGAGTGGGGCTCCTAATTCAGAAGAGCTGAATTTGAGTGTGACTATCAGAGGAAAGGAGCATAGACAGGTCATGGAAAAGGAGCAAATTTTATTAATCCATTGAAAGTTGAAGTCTTCAGCTTTCTGAGGTATCCCATTTGTTGTATATCCCATTTGTTGTACAGAAGGGAAAACTTAAAGCAATTGGATGCAATGGCCCCACTGGTTGTATATGAAGAGGTTGCAATATGGCTCAGTGCATATGGAGACGGGAAACAATTCTATTGTCTTGAGTGGAGAGGTGAATATGCTTCCTGCAGGCACCAAGTAGAGGAAGGTGAAGAAAGAGCTAGGAGAATGTTTATCAGGACTACTAAGTGAAACAATAAAACTGAGATGAGAGAATAAATGTTCTAAAATACTATGATAGGTACTGACGTCTCACAGTTACCTGAAACCTTGAGATAACAGAATGTGTCAGTGACCCTGCCATCAAAGAGTTTCCAGTATAGTGAGGGAAAAATTCAAAAAATAGAATATTATATATACATGATGCTAATGGGCACACACAGGGAATACTTAGACCGTTTTGGGGTGAGAAAAGTCCTAGAGAAAAATCTAGAAATTCTTCAAGAACTATAGGATTTTTGCTATAGTCTGAATGTTTACGATCCCCAATTATATATGTTAAAAACCTAATCCTCAAGATGACACTGTTAGAGATGGGGCTATATGGATAGTGATTAAGTCAGAAGGGTAGAACCCGCAAGGACAGAACTACTGCCCTTATAAAAGAGGGCTGACACTGATCACTAACCTTATGCCACCATGTGAGGGCGCAGAGAAGTCTGCCTTCTGTAACCAGGAAGAGGGTTTTCACAAGATCCTGGGGATGTGGGCATCCTGATCTTGACTTCTAGCTTCCAAAATTCTAAGAAATAGATTTCTGTTGTTTGTAAGCTACCTAATATGTGGTATCTTGCTGTAGCAGCTCGAACATAGATAGTTATCTAGGACAATGAAACTGGGAATGATATTGCAGTGAGGTGAGAGAATGTACGCATAGTCTTGCCATGAGATACATCATGATACCTGCTGAAAAGTACAAGCAATAAGCACTACTGGGAAATTAAGTGGTTGGCCGGTAATCTTTGCCCCCCTTAAAAAAATAAAAGCAACCAAACAAACAAAAAAACAACCAAACAAACAAAAAGATGAGGAGAAGAATGGAGACAGAAACACTGACTTTACTAAGAAAAGTGTCTGATATAAATTGTGGAAACTCCTGCATATTTACAACTTCTTTAGGTTTCTTATTTGTCTTACCCTTATATGCCCACACTGAATAGCATGAAGACTTAATAACAACGACAACAAGAACAAAAAGTTTGCATTCTTATGCTTAGGAACAGAAAAATGGGAAAACTGAAGAGACCATTTCTCTCTGTATGACATGTTTCACGGCAGTGTTATAAAGCAAAAGAGAATAGACTGAATCCCCTGGGCTCTAGAATGAGAAGAAAAGAGAATTTTGAAAAGTCATTTAACTTTATGCAAAGGGGTCTTTAGGGGAGAGTGTAGCTCAGATTAACCAGCCAGTTATCAACTCTGTAAATGTCTCTTAAGTATTATCACTCCCACTCCTGTATTCTCTCCTTTTGTAAACAATATTAAAGTATACTTGGCAGAAATATTACTTTAGTTTCAGGTGTAAAACCTAGTGGTACTACATTTATATACCTTAAAACGTGATCACCAAGAGTCTAGTAATCATCTGTCAAATTGCATAGTTATCACAATATTATTGAGTATATTCCCTGTGCTATACATTATATCCCTGGGGCTTATCTGTTTTATAACTAGAAGTCTGCATATCGTATTCCCCTGCACCTTTTTCATAAATCCTTATACCCCCTCCCCTCTGGCAACCATCAGTTTTTTCTCTATATGTATGAATGTGTTTCTGTTTTGTTTTGTTTGTTTGTCCTGTTTTATTTGTTTTTTTAGATTCCACATGTAAGTGAAATCATATGGTATTTGTCTTTCTCTGTGTGACTTATTCACTCAGCATAACACAACACCCTCTAGGCCCATCCGTGTTATTGCACATGACAAGATTTCATTCTTTTTTACTGCTGAGTAATATTCTATTATTAATTTATATATATATATATATATATACATATATATATATGTATATATATATATAAATTATATATATATATAAATTTAGAATAAAACATAGGCAGTGAATTCTTTTACATGTCTTAACAATACGTGTGTGAATTTGTTTCCCTGGAGAATCACAATGAAAGCCAAAATAAACAAATGGGACTACATCTAACTAAAAAGCTTTTGCACAGTTAAGGAAACTATCAAGAAAATGAAAATGAAACCTACTGAATGGGAGAAGATTTTCACAAAGATGTGTCCAATAAAGGTTTAATATCCAAAATATATAAAGAACTCATATACTCAACATCAAGAAGGCAATTAATTCAATTTAAAAAAATGAACAGAGAACCTGAATAGATTTTTCCCCAAAGAGGTTATACACATGGCCAATAGACATATGAAAAGATGCTCAACATTACTAATCATGAGGAAAATGAAAATCAAGACCACAGTGAGATACCACCTCACACCTGTCAAAATGGCTATCATCAAAATGTCAACAAATGACAAGTGTTGCCAAGGATGTAGAGAAAAGGGAATTCTTATATACTGTTAGTAGGATTATAAATTAGTGCAGCCACTATGGAAAACCATATGGAGGTTTGTCTTTTATTTATGCTTGGTTTCTCAATATGTTG
This sequence comes from Rhinolophus hipposideros, assembly GCF_964194185.1. Classification (NCBI taxonomy): domain Eukaryota; kingdom Metazoa; phylum Chordata; class Mammalia; order Chiroptera; family Rhinolophidae; genus Rhinolophus; species Rhinolophus hipposideros. The sequence goes on along the minus strand of NC_138058.1, from coordinate 16,943,894 downwards.
TTAACTTAGCAGGATGTCCCTCATATACATTGAAAGTGGAGAGTTGCCACCTGGGTTGATCTGAGAAGTGTCAGGAAAGACCTTGACAGGTAAAATACTTTCCCCATTGTACTGTTTTAAAAAATCTGTGCTTTCTTCAGTTGTACAAAATGTCTATAGGGTACTGAGTCTGCGGGCATGGGGTACTTGAAAGGATACAAGGGGAGAGATAGTGCCATCAAAAATTCCTTGAATATAGCCCAATGTTGTTCAATAACAAAGCAGGTATTCATCTTGTCTGACTTAAATAAAACATCAATTGCCCCAGTGAAATATGCTTAAAATTATAGTTTATTTATGGACAGGCCCTGGTAATTGCAGTCACCAATATAAATACATTTCCTTTAGAAACAGACTGCATATCAAAAAGCATCCTGAGAGCCTGATAAACAAGGCCACTGTGGGGAGAAATATGTAAAAAAAGTTTGTGATGGATTAATGAAAGCAGCAAAATGTGTTTCTGGCAAAAGGAAGGAGGTGCAATGCGGGAAGAGAAAATGAGAGAATAAATTGTTGTAGGCATGTGAAGGCACTCACTCTGTAATTCATTGTACTCTGCAATTCAGAGACGAGGCTCTTGAGGAAGCTTCATCTGGGTGGATACTTATCAGTGAAAAATATATGTTCATAAGTTGGTTTGGACCAATATATCAAACAGGCTGGGAAATAAAAAACAAAGTCAAATTTAACAAAAACAGTAAAGTATAAAGAATGCACTCTGCCCTTAAAATTATTATTATAATGTATTTGGGAGAGCAGAAAAGTGAAAGCAACATTGGCTAAAGGTTAAATAATATAAGGTTGGTATTTCCTTTATCTTCCAGCTTCCTTAAAGCCAAATGGTTGTAAATGACACCTCAACCTGGAGAATAAAGAGAAATACTACTTCAGCTCATGATTTATTGTCGATGCAGTGTCTCCCCAAATACTTAAGAATACCAGAAGTGGCTTTGTGGGTTTTGCCACCAGGAAAGTTAAAAGTGAATGAAAAGGGGAAAAAGCTCCTTTGTAAAAGAATATCTGGGAGAACATGGGTATAGCATTGAATGTCTTGTCCAGGTGCTTATATACCTTTCCACGAAGTTTGAAGATGAACGGAAGCTGGTGGGGTGACCAACTTGATTGACATAGTTGTCCAAGATATTTCCAGCCTTAGGACTAAAAGCCTGACATCCTGGTAACCTCCTAAATCCAGGAAACATTTGGTCAGTTGGTCATTCTAAAAATAGGATTAGCATCTTGCCCCCAGCTAGAGTAAGCTGAGTGTCAGAACACACAGACAGACCCTGGTGCCACTAGCTATTAAGTAAAGAGACGCGGGATTGCGGTAGTACTTACTGAATTGAGAAAACCAAGAGGTGTACATTGAAGATGACCATAGTGATCTTCTGCAATAAGGTATGTAGCACTTTTTCTAAAATGAGTTTGCAAACTTAATTGTCAGACCTTCGTGTTTCTGTTTATCATTACCCGAAGAAACACAAGACCAGAAGACAACGAAGCTGTTTACTAACGGCAACGGGGAAGTAGAGTGGAAGGGATACAGGAGAAAATGACAATTCTATGAATATAATTTTTATATAGTTTTGACTTTTGAGAGCATGTTAACCCTTTCACTGTGTTAATTGATTTCAAGTTTCTTTTTCAAAATGTGTTAAAAATCCACAAAAAATAAAAAGTTGATATTTTGAAGAAAAAAAAAAAAGAGAGAGAGAGAGAGAGAAAACCATAAAGCTTTCCAAAGGATCCTGTACAAGTTTCAGGTGACGGGGACTCCTTATTTCTTATGGTTCTATAGAACTCTATAGAAAATAAGAGCTGGGAAAAATGCCATGACTGCCATCACCTTTCCCATCAAGTACTACCTGACAGGTAATTGAACCCAATTGAAAAGTTTTCAAGTAGACAACTCAGTGCAGGAAGGGATGCTTGCTATGTTCCTGTAGAATTCCTATCCTCAGAAACTATGAAGTATTTGTCCAGGTGAGGCTCAAAAACCATCAATTTCACCACATAAACCCAAACAGTCCTCATTGCTATCCAAAATGAGGGAATCAGCAGCTGAGTATGGTGTAAGCAGATGGTTCCCAGCAAAACAAGAAACCAGACTGGGTGTAGACACCAAAAACTGGTGCTGGCAAAGAGATAGTAAGGAAGCAGCCATGATACATCCTGTTTCCTCCAATGTGTCTTCAATCAGGACTCTAGCAGATAAAATCCCTTATTGTTGGCAATGGGTACAGGTGAGACTTGTAAAGGTAGGAATGGAATCGAAAGGAGAGGAGATGGAGTGAGTGTTGGAGCCACGAGGTTTAGAAGCAAACTCTGATGGACGTGTGTAAATGCAGGAGCCAAAACTGCAATTATTAAACAGAACTTAAATTGTCCTTGATTTGGCTTTACTACAATGAATAACTGCTAATGGCAAAATAAAGCTGGTTTGCAGGATAGAAAAAGACAAATTTGGAGAAAGAAAACATTTGTGGTTCAATATTACCTTTGGGGTTATTTTTCTAGAAGGAATACATTTGATTTTTATTTTCCACCAAAATTTAACTTGTGCTTAAATAATGTACAGTGTGCGTGACTTCCTAGAGAGAGGACTCTCATCTGGCCTAAAAGCAAAAACTGATTAGATCACAGCACTTGCTGTACAAAGCCCTTGTCTGGCATACTAATAGGAGAAGAATGTTAACAGTTACTCAAAAGCAAGCCCCAGTGCTCAGCTACCTGTGTCTTCTTGATGACAAAAGGAACGTGGTTTCTGTGTGATATATATAGCCAGAGGCAAATAGGGAATCCAAGGTGGGCAAGAATGTTTCTTATTAAAATAGAACACATTTCTCTGAGCAAAGCACACTCGGATAGGTCCTTGTCACATATTTCATAGAAAATAGCTTCTGAGGTAGCTGAACTAATTATATATAAAAACTAAGGTGAATAGATATCAGGAGAGATTGAATGATAGCAAACACAAGTTAAATGCTAACTATAGAAGATATAATGCAGGATGGTATAGGGGAAATGTTGGAGAAAGAAGCTAGGAAGATTGGACATTAAAAAGTAAAGGATGGCTAATACATGAAACAATGCAGTAAACTGGAAGGCTTATTTAACCTATTAAACTGGATGTGAAAGACATAGAGGTCTTGCTCAAAGAATTGCCCCAATACAAAGTATGAGATGATATTCTCGTCTTTTTCTGTGGTTTCTTGTTTCCTTTTTTGTTTCTATGACATGGCAAAATATTTACTAAGAACCAATAAGGTCAATGGAAATCTTTTATTTATTCGTAGAATGACCTGCCATTAGGGAATTTGAAAAGCAGCTCAGTAGTTCATTAAATAGGATGGAACCATTTTGAGCTTGTTCTGTGGTTACAGTTTAGAACAATCAGAACCTAACCCTGAATCATAAAGCTTCCATATGAAAAGACAATACATGAAGAAAACCAGGGTTTTGTTGAGATGAAGAAGAGTGGGTATATGTGGTTAACAACCCATAAGCATTATTCATAATTTGGTAGCATTAATTACTCACTTTCATGAAAATAGATGAACTAACATAAATACAATTAAACAGACTGCTTCAATATATGTTTTTTTCTTTTCCCTGAGTCTTATGTTGGCAAAATATTTCCAGGTTTTTAATAATTATTGACCTTTTCTGAAACTGGCAGAACCAGAAATCCATGGGAGTTATACTAAAGGATTAACATTTTAGAAAATTAAACAAATCATTAGTTATAAGTTAACATAATATTATGCATTATTCAAAATAATATCGGGTGCCTGCAACTGATGACAACAGTTTCTGCAATGTGTATGTCTGTGTGGATGATCATACCCTACTGAAATCAGTTAAGCCAGGAGATTTTGTGTGTTAATTCAAAGGTGCTTTTTATCATTGTTTCAAATTCATTGTTTTTCTTTCTGTAGTTAACAGAGGGAAACAGACTAATTTACATCTTACAATTCTGTAAGGCATTGCCATGAAAATGTGGAATAGCTGCTTTCTATGATATATTATAGTGATGTTTTGGAATCTTAGTAGATTAGCACTCTGATTAATTTTGGTTGGACTAACCCGTATTAATAGTTTCTGCTAGCACTTTTCTGTTTTCGACATTTTGACAAATGAGGTTAAAGTGATTCCCATGATAAAAGAAAAAGAAACTTTTTAAATAACATATTACTTCAACAGTTATGAATATATTGTGATGTTTATTGACATTGATTCACATAATTCCTCTATGGATTGTTAATTCATGCCTGGGATATACTATACTAAAATTTAAGTACTGTTTTCTTTAGAAAACAAAGACATTTAAAAGTTTCAAAATATTTTATCTATAATGCATAGAAATCAAATAAACTAAATTGTGTTTTCATGACTTCAGGTTAAAATCAGGAAAGTCAGGGAAAGCTTTAAAGCAGTTCTGAGTTCTAAACAAAGAACGTTACCTTCATATCAAAATTCCATTTTCTTTTCTAATTCTCAAACCATTCACGCATCATTGCAATCTTGTATAGGGCAACTTTCCTGAAGGGTGCTGGGATAGAAAAACACACTGAAAACCATTGTATTTAGGATCAAATCGCCTGATGGCATGTTTATCCATAGGAATACACTTTGTTTTTAAATAAAACAACGCTTTGTTGTTTATATGAACACAATATTTTTACAATGAAATAGCTGCTTTCTGAAAAATGATTTAGAATATTGAACTAAATTCACTTGAGACATAAGCAGTTCCTTGCAAGTGTTATAAAACAATATTTAACTAATTCAGAAAATCTAGTTAGCTTTATTAAGCAATTATTGAATCAAGCAGCAACCCACCCAACAAGTAGAAGGCAGCTCCAAGGAGTTGTACAAAAAGGAATGGTTTTATGGGAAGAAGCTGGGTCAAGGGAGCAATTAAAAAAATAAAAGAAAGGATTATTCTTCTTTGGAGGGGGAAGGTAATGGCGAGCGTCTTTATCATGCAGATTAACTCTTCTTTCTATGGGGGATGGAGAGGGTTCATGTGACAAATTACCTCATTGGTGTTGACTAGAAAATTCCTGACTGGTGATACATTATCTTTCTGGGAGGGGTTGAAACAGCAAGTAGCTCAGTTATCAAACCTAGGTTTGGTAACAAGGGCTATCAAACGATGCCATGTCGGGCCTATGGTTTTCTCAACAACAACAGTAAACAATCTCTCAGGTGCCAAAAAATTGTAGATCTGTAAGAAGCTGGTATATTTCCCTAATACATTGAAAACAAAACAATGTAACAATAAAATACTTTAGTAAGTAATTATAACAAATACATTAAATCTGCTTGCCATAGCAATGTGTAATGCAGTTTATCCTGTCGACGAAAAAATGTCCAATTTAAGAGAAAGATTGTAAAAGTTTATTTGAGCCCAACTGACAACAGTTGCCAGGAAGCAACGCCTCAACGGATTGAGCAAATGCTCCAGAAAATGTCCATTTTGCAACTTATTTTACACATTAGAGTCAAAGGAGGAAGGTTACATGAAATCCATTGGTTGTAGATTAAGAGGGTGGGAGAAAACAAAGCCGGGAAATCTCTGGGATTGGATAAAAAGCAAAATGGAGAGACACACACTTCTTTTCCATTAGTGGGTACAGGACAATTAATAGCATTTTACAGCACATAGAGATGGTATTTGGGGAACAAGATAACAATGAGGGATTTTGTAGTTTCCTGCTCTGGTGTGGTGGGTTGTGCCCCCTGGGGGATCCGAAAAAAAGGAATTACTCTGACATTCCAAGGAGATATTATATTAAATGCAAAAATATAATAGACAAGCTCACTTAAGGTAAAGATTGACATTTGTCAAGGAAGCTACAGGCCAAGGATGTGACTTCCCGCCATGGCCCACCTTAGTTAGTAATTTTTATGTTCATGCCATCCTATGTGGTTATTTTCAGTCTCCTGAGCTTGTCAGGTTTGACATGTGACCCCTTTTCTGTCCACAATCCTAATTTCTTGAATGTTACATTAGATCCATCAGATTGGGTAGGTATATCTATAGGTTAGTATCTACAGTGTTCAGAAACTGGGATGAGGTAAGGGGAATATGGGAAAAGGCAATAATTTTCCCTAGTGTCTTTCCACCTCATTAGAAACATGAGACAAATTCTTATGGAAGACAATGTATTTTCATTTTCTCATGCAATTTTATGGGTTAGTTATTATTTCAATTGTATAGAAACAGCTTTAAGTCTTGGGTTAAATAGGTAAAGCTCTAAATGGAAGAAAACGGATTTTAAAGCAGGGAGGTAGTATGCCAGCCTCTCTACTTGGGATGAAACACAGCTTTTCAAGCCACCTGGGTGACATCACACACTCACCTCTGCTATCTATAATGAGGAAGATGGGGAGGGGTCACTCCACATACAAAGGAGATACAATTTCCTCTTTTTTGCTCTATAGGTGTTTTGTTTGTTTGTTTGTTTGTTTGTTTGTTTGTTTGTTTGTTTTTAATAATACTGGCCAGCGTGAGCATTGTATCTGGCATCCTGAAAGTGGAGCATCCAAATCTCAGGAGGACTGTGACAATCTCAGTGGAGAGATTTATGAAGAAGGGCCTGAAGTGAAGCTAGAGCTTTTGTTACAAAACCAAGCGATATCAGGCAAAGAGGAAGAAAATAAAACAGCAAAGATAGAAGACAAAACCACATGTATGATTTAGAGGAGGCAAGATACAAAAGCTGAGGCAGAATAGAAACAAAAGAGAGTTCAAATTTTAAAAAGCAATGGTTTCAACATACGGAATGGTACCAAATAGTATAAATTTAGGAATAATTTACTTTGCTACAACATTCTGGCAACTATCACTTGCAGTCCACCATGCTTCCACTTGGCAAGCAATGACATGGAAAATGCTCAGTTCTCATCAGTGGCTAAAATGGTGATAGAATGCATTTCTTTAATAGATTTACATTTAATAAAATAACATATTCTTAGACAATTTGCTTAATACTGTAAAAGAAAAAAATATGAAAAGAAAACGTAAGGTGCTTCTAAATAGACTCTAAATGGAATACCTAAATTAAAATACTTAAAAATTTATTGGGTAAAATTCTGGTATTTCCATTGACTTAACTCCATTTTTCCTCCCTCTGGCAAGTGGCCTTCATTTGTCATCTCACCTTTTTGACCTCAAACAGATAATTTGTACTCACAAAACTACAGGAGAATCTGTGCAAAATAATGACTGATTTAAATCATAGACTACTTTAGCTAGTATTCTTCTTTGGTTTTCTTCATGATCTGGATAACTGTATTTTGTTTCCTGTTAACAATTATTGACAGTAATCTAATTTTCCAAGGCAGGATTTTCTCCAGCATATATGGGTTATCTATTGTCTTTTATTTTTTTTAATGGATAGAAAGGATTTATTGTACTGTTCTCTCTTTTTTACAGTTTCAATATCTCTTTATTTTTCAATTATCATTGACATACCATATTATATTAGTTTCAGGCATACAACACAGTGATTATATATTTTTATAATTTACTAAGTGATCACCCCAAATAATCCAGTACCCATGTGACACCATGAATTATTATAACAATACTACTGACTATATGCACCACGCTAGATCCTCATGATAGTTTTGTAACTACCAATTTAGCTCTTAATCCCCTCCCCCTTTTACCCATCTTTCCAACCCAGTCTTATCTTCTAGCCTCATCTTTTTTTTTACTGCCTCTCAAATTTAATTTTTAAGTCAATATTTACTTAGATTTACATTTGCTGATTTCTATATTTGCTATTAATTTATAACACCATTATCTCTTTCTATGCTCATGTCCCTATTTACTGAATTTTCTGTGATCCTACTTTTGACATTTGTCAAATTCTATAGACTGAAGGAGACTGGATGTAGATCCAGATGTAGGTTACTGGTGAGAGAAGGACAGAGAATGCCTCTCAGCTACTTGCTAACTATGACATGTACCTTGTCAAAGAAACAGAGTCCTCATATGTTGTATCAAAAATATATTGCTGCATAACTAATTACCCCCAAAACTTGTGGCTTAAAACAGCACAGATTTATTATTTCACATTTTCTGTAGGCCGGGAATGTGAGCACTGATCAAGTGTGTCCTCTGCTTTACTATCTCTCACAAGGCTACAATCCAAGTATTGGCCAAGTGATGTGGCCTCACCTGAAATCTCAAGTGGGAAAAGATCTTCCTAGTTCATTCACATTGTTGTTGACAGAATTTGGTTTCTTGTAGTCTGTTGGATTGTGGGTTTTGTGGACTGTTAGCCATGGCTTCCTCAATTCCTTTCAATCTGAGTGTCTTCTACATGGCAGCTTGTTTTACTAAACTGTATAACCCAAGAAGTCAATAGAGACTGAGTAGGAGCACGATAGAAGCCATAGTCTTTGGTAACATAATCATTGCAATGGCATCTCGTCACTTTTCTATATCTTGGTTAAGAAATAAGTTTTGAAGTGAACTCTACACACACAAAAGTGTGAATCTCATGGGTGGGAATCATTGAAGGCCATGTTGTACGTCACCCTATTACATCTGTATAATGGGATTACAATAATAGCTACACCGTGTGATTATCACATATAAATGAAAAATAAAGTATCCCTGAATTATTTTAGCCTTGTAATCAATCAATGGATGAGTTTTTACCTTTGTTAACCTACTTAACCTACACATATTTCTCTCTATATATAATATTCTCGGTGTTTCCTGGTTTAGCTGATCTGTATGCTGTAATCTTTATCATGTCCCACCACTTCTTATGGGAAAATACATCAATTTGACACAACAAAGCTGTGCTTTCTTTGGAAATTGACACCGCTCCTCATAATGGATGATAAGCAAATGATGCAGATTTAATGTGTTAAAACCTATTTGTTGTACCATGAAAAAATAGAATTTTTTTTTCACTCGAAGTTATTTTCCATCTTCATGAAGAGATTTTGTGTATACTTATGTTTGTTTGTACTTGGTATATGATGTTAGTGTCATAAAACAACTTGAACATGAAGAGTTTTTCATTTCCTCTAGGCTGTTCAGGAGCAGCTTTAGTATCTGCAACTCCTGGGAGGAACAATCTGGGTGCACAGAGATTAAAAACATTTTATCTTTTTGATATGCATTGGTCACTAATATAATCTTAGAAAGTTTTCTTTTTTTCTTTTTACTACCAAAAGTTTGAGATATTTACTGAAAATTGTAATTGCATAACAACATGGATAAAGAAAGGAAGTTTAAAAGTTTTGTCAGTGGTTTTTAGTACAAAATAGCAATTCCAAAGTTTTATATCTTAGCTGTAAATTTTATAGTTAGTTCAATCATTACCCCAGGGCCCAGTTTAGGGGTGAATTTAATTTTCTGGGAAGTATTTTAAGCAAAAATTTCCAATTGTAGTTACACACAGGATATACATTTTCCAGGTGACAATGTTTAGATTAGTAACAGAGGCATTATGACATTCCATTTTAGAAAATAAAGTATAATATCCCTGTCACTATTTATAAAATTTTTGAGATAATAACACTTTTGATCATACTGCAAATTGCAAATGAAAGTGCTAAAATTATTGATGAATTGTTCTATTCTGATAATTTCTTATCACTTTATAGAAACTCTCCAAAGAAGCTGAATTAATGCAGCTGTCAGGAGAAAAAAAATGAAAGAAATATACACTTATTTATCTTTCTTGCTTAAAATAAACTCACAGAATATTACAATTAAAAGTGACTTTAGAGATAATACTGCTCAATTCTATAATTTTTAACTAGGGCATCTGGAGCTTAAATAAGTATTGTAATGTCCTTGTACAGTGGGACAAATTGGTAAGAAATTAATGTCAATTCTTCACTTCTAGTTTTTGGACTTGCAATCTCCTAGTATCTGAATAATACTTCTGCATTCTATTCATTTGCATTTTCCTGATCATTAATCATGTTGAGAATCTTTTCTAGTATCCATTTGCAATTTGTATCCTTTCGAAAATATCTGTTAAAATATAAAGCTCACTTTTTGTTGCACTGTTTCTTAATAACTAAATTTGAAATGTAATTTTAAAATGATGTAAATACAAACCCTTTCTTACACATACAGAATATAGACAGACACAATGTTTTCATGCCTTCAGTTGCTTTGACAGTTTTTTTAATTTTTTTTAATACTCCCTTTTGAAAAGGATTTTTTTGTAAAGTCCAACTTAGCTATTTTAAATAAATTTATTGGGGTGACATTCGTTAATAAAATTATATGGGTTTCAAATGTACATTTCTATACTACCTCATTTCAATATTGCATTGTGTGTTCACCACCCAAAGTCAAACCTTCTGTCACCATATATTTTACCCCCATTACCCTCTACTTCTCCCCACCCCCTTACCTTCTGGTAACCCGTAAACTATTGTGTCCATGATTTTTTTGCCTGTTTTTTTGTCTTGTTCCTTTGTTGTTTTCAGTTTTATATCACACATGTGATTGAAACATGTGGTCTTGACTTTTGATGTCTGACTTATTAGGCTTAGCATGATAATCTCAAGATCCATCTATGTTGTTGAAAATGGCAGTATTTGATCTTCTCTGATGGCCCAATAATATTCCATTGTATATATGTACCTCATCTTTTTTACCCAATCATCTATCAAAGGATTATTTTGTTGTTCCATGTCTTGGCCACCATGACTTGGTATCACGAATAATGCCGCAATGAACATAAGGGTACATATATATTTACGGATAAATGTTTTCAGGTTTTTTGAATAGATACCCAGAAGAGAGATTACTGGGTTATATGGCAATTCTATTCTTAATTTTCAGTGCATAGGTCCTTCCTATTCATTGTTAAGTTTATTCCCAGGTATTTTATTCTTTTTTGTTGCAAAGGCAAAAAGATTTTTTTTTCCGTTTCTTTTTTCTGAAATTTCACTGTTAGTATATAGTAAAACAATGGATTTTTGTACATTGATTTTTGTATCCCGAAACTTTACTGTATTTGTTTATTGTTTCTAAAAGTGTTTTGGTGTTTACGGTTTTCTATATAAAAAATCATGTCATCTACAAAAGTGACAATCTGACTTCTTCATTCTCAATTGGGATGCCTTTACTTTCTCTTGCCTGATTGTTCTGGCTAGGACTTCCAACACTATGTTGATTATTCACTATGTTGAATAATCGTGGTGAGTGGTGGCATACTTGTCTTGCTCTTTATCTTAGAGAAAAAACTTTCAATTTTACACCATTAAATATGATATTAACTGAGGGTTTGTCATATAAGGCTTGTATTATATTGAGGGACTTTCCTTCTATACCAATTTTATTAAGTGTTTAATCATAAATGGACACTGTCTCATGTTAAATGCTTTTTTTTGCCACTACTGATATGATCATGTGATTTTTAGCCTTTATCTTGTTTAGGTGGTGTATCACATTGATCAATTTGTGCATGTTGAACCATCCCTGAATCCTCAAAATGAACACCACATGGTCATGATTTATAATCTTTTAAAATAGGTAGTTCTATTCGATTTCCTAGTGTTGTCTTTAGGATTTTTGTATCTGTATTCATCAGAGAGATTGTTCTGTAGTTTTCTCTTTTTGTGTTATCTTTACCAGGTTTTGGTATCATAAAATGTTAGCCTCATAAAATGAATGTAGAAATATTGTCGTTTCTTCAACTTTTTGGAAGAGTTTGAGAAGAACAGGTATTAAATCATCTTTAAATCTTTGATAGAATTCACAGGTGAAGCCATCTGGTCCTGGACTTTTGCTTTTGGAAAGATTATGGATGATTGTTTTCAATTTCCTTACTGTTGATCAGTCTAGTTAGATTTTCCAGTTCTTCATGATTCAGTCTAAGAAGGTTATATATTTCTAAGAACTTGTCCATTTCTTCTAGGTTATTGAGTTGGGTGGCATATAGTATTTTGTATCATGCTTATATGATCTTTGGTATTTCAGTGGTATCTGTCATTAAAGTTCTCTTTCAATTCTGATATTGATAATATGTCTTTTCTCTTTTTTCCTTAGTCTAGTAAGAGGTTTGTTAATTTTATATTAATCTTTTAAAAAACAGCACATTGTTGCATTAATTTTTTATTGTCTTTTTTTTCTCTTTTTTCATTTAATTCTGCTTTAATTGTTATTACTTCCTTCCTTCTGCTAATTTTGTGCTATATATTTGTTATTTTTCTAGTTTAGATGTAGTGTTAGGTGTTTTATTTGGCATTTTTCTTGTTTCTCGAGATAAGCCTATAATGATATAAATATCCCTTATATTACCACTTTTGCAGCATCCCAGAAGTTTTGATATGTTGTATTTTTATTCTCATTTGTTTCTGTTTATCTTTTGTTCTCTTTATTTTTTTTCTTCTTCTTCTTTGACCCAGTCATTCTTTAGTAGCAGTTATTTAATCTCCACTTATTTGTGGTTTTCCCCACTTTCATTTTGCTGTTGATCTCCAAATTCAAAGCACTGTGTTTGGAGAATATGCTTGGAATGATATCAATCTTCTTAAATTTGCTGACGCTGGTTTTGTTCCCAATATATGGTCTATCCTTGAGAATATTCCCTGTGCACTAGAGAAGAATGTATAATCTGGTATTTTGGGATAAAAGTATCTTACATGTCAATTATGTCCATTTGGTATAATGTGTCATGTAAGGGTAATATTTTTTTTTAATGATTTTCCATTAGGATGATCTATCTATAGCTATCAATGGAGTATTTAGGTCCCCTACTCTAATTGTGTTTTTGTCAGTTTTTCCTTTTAGTTCTGTTGGTAGTTGCTTTATATATTTGGTGTTCCCTGGTTGGGAGCACATGCAGTGATGAGTGTTATGTCTTCTTGTTATATTGTCCCCTTTATCACTAGGAAACGTCCATCTTTGTCTCTTGTTACATTCTTATCTTGAGGTTTGTTTCATCAGATACAAGTATGCTAAACTTGCCTTTCTCTCGATGCCATTTGCTTGGATTATCATTTTCTTTTTTTTTTTTTTTTTGCTTTGATTCTATATTTGTCCTTGCAACTCAGATATGTCTTTTGAAGGCAGCTTATGGTTGGGTTTTATTTTTTGATCCAATCTGCTACTCTGTGATTTTTTATTGGTGAATTCAGTCCATTTACATTTAGGGTGATTATTGATATATGAGGATTTCCTATAGTCCTTTTATCTTTTGTTATCTGGTAGCTCAGTGTCTCCATTGTTTCTTTGCCTTTGTATTTCTGTCTTTTATTTTGGTTCAGTGGTATTCTGTTTTTTTCTTCTTTTTATGTTGTGTCTCAGTTCTGGATTTTTAATTTTTTTGGTAGATATCATTACTTTTATGTAAAAGAAAGTTTTATATATACAGTAGTCATTTTTCTTCAACCTATATCTTACCTCCATTCCCCTTTACAAATTCAGACGTTTACCCTGCTCCTTTAATGTTTTTTTTTTCCCCCACAAATTATTCCTCTTTATGCTGTGGGTTCATATCTGAGTTGCTGTGGCAATTGTATTCTTCTCTTTTTCTTTTTTATGTTTTTATCTCCTTTAACCTTTGTGCTATAATGAAAAGCCTATTAGACTATCATCAGATTTTTCACTAGAAGCTCTACAAGCTAGAAGGCAGTGGAATCAAATATTCAAACTATTGAAAGATAGAAATTACCATCCAAAAATAATGTAGCCAGCAAAGTTATCTTCTAGATATGAAGGAGTAATCAAGGCCTTTGCTGATGAAGGCGAGGGAATTTTCCACTACCTAACCTGTATTACAGGAAATACTGACAGAGGGTTATTCTACCGGAAATTAAAAAAAAAAAAAAAAAAAAAAAGATACAAAACTATGAGTAAAATGAGTAACAGATAGACAGAAGCAGGAAATGGCAACTTAGCTTTTTAAAAGATATGTTATTAGCCAAAGTCCATTGTCTATTTAGACTTTCTTGGTTTTTCCCTAATATCCTTTTCCTATTCCAGGACCCCATCCAAGATTCTACACTACATTTATTTGTCATATCTCTTTATTCTACTCTTGGAAGTGGCAGTTTTTCTTTGTTTGGCTTTCATGACCTTGAGAGTTTTGAGGAGTACTGGTCAAATTTTTGTAGGATGAACCCACTATTAAAAATTTCTTTTAATCTCATGATAAGATTTGGGTTAGTTATGAATTATTGCGACAAAGACCACTGATGTAAAGTGCCATGTTCATCACATCATGTCAAGTGTAAATACAATCAACATGATTTATGACTGTTGATGTTGGCCTTGATTACCAGTCTTTGTTGGTATTTGTCAGGTTACTTCACTGAAATTTACGTTTTTCCCACTTTCTACTCTTTCCATACTATACGTTTTGGAAGGAAGTCAAAATATGCATCCAAGAATCTAAGGAATGTTATTTGAATTGTCCTGCCTGAGAGACTTATCACTTCTCCATAGTAATTTATTCAATTATTTATTTATGTTACTATGGACACATGGATATTTATTTTATACTTTGGGTAATAATTCAGTAATCATGTATTTATTTTGTTGCTAAAATTGTTCCAGATTTGACAATTTAGAGCTACTTCTCATGCTCCTACCAATATGTTTGTGTGTGTGTGTGTGTGTGTGTGTGTGTGTGTGTGTGTGCACGTGCGTTCTGGTTATTCAAGATGCTTCAGACTCATTGCATATATTTCCTTCCCTAGTCCTAGAATCAATAATTTCTCCAAGGAGACTTGATTCTTTTTATTTAAGAATTGTATTAGAAACAAAAATGTGGATACTAGAGGTGCCCATTACTACTGGAGTATTGGTTGTTCAGCATCACTGAGCTGGCCGAGCAAAATATGTGTTTATATTAACCTATTGGTACGAACATATCTATAAATATTTCATGATGTAACTATCTGTACCTATTTTAACTAAACATGAATTTACACTAATATCTCTATATTTAATTCATTACCATATGGATCATTCTTGCTTCCTCCCCTTGTTTTCTTGTGAATTCTATTTCACCAGTAAGGTGCTTGGCTTTCATCATTGCCATCCATTTATTTCATATATATATATATATATATATATATATATATATATATATATATATATATATATGTAATATATATATGCACTAAAATTGTTAAATCATGCCCCAATGAGAAATGATTTTATCAACTAGAGTAAAATATCAATGTTTAGTTACTTTTGCCTTTAGTTTTACATACTTACTCCTTTCTAAAGATACTCAGGTCAACATTTGTTTCCTCCATCCTGTTCACTGAAGTTGTTTCATAGATTTGTAATAAAGTTAGATTCTTCTGTCATAGCCTGCATTCTTCCCTGGATTCCCTTTACCTCCTAAAGGATTTTTACAAATTGCGTAAATTCAGTTCACTCTTTGTTGAGTTCTTATGGGTATTTGACAAGTGTATAATATCTTGTATTCACCATTACAATATCACATAGAATAATTTCACTGCTCAAACAGATCCCTGTGCTTTGCCTATTTATCCCTCCCTCAACTCCCTGAATCGCTCCACTTTTTGAAAAGATGTGTTCGTATTTTATGAGAGGTGGTGTATTATGGACAAAGTAAAAATAAAAGCATTATTTAAAGAGAAAAGCTACTAATTCTAGACCTTGGACAAAGCTCTTGGGTTGTATGTAATGTAATGTTCTCATTAGTTATTCCTCATCCATCTTCTTACCAAAGCTGCTACAGGGAGAGGGGGTCAACATGTAACATGCCTTCTGCTTTCATCAGAGCAGGCTATTGCTTGAAAGCATATGCCTTCTCTACATTCTTTGCTGTCAACTTGATCCACAGTCTTCACCGAGACTCCCTTCTGCCTTCCAGAAGAATGCAATCTGACCAGCTTCCATAAGGTTGAGATATAAATACGTATGAAGAACATATTTCTTTTTCTACTATAGGGTACATGTGAACACGTGGATTTCTCCTTTTTCCTACTTTTCCCTGTATGTTATCACTGTTTACTTCACTGTCTGTTTTCACAGTTTGTGGAGCATAGCGTAACCCTGGACCAAGTAGTGAAGGTACAGTCATCTTGACATGGAATCATGCAATCTTGTACAAAGGTCCTTTTCTTGTTGGTCCTTTTCTTGTTTCTAGGGTTTTGCATTTTCCAAAATATCCAATAATTGGAATCATGCTGTATATATGTAGCTTTTTCAGGTTGCCATTTTTTTTCAATTTTCACTATGTATTTAAGGTTCTCCCATGTACTTTTATACCTCAACAACTCTTTTTTTGAATATCAAATAATATTCCATTGCATGGATGTGCCAATGTGTTTATCCATTCAGTTATCAGATGACGTATTGGTTACTTCGAGATACTGGTGATTATAAATACGGCTATTATAAATAGTTACATAAAAGTTTTTACATGACATGGGTCATTGTGTTTAGCTTTGTAATAAACTGCCAGACTGTATCCCAAAATGGCTGTGTAATTTTTAATTCCCACCATCAATAAATACAAGTTCCTTTTATTCTTCATTCTCACCAGAATGTGACATTGCCATCTGGGGGATTTTATTCATTCTGTGGGTGTGTGGTAGAATATATTCAACTGTGACAATTCACATTTTGTTCTTACCTTGAGATAAATTGATAACTATAAAAAGTTAAAGGACTTACCTAATGATGTTCAAAAATGCAGTAAGGAAAAGAAAATATAGTAAAAGTAAAGGTAAAATATTTATAGTGACTGGGAGTGACTTTATGAAATTTTCCATTTAAATTTTAGTAAAATTTTTCTCTCTTTGGCTTGAAATTGAAATTTCTCTGGCTGAGAATAACTTGTCAAGCAGTTGAATAACTCATTAGTAAGAAGCACGTCCAAGAGAAAAGCTATTTCATTGTATTAATTCGGTTAAAAAAAACATAAAAGGGGTAAAAGGCAAGACTATTAGTAGTTCTCACTGTTTTTGATGTATAGGATTGGTTTTCTTAGTCATATTGTGTCTAGGTTGGAAAATTATAGTCCCAAGGCCAAGGCAAGGAAGATAACAAGACGATGACACTTTTTCACCAATTCAGACATAATCAATAGTGTTTTACTGGAGCTTCAGTGAGAAAACAACTTGTTGTGCCAACAGCTAAGCAATATGTGGAAACAGAAAGGAGCCACTGCTTAGAGACTGTAGTCCAGGAGATCACAATTGTAGGCATGATTGCTTATTGCTGGTGGCTTGGGGTCACTGATGCACACAGCAAACTCTGATTAAAAGAGTAACATGTAATGGTGGGAAGGTAGTGTTTTATTTTCCAAGTTACAGCTCCTTTAGGTTTGCAAAGTGACCAGAGCAAAGCATGGTGGTACATATAATGCCACTGGCAGTTCTGGACAAAAAATACACATTCACTTACTATTTTTCACATGGTGTTGAATATTGGGATGGTTTCCACTGTTTCACAAATGAGTAAATAAAATTACCACCTGATAGTAACAAAACAGTGTAAAAATGAAAATATATATGCTGCCCACTAGGGTTCAACTTACGATTTCATCACTTCCTAGTGTGGGGCCAATGAGTAAGAAGTTGTGCATCAGTTTACTTTTTTATATAAAGGGACAAAAATAATTTGTATAAAGGGGATCAAATATATGGTGATGGAAGAGAACTTGGGTGGTGAGCACACAATGTGATATACAGATGATGTATTACTTAACTGTACACCTGAAATCAACGTAATTTACTAACAACTGTCACCCCAATAAACTTTAATTAAAAAAATAAATAATATGTATATCATAATGTTGTAATAAGGTCAAGCGTTAATATTTCTCCATCATCTAGATTAGTTTGTGGCTCACAGTGTACACATTCACCCATTTAAAGTGTAAAATCAATGGATTTTAAAATATTCACAAAACTGTGTGTCCTTCATCACAATCAATTTTAGAATATTTTTTTTTTACCCTCAGAAGAAATCCTATCCCAGCCCTCCCTTTTCCCACAGCCACAGGCAGCCACTAATTTACTTCTATCTCTATAGATTTGCCTATTATGAATATTTCATATATTTGAGTTTAGATAACATAAGGTCTTTTGTGACTACATTCTTTCACTTAGCATAATGTTTTCAACGTCCATTCATGTTGTAGCATGTATCTGTGCTATATTCCTTTTACCTTTTTACTTCTGTGTTCTTTCTATTTAGAATTTATTTCAGAAACGAGTATTTTAACTTTATCTTTTAGAAGCTTTTATGCTAGCTCATTACCTTCCTATGTAGCAAACAACTTTTATGGGACTCAAAAAGTGTCCCATGGGGGAAAGCAGCTGTTCATTTAGAGTTCCTCAAGTTTTTGATTTGTTACATAAGCCCCACGTGGCCAATGGAAGATTTGATACTGTCCCTTTTCTAATTAATATTTAGGATTTATTTTCTTTCTGTTACTTTACCTGCAATACACTTGGCTTCCCTCACTTTCTTCATCCTTTTACTCCTAAGGTGGAGAAATAGCTTATGTGTTGGAGGAAAAGCATGGAGACCAGTATCTTTATAGTGCAGTCAGCATTTGAGTATTAGAGTATCAGGAGAGTGAACATAGGTATCGAAGACTAGATACTTTGTAACAAATTTAAGTTTTATGTGGAATTAAATGGTAAACCACTAGAGGGTTTTCTTCAGAGAAATTGCATAAGTTTATTTATTATTTATTTATATTTTTATTAAGACATTATTGTCATATAACATTCTGTAAGGTTAGGGTTTATAAAGTGTAGATTTCATATGTTTATATATTGTAATATGTTACCAATAGCATTGGCTGATAACTCTTTCATGTCACATAATTATCATTTCTTTTTTGTGATGGGAAGAATTAAGATTTATGCTCTTAGCAATTTTGAATTTTATAATACAGTATTGTTGTCTACAATTACTATATTGTGCATTAGATCTTTATGACATAAATTTATTAGTTGCAAGTTTGTACACTTAAGCAACATATCCTCAATTCCTCTACTCCCTAAATGCTCATAGCCACCATTCTTTCTGTCCATAGATCCTGGGCTGTTTTTCTGACAGCACTCCGTGTACTGGATTTGCTCTCACCTCTGCAGTAGGGAGCCCACACATGTACCTGGGTGCAGAGTTGGGGAGAAGTATGCGTTTAGCACTAGGGACTGGGGGTACCTGTGCCCAGTGCAGAGATCCTTAGGGGAAGTACTCTCAGAGTTGGCAGATTTCCTGTTGTAGTCCTCAGCCTAGTCAGAAGGAATTTCATCCCTGTAATGCCCTTTGATATTCTTGTCTGCCTCTTTCCTGATCTCTTCCCTGCCCCCAGTATGGAGGTCTTGTCTCAGTACTCTGGGTGCTGCTCTAGAAAAACAAGTTTCTTCAGCTACATCCCCACACAACTCGGGTAGCCAGGCACTTCCTCCTCATCCTTCTTTTCCGATGAGGAAGGTCTCTGTTGCTGCAGAGGTCAGCCCTGTGCACTTCTGTCTTGGGAAGTGGGGTTCTGGTATAGCTCCTTTTACCATTTCCACTGCATCCAAACTCATATATTTTTTGCACCAGTGGCATGCTGGAATCTCCCCTTAGGAAAACTGGACTTCTTCCTGTCCATGGGTGTCTGACTAGGTCAGCACTCTCAAGGTTATTTTCCTGATCATGGTGAGAGGGTTACGGAAGGTGCAATGGCTCTGCTGACTCTGCAGCACATAAGGAGATCTGTCTGCCTATTACCAGAGGCACAGATGGGCAAGACTGTCCCTGGGACTCTTGGCATATGGTGGTATATATCACAACTCCCCAAAAGACACTTTTGTCCGTGGGTGGATGTCTAATTAGTTGTAAAAGATGGGGGACAAAAAGGAGAAACATCTTATGCTGCCATGATGTTGACATTACCTCCTACATTCATTACATTGCTGAATAGTGTTCATTGTATTGGATATACCATATTGTATTTGTCCATTCATCATTTGATGGACAGACTGTTTTCACTTTTTGGCTATTATGTATATAGCTATCGTGTGGACACCTTGTAAGTTGTTTTAGAGGTAAAAAGACAGAGCAATGAACAAATTGCTCTAAATTTTATTCTAACATACTATTTTGATTAACTGGATTACTTACTTTATTTATCTATCTATCTATCTATCTATCTATCTATCTATCTATCTATCTATCTATCTATCTATTTATCTATCTATTTTTTTCCTAAAGCCTTAAACATTCTATATTCAAGCTACGTGTCCCACTTCATTTTCATTATATTATTTTAATCAGGTTATATTATATAGTTGCAACCCCACAATCCCTTTAAAACTTCCTCATTCTTCTCAACTGTAATTGTTAAATTGCTTTTTCTTTCATCTGAACCTTATGAGACTTACTTTACCTCTTCTTGGCACTTATATTCTTCTTGAGGGTATAGGTACCCACCAATTCCTGTACCCTCAAACACTTAAAGAAGGAGAAAAATCCTCTTGTCTCTGGATTAAAAAACAAGGTACTTCTCAGGTAATCAATATATCTCTTTAATATACATTATATTACATACACATATATTCTATTCAATACATATCATATTTTAATATATTATTATATATTTAATATATGCCAAAATAGAAGTTATAGGTCCATTTGGATAATGGATGACTTTTTCTTTATATTCAAGGATGTTTTTGCAGCATTATTTATTAAAAGTTTAAAATTGAAAACAACGTCAAAATCTAAAAATAGACAAATGGCTAAATAAATTATGGAACATCATAATGATAACATGATAAGCAATATTTTTTATCATTTTTTAAAGAATATTGAATGATGTTGAAAATGTCATTATATAATGTTTTAAAAGAAAACTAAAGAACACAGAAAGACTATAAAGAAACACATCAAAATGATAACATTTTGTTTAGTGTCATGGTTTTTTATTTTCTCATGTCAGTATTTGTACATATTTTCTAAATCTTGTATGGTGAGCATGCACTATTTTTACAATTAGAAAAAAAAATTATTTTTATTTATTTTTTATTTTTTGGGGGAATTTTTTTTTAAGTTTATTGGAGTGACAGTTGTTAGTAAAATTACATAGATTTCAGTTGTACAATTCTATAATACATCATCTATATATCACATTGTGTGTTCACTACCCAGAGTCAGTTCTCTTTCCATCACCATATATTTGATCCCCCTTACCCTCATCTTCCACACCCCACCCCCCTTACCGTCTTGTAATCACTAAACTATTGTCTGTGTCTATGGGTTTTTGTTTCTCATTTGTTTGCTTGTTCTTTTGTTGTTTTCAGTTTTATATACATATCTGTAAACTCACAATGTTCATTGCAGCTTTATTTACGGTAGCCAATACATGGAAACAACCAAAATGTCCTTCGATAGATGAATGTATGAAGAAGTTGTGGTATATATACACAATGGAATACTATTCTGCCATAAGAAAAGATAAAATAGCACCATTTGTGACAACATGGATAGATCTTGAGATTATTATGCTGGGAGAAATGAGACAAAAGAAGTCAAAAAGCTCTTTTTAAAAGAGGAAAAAGAGACTGTCAATATGGGGAAATGCTGTGATACAATGCAGAAAAAGAAGAACAGAAGCACATCCACCGAGGCTGTGGGGAAAGGCCATGAGGGCTTTCATTAACTTATTCAGAGTACATTAATGTTTGTATAGTAAAGAATAAAACAACATGTGCTATGGTCAGTCAAATCAATGTAAAAATTAAATATCAGTGAGAACATGGGATGAAGACTCTAGTAGAATTCTTGCAGACCTCAGGAAGGAGTATAAATGGTAAAATCACTCTTGAGGGCAATCTGGCTACATCTGGCAGAGCTGCAACCCAACAGCCCCGCCTCCAGGTCCCTCCTCATGTGACCTCTCAGGCAAATGCACAGAGAATCACGGGAGGGGACAGTCACTCCAGCATTGTTTGCAATATAAGAAAATGGAAACAACCTAAGAGTCCATCAACAAGGGATACAAGAAGGGACACAAAAAATGTGATTTTGTACAAGTAAATATTACATGGCAATTAGAAAAAAAGAACTTGATCTGTGGAACCATAGGTAGATTCAAAAATCCATCAGAGGGGCACAAATGCAGAACTGTTCTGGTACCAACTAGCACATCTAGCGAACTCTACATCTGCACATTATTCTAAACACTTGACATATGTAGGCTTGTATAATCTCCAAAATAACCCCACAAGAAGGTTTTAGGTTTTACTATTATTCCCGTTTTACAGATGACTAAACTGAGGCACAGAGAAATTAAGTAACCTGCCTGAGGTCTCACAGATGGTAAGTGACAGAGCCAGACTGAACCCCAGCAGTCTGATGCCAAAACACCACCATGACACTCATATAAATTCAAAGCATATTTGCATGTGTATTATTTTTTGACATTCGATATTACTTTATATTAATTTCAGATGTACAGCACAGTGGTTAGACACTTATATAACTTATATAAGAAGTGACCACCCTGATTGGTGTATATATATACAAGGATTGACACTTAAGTTTGAGTACTTTGTCACAATGATTTTACTAATCTTTTTTGATATCAGATGAATTATTCATTATGAATTTGTACCAATTACACAAACAGTTAACCAAAGTTAACTCTTTGGAAGTGCTGAAAAGACTACTTGAAAAAGTTAGACGAAACTTAACTTTTCACCAAACAACTCATAGCTTTTGCATCATGACATCATGACAATGCACCAGGTCACACACACTGTCTATGAGGGAGGTTTTAGCCACTAAACAAATAACTGTATTGGAACACTCTCGCTACTCACGTGATGACTTCTTTCTTTACCAAAGACAAAGGAAATATTGAAAGGAAGACATTTTGATGACATTCAGGACATCAATGGTAATATGATGACAGCTCTGATGGCCATTCCAAAAAAAGAGTTCCAAAATTACTTTGAAGGGTGGACCAGGCACTAGCATCAGTTCATAGCTTCCCAAGAGGAGTACTTTGTAGCTGACCGTAGTGATATTCAGCAATGAGGTATGTAGCACTTTTTCTAGGATGAGTTCGTGAACGTAGTTGTCAGACCTCGTAGTTATTACCATATCATTGACTATATTCCCTATGCTTTACTTTACATCCGCATGACTATTTTGTAACTACCACTTTGTACTTATTAATCCCTTCATCTTTTTCACTCTGTCCTTCAACTCTAATAAATCTAGTAGCCATCTGACACCATACATTGTTATTACAATATTATTGACTGTATTCCTTATGTTATACCCTATGTCCACATAACTACTTTGAGCAACCAATTTGTACTTCTTAATCCCTACCCCTTTTTTCACCCACACCCCCACTTCCCTCCCATCTGGCAACCATGAATATGTTCTCTGTATCTATCAGTTTGTTTCTGTTTAGTTTGTTAATTTTGTTCTTAGATTCCACGTATAAGTGAAATAGCACTGCATCTGTCTTTATCTGTTTGATCTACTCCACTCCACACAACACCCTCCAGGTCCACCCATGCTGTTGGAAAAGGCAAGCACCCATTTTCTTCCATGGCCAAGCAATATCCCATTGTATGTATGAAGCAGCTCTTCCTTATCCACTCATCCATCAATGGACACCCAGGCTGCCTCCACATCTGGGTCATAGTAAACAAGGCTGCAATGAACATATGGATGCACATGTCCCCTCAAAGTAGTGTTTTGGGTTCCTTCCAATAAATATCCAGGAATGGGAATACTGGGTACTTTGTTCTCTCTTGTTATAGCCTTTGTTTTAAAGTCTATTTTGTCTGGTATAAGTATTGCTAATAGAGCTTTGTTTGTTTGTTTCCATTTTCATGCAGTAACTTTTTATATCCCTCTACTTTCTACCTGTGTGTGTCTTTCAATCTGAAGTGATCTCTTATAGGTAGCATATGTGAGGGTTTTGTTTTCTCATACATTCAGCCCTCCTATGTCTTTTCATTGGAGAATTTAATCTATTTACATTGAAAGTAATTGTTGATATCTATGTAGCTATTGCGACTTTATTATTCATATTTTTTATCTTTTTTTTCATCTTAAAGAACTCCCTTTAACATTCCTTGTAATACTGATTTAGTGATGATAAACCCCTTTAGCATTTTCTTGTCTGGTAAGCTGTTTATCTGTTCTTCGATTTTAAATGATAGCCTTGCTAGGTAGAATACCCTTGGTTGTAGGTACTTGCTTTTCATCACCTTAAATATTTCATGCCAGTCCGTTCTAACCTGCAAAGCTTCTGTTGAGAAATCAGTTGACAATCTTATGGGAGGTAACTTATAACTTACTAGTTGCCTTTCTCTTGCTGTTTTTAGGATTCTCTCTTTGTCTTTAGCCTTTGCCATTTTCATTATAATGTGTCTAGGTGTGGCCCTGTTTGAGTTCATCCTGTTTGAGACTCTCTGCACTTCCTGGACTTGTATATCTACCTCCCTCACCAAGTTAGGAAAATTTTCAGTCATTATTTCTTCAAATAGGTTCTCAATCCCTTGCCTTTTCTCTTCTCCTTTTGCTGCCTCCATGATGCAAATGTTTTTATGCTTGATGTTGTCCTAGAGGTCTCTCATTCTATCCTCATTTTTTGGATTCACTTTTCTTTTAGCTGTTCTGATTGGGTATTTTATGTTACCTTGTCTTCCAAATCTCTAATTCGATCCTCTGCTTCATCTAGTCTGTTGGTGATTCCTTCTAGTGCATTTCTCATTTCACTTACCATATTCTTCACTTCTGACTGGTGTTTTTTTTTTTTTTTTTGTTTTTGTTTTTTTTTTTTTTTTAATGCTTGCTATCTCTTTGTTGATGTTTTCACCTAGTCCCTTGAGTATCCTTATGACCATTGTTTTGAACTCTGTCTCTGGTAGTTTACTTACCACCATTTTGTTTCATTCTATGTCTGTATTTCTCTCCTATTCTTTCACTTGGGTCACATTTCCTTGTTTCCTCATTTTGGATGCCTTCTTATGTTTGTTTCTATTTATTATGTAGATCTGCTATGTCTCCCAGGCTTTGTCAGGTGCCCTTATGTAGTAGATGTCCTGTGGGGCCCAGTGTCACAGTCTCCCTGGTCACCTGCACTGGGTGCTGCAGGAGTGTCCTTTGTGTGTGTTATGAGTACCCTCCTGTTATAGTTGAGCCTTGATTGCTATTGTCACATCAGTGAGTGAGACTGACTGTTGGTCTGACTGGTTGAGGGGTTTGGCCACATCCACAGTTAATGGGCTTTTGTGTGGGATGGGGTTAACCCCTGAGTGGGAGACCACCCTTTCTGTGTGCCACTTGTGGAGCTAATTGGGTGGTGTTCTGATGTGGTTTGAAGCCACCTCCAAGTATGTTGGTTCTGTGGCCTCTTCAGAAGGGCTTTGGTGCAGGCCCAGGTCATCCACTGCTTGTGACTGGCCAGGGGTTACCTGGTAGGAGCTACAAAGTGATCCACTGTTGTTCGCTGCCTGTGCTAAACCTAGAGGTATGTGGAGAGGCCACGCTATGAACAAGGCAGTTTGCCACCAATACCAGGCCTAGGGTAGCTCTGCAAAAAGCCAGGGCACCCTGAGGCCTGCTGACACCTGCCAGTTCCTGTAAGGTTTAACCACTGATAGAGCCTCCTGTCTCAACCTCCTGGGTGAGACAGGGTTCCAGGGAATCACTAGAACTGGAAGAGTTGTGGTTACCAGGTTAATGTAAATTCTGGTTTGGTACCAGCACTAATCCTAGAGCTACTCAGCAAAAGTTTCAGAGAACACCGAGGCCAGCTGCTGCCTGCCAGGTGCCTGTCAGCTGCTGATAGTTTTCCTAGAAAAAATGCAATGCAGGCAGGCCTGGCTGCTCATGGAGAAAGTACCTCCAGCTGTGTGCAAGTTCAATGGGGTGGGTCCCAGTGAGTCAGCAGGGTGGGGCAATGGAGCTCCCCAGGCCAATCAGATTCAGATTTGGCCTGTGGAGGTGGGTTAAACAGAGAAAAGATGGCGTCTGCCTGCCGGGGGGAGGACTTCACACAGGGAAAGTGCCATCTGTCCTCCAGTCCTCCCCACCAAAGTGACACACCTCAGTCTGCCCTGCACCATATGTCTCCTACGCCTCCCAAGTCACTGTCCCTCCTCTGGAACCCAAGGTGAGTGCCTGCGAGTGAGTGAGTCTGTGTGTGGGTCACTTAAGAGGATGTTTGAGTTTCCCACAGCTTCCCATCCCACCCGGATGGTCGAAATCCCCAGTGGTTTTCACAGCAAAATGTTGTGAGGGCTCTTCTTCTTGGCACCAGTACTCTGGGCTGGAGAGCCTGGTGTGGGAGGACTGGGTCTCTCACTCCTCCTGAAGGAACCTCCATGGCTGAAAAATCTCTCCTGATTCTTAACTACCACATGGAGGTTTGGGGCCTGTTCTGCGTCTTCGCCCCTCCTACACTTCTCAACATGGCCGCTTCGTTATATTTTTAGTCATAGGATTTCTGCTTGGCTAGACTTCAGATAGTTCTTCAGGTTGATTGTTCTATAATTTAGTTGTAATTTTAATGTGTTCACAGAAGGATATAAACATAGTGTTATCTGCTCTGCCATCTTGAATCTCTACTCTCTCGATGGATGACTTTTACAAAATTATGCTTCACAAATAAGGCTTGCAATAAGGCATAGGATTCTTGTTTATATAGAGCAATTAACAGACCTGCTAATATCTCATTTCAATCACCACACTCGGAGGCAAGTAAGTGACAGAATATGATACTAACCACTCTCTCCTGACCATTCTGGATGCTATTAATGTTGTACAATGACCACATAGCATAGTATGTGATAGTAAGCACTCATATTTTATTTTACCATAAAGGCAAGAGAAAAAAACATACATTCATTTTATATACTAGATTATGAGTACCTTCAAAGTTAAAGATGTTATGAATATAATCTGTATCCTCATGATACCTACTATAGAACCTTACATGAAATAAACCTCTCTTTGAGCAGTTCTACCTTGCACAGTGCATGAAGGAAGTCATCATTTGCAAGACTAACTGTCCTGTATGGGTACAAATCTACCATAGTCTCCTTGCTGATACCTGTATTAGTTTCTTAGGACTGCCATAACAATGTATGTTACACTGAGTAGCTTAAACAAGCAAACAAAAAAAATGCATATTCTCAGAATTTTTGAGGCCAGAGGTCTAAGATCAAGTTGTTGGCAGTGTTGATTTCTCCTAAAGTCCACAACTGAAGGATCTGTTCCAGGCCTCACTTCTTGGCTTGTAGATGGTTGTCTTCTCCCTGTGTCTTCACATCATTTTTCCTCTATACATGTCTGTGCCCAAATTTTATCTTCTTATAAGGACACCAGTCATATTGAATTAGGGTCCACCCTAATGACCTCATTTTAACTTAATTGCCTTTTCAAAGATCTAACCTCCTAACGTGGTCACTTTCTGAGGCACTGGTGGTTAAGAATTTAACATACAAAATTTGAGGGGTCGAGGGCACAGTTCAGCCTGTAACATTACCTCAATCTGCTGAATGCATGGGACTGAATACAATAAAGATTTTGCTAAGGTAAGCTAGAGTTAATTTGAAATAAATGCATGCCTGTGCTACACTTTCTGTCAAGGCAACTGAAAGAGAGTTAAAGAAATACCTTTTCACATCTTCATCCCGAAGGATACAGGGTGCCAACAAACTGTATACACATTTTAAGAAAGGAAAATTGTATTAAAATTGTAATACTCAATATATATCAATAACAAAAGATGAATACAAGTCACCTTTGCATATACGTGCTCAAAGTGGTTAACATCAGCATCCAGACACTTCTGATTACGGCGAACTACTGCTTGAGCAATATTGACCAAAGTGTCCACTTACATATGTTTTTTGGCACCCCCAGAATTTGCATTCATCTTTTCATATTTTGGGATTGCTCCCCATAAACACATAGGGAGGAACAGTGATGATGTAAGGCAAAACTTATTATAACCTCCTCCCACATCGGTGAAAACTGCTCTGAAGTGTTAATTGACTTGCCTAAGGCTACTTGGTAGCTCAGTGACTTCCCTAATGCCCTGATTAGTTTTATAATGACTACCATATTCAATCTAATCAGCTTGCTCATCAACAGGTACATAAAAAAATAATCTCACTCCCTTTTCCTTAAGCCGTTCTGAAATGGGATCATTATATTAATACTTGTCTTTTTGCTACCACAAGAAATAGTTGCTTATAAGGTAATTCAAAGAAAATATAAACTTGTAAGATTAGACTATAATTATAATGTGCTGCTCATCTTTCTGTAATTCCCTGGAGCAGTGAATGTGATAGATAGAATAATAGCATCCCAAAGATGTCCCTGTCCTAGTCCCCAGAAACTGTGAATATGTTAGGTTCTAAGACAAAGAAAACTTAAAGTTGTAGATAGAATTAAGGTTGCTAATCAGCTGACCTGGAGAGGAGGAAATTATCTGGGATTATCTGAGTGAACCCAATGTTATCACCTGGGTCTCCAAATGTGGAAGAGGAAGGCAGGGTGATACGATGTGAGAAGGACACAACCAACCGGCTGATGTAGTCTTTGAAATACCGTAGAATCATTCAGAAATTATATTTCTATTTACATGGTATATACTTAGGTAATTTGCATTGTGTACTTTATATATATATTATTTATAAATACATATTTTAAAAGAAAATACAAATAGATTGAAAACCATGCTAACATTTTAAATGTCAAGAATCTTAAAATAAATATGTAGAGTGTACTAAATGTGGTCTTTTCCCACACTACCCAGGCATTCATTTTCATCCTTGAAGTTGAAGCCAAAATATTACTTCGTAAGATCTCGTCTATTGAGTGCAATTATTTTTCTGACTGTCCTAGGTTGACTTAATCTGTCATTCCTCTGTGTTTCTTCTGACCTCATATTCTCCTGATTATACAGCACCTATCAAAATGAATGAATATTTGTCTCCCTGCTAAATGTGAAACAATCCAGTGAAAGAAAGGGCCCTTATTAATCTCTATATTTCATATGCTTAAGTAAGATACTCAATAATGTATGCTAAAGCATATTTGAGAACATCTGAATATTTTCACTCCTTATAAGATTACACTTTTGCCTAAATTCTGCCAGTTTCTTCTAAGATCCTGTTGCACTAATTTTATACTTTATCCTTTATCTTCAGTATTACTTTGTCACCTCAGGTTTTACATCCCAGCATCTATGTTTTCAGGTTTTTGTAGGGTGTTGAGTGTATATAAAAGTTGATGGAAGTAATTTTAGGTTGTTGGGGCATGCATTGGAAAAATACTCTGAGGTTGTACGCTGTGGATTGAAGGTGGTAATGAAGTTAGTGTGCTGCAGAAGGTAAGATGAAACTGAAAGCAAGGAAAATACTTGGGGACTATTACTATAGCTCAAGTGAGACATAATGAATCAGAAATAGGAAGAGGTTTCACATAAGTGGGTGAACAGTTACATGGAATAAGAGCACAGTACGGGAGGGGATAAGAGAAAAAGAGAAATCTAAAATGGCTTCCACACTGTTGGCCATGTTAAAGAAGTTGGGTCTTTATTATAAAATGTTTTGTTATTAAAACTCTCCAAAAATTATTGTACTTTGCCACTCTTAATGAACACTCGATATTGCTGGGGACTTTCTCTTTCACTCCTCAAGTTTCCAGATATACTAGGGGGATGCCCCCAAAAATGTATACACATGACTTGTATTCATTTTTAATTATGAGTATATATTGAGTATTACAATTTTAATACAGTTTTTTCCTTTCTTAAAATGTGTATACATTTTTTTGGCAACCTCTGTATTTTTCTTGCTACCATATATCATCAAGATAGAGTTGAAGTGTTACAAAGGTCAACTTTTTCTTTGCCTGTATCTGGGACTATGTAAACAGGATTTAATTTATTTAAAATATTGTTATAGTAACAAACTGATACAAAAAAAGCCCCTTTATGAACTTTCTGAGTTCATTTGACCCAGCACTCAACTTGTATTTTCTGTGAAAGTGGCTCTATTTGAGTTTTATAAAGCAGTTGTGTATAATAAATCATAGAGTATAATAATTTTGATTTCGAAAAACATCATAAAACATGCTACGTTTATGGAATGGCATTATGTCAGCAGAATGTTGTCCAGCATGATGATATCTGATGAGGTAGCATGAGTAAAGTAAAAATCTCTTTCAAAAAAACGAATTTTTATCTTCTTTTTGGGAAATGGAATTTTCCCTTAAAGATAGGATCCAACAAGTGTAATATACTGTAATTTAGAATTTAAAAATGTGTTTTTTAGTTTTGCTTTCAGACCTTAGAAGACATATGAATTAACAACATCAGTTAATTCTGCTATTTTAGAACATCCTGGCTTAGGAATTCTAATTCCAGATATTAGTTCTAAACTGTCAAACTCAAATTGATTAATTTTTACCATTTTACTCTTTTTTAATAGGAATATGTCACATCTAAGTACAGAAGTATAAACAGTTAACATAAAAGTTGACATTGAACCATTTATTTCCTCACATTGAAATACTATCACAATTTTTAAAATCTTGGTCCCATGCATTAAAAATATAGACACAAGGGCTTATTGAGTGGAAACATTCATTTTCCAGAATGATATATGAAATTTTGTGTTTATAATTTTTTAGACACAGCTCTCTATAAATTAAAAAAAATGGCGGATAGAAAAAAATACCACATTTGGATTGATACAACTTGATAAATTAAACGAATAATAAATAGGCCCTATTATTTTTCCATTGTGATGAATGTTTCTTCATGTTATAAGTATTTAATGGTATCATAATAGGTCAAAACATCATTCCAAATCTCTTTGTAGAATGGGGTGCTCTTTCTTTTTTCACTAGGAAGGAGACAATAATGGTGAAGATAATCAAAATTGTGGCATCTTGAGAGTTTTCATAAGCGACCTACTTTTCTTCTCCATGCAAAGATTTTCCGTGTCCCATATAGAGTACCACAAAAAAGTGGGAGTCCTGCCAAAGATCAGTAAGTGGAAGTGCAGTAACACTTGTGAGCTCATACTGTGTCAGTTATGTTAGCACTGATTTAGTTCTAAACAAGCATTCTTGGTTGGTAACATATTTTTAAGATTGTATAGTCTCACAACTCCACTGTGTCACTATCTGGGGGGGGGTCCTCTGATGACCTAATCAAAACCAGGCTTTCCTTCTGCTAGTATGCTTTACTACATAATGAATGGCTTTATTTATCTTTCCCCAAAACAGACCCTTTGCTATATTTTTTTCCCCCAGTGACAGGTCTTCTTTCCAGATTTTATAATCCTGTAGCTCCTTACAGTTTTGATATTTAAAACTCAATCCCAAGAATTTTAATGTTCCTATTTCAAAATCAGTATAAAGTTTTTCTCCGTTTCTCTACCCAGCATGACTTAGACATCCATGAAATGTTCTGAGCCCAGTTTAGTTCTTCCAACTCTTGTCTCCTGAAAGATTTATTATATCATTATGTTTGGTAATCATTCTTAATTAATTTGATATGTAGTATGGAATTGAACAGTTATTCATGTACAAATTATTATTTACCCTGCCATTGTTTTGCTTTACTTTTTCCTGAGCTGTTTAGATATTTGGAATGTCTAATCAACTTGGAAGTTTTTATCCACTGTTTTTTAATCACTCATCTGATACACACACACACACACATACACACACGTGCATATGTACAAATAATATATGTGTATATGTTGTGTGTGTGTATACTGTATTAAATTCTATAGATTTAGAAAATAACGTTTATCTAAATGAGAGTTTCATTAACATTTCAAAAATTAAATTCTTATAAACAAAGAGAGATGTTATGGAATCCACAGGAAATAATTAAAATGTAACTTCTAAAGGATTTGCTCTAGTAACTGGTAACTCAGGAACTGTATTGTTCTCTCAATTGCTCCAAGGCCACGTGGATCTTGAAATTGTTTTTCAGAGAGGCTACTTTATTATTTGGATTTTAAGTCTGCTTTACTTCAGTTACCTCTGATTTATGCAGCTTCTCAGAGCATAAGCTCAACAGACTGCTTTTATTTATTTATTTTAAATTGTAACCCAAAACTTCAAGAAAGACAACTCTGTTGGCTCAGTGTGCGTTATATCTTATCTCCCCTTCTATAGAACGGTGCCTGGAAAACGGAATCATTCATTTTGCTTTCTACATAGGTATAGGCTATTGTGAAAGGATATGTTAAGAGATGATAAATGTGGGCAAATTATCCAAGAATAGTTTGTGTCCAGGGGAAAAATGCATATGATTGATAGGATAAATTATTGATATCCATAAAACAAGTATGAGTAATCAAAAATTACAAAGGACAATTCACTTTCATTTTTTTTAACTAAGTCTCATTGCATTAATTTTTTGCTGTGTTCCTAAAATTTTGATCTGACTCCCAGTTGTGATGTTCTCTGTTTCTAATGAACCGTTCTTAGTTACCCCAAAATGACACTCAATATTGCCTTAAATGTTAATTTTGTTATCATTCTTCTTACTCTTTTTACTCTCCATTATTTAGTGCTTTCCTGTTTTGACTCTGTCTCTCATATCTATATGTTGCTACCAGCCCATTCTGTCCACTACTAAATGTGTAATTCATATTATTGTGGAAAAAATACCCATCTGCAGTGAAATCTTATAGTTCTCAAGAGCAAAATGTTACACGGAAAAATATCCCAAATCCTACTTACCAAGTATTGATGTAGACATAATTTTACCTATTAATCTCACAAGATATAACTAAAAACCTTGGGTATTACATATGAAACTAACAGAAGAATATTCTTAAAACTGGAAAGAAGATGAAAAACTTGCTAGGAAATTTGGGCCTGAGAAATGACATGGTGCTGAGTTCCCTTATTCTTGTTTCTGCCTTACATATCCTAGTCAGGATATTGCAAAAGCCAACAAGCCAGAAAGCTGCCAAACAAAAGCTGAGTGGAGACCATAGACTTCCACCCTCACCAGGCTGTACAGAAATACCCCTAAACCCCAGCACAGAGGTGGCATCCAAGAAGTTTGAGTGGGATAATGGGATTTTCCTTCCCACGCAGCAGTAAAGGGCAGTAACTCCCTGCCCTGTAGGGCCAGTGGAGACTGTGTGGGGGCCTGGAATTCAACTCCTACTCAGTCACCCTCTTTTTCTCCCCTTGGGGTGGCTTCAGGCAAGGCCTAGTGAGATGTCAGGACTTTCATAACTTCTTGGCGGTAATCAGGACACTCTCTCTTTGCAGTGTCAGTGGAAGCCTAGTGAGGAGCAGTAACAAGGGGGCCTCCCCACTCACAGTCAGGGAGGTAGTATTAGTGGAGTTTTAGTGGAGAGAGTAAACTCCCACACTCAGCCAGCAGTAACAAGGATTTCCTCATCTCACAAGTCTCAACAAAAATCAAGAAGATAACCTGGAATTTCTCTCCTGCATGGCAGTAACTGAAAGACACCTTCTCCACAAGAGCGGTGTCTGAAAGTGTAACTAAAACATAATACAATTTAAATACTGAACAAGGGCTGGCTACCTGATTCACACAGAAGCCAATATTATAGCACTGGCTTTTGAGAGTAGAAAAGTCTTTTATTTGTGAGTCCACTAGCAAGGAGACAGGAGGCAATGCTCAGTTCTGTCTCTGTGATTCAGCGTTTGGGTGAGGTTTAAAGGTTAACAGTTAAATTAAGGATTCACAAAGGGTGACTCGTGAGTGTTGTTCCACAAGTGCTACTTATAAGTGGTGTAGCCAGGGTTTTAATTTGGTTTTGGGTCTTGTTAGAAACAAGATAGGACCAGTTTGAGCTAGTTCTGCATTTACAATAAGATCCACAATTTCATAACATAATATTCAAAATGTTGAGATGTTAATCAAAAATCATTCATCATACAAAAAACAATGAAGATCTCAACTTGAATGAGAAGAAACTATAAACAGTAGACAACACCAAGAAGACACAGATGTTAGAATGATCTGACAAGGATTTAAAGCAACATTATAAAACTTCTTCAAATATTTGGTGATGGAAAGAGAACTGACTACGTGGTGAGCACACAACCTGACATATATAGATGATGTATTACAGAATTGTATATCTGAAATCTATGTAACTTTACTAACAATTATCACCCCAATAAATTTTAATTAAAAAAAATTAAAAATTAAAACAACTCTTTCAGCGAGCAATTGCAGGCATGTTTAAAACAACAGAAAAAAAAATTAAAGTCTTAACAAATTAATAGTGGCATATAAAGAAGACACAGTTTAGAATTAAGAAAGACAATGGGGAAATAAAAGCAAAAACAAACAAACAAACAAAAACACAACGCAGTGAATGCCATAACAGTGTAATGCACAGAAGAAAGTATCAGTTAAATCGAAGATAAAATAATAGAAATTAACCCATTTTAACAATAGAAATAAAAAGACTCAGGAAAAATGAGAATTTTAGGGATAATTTGAATTGTACTGCTATGAGGATTTAACGTGCATGTCATTGGAGTCTCAGAAAGAGGTATAATAAAAAAATATATTCAAAGAAATAATTAAAATATCTCAAATTTGGAAAGGCATAAAGATACAAGAAAATGATTACATCCCAAGTGGGATAAACTCAAAAAAATCAATGCCAAGACAGATCATAGTTAAACTTGTGAAAGTAAAAGATGAAAAAATCTTGAAAGCATCCAGAAAGAACTAATGTAATACCTATAGGAGCACAACAATTCAAATGACAGCGATTTCAACAGGTTCTGTGGAGAATGGGGTCAAATGGCACAGTTTTCAATTGTTGGAAGCACTGCCAGCCCAGAATTCTACCCTGAATAAAAATTATCCTGAATAATGAAGGGAAAATCATAACATTTTCAGGTGAAAGAAAATGGAGATAACTTGTTTCTAGCAGACCTATCCTGAAAGAAAAGCTAAAGCACATTATCTTATGAGAAAGCAAATGGCAAAATAAAGAATCTTAGACATCAGGAAGGAAGAAACAATAATGGAAAGAACGAAATTGTTGATAAATATATAGACTTTCCTTTTTCTCTTGAGTTTTCTAAATTATGCTTGATAGTTGAGACAAAAATTATAAAATCATTTAATGTGGTTCTATATATTATATAGATAGAGATATAGAGATATAGATAGATCTACATAGATACAGATAGAGATATAGATAGATCTCATGTATATATATATATATACACATACAGAGAGAGAGAGAGAGAGAGAGGCGGGGAAATGCTTATAAAACGTATATTATAAAAAATGGGGTAAAGGGACATAAAGAGAGGTAAAATTTCCTCTCTTGGACTGGTAGAGTCAACATCAATAGAATGTTATAAGTTGTACATGTATAGTGAATACCTAGAGAACTACTAACAAATGTTATAGGTAAACCAATGCAGAATTATAAAAGTGTCCAGGTAATCACCACCAAGGTAAGAAGTAGGAGAAAAAGAAATGAAAGACAGAACAAACGGAAAACAACAAAAATAAAATTAAGCAACAGACTCATTCCTATCATACTAATCATTACTTTATAGGTAACTGGTCAAAATACACCAATTAAAAGACAAAGATTGTTAGAGTGGATACTAAAAAGAAAAAGATAATTACCAAAATATATGTTGTTTACAAAAACCTCAATTCAAATATGATGCATAGAATGTAAGCAAAAAGATAAACAATGCAAGAAATCAAAGGAAAACAAGAGTGACTGTATTAATACCAGGTAAAGAAAACTTTGGATTAAAGAAAAGTATCAAAAAAAAAAAAAAAAAAGAAAAGAAAAAAATTGGCCCCTTTTCAGAGTTCTTAACAGTATTTTGTTGTATAGACCCTCAGCAGTCTGGTGAAAGCTGTGCAAAAAAAAAAAAAAAAAAAAAAAGAAACCTATGGACCGCTATCAGAATAACAATTATGTTAAAATATATTTTAATATTTTAATCTTAAGAACAAGAAGCTTGCTGAATCATCTTGGAGTTTGGCAGAGAAGTGAAGATCCTATTAAGCGTCCCAAAAGGGTTCACACATTGTGCCTGATATAGCATTCCAAACAAAGACGTTTGGAATTTATCCTGTGCATTAAAAATACTGTGACTTAGGAGACAAAAATGGCTTTGACAAATAACAACTTTATTTTTTAAGGCTATTAGAATACTGAGTTTTAGAATAAGAAATAAAACTTTACTGACTATTGTGTCATTATTGTGGTTGATTTAAGATCTGCAGCCTTAAAAAAACAAAAAAAACAAAAAAACAACTTCCTGAAAATAAATTGAAATGCTCACTTGTTTTGGAGAAAGACTATATATATATATATATAGTAACCATCCACTTTTAATCTACAAAAGCTCGATTCCTACACAGTGATCTTTTTTTTTTAATGTGACCTGGTATCATCATAAGATCATCGTAAAACAACAGATTTTTTTTTTTACAAAAGTGCATGGAAGTTATAAAACTCAATTTTTAAGCAATAAACTAAAGAGAGAATTTTGTCACCAGGATAGATTAAAGTTTTTGACTAAATGAATTTTCTTGCCAAAAGGGCTTACAGTACTTCATAGACTCTATTTTCCTGACAGAATAAATCATTGCATGTGACAAAATGCAGTTCCT
The DNA here is from genome assembly GCF_964194185.1 of Rhinolophus hipposideros. Lineage (NCBI taxonomy): Eukaryota > Metazoa > Chordata > Mammalia > Chiroptera > Rhinolophidae > Rhinolophus > Rhinolophus hipposideros. Next base: position 16,907,205 of record NC_138058.1, on the reverse strand, counting down.
CAGAAAGGATTTACTTTTCCCCAAAAATTCATTCCCTTTATAGAAATATGTTTTGCAAGACAGCAGCAGTTTCAAATCTTAGATTTCTTGAGGAGAACTGTATTTATACTCAGCAGTGTGTTTATAAATGGTGAAAAGTTAGCACACAGATTAGGGAAGGTGTGAAGAGTAAAGATTTTAGGTACATGTCGATTTTTACTTTGAGTTAGCATTTGGTGATTCAGAACTTAAAACACCATTCTATAATCTGAATTATTTCCTCTCATTAAATTATGTATTAGCACTGTTTTATTAGTTGTGCTCAGTTTAATGTAAATGTAAATTAAAATGAATAAGGCATAGGGCAGAGCAGAACATATGATCAGAAAGAATAATGAATGTTTCTAATTAGAAATTTTGAAAATGTGATTTCATGTTTTGGGATCCAACGACTACTATATTCAACTGTATATACATTATACAAGCATTTAGAGAGGGGCTCTATAACTTAAATCCTCTTTTCAAAAGGCTCATGTCACCAAATGTTAAAATTAGACTCCAGAAATACAGATTCAAGCATTTGGGGTTGAGGTAGAGCATGTGAGGGTGTGAAAAGAAAAAACTGAGAAATCATCAAACATTGGCCAAATATATCTACGGTTTTTGTTCAAGTGAAGGATATTAACCTGTAATTACATAATGTCATTATAATGAAGAAATGCACTTGATAATAATGTGCTTATTAGATGCTTGTAACAAAATTGAAAGAAATGAAACATTATAGTATACAGAGAAAAATTCTTGGTTAAACAAAATACCACAGAACAGGGAAAGAAGTGTCTAACAGTAAGAAACTTTCCTTGACCCCTTAGTGATGGCTGCCTACCTAATTTGTGGGGCCCAGTGCAAAATGAATATGTGGGAACCTTTGTTTGAAATGTCTTCAGAATTTCAGGACTGTAACAGCAGAGTATTAAATTCAGTTCTAGCCTTCCTATATGTACTGGACAACTGCACAGATCACATTTCCATGATAACAGCCCTCCCTTTGCTTTTTGCACTATTTGAAAGACCTTTATAAAATTAGAAAAACATATCACATAGCAAATAAAGAAAAAATGGAATTTCAATGTTGTCAACAACAATTTATTGAGCACCTATATGTGAGGCATTATGTAACACTATGGATACAACAGGGAATAGAATGGCCATAGTGTCTGCCTCATTGAGTTTTTTTCATATTTTGTCACCTCTTTTGGCCCTCATAGTCATGTGTTCTTCCCTTATTCTAAGAAGATAGCTCCAATCATATGTGTCGGAAATAATAGAAGATATCAGCCTGGTTATTATACAGCAACCTGCTGTTCCACCTACTTCATTATATCATGTCTCTGTTCCTTCCATTTTGCAAAATGAACAGAATGTCCACTCTCATCCTGCAATTGATCAATCAGCCACTACAACGACACTGTCCATTCTCATCTCCTCATAGACTTGATCACATCAGGTAATTTTCTATTCTTTAGGTTCCACTACTTATTAAACAGACTGATAGTTGACATCGATCAATCCCAAGTTGGCAGTTTGGCTTAAATCATCTCCCTAGTCTTTTCATTGATGTTTTTTTGTTTGTTTGTTTGTTTTGTTTTATTCCAAAATCACACACAAAATTTATTTTTAATAAAATTTAAATAAAACTCACTTTTATTAAACACAAGGGACTGTTGTCATTCATTGTTTTTCTTCTGAAGTTTTTACACTGTTTACCACACTCAGATTCATTTTTTAAAATAAGGTAATTTGTCTTTTGTTTTTACTGTTTAAAGTATGCTATAGAATATTTGCATATTGTTTAAAAGTGGAGAGTAAGAAGCATATATTTGATACAGAAATTCCCTGTTTCTTCTCATTCTAATCACAATTGACAGTGTGAATATATTTATATTCTTATGTGCAATGATGGGACAAAGAAAGTTGATGATAGGAAAAGTAGAGGCAACAATATTGGCAGCTAAATACTCATTTCCAACTATGAATATTTTTAAAATAAATTTATAGGGGTGAAATTGGTTAATAAATTTATGTAGGTTTCAAAAATAGTGTTTTTTTGTTTTTGCTGTTGTTTTTGAATTATGTGTGTGTGTGTCATAGAATTATCCTTGATAAATGTTTAGCCTTTCTTTTGTACTACATGGACCATAGATAGGAAGGATATAGTTCAGAAAATCCAGAAGTTGCGAGTATTTTACATTTTCTCTGCAGTAGCTGTAATCTTTCTTCAGTAGCTTCTGTGTGATAAAATTCAGTAATTCTATTCCAAAACCCATTCACTTGAGAATGTCTTAAAGTATAAAATTTTAGTATTAGCTCAGGATAAAATGCATAATTTTAAATTATTGACATCTACATATTATGGACACTTTATAAAAGATGTTTGAAAAAACTATGTAACATAGACATATATTGTTGAGTATATTTGCTATTCATGATTGTTCTTTGGAAACCAAATGTGTGGGAAGCAGAAGTGATTATCACAAAATACGTGTGCCTTTATGTCCTTGTAATTAATAGAAGGAGATAATAAATAAATTATTTCTTCAAGCCGGGAAAATATTTTCTCAAGAGGGAATTTAGATTCTAGTATTTAGCATTTTGTTATTTTATCCTACTATTAGATACTCATGTTCTTTTTTTCTCCTATGTACAACAGACAAAAATAAGGATTCCTATAAGAAGACATTTAATTTATTTCAAATAAAGATTTTAGCTTTAGTAGTCCTTGTTTTTAGGGTGTGCCATATATATGTATACGGTGCACTATGATATCTCTCTAAAGTTTGTAATTTTTAAAAAATCAGTCACTTGTAAGTATACATATATATATATAAGTATATATATACATATACATATGTATATATATATACAAAATAAATTACTTCATATGTGTAGCTGTAGGGACAATGAAGTGTCTACAGAAGATTATACAATCTCTGATAACAGAAACAAAAATGATGTAACTGAGCATATGTCCTTTAACATCTAGGATTGTAATCTGTCTCATTTTGAAGCCCACTGGAAGGACTCTCAATTGTTTATGCAACACATTTGAAATGAAAAAAGTTCAAATACATATTTAGTAAACAAAGGAGATAATAACTTTAAACTCCTAAGAATAGATTTATATAAGTAATTTAACTGACACAAACGACAGATTAATTGTCATTTCAAATTTATGCTAATCTGGGAAACTTTGTAAGGGTTGAACAGAATTGTTAATGTGTCTCTGTTTTCACTCTTCCCATGGGAAATACTGTGACACTGCACACTAAGTCTCCCTTATTCTTTAATAAGATGTGCCCAAAGCGCCTAGTCATCTGCTGATCTCATAAGCATAGTGGACTCAACGTCATTTGGGATGCTGTTCATAGCAGCTCGCTCTTATTCACACATCGTGTGAAGGTTGCTTGAACAAAGCCAGAGGAAAGTTAATGCCCTCTTTATTGCCATCAAAAATCTATTAATACAGTTTCACTGTTGTCTACAACATGCCTCCTTCTTCAGACACCAAGATACTCTCAATTTTAAGAGTTTTGCATATAATGGTTCATTTAACCCTCACAGGAACCTATGATATAGTTACTATTAGTAGCCCAGTTTTATAAATGAGGAACCCAAGGCAAGAGGTAATTTCCAGACTTCATTGAGCTAGTAGTTAGATAGTACGGTTATAGAATTCATATCTTAATACTGCACTATGCTATCTCTCTAAAGTTTCTAATTTCTAAAAAATCTGTCACTTGGAAGTTTTTTCTATTCTAGTCAGAACTTAATTTTTACATTAATTGTATATTTTCTCTTTAAAATTTAATGTATTTAATGCTTATAATACACCACCCCAATATAATTAAAAAGTTGCTTCAAGTTCTGACTGAGCAGTCTCTTCTCTTTGCTATTGTCAAAAACAGTGCTGTTAATTAGAACATCCCACGGTGGAAATATTCTGTATTGTCACTAGTTAATACAGTAGCCACTGAGTAACTACATGTGGCCATTGACCACTTGAAATGTGGGTAGTGTGACTAAGGAAATTAATGTTTAATTTAATTTTCTTTAATCATATTAACCTAAATTAAAATAGCCACATGTATTTAGCTACTCCACAGCACTGGCCTTGAACGTTACTTTTATGTTCTTTATAGTAATAAATCACAAAAAATGAAAATATAAATTTACTGTACAGTCAATAATTTTATATATATATATGTATATATCCCTTAATATATCCCTTAATATATTTTATATATTTCTTAATATATATATATTAATATATATATAGATCATATATATATTAATAATATATATTTATATATAATATAATATATATTATTATAATATATTAACATTATATTAATATTATATATAATATATAATATATAATATTATATATTAATATTATATATGTATATATTATTATATATATAATATATATTATTATATATAAATAATATAATATATTAATATAATATATAAAATATAATGCATTTTATATATTTCTCTACATGTCAATATTTTCTTATAGGCCATGCAGCCCTTTGTTTTTGAAAACATATAGGGAAACAAATAAGCCAACTTTAATGGAAAATGCTTCCTGTGTCATACGGTTATGAGGTAGTAAAGAGATAAGAAAAGCAGGATAAGGGGATAGGGATGGCCAGGTTGTAAAAGTATATATGGTAGTCTGAATAAGCCAAATTATGTTGCAGATTACCCCCAAATATCAGTGCCATGATACTACAGAATTTATGTCTCAACGTACAAGTTGATCAATAGTTGACCATCTTGCTCTGTTAATTTTAATCCATCAAGAATCCAGCCTAACAGTTTCCTCTTGACTAATGGTTCCATAATTACCACAGAAATAGAAAATGACAGAGAATGTAAGAACAAGAGTTAGAGTGAGACAAATACTACACCAACACTTTTAAGTATTTCCATAGAAGTAACAGGTAGTATCTCTGTTTATATTTTATCAACCTAAGCAAATCACTTGACTACTCATTAACTCTATGAGTCAGGAATGTTTAGAAGTCACCCACATCTATTCTTCATATTAACAAAGGTACATATCCTTTTCTCAAAGAAACAAATAAGTATCTCTCCAATGTAAAAATAATATAGTCTTCATATTAACTTTAAATGTGGTTTCTTTTGATCTGGATACCTATTCTCAAATGATAATCATTCTGCTCTCTAAAAACATAATATATAATGGTAATATTGGCACAGGTGACTTCAACAAACACTCCCATACAGAAGGGGAGAAATAAGAGACATAAATTGGTAACTTCTCAGTAATTCTTGAATTCCAATGGGCCATTTATGAATCTACTCTACCTCTGGGGCAAAAAAAAGTCTTTGGCAAAAGATCTATATGAAAATCTATATGAAATTATTTACCAACTATTAATTTATCCCATCCAATATGTCATGCATTAAGAGAAACAAAACAAATCTGCATAAGAGGAAACTAATTATATCCATGGGAAAGACTTTATCATGAAAGCAATGGGTGACCCATGTTTTAAAGAGCAATAATGTTTTATCAAGTACAAAAAAAATAAAAGAACGGGGAAGAGATCTTTTATTAATATCTGTAAAATATGGGGTGTACGTGGTAAGTAAAGGAAACTGAGTTTAGATACGAATAACAGATACAGAAAAATAGAAAGAACATTTATTTCCCCCAAAATTACACTGTTGTGGGTTCTTGAATTACTGCATACAACTTTTATCTCATTGGTCAATTTCCAGTGCCAGTGCCATGACAGAAAATCTTATTTCATCTCTGAAGTATTTTGCAAATCTTACTCTCTTCAATGGGATTTAATATGTATTTAAACTAATCTTTTCCACTGCAATGAATAATTCATTGACCACACAGAGGGTCACTGAGTTAACACACCTCCACAGTTGTCTATTTAACAGCCATGTGCTCTCTCAGATAAATGAGACAGAATACCACATGTTGAACCCCTGGTGATTTTAACAGAAAACACATTAACTGAGTGACTAATATATGACTTAATTAAATGGCAACACTAATTATATGGCTTTTAATGTAAAGGATGGGCATTAGTGCCAGTAACTAATTTAATGAGGTATAAATGAGCACACACTAATTCTGCATTTGTTTCATAACTAGAGATATGCACTGTAGAACTAATTCGAATAAAAGAGTATTAAATTATTGTAAAAAACAAAACAACCAAATGCTTTGAACTTTTCCTTCTACTTTGAAATGAGAATGTTGATGGCTTAGATTCAGTTGTTCTCTCTTCTTTTATGCCCATATGTGTATTTTAAAAAAATAGAATCTGTTAGTTAAAAAATAATCTGTATTCTTCTTTCTAATCCTGTGTTTTTCTGATTTAATTAATGAAATTGCTAATTACCAAATTACCTATGAAAGACTTCTCTTTCCCTGACTCACTTTTTTCATTTATCACCTAGCAAAACTCATATCCCTACTTGCCAGCATCCTATCTCAAGGAATCTGTAGTGGTAAGGTCCCATTTAATGTGCAATGAAGTCAGTGTGCTTCCTCTTTCTGTAATACTTGAACTTTTGTATCAACCTAGAAGGATAGTTATGTGACTTTTAATAGATTTTCCACTTACTCTGATCAGGAAGTCAGAGAGATTAAGGGAAAATAGAAGAACCTTTGTGGACCTCCTGAAAATAACCCGCATAATAGGAAGGTGTAATCATTTGTATTAGGTCGTTTTAAACAGAAACAATTCTACTGTTAATAGAATGAAAGACCGGGAAATATATGGAACATTCCAAACCAAATACAGGTGATTATATATACCAAGTTTACTACCCACAAACTCCCTATACTTTAGAACTGAATTTATGACCTCAGGCAGAAGAAACAAAACAAAGGATTGTTTTTCTATAAGGTAAATATTTTTCAAGTAGTTAGAATATCAGAAAAAAGGAGCATGTTAGCTGAAAAAATGTAATGCTTTACAAATAAGGGAACGTGGGAGCTAATTGATTGAGCTGAAGATAATAAAATAATATTATGGATAAATGTGTCCAAAATTTATCTTATACGAAATAGACCAATTCATTTAAAGACAAACAACCAAAACTCACACAAGAAGAAATTGATAACTTGAATATCCCTGTACTTATTTTAAAAATTGAAGGAATAATTACTATCCTTCATAAAAGAAAGCAACAGGCCTATATGGTTTCACTTATAAAGTTTATCGAACATTTATGAAAAAAAAAATGAATTTTCCACAATGTGTTCCAGAATAGAAGCAGAGGAATCACTTTGTAACTCATTCTATGAGGCCAGTATTATTCTAATACCAAAACCAGATAAAGCTGTTCCAAGAAAAGAAAAATTATACGGACTTTTAGGTTCTCCCTTAGAATTTTGGAACAGAATCTCTATGTTGGCTTCTATATTTGGGAGTCTAGCTATAAGTAGTCTTAAAATAGCTACTCAATTTTTGTATATTTCCACTCTAATGGGTTAGGGAAAAAATAGTGGTCTAATGGTTAAAAGAACTTGTTTTTATCTTATGTACTGCTATGTTACAGGGTGGTCTAAGAAGAAAATGTTCATGAACAAAATTTTGCATGGTTTGTTCCTCATATGATAGTGGAGACTGCTTAAAACATTTTATCTCTCCTATCCCTACCCCAGAAAAAAAGGTATGAAGCAGACAAAAAATGGAAAACAGCAAAATATAGATATCCTTAAACATACATTTACATCTATGGGAAAATTGAATCAGAAAATTTAAAACTTGGAAGAGAAAAAAAGCAAATGAGTGACCGTGTAAAACAAGAAATGAAAAAAATTTAGAAAAGTTATTCAAGTCACAGACAAACTCTAAAATATTTTAAATTTTATTTCATGCAGTTTGGATTAAATTTATAGTTCAGAAATCTCTGGTATAGTATAATTCTATTGCATATATCAGATGCAATAAGATTATACAGATATACATATAAAACACTATATTCTTATTTTTAAAAAGGGGTCTTTAGTTATAAATGGGACTTAAGTTCTCTAGTTACATTAGCTTATGCTATAAAGTTTATTTAAAAATATGACATTAAAGACGTGTCTCTAGAGTTAAGTTTTGTATAAAAAGATAAATTATTTAACAATGTGGAGAATAAAACAAATATGTATAGTTTAAGAAAGTTTATTATTAAAAAAAGTTTATTATTATTAACATTTACTAAAGCTTTCATAAAAATATTTTAAAATATTACTTATTATGTCTGGAGATTACAGAGAAAATCGCATGGTTTTCTGTTTTAGTCATTGTTTCTTTTAATACCTCTGAGGAAAGGTAATTTATTTCCTATATTAGCATCTATGAAAAAACAATTAATATTAGATTATTTTAAATACTTCTAAGTATGTTTATGACTTAATTCATATTTCATAAAACTATATAAAATTTCAAAAAAAAGTTTTAAGATAGTTTAGTTATGATGAAGTTTATATCGGCCTATCCTCCCTCCAAAAATAATTATAAAAGCTGTGCAAAATACATAATACATACAAACTTTAAAGGCACTGGAGAATAATTAATGGTGCTAACTTAGGTTTACTTCCTGTATTACAGCAAAAGTGAATGTTACATTAATTCAAGCTCTTTCTTCAAAACAATTGTCAATTAAAATAATGGAAGAATAGAGTCCTAACAGAAAGCAAAAATGTAAAGAAGCCAAATTAGCTCGGAATTGAAGAACAAGATTCTGGAGAGTAGGGGGCAACAGAACACTGAGCCCAAATATCTACATGTAATCTGTATAGAGCTGTATTCACATAGACCCAAGGACATGAAGAACCCAGCAAAGAATTCAGCAGCCATATGAGGTTGGGAGACAAGGATATTACTTCAAAGCTTACCAAGGTGGAATGGCTCTGCAGCACAGGCCTTTCAGTCGAGTTTTCAGAAGGGCCACCTTCTATTAGTTAAGGACAAAACAAACTAGAACAGCCTTTTACTAAAAGCCTAACCCCGACTGGGAATCGCGCGCTTGGCAGGTGAGAATCCTACAGCCGCACCACTGGGGGAACCACAAGATGGCCTCAGGGTTTTTGAAAATTAATTTGGGGAACGTATTCAATAATGTTGTAAAGATTTTGTTGGGTATCCGATGGACATGTGTCCTATTTGGGAGACCACCTCAGGTATACTGTGGATGCCTGATCATGGCATTGTATACCAGAAGCTAAACAATAATGAATGCCAACTATAATTTTATATATATAATGTGATGGCTCCGTGTGAGGTCGGAGGGATAGTGGATGGGGGGAGGGGGTTCACAGTGTGAGGGATATAAATGATGAACGTCTAAGTATTACCTTGTCTTGTACACCTGAAACTAATAAATTAAAAAAATAAATAAATAAAAATAAAAAAATAAAAGCCTAACCCCAAATTTTGACAGGGATAAAGGTTTTCTGTACTCTATCAGCCTTTCAAAAAGAAATGCAAATCTGTTAATAGGAAGCTTCTATAATTTTAATATACCATATTTAAGATTCAATTAAAAATCTACAAAAAATGTTATTTACAAGAAACACACATTAATGATAATTGAGATTAGAAAATATTTTGAATTGAATAGTAAAAGTACAACATATTAATGTTTATATTTTGCAGCTAAAGCTGTTCTTGGAGGAAAACTCTAGTTTTTAAGTGAACGTATTAGAAGTAGACGTACAATTCATTTATTTAAGAATGTGCTAATATCAAAAATATAAAGCAGTCCTATAAAGCAATGAGTTAAAGTTATCTATAAATTAGAATAAGGTTTTAATAAATGCTTCAGAAAGAGTATCTAAATGTATTATAAACTTATGAAAAGACACCTAACATCACTAGCTATCAGGAAAATGCAAATCACAACCACAATGTGCTTTATCTATAACCATGGCAAAATAACAAATGTCACAATGATTGATAATGCCAAGCACTGACAAGCATTTGGAGCAAACGAAATCTGTATCTTTTTCTGATGTAAGACAAATTGATAGAATCACTTTGTAAAACTATTTGTCAGTGTTTACTAAAGCTAAACATAACCTACCCTGATTCAGAAATATCACAATTTGTTACTGACTCAAAATATGAATTATCTGTATAAGAATGTTATAAAAGCTGGATTCCTAATTGTCCAAAGCTTAAACAATTCATATCTAGCAGAAGGTATTAATATGTAGTCTTTATAGTCACACAGCAATTGTAAGAGATGTGTTTCATGAAACCCAGACATACATTGAACAAAAAAGGAATGTGTAGACTCGAAGAGTACATGTTGAATAACTTCACTGATATGAAGTTCAAGATAAAACAAAACTAATTAAGTTGATAGAAATAAGTATAGTGGTTATATTTGATGGGAGATCATTGAAGGGAAGGTGAAAGAGCGATCTATCTGGGATGATGGAAGTCCTTATATGTTTTCATTTATATACGTAAATGTACCTGTATGCAAATAAGCTAATATGTAAAAATTATTCAACCTTACATTGAGATTTGTGTAGTGTATTGCTTTCATGTTTTGTCTTAATATTTAAAAATTGAAATGACAGTATCTTTAAGAATCTTTTCCTTTTTTTGAGATTTTAAAATTTTCTTTTAACAATTAAAAATATCACTGAAAATGACATCTTCTTGCCAACATGAAGCATGTAATAATCATGTAATCATGCAATACTTGTTTTATTTTTTATTTTTTATTTTTGCATTAGTTTCAGGTGCACAAAACAATGTAATAGTTAGACATTTATACCCCTCACAAAGCAATAATCCCCCCCAATCTACTACCCCTCTGACATTGGATATAGCTGTTACAATTCCATTGACTCTATTCTCTATGCTCCACTCCTCGTGCTGTGACTATATGTATGTATATTAAATTATAATTGACATTCAGTATTATAATGATATCTTTTGATGCCAAGGCAACTCAGTAATTTCCTCTACATATCTCCACTTTGTAGATATTAAAATGCATACAGTTAATACTCAACTTTTCAAAATTATGGAAATTATTGAAATTATGGAAATTTTAAAAAAGCTCAATGCAAAAAAAAGTCTATAATGCCATTAGAAAACTTCTGCCAAATTTTCATACACTTTTTCTTCCGTTATTGCTATAATTTTAAATATAATTATGTTTATATGCTGAATGTTTAAAACAGTACCTGTTTCTTAACAAGAGAAGTGATTCTTGTCCATTGTATTTGTATTTATATGTATGCAAACATTAATAAAATAAAATACAAGTTATCTCTTATCCCACCACTCTTTTCAACAAGCATACTTATATGCTTACATACCTGAAAAAATGTATGCCTTGAGTTTTAAGTGTAATAGACCTAAAGGTAATTGCATGTCCTACGATAAGATATTCTAAGATTTGTTTGGGCTTTTTGGGGCCTTGACTGATTTAATACTTGGAATAAATTACACTATTATTATAAAGGATTATCAATAAGCTATAAATCATCGTGTACTTTTCCTTGTTCTAGAGAAGGGTAGACACGAAGAAACCTGAAGGCCCACCCTTTTGCACTGGGGTTATAGCATCCAATTTACAGTAAATGACAAGATCAATCTTGAGTTGATAGCTTGATATTAATCAAAGAATTTCTGTAATATTTTTTATTTCTTCCTTTAATTTCTTCAGAATTGTTTTATTGTCATGCATATGTTGTTAAATCACTTCTTTGGGTATTTATTTCATGAAGGACACATTTTTGCTTGTCTGGGAAATTCACTTTTGTTGATTTCATACTTGAAAGAGAACATTGCTAGATGAAAAGTTATTGGCACAGAGCAGTATTTCTTCATGAATCTCTTGCAAATACTTTTCTACTTCCCGACATGGAGTGCTAATCAGAAGTCTGATGCCAGCTGATTTTTTTCTTTGTAGGCAACATGATTTCCTTTCTTCAATGCCTAGATATCTAAAGGCATTTATCTTTGTGAAAATAACTTTTAAAAACATACTCAGAGGTATGCCAAGATATAGTTCTCTTATTGTTTTTCTTTGAATGTGAGTAACCCTTTTTAGTAGATATAATCGGGAATTTTAGAAAAGTTTTTTAGTAATATTTCTGATAATGATGATTGATGATGATGATTACTTTAGTTTTGTTCATTTCTATTTCACCATATCAAACATATTGTCATCACTTTTTAACTCTGAATATTTGGAGATTTTCTGGAGAAAATCATCAGAAAATGACAATCATTTTGTGGCTGTTCACTTGCAGGTCGTGAAAGAATTCACGACTCAGATAGAAATATAGATTCATTAAAGTAAGAGGAGAGTCGGCTGGGCAGAGTCTGCTGGAAACTACTGCCCCAAATCTTTGTTTCATCTTCAGTTTCATATTTTCTAATTAGGATGCAAATTTCTTAAGCCTGTAGTGGAATTTTCTAAAGATTTCGGCTTTGTCAGGTGGGGGAAGGTGCAGTTAAGCCAATTATCGCCATCTTTGTATATGTTATGTTAGGTGCTTAACAATTTACTGTACATACAGGAAATTAGAAAATCAATATGAATGTATATGTACATACATGTGATATATACATATATGTATATATGTATATGTATATATGTATGTATATATACATAAATATGTGTATATATATGTATATGTATATCACCAATCAACCAATTGTGTGCATTTATTATGTTGGAGAACATAAAGTAATGCTTAAACTTGGTAAGTCAAATGCTTTGGGAGTAGCAAAACTGAATTTTATGATATATAAACATGGCTACAAATCATGTACAATGGTCACATTTATTTTCTTAAATAATGGTTATTTATAAGAAATCTAGGAGTCTATATCAGTCACCTTTGAGAATTTTGGAAAACACTCATTTGACAATTAATGGTAAAGGTCAGTATATGGTATCTATAGACCATTTACCATCGTCTCAACTTTATATATAATTTAGAAGTGGATTCTATCATCTAACATATTAGATCGTTACTTTCCGTACCCACCTCCCTACAACTGTAGCTATGATCTGAACTTCTTAGGTGTTCAATAAATAATTGTTGGTTGATTATATACAAAAGGCTTATTCAAAGATAATCTCAATATCCACTGTGCTGTTCAAGAATATATTAGGATAAATATAATCGAATATATCATATATATGTAAACACACACATACACAAATAAACACACACACAGATTCAGAGAAAAAAACTAATGGTTGCCAGAGGGGAGGCGGGGGTGGGATGAAAATGGTGAAGGGCAATAAGAGGTGTATGCCTTTTAAATATAACAGCCTACAAAACAACTATAGGATAAAGCATTCTCTTTTAGACCCAGCCTTCCTCATAAACTTTTTATTGTATAAATCTCTGTCCGTCTATTGAGTCTCCACCTTACAATAGAACAGCGACCTTCAGGTGTTTGGCAAGATGCACTGACAAGTTTTAATAAAATTCTGCTGATGATAGACTTGAGTTACTACTCTTCTGACTTTCCTAACTATAAATCCTTCAGACTTGGCCATCTTTCAAGCCGAAGCTGCTTAAATTATTCATGCTTGTGGAGTTGCTTTAAAACCAAATCTTTTCTACAAATACCTTGCAGAAAAAGAAACAAGAAAATGGTTGAGAATAAAAACCTTTACAAAATCAAGGTGGTATTATTACCCATTTGTTTCACATGTCTGTTTCAAGATCAGTATATCGCTGCATGATTTTCACTTAACCTATTACTAAAATATAACAAAATACGTAACTTTGAACTACCACATATTGTGGGTTAGATAAGCCTAATGGTAAATTTTCAAACTCTGATCTTCTCTTTTTATATAGAGTAAACTAGTGGTTTCACAGCTAGTGGTTCAAAATGCTCCCTAGGAGGCATTTTGCAATGTCTGGAGATATTTTAGTTTGCCACAACTGCTACTGTCATCTGCAGTGTGGAGGCCAGGGATGTTGCTGTAATACATAGAACTGTCCCTCGAAAACAATTATCTGAACAAAATGTTTATAACTCTGGTTTTGAGACAATGGAGTAAACTAAATCTTGCTATTTTTAATAACACAACTGTCTCAGTTGCATAAGTTTTTACAAACAATCTGAGATTGTGCCATCCCGAGTACTTACACATCCTCATTACTTCAAACCTTTTTAAGCTACATAATAGTACAAAATTCAATGACCAACCTTCCCTACACTAGGGAAAACAGGATCCTTTGGACTGAGGTAGGTAGGTACAGGCACACAGCATTTCAAATTCTTGAAAATTTGAAATTTCTACATAGATAACACCTGGTTGGCACTATCAGTGGACATACACATTTACATTAAGAAAGCTGAAATGGAAAAATGCTTCCTCTCCCCATTTCACAAGCACAGTGAGGCAGATGCCTGGTATAGTGAAGACATGGACTTTGGAACTCCAGCTGACTAAAAACAAAAAGTCATGTTTACTTACTTTAAGCACAGAAGCAATGGGAGCGCTCAAGAGGGGGTGGAGAGTAGTAGAGGAAATTGGAAAAAGCATATTTTCATATTTTTGTATATTGTTAGTCACCTGAAGTGTTACAAGTTTTAAAAATTAGAATAGTGAATTTATTTAAAATGAGAATGTGTATAATATTCCTTCCGATGATTTTACTATTCGGGACATAGTCCATAGACAAAATGAATCAGTGCATAAGGACATATGTACAAACATGTTTATTAAAGCAACGTAGTACAGTCCAAAACTATAAATACCCATCTAAAGGAAGTGGATAGATAAATTATGGTACAAGGAATATTATGCAGCCATTGGGGGAAAAAAAGCATTAGAGTTATATGAAAAGACCTGGTGGGAAGGAATTGCCATAAGTTACCATGAGTGAGAAAAGTACAGTAAAGATTATATAAAAAGATTCCCTTTACATAAAATAATCAATGACAAATATGTTTACTGTGTGTGTGTGCGTGAGTGAGCAAGCTAGCGTGCCCATGCACACGCACATGCATGTCCACTTATGTTACTTACATAAATTGTTTTGTTTCACATACAAGACAGTTATAACGCTTTCTGATTTTGTATTTCCAGGGTTACTTTGTCTCCTACCTATTTTCCAACTCTGGTCCTCTAGGCTACTATCCATTTCATTAGTCTCTGATAGGCTGTACAGTTTGTTTATTATTTTCTTTAAGTTAATCAGAATAGGTTTTAATGCTTGCAACCGATAACTCTCACAAACGCACTTCAGCACTAGTTCTTGAATTGCCATAGCCACCAAATTCCCCTGGTGAGTTTCCTAGGTCCTCAGCACCAGATCCCCACTCTCTGTCAAGCTCCATCTGGTGGCTGTCCTTATCCCTGCATGAGCTGTGTTGCTCATTGGGAGGTCTATTATATTACGCATGGAAAAACCATCTCTCCTTCCTGGGAGGAAGAGGAAAATGTTTTGCAGGGGAAAAAATGTGGCACATAAGCTGATTTTAAAACTTGAATATATCTCTACCTAAATCCTACCTTGCATATTGCGATCCCTTGTCACCACAATGAGAAAAATCTGAAGGAGAGAGAATGTTCTTTGTCTTCAGAAGTGTTTTATCTTTAAGTGTTTTAAACTCTGAAGAAATGTTCAGAGTTTAGATGGACATTATCTAAATAGTACAGTTCTTCATGGTATGCCCCCTTTGGCTCAGTAGGGGAAATACATTTTAAAATGTTTGGGTATTTTTAAAGGAATTTTTTGCTTGATGACTACAATCACTAAATATATCTTTTTTATGGCTTGTAATTTATCTTCAGTTTCTTTCCATTTGTCCCAATAATGCATAATAGGGATTATTTCCTAAGACTCATTCAACGATACAAGTGATTTTTAATTAATTCAACCATAAAAGTGTACTTATTTGCCAGAGAGTTCTTAGGTTGAACATTTTTTTCGAGTCTGAGCAGCTACATTTTAAGCAGCAATCAAGTGTCATATAGTGTCTTTGTAACACTGCACATTTAAGAAATTAAAATATTAGCAGGAATGCTCTTGATACACATAAATAAAACAATAAATATCACAGTATCTATTCATTTTTAATACTTTCCTTTTTCATGTATAGTTAGTACAGCTGTATGCCCATTCATTGGCTCAGGTTACCTTGTGAAGAATAAATCATTGTTCTTGCTTTTAATAATTAATAAAATAGGTTCAATATTAGGAAGAGATAGAACCAGTTTTCTTTCCCTTCATTTAACAGTTACCAAGAATTAATCGCTATAAAATTGCAAGGGATGTGGTGGGAAGCACGATAGTAATTTATAATTTAAAATAAGTGACTTTCGTTACTTCCTAACAATATTGTTGACATTTTTTTTTCTTTTAACCAGAAATGATTGCCTAAAATACTGATTTTATCAAATATTAAACAACATGACCTATTATAGATAAATTATGCAGTCAAGTATGATTGAGCTTAACTTTACTTTGCAATGTGTTTTCAATTAAGAAGAATCCAACAGTAACAGAATTCCTTCAAGTAGGAAATTCAATTGATAAAACGTATGGATTTATTACTCTTATTTTAAAATATTTAATGAAGGGTTGATTTCAACTGATGAAGTTTCAGATCACTGATTGCAAACCATGTCAGAAGTGGCATGATGTGCTTGGATCAGATCTTTCAATATGAAAGTAAGAATTCTTAAACTTAATCTGTGTAACAGGAGTCTAACTTTTTGATGATTAAATGTTTTAAATAGACAAAAGTAATTTCGTGGGTGACTAATTCCACAGATGGAAAAGAATACCTACCAACTGTTCAAGGTAGAATACAACTAATACAGTTTTCCAAACAGCTGGGTGTAAGTCCTCCATGTTTTGTTTTGTTTTGTTTATTTGTTTTCCAACCTTAGAAAAAATGTATATTGCCTAAGATCAACCTTTTTGGTTACATTATGAAGATAATGTGATGATAAAACATTCTCCACCTATTATGATTCCTGATTTGAAGTTCAAAATATAAATCAAACTATGATACAAAAATATGTTGATAATTTGCAGATAGGGACTGTACCTGGGAACATTAGCAGGAACTTCACACTGAAATCATATTGATAGCCTCTCTTTCGAATTATATACACAAAAATAGCTTTGTTTATCTTCAAATGTACGTGATACACATAGTGGTTTCTACCATAAACAAACTTTTGTTAAATATTTGCCTCTCAGAAATACCACCAACCCAATATGTTGCTAAGTCAAAGCTGGGTTCTTTGCATACTGCACTGAGGAAGAGGACCTTGACAGAGCGTTAGTATCAATGGAGGTTACTTATGAACTTTGGGGGTTTTGTTTAAATGCAGAAATTTGATTAGGATTAAGGAACATGATATAGTATTTCAGAATTGGTTTGGAGAATAAATAGTTATTTGAAGTTATCTACTGAAAAGTTAAACAATCTTAATGTATATTTAAGTGGGTTGTTTAGGAAGTCCCTGAACCAAAGAAGAATATTATGTGCAACCTTTACCTTCCTGGACAAGAATTTCCTGGAATAGCAAAGCCGCATTGATGAAGATGGTATATTCATATCAGTGAAGAGAGCTGAAGAGTAAAACAGTGTTAATGCATACAATAATCTGAGTGAGCATAGGTGGTTTCAGTTCTCATCATGCAATCAAAATGTCCAAATCAAAAACATGAAATGTGTGTATTTACACCTACTTTATAACTCCCTAATAAAAGAAATTGTACACCCATCCAGATATTTTCTAAACCCTACATAAATCCTCTATTTCTTCAAAGTGATTTGAAGTCAACCCAATTTATAGAATAATCCACTAAGAAACTTCTAGATTAGTAGAAAGAGAGAGAGGTTTCCTAACTTTGTCACTGATGTTGCCTTACATAGAGCTAAATGGAAATGCTCTACTCCTATCACTCCTGTATCGTCTGAGACGTGGAAGATGACAGGAGCAAATTTCAAGAAAATAGTTTTTTTATTTACTTGTATTTTTTTTTATTGTGCAGTAAATGACATTTTCTTAGGTTGGGGAGAAATGTTTTTGGTTTTTTTTTATTGTTTAGACATGAATATTATAATGAAATTTTTCTGTTGTTCATGCTAATAGTAAAAAGACGGAGTTCCCAATAGAACAGCATTAAGCTATGTAATCCGTTAAAAACAATAATTGTCTGTTGTTTTGGGTAAATACAAATACCATGACATAAAGATGTGACCCATATAGTACAAATTAGTGTCATTCACTATATGAAAGTAAACAAATACGGCTTTTAATTAAGTTTCCAAATCAATCTAACACATTATATCTAAAAAATTAATTCTAATATTTATAGTTCAGGGAAGAAAAGAGTGGAAGAATTAGGGAACCACTGATTTTTTTTTTCTTCTTCTTCTTGTAAACATTCGTGAGTCTTATTACTTTTTCTGCTTTCTTCCCAGTAATGTGATTACATCAAGGAGCTGCAGGGTCATAATTTTGGAAATATGAGAGATTTTTCCAGAAAAACAGAATATGCATAAAATTTCTCTTTGTACTATTATTAGTTTAATTGAAATATATCTATTGTATACTTTGCATAATATTTACATCAAATCTATAAATACCAATTAACTATTTAGATAGAAAATGTAATATCTTCTATCAAACAAAATGAGTTTAATTAATTTGGTGGAATAATGTGTCTGAAAAAAAAAAACACCTTGTCTTAAATTAATAATAATGTGTAGAGCATATATAAAGAGTAATTTTAATCCAGTCAAATTTTTGATTCTCCGATAGTTTTATTTTGACTTAAAATTGTTTTGCAGTTGTATATTTAATTTTCAAATGTTGAGGTGTTGGGTTGCCAGTTTAAATCAGCCATAGCACAACTTCATATGCCAATGATTATTTCAATTTTCCACACTGCAATCAGAGTATCACTGGACAAGTCAATCAATTAAAAGAAAATCAGTTTTGAAAGGGTAAATATTTAAGGAAACTTTCTATACCATAGAACATATCATAATCTCCTGCCGATGGATATGTAGAAATTGTTAAAATTAAATATACACACATTATATATTTTGGCCCAAGTGTAACATTGCTCTGCATTTAAAATATGTACTATGTATGGTGATAAATATGGTATGATTTTAAATGTTCTTCGAAAGTTGTGAATATGAGTCAAATCCATGCCTTAGAATCTGGGCAGCAACTTAGGCTTCAGGGAAAAAAGGACCGCCTACAATGATAACATTGACCTAGGGCTCATGCCATTCTATAACCAAGGTGGTAGATGGGAGCGTTTCCAACATGATAGGCTGGCAAAAGCCCTAATTTTATTTCTGGGCATAGTGGTTTGACCACTGATTCTTCTACTTACTATTTGTGAAGCATTTTGGCAAATTAAGTATCTTCTGTTTAACATCGGTGTGCTTATTTGCCAAAAAAAAAAAAAAGAGCATAATAATTCTGCATTCCAGGAGTTTTTGTAAGGGAAAAAAATACAAAGTTCATAGCAATGTTTAAAAAATAGTTGATATTAAATTGTTAATCTCCCAAATTGCGCTTTTTTTAAAACTTTTTTTTTCTTAAAACCTACCATTTTGTGATTTGCATTGGCATAAGTTGATGGCCTTCTTGCCCCTCTGTAAGTCTACTTTATGTACACCTTTTGGATTTACTATTTCTGCATCAGGAAATAAATCATTTGTAGTCTCCTATTGTCCTACCACATATCACTGATATAATAATAAAATAGCAGCAACAATAGTGATAGTAGTAAATAATAGTAGTGGTTGACAGTTATTGTTTTAGGTTATTAGACATGCATGGAATATTTTTAGTCTTCACCAAAAGATTAGTATTTGCCCATATTTGACAGATGAGGGAGCCAAAACTTAAAGAACTTAAAAAAAAAAATAGTATCTCAGGTTACACTGCTGGTAGGTGGCTAGGCTAATACTGGAAC
The DNA here is from genome assembly GCF_964194185.1 of Rhinolophus hipposideros. Lineage (NCBI taxonomy): Eukaryota > Metazoa > Chordata > Mammalia > Chiroptera > Rhinolophidae > Rhinolophus > Rhinolophus hipposideros. The sequence continues at coordinate 16,887,212 of NC_138058.1, read as the reverse complement.
CAAGAGTATCTCAGTCCATGATTTATGATGTTAATCATCACCCAAACAGGTCAGTCCTGCTAAGCTAACAGTTCAAGAGCACCATCCCTGCTTATCCCACTTGGCTTCATTTCTGAGCAGCCCATGTGATCAGCTTTATTCTTAAAACCTCACGAAGACTATGACTGACACTTCTGGTTTAGGTGCATGAGATTGCCAGTATTGATGGGGCCACATTTCCAGTTCCAACGACACCTACCATCTTTTCCAGGCAACTACACCTAAGTAACAAGTAAAAGTGCCTTCCACCAGGGTAAGGAGATCATTGCCAAGTCTGATGTTAGATTGGGCACTAGCTGTATTCACCAGCCCTGGCATGACCACGCTCAGTGCCTATCACGGTTTGATGAGACAAGGAGGGAGAGAATAGACACTTATTGAGTCACATTCATGAAAGACCGCTAGATACATCTCCCAAATTCATTATTACATAGTCACAGAGCAACACCAAGTTTCTGAAAAATGCTCATGACATGTCTTTAAAACTCTCCGTTAGAGTTAGTGTTACTTGCACTGCACTATATTTCTTTTCACATAGGAAATTTCTGTAATTATTTTGTGGATTGAGCAGTTATATTTCAGTTTAATTTGTATGTTAAAATTTTAACTTGTTAAAGAATTCAACATAGATATTGTTGATTCGTAAGACTTTTCCCCTTTTATTCATACTGTTATTTCAGAGGGGAAAAGGAAGGAGGAAGAGAAACGGGAGAAGGAAAAGGGATCGAGAAGGAAGAGGAGGGAAAGGAGGAGAGACTGCAGCATTAAAGGCATCCTGGGATTCTCTCAGGCTCTGCAGTGTCCTTTCTGGAAATATTCTGGCATCTCTGCCCCTTCTCAACAATTAAACAAACAAATAAAATTTAAAAATAAAAAGGAGAGGAAGGAAGAACGAAAGAAGATTTGACTTTGGGTGGTGAACACAATGCAACATATAGATCGATGATGTATTGTAGAACTGTACACTTGAAAACTATATAATTTTATTAACCAATGTCACCCAATACATTTAATTAAAAATTTTAGACAAAGGAAGGGAGAAAAAGGATGTTCAAAATGCACTTTTGAGTCTTTGTATCAAAGAAAGTCCATTTGAGGCCATCATATATAGAAACAAACTAACTCATTATTCCAATTAGCCTGCATGCAATATCATTATCTTCCAGACCCAAGGAAGTTCTTGTAATGTTCTACATAATCCAATTAATAAAAAAAAAATCCCAAACTGTCTTGCTGTGTAGCTTCTGAATATTATAACATTTTTTTTTTAATTCAAAAATTAAGCATTTGGCAGAGCCAATCTCAAGAAAAGTGGTAAAAAAGATGGACATTTAAAACAAAATACAACGAGAAAATTCAGTGGAAAAACAAGCAAGCTGAAAACATAATATTAAAGCGTATATTTTCTAGTGGTAGCAGTGAATATAAATTACCTCTGGCTGTAACCAAAGACGTTCAATATTTCTATTTGTAGAAATTATAGAAATTTAGTAAGTAGAATTAACAACTTAGATAATTGAAGAGGTATACAATGCTAATTAATCAGAAGACAAGTTTATAAAGTTGTTATCTAATCTCAAACTGTTAAAGACATTCAATATAATTCCAATAATATCCTCAGTAGATTTTTCATGGAACTTGATTAATTTAAAAATATATATGTAAATGAAAAGTTCAAATTGTTGAGAGATATGAAGAAGGAAAGCCAGACTTTTGTCAGATGTATTATGGAGTACTGATTCTTTAGACATATTAATTGTGGTATTAGTGCATCTATCAATAAGTTAATAAGTTCAATAAAATAAATGTCCCAAACCAAGCCCACATAGGGATAGAATTTTGGTATATGGACAAAAGGGCATGTAAAATCAGTGAGGAAATAAGGTTCTTTTTAATAAAATGGAGTTATAAAAATCTTCCTATTTATATTTAAATAATGTGAAATTAGATCCCTTCCTCAGAGAATAAAGGAATTCATTGTTAAAAATAAACATGCGACTCTCATTAGAAAATCAAGGTTAATGTATTTTACAACTTGGAATATGCAATTATCTCTTAAACAGGACATAAAGGTACAGACTATGAAAGAAAAAACAGAAATTAGTCATTCTTATTCACTTACGGGTACATTAAGGAAAGTAGAAATATAATAAAAAACATCAGAAAAGATATTTCTGAAACCCATAATTAACAAAGGATTGGTTATCAACAGGCTATTCATATGTCTTACAAATAAATAAGAAAAGCTCATTTAACAAGTAGATAATGGGAAAAGACATAAATAAACATTTGACAGAAGAAGAAACAAATGTAAACATAAGGCAAAATATTAAACACCATCAGTAAGTAGGTAATGCATATCCAGACAATAAAGAGATACAATTTGATATTCATTACATGGGGGAAATTTAAATGATGTGGCCATATTGTGTAAGTTATATATTTTTACTGAGAGTATAAGTTTATGTAACTCTTCTGGAAAGTGCACAGTACTGTCTCCTATGGTTAACTGTTCTGTATACTACATGAACCATCAATTTCCCTCTTTGTTATATTTCACTAAATGATCTCTTATAATGGTTCAAAACGAGAAAATGAGACAGGTACAAGAATATTCATAATATTACTGTCCACAATAGACAGAACTACAAATCAACCCATATTAATTATCTATTTTTATGTCACAAATTGCCCCAAAATATCATGACATAAAACAAGCCATGTTTATTTATTTTTTAAAGTATTTGTTTTAATTTTTCAATTATAGTTCACATAAAATATCGTATTAATTTCAGGTGTACAAAGTAGTGATTAGATATTTATAAAACTTACAAAGTGATCGTGCTGATAAATCTAGTACTCATCTGATACCATACATAGTTATTACAACAGTATTGACTATATCCTTATGCTATATTTTATATTCCCATGACTATTTTGTAACCACCAATTTTTACTTCCTAATCTCTTCCCTCTTTTCACTCATTCCCCCCCAACCCCGCTCCCATCTGGCAACCATCAAAATGTTCTCTGTAGCTATGAGTTCATTTCTGTTTTGTTTGTTCATTTATTCTGTTCTTTAGGTTCCACATATAAGTGAAATCATATGGTGTTTTTCTTTCTCTATCTGACTTACTCCATTCAGCACAATATGCTCTAGGTCCATCTATATTGTTACAGATGGAAAGATTTCATTCCTTTTTATTCCATTGTATATATTATTCAGATATATATATATATATATATATATATATATATATATATATATATATATATATATATCACCTCTTTTTTTTATCCATTCATCCATTTATGGACACCCATGTTACCTCCACATCTTGGCCATTGTAAATAAAGCTGCAATGGACATATGGATGCACGTGTCCCTTTGAAGAAGTGTTTTGGGTTTTCAGATAAATACCCAGAAGTGGGATTACTGGGTCTTTCTTTGTGTCTTGTTATAGCCTTTGTTTTAAAGTTTATTTTATCTGGTGTAAATATTGCTACTCCATGTATTTTCTTTGCATTTCCATTTTCATGAAATATCTTTTTCTATCCCTTTACTTTCAGTCTATGTTTGTCTTTCCATCTGAAGTGAGTCTCTTGTAGGCAGCATATGTAAGGGTCTCTTGCTCTTATCCATTCATCCACCCTGTGTCTTTTGATTGGAACATTTAATCCACTTAAATGGATTACATTTAAATAAATTCTTGGTAGATATGTAGTTACTACCATTTTATTATTCATATTTTTTATCTTTTTTTCTTCTTCTTCTTAAAGAAATCCCATTGACATTTCTTGTAATACTGGAAAACAAACCATATTTATTATCTCACAGTTAGAGTCAGAATGCCTCTGGCTCAGGGGCTCTCAAAGAGTGGCAATCAAGGGGATGGGTAAAGCTGCAGTCATTTTAAGGCTCAACTAGAGTGCTGCTGGCTTCCAGTCTCACTTATCTGACTGTTGACAGTTCTTAGTTTCTCACTAGTTGTGGCTGGAAAGATTAGTTGCTTATCATGTGAACTTTTCCATAAGGCAACTCACAATATGGCAACTTGTCTCCCCTAGAGTGAGGGCTCTGAAAAAGAAGCAAGAAATAAGTCACAATCTTTTCATAACCTATTCTTAGAAACAATATCCTGTCACTTTTGCCATATTGTATTTATGAGATGCAAGTCCAGAGTCATAGTCACACGTAGTCATGTGAATACCATGGTACAGGCATCATTGGGGGCCGTCTTAAATGCTGTCTACCATATAACCCACATGCTTACCAAAGAGAGAGTAAATAAATTAATTAAAGTATATTCACATAATGCAATATTGTACAACACTCAAAATGAATGAATTACAAAGACCTACATAATATACCTAAATGTTAGTAATACAATATTCACTGAAATAAATAAATCCAAAAAAATGCATAAAGCACAATACCCAAAATTTAAGAACATTTTCCATTAAAATATATTATAGTTTTAAAAGACAGATACATAGATGTTCATATATGTTTATACTTTTTTAAAAGCATCCTTAAACAGATTATACTTTGAAAAATCTATCATCTACCTATCTATCTATCTATCTATCTAATATACATAAAACTTATAACAAGGATAGTAAAGTATCCCAGGTAATAGTTAATTTAAGTTGTGGGACAGAAAAATGGATAAATACAAGGGATCAGGTGGTTATATGTAGATTGTTATCAAGGTTTCAGCTTTTTTGTTTATGGATTTGCAGTTGCTAATATTTTGTTAAAAATGTAAGCCTAGACCAATGAAGAAAGTACATAATAACTTAAAGATAGATGGCCAATTCTGCATGTCACTTAAACAAACCAGCAGCACTACCAATAACTATGAAAAGCAGTGATCTGATGTGATCTAATGGACACGATGGGAAAATAGATGTTATCCAAGAAGGTGAACAAAGTAAACAATTTATTTCTGGTCATCATTTTAGAGAGAAAGATTGTGAGTCCCTGGTTTCTCTCTGAATAAAGAGGTAACATAGTTGTCAGGTCCAGTGCATACTAATTATCAGTAACCCTGACCAGTGGAAAAGGAAAGGCTCAAGAGCATTTAATCATGTTTCTTTGGGAATTAATTCAACTATAGGCCTGGGTCTTACCCTCAACGTTCAAGGAATCTGCACTAAGCCAACATGAAAACAAAATCTATTTAATCTAACATATAAGACCCAATAATGGGAGGAAATTACTGAAGCAAGCAACAAAGTTACTTAGCCAGGATTATTGTCTTTCTGGACTGCCAGTCTGCTAAACAAAGAACTATGGCCAGGAAACAGAACAGTGAGGAAATCATTCTCTCTCCTTGGAAATAAGGTAAGCAAGACACGGGCAATCTCATTCTCGGAGCTCCTGATTCACAAGTCATTACCAAGAAATCTGCTTCCAGCCCACTGGCTGTTGTACCTGAGGCTGTTGATATTCCCCCAGCCTTGGCTGGAAAGTCTTCTGGAAGAGAGTCTGCAGTTGGACAGCATCAGCAATTCTAGCTGCTGTGCTACCCCCCATATTCCTTTGTGTGTTCTTGTAGTGAATGAGAGTGTAGGTTTTCATCTGAGTTTTAACTTCCTTACAAGGTACCTCTGTCACCTGCCACCAGGAAAAATGACATGAAATAAGCGAAAGTCACCAGTCCATTTCCTTCTTTCAGGTATTCACTACAAAGGGCTAGAGAAGATCAGTGTGGGCACTAGGATAGAATTAAACAGTTTCTACCCAAATCAAGGATATGACACATGCTCATGTTTTCTTTTTATCTAAAACCTAATAAAAGCACGTATCATATATATATAACAAAACTATATTATCATCATATATTACATATAACTTATTAGTATAGATTATATAATAATATACGATAATTATATAATAATGTAATATAAAATATTGCATATTAACATATTACATAATATATAATAATCATGGGCTCAACATGTTTGGTTTATTTTGCTTTTTATAAAAGTGAGTTAGTAAAAAAAAATCATTTAATACTGTCTAATATTAACCTCTAGGTATTTTTAACATTAATAGCAAAGATACCAGAAAAAAGGAATGACCACAAATAAATGTAATAACTTATTACAAATGCTGTGATAGATACGTGTTCAGAGTTCAGGGAGGTGACAAAAATGAGCATGCTTAATTCTTCCTATAGGGCTAGTGAAGGACACCATCAGTGATACTCGGGGTACACGCTGCATTTACCAAGAAAACTATAGTGAACTAAGTCACATCATAATTAAGTATGTGCCTTTGATTCCAAATGATCAGGAAACTTACCAGCTTACCTCAGCCTCCTCCAGTCAAGAGCTCTGCAAGGTAGGCCTTACTGTTTACCATGTGCTTGACCAATTAATAAACAAAAGTGCAAAATGATCTTAATGATACATATAGAATTCTACAATAAGAATAGGTAGGATAATCCCTTGAACTTTGGAAATTTAATTTGCAAGATTTGGTATTTTGACTCAACTTTACCACAAATGCCTAGAAGTATTTAGATAATCTGGACACATTTAAGAGGAACACCAGGAATATTTATAGAAAATATTCAAAGGGGCATTGGTTAAGATTCAAATACTCTTTTATAAGATAAACTCCAGATATTTCTTCTGTCTTGAAGTAATAAGAAGAGAAATTATGACCTGAGTCAAGATGAGGTGAATCATCTTGATTGAGGCCAAACTTATTTGGTTTACCTATTGGTCTGATAGAATAATTTCCTAGGTGGCATTCATTACTCAACTGAAGAAGTTGAAAGTAGATGGGATATTTTTTTTTGAATCACTGCTTGGTTTTGGTAGACCTAGGGCTTTTCAATTCCATGACTCTTATTCTCTGAGAGACCCTAAGACAAAATCTAAAGGAGGATGTTAGAGAACAAAAATGCTATCTTATTCAGAAAGCAAAGGATACAAAAAGAAATAATGGCTCAATTCTAGAAAATAGCGCAAGCCAAAATTGTGATAGAAGAAAATGGAGCTAATTTAAGAAGTAGATCAAAGGAGTAGGATATCAAATAATTTTCTGAAAGGGGTATTGGAACATCATAGGAAGAGAGAACGTTATTGGAGTATTGCACTAATTCGGTTAAAAAAATTAAATGTCACAAAAATGCATGCTTAAGTTCAGGAACACTTGATATCTCAGAAAAAGTAGTGCTCCCAAGAGAATAATGCATCGAGTTGGGACCTCCACAGACCACTAAGAACAAATACTTCAGAAACATCGAAAGGAGCTCCAGTTCATCTATGTGTTGAAGGTCACTCTCTAAAAGAAGCATATATAGGAATGAATGGGTTTCCTCTCCAAGAAGCAGATTTTATAGGCATAAGAAATTCCATTGAAAGACTAATGATAACAACCACTGTCTCGCAGGAAAATCCCTGTTCAAATGAAAAGGTCGGAGTTTTGTTGTTAGGCACAGTTCACATTCAAGCAGCATCAGAGCACCAAAAAGTGTGAGTTCACAGAAGAAACAGAAGTTTTTGAATACACTAATTTAGAAAGAGTGACACCAGAATAAGACCCAGGGCATTAGGTTGCTACCCCAGCCAATTTATTAATTTTACAGAAATACTGAAATGTCACTCTCTGAAACAGGAAACAATATACTTAGGTGGGTCCCATCCCCCCACCTCCTCAGATATGGTGAATCATATTGTCATGGTTAACTTTCAGATGAAATCATAGGTCATTTTGGTATAAATTGACTCCCCGTAGAGACAATCATTTTTCCCCCTTGGAAGAGAAGTAACTTTGCAGTTTTCCAATCTTCCTCATAGTAAGTAGTTAACTTACTACAGTGATTATGTCATGACCAATGAAATGTGGGCACAAATCACATATGTCACTTCCAGGCCTGGTCCATCAAAACTTCCCTCCTGACCTTCAGTTCTCTCTCTTCTCCCTCTGGCCAGATGGGTATGAATAATCGGGGAACCTTGCCAGGAAATATATGAGGTATCCTTACAGCACTGCTTAGAATGGTACCTTCCTCTTCTCATCCTGCACCACTTTACTTGAGCATGACATAAAATACTAGTATGTTAAGCTAGAAACTTTTGATGTTCATCTCTTACTGCACCTAATGTTACGTTAATGAATACTATCATCTATTGACCAGCATTTGTAAAAGCTTGAAACCAAGAAAATTGTCATCTTTAGCATCGCTGATTCTATGCCTTTGGTTCTGGCATCATTACCTTGGATCTCTGATGAATCAACAACTGTGTTCAATCTGAGAACATCACTTTTCCTGAAGCAGCAATCATATAGGCTGACTATTAGCCTGGGCTATGACTTCTAGTGCTATCTGATATCTTCAGACTCTTTAACAGGAAAGACTCTGAAAGTCTAGTTCAGCATCTGAAGACTTACATGAAGCATGTGGAAGAGTTCCCAGGCTAAAGCTGTTGAAGAAACACCACATCCACACAAAGAATGAAATAAAACTGTTCTGGCTGAAAAAGAGAAGAAGAATAAATTGGGAAAGCTAAACTTAAATTTTAATTTAGAATTCAGTTGAATTTTAACTCTGAACTTTAATTTGCAGTATAATTTGATACTTTCACTGTTAACTTCTCAATAAGAATATGATAATAAGGATGGAGGGGTTGTAGAAAATGGTAAAGTGAGTCAAATATATGGTGATGGAAGGAGAACTGACTCTGGGTGGTGAACACACAATGCAATAGGCAATAGATAGCTGAAGTATTATAGAATTGTCCATTTGAAAACTATATACTTTTACTAACCAATGTCACCCCCAATAAATTTAATAAAATTAAAAATAAGAACATGATAATAATAGATGTGGGTTATATTAAAATTGAGCCTTTATATGTTACATTGATTGTTAGACAATGCTGCCTTTTACTCTATTTGCAAATCATTATTTATACTCCTTTGGATAGCATTACTTGATATAATTAAGGTTGGGGGTAGAGTAAGAAGCACATTTTTTTTTTTTTTTTTTTTTTTTTTTTTTTAAACTAGTACAGGCCTTTTATTTTGGAGAGTTAGTTTACTTATACAATTTCTTTATAAGCAAAACTTTTTCTAAAAAGTGATTTCCATGTTGATTTAAAATATTAGTATTGTCATTCCCTTTTATTTCCACTGGTTATTATGCTCTGTTTGTGGTTTGTGCCAAACAAAAGTACCTGAGTTTATGGGACTTTTAATTACGTGTGATTCAGATATGCTGTGGTGGCAATGTATCCATTTGCACAATTATTTTCATTAAATATGCAAAGATATATATATATATATATATATATATATATATATATATATATATATATATTACCATTGCAGAGCAACATACTCCAGTTAATGTCACAGTTATTTATTTATTTATTTATTTATTTGTATATAAATGTGGACCTGTAAATCTATCTTTTTTTTTTTTTTTTTTTTTTATTAATTAATTTATTTATTAGTTTCAGGTGTACAAAACAAGGTAATACTTAGACGTTCATCATTTATATCCCTCATACTGTGAACCCCCCTCCCCCCATCCACTATCCCTCCGACCTCACACTGAACCATCACATTATATATATAAAATTATAGTTGGCATTCATTAATGTTTAGCTTCTGATGTACAATGCCATGATCAGGTATCCACAGTATCCCTGAGGTGGTCTCCCAAATAGGACGCATGTCCATCGGATACCCAACAAAATCTTTACAACATTATAGAATACCTTCCCCAAATTAATTTTCAAAAGAAAAACCCTGAGGCCATCTTGTGGTTACCAGCTGCTTCCAAATCCCTTTACCTTTCCCCTTATCCCCAACCCCCTCCCACACACCCATCTAACCACTCTCGGTTTTTTCTCTGCGTCCCCAAAACTGACTCTGATTAGTTCATTCACATAGTCTTTTCTTTAGATTCCATATATAAGTGAGATCATATGGTACTTGTCTTTCTCTTTCTGACTTATTTCACTTAACATAATGTTCTCTAGATCCATCCATGTTGCTGCAAATGATAAGATTTCTTTCTTCTTTATGGCTGCGTAATACTCCATTGTATAAATGTACCACAGCTTCTTAATCCAGTCATCTACCGATGGGCATTTTGGTTGTTTCCATATCTTGGCTATTGTGTAAAGTGCTGCAATAAACATAGGAGTGCATACAGATTTTTGAATTGGAGTTTTGGATTTCTCCGGGTAGATGCCTAGGAGTGGAATTACTGGATCATAGGGTAGTTCCATTTTCAGATTCCTGAGATACCTCCATACTGTTTTCCATAGTGGCTGCACTAATCTGCAGTCCCACCAACAGTGCACTAGCGTTCCCTTTTCTCCACATCCGCGCCAGCATTTGTTGTTTGTTGATTTATTGATAATAGCCATTTTGACTGAAGTGAGGTGGTATCTCATTGTGGTTTTTATTTGCATTTCTCTGATGGTTAGTGAGGTTGAGCATTTCTTCATATGTCTTCTTGCCTTCTGTATGTCCTTCTTAGAGAAATGTCTCCCCAAGTCCTCTGCCCATTTCTTAATTGGGTTGTTTGTTTTTTTGGAGTTGAGTTGAGTAAGTTTTTTATAGATTTGTGATATTAATCCCTTATCAGATATATCATTGGCAAATATCTTTTCCCATACAGTAGGATCCCTTTTTGTTTTATTGATGGTTTCCTTTGCTGTGAAAAAACTTTTTAGTTTGATGTAATCCCACATGTTTATTTTTTCTCTTACTTCACTCGCGCGAGGGGATATATCAGTGAAAATCTTACTCCGGGTAATGTCCATGAAGTTTCTTCCTATATTTTCTTCTAGATATTTTATGGTTTCAGATCTTACATTTAAGTCTTTAAGCCATTTTGAATTTGTTTTTGTATATGGTGTAAGGAGGTGGTCCAGCTTCATTTTCTTGCACGTGTCCGTCCAGGTTTCCCAACACCACTTATTGAACAGACTATCTTTACCCCATCGTACATTCTTGCTTCCATTGTCGTAGATTAGATGGGCATATAGGCATGGATTTATGTCTGGACTCTCTATTCTGTTCCATTGATCTATGTATCTATTTTTATGCCAGTACCATGTTGTTTTGATTACTGTAGCCTTGTAGTATAGTTTGAAATCAGGTATCGTTATACCTCCCACTTTGTTCTTATTTCTCAAGATTGCTGAGGCTATCCGGGGTCTTTTATGGTCCCATATAAATTTTAGGATTATATGTTCTATTTCTGTGAAAAACGTCGTTGGTAGTTTGATAGGAATTGCGTTGAATATGTATATTGCCTTAGGCAGTATGGACATTTTAATTATATTAATTCTTCCTATCCATGAACATGGAATGTGTTTCCATCTATTTATGTCTTCTTTCATTTCTTTCTTCAGTGTTGTATAATTTTCTGAGTACAGATCCTTTACATCTTTGGTTAGATTTATTCCCAGATATTTTATAGTCTTTGGAGCAATTGTAAATGGAATTGTTTTTTTAATTTCTCCTTCTGCTATTTTATCATTGGTATATACAAATGCAACTGATTTCCGAATATTAATTTTATATCCTGCTACTTTACTAAATTCATCTATCAGTTCTAATAGTTTCTTGGTGGAGTCTTTAGGGTTCTCTATATATAGTATCATATCATCTGCATATAATGATAATTTTACTTCCTCCTTACCAATTTGGATGCCTTTTATTTCTTTCTCTTGTCTGATTGCTGTGGCTAGAACTTCCAGCACTATGTTGAATAGAAGTGGAGAAAGTGGGCAACCTTGTCTTGTTCCTGATCTTAGGGGGAATGGTTTTAGCTTTTCCCCATTGAGTATGATGTTAGCTGTGGGTTTGTCATATATGGCCTTTATTATGTTAAGATATGATCCCTCTATTCCCACTTTCTTAAGGGTTTTTATCATAAAAGGTTGCTGTATTTTATCAAATGCTTTTTCTGCATCTATTGATATGATCATGTGATTTTTATTTTTCATTTTGTTAATGTGGTGTATCACATTAATTGATTTGCGGATGTTGAACCACCCCTGCATACCAGGGATGAATCCCACTTGATCATGGTGTATGATCTTTTTAATGTATTGCTGAATTCTGTTTGCTAATAATTTGTTGAGAATTTTTGCATCTATGTTCATTAGAGATATCGGCCTGTAGTTTTCTTTCTTTGTGGTGTCTTTGTCTGCTTTTGGGATCAGGGTGATAGTGGCTTCGTAAAAAGTGTTTGGGAGTCTTCCTTCCTTCTGGATTTTTTGGAAGAGCTTGAGGAGAATAGGTGATAATTCTTTTTTGAACGTTTTGAAAAATTCACCTGTAAAGCCATCTGGTCCAGGGCTTTTGTTTGTTGGGAGATTATTGATTACTGATTCAATTTCCCTGGTGGTAATCAGACTGTTCAGGCTTTCTGTTTCTTCTTGAGTTAGCTTTGGAAGGTTGTGCGCCTCTAGAAAATTGTCCATTTCTTCAAGGTTGTCAAATTTGTTGGCATATAGTTGCTCATAGTAATTTCTTACAATTTTTTGTATTTCTGTGGTGTAAGAAGCACATTTTTATCCTTTAGAACAGAGCAAACTAAAAGTTAGCTTAGTTTAATACAATTTCTTAGCCAGTTTCAGAACCTTGATGGATGAAGGTTACACTGATAATCATTGGTCCAGAGGCTCAGTACCTAGTCTAAGAGCCAAAGCCTTGCCATGTTGATAGCAGGGCCATTGTGATAGACCATTTATCAGTAACCAAAGTAATTGTATGTCCTCCTTCCCTTCGACTTCTGTATCTATTGACCAGTTGATTCTGAACTACATCAAGGGAAAAAGTGAAATTTTCTGGAACCCTAAAATCCCATACATTACTATGGTCATGTACTCTGCCACAGAAAACATAAGAATGACTGATTGACTAGCACTGAAAGAATAACAGCAAGAAAGTGTCCCAGTTTAGACATGGGAAGGCAAAAATACCTCCGTTTTAACTCTTATTTCATCACTGTCTAATGTATAGATATGAGAAAGTGTCTTTTCTGAGCTTCAGTTTTCTAAGAAATCAGTCTGTGTACAACTTATATTTTTACTTCCTTTGACCAAAATTTCCCTCCACTTGACTAAACTTTAGACAAGTTTTTTCCTAACCATAAGCCTCTCTCTGATGTCCCTTTCCTAGAGCATTTACTTTAGAGTCTTTGTAATTGTAAATTATTCTTCTGACCAATTGAGATGTAAATCTTCTCCTAGCTTCCTGCCAGTTTTACAACCCAGGAATGACTTTGTCAAGGACCTGAGAGCCATCCTTTTGAAATGTACTCATCAAGATAGAGACTGGCACTGTACACCAGAAGCTAAACAATAATGAATGCCAACTATAATTTTATATGTATAATGTGATGGCTGGGTGTGAGGTCGGAGGGATAGTGGATGGGGGGAGGGGGGTTCACAGTGTGAAGGATATAAATGATGAACGTCCAAGTATTACCTTGTCTTGTACACCTGAAACTAATAAATTAAAAAATAAAATAAAAATAAAAACATAAAAATAAATAAAAAAAGATAGAGACCCTATTTCTCACTTTGTTTGGGATAGTAGGAGCCTATCTTCAATAAATACCAATTAGTAAATAGATATGGGCTAATTACATTGACCATTCTCCGATGACCCCAATGTGCCCGAGTACTGTTCTATAGTTCACCCAAGTGCTTTAAAAACCTTCTTCACCTTTTGCTTCAGTAGAGTTGAGTTTAATCTTTTTCCCCTATGGCAATATTTTTAACCTCTGTTACAATAGTCTTGAATAAAATCTTCCTTACCTGTTTAACTGTCCAGTGTCATCTTTTTGGCAACTTCATTCATACTTCATTTTCACTTGTAAAGATCAATGACCAAAGTTACATGCCTGTAATATGATTTTTTTCAAGAAAACTATTGTAAAATTTGTGATATTATTTGCTTAATAAGGTATACACAAATCAGATGAGTATAACAGATAACTACAATATACGACACTTTATAAAGGAAAACTACATATGACTCAGGGCCTCTTGCTTTGCCTATGTCATGTTATCTTACTTAATTTCTTGAAATCAGATGTCTGGTCTATATGTAATCTCCTGTGATGCGCTCATGAATGAGGAATGTCAGATGGGTATCATATATTATTTCTAGTATCTAATTCTCAAACTAAGGAGAAGGCAAAGGTTTCATTACAGAGTTCTTATCTAGTGTTGCCAAGGTTGAACGTTGGATCAGACACTAAAACATCATATATTTATTCCCATAGTTTTCAGATTTATTGCCACAAATATTTGTATCAACTTGGGAAAAGATAATGACACAATGTTATTTGGGGAAGATACTTTATATCTTACCTACTTTAATCTCTTTATGTTGCATTTAAAGAGACAGATGATTCACCATAATTCTTAACGCCTTTGACTTGCACATAAAAGATGGTGAATGAATATATGAATAAGAAATAAGCTCATAAAAATACTGTTAAGAAGTTGCTTGGTCTCATAAAGAAGGATCATATGCCAACTTCCTGATTTGATGTCACTGACAATGACTATTATAAGACTTAGGTCAAATGGTATTCATTCATTCATTCATTCATTGATTCAGTATATATAGAGAACTTAGTTTCTGTCAGAAACCATTATCAAGGAAGGAGATAAATAAGTAAGCAAAAATAAATAGCTTTTTTGTTTGTTTGTTTGTTTTTTTTTTAACCCTCATGAGCTTCACATTTTAGTAGCATAGACAGATAATAAACAAATAAAGAAGTAAAATATGACATCTGGCTTAGTGAATAAATAAAACGAAATATTTCTTAATATTGGAATTTAAAGAAAAATGGATATCACCCTGGTGATTATGTCTAACTAAAGTAAGTGCTGTTTTCTCTGAAGGAGGTTTTTAGGACTTTTTTTCTCTTTTTTTTTTAAGGAAAGTGGTCAGAGTCTATGAACAGTGAAATTTATTGAAGTTTATTTTCCCCTTATTTCTATGTGGTGCCTTAAATGCCATGACTTTTGCAGATTTGGGGGCATTTAACAATTCTGTAAAGTGATAATACTGAATGTATATCCTTCTTTTTATCCGTTTGAGGTTTTGTGGAGGTTTAAGGTAAAGCGATGAAAAATTGTAACTATTAATAGCCAGATGAATGGGCAAAATGTACATCTTATAAAGTTAAATAATTTTATAATTAATAAGTATAAGGTGTGATCCACAATTATGGTGAGTGTTTAAACGTGAAAACATTATTACAGTAAAAGACATATTGCCGTTAATCCCCCTCAAAACACTCTCCCTTGTTTCATCCTTCTCGCCACTTTCTGAAGCAGTTTTGGAAATCCTCTTTCATGAGTGCCTCTTTCATGAGTGCCCCATCATGACAACACTCCGTGTCACACATTGCTTTTGGCACATGGCAATTTCTGTAAAATAAAAACTTTGCAGTGTGTCGTCATCCACCTTATTCACTGGACCTGGCACCTTGCAACGCCTGGCTCTTCCCCAAAGTCAAAATGACTGCGAAAGGTAGATCTTTTGAATCCATTCAGGACATTGAGGCAGCCATGACAACTAAAGACACTCCTGAAAGAGGACTTCCAGAACTGCTTCAGAATGTGGCAAGAACGATGGGATAGGTGTGTTTGAAGCGAGAGGAAGTATTTTGAGGGCGATTAATGGCAATGTGTTTTTTACTGTAATACATTTTTTTTTACTTAAACATTAAACAAAAGCAAGTCATTTAAGCCTATACAACAGATTTCGAATATGATATTCAGCTTATTTATCACAAGCTGAATTAAAGGACTTCCGTGTCATTTTATGATAATTGTGTGACACAGGAAGAATAGGTTCCAGGAGTTTTTACTACTGGAAATAGACTTTCATACCCTTTCTTACTTGATTTTACTATAGAATTTCATGTTGAAATATGCTTCCTTTGACACATCTAAAATTAATTCAGTGTAATGCAAGGTATGCGTGTTTATCCTTTGAATTTCTGTATGGGGACATGCAAAAAGATTACCAAGGCCAGTCTCTCCATTTCTAGAGATCAAAAGTTAAGTCTCAAAGGCATTATTTCCTTTATTTCTGGTCTTCTGACATTCAGCTCAGTATTTATTCTAGTGTACTATGCTGCCTTGCTAGCTTCAGGTTGCCTTTGGGGTGCAATACGCTGGAGCCAGAAAAAAATAGTGCGTCATAGTACATTAAGAATTCAGAATGCAGTGTGGCCAGAGCAAGTTAGCTCCTTGACACAAAATAAGATAGTTTTTCAATTTATATTTCAGCCATCAAACTTTAAATTATACTTTCTACCGTTAGATGTCAAGCAAACGTGATGTAGTAGAAGGAACACAGAACATGGATTGTACTCTGAGGCTCACCAGCTATGAAACAATGAACAAACCTTACCTCCTCTTAAAGCATTACTTCCTCTTCAGTAAAAATGGCACATTGAGTTAACTGCTGCATTTTTCTCAATTTTGAATATTATCCAATCTAGCACGGCACAGAATGTTTTCACTTTTTTTTTTCTTTTTTTTCACAGTAGCTGTAAGTCTCTTAAATTTAGCCCTCTTCTTTTCTTTCTTATCCAAGTACACACCAAGTCACTATCCTTCATTCAGTATTTATAAATGAAAGAGTGAATTATGTTATGCAAAACAGTGCTGTCTTCATAACAAGGCAAAATAGCAAGTGTTCTTATTAGCAAGCAGTTTCCCCACATGGAAAAATTGTTTCTAACTGTAGAGAACACATGGCTTGGCAATCATGAGTCTTTAATGGGTTTGAGTTTTAAAGGCACTGGGATAAAAATAGACCACGGAACTGTCAAGTATGTTGATTATGCATTAAAATTTGCCATGCATCAGAAGGATAATATGTCTTTATGAATTCCACTTCTATTTGTCATTATCTGCATCCTACATCATTAACTTTTAATGAATCTGGCTTTTATTTGCTGCCCCTATGTTAATTTTTTTTTTCTCTCACCAGTGCCTAACACTTGTGAAGAAACAGAGTGTTTTCTTTTAGTCTGCAATTCATATTTACAGCTGAGTTTTATTATCTTGAATTTATTATAGCTGAAAACAGATGGATATACAGTCCTTGGTATAAAATCTCTTTGCTATCAAATTTTCAATCAAACCATCACATCCTAATAGCAAGAGCAAGATTCTTTCTTTTTTTTCTTTTTTTTTCCTGTGAAAGACAAGGAAATCATGTCCTTACATAAATTTCCCAATGCCCAAAGAAAGACTGGAACAGTGTGTTTCCAAATGTTACAAACTGAAGGAGTTATTCTCAGATATCGTGCATTCAAGCACTATGACATGGTTTAGGGGAATACATGTAGGACAGGGGACTATTTAATTGATTCTTACCTTATGCCAGTGAGTGGCTTGCTTATTTATTTATCTGTATGTTTGTTTGTTTGTTTATTTACTTAAACATATTCAATTTCATATTTTATTACATTTATTGTGGTGACATTGTTTAATAAAATTAGATAGGTTTCAAGGGTACAATTGTATAATACATCGTGTATATATATTGCTTTGAGTGTTCACCACCCAAGTCAAATCTCCTTCAGTCACCATATATTTGACCCACTTTACCCTCTTCCACCTCCCCTCCCCTTAGCCTCTGGTAATCACTAAACTGTTGTCTGTGTATAAGTTTTTGCTTGTTTGTTTGTCTTGTTCATCTGTTGCTTTCAGTTTTTTATCTCACATATAAGTGAAATCATATGGTTCTCGCCTTTTCTGTCTGACTTATTTTGCTTAGCATGATAATCTCAAGATCCATCCATGTTGTCAAAGTGGCTGTATTTCATCTATTCCTATGGCCGAGTAAATATTTTTTTTCAATTACAAATGACATACAATATTATATTTTTATCAGGTGTACAACATAGTGATTAGACATTTATATAGCTTATACAGTAAGCACCCCGATAACAGTAAGCAAACCTAGTACTCATCTGACACCATACACATTACAATATTATTGAATATGTTCCCTATGCTGTACTTTACATCCCGATGATTATTTTATAACTACCAAATTGTATTTCTTAATCAATTTCCCTTTTTTAGCCATCCCCCTAATCCATGTCCCAACTGGCAACCATCAAAATGTTCTCTGTATCTGTGAGTTTGTTTCTGCTCTGTTTGTTTATTTTGTTCTTTAGATTCCACATATAAATGAAATCATATGACATTTGTATTCCTCGGCCTGACTTACTCCATTCAGCACAATACCCTCTAGGTCCATCAGTGTTATTGCAGATTAAAAGATTTCATTCACTTTTATTATTGAGTAATATTCCATTCTATACATGTACCACCTCTTCTTTATCCATTCATCCATTCAGGGACACCCAGGCTGCCTCCGTATCTTGGCCATTGTAAACAATGTTGCAATGAACATATAGATGCACATGTCCCTTCAAATAGTGTTTTGGGTTTCTTCAGATACCCAGAAGTGGGATCACTGGGTCCTTCTTTGTATGTTGTTAGAGCCTTTGTTTTAAAGTCTATTTTGTGTGGTATAAGTGTTGCTACTTTAGCTTTGTATTTTTCAATTCCATTTTTATAAAATAATTTTTCCATCTTCTTACTTTCACTCTGTGTGTGTCTTTCGATCTGGCAATTCTGGTAGGTAGCATATATAAGGGTTTGTTCTTATCCTTCAGCCACCCATTGTCTTTTGACTAAAGCATTTAATCCATTTACATTTAAAGAAAGTCTTTTTGTTTTTGTTTTTGTTTGTTTGTTTTTAAATTTAAAGGACCAATTTAAATTCCTGTACCAACAGGAATGAAAGAGATTCAACTAATTGTTTTCTGAATCAGATAAGGCACCAAAATCAAAAGAATTTCCTGCCCCAAATCTCCTTTTAGTGGTAATTGAATCATAGCGTTCATAGTTGATGAAGGAGAAACTATTTTCATATCTCCAGGTTAAAAATGAGTATAATCCTCACAGCCTAAAAATGGGCCATGATATTACTGGTGAGGATTTTAAAGTATATGGAGAATTTAGACATTTAAATTTTGATGACAGAGTGGAAGCCTCAGAAAGATTATGTCATTAGTATTCATCCCACTGGCAACTAGCAGTGTTCCCCACTAACAATGTCTCCTTCTGAGCCATCCTCTCTTGCTCTCCAATATGCTGACCCATCACCTGTGCATTGCTCTTCCTTCTTTCACAGAAGCATTTAGAGGCAAACTGTATAAAATACACTGTCATGAAGGTGACATCACTTCAGCACTTTATAACTTCACCCATTTTTCCAAATATTCATTTATATTGGTAGTATCCTCTTCAAAACCTGAAGCAATGAGAGGAATCTGTGATTACATATCATTACCAATGGAATCCTCTCATCTCTTCTTAAATGTAAATACATTGGTTTACTAAGTAAATCCTCATCTTTGTAGGTTGTGTGGCAGTTGTGAAGTGAATATGGTCTAACATAGTGAGGGATGATCTGCTTCCTCATACCTGAGTGACTTTGGCCGTTAAGTCTACTGTTACTTAGCCTAAAATGGGATAATCACAGATAACTGGATATAACAAAAACACTGACCATTAGGCCGATTTTTGCTAATCTTACAATGCATGACCTCTTATAAGTCATTTTACTTCTCAGGGCCTCAGTTGCCTCAATTGCAAATAGGAAAACTATTTACCCAAAGATTTTTCTAGATTGATTTTATTTTTCATTCTGATTAGGAGTAAGAAAAAAGATTTTAAGATGAGATTCATCTTCATCGTCAAACATCATAGCTTCAAACGATGTTGTTTTATGGTCATTAAAGCCAATGTAGTACTGAAACTGGCCAGACAAGGAATGGACAAATCTAGTAAAGGGAACAATGTAGCTCAGGCACATGGGTGAAAAAGCACAGCTCACCTACAATCCAGGGCCAAATATAGGCACTTTTATGTATATGTGATAATTTATTCATAAAGCTGAATTAATCCATTAATAAGAGATTATGAAAGCTATTTTTTTTTCTATATAAAACACTTTAATTTATTATATATTGCCTTCTGTTTTTCCAGTTAAAATGTTCTTTTTTAATGGCACATCAATAATACATTATGGAAAATATGGTCTTAAAAATGTCCTTACTTTTCAAAATTAAAAGTTGGTAATCATATGGTGGTCCTCAGAATGTTTTCTTAAGAATTACAAGTACATGAAAAAAAATATGTGGGAATGGCTGGTGCAGATCAACAACAAATAATTCTGGTTAAAGCTCCAGCTCTTTGGTTGACTGTAGTAAAATAGAGTTTGAAGGTCATGAATGTCAAGATAGCTGTTATCATTATCACCATTTTATTAATGAAGAAATCAAAGCTCAAGGAAGGTAAATTCCTTTTCCCAAGTTTCGTAGCCACTACTTTAAGACTTGAAAGCCCATGTTTCTAATGACTTTGAAATAGGGAGTGGTCAAGAGATTTAATTTCTTACCCAATGATCATGGTTAGAGCAGTATTATTAGGGTAGTAAGGGTAGAATCAACTTTGTCTTGTGTTGTGAGGGAAAAATAGAAGGTCATTTAGACTAGAATGAATTTCAAAATACTCCTCTGTGACATAAGATCACTTTGGAATGTAGATATGGGTCCAATCAGAACTATTATTTTTTTAAAGGTGCTATTAATGCTTGACTTTTTTTTTTTTTGTTTAATTTAATTCTATGAGGGAAAACAACCTGTAGAAGATAGAGAAGTAAAAATAAATGCCATAAGTAAAGCAGTATGATCTATAATCAAACTAGAAACATGCTACTGAAATGATATATAAACTTTTGGTTTCAGACATATCCCAATTAATCTCTCAAATCCACATTTGGTAAATGATATGAGTGTAAATATAAAAAATAAAACCATACAAGTACTAGAAGAAAACATGAGTGAATTCCCCTTTAAACTAGTGTAGGGAAAAGATTTCTAACTATGACTCAACCTCCTTTTTCCTTTCTTCTGGCAGCAAGACTAATTTTGCTTTAGAAGATTACATGTGACTTGGGTAAAACCTTCAGTCACAGTGTATTGCCTTCTCTGGCCAAAACTTGCAGTGTGTGTAAAGTTAGTTTAGTCAGGCTTTCTCCTTGGAATTTCAATCAGTTTTAACATCTTTCCTTAAATCATTAAGTAGAAGAGAGCCAGATACATAGAAATAATTCAACCACTCTCGTCCTTGAAAAGGCAGAGATTGGTAGAATTACCCTCATAACTGAAAGACCACATCTAGACCAAAGGGGGAGGAAAAAAGCAAAACGGTAAAAACCTATTTGAAATTTTTATAGTTAATTGGCAGTTTTAAGATTTTGAAGAAAGTGGCAAAGTTAGAAATAGCAGCTAATAGAAATAGGAGAGGGCACTTAGAACATGGCTGATTGATGAGCTGTGTTTTGAAGATTTAGGGACTACTGAGGACAGGGCATTTATCCTGATTTATATATGTAAAATTGTACAACATTTATAGTGATCAGCAGATGGTGAAGGTAATGAGGATGCTAGGACTGATTGGGTGTGTATCTTATCATTTCTGGGCTCTTGATACACTCAAAATGGATACAAAAGTTGCATGAGTTAAATGAAAATTCAAGTATCTTAAAATTAAGGATGGGGAACTTCACAGTTTTACACTAATCACTCATTTACCTTTAAGGATTGTGTTAGAGAATTTCAGTGAAATAATTCACTATGCTGACCAAATTTTGTTAATAATTATGAAGCAAAGTTCTTATCTGCATATTCTTTCAAACACATAGTATTGCATTTGAATTATTGCTAATTACAGCCAGCTGTATACTTTATTATGCCTCACTAAACACAATGTCCAAATTGCAGATAAGTCTAAAACAAGACAAAAGAAATTCCAAGTCTATAGAATAAAACAATAGACAAAAAAGGACTAAAGATGGAATAGAGGCAAAGGACGGGTAATTTATAAAAGAAGAAAGGAGCACAGGAATGAGAGAATGAAAGGTTTCAATTTCAGTGGATAAAAATTAAATCATAGTGTTGAAGATTTCTGAGGTAATATAGGTATTCTGGGGTAATACGAGTATTCCTGAGGGGGTAAGTCTTTGTATGCAACCATAGTTGCGTATAGATTAACTCATGTTCAAATAAACAGTGTTTATAAGATAAAGAGAATGCCCATTTCTGTAACAAAATCTCTCAAATTGATGGCAGAACCTGGGATAGATAGAAAGTCTGTGAGCCAAATTTTGGGATTAACTACGAGGTGGGGAAACGACAGTGATAAAAAATACCATTGAAGTCCTTTTTTGTAGCTCTGTCCCTTTCAGCAGATTGTCACCCAGCCAATATAGTTTATATGCCGGCTTTCAAGGATTAGGGTCAAACATGAAAAAGAGTAAAAAGCTGGCAGTGGCTATCAGATGAAGCTATTCTCTCCACCTTGCTTCTAAATAACACAAGACTGGTCTTTAAATTCTGGTACAAAAGTGGTCCTATTTACTCTCATGACATCTATCTTTGTGCAAATTGAGCACCAGTAAATCCTTCCTTATGAAGATATTCAAGTTTTCAGAGGAAAAAGCATGATATTACAAAAGAAAGATTAATTTTAATAAGCACTTGTTTAAAGCATAATAAACAAATGGGTGTATATCAATGTATCAACTGGGGTTTATGCCTCTGCCTGATAAAATACAGCTGCCTTTTTGTTCCTGTAAACCCCACCTCATGATATTTTATTTTGTTAGGGAATATTTTTTTTTTTTTTTTTTGCTGTCATAGGACAGCCTGATACCAGGGAAAGGGGAATGTAGGCTTAAACCAGAAATGAATTCAGGAGAATTACCCTAGAAATTTCATTAATTGAATAAACCCTTATGAAAGAAATGGATATTACTCATGGATGTTGCCAGGGGATAATTGGTTGGAGGAAGTGAGAAACAGTTTGAGAGACCTTGATGCCAATGAGAAATGCTTTACCGGTCTTACATGAGTGGCTTAACTTCTTCATAGATTAAACCTCAGAACTGGTGATTTTTGAACAGAACATTGCATAAGCAGGAAAATAAAGTAAAGGAAATTGATATCTCTATATTTATCATTTCAAAGAAGAGACTTGTTATTCCACTCCAGCATATAAAATGCCAATCACAGTTCCATATACTCAGAATCATTGTGGAATGCTGGTTCCAAAACTATGTATTTAATAGGATGTACAGTGTATTGTCTGAAAATAAGCAATATAAAGACCCATAATTACCAAACACAGGTATCCACCAGTTTTCAGAAGTTCACATTATGTCACTTCACTTTAACAAAAGACCTACATTAGTACCTGTTTTGTTAATAACAATAACAAAAAACAGAGGATTTTCAATTTTACCAAAAAAAAAATCAAAATGTGAAAATAGTGTTTAGTGTTTGTTTGGCAGCAAGCCACTATAGAAGCAGCACACACCATGAGTGATGAATGGCACCAACAAGTTCCTTCCTCAGGGAATATTGGGTCTTTTTTTGGATCTGGGAACTGTCAAAAATTTTTCCACATAAATTAATGGTAATTGGAATTTGTTCTTTTTTTTTTTTTTTTTTTTTTTGCTTTATGCCATTTTAGCGTACGATAGATTTCATATGAATGTGCTACTTTCCTTTTTTTACTTGCCACCTGGTAATTTATTTTAATACAGCTTTATCCAATTAATTCATCACCACCATTAAAGAATAAAAATGAGTTAATGCTGCATCGGATAGTGGTAGTATCAGAAATGTAGGATACTGTTTCTCCTAATAGAAAAACTTCGGTAACAAACTTGGGGGTAAGTTGGGCACCAAGATAAGAAGCCTAGAAAAGTCAAGAGAAGATATTAAGCAAACCCCAATTTTATTAATAATTAGTCCCAAGATTTTACCTAAAACTTTGAACACTGTCCCAAGCATTAATTTATTTTGCCGTTTCAAATGTTATTCAAATTGGTGAGTTGAAAGACTAATGTTCAGGGAAAATATGACAAGTGTGGAAGCACAAAATAAATATTTCTGGTTTCCTACATAACAGAGCCTAAGGCACAATGCCCCATGCCATCAGAACAGGAGTTTGCAATCAGAGGGAAGCAAAAGTGAAAGTTAAAGGAAAGTGAGACAGGGAAATAGGAAAAGCAAATACAGGAAGGAACATTAGTTCTCAATAAGCGCAATTGATGTCAGGACATTCTCAGCAAGCCCAAATAAAACTACGTATCTCAGGAAAATGTATGAAAGCAAGAAGAGAGAATAAGTTATATACTGTTCTTTTCCTAGTCTGCATTCTCTATTGGTTAAAGCCTGCCATGTGTTTAACAATGTATACGTCCAGGATGTGTTACCTGGACCCTCACCTAAGGTTTTGGGGATGTTAGAGGCTCTGTGTATCCAGATTGGCTAGCACACAGATACAGCTATCTCTACTTATCAGTCACCTTGCACATGTGAGATCCTTGTTCTCTGGCGGTGGCAGCAGTTGCTGCAGAAATATCGGCTTATACATCTCCAGGGCCATTTTGGTGGAAGGCAGTTAGAGAAGTAGGTGAGGTTGAACATATCTTGGGTGGCACATAATTTAGTTTAGTAAAAGTGATTTCTTATGCCATTTTTATACAGACGGGTGATGTAGAAAAGAAAGTTTACCTCATTTGTAGGAGAATGTGTATCTAATCCTTCAAGGTCACCACCAGTTGAAATATTCCAAAAAGAGTTCACTAAAAAGGCTGAGTAAAATATAGGTGTCAAAGTTTATATGTATCTCTCTCCTTTCATATCTACTTTAGATTTCCCTCACCCTTGGCCATCGCATTGGCTGATGTGGATTTCTTACTTGGAGGGATTGTCCATATTGAGTCCCTAGTGGTATGTACACTTAGCTGCTTTGTCCTTGTGAATATGATTAATGAAATTGATCAGTTTTCATGTAATATTGGGCACTGAAGCACCAAAAGAAAGCTGTGGGATCCCCTGGGGTAAACATAGTCCCACCATCACCCTTGAGATAATGACAGTGGATTATTAGTAGTATAACTCTTTGCTTTCTAGTTCCTCAATAAAAAAGCCCAAAATAGCAATATGGTAATCCCAGATTGAAGTTTAGTGGATACCTTACCATATTCCCTGATAAAAACACAGTTCCGCCCACCCACCTACCCTCTCCCCACCCCCACAGGAAGCAGGATACTTCACAGGACCTATAATTTTGAGAATGAGAAGTGCAAATTTCCTTTACTTGATTTCCTCAAGTGGATAAATGTGAGTGATTGTGTGAGCTGCTGATCCCACTTCAACTCCTTGATTGCTGTAAGGGTATAATTAATTGGGGACACTGAACTCTATATAAGTCATTGATTCAGTACATAAACTATGTCCTAGAAGACAGTTCCCAGTTCCACAAGGTCTTGTCAGCCTGGTGCATTAATTAAGCCTTCGCCACTTCATTCTAACAGCAGCAGTCCTGTTCAGTCAGGCTGGCTGATTCTTGATGGTGGAGCACCTGGTATACCCAGTGAAAACCATAGTTATAAGCTCATTGTCATATCTCCTTTCCTGTAAAAATCAGAAGTAATACTGTGTGGGATACCATTCTGTAAACCTTTAGATATCAGTATAGGTTGCTATCAAGCTTCAGCTTGATCCTTCGGTTACCTCACACCGGTATTAATGGCCAGTCCAAATATGGATTCTAGTATGGTTGAGTTTTCATGTCTGCCAAAATGGATTAATTTGATGGATTGATGAGTCAGTCTTTGGATAAGTGATATCCCTGAAGGATGATGCCATGTTAACATTTCAGCATTAAGCTATGTTTCTGACATGCTAGATATTCAACAATGGTGGTAGCTAGTACATCTTTAGAGTAGGAGCGGCCCTGTTTGGGGGCTCATGCATACATCTCAGTCATTTCTTAATGGTTACTCTGTCCATAGGCATACTGTATAAGTACTGGGACAATCAAGGAAAGAGTCAAATTGACATCTATTGGATGAGTTATCCATGTCATGTGCAGTTTTTGAGAAACTCATCTGTGGTGAATAATCTGTTGACCATTAAGATGAGACAAAAAAAGTTGCATTTTTTTGTATTTACTTTCATAGGTTCATCTGGATACCTGTTCTTCAGAGAAACTTCTTCTAAATTTTGCAATCTTGTTTCTTTCAAGCCTCTAACTAAACAATGCAGCCATTTTCCACAACTCAAAGTTCAGGGTATAGATATACCTTAGATCTCCTCTGCCACCATATAATGGGTTTTACTTTATCATTTTGTTTAGGGTCACCCTTGATTTGGATGGTAATTCAGTAGATCTTCCCCAGCTACTGTCAACATATTGCACTGATTAGTTATGAACCAGTTTTATATCCTTTGCTCCCCCATGAAGAAACTACATATCCAGCAACAAGCATAAATTGGGGGAGAGATAACAGGTCAACTGAGATAGATGGCATAGGAGTCTGGACTTCCTCGCCATGTAATTTACTTATCTTTTCTATATCTGTGCAAATCCAATTTTAAATAAATTATTGCCATAATAAGATAAATTATATGTATGCCCACTCCATCCTATGACTGGGTGGGTCTGGAAACATAGTCTCTTACTGTGTAATAATCATGTATTTTTTTCTTTATTGGGTCCCAACAGAGGAATATCTGAAGTCAATAAAAATGGCTGTGTCTCTTAAATTTCTAGAAATAGTTTTAATGAGATTATTTTTATATAAATTTTCATTGCTACTCCATGAAGCTTTCTATCTTCTATATGTAGAAACAGATAAGCAAATGTCAAACAACAACAACAACAAAGGAGATCAGAAAGAAAGACAAGCATCTAAATGCCCACAACTTCCTTATGTTGGGAACTCAATAATAAATATGTTTTACCATCTTATGAGCAATAGAAGATAGCATAGAAGAAGAAGAGTTAGTTTGTTTTTTTTATTATATTTACTGTTATTATTAAAAGAGATGTACACTGTCATAAATTCTTTTTAGTGCTAAAGGAAAATCAATGAAAAACATCATCTTTCAAGCCAAAATGGATTACTTTATATTACTGAAGATAATGCTGGTGCAAACTTAAATACAGTGACAGAG
This sequence comes from Rhinolophus hipposideros, assembly GCF_964194185.1. NCBI lineage: Eukaryota > Metazoa > Chordata > Mammalia > Chiroptera > Rhinolophidae > Rhinolophus > Rhinolophus hipposideros. Next base: position 16,860,030 of record NC_138058.1, on the reverse strand, counting down.
AAAAGACAGAATTTTCAAGATGAAACAGTTGTAATTGAGATATGTCACAAATAGAATTAACATATACTTCTGTAGTGAATTCTACCTTATTTGAAAATTGAGACTTAATTAAGTAAAAAGTAAGACTTACAGTGTATTTTTAGGGGAGGAAAACATAACCACCTTGTGCACAATATCCTTGTGCTTATAAAATGTTTTCATATGCCTTATATTAATTTTATTACTTGCTAGTGTTTATAGCGAGTTAAAATACTAACATCATGTTGCCATGTATAAATACTGTTGGATCTAACTTAATGAAAGAATAACGAATATTGTAATCAGCGTGTTATTGCTAGAATTTGTATAAAATACATTTATTTAGCAGTTTGCCCTTCATAAAATGAATCAGCTCCCTCTAAAATCTGGCTTTATAATGTTAATTTGCATATGAATCCTCATTTAATAAAAGTAATAAATTATAAAATTACTATAGGTTTTCACTAAAGTTAAAAATTTTAGGATTCTACTGTACATGAGATAATATTAAGAGATACACTTTGCATTTTAAGTATGCATTTAACTTTTTAGTTTCGGGAGATATTTGCAATATTCAGTTTATATTGTAAAGCAGATGTATATGTAGAAAGACTTAAGCCATAATTTACATAAGTGATCAGGAAAATCAGATTTCTTTAGTGGAGAAAATAATTAGAAAAAAAACAGAAAATTAGGATTTAAAAAATAGAAAAATGAGAGAATTAATAATGAGAGATGTATTATTGGCCATAGAAATAATTATGAACACAAAGCTCATTTATGGAACAAAAGTTCATAAATGTAAGTGCACTCATACATTTGATTACTTAAAAGGGTCAAGGTTTCTCATATAATTTCTTCCTGTTGGAATTTATTGGCTACCTGCGGGTTTCTCAGGATATAGAATTTTTAGTTCTAAGACCAAGATATTCTCAGTAAACTGAGATAATTAGCCACTCTAACTACCGGACACATTTGCATGGGTTAATAGGTAGAAGCAATTTATGTGACTTGTGGGAACATTTCAAGAATCTCAGACACTCTTTGTAGCGTCCTTACAATGAGATCACTCCCAGAAGGCTCCAAAGCTCTTGCCTTTATTAAAAAAACATAGAGCAACTTTTAGATAAGTAAGAAATCATCCTCAATTAAATCATCATGACCGATCTAAAAATCCAAAGTTTTACTTTCTGTCTTCACCCAGAGACTGCCTGTTATATTCTTTGCATTACCTTAAAATTTTAATGCTGAAGAACATGTGAAGTAAAATATAGATACCATGACATTCTATGTGCTTAGTCATGTGTCCTAAACATTAAAACACTTTTCATTCATGGTCAAACATTACATGCCCACACTTAACAAACGATAGAAATTCCATATCATCTAATCTTTTGTGCAATTCAAATTCAGCCAATTGTTTGATCTAATCCAAGACTGTACATCATGTCGTTGTTGTGGCCGTTTAGTTTTTTGGTTTTTTTTTTTAAGTTTTTATTTTCCAGTGACAGTTGGCATACAATATTATATTAGTTTTAGGTGTACAACATAGTAATTACATATTTATATAATTTACAAGGTGATCACCCTGATAAATCTAGTATCCATCTGAAACCATACATAGTAATTATAATATTATCACTTTATGCTTTTTTATGCTATGTTTTATATCCCCATGATTATTTTATAACTAACAATTTGCACTTCTTAATCCCAACAACTTTTTAACCCATCTCCCCAAACCTTCACCCATCTGGCATCGATCGCCATGTTCTCAACAACTATAAGTTTACTTCTGTTTCATTTCTTTATTTTGTCCTTTAGTTTCCACATATAAGTGAGGTCATTTGCATTTGTCTCTCTCTGTCTGACTTACTCCACTCAGCACAATGTCCTCTAGGTCCATCCATGTTCTTACAGATGACAAGATTTCATACGTTTTTTGTTTTGTTTTGTTTTTTACCACACATGTATTTTTAATTGTGACAAAGTGATAACATACATTTTGCTTGTGATAGTAAGAATGTTATGGCCAGGAATAAAGCTCTTGAAAGCACAGTGTTCTAATGAACACATTGCAGGTAGGATACCAACATGCTATCAGTTTTATGTGTTGAATTTTGGTAATATATAAACAACATATATATATATATATATATATGTAACATATATAGCAAGTAATATATAAACAACATATATAGCAAGTAATATATAAACAACATATATATGTAACATATATAGCAGGTTTAATATTAAATCAAAAGAAAAGTTCTTCATAGAATGCAGTGCAGTCAATCTATAGTTACTTAAAGAAATTATCAGTCTCTATTACTGAGTAGAATTTACATTCTAAGAAATCGCTGAGACTTCAAAGGATGAATTGAAATTGAGAAAAAACTCTGTCCCGTGGAATCGACTCTGTTTCCATTTGAGCTGTCTCTTAATGATGACAGTCCCTGAAGTGGCGGCATTCCGTCCAGGCTTGTCCTGTCACTTCATCTTCTTCCTTTGCTGGTAACGTCCTACTCACGGTCAAGTCTCAACTGGAAACACTTCCTGAAAGAGGTGCGTTCTGGTCCTCTGCTTCTTTACCCTTTCTGATTGACACTGTATCATCCTGTAGTTTTCAGTGTGTCCTGCCAGATTGTAAATTCCATGGGAAAGGAACTGTCTTTTGTCAATACTTGTGTCTTCATTATCTAGGACAGCAATTGTCACTTGATAGGGTCTCAATAATTACTGAAAATGAATGAATATTCATTGAATATTGAAGTACAACTTGAGTCTCAGTGACAACAGGAATGAGTATTGTATTATAATAATACAATAAAATAAAAGTGGAATTTAGAATTTGCTTTGAATAGCATCTTTTTTCTTTTTTAATTGAAATATCAAAATGAAATGAAGGCTATGTAACAGAAAGCCAAGCTGTGATTCTATACTCTACTGATCGATACATAAAACAGGAAAAAAAAAAAAAAATGAGAGCCTCTTTGTTGTCCGAAGCAGCTACAAAGAAATTTACAAAACTATAATCAAATTAAGCCAAATCCTTAAGAGCAACTAATTATGTAGATTTAACTGCATTTTGCAAACTACATTCATTTTTGGATGCTTTGCTCAAAATGAGACAATGGAGTCTCTGATTTCTTTTAATGACTGAGTAATATTCCATTATGTATATGTACCACCTCTTCTTTATTCATCCATTCATGAACACCCAGGACACCTCTGTATCTTGGCTATTGTAAATAACATTTCAATGAACATATGGATGCACATCTCACTTTGAAGCAGTGTTTTGGATTTCAGGTAAATAAATAGAAGTGCAATTACTGGGTCCTTCTTGGTCTCTTGTTACAGCTTTGTTTTAAAGTCTATTTTGCCTGGTGTAAGTATTGCTACCACAGATTTTTTTTATTTTATTTTCATTTTCATGAAATATCTTTTTCCATCACTTTACTTTCTTTTTAAGGAGGGCACAGCTCCCAGTGGCCCATGCAGGGATCGAACCAGCCACCTTGGTGTTATTAGCACCATGCCCTAACCAACTCAGCTAACTGGCCACTCCTCCATCCCTTTACTTTCAATCTGTATGTGTCTCTTGATCTGAAGTGAGTCTCTCGTAAGAGGCATATGTATGGGTATTGTTTTCTTATCCGTTCAGGCAACCTATATCTATTGACTGGAGCATTTAATCCACTTACCTTTAAAGTAATTGTTGATAGATATGTAGTTATTACCATTTTATTATTCATATTTTTATCTTTTTTCTTCTTAAAGAAGTTCCTTTAACATTTCTTATAACACTGGTTTGGTGTAGGTGAATTCTTTAGCTTTTTCTTTTCTGAGAAGCTCTTTATCTCCCCTTCAGTTTTAAATGTCAGCTTTGTTGGGTAGCACCAGCTTGGTTGCTGGTGCTTGCTTTTCATCACTTTGAATATTTTGTGCTGATCCCTTCTGGTCTGCAAAGTTTCTGTTGAAAAATCAGCTGATAGTCTTACGGGAACTTCCTTGTAGGTAACTAACTACCATTCTCTTGCTGCTTCAAAGATTATCTCTCTGTTTTTCACCTTTGGCATTTTAATTACAATGTGTTTGGTGTGGGCCTGTTTGGGTTCATTTTGTTGGGGACTATCTGTGCTTCTTTCTTCACCAGGTTAGGAAAGTTTTCCATCATTATTTCTTCAAATAGGTTTTACATTTATTGTTCTCACTCTTCTCTTTGATGCAAATGTTGATATGATTGCTGTTATCCCAGAAGCCTCTTAAACGATCCTCAACTTTTTGGATTATTTTTGTTCTTTTTGCTATTCTGACTGTGTGTTCTCTGTTACCTTATTTTCCAAGTTGCTGATTCGAACTTCTGCTTCATCTAATCTACTCTATTCCCTCTAATATATTCTTCACTTCAGTTATTGTATTCATCATTTCTGAATATTTCTTTTTTTTATGTTTCTATCTCCATTTTTATGTTTCTTATCTTTTTGTTGAAGTCCTTCCTGAGATCATTAGGCAGCCTAATAACCAGTGTTTTGAACTGCGCATATAATAGATTGCTTTTCTCCATTTTGTTTAGCTATTTTTTCTGAAGCTTTATTCTGTTCTTTAATTTGGAATATGTTTCTTTGTATCCCCATTTTGACTGCCTCTTTGTGTTTGTTTCCATGTATTAGACATACAGCTGTTATGTCTCCTGTTCTCAGTAGATATCACTTGGAGCCCAGGGGCATCTGAGCCAGCTGCTGCAGGTGTGTCCCTTTTCTGGATTGTGTTTGCCCTCCTGTTGTAGTTGAGCCTTGGTTCCTATTTGCATGTTAATGAGAAGGATTGACTTATTGGATGTGAGGAATGGCCAAGATTATGATGGAGGAACTGTAGTACAGGGGCTTGTTCTATGGAGCAGTATTCACTTTAGCAGGATCTGATGCCTGCCTCTTCTGCCCTTTGGGTATGTTGTATGTTAAGGTGGCCTGGTGGTACTCCAGTGCAGTCTGAAGCAGGACACCAGGTGTGCCGACCCCTGGGATCTCATGGGCCCTGCCTCAGGCCAACTTTAACCTCAGCCTGTGTCCTGCCCACGACCACCTGGCATGAGCCACAGAGCAATCTGCAGATGTCTTTTATGTGTGCTGGGATTAGATGTGCCTGAAAGAGACCAATTTGTGAGCCAAGGCCAGCTGCCATGACTGCCAAGCTTGGGATGCTTAGTAAGTGGTACAGGGCACAATGAGGCCAGTTGCTGTTCTTTTGGGGTTTGTGAACCTTTGAGAAAAAGTTCTTTAGGAAAGGCCACAGCATGAGCCAAAACAGGCCACCTGAGTGGAAAAGCCATTGGAAGCTGCTTGGTGGGCCCACGAGTTGGGTAGAGCAGGGTCTTAGGGAATTACCAAGGTGAGGTGAACAGTGTTAGCCAAGCTGATGCAGACTCAGAGATGGTGGTCACTGGGTAGGTGGAGGGCTCAACAAAGAAACAGTGGCCTCTGCCAGTACTTCTGTCTGGGAAAGCAGCCGCTCCAGCCCTCACCCTTAGCCAGATAATGCAGTTCTTCCCTGTATGTCCCTGGTGCCTTTTGAGCTGCTGTCTTCAGCACGGGAGCCCAGAGCAAGTGAGTTCATCAGCAAGTAAGTCTGTGAGTGGGCTTTTTAAGAGGAGCGCTTGGGACTCCAGCAGCCTTCAGTCTTAGTCAGCCACAATCTCTGCTGGTTTTCACAGCCAGAAGATATGGGGACTTCTCTTCCTGGCACTGGAACCCTGGGCTGGGGAGCCTGGTATGTGGCTCAGACCCTTCGTTCCTCATGGGGACCTCTGCTGCTTAGATCTCCTTCTCGATTTTTAACCCTCACACATGGACATGGGGACCAGCATGTTCCATGTCTGCACCCCTCCTACCAGTCTCGATGTGGCTTCTTGTGTATGTCCTTAGTTATAGGACTTCTGTTCAGATAGACTTTGGGTGATTCTCAACAATGGTTGTTCTGTAATTTAGATGAAATTTTGATGTGGTCATGAGAGGATACAAGCACAGCATTTACCTACTACTCCATCTTCACCGGAAATCTCACTTAGTTTCTTATAATCTAAAATAGCTCCTGTGTTTCTATCTTCTTTTAGAACTATTATTTCTTGACATCTATACACCAGTTCTTATTGCTTTTGTTTTGCTTTAATGTTTTCTTTAAAGGTGGTCATTGGTGGTCTAACTATCCTTTGACATTTCTTGTACTAGAATCTGTATCTATAACCCTGATTACTGTGAATTCAACTCTCTATTTGAAGTTAACAGGTGCTAGAATCTAGATACCCACTGCATGCTAAACTCAATATTTCAAACCTACACCAATTATGTTCACCCACTCCTTACCAGAATGAGATCTACTCTTTTCCTTCTGTTCCTGTGATCATTAAGGCCATGTGAGAATAGAGATTTTGTTTGTTTGTGGTTTTGATTTTTCATAACCACCAAATAATTTTGTATGTAATTCAGAGCAAATTTTTCAGTGTGTCTTTATATTTACAAATTCGGACTTCATGCATATTCAGTTTATAAACTGTGACCTGTTATTCTCATTACTGCACTTATGAATTTCAATGCGGTTAATTTGTTCTTTTTTATATTTATCTGTTTTTTTCATATATATCTGTTGGTAATTCATATCTTATTATTTGTGTTTATAAAATCTTTCTCTCTTAATCATATTATTATACAGATGTCAGCACTACACTTATCCATTTAAGGAATTAAAAAATATGTATTTTAATATCACATTTCAGATTTGCTATGCTGAGCATAAATTTAGGTTCTCATATTGGCAAATGTTGGCTATCAATTTAAGTGATAGTCTGCCATTAAATTTTCATTCTCAGGCCTATCCTCAAAGAGATTAATGGGGGGCACCACTTTATGATCATATACCCCATATTTTGGATTTATAGTTGTCTTTAATTTTCTTTCCAAGACACCTGCTGCTTTTGGGTGAGCTTAGTCCCAGCTTTGTCTATATTCTTTTTTCTAGTTGTGTTTATTTCCTCCAGCTAACCAAGGCAAGGAGTTGTATGTAACCCTCAGAAGTTGAACAAAGATTTTTTTCAGCTTCTGTTAATTGGTAGGGTACCCCAGCTTCTGGTTTCACAAAGTGAACCAGACTTTGATCCTCAATAATGCTGAAGGAACTTAAACTCTGACCCTCTCCTCATATATTCAGTCCTTGATCCCAGCAGAAAAACAGCTTGCTACGATTTGTTTGTAGTCATATTCTGGTCCATATAAATATCTTTTCTTTCTCTTGGTGGTATTACTTCATTTTATTGCATTTTTATTTATTCTTAACATGACCATTTTTGAAGGGAATGAATCATTTAAATGCATTAACTATAGATTTATTTTGGCCAGATATCCCTTGGTCTCTTTTCAAGATTCCATCACAATCTCTTGTCTACAGCAGCAAAATATACTCAATACTTTCAGATGTTTCCTCATCACTCATTCACTTCCCAATAGCTTGTAATCTGTGGTCAATTTCCAACATTTTATAGAAATTATTTAAAAAGATTCTGATGGTCTTGTCATGCCCCATTCCAAGGCACTGTTTTTCCATCTTTGATTTTTGCACATGGTTACTTGCCAATCGTCACATGCTTTAAATTACTTTTCTAGTGTTATTTCCATACTTTATACAAATTTTTATTCTGGTAGAAGCATATGCATGTTGAATCAAAACAAATAGATGTAGGCTTTCCTTTGTGCTCATACATACTGTATTTGTATCAAAGAAGAGTCAAGTCAAGAAAAACACCTCACATTCAAATCTTTAAATTAATAAATAGTTTTCCAATATTTGTGTGGAGCAAAATTAATCACTTAATCTCTAAAGAGTCATGGAAAATTTTTATTTCACCGATCTTATTTCCCTGTATGTAACTGGAGGAGAGAAAACAAGTGAAACAAACACACAAAAAAAATAAATTTTAATTTGCCAGGTTGCTTTAGACATAATGGTATGGAGAAAAATTTGAGTGTCCTATAATTGTATTTTAATTTGTATCATGTGAAAAAATGTTGTTATAAATTAAAGCATTGAGTACATTTATTAGATCTCATTCTAGAGATAATATTAAACTCTTAGTGCCATAAAATAGTAATACAAGTAACCCCCATATAACCCATATACCATGGCACTTCTATAACACAGTTTCACTCTAACTTGGTTTGAGAATTGGGGAAAACCCTCGTACAACACAGCATCCTAGAACATGGTTTCATTCTAACATGGTTTGAGAACTAGAGAAATCCCCAAACAACACAGAGCGTAATAAGAGCTTTCAAGAGCAAAACAAATGTCTCATTTGAAATTAGGAACAACGCGGTATAATAAAAGCTTTTAAGAGCAAAACCTATCTCATTTGAAATTTTTCATTCGAGCATGGATGTTGTATCAGATTTGACTGCAGAATTTTAAAATTTATTAAATTTTAAATCCATTTTGTTCATGGAAAATTAAGTTCAGAGGATGAAGATATCTTGTTAAAAAGAAAATACCGTCAGTTAATGGTACTTAGTAGTGATGACGAAGAAAACATTATTTAATACATATTAATGTGTTATACTTTTGGTGACAGTTGCTTTACTAAAGATATTTCTTTTAATTATAAAAATATAATAGTATTTTTCTTCAATTTTGGAACCTAACCCCCTTTCTTGTACTAGTTCTTTGTTTCATATAACATGGATTAGCATAACACGACATTTTTTTAAGGAATCTAACAACCGTGTTATACGAGGCTTACCTGTATACTATTTTTAATTGAAATGTTATTGAAATACCTATAAATTCATATGCTGTTGTTAGAAATAATAGAAAGATATCAATGTACATTTTTACAGCCTTTCCCCAGTGGTAACATTGTGTAAAGCTATATAATAATATCAGCAACAGGATATTGACAATAATACAATCCACTGATCTTATTCAGATTTCCCATTTTACTTGTACTCATGTGTGAATATTTAGTTTTATACAATTTTATGCAATTTTGTTCATGTATTCATCACCAAATTCAAGATGCTGAACAGTTCTGCCAATCCAATTAGAAAATGGGCAAAAACCATGAAGAGAAATTCCACCAAAGAAAATATACAGGTCGAGAATGAGAACATTAAAAAGTTTTCAATATTATTAGCCACAGGAAAATGCAAATTAAATAGCAATGAGATATTTCTACATATCTATCAGAATGACTAAAATTAAAAAAAAAAAACTAGTTAAAACATTAAATGCTGATAAGGTGTAGAGAAACTTAAGCTTTTATATGTCATGGATAGGAATATAAAATGGTATAGCCACTTTGGAAAAAAGTTTGGCAATTTCTTAGAAAACTAAATATGTAGTTACTGTAAAACCCAGCAATCATACTTCCCAATTTTTATCCCAAATAACTAAAAATGTGAGTTCACACAAAAGCTGTAAACAAATGTTTATAGCATATTTATTTGTAATAGCCCAAAACTTGAAATAACTCAGATGTTCTTAAAAAGGTGAATGGTTAAACAAACTGCAATATATTTATGCTATAGACTACTTCACAATAAAAAGAATGAATATTAATATGTGCAAAAATTTGAATGAATAATCACGGAACATGCTGAGGGAAAAAAGTTAATGTTTAGTAAAGGTTGAATGTTGTATGATTAAATTTATATAGAATTTTGGGAATGACAAAATTTTAGAAATGGTGAACACGTTAGTGGTTGCCAGAGAAGGGGCAGGAAGTGTATATAGGTATGGTGTTTTAAGGGCAAAACTAGGGAACCTTGTGGTAATAGAATATTCTTGTGACATCCAATTGGTAGGAAATCTAGCAGTCTTTTCTAAACATTATTTCATCAATCTTTATAATATCCTTAAGAATAAAATGAAACCTCCTAAGGGGTAGTGATAAAAATATCTGTATCTGTCTATCTAGATATTACACACACATATACATATACACAATGGTACATCATTATATATATAAGATATACATTATATACATGATATACATTATATATAATGGTATGCCATTGTGTATGTGTATATATATTATATATGTGTGTGTGTGTGTAACATATTTCTATATGTATTAATACATGCATACATGCAAGGGCATAACACTATATATGTACTGAATTTTATATATGTATTGCACATAAGTATATTCATACATACATCTATATATATATCTATATCTCTGTATCTATGTAAATATAAATATAGATTGATTCCATGGTTTAGTATTAGACTTGAGTTAAAGAAATAAATGGAAAAAATAGTAAGTAGCAGACTACTAAGATTGTTGGATTTTCATCCATTTTCAACATAATTTGGTTGTTCAGAGAAATCTTATTTCAGAATACTCAGACATATTTATTACAAAAATGTAATGTATTAGATTTCAAAGAAGTATTGCTAAATTTATACTACAAATTTAGTAATTTTTAATAATCTTCACTGGCATTTTCCAAGGATAACAATTCTCAGAAAGGCCACCATGCTTACTGAAGCTGACAAATGTTCATTCTCCGTTACTGTCCCTTTGCTCTATTCAAACTAATATTTACAGAACAACTACATCATTTAAGTCTGTTGGAAGATTCAGAATAAAAAGGTCATTGATGGTACACACCTGAGGTCTGGTTATAATTAGAAAAATTAAATAACTTATATAGATTCTGTCTTAAAGAAAAGGAAGGAACAGTTAATTCTGACTGTGAAACAGTGGCATTTAAGCTGGACACATAGAAAAGAGGATCATAATGAGAACAAATAAGCTATATATACATATATATATACGTATGTATATATATATATACATATAGATATTACACACACATATACATAAACATATCTATAATAAACATATCTATTCAAAAATATTCTTCATATCCTTGTCTTTCATTCACATCCTTTAACTAAGTAACCATCAAGTATTGCTTGGCCTCTCCTTGGAACACGGATGATACTGATATCGGTGAAGTGAGTCACACATGAAGGTGGAAATCTAATGGGAGGTAAATCTGTGAGGGAAAATTGGGAACAGACCATGAGGGCATAATAAGCTACCCACAGAATATTCCTTTTCCTATGATAGCCAGTGCAGATAATACCAGTTCGTGGGACATTTCAAAAATTGTGACTGTGCATACATGGAGGATGAGCCAGATAATGTCAGAGATCTGAGCTATTTGCTTTATTTGTGTCATAATTGATCTTTGTACAATTGTGTGGTTTGGGAGTGGTTACAGGGCATTGTCATTATTGTTCACATAAAAGTTTACTACAGTTGACTATGAGTTCTTTTAAGGTGGCAAGCACATATTATGTATCTTGTATCTTCATTGCTTATTACAGTTCCTGAAAAAAATGACTACTATAATTGGAAACAAATAAACCACCTCAACTGTACGTAATTTTAAATATGTAATAACTTGTTCCTCAGCAATCTCAAATACTACAGGTCTTTCTGGACACTGGTTTGCCAATATTAAGAGCCTTTGACATATATAGGTACTTTCCTGCCAACAATTGCCCATATAGGAATTTTTCCTAGGAAGTAGTAAAAGATTAACAAGTTGATGCGAAGAATTATTCATCAAATTTATAACTGGAAAAAGTGAACATATTAAATGTTTAACAGTAAGAATATTGTTAAATAATAGCATGACACAGCCACTGAAATCATAATACTACAAATATTTAATCATATGGCACATTACTATGATACTCTAAGTGAGTGAAAATCATAATCTATGAAATGTATTATAAACTATAGTTTTAATTCATAAAATATAATCAATATATGTAACAATAATAAAATATCTATTTTTTCTGGCTGATTAAAATTAAAGTTTTTATTTTCATTTTTGTATATGCCTGACTTTTAAATTATGAACAGCAGACTAAATAAATATGAAATAGTCTCAAGGCAACATTAAAATTTGATTGACATGATACATTACATTGCTCAGCCTCTGTTTAAATTGGTTGTGTCCACGTGACTCATTTCTCAACACAGGTGCATTATTGTAAGTATTGTGGACAGCACCCAAGTAGGTATGGAGCTTAAGTCCCTGGGTGAATAATCTACCAGCCTTTTAGTTCCCTCCTTATGAGCTGGACTGTGAAAATGTACATGGCTTCCTTCCAAAAATGAAATGAAAGGAAATTTTGTCCTTGAGAAGCCTTCAATGTAGATTTCTCAACTGAAACTGTTACATGAATTGAAATATACATCTTAATTGAAGTCCCTGTATTTGGAGCTGTCTTTTTGCAATAGCTTGGACTCTATTATAAAAATTGATACCCAAAGCAGATTATTACTCTAAGAAACTTAAAATATGTGACATCTACTTAGCACTAGAGTAACGAATAGAGAAGGCACTTATGTTACAGCTGGATAACAAGTGACTCTCGTTATACTGTGGCATAATATATGATAAAACTTCAGCAATTAAAATGAATGGATATTGTTCAGATATTTGTTATCTTACTGGTTTGAAAAACCCAGCTTCTTTTACATTCAACTGCCAGAAAAAAAAAAAAGTTGTTACTTTGAAAGGCCTTTATGGTTGTCTGGTGAAAAAAGGAAAGATTGTCTAAATGATCAGAATAAGACTTTGCATGCCCATCAGTCTATTGATGGGTCTTAGTTGATCCAAGGCTGGTATAATTAAAATTAGGAAGAGGGTTAGGGTGAGACAGACGAAAAAATATAAAATTGATTTAAGACATCTGTTTACAAGAACATGAAACTGTCAAGGACCAAATAAAACAACAACAAGAAAAAAAGGCAAACCCTTTTTTTTGAGAAAATATATTGGTAAGTGTTCCACAAGCCTGACTCTGTAAGTGTAAAATGTTTGTTTTTATTTTTTATCTCTTTTATGATTGTTTCCATTTTTATTTTTTGATTATTAGTATTGAGGTATAATTACATACAACAGAATTCACCAATTTTAAGTGTATAATGAGATAAATTTTGAAAAATGTATGCAACGAGGCAAAATGCAACCACATCAGGTCATAGAATATTTGCCTCACCCCCAAAGAGTTACCCTGTGTTACTTTGCAGTTACCAGTCCTGGACCAAGTCAACCACTGATCTGCTTTCTATCACTATAATTACGCCTTTCGTAAAATTTCATATGGATGGCATCAAGGGGTATCGATATGTTTTATATCTGAATTATTTACTTAGCAGAGTGTGATTGAGATTCTTCATGGTATAGCGCATGCAAATCATTCACCACTCTTCATTGCTGGCCTACCACAATTTGTTTATCCACTCATCAGTTGATTAACATGTAGGTATTATTGGTTATTATCAGTAAAGTTGTAATGAACAGTTTCATGCAAACATTCTTGTAGCCATACACTTTCATTTCTCTCAGGTAATACTTGACAGTGTAATTGCTTTGTTATATGGTAAATGTTACCTAGCTGCTCATTTAAGTCATATTTAATTTTCTCACAGTGTTTTGTAGTTTCTGTAGATTTTTAAAATTAAATTTACATTTAAATGCATTTTTTAAATGTATGATGTTATTTTCAGTAGTACTTTTATATCAAAGCTGATATGTTTATTAAGATTAGATATTTTCCAGAAAATATTGCTTTTTTGTATTCAATTTTTCTTTAAATTTTTCAATTACTGTTGACACACAGTATTATATTAGTTTCAGGTATATAGCACAGTGATTTGACTTTTGTATAACTTATAAAGTGATCCCCCTGATGAAGCTAGTACCCGTCTGATATACATAGTTATTATATTATTGACTAGATTCCCTGTGCTGTACTCTACATCCCCATGATTATTTTGTAACTACCAATTTGTACCTCTTAATCCCTACCCCCTTCATTTATTCTCCCAAGATATAGATATTTTGTATTGACTTTGTTTCCTGTGATTTAGGGAACTTATTTGCTAGTTCTAATATCTATTTTCAGATTTCTTAAGATTTTCTACCTAGAAATTATGTCTTCTATGAAAAGAGACAATTTTACTCCTTTTCAATCTAGATTACTTTTATTTCTCTTTCTTTTCTTAATGCTCTGGTTACAGTCTCTAGTTAAATGTGGAATCATTGTGGAAAGAGTAAACACGTTTGCCTTTTTCCAATGTTAGAGCAAAAGCATTCAATTTCGCACCATCATGTGTGATGTTAACTGTCAGTTTTCATAAACACCCCTTATAAAGATAAGGGAGATTTTTAAAAATGTTTTTAAATTAAGTTTAGTAAAAATTTTTATCACAAAGGGTGTTGGATTTTATGAAGTTTTTCTGCCGCTATAAAGATAGTTATATGTTGGTTTTTTTAAACTTATAATTAGGAGAATTATATTCATTGCGTTTCTAATGTTAAACTAATTTCAATTCTTGGCATACAACCCCTTGGAAAAAATATATTATCCGTCTTATATGTTGTCAGATTCAATTTATTAATATTTAAAAGCATTATAATGTATATGGTCACCTATTCTATAATCATTCTTCAAAGTCTGAAAATATCAAAATCTAGGTAGATTAAAATAAACATTTTAAAGATGGTTTTGGTTGCTATAGTTCTTGAGTGACAGTTTTATTTGCTTGTGTGTCTTTTATTTTTAATCACAGTATTTTGAAAGTGCCACTTACATTACTTGGGTTTGCTTTGTTTATGGATAAATGGCTGATGGCATTATCTTTGTTCCTCTGTTAGTTTTTACTGACTTTTTCAAAAAAGATTTTGTTTTTTAGAGCAGTTTTAGGTTCGCAAAAGTGAAGAAAAGATACAGTGATTTCTCATATACTCCCTGCCCCCACACATGCATAGCCCCTCCAGTATCAACATTCCTCACCAGAGTGGTGTATTTGTTACAATGACCAACCTACCTTGTCATATCATCATAATCACCCAAATTCCGTAATCTACATTACAGTTTACTCTTGGTGTTGTCCATTCTTTTAGTATGGACAAAAGAAAAGTGACATACGAGTATAGTATTTGTCATTATGGTATCATACAGAGTATTTTCATTTGACAATTAGGTGTTTTTAATTTTTTATTTAAGTATAGTTGATATAAAATTTTATAGTAGTTTCAGCTTCAACATAATTATACCTTAAAATATGATCATCCCACTAATTCTAGTAATTATCTGTCACCATGCAAACTTATCACAATATTATGGACTACATTCTCCTTTACCTTTTTCACCCATCTCCTTATCCCCTTCCTTTCTGGCAACCATACCTCTGGTCTCTGTTTCTATGAGTCTGTTTTTGTTTTGTGTTGTGTTTAGATTCCACATATAAGTGAAAACACATTCTCTGCTGACTTATTTCACTTAGCATAGTGCCTTCTAGGTCCATCCATGTTGCCACAAATGGCAAGATTTTGTTCTTTTCTATTGCTGCATAATATTCCATTGTGATATATGCGTGTGTATATATATATATATATATATATATATTTACATATATATATAATTATATATACATATATATGTGTACATATATAAAATCTTTATTCATTCGTCTATCAATGGACACCTAAATTTCTTTCATATCATGATTATCATAAATAATGCTACAAAGAAAAGAGGTGCATATATCTTATAATTAGTGTTGTTTTGTTTTCTTTGGACATGTACCCAGAAATGGAATTGCTAGGTTATAGGATAGATCTATTTTTATCTTTTTGAGGAATCTCCATAGTGGAGATACTGTTTTCCATAGTGGCTTCAACAATTTGCAGTCCCCCCAATAGTACACAAGAGTTTTTCTCCACATCCTCATCAACACATGATATTTGTTAACTTTTTAATAATAGTCATTCTGACTAGTGTAAGGCTGTATCTCCTCGTGGTTTTGATTTGTTTTCCCTGATGATTAGTGATGTTGAGCATCATTTCATATGTCTGTTGGCCATCTATATGTCTTCTGTGGAGATACAAACATCTTTTCACATCGTCTGCCTATTTTTTTAATCTTTATTTTTTTTTTAGTTATTGAGTTGTATGAGTTCCTTATACATTTTAGATATTAACCCCTTATCAGATATAACATTTACGAATATATTCTCATATTCAGTAGATTTTATTTTTGTTTCGTTTTTTGTTTTCTTCACAGTAGAAAAGCTGTTATGTTTGACGAAGTCCCATTTGTTTATTTTTGCTTTTTTTCCCCTTGCTCAATGGGACATATCCAAAAAGATATTACTGAGATTGATGCCAAATAGTTGACCATCTATGTTTTATTCTATGGGTGTTAATGGTTTTAAGTTTCACATTTAAGTCTTTAATCCATTTTAAGTTTATTTTTGTATATGGTGTCTTTGAGTGTTCCAGTTTCATTTATGTTTTTTCTTTTTTGCATGAATCTTTCCAGTTTTCCCCTACCACTTGTTGAAGAGACTGATGTTTCTCCATCACACAGTTTTGCCTCCTTTGTCTTAGATTAGTTGACCATATAGTGAGAGTTTATTTATGGGCTCTTTCTTCTGTTCCATTGATCTATGTGTATGTTTTTGTTCCAGTACCTGCTGTTTTGATTATTCCAGCCTTATAAATTAGTTAGAAATCAGGGAGTATAATATCTCCATCTTTGTTCATTTTTCTCAAGATTGCTTGAGCTATTTGTAGTCTCTTATGGTTCCATATAAATTTTTGTATTGTTTGTTCTAGTTCTAAGAAGAATATCATTGATATTTTTATAGGAATTGCATTGAAACTATAGATTTCTTTAAGTAGTATGGTCATTGTAACAATATTACTCCTTCCTTTCCATGAGCATGGTTTATTTTTTGTATGTTTTTGGTTTATGGTTTATGGTTACCATGATACATATACATATACATATATAACCTTATAACCTTCATTGTTAGCTTTTTATGTGGTTGAGTAATTGTGATTATTGTATATTTGACTTTACCAGTGAGACTTTTTTTCTTTCCTGTATTTTCTTTTTTTTTTAATTAAATTTATTAGGATGACATTTGTAAGTGAGATTATGTAGGTTTCAAGTGTACAGTTCTATAATACATCATTTATGTATTCGTATGTGTTAACACCCTGTCAGTTCTCCTTACATCTTATTTCTGGTTATGGACTTTTCTTTTCTGCATAAAGAAGACCCTTTAACATTTTGGTAAGGCCTATATAGTGGTTTTGAACTTTGTTAATTTTTGCGTATCTCTCTTTCAATTCTGAATAATAGCCTTGACAGATATAGTACTCTGAGTTGTAGAATACTTTCTTTCAGCACTTTAAGTTTTCCTGCCACTCCATTTTATCCTATGAATTTGCTTCTAAGAAGTCAGCTGATAGCCTTATGGAGTTTCCCTTTTATGTGTCATATTGTTTCATTTTTTTCTGCCTTTAAGATTGTCTGTTTATGCTTAAATTTTGTGATTTTAGTTGCAATATGTCTTGATGTAGGTTTCCTTAGGTTCATCTTGTTTGGAAATTTCTGTCCTTCCTGGATTTAGATGTCAGTTTCCTTCCCCAAATCAGGAAAGTTTTCAGCCATTATTCCTTGAAATATTCTTTCAGCCCCTTTCTCTCTCTCATCTCTATTTGGAATCTCTACAATGTGAATGTTAAGGCAATTAATGTTATCCCAGAGATATTTTCTTGTTCTCCACATGTTTTAAAATTACTTTTTCATTTTGCAGTTCTGACTTGGTGATTTCCACTGTTCTGTCTTCCATGTCAGTAATCTGTTCTTCTGTACAAACTAATCTGATGTCAGTTCCTACTAATGTGTTTTTCATTTCAGTTATTGTATTGTTCATATCTCATTGTTTCTTCATTGCATTTTATATTTCCTTGTTTAGGTGCTCTCTGAGCTCCTATATTCTACTCTCAAGTTTGTTGAGCATCCTTATGAGAGTTTCTTTCAATTCTTTATCATGCAAATTAATTATCTTTGTTTTATTAGATTTTTTTTTTTAGCTGAAGTTTTTTTGTGTTCCTTCATTTGGGGCACATTCTTCTATCTTCCCATTATGTTTGACTTTATGTGTTTTTTCCTATCAGTGGGGTGTAATAGCTAACTCTTCCAGTCTTGTGAAAGTAGTCTCTGTGTAGATTATGTGTCAAATAGTTTTGTCATGGCCAGTTGTAGCTGGGATGCTCGTGTGTGATTCCTGGTGTGTTGCCTGCCTTGAAGGAATAAGTTCCAGGTGGGGCAGTTGGTGTTTGCATGCTTCCTTCCCCTATTGATCTGGATGGGGCTGGCTGGTGTAGACTGGGACGCTTGGTGCATGCTTGGAGTTCCCTGTTGCTTTAATTTTCTATCTATTGTCAGAGTGCAGTCTTGGTGGGGCCTGAGTACCAAAGCAGGACTAGCTCTGTCCTTTCTCCTGGTGGGGGAGACTTGTGTGCATGCATAGCCACACATTGCTAGTTCTAGACCCTCTCCTGGCAGTGCAGCCCACCTGCATGCACAGCAGCACCCCACTCACTTTGCATGGGGTAGCCCTGTGAGTGGTTCTGTGAAGTTTTCCTTGCTCCACACTTTCTTCAGGCAGGGCAATCCAATGTGTGCATGCAGCAGTACCCAACTCTCTGTGAACTTTCTCTGTATGGGGCAGTCATGTGTACAGGTACCACAACATTTTACTAGCTCCCCACTCCCTCAGGTTGGGGCAGTCACACATGAGCACACAGTGTCATTCTACTGTCTCCACACTTTCTCTGGACAGGATGTCCCTGCAGGTGGGTAATGTCGTGTTTGGTAACTCCACACTTTCTCCAGGGCTCAAAGCAGCACCCTGCTGGAGAGATGACCCCTGTATGTATGCAATGGTTCTCTCCTGTTTCTTCTGGATCTAGATCCAGGAGGGGTAGCTGGGGAATCACCTCAGAACACAGCAGGCTGGCCAGAGAACCTGGACGGAGCTCCCACCTGCTATCTACATGCAGAGGGAATGTAAACAATGGTGCTAATTGGTTCCTCCAGTACTGGGTTGTCCCCTGAGCTCCCAGAGAGCTCTCATGGTTCTCCAACCTTCTCTATATGATCTTTCTCTTTTTGTGCAGAAGCTGTTCAAATGGCTCTCAGCTGCCTCTCAGGAGGAATTGCTCTAAATATAGCAGGTACACAATTGATGTGTTTTGGGGAGTGGGAAACTCAGCACCCACCTAAAGCCTAGAAATCCAAGAGAAGTGTTAATATCCCAGGTGCCAGGAAGAAGAATACATACTTACTTTTCTATTAAGGAAATCATGTTTTTTTAAAAAAGATCTGATTTTCTAATTTCAACGAATGAATGATTTCATAGGAAAATATTATTTGAAATGTATTTGTTTTAGAGTTCTGTTGATGCCTATTAGTAAGATAATTTAACAGTTGGTTATCATTTGGATTCTCAGTATATAAAATGAGAATGATATATTCTGAGGTCATTGGTGTGAAAGTACAGAATCATAAAAAGTCAGCTAGAAATATGTCTTAAGTCAAATGATAATCAGATCATACTTTAAATATAGAAAAGTGTTGCTTCCTTTCCTAAGCCACACATTTAAAGGAATTACTGTATTGGCACCTTTAGTGTATTTAGCCTGAATGATTTTTACATAGAAGGTAATTCCCTTAAATGAACATTGTACAAAATCATTTCATATTTTAAATGTAATATCACTTTCAAGTAAAAGTGCTTTCTAAAATACACAGGAATCCAACAATAATATATTACTAGTGCACAAATTACCTAAGTTGTCTCCAGATGCCTTTTAGATACATTTGAAAAGAGGTGTTTGTTTGTTTGCAATATTAAATATTCTATTAAATTAGCTAACACCTAAACAAGTATCATCTTCAGTTCACAATGGATTTCAGAAACACTGGTAAGAATTTTTGGCAATTATTATCAACTGCCAGGTGAGAAAAGCCATAAACAAATGCTGAACTTTTTTCTAAGAAGAATATCCAGTTTAAAATATAAAGGGACCTAATTAAAAAGCATATTATGTGGAAAATCTGACTTTGGAACTTTCCATTATTTCTTCTCTTTTTCTCTTAGCACCATCTCCTATTATAGGTATAGAGCAAATTAGGTCCTGGTCTAAAGTAAAATCTGTCGTATCTGTGGGAACTCATGCATGTTGACACTTACTAAAAGAAGTTGGTCTTCTGAGAATAAGGTGTTTAAAAACCTATTCACCTATCCAAAATCTCAGACTTAGGGCCACAAAATGAGTGGGAAGAGCCAATGTTTGTCTTTTAATAAGTATATAGTTTCCCCAAGAGGGTTTTATTAGTGTAACATGGACTGAGAATAAGCAGCTTTATTTCCATAAGAATTCCCTGAGAGAACTTATCCCATGAGAGAAATAAACTTCCTCTAAGACATAAAATACTTAGCTGTGACTGCCATATATTCTTGGTAAAAAATTATATTACTAACTTCCAGGACATTGCATTGTCAATTTATATCAAAGCCATAAAAGAGTGTGTTTAACTTCAATTTTAGGGTTTTCTTAAAGTCTTAAAATAAACATGCTCTTTGGTTCAAAGATACCACTTCAGGGAATTTATCTGAAAAGGTAAATAGTAGACTTTTACACATTTATGCATAAGGATATCCACTGCAGTATACATTAAATGAATAAAATAGGATCAACCAAAATATTCAACAAATAAAATACTGTCTTGTTAAATATATTATCACATATCTATAAAATAATTTTTTGTTAAATTAACAATTCTAGTGTAGATACAAGGCTACAGATACATAAAACTCTTTCAGTATATTCTTGGCTAAAAGAAGCAGCTTTAAAAACAGTATGCATAATATAAACACATTTCATAAAAATAAATTATCCCTATATATACATAGAAGAAAAGCTGTAGGATTTACAGCGAAAGAAAGTAATGGTGTTTGAATCTGGATTTTGAGGTTACAGACAATAAATATTTTTATGATCTCTGTTTTGAATGCAATAAAAAGATATATTACTTGCAACATAAAATAATATTTAAACAAGAAAAAGATAAACCAACTTCATCAAAGTTAAAAGAAAATAATATCAGGACTAAAGATACAAGAGTGTTAAAAATAAAACACAAAGCCTTCCTCTCTCATCTAAGCAGTAGAAAAGACAACATAGTCAATGGGACATCTGGGAAAGGGAGTAGAGGGTGGCTATGTGGGGAAGTGGACATATGTATGGAGAAGAACAGAAGCACTTATGAATGCCACACTCCCAAGACAACAAACCTACCATAATACTGAGATTTGATCAGGACATGATAGAATATACACCTTTCCTTCACATGCTATCTCTGCACCGTCAGGTCTTCAGAATAATAGTTGATTATAGCAGAAAATGCCACAAGATACAGACTCACTCAAAACAGGAATATTTAGGGAAGCCCTAAGACAAGAAGGGAGGTGAAAACCAGGGCATGAGAGGAATTTGAAATCTCTGGTACTAATACCTACAATGAATGACAAATATAGCTCAACTCCTAGCCAAATTTACATAAATTTTCATTTTCATATTAAAAGCCTATATAACTCATTTCTATTGCTGATTCAATGTGTCTGGCTTTCAAGAAAAAAACTACAAGGTGTTTTAAAAGAGGGTGAAGGAGGTCAACATATAGTGATAGAAGGAGACTTGACTCTGGGTGGTGAATGCAGAACGCAATATATAGATGATGTATTATACAATTGTACACTTGATACCTATATAATTTTATTAACCAATGTCACCAATAAATTTAATTTAAAAAATTGCAAGGCATAATAAAAGCCAGGGAAAAAAATCTGAAGAGACAAAGCATCCACCTGAACAAGACCTAACTATGATACAAATGTTTGAAATTTCAGCATGGAATTTAAAATGACTATGATTAATAGGTTAAAGGTTCTATTGGCAAAAAATTGACAACATGCAAAACTAGATGAGTAATGTCATCAGAGATATGGAAATTATGAGAAATAATCAAAAGGCCATGCTAGACATGTACTCATTCCCATGGCTAACCTGTGCCACATACATACAAAGGATAGCAGATAGTGGGAGTCAGGTTTTTCATCATTGTGATAGAAGGTTACAGATAAGCAAAGGAGAAGGCTGGAATTAACCATATGATACAGGATTCTAGCCGGAGGTATAAATAGGTAAATATAGAAAGAGGTATAGATATGTGTAGATACACAGGTTAGTAAACACACATATATTTCCAGGCTCTGCACACTGAGAAAGATAGGAAGCAAACACATATCCCAATAGCAATGAAAAGAATGACCCTCCAAAATTGTTTTCTAATTCCATTCTTTAATAAAAGGAACAACATCTTCTTGGAGAAATGATTAATTCTATGTCTGGGTAGTAGATATACGACATGAGCCTGGAGCCTCTTCTAGTTCCAAAATATAAGGAAGAACCCAAAATAGATGATGAAGATATGTCAAAGGTACAGGGAAGCAAAATAAAAAGAAATTCTAGTAGTCAAACTAGAACCATTAGAACAACAAAATAAATAATATAAAAACAAAAAGTATAGTATTAGAGTATAACTCAAGTAATGAAATAAATGTTTGTTATTCATAATTTGAATAAATGACAAAATAAATTTAAAAAGAATAAATGTGGGAGAATAAGATAATCTAACATATAAAGTAGTTCAAAATAATTTATGTAGATATCTTCTTACAAAACAATGGAGTATAACTCTTCCCACTTAATTGTGGTCTGAATATCATGGTTTCCTTCCAAAGAGTACAATATAAAAAAGGGGGAAATGGTGTAACTTTAGTCTGGAATAACCTCACGAGGACTATCTCAGGCAGGTGATCAAGGTCAACATCAATACTGCTGAGTCATGTTAATCATACATACCTTGACATGATGTGAAGAGAATGGTCCTTTACATCTATGTTCTTCTTCCGAAGAGCCCATAATTTCAGTCTAATCATTAGAAAAATATTAACAAAACCTAATAGATATTCTATAAACTACCTCACCAATACTCCTCAAAACTGCTAAGATCATCACACAAAATAAAAGTCTGGGAAGTTGTTCCAGTGTAGAAAAGCCTAAGGTGGTATAATCAACAAATGTAACGAAGCATCATGGCTGGGACCCTAAAACAGATGAAGGACATGATGGAATAACTAAGGAAATTAAAATGAATTATGATATTTAGATAATAACATGTCCACATTTGTTCATTAATGGTGATAAGTGTGTCATAGTAATGTAATATGTTAACAATAACAGAATTGAGGTACACAGAAACCCTCTGTACTATTTTTCCAGCTTTTCTGTAGACCTAACCTGTTCTTAAAAATGTATGGACTTTTAAAGAACAGGTTCAATAAATGATGCTGGGAGAATTGAAAAGCCACGTGCAAAAGAAAGAAACTAGACTGCTATCTGTCACCATATGACAAAATTAACTCAAAATAGATCAAAGACCTAAATATAAAACCTGAAACAACAAAATTGCATAGAAGGAAACCTACGTACTAAACTTATGGACCTTGATCTTAGAAAGCATTTTATGAATTTGACCTCAAACATAAGAGAAGTAAAAGCAAAAAATAACCGAATGAAGCTACATCAAACTAAAAAGCTTCTGCACAGCAAAAGAAATCTTCAACAAAACTAAAAGGCAACCAACCAAATGGGAGAAGATTTTTGAAAACAACACCTCAGATAAGGAGTTAATATTCACAATATACAAAGAACTCATGCAAGTCAACAACAACAACAACAACAAAAACAATCCAATTAAAAAATGAGCGGAGGGTGTGAACACTTCTCCCAAGAAGACAAACAAACAGCCAACAGATATATGAAAAGATGTTCAACTTCACTAGCTATTAGGAAAATGCAAATCAAAAGCACAAGGAGATATCCCCTCACACTTGTAATAATGAGTTTTGGAGAGATCGTAGGGGATATGAAACCCTCATACACTTCCAGAACCATGTGATTGCACTCATATGTGGGATGTAAAACTGAAAGCAACAAATGAACAAGACCAACAGGCAGCAACGCATTGACACAGACAATAGTTTAGTTTCATCAGAGGGTAAAGGGGATAGAAGGGGTGGAATAAGAGATTAAAAAGCGTCAAATATATGGTGAAGGAAAGAGATTTGACTTTGAGTGGTGAACACACAGTGCAATATACAGATGAGGTGTTGTAGAATTGTACACTTGAAACCTACATAATTTTATTAACCAATGCCACGCCAATAAGTTTAAGGGAAAAAAGTTTAAAAGTCTGTTTTTTTAAAAAACAAAATAAAAGCAAACAATATTCAAAAAAAGTTTACATATTCCTTAATCAAATTTCCCTGAATATTTCTTACTTCAAATTTTATAATTATGTTTTGTCCTAAGAATAGTGCTTAGTTTCATCATCTGCTTCCTAGAAATCCTGAGCATAAGGCCCCTAGCTCAGTTTTCAGGTGACTGATGGCTAGATTCACTGGGAAGTATGCACCCAGAAGTCTATTCCTTGAGGCACCATTTGCCAAGCAAACTGGATATAATCTTTTTCATTGAGATCCTAAGGGTTATCTTTAATATTTCTTTCACAAACCCTATTTCTGGCCAAAGGCACTAGCTGGGGCCTTAGGAAAGGTGAAGGCAGCACAGAAATAATCCAGTGTTTCTAAGTCTGAGGTTAACTTATTACAGAAACTGACATAATCAAAATGGGAGAGAGTTGAATCCCTTTGGGAGGATTATAGTACATGAGGGCATAAGCCTACAATTAATTATTTCATAAGGACTCAGTCAATGATTTCCCTGAAGGGAGGAATGAATTCCAGACAGCAAAGGCATGAGGCAAATCTCCGAGTTTTAAAATGTATCCTACAAAGTTATGTATAACCCGAAATAAAATTTAGATTAAGAAAAAAGTCTTAGAGTTGAGAAAGAGAAATAAATGTAGCTTCCTCCCCTGTCTCCATTTATACTGTTTCACTTCACCTCATTTCCCTATTCCTGGAGGAATGCTTTTAATTGTCATTTGTGCATTCTTTTAGTGTATGTGAAAAAAAAGAAAATATTAACATGCATTGCCCTATTTCTTACACAAAGATAGCATAACATATGCACCCTTGTGTACCTTCCTTTTGGTATTTCTGCACTCAGGACAAATGGGAAGTTGCTAATTCCCATCACTTGTGCCTTTCTTCTAATTTGGTTCAATTATTCCACATCCTTGTGTCAGAGTATCTTCCATGTCACCTGCTTTCATGCCCACTGCAAACTCTCAGTGTATTGGTACCATGTGTACAAATGTCTGGATAGAAAACATCTGGTAATTTAAGGAATTGCCATTGTCTAAGTTTGAATGAAGCTTTTATATCCAACCACCTTAATCATTAATCATTAAAAAAAATCCTATCTTTTTAAATCAGCTGTTATTAGATCATTGGGGTCATTGGAAAGCAGCTTGGTCATTCTTACAAAATTGGAATCAGCCAGAATGCACC
Source organism: Rhinolophus hipposideros (assembly GCF_964194185.1). Taxonomy (NCBI): domain Eukaryota; kingdom Metazoa; phylum Chordata; class Mammalia; order Chiroptera; family Rhinolophidae; genus Rhinolophus; species Rhinolophus hipposideros. Next base: position 16,834,525 of record NC_138058.1, on the reverse strand, counting down.
CTGAATACAGGGTGTGGGCCAGCTGTTTCTATAAGAAGGGTGAGAAGCATGAGAGAAAACTTAACTGGCCAACTGTTGTACATAGATAGCTTAGCTTGCCTTATCTTCTGTTACCTGTCAAGTAAAAGAGATAATTGACATGACATTCTAGATTTTTAAAATCTGGCTTATTTTAGCTTTCCAGCTTTACTTTGTATTTCTCATTTCTTTGAGAACTGTGTTCAAATTGCATAAGTATAATAAATCCCATCCCCTGAAAATATTCAACTTTTCTCATTATTTTCCCTGACTTTCCCTTCCATGTGAAATAGTCTCTTATTTTCTGAATCAATATTAATATTAATTATATTTCATAAGCAAAACCAAAGGTCTATATTTTTATTTCTGCTTCATGTAGACTGAGAGAAATTGTAAGCAAAAGAATGAATGATAGGATGAATGTATGGAAAATAACATGTATAAAGTGTTAACTGGGTTCTGTGAACTCATGAGAGCTTGTGAATACTGCTGACCATCTACTTCTCCCATTGATACTGGTCAGGAGGATGTATGAAATAAATTGAGTATGTATATGTCTGTGATTACTTGAATATTTTTCTTTTTTTATTGAGGTATAATTGACATACAACATTATATTAGTTTCAAGTATACAACATAATGAATTGATATTTGTACATATTGCAAAATGATCCCAATAAGTCTAGTTAATGTTCATTGCCATACGTAGTTAACAGAATGTTTTTTTCTCATAAGAACTTTTAAGATTTACTCTCTCAGTAATTTTCAAATATGTAACACAGTATAATTTATTACAGTCACCATACTGCACATTACATGCCCATGCCTCATGCATTTTATTAACTGAAAGTTTGCACCTTTTGACTTGCACATTGTTTTCATTGGCATTGTTGCCTGGAAAAACTCATGGAATGTGTAGGGACAAAAATTAGCCACTCTATTTCCCTGACTAGTTTAGCCAAAGCTTCTATCAGCTGCCTAAGTTTGCTCTCCCTGACCTTAATATTTTACAGGAGTTTTGAAACCAATAATAAGAAGAAATAGAAAAGGATGTCAAAATATGGCAAAATAATTACTTTCTCTTCTTTTTTTCTACATGCAAAAGGGACAGATATTTATACAAATAAGTCACCAGAAACTACCCTATTCAGAAATGACATCCGTTTAGAAATGAATGCATCTTAACAGTTCAACCTTGAGAGCCAATTTCCAAATCACTTTCCAGTTGCTGAAGATAAAATTGCTTTGTTTCTCAAGGAACTAAAAAAAAAAAAAAAGATTTCCATATTCTTTAGTTTTACAGCATATGTAAACATATGTTACATACAGCATACATATGTTACTTTGAGTCTATCTAATTTCTACAACAGGCCCAGGTTTCAAATTTCAAAGTAACTTAATTAGGGCATGTATTTATAGATATAACACAACTTCCAAGAAGTCATTCTGGTTATTTTAGCCTTTTAAAAAATACACGCAGAATACCATGCATTCAACTTAAATAATTATTGCTCGGTGGGTCCGAAAAGAACTGAAAATACTGAACTGACAATGTGGTAATCAGTTTAGTCATTTACGTTGAGTATGGCACCATGAAACCTACCTATTGCAGAGTAGAATTTCAGGGAGAACTAACTGGATATTACCACAATTATAGAAACAAGATTGGGTTCTAGAAGAGAAGACAACATAAAGAAGTAAAAAGCAACCAGAAAACTCTAAAGTGATGATATATAGCTATAGATACATAAACAGACAGATAGCAAGAATGGGGGAGGAGATAAACTTCACTAATGAGTTCCACTACACTAATACAAGAGGGTGGAGCACCTGGTATCAGAGAATACATATTTTGGGGAAAAAGACCAAAAAATAAAACCCAAAAAACGAAAGCGAGACTGCAAGAAATATATAGGGATTTTGAACATTAATGGATATATTTTATTATAGATATGTTGTTGGTGAATGGGTTGACCTAACTGAGGGAGGAGGGGAGGGCAGGGAAGAAGAAAGCTGTGTATTTCAGGTTGGAATGAAACTCCAATACACAAAATTCTACCCAGGTAGAAGTCAATTTTAAATCCCTATTAAGCGGCGGTCAGGCAACTTTGGTCTAGAAAAGGGTTTTTCATCCTTTCCACTATTGATATATTGGACCAAATAATTCTTTCTTAGGAGACTGTCACATGAATTCTAGGAAGTTTACCTGCATCCCAAGCTTTTACCCATTAGATGACAATAGCACTATACCCCCTCTAGTCATGATAATCCAAAGTGTCTCCAGACATTGTCAGATGTCTCCTGGGGAGCAAACTCACCCACCTATTGAGAACCCACTTCAATGGTCTAGACCACTTCCCTGACTGAGAACCCACATGTCTGCCCATGTGGATGGTGGCCCCCAAGTCGATAGACTGATCTTTCAAGTAGTAAGTTAACAAACATTTGTTGCATAGAAGTTGTTAAGCAGTAGAATTTATAAATATTGCCAATTCTGGGATTGAGGAAAGAATAAAAAATTATAATAAAGTATTGTAATTGGGTGCAAGAGGCAAAACTACCCCATCAGTACTTCCTGGAGTCACATAAAACATGACTTCTTGAGATCCCTAAAGTGTTCTGTGAGCCTATTTGGGACACAGAAATTAACAGCCAGACTGCTGTGTCAGAATCAATATTCAGTGGACCAAAGAAGCAAGTTCCATTCCTGATTTGTTGTCAAGGACAGAAACATTTCCTTTTTATTGACTCCTCCCTCACAGTTAGGAAAGATGACAAGGATGTCTTTTAAATATACACATGAGGACAAGGGGACATGTTTTATTAGTGGATGCATTAGGGATGAAAGAAAATCTGAGAAGTAGTCATAAACTAGTGACTGAGAAAATCTGGATGATGCTTATTCATCTTTAGATCAGATCAAATAGTTTGCTGAATTAAATATGTATTAGAAGTCTGTGTTCCTAGAAAAGTTGAAATGAAGTAAATAGGTTGTCCTATTAATAAGAAAGAATGGCTGTCCTTCATTGCAAACTGTTTGCCTCCTCCTTTGATTAATGTTACCAAAACATCTGCTTACTAAATGCTCTATAATTTTTCAGGGATTGAATTTAGTACTGTTGTGTTTTGTTCAATTGTCATGTAGGTGAAAACATTTAATTTACTTGCCATAATACATAAGTATATCCACCAAGCTCATAGATAGTATATATGTTAAGACCAAAATGGGGATGATTTCAGAAAAAAAAATATAACAAATTAATGAATGGGGGCTATTTTAACTTTTTTGGGTAAAGAATAACAATTTTTGACTTGATGCAAATACTGCCATGCCTGGTCCAGATTCCCTGGGGTTCCTTTACCAGTTTGTTTGGTGTGTGTCCATTCCCTAGCTGTTGTGCACACTTTGGCTAGTCATCCACACATGCAATTTCTATGCACAATTCACTTGGGCTGATTTAAACCATTTTACCTGGTGTTGTTTCAAAGTTTCACAGCCTGACCTTTGGATTGCTGAAATGAATGATTGACTTAGGATTGTAGTAGTACCCTGTTTCCCCGAAAATAAGACCTAGCTGGACAATCAACTCTAATGCGTCTTTTGAAGCAAAAATTAATATAAGACCCAGTATTATATTATATTATATTATATTATATTATATTATATTATATTATATTATACTATATTATAATTATATTGTGTTATATAAGATGCAGTCTTATATTAAAATAAGACTGGGTCTTAATATTAATTTTTGCTCCAAAAGATTCATTAGAGCTGATTGTCCAGCTAGGTCTTATTTTTGGGGAAACACGGTATACGTTGACCAGCCCCCTTGCCTCTGGATAGGAAAGATTCTGTAGTGCAATTTATGTTCCAGGGCTCCCTGCAGGATCAGGTGGAAGTTAGACTTCATCTCAGATCACAATCCTGTATAGCTCCTTTCTCTTCATTAGTCTGCTTCCCTCACTCCCTTGCTTGTTCTCTTGAAAACATTTGCTCAAAAACCCCCATGCACACAAATTCCTATCTCAGCTCTCCTTTTAATAATATAACCTAATGTACTAGCTTAAATAAAAGACTGTGTATCATAAGATCCTGTCATTTTGGGAAAATATCAATTGAATGTGTATCCCTGATAATAACTGAAATTCAAATATTCTTGTGAAATTTATTAATTTTATGATTCAATGGAAAGCTGTAACACTTAAAGCAAAAGTCTCGTTTCATAGTAAATCCAGTCAAATAAATTAGCATTAGACCTTTCAGTGCTTTGGATATTAGCCAGATATGTTCTAAAGATTTTCTGTAGCTATAATAGACAGTCAGCTTTGGTATGATTTGGAAAAGTGCTTTAAGACCACCAGCCAAATACCATTTTCTACTAAACCTTCTCCATTATTACACTGAAAGTTTAAGTAATCCATCATTACAGATTCAATTATTTATATAAAATAATTCCCTAACCTAAAATTTTTAAGTTGAGTATTCTATTTTTTTTAATCTATTGGGGTGACAATTGTTAATGAAATTACATAATTTCAGGTGTACAATTCTGTATTACATCATCTATAAATCCCATTGTGTATTCACCACCCAGAGTCAGTTCTCCTTCTATCACCATATATTTGATCCCCCTTACCCTCATCTCCCTCCCCCATCCCCTTTACCCTCTGAGGTTGAGTATTTTAATATAGGGAAAATAAATAACTCTTCCTGACAAAGTGAAAATGTGTAAGTTTACTGCATGTCGAGATGGTTATAAACTAAAACTCATGATTATTTTAAGTTGTTCTCCAACTGAGATTTTTTTAAAAAATAGAAATTGTTGCTTAAAGTCATTTTATTGCAGGCACATTTTTTTCTATAAAGAAATATTCAAAATAATAAGATGAATGCGTCAAAATCTGTACCAAAAGAACAATTTATTTTTACCATTTAATAAACCTCAAGAACATACCTTATATATCCATGTTTGGACAATACTTAAAATATATCAACATTATTTGCAGAGCAAATAAGAAACTTTCTTCTTTATCTTTCCTTTTAGATATATTTATCCCAGTGGTGGGGCTTGTTGGCTTTATTAATATAAGTTCAGTTTTTAAACGCTGCTTTTCAAATTTCTTACTCCATTGCATTATAATCGGATATATAACCATGCCATCTTAAGGTTTTGTCATTTACAGCAAGTCTTTAGGTCTAACTTTAATAGCTATTCATAAGTTTGCTTCAAGCAGGATGATGTAACCAACTGATGTACCTCTCCATTGAATCAGTCCCAGAGATTGGGTATTATTAAAATAATGGGAAAACAAACATCCTAATGACCAGCTTGAGCTCAAGTAGCTGAAGCCCTAACAGGTTCTTTTAATAACCCATTCCTCTGTTAAATTGATTCAACGTTCTTTCTTTGTCAATTACAGTTGACATTCAATATTATTCTATATTAGTTTCACGTGTATAGCATAGTGGTAAGGCATTTATGTAATTTACAAAATGATCCCCTCAATATGTCTAGTAACCACTGGGCACCAACATAGTTAGTACAATATTATTGATCACTTTCCTATGCTGTACTTTAAATCCCTGTGACTATTTTTTTAAGTTTCAGGTGCACAAGACAAATTAATACTTAGATGTTTATCTTTTATATCCCTCACACTGTGTGAACTCCCCTTCCACCATCCGCTATCCCTCTGACATTGCACAGAGCCATTACATTTCCACTATCTCTATACACACACACACACACATATATATATATACACATATATTATATATATATATATATATATATATATATATATATACACATACATACATACATACATACATACACATACAAACTTGTAGTTGACATTCATTATTGTTCAGCTTCAGCTTCAGGTGTACAGTGCAGTGATCAGGCATCTACATCATCCCTGAGGTGGTCTCCCTAATGAGACAAGTGTCCATCTGATACCCTACAAAATCTTTACAACATTATTGATTACATTCCCCAAATTAATTTTCAGAATCCTGTGGCAATCTTGTGGTTACTGACGGTTTTCTAATCCCCTCACCTTCCCCCTTATCCCCACCCTCCCTATCGAGCAACCCTCAGTTTTTCCTCTATGTCTCCAAAACTGTTTCTGATTAGTTCATTCACTTATTCTTTTCTTTAGATTCCACACATAAGTGAGATCATATGGTATTTGTCTTTCTCTGTCTGACGTATTTCACTTAACATAATGTTCTCTAGGTCCATCCATGTTGTTGCAAATGGTAAGATTTCTTTCTTCTTTATGGCTGCGTAATACTCCATTGTATAAATGAACCACAGTTTCTTAATCCAGTCATCTACCTATGGGTATTTTGGTTGTTTCCATGTCTTGGCTATTGTGTATAGAGCTGCATTTAACATAGGAGTGCATAAAGCTTTTGAATTAGAGTTTTGGATTTCTCTGGATAGATACCTAGGAGTGGAATTGATGGATCATAAGGTAGTTCCATTTTCAGATTTTTGAGATACCTCCGTACTGTTTTTCATAGTGGCTGCACAAATCTGCAATCCCACTAACTGCACAAGCATTCCCTTTTCTCCATATCCTCTCCAGCACTTGTTGTTTGTTTATTTATTTATTATAGCCATTTTGACTGGGGTGAGGTGGTATCTCATTGTGGTTTTTATTTGCATTTCTCTGATGGTTAGTGAGGTTGAGCATTTCTTCATATGTCTGCCATCTGTATGTCCATTTTAGAAAAATGTCTCTTCATGTCTTCTGCCCATTTTTTAATTGGGTTGTTTGATTTTTGGAGTTGAGTTGAGTTTTTTATAAATTTGTGATATTAACTCCTTGTCAGATATATCATTGGCAAATATCTTTTCCCATTCAGTAGGATCCCTTTTTGTTTCATTGATGGTTTCCTTTGCTTTGAAAAAAATTTTTAGTTTGATGTAATCCCACATGTTTATTTTTTCTCTTACTTCCCTCGCGCGAGGAGATATATCAGTAAAAATCTTACTCTGGGTAATGTCTGTGAAGTTTCTTCCTATATTTTCTTCTAGGAATTTTATGGTTTCAGATCTCACATTTAAGTCTTTAATTCATTTTGAATTTATTTTTGTACATGGTGTAAGCAGGTGGTCCAGCTTCATTTTTTTGCATCTGTCTATCCAGGTTTCCCAGCACAATTTATTGAATAGACCGTCTTTACCCCACCGTACATTCTTGCTTCCATTGTCATAGATTAAATGGCCTTATAGGCATAGATTTATTTCTGGATTCTCTATTCTGTTCCATTGATCTATGTGTCTGTTTTTATGACAGTACCATGCTGTTTTTATTACTGTGGCCTTGTAGTATAATTTGATGTCAGATATTGTTATACCTCCCATTTTGTTCTCATTTCTCAAGATTGCTGAGGCTATCCAGGGTCTTTTATGGTCCCATATAAATTTTAGGATTATATGTTCTATTTCTGTGAAAAACGTTGTTGGTAGTTTGATAGGAGTTGCGTTGAATATGTATATTGCCTTAGGCAGTATGGACATTTTAACTATATTAATTCTTCCTATCCATGAACACGGTATGTGTTTTCATCTATTTGTATCTTCTTTCATTTCTTTCTTCAGAGTCTTATAATTTTCTGAGTGCAGATCTTTTACTTCTTTGGTTAAATTTATCCCCAGGTATTTTATAGTCTTTGAAGCAATTTTAAATGGGATTGTTTTTTTTTTTTTTTTCTCTCCTTCTGATGTTTTATTATTGGTATATACAAATGCAAGTGATTTCTGAACACTAATTTTGTATCCTGCTACTTTACTAAATTCATCTATCAGCTCTAATAGTTTCTTGGGGGAGTCTTTAGGGTTCTCTATATATAGTATCATGTCATCTGAAGTGGAGAAAGTGGGCAACGTTGCCTTGTTCCTGATCTTAAGGGGAATGGTTTTAGCTTTTCACCATTGAGTATGATGTTAGATGTCGGTTTATCATATATGGCCTTTATTATGTTGAGATATGATCCCTCTATTCCCACTTTCTTAAGGGTTTTTATCACAAATGGCTGTTGGATTTTATCAAATGCTTTTTCTGCATCTATTGATATGATCATGTGATTTTTGTTTTTCATTTTGTTAATGTGGAGTATCACATTAATTGATTTGCGGATGTTGAACCACCTTGCATACCAGGGATGAATCCCACTTGATGGTGTATGATTTTTTAATGTATTGCTGAATTCTGTTCACTAATATTTTGTTGAGGATTTTTGCATCTATGTTCATTAGAGATATTGGCCTGTAGTTTTCTTTTTTTTTGTGGTGTACCTGCTGTTAATTCCTTCAAGTGAGTTCTTAATGTCAGTAATTGTGTTCTTTAGTTCTAACTGGTTATTCATTATGATTTCTCTATCCTTTTTTTATGTCGTCTCTAAGCTCCTTAAACATTCTTATCATCAGTGTTCTGAACTCTGTCTCTCATAGGTTGGTTACCTCTGTTTCATTTGGTTCCATTTCTGGAGGTTTCTTCTGTTCTTTTATTTGAGACATGTTTCTTTGTTTCCCCATTCTGGCTGACTCTCTGTTTGCTTCAATGTATTAGGTAGATTCCCCTAGAGTTCTTATTTCTTGCTGAGTTATCTTATGTAGTATGTGTTCTTTATATTTGACTTGCACTACTTCATTCTTCTCCTCTGCATGTGCTCCAAAGGTGACTCTTGCATTGTGTATATTGTCCTGTTAAAAAAGATCTTTAATTGCTTTTTGCTTGTGAGTAGGTGGAGTTAACTCCTCGGCTGACTAGTTGTGAGACTTGGCTCTGCCCACCGCAGGGTGTTCTGTTGCATGAGGGTTGGCCACTTAAATGTGGTTTGGCCTCTATGGGCTCTTATGCCTGTAGAGAATTCCCTCTGGGTGTGTCACTTGTAGGTCAAACCCAGGGACCAGTTTAAATCTCTGGAAGGGTGGGTGTAGGATTGGAAGAGCAGGGGGAGGGGCCCAGGTATGGAGTTTGTGTCCTTTGTCTGACCTAGGACCCAACTGGCTGTGCCCTCGGTGGGAGAGATCAGCTGTGGGAAGCAGGGAAAGAGCCCACCCCATGGCTTTTGAGTTCTCTGTTCCATCCTGGGATCACCTGCGTCTCTGCAGCTGCGGATGCCGGCGGTGTTTCCACCGTCCTCCCTGTAACTATTTTGTAACTACGAATTTGTATTTCTTACTGCCTTTACCATTTACACCCAGCCTCCCAAATTGTCTCCTATCTGGCAACCATCAGTTTGTTCTCTATGAGTCTGTTTCTGTTTAGTTTGTTTATATTAATCTTTAGAGTCCACATATAAGTGAAGTCACATTGTATTTGTCTGTTTCTGTTTGGCTTATTTCACTTAGTATAACACTCTCTAGGTCCATTCATGTTGTTGCAAATGGTAAGCTTTTATACTTTTTTTATGGTTGAGTAATATTACATTACATGTGGTATGCATGTACCACATTGTCTTTATCCAGTTGTCTACTGATGGGCACTTCAGTTGCTTCTATATCTTGGCTATTGTAAATAATACGGAAATGAACATAGAATCCATATATCTTTCTGAACTAATGTTTTGAATTTCTTTGGATAAATATCCTGAAGTGTAATTGCTGGGTAATAAGGTAATCCAAAAAATTCAAAAGGAGTAAAGACTTCTCAGCTCACTTAAGGAGACCAATATTACCCTGATTTCAAAACCAGACCAAAATATTGCAAAAACAGAAAATTATGGACCAATATCCATGATGAATATAGATAGAAAAATCCTTAACAAAATATTGGTAAACTAAATTCAACAATATATTAAAAAACTCATACACCCAATGGGATTTTTTCCTGGAATGCAATGTTGTTTGATATTGACAAATCAATTTAACATGATATACCGTATAAACAAAATGAAGGATAAAAACTGTATGATCAAATCAACTGACACAGAAAAAGCGTTTGACAAAATCAAGCATCTTTTTTATAAAAAAAAGTGTCTCAGCAAAATGGGAATAGCAAAGAAGGAACATAACATAATAAATGCCATATATGATAAACATACAGCTAACGTCATACTCAACTGGTAAAAGCTAAAAGATTTTTTTTTTTTTTTGAGATCAGGAACAAGACAAAGATGAAAACTTTCACCACTTTTATCCAACATAGTATTGAAATTCCTAGCCACAGCAATGAGACAAGAAAAAGCAATGAAATACATCCACATTAGAAAGGAAGCAGAAAACTGTCATTATTAGCAGATGACATGATACTGTATATAGAGAACACTAAAGATTCCACTAAAAAAACCCAACAACATTAAAACTGATGAATTAATTCAGTAATGTAGCAGGAAAAAAAATTAATATTCAGAAATTAGTTGCATCCTTATACAACAATAATTAACTATCAGAAAGAGAAATTAAGAAAACAATCCCATCACAATTGCATTAAAAAAACCTAGGCATAAATTTAACCAAGGAAGTAAAAAGCCTGTACTCTGAAAATTACGACATTGAAGAGAGAGATTGAAGAATACTATACAAATATATGGAAGCATATACTGTGATCATGGATAAGAAGAATTAACATCGTTGACATGTCCATACTACACAAAGCAATCTATAGATTCAATGCAATCTCTATCAAAATAAGCATGGCATTTTTCAAAAAACTAGAGCACACAATCCTAAAATTTATGTGGAGCCACAAAAGACCCCTAATAGCTTCAGTAATCTTGAGAAAGAACAAAGTTGTAGGTATCACACTACCTGATATCAGCCAATACTACAAGACTATAGTAATCAAAATGGTATTATACTTAACATAAAAACAAACACATAGGTTTATGGAACAGAATAAAGAGCCCAAAAATAAGCCCACATCTATGTGGTTATCTAATCTGTGAGAAAAAGGCAAGAATATACAATAAGGTAAATACAGTTTATTTCATAAATGACACTGGGAAAATTGGACAGATATATGAAAAAAAATGAAACTATAGCCACTTCTTACACCACCGACAAGAATAAACTCAAAATGGATTATAAACTTACTCAAAATGGATTATAGATGTAAATATAAGGCTCGAAACCATAAAACTCCTTGAAGAAAACATAGGCAGTAATCTCTGTGACATTGTTCTTAGTAGTATATATTTTTTGCTATATCTTGGACAAAGGAAACAAAAGAAAAAAAATAACAAATGAGACTACATCAAACTGAAAAAAAAAATTGCACAGAAAATAAAACCAACAAAACAACAACAATAAAACACTACCTACCAATTGGGAAAAGATATTCACCAATGATACATCCTATCAGAGATTAATATCCAAAATTGATAAAGAAATCATACAGCTCAACACCAAAAAAACAACAACAAACAATCCAATTAAAAAATGAGCCACAGACCTAAATAGATATTTTTGTTTCAAAGAGGATGTATAGATGACCAATAGACATATGAAAAGATGCTCAAGGTCACTAATCATCAGAGAAATGAAAATAAACACCGCAATGAGATAGCTCACATCTGTCAGGATGATTATCATGAATAAATCAAACAAGTGCTGGCGAGGGTACAGAGAGAAGGGAACTCTCGTACACTTTTGTGCTATTGCAAATTGGTGCAGCCACTATGGAAAATGGTATGGATGTTCCTCAAAAAACTTAGAAAAGCTCTTTTTAAGAACACCCAGGACAGCCCCTTGGCTGATGAAAATTCTTTCAGAAGGTTCCCAGAAATCAGAGGTTCACATGCTCTTGTTCCAGCCATAGATACACCCCAACAGTTAGAATACTCATGCAAACTGCTAACAGATCTCAAGTTACTGTTTAGAAGACAACTCACAAAAGATAAGGAATGCACAACACATTTCCATGCGCCCTTGTCTTTGCTTTACTTACCTGTATTTTTAATATTCCACTTGAATTAAACTATCTCCTTTGTACATACAAAATTTGATTAGCTTCCTTGAAATTTGTTCAACTGACTCAAAAGGGAATCTCCCCAATATTCTGACTATCTGTCTATAAGGAATATAGTTTTTGGCCAGTGTTTGGCAGGACCTTATCTCTCTGGAGGGGAGTGGGAGCCCATGAACACGTGATTAAAAATATTTCAATAACTTTAGGAAGAATATCCAAGGAGACCTCTCAAACCACAGTATCTCAAAAGGAAGTTTTTGACTCTCTGGCCTAAGTTGCATTAGACAATGGAAGTGCTTTGGATTATATCCTACCTGAACATGGTGGTATATGTACCCTAGTCAACTATTGCTCAAGAACTGTAGAGCAGGACATCAAAATACTAGTAATGCAGAACAATGCCCAATCAGGCACATAAGTACAAACCAGTTCCATTTCTTAAGTCCCTAGGTTTACACACCTAACCAGCAACTGCAGGCTCTTTAACAATCCTCTACCTTGCAAGAGTTGGTGAAAGTTATTTCACAGGCAGTATGAAAAATGAATTTAGCCAAGAATAGTAAAGTGCTGGCTCCTTACCGAGACTTAGAACCATTGCAAAGTTCCTCTGGCCATGTTTATGAAAGGCAATGCCTGATTCCTTAGCACCAGAACACATAAAAGCCCACTGTCAGCTCCTGTTCAGAACCCCTCCAGATACTGAACCAGGGTAGGGGACACTTAAATAGGGGTCTGACTGGTAATTTCCCTCAAAATGAATAAGATACATCTTGCTGGAGAGTGCATTCCAGCCAGCTGAAGTGTTCCCTGTTTGTCCTGTTGAAGTCCAGGCTCAAATGCTCTGTAGACAGGAACTGACACCAAGAGCATGAAGACAGGCTGCTGACCATGGTCTTTTGCCTCTGCGCTCACATGACAAAGGATCCTGGTGCCTTTACCCCTTGGACACTGTGTCTGATATTCACCACCTGCACAAAACCCAGAAGCTGCATACATGTTAATTGATACTGAGAATGTCACTGCACTCTGCACTTTTTATAACTAGAGGAAAGAATCTCAGTATACATTGGGGACCTTGAGAAGACAGGAATTCACACAAATCTATAGGTATTGTAGGCAAATTTGGTTGGCAAGTAGGTGGCCTAGCTTCTTAGTTTTGAGAGGCTGTTTGAAGTTCAATCTGAAGATTCCTTAGGAAAATTCCAGCAAAGCAGCTTTAAACACTTGAATAGGGTTTATTATCCTATTCCTATCTGGTTTATTATCATTCTTGCTGGACTTACACAAATAATTAGGCTAAGTTTATTGAAACTAGACTTATTTTGCAAACAAATTAGTCTTAATTTGACTATCTTTGATAAAAAAAGTGTGGTTTTAGAGAGAAAATAATGTTTCAATATGAACTATAATATACCTTTTTTTGAGATTAGATTCTACTGCTGTCCATTGGCCTTTGAGTTTTGTTTTCTACTTCTAAACTAGACTGGATCCTGAATTCTTCTAGTGGGTTGGAATCATGGAGAACTAAAAATGCCCTTTTTCTGGAATCTTGCAATTACAAAGTACACCTGGATGACATGATGTAAATTTCAGAGCCACAACTGCTCATGCATAAACAATCTCAGTGAGCAATGCTGTGTAAGCCACTCCGAAAGTGTGCATGCATTTCACTGATATGTGGTATACAACACTGAAAACAACAAAGAAACAAGACAAACAAATGAAAAAACAAAAACTCATAGACACAGATAGTAGTTTAGTGGTTACCAGATGGTAAGGGGCCAAAGAGGGTCATTAAGGGTAAAAGCGATCAAATATATGGTGATGGAAGGAGAACTGACTCTGGGGGGTGAACACACAATGGGATATATAGATGCTGTATTACAGAATTGTACATACAGAGCCTATATACTTTACTAACAATTGTCACACCATGTCACCCCAATAAACTTTAATTAAAAAAAAAAGTTTACCTGAGCACCTGATGACATCATCAGAGACATTTCAAACTACAAAAGATGCTTCTAGTCTACAAATTTAGAAACTGATTTATAATTTCTTCTGATCATTAACTTTTGTTTTTGGTTTTTTGTTTTGTTTTCATTAACCTTTTCAAATAATGATGTTATGGAATTTAACTCGTGTGGTCAGACATTTGACGCATTCTACAGCTCAAGCTCTAAGGCCATCTTAGACTCTGTATCACCTGGGTCCTTACTCAATGGGATTGCTTTTGATTACTCGTTAGTTTAACAAGGAAGTGTTTGTACAGTGGCCAACTAATCATGCTTTGGGTGCTGGGTACATAATAACAAAAGTTACTCTTTATTCTTTGTCTTCTATTAGGGTACAAGTATCCTAGCCTGCTGCTACTTCTACCACTGCTGTGGTCTCTGCTTGTAAAATAAATGCCCACAATGATCCCTCTAAGGCTCAGGGACCATAGAGGAAGAGGTGAGCCTGTGAGATTGTAAGAGTCCAATAAGTGGGCCCAATGGGCAGACATAGCTGACTCCATCTTAAAGCAAATCCTCTCTGTTAACTGAACAGGGAGTGAGTTGCTCTAATTCCCTCAAGACTGAAAAATGAATACAAAAATTAAAATAAAATAAAAACAGAAAGGAGGGGATTATAACTGCAGAACCAGCTCCCAAAGGTCCTGTCTTTTTTGCCTAGGAGCTGAGTTATTTTTCAGAGGCATCAAGCAAAAACCACAAGTCATACAGCTAAAACACACACTGATGAGAGAACTTTGGCCTCCAGCTGCACCTGGAACCAAAGTTTCGTCTTTTCTCCCAACATACAGCAAACCAAAGGACATAATCAGAACTCGAACACTTGAATCCTTTCAGAAGCCAAGTGTCCTTGTCCAGGAAGATCTGCTTTTGACACCCCTTTACCATAAATAGCCAAATTCTAAGGTCCTCCAATTAAAACTTGCCTCACCAGCACTTCCTCATACCTGTTTGCTCTAACCCCTTAAAAACTCCAGCAAGCAAGATGGATTTGAGACACTATTAAGTCTCCCATCTTATTGGTTGGCGCCTTCTCCATCAAAAAACCTCTCATTACTCCAAAAAAGAAAATAAATAAATAAATAAATAAATAAATAAACACACGTTGTTCTTGTACATAAAAATACCACAACCAGATTTTTATTCTGTTCACAATTTGTAAAGCAGCTATGTCAATGAGTGTAGAAAAAGACCTTATTTTTCAGACGTGGAGCATATAAGGCAATGAGAACCAGTTTTAACATGAAAACTATTTCAACTGATGAATACACTTTTGTATTTAATTTTACTGAAGTATTAAACATCTTCTACTTGCTATGAACTGTGACAAACAGTAGTTTTATAAAGATGAGAGATAAATGACTATAATTTAGGCACTTGAAAATTTCACCTCTATCTTTTTTCCTCAACTGCCTGAAAAACAGACAGGAACGGATGCAGGGAGAAAAGAGATGTCTTTATTCTTTTCAATATCTAAAACTGAAGCTGAGATATATTTTTTATAGTCTACAATGTTCATATGCTAATTTTTTACTGTAAACAAGTTTCTTGAGATATACGTGTAAAACTAATTTGAGTTGCCATTTTTATGTGCTTGCTGCTGGAATTCAATACAAGATTATTAGAATTTTCAGTATGTTAGTTATAAATCTGAATTGAGCATCTATGGTGATACTAATTTTTAAAAAAAATATTTTCAAATATTTTTGTATTCCCTATTTTAATTAGCTACCCTTCAGATAAGTAAAATTGTAAGGTATACTTTCATTCCTTTGGTTGTAATGATTTTTCTTACTGGTTTATTTTTTCTGTGAGACCTTGACTAATTATATATGTATATATATAGTGAATAGTGTTGATGCAGAAAGGGAGAGAGAAACCAATTTTTGAGCCGGAGATGTTGCCAGGGATTATAGCCTATAACTTCCTTGTAGCTCTCCGTTTTCATAGATACATTATAAAACTTCTGGAATGGAGCTAGATAGAGATAAAGAAAAGAATACTTCTCTGAACTCTTTATTCTACAGTGATAACACCAAGAAAAGTGTGTGGGTTGCATTGTGCACCTAGGAACAAACTTTTCTTAATCCCCATTTGTATCCATTTTATGCCAAAATATATATTAGGTTCTTTACATGTGTCATCTTACCTCTTCCTCAAATTAATCCTACAAAGTGAGTAAACATTTATTTTCATGTCATACGGAAAAATAGAGTCTCTGATAAGCAGTGAAATGTGTCTGAGATCACTTCCATCCATTTTCTCATCTAAGAATATTGATATAATTCATTATAGACTCTTTCTTGGATCATGTGAGTTGAGGGAAGATAGAAAAGGAAGGGGAACACCATGGATAAATAGAGGGTTCTCTCCCAAGCACAGGGCCCTAAGACAAGGTATGACACAAAATCAACCCTGTGAGTCTGGTGAATTTAATTAATTGTGACAGGAATTTGAATTTCTATTTTGCATACAAAAGAGAAACATTAACATATGTGTAATAAAAGTCTGAAAGAACTGAAAACAAAATAAAGGAGAGGTAACAAAACATTGGAAGAATGTTCTACTTCCTAGACCAAAGGGAAACACAAAAAGAGTTTATTTTTTTTTTTTTATGTAAGCCCGTTATAAAGACAAAGCAATGTTACAGATGAAGGAACTCTTATGGAAATATAAAGGAAGAGGGAAAAATACAGATGGGTATAACTGAAGACTTTACAGCTTTCTGTGAATCATTTAACAGCCATCATAAATGTATTTTCTTTCTTTTTTTAAATTAAAGTTTATTTGGGTGACAATTGTTAGTAAAGTTACATAGATTTCAAGTGTACAATTCTGTAATGTGTCATCTATATATCACACTGTGTGTTCAACACCCAGAGTCAGTTCTCTTTCCATCACCATATATTGGATCCCCTTTACCCTCATCTACAACCCCTGCCCTCCTTACCCTCTAGTAACCACTAAACTATTGTCTGTGTCTATGAGTTTTTGTTTCTTCATTTGTTTTTCTTGTTCTTTTGTTAAATACAACACTTTATTTCAGAAGTATCCTTTTCTTCTAACATTAATCTAAACAATATTTTATAAATGACTCCACAATCTCAAATTACCAAGATTGAAACCTGGATTTATCCTTGATCTCCAGTCCCAAGGCTATTTTTATCATACCCCTCAAATATTTTCCATTTTCCATTTCTCCTACCATCAGCTCAAAACTGGGCTAATCACTACACTCTTGCCAGTTTCCTGACTTTCCAACTGGCCTCTCATTTTTCATTACAGTGGAGACCCCACGTTTGGCTGTAATCCCTCAAACTTTTCTGTCTTCACCCATTCCTTTTGTTAAAGCTGTAGTATCAACATTACACATATGAAAAATAATTCTTAATGTTCTTAAACAAATTAATCTAATCACCCACCAACTTTCACTTTCTATCTTATGGCTTCATTGTTTCTTCTCTACCATTTGTCTTCTGCTACTCTGCTTTCTTTAAAGTATATATTTCCCCAAGCATCCACATGTAAAGTGTACTCCTTCCCCAATCCCATTTCTTCCTCAAATCATCCACTCTTAGCTAGGGGCAATTTGTCACCAAGAAGAAATTTGGCGATGGCCAGATATGTAAAGTCACCAGATATGATTACCAATTTTCAGGGAATACAAGGAACAGATGAACATGTCACACACACACACACACACACACACACACACACACACACACACACACTGACATATAGTAACTGAAGCCCAGACTCTGAGCAACTGTAATAGACAAATCAGCAACTTTATTCAAGAATTGCAATGCAGAAAAGAGAAAGAGAGACTAGAGAGGAAGGAGGGAGAGAGAGAGAGAGAGAGAGAGAGAGAGAGAGAGAGAGAGAGAGAGAGAGAGAGAGAGAGAGATAGCATTAGGAAAGGGAGAAACCATAAACTAAATATCTATAATAAACAAATTCAACCAATTGCAATGCACAGACTTTAATTGGATTCTGGTTCAAGCAAATAAACATAAAATATGTAAAATAATCTGAACATCTACTGGATAATTGTTGATATTCAGATTGTGTTGCTATTTGTATAATGGGTCATGTTTAAATATTTATGCCAGATATCAAAAGACATAAAATGTGTATCAAATTAATCTAACAGGAGAAGAGCATCTGTGTGAATCAGGTTGAATGGTTGTCAAGCATTATTCCGCATTAGAGTCACCAACAGTGTGATTGCTTCGTCCCATCCTTAGAGTGTATGAATGAGTAGGTCTAGGATGGAGCCTGGAGATTTACCTTTCGGACAAGATCTTGGGTGATACGAATACTGCTGGCTCAGGAACCACATTTTGAGAATCATTTAGCAGATAAAACAATATAGTCCATGAATTGACAACTATTGATGCTGGGATGTAGTTGTATGGGTTTCATTATGCTTTTCTTTCTACTTTTGTTTCCATTAGAAATTTTTCATGTTTTTTAAAGTTGAAAACCATTCGAAATATATTTATAGTATTAAAATTCAGGATGTTTCTTGGTTCCCCTCTGCCCTCATTGGACAGTCCATTTTAGTATCATTTGTTAGTTTTTCCTTATCTTTGTAATCTCTGAAATATGGAGTACCCTGGAACTGAGACCCCAAACCTATTATTTTCTCTTCAGTTTATTCTGGTGAGATATTTGCTCCCATGACTTTAAATTCCATCCATATGCTGATGACTCTGAGATGTATATCATCACAGTTTGTCTCTCTTCTGGGCTCTAGACTCATACAGTCAAACACCTATGATCAAAATGTCTATGTAGATATCTCAGCGGTAATTTCAAAGCATCCATGACAAAAGAAATTAAGATTTTTTTCTAACCTCAAAATTGTCCCTAAGTTTTTCACATTAGTAAATGATACCACCAACTTTCTCAGGTGTTAAGTCAGAAACTAAGAATTTATTGTTGATTTCTCTTTTCATCACCAAAACCCTATAATCAGTTCTATCAAAAAGTTTTACTTTGATGGATGGAACAGAATTACTGAAAATGATGCTAGGCACCCATTCTGTATATCCTGGACAATGAGCTACATGGTAATGAGGATTCCTACTTTTCCAGATAGGAATGGACCCCAGTGCCTTCCTTTCCTCAACACAAGCATTGCGACTTTCAATAGCTCCTAAGGTGAACCTGGGCTGGGAAGTTGAGGTTCCCAAACACCTGTGAAAATCTGGCAGCCAAAATGGATTTTGTGGCTTCCAAATAGTTTACATGCAACTCTTCAAAAGAAGATAACTTCCTGTAAAAAGAAATAGGGACATGAGTTGTGAGATGTCCTCACTGGAAAGCAGATTAATTCGGTGGGTTCAACCTTAGCTCCAGGACTTCTACCCATGAGTTAACTGGGGAATTATGCCTTGTTTTCTTGCACTTACACTGGCTTCATAAATTTCTCCATTAAAGCCTATCTTTTAACCCATGTCATGTGTCATCATAGAATTCTTCCCTTACCCTATTGCATGAGAGATGGCTAATAACAAATGACCCACTTTGCCACGCACATGGCAACAATGAAGGGACCCTTGTTACAAAACACTTGTTAATTCTGCTTCTAAAATATATTTCAAACCGATCTATTCTATCTCTACTAACAGCATCATGTACCAAACTTCTATCTTCTTTCTGCACAATTGCAAGTGTTTACTGGTTTCCTTACTTTCAGTCTTACTTTTCTGATATCTGTCCATCCCTCTATTATGACAGATCTTTTCAAAGTGTAAGAACAATATATGTGACTCTTTTAAAATCTCATTAATAACATCTCACAACTCTTAAAATGAAATCCAGACTTTCTACTGTGACCTAAAACAGTGTTGTTTTCCTCTGCCTATGTCTCCAATATATTCTCAGTTCACCTTCTTCTTATGCTCTATTTCTAGTCTGAGCTTTTGAATAGTTCTTGGAATAAGCTAATTTCTGTTTCTAGGGAGTGCTGGCTTTTTTATTGTTATGTAATAAATTACCACAAAACTTTAGTATATCTGAGTAATGTTTATGCTATGAATGTTTGTAGAACTCAACAGAATGATTCAAGAGGCAGGAGGTGAAAACTGTCAGTCTCTAAGGCCTGGTCCATGCACTGGCCAGCATCACTTCTGCTATATTTTAGTGGTTAGAATAGTCACAGAATCTGCCCAGATTCAAGGTATGGGAAAAAACAAAAAAACAAACAAACAAGCAAACAGAAACAAATCCCTTACTGTCATTAGCATTAAAGAATTTAGGTCATCTTTAATCTTCCACATGGGATTTTGTATTGTTGATTTGTTGCCTAGAATCCGCTCACAAGGCTGAACCCATCACTTCCTTCAAAATTAACAAAATGCTATGTCTTAGATTAAAACTCCTGGTTATATCTGTCAAAAATAGAATCTTCTAAAATTATTCATTATGGCAATACTCTATTTATTGACTTAAAATTTCTCAGTACATTCTACATTAATTTTCTTCTTTACTTGAATTAGTCATAGTCTTCTGTATTAAATGTAATTGCCACAACCACCATAACTTCATCTATCATGTTCACTATTTTTTCTTTAGCGTCTAGCACTTTGTTTAACACAAGGTAGGCTCTAAATATTTTTAAATGATAAGGACAGTGAGCCCTAGAATAGGAAATGGTTTTCCTGAATATAGAAGATTATGTAGTGCAGATTCCAGACAGCAGCCTTCAAAGAAAACTAGCACTGGACAAGATAAACATGCAATGAAGACTTTATTCAAAACTATTGCAATCAGAGAGAGAGAGATGACTCAAATCTACTGAAACAAAAGGCTGACAAGTTTTTAAGTAATGAAGTGAGCGAGTAGAAAAATACTGGAAGATAGTAGCAAGGTGGGCGCTAGTCAATGTGGTTAGGCCATTTGTGCTTGCTAATTGATTCTTACTCAAGTTAGGCTCTGTCTTTGCCATAGAAATTGGGAGATCAGAATGCTATCTTTTTTCATGATGACATTGCAAATGGATGCTATCAGATTCTTGAGAAGACATGCCCGTGCCCTTGACCTTTAAATTGACAAGAAGCTGGGAGACGATTTCACTTCAAAGGGACCGAGAAACATTTTGAAACCACAATTTTTTCAAAGTAAATTCCCCAAGAAAAAGGAGGCCATAGGCCTGTAGTCACGAAGAAATATGTCTAAAATGTAGTCATGCTGAAGGGAATATTAATGTCTTTCTTCATCTTCTAACCATTGGTACAGTTACAATCGACTTACATGCCTCATTGACATCCACCCAAGGTAAGGAGTTCAAAACTATAAACAGGGAAGATATAGTATTTAAAATATATTTATTTTATGGTTTTAAAATATATGTAATTTCCCAATATAATAATAAATGTAAAATATACTAACAAATAGATAAACATGGAATAGAACAGGGTTGCCATTCTCAAAAAGGAACTCAATTCACAATGAAAGAGAAACTTGATAAATATGTGGTAGAGTACCTTAACACATTTTGAAAAGTTGTTAGAAATGCAACATACAGATTTCAAAACAATGCTACTCTTTTCTTAGCCAAGAATAAAAAATGTAATAGATATAAATCAGTGTGCGTGTGAGGGGTGATTTGTATATTTAGAGAGAGGTTTAGATATTTCCAATAATTATGTTCTTGTTTATAGTCTATTTGATGCTTAATTACAAGAAGGAGCTGTAGGATCTTTTTTAAGTAATAGAAATACCCAAATTTAGAAAGACATGAAGAGTATCAAGATCAGTAATAATCAGCATGCTATATGAACTATTAACAGAGGACTTAACTTAATCCAATGATATCAAGTAAAATTTACCCTAAGAAATATTTTTAATTTATTCATTAATTCATTCACTCATTTATTCATTGAACATTCATTAAACTCATTTATCTATTTAACCACTACTTTATTCCAAGAACTGTTCTAAGAATTAGAGATAAAGCAATGAATGAAACGTTCAATCATCTAGTTCTGATGGAGCAATCATATAAATATAGAAGACAATAACAATAAAAAAATAAAGGCAATATGTAATATAATATCTGAAGAGAGATTACAGAGAAGCTATGGAAAATAAGTTACAGATGGGAAAAATGTTCTAATCAGAAGCTGATTTCGTATGCATAGCACCAGGAGGTAAGGATAGCTTGCAATTTTAAGGAGTTGTGTGACTGAGATAGATTACAGATGGGTGGGGAGTATTATTAGAGAAAGTTGAAAAAGATGAGTCATTCTGTTCCAAGTCTTATAGGCTATTGTCAGGATTTTGCACTTTATCTTAATGAAATTGAAAATTGTCCAAAGGGTTCAAAGGATGAAAAAGACATTAATTTAAAAACATATATATGTATGTGTGTATATATATACATATATATATGTATATATATACATACATGTATATGTATATATACACACACACATACACACATATATACACATGTGTGTATATATATATGTATATATATATATATATATATATATATATATATATATATATATACACATACACACATTTCTGGGCATAGATATTACATATTGTTTAATTTATGAATCCTGCACTGGTAATAAGTTAGCAGTGAGATGTATCTATGTTTGCTCCTTTTTGAAAGAGTACTGCTTATTACTCAGAGCATAAGCCTGAGACATGCATTCCTTTGTTGGGGTGAAGCATTATGGGCTATGATGCCTTCCTTATGTGGAGTGGGTTGCTTTAGAAACGTGAAGTGTACCATACATCTCCAACTATGTGACAAAATTAGAAATATATTTCTATCATATCAATTATGATATTTTTATTCATTATAAACATCAGTGTTTCATACCTAGTTTATCTAATGAAATAGATAAGTAGTAGCAAAGAAATCTGGGAGAGGTGTGTTTAACTAATTAATTTGTTGTTTATTTATTCTTACTCGGGCATAGGTAAAAGGGTGATTTGAAAAAAACAGAAGATTTTGTTGAATGAGAAAAATAAATTTTCAGTAATACAAAATTTTCCTCAAACTAGCACTGACACCACGTTTCAACCTGCCTGCTAACTCATTATCCAGCCACATATGTAGGATTATTCATGAGACATCTAACTCATATTTTGTAGGGAAGAAAAGTTTATCTCACAGCCTGTCAACACCATCAGCCGCCTTGTAATTAACAGGGTGAAAAACTGTCCGTCCTTGGCAGTGCTTAAATTCATTTCCTAATTTTAAATCTCTCCTTTAGGAAGTTTTAAATGAAAATCAATAAACATTGAAATTCCAATATTCCCTAATAATATACTGCTTAATTTATTATGTCAACATAATTTTATACGATTTATACTAAAATGTAAGGGAACCTATTTATACGTTAAGAACCCATTTTTGGACACATGAAAGGCATGGGATTTATTCTATAATGTGTGGGGCCACTTATGATGAGTCAATTTATAATTGCTACAATTGCATTAGCAGTAAACACGCAAACTGTGGCTCTTATTAGTCTTTAAATCTATTGGTACCGGAAATATTTCTCAATCTCTAATCCCTGAGTACATCAAACTCAAGATGTTTCTTCTTTAAAAAAAAAAAAAATGCAAGACTTTATTTTTTTAGTATAGTTTATTTTAAACATTTTTATTAGTTTTAGGTGTGCAAAACAATGTACTAGTTAAACATTTATCATTTATATCCCTCACAGTGATAACCCCTCTCCCCCAATCTACTATCCCTCTGACATCGCATACAGCCATTACATTTCCACTGTCTCTATTCCTAATGCTGTACTCCACTTCTTGTAACACTATATATATATATATATATATATATATATATATATATATATATATATATATATATAGTAGTTGACATTCATTATTTTTCAGCTTCAGGTGTACAGTGCAGTGATCAGTATAGTTTTACATTTACAGAATAATTGAACATATAGTACACAGGATTCGTTATGCCTCCCTATTTCCCACACACCTCCTGCCCCAAATATCCTCTATTATTTACATTTTGGATCTGTGGGTACATTTGTTAAAATTAATGGACCAATATTGATACATTATTATTAACTATAGTCCATAGTTTACATTAATATTCACCCTGTGATATACAACTCTATGTGTTTTGACCGTTGAATGATATCAAGCATTAAATTTTTATGTAGAATAATTTCACTTCCATAAAATCCGTTTTTACCTATTCATACTTTGCCCCCATTCCCTGCACAGTTACTGATCTTTTTAACTCTCTGTGGTTTTGTCTTTTCCAAAATGTGATATAGTCAAAGTCACTCATGATGTATCCTTTTCAGACTGTATCCTTTCATTTAGAAATAGGTATTTAATATTCTTCCATATTTTTCTGTGGCTTGACAGCTCATTTTTAAAATTATTGAATACTATTCTATGTTTCTGAATGAAGCAGATATTGACATAGTTTTATTATTATTATCATTATTGTTATTTAGAATGTCTTTTTTCTTTGGGGGAAAGATATTCACGATGCTGATTCACCATTTGTCTCTCACCTGCAGAGTTGAGTAATTCCGTAGGTAAGGTAAAAAACAAAGTTGAAAGAAAGGGTATAACCAAAGGGATCAGAGTGATAAGTGGAAGGAAAAAGAGAGGAGAATGTAGATCTACAGAAACAGGAAGTCAATTAGAGAGAAGTTAACAAAGATAGATGGTAGAAGTCATTATAATATCTCAAGACCAGTATTCCTGATGACAAAAATAGACACTTGAGGCCAGGTAAAGGAATGGGAGCTCTCACAGACACCACAAAACAAGCTTGACTGAGGAGAGAACAGCTGGAGGTGGTACATGGAGAAAGGAAACTTGATAAGCTATATGAAGAACACAGTGTGTGCTTCAGTGCGGAGTACAACTTTAGTTATTCCATTTGTTTTGCTTAATAATTTAACCTTGTAAGGTTTAATGTTTATTCTATGCATAAACCCTATGTATGCCCCCAAATTAAAGGAAATGGGCTGGAAGAAAAGTTGGTCAGTCTTTGGTACTTCATATTTATTTGATTTAAAGATCACCTTTTTTGTCCCATAAAAAAGGGAAGGAAAATGAATTCAATTAATAAAATACCATTTTATGTATATGCTTAGAGAGCAACAAACAGAAGAAATTATTTGGGAAGAGGAAATGGGAGGAACAGAAAGATGACAGAAAGCATTTCCACTACCTACATTTCAGGGATGGATGGAGAGTAGGACAGAAAAAAACAAGAGCAAAATGAGCCTCCTTACTTGAAGGCTATCTGGTGCTTACTAGCAAAGAGTCTGATGGCCCTTGGGGTAGTCAGTTCAAGGATTTGGGGAGTGATCAAGGAAAAATATATGACCATGTGGTAGTAATAATACACAGAGCTTTGTTTGGGTGATACTTTGACAGGATCGCATGCCAAGGGAAGGCCCTCATATCATGGAAACTTCCAGACACAACACAGAAGGGGAAAAGGGCTCGGGAGCTACTGAGGGACAGGGGAAGTAGAGAGGAGGCTTATGTGTTTAGGTGATATCACTCAGGAGCACTATGAGGTTTCTTTGGATCAGAGAGCTCCAAAAAGCAGCAATGGCCTGGGGTCTTCTTTGACCCAGGGTTTGTCTTATTTATGGCTAGCAAATGTTCAGTGCATTATATAAAGTTTTGTGGGTTATACGAAGCAAGCAGGCACTGAATGGCTAAAAATATGCTTACTGGGGATGTGTCTAAAGTAATTGGAGGTATAAAAATTTGAGTCTGGCTCCAGAGAGCTTTTGAGCTAACACCCAAGCCTGCTTTGAGGAAGTAATCAGCATAGAACCAATATACAGGGGGCATCTTCAACCCATTATATAACATAAGAGCCTTATGATACATGCAAGCCCTTAATTATAGGCTACTTTCCTTTATCCAAAATATGGGTCAGGTGACTGAGGGTCTCTTGCATAGGGCTTCTTCCTGTGTACAATGTTTATTTCCACATTCGGTATTACAGACCTTTATGAATCTGGTCTGGCTATAGCCAAACGATAAAGGATAATTATAGCCGAACAGACAAGAGATGACAGATAGATAGATAGATAGATAGATAGATAGATAGATAGATAGATAGATAGATAGATAGATAGATAGAGATAACTGATAGGTAACTACATAGATGATAGATAGATGATAGATAGATAAATAGATAGATGATTGGTATAGTCAGACAGACAGAGACAGACAGATAGATTATCTCTTGTAAATTTCCCGTAACCTGGCTAAGATTCATTGATTGCAAACATTTCTGGTTTATAACTCCATATTATTTTCCCTCTCACTGGAATTGATTCTAGCATGGAAGTTTACCTAAACTGTCATAATGGCATAGAATGTGTGTCCGTTTCTCAGTTCTGATCAATAGTGCCAAGATTAATTTATCTGCCATTAAGTAGGTAAAAGTGATTCACATATAAATCAGTTTGAGCTATAGGATTTTTCTTTTTCAAAGTTAAGTTTGTTATACATCAATATTTGTGACTTGTGAAAATATCTACACTATATTTATTTTTAATGCCACTTTTGCTCCCAGCTTCCTCCCCACAGGGATGCATGACTTGTTCCTCTGCCCCTCAAAGTACATCTACCTAGCCACTCTGTATATCTCCATGAGGTCTCCTCTGCTTATCCAGCTCTAGACAAACCCACCTTTTGAGTTCCTAGAGAAATAATTAGTTTTCAGCTTTATTCATTACTTTTTATCTATCATCTACTATAGTCAGACAAGTGAATATTTTGTCTTCGTCTGCAACATCTATTCATTCATTCAGATGTATTCATTGAATGCCTACTATGTGTCAAATACTGTCTAATGCACTGGGAATATAGTGGAACAGAAGAAAAACAAAACACACAAAAAATTCTTCCTCCTTGGAGCTTATATTTCATCATTTATCATAATGAATATGATAAATAAGTAAGTATATGCGGTATGTTAGATAGTGCTACATATTAAAGAGAAAATAAACGCTAAAGGAGAATCGTAAGTATAAGCAGAGAGGTTAAAATTTTTAAATGTGATGACTAGAGAGGGATTCGCTGAGAAGTGAGAATGAAGTGAGGGTGCATGCCATGTGGATAGCTTGGGGAATGGCATTATCAGAGAGAGGGAACAGTAAGTCCTGTAGCTGAGCTGTAGCTGGAGTTTCTAAGAAACAGGAAGACCAGAGTGCAGAGTGAGCAAGTAACAAAATCCAGTATATGAAGTCAGAGAAACAGTTGTGGGGGAGTGGGGGGAGGAGGCAATACCATAAGGGATTTTAGATCAGGACACAGATACTCTTTTTTTTATTTTGCATGAGATGGGAAAACAAAAAGGAGTTTGAAAAAAAAACAGCAATATAATTTGATTCATGATTTAAGAAGAAAAAAAAGTCCCACTCTGCTGGGAAGAGAATGCAAATGGAGAAAGACAGAAGGGGCCTAGTTGGACCGTTGCTGCGATTATTAAGGTACGGATGAAGGCAGTACAGGCTGGAGTGATAGGAGCATAAGGTGGTAAAATGAGATCAGCTTTTCAGTATACTGTATATTTGAATATAGAGCCAACAGGATCGGATGGTAAATTGTATGAGGTATGAAACAAGATAAGGAATCATGAGTATGACCAGAGTTTTTAACCAGCGCGAATGGAAGCATCTTTTGCTCTCATTTTTTTTAACTTCCTCCTAAAATCCCCAGCACATCTCATATCCCCTATTAAAATAGTGTCTAAAGTGACAATAAGTCTGTTTGATCCCCATGCTGTCTATCATCTCTTCTCTTCCTGTCAGAACACTTGAAATCTTAAATTCACCCTGACTAGTTTAAACCATGTGATTTTATCATCCCAGTTAGAAATATAACCTGTCCATTTGGACTCCACTGTCAGCCTAATCTCCACTCCTTTGGCCAAGACACATTCAGTACAGATATTTGGTCTAGGGATCTAATTTCCTAGGCCTTTGGCCTCTGCAACAAGCTCCCAAGTAGGCCATAGTCAACATCAAGTGCTCATTTTTATCAGTGAGAATGGAATTAGGAAGAAACAGGTAGTGAAGATTAGGTACAACAAAGAACTTTTTTTTTTCACCCCTTTTTAGTAGCTGTTAAGTCTAAAAGGTCCCATCACCCAACTAAGGTAGCTATATTTGTGATGTATGAACAATAAAAGATAGTAATAGTATCCTTGAAAACCAGAATGATTTATTAAAAAAAAAAAATTCCTTTCACATTCTCACTGTGTTGCTTCTGCTTTCTCTGCTTTTGTGCAAGCACTGCCCATCTTCCAAGTCTCAGCTCCAGCCTACTCGTTTCATCAGGAAACCGCCTCTGAAGGTCACTGATAATTATTGCTCCTCAACGTTTTACAGACTCTCACCCTGAAGAACTTCTGTGGCACTATCCCACCTGCTTAATATTACTTTCCTTTCTATGAGAGTAATGTCTGTCTTCACCATATTTCATAACACTCTCTGTAAGGTCAAGGACTTTGATGTCTCCATAATGCTGTGTGCAAAACCAATAGCCAGTCAATCTGAATAGAAATATTTCATTTCTTTGTCTCGTCAATTTCCTTCAGTTGAGTTTTTTGGGTTTTGTTTGTTTGCTTGGTTGTTCAGTCCATTGGTTGGTGCAAGGTTGTGAAGCAGAAAAATTCAATTTGTGTTGTCCTTTTTCCCTGAAAACAATCATGCTTTCCTCCCTGTGTGCAGCTAAGGGGGCCCTCATTGCAGTTGCTCCACTCAGTTGAAAATCTGTATAACATGATTTGATTCTTAAACAATGGAATTAATAAATATTAAAAGTGGCAATAACTTTAGGGGATGGACCTCTTATCTATGAAATTTCTATAACTGCACTGCTCAATTCAGTAGCCACCAAGCATATGTAATTATTGAAATATGACTAATCCGTATTTTGGGGTAAGTGAAACACATGAAATTTCAAATACTTAGTATAAAAATGTAAAAATCTCATGTTTTATATAGATTACATGTAATAATATTTTGGATATGTTGATTTAAATGAAATAAATTAATTAATTTTTACTTTTAAAATCTCTTTTTAGTGAAACTGCTGACAATTTATAATTATATATGTTGCCTACATTTCTGGTTCATATTTTGTTTCCTTTGGCCAGTGCTATTCGGTCATATGCATTTGTAGACTGAATGCTTGCAATGACAAGAGTCCACTGCTTGTTTAGGCCACAGTGCGCCCACCTCAATTGCTAAGTAACACCAGAAATTAAACATGTCCTCGTTATTGTGAGCAAATCTGTTTTTAAAGTTTAACTCCATAGATTCTAATGATGTTCTCAACATTTACAAAGAATCAGCTAAACTTTTGAAATATGCCACATTCATTCAATGTACGTAACATATTAACTTAATCTGCATCAATGTAAGAAACATGCAAAACATTATATTTATATAGTTAGCAAGTGATTTAGAATAACCTTGGATTTCTGGAACTGTTTTAGGCTAATAGGTGAGGCTTGGGGATAGATGGACCTTGGAGTCTCTGCCAGATATAATTAGAACCCTTTCACTTTTCTGGCCACAAGGTTTTCCTGGAGTCTGCACACTGCTTTCTCCAAGCTCCTGTTAGTCCTCTCCCAGTCCTATTTGCCCTGTTGAAATCCTTGTGATGCCTTTTTACATTAGGCAAAGGCAAAAAACATCCTTGGAAAATGTTCCTTCTGCATGACAAATTCCTTTGAGTATGGGGGATGTAGCAACAAAGTACTGCAGAAGAACAAGGGGAAGATCAATTCCATTAGTAAAAAAGAACAGCAGCTCAAATGCAACCAACAGAGCTGCTGCCAAGCCTGTTCCATCACATTAACCTTCTTCAATTTTACTACCTGGAAGTACCTGGAGTGAATATCAACTTCAGAATTATCTTCTTCCTAATGTATGGTAATATCACAGACGCCACAGAACTGTGTGACCTTTATATGTGCTTTTCTAGAGGGTTCACTGCTTGCTAAACCTGGGGTCTGATCATCACAATGCCTCTTGGTTGTAATCCTAAACTATGCAAACTTGACAACTTTTGCCACTATATGGAGATAGAACAGGAGATGAGAAATACTTTTCTCTGTAATTAAGGGGAAGTGTATGATTTGGCATGATATTGCCTTTGTGTTCAGAAGATTGCTAAGCCCTGTTCCAATCCTGATGAAAGTTGAATCTCTTTCAGGAGTCATACCATCCATCTGGTGTGAGAAGCCAGTCCTAACCCCAGCTAGAAGTTAAGCACATAATATGAGTGGTGCTGTGAGGTTCTAAATATAGTAGAAACAACAATTAGAATAGTTGGCAATCCTGCATTTGAAAAGTGCTTTGGGGTATTATTGTGATTTTCTATACATAATTTATTTTTGTCCATCTCTATTATTATTACAGATAACTTTGGTATTATCATTAGTATTATTCTACTAAACTTTAATCACAAACATATTGATAGTATGAAATTCCAACTGCAAACATATGGACAGTATAAAAAGGTAACAGTTATTTTATGGTGGAACTGGGCTGTCTCTTTTTATTGACTTATCTCTTCAATTGTACTGACTCTTTAAATATGCCTCATTGGATTGCTACTTATATTTCTGGTTTATTACTTTTCAAGAAAATTTGCAGAAGTTATAAAGACAGTAGAAGGATGAAAATAGAAGTTATCTCTCCGGTGAATATAACAACTGGGGTTTGTTTATTAAATTATTTTCCAAATTCAAAACAAGGATTGGAATTTAAGAGGATGGAACTGGGGATGAAGAAATATAATGTGGCATTCAGAGGTGAAGGGATATCATCAGAGAAGAATATGAGTGCACTTTTTGTCAGAGAGAGGGTAAAGACATGTAAAACTGTATGACACACCAGACATAAGTGCAGCCTAAGGGTGACCCTTGTTAGAAACATGTCAATTTAGATGAGAAAAGTTTCCATCAAATCTTGGGTAAAAGAGCAGTTTTTAGAGGAGGAATGCTTTCATGAGATTTCGATCTGATATTTGTTTCACTTAGTAGCTCAGCGGTTGTGGGCAAAATACCTCCTTTCTTTTGATTCCATTGACACAATATGGCAAATAACAATGATTGATGTGGAGATCAAGTGGCTGTATGAAAGTAGTTGGGAAAATTATTTGGTACAGGGGTCAGTTTTTTTTGTCATACTAGAGGATTTTGAGGCTCCTCCAATTTGTGGAACACGTGATATACAAGGCTTTATCTACTTTATATTTAGCTTAAACAGATAGAAAACTGAATCAGAGGAGTTATTTTTGAATCTACAGCTAGTAACTAAGCCAAGTCAAGGGTGGCATGTCTAAAACATGTGTCCAATAGCAAATAGCTTAATGTTGCTGAAATGTGGCTGCAAAGGCTGGAGCTGACACCCCTAATGCAGAGACAGAAGACAATGCACATAGCTAATTCTAGTTCCTAAACTTTTTGTGATTCAGTTGAAGAGAAATTGAAAGCAAATAAACGTTATTTGTTATCTGTATAAAAGTAAAGGTATTTGGAAAAAAAAGGTATTGTGACTGGAACTTGGCAGACGGTGTCATTCTGTTAGTATTTGGAGCATATCAACCTGGAAATGCTCATCAGTGTGTTGATAGGCATAGCACCATCTGACACTAATCACACATAATAGGAATGAATAAATACAGACATTTGGGGAAGAAAGAATGTGTAGGACAGATACTCAAAGGGAACTGTGCCAGGGTGAGGATCCACAGTTATCTGTAGGAAGCATAAAGCCAGGTGAAGATTACTGTGTATATCCTTCCTTCCTTATTAGCAATATTCCTAATAAGCCCAACCTATTCTATGTCAGTCTTAATATCCATACATGTTTGACTGAGGTATTATACCAGCAGAGAGTGAAGTCAGACCCTGTCTCCAGCTTGTGTTGCTCCAAAATCTCATACATTTTTTTCTTTGTTACCCATATCCTCAAAGAGAAAAGTCTTCCTAAAATGTTCACTTGGCTCTCCATGAAAACTGAGTATAAGATAAAAAGTGAGTCTCATTTTCAATATGATGGAGGAAGAAATGGAACGCTAAGATATTAGATTATTTATCATACATTTTTTTACTTATTTTTTTACTATATTTGTTGTGGTGAAATTGGTTAGTAAAATTATTTAAGTTTCAAGTGTACAATTCTATAATACATCATCTGTATATCACATTGTGTGTTCACCACCCAGAGTCAGTTCTCCTTCCATCACCATATATTTGACCCCCTTTACCCTCCTCAACCAACCCCTTCCCCCTTACCCTCTTGTTACCACTAAACTGTTATCTATGTCTAAGATTTTTCATTTGTTTATTTGTCTTGTCCATTTGTTGCTTTCAGTTTTATATCCCAGATACGAGTGAAGTCATATGGTTCCTGATGTTTTCTGTCTGACTTTCTTTATTTAGCATGATAATCTCAAGATCTATCCATGTAAATCTATCCATGTTGTTACAAATGGCAGCATGTCATCTTTTCTTAAGGCCTAGTAATATTCCATTGAATATATGTACCACATCTTCTTTATCCAATCATTTATTAAATGACACTTTGGTTATTTCCATGCCTTGGCCACTGTGAATGATACTGTAGTGAACATAGGGGTATATGTATCTTTTCAGATAAATGTTTTCAGACTTTTGGGGGTAGACACACGGAAGAGAGATGGCTGGGTTGTATATTAATTCTAGTCTTAATTTTTTGAGGAACCTCCATAGTGTTTTCTGTAGTGGCTGTAGCCATTTACATTATCATACATTTTATACCACAGTTTATCTTTAGCAGAAGCCAGTATAGATACCAGACCATATCAGCAAGCAGTCTATATCCCTACAAAATTGGTTTCTGGTATAATGTCTTAGTTCCAATTTTTCTGAACTCTGGGGACACTTGCATTTACTGTCCAGTAGATTATTATCTGAGAAAAGGTCACAAGTCAGGTCATCAGATCTTTTCTGACATATCACCTATTCTTAGATTGGGGCTGTCAATTAATATATTCATTCAGCATTATTTACATTTCAGTAAATGCTTTGTACATTAAAGATAGATCAAGGACAAGACAGAAAATGACCCTTTCCATAACAACCTTATGTTCTGTTGGGAGAAATGGAACACATAGATACATACATGTCAGAATAATAAGTGCCATAAAGAAAAGTTAAGTAGGCCAGGGGGCATGACGAAGTGCTACTCTAGATACTACTTTAGATAGGGTGCAGGGGAATTTTTTTTTAGCAGGGAGACCTGAGGGAAATGTGCAAATGAGCAATGTGAGGATCACAGGCAAAGAACACACCAAGTAAAAGTTCCTGAGTTAAAAGCAAGTTTGCTTTGTTCAAGAAATCACAAAAAACCAAAGGGACTGGAGTTACATATGGAAGGAAGAAAATGATAGGGGAGTAATTCAGAAAGACATACCAGAGCTGGGTCATGTAAGAGAGTGGTTTTCGTTTCTGGGGAATCGTAAAAAAAAATGAATACTCAGTCCTTTCCCCCAGAGATTCTTGTTTATTTGGTCTTGTAGGTCATGATTGTATGTATGATCAAAGCAGTGCAGATGATCTTAATGTAAATCCAGGCTTGAGAAAAATTGAATTAGGTTGTGTAGGCCACTGACATGCACACAATGAGGCATAATGGGAGAGGGAAAAGATCTGATTCATCAGCTGGATGTAAAATTTTGCAAAGTTTGGCAAAATTGCAAACATCGAGAAGACAGTCTTGTGAAAACTTAAGGTAATCCTACAACTGGTTGAATTTACTCTTCAAGTTTTTACAATATGTATTGTTCAGAAAGCAATAAACAGGAAAAAAGGTCACCATGGACCATGACTATTTTTGGAAGAGTGGGCAGAGGAAACTTATTTCTCAAAATATTGGCTGATAGCATGATTAATTTCATCTTTTTCAGCCTAGATTTAAATGGAATGATTTATTTACCCATTGATAATAACTGTTGTTGCTATAGGCATTATTTAAACTTTTTTTAGAATAAATTAAGAATTATAATTCAAACATTATTTTGTTTTTAATTAATTTCACATTCATTCATAATAGCATAATACAAAAATATCACAATTTCGCATATGCACTTTCATTCAATCACCTTGGAGAGGTACTGGTAAACAAGACACAGTTTTACTCTCATATTTTACAAATAAGTAGTCAACATATGTTGAAAAATGTATACATATCAAGATAGTGTAATGGAAAGGAGAGCATAGAACATAAGGGAAAAGATTACTTACTCCCTTAAAAAATACATGACTTTTTTAATGCATAAAAAACTGTATTACGTTTCTCTAGAGAAACAAGTACCAATAGGAGATATCCATCTATATCTATTTAATGTATATCTATAGCTATGTCTTCTATATCTATATCTATCTATATCATCTATATCTGTATCTATATAGTATATAATATGTTATGTATCTATATGTGTATAATAGTATATGTAATAGTATAATAGTATATAGTATATGTAGCACAATAGTAGGTACATTATAAATGTGTGTGTATATATATCTGTGTGTGTGTATATATGTGTATGTATATGTATAACATATGTGATATTAAATATATAAGTATGTAATATACAATATATAATAATTAATATATATAATATATAATTAATATAGATACAATATATAATGTATATTAATATATATTGTATATAATATAAAACATATATATAATTAATATATAATACTACGTATGTGTCTATGTGTGTGTGTGTGTGTATGTGTGTGTGTGTGTATATATATATATACATATATTCCAGTTCAGAATTAGGGGACAAAATCGCCCCACTTGAGAACCAGCAGACTAGTGAGATGCCTGAACATGCAGTGGATTGTGCTACAGGAGAACACTGAACCTGGAGATAGCAGCTTGTTAGTAAGTGTGTTTTTTTTTGTAGAGAGACATTAACTCATTCTTCAAGGTTGCTCATCAGAAACGCAAGGATGGCCTGGACAAAGAGCAATCTGAGCCTTGAATTCAAGACCTACTCTTTTCTTGACGCCTCCCACCTTTTAAATGCTTCTTTACTCAGTGTTTCAAATTATATTTCCAGGGAAAACTTTTTTGTGCTCCTGATTTATCAAACTTACGCTTTTGTGCCTCAGGCCTAAATCAGGGCCTTAGGAACAGTTGGATGTCTCAGACACATGTCATATTTACTACCCTTATTTTGTTGTTTACCTTTTATCATTATAAATTCCCTCTTTTTTCAATCCTCTGAATTAAGAATTTAGCCCTTTGAAGTCCCCTCCTCATCTTTCCCAAGACAGGAACATTCTCCCAGCTAAAATAACAAGCCAGGTGCAATAGACTCTAACTTATGTCTGAAGCATGTCTGTATCTTTGCAGATGGAGCATAGGCTAAATGCCATCTGTTTTTGTTCTCTGTGTGATTCTGATGACTCAGCAAAGAAGGTAGGGAGAAGAAGGATCATGCAAATAAAAGAGAGGCAGTGAGGGGCTTCCATATGGACTGGGATTTATTTCCTCTCAAAATACCTGAATTTCAATAAATGCACCTTGCCAGCACAACCATTAATTTTTGTTCATTCTTTCATTTGGGCTATCTGAGAGCTTCAGGTTTCTTTTTGAGATATTACTATAATTATGTCTTGTGAAATATTACCTTGTCTTTGTTAAGTGAAGAAATCAGTCACCACTATCCCCCTCACATGTCGGCTCACTGTGAGGCACTGTCACATCAACAGATAGTGGAAAGTATGATGCTGAAATTGGCAAGATTTGTCTCTATTCATTGGATCCTAAAAATGAGCATAGATTGTACCAACTGAGGTTCTTTTATCCCAATAATAACCCTACCATAAACATGTAAACTACTCACACCCTCCACTCAAAACAACTAACAGAAATATCTGAATCAGTATATGTCAACTGAAAAATGAACTGAGAATGTTGAACCTCCCAAAGGTAAATCTAGAATATCTTTTCTATCCATTTTATACCTCCTTCCTTTCCCTTTCCTTCACCCTTTTCAGAATGGTTGTAATTCTTCCCTTCTCCTGAAAACTAGACTACAGAAACAGGGTCAGATAAGAAACAGGGTCGAAAAAAAGGAACAGGGTCATATAAACAGGTCATTAATTTAGCAATAAATACATGATTGTAGTCAGTATACAAATAGAAAGTGGTTTTCCTAGTTTTCTTACCATTATTCTACCCAAGATAGGCTGCATAATTAGCAGAGCCACTGCAACATAAAAATGCAGCGCTTCCTGTTCAAGAATGATTAAGATTGTCAACAGGGAGACAACAGAACATAGCCTCAAACACACGGACATTCTGAGCACGGGGTGTTGTGTGGACTACACAGGTTACACAAGCTGAGTCGGCCTCAATTCTGTTATATTGCTTTTAGATCTCTTTCTCTTTCTCTTCTCTCTTCCTCCTCGCCTTTTCTCTTTTCTCATCTCTTACCTCCCTTCTCTTTTCTTTCATCTTTCTCCTTTATAACCCTTTTGTTTCTCTCTCCCATCCTTCTTCTGCTATCTCAGGGAGTAATTGTAAAGATGAATATATTATATAAAGTTAAAATGTTTTGTAACCTACACAAGCAAATAAATGATGATGTTTAATATCACTGTTTTCCCTCTGTACAACTATTATACTTTTGATTTAATGTTCTTCATTGATTTGCTCTTCTTTTTTCTCCCATCAATTTACCAGGCTTCCTTAAGAACTCTCAATTTCTACAGTGGCCTTCATTTTTACCTTTTTATCTAATTCTTCCCACCTTCCCCCTTTATGGTCTTTTGTTCCAGTAGACACATCCTATGTAAATAAGAGTGGAAATTATGGAAGAATGACATAACTGGAAATGTCTTTTTTCTTACTTTAGAAACTAAAATGTCTAGCAATTGCTGGGTAGAAACAGGCAACACATGTCACACACAAAAAAAATATTTCAAATGTCAACAAAATTCATATAAGTACAAACTGGGCTCTGTTCTGAGAAAAACAAATCAAATCCAGAAATAATTGAACCTGATTATTTTGCTTCTAGATCTCTTAAAACCACAAAAACACTTCTTTCCTGGTAACTGCCGTTACATTTGTGC
This sequence comes from Rhinolophus hipposideros, assembly GCF_964194185.1. NCBI lineage: Eukaryota > Metazoa > Chordata > Mammalia > Chiroptera > Rhinolophidae > Rhinolophus > Rhinolophus hipposideros. Next base: position 16,797,406 of record NC_138058.1, on the reverse strand, counting down.
ATAAAAAATAACCATTCTTTAAAATGGAGCTTAAATTTGGTTTTATTTAAATGTGCTTTTCTGACTCATTTACAAGATCAATTCTATTTGCATTAATAGATCTATAGTCCCTAGAGTCTAAGAAAAGGAAGTATTTGTGTTTGGCGTTTATGTATATTTGTGTACACATACAGTGCTTTGTAGTTTAAGAACTGGGACTTCAGAGGTGAATACAGATACAAAGAAATATTTTTTTAAATGCCCTTTAAGATGCTGTTATTGAAGACATAATGTTTTGCTACATAAGTGCCATATAACATGTCTTGTATTGAATTCCATGTACATTTTAATTTACATATATAAATTTTAATTTATTAACATACATATATAATTATATATATTTATATATAACTTAATTTATTAATTCATATATAATTTATCAATACATATATATATTATATATATTATATATATTATATATATATATATATACACACACACATATATACATTATATATATAAATTTCTCATAGATTCCTGGCTGCCCAGGGAGTAGACATATTTATCCACTGGCCACCCAAAGGGTTCAAGAGAGTCCAAAACTCAGATGGGGATTGTACCTTTTGAGGTATAAACTTTTTTTAAAAGATTTAAAATCCCAATTTATTCATGATTAGTGAATGAGGGAGGCCTTCCCAGAAAAAAGTCTCTCGTTTGACCCTCTTTCCCCCAGATTATTTTTAGTCTGAAAAGTCATTCAGATTAAATACAAGTTTAAATGGAGCACAAAGATTCCTTCTCCAAAGAAAAATATGTGTTTCTTCATAACCCCTGCTTTTAAATTTCAACTTTGTTAATGAAAAATATACATAAAGCATACCAATTACAAATGTATAACTCAATGAATGTTCACAAACAATATTTCTAACCTGACGGTTACAAGACATAAAATAAATTGCTCCATGGGTCAGTTTGTGTGATTTCCATGCTTTTGAACTTCCTTTCCTCAATTGGTTGATATCTAGCAAACGCAGAACTTCGTTATTTTTGTTTGTTTGTTTGTTTTGTTTTCTTTTTCTAATGTGAGGAACTGTATCACACTTAAGAAAGCATTAGAAGCAGTGACAAAGAAATTATGTGTAAAGAGAAAAAGAACAGTGGAATGACAAGGGATGGTCACATGCTGCCAAGTGAATGAAAGCAGCCGAATACCAAAATAACATATTTTCTTAAGCCTATACCATCACCTAAAAACATTCTACTTAGTCACTTCTTTGGAGGATAGTATGTAGGTTTAGATGGTCCTGTACAAACTCTACAAGTTCATCAACAGTGTTCTAAGCCACTACCACGTACTGGCCCTTGGCCTAGAAAACCTTTATAATTGTTTTATCTCATTTATTTTATCATCACAATGTCATATCAATGACAATACACAAGAAAGATTCAAGGGAACAAAGTAAAAGTAAATGACATGAGGAAGAGTGTGGCAGTATAAAAACTTAAGGCCCACAATAGACAAGATAAGCATGGCAAGAGCTAAAAGTATTGCTAAAGTACTTTTCCTAATAAGCTCAGTTTTCCCATTGAAGGAAGACAAAGACAAAAAAAAATCTGTTCTTCTGTAACTTCGCCCTTTAGAGTTTTTATGAAACTTAGGACAAAGAAAATCCCTCTGCTTGCGTCGGTTCTTTTTAAAGAAACACCTCGTTTTCTTTTTGTAGTTTTGTTTTGTTTTTTCTTTTTAATGGAAATAGGCATTTAGTCTCTCGTCATCACTCACTTTTTTATAGAGATCTTTTTCTGTCTCTGAACATTAACCTTGCATGAAATGTGCATGCACGTGCACACACACACACACACACACACACAAAGACATTTATACTTCTCCGGCCATATATGTCCTTATCATGTTAATTTTCCAGTAAGACGATTATAGTGCAATGCATAGGAAATCTGGGTGTAAAGACCTGCATTATTTACTTAGCTTGCTGAAGGTCTAAGAGTGGTAACTCTGTGTAGGAAAGCCCGCTTATGGGAGCACGTGATTGTATCTGGAGCAGCAAAGATAACATTAGCTTTCCTCCCAGGGGCTTTGTGTTTGCTGGGGTTGGGGGTAGGAGTGGGGGGCGGTAAACAGTATAGGACATCTCTGAGGAAGTTAAATCGTCTTTGACTTGGTTCGTTTGTACCAGCATTCAGAATAAGATGGTGTTGCCACTGATGAGTTTCTTTTAAATTACTGTTTTCTCCAGCAGTATTTTATAAATGATTGTTGCATTAAAGAGTAAATGAAACTTCCCTGAAGAACACACTCCACCATGCCTTTAGTGTCTTTCCTGACATATCTGTGAAGATGGATGGACCCTAAAGAGCTAGCTGCAAACTAAGTGGGTCATATTTGTCTCCCAGGAATGCTTTATATGCTGCAAAATGTGACAAAGGCCATTACAGAGATTATACTTCCCAGCAATGAATCCACTGTCCATCCTCTATTATTCCAAACATTCAGACAATTGCTATGGAATCACTCATGGCCCAGGAAGCAAACAGTCATTTACTTGCTGCCCTAATATCTTCCCTGAAGATAGGGCAATGGCAGTAAATTTCCTAAATTGAGAATGGGTATGAATTTTTTTTAAAAAAAAGAACTTTCTAAGTCCTATTCATTCAAAATTTAAAAAAAATATTTTTCAGAATTTATGTTGATAATCAAGTATAAGTTTTTGATGGTCAATTAAAAACAATTTGGTTTCCACAAAATATATATTGTTGGTTTTCCCGTAAAATGAGTGTCTGTGAGGACTATCTTTATAGATGTTAAATTGGTCAAGTCGATTAAAACCCTTCTATTTACTGAGAATTTCTAAGATGAAAATAGGGTCTCTGACCTTGAGGAGATTATGACAGTAAAATTCGATCACACGTATGCAGCAAAAGTGTGTAATCAAGTAGTAGATTGTGCGATGCATATCTGAAAGCATTCACAGTACCACACTAACCAAATGTAATCATTACCAATGTTTCCAAGAAGTAAGTCCACTAAAAGGTGGTTGTTAAAGAATGAATTGGTGATTTCACAAGTGCGAAACTGGGCTGTGCTTTTAAGACACCTGGATGCCGTGAAATGCATGTGCTACTTATTCAAGCCACATCAAACCCAGGCATGAGCAGAGCTGTTTGGCCCAACGTTCCTGTCAGCTCTGGCTGGTTCCTCATGTTTCTCATGGCACCCATCCCATGTCTGTGTTCCCAAAAACTGCAGTGTTTTGGCATTTTCTGAACCATGGCTTTTAGTATCTCCACAACTTTATCTTTTGTATCTCCTATGGAGTTTCTTTCACTTTATACTTCTATTAGATTCTATTTCTCCAATCTTGGATAGACTCTCCTGTTTTCTCTCCATTGACCTTTGGCCCTCCCTTCCTGGGCTCCTGGAATAGGGCCATATTGTACGAATTGAAGCACATGGTAAGTGGAATGTTAGTCCCAATAGACCCCAAAAATAACAAAACAACAAAAACAACAGCCATCCGTGTCTCTTACCTGTGCACTTATTCTTCTAATACAAGTTGTCTACATATATTAGAATTAATGTAACGTGATGTTATAGTTCTATTATGTTTATCTTTTGAATAAATAACTGAATCCTAGCATTTTCCTCCTGCCGTTTGCCACTTAAACTAAGAGAAGCCAGTGGCGAACTTGATGCAGCCCCACCAGTAAAGTCACAGGAAAACACGGAAAGGAGTGAATGAACCTACTTTCTGTCATCTCAGAAAGCCAGTCAACTTCTTCAGAAATGTTCCTATATTTAAAGAACTTTGGCTGGGCATGGCAGGCAGGAGGAAACATAAAATGATTGAGAATAAATACAATGCATAAATAGTCTTTCATTCCTCTGAAATCTCTAGCTCCTGCATGTTCCTTTAATACTAGAAAAATCTGAACTTGCTGTCTCTAGCTGAACCCAAATCACTTATTACCATGCTGTGTAGCAGTTACATAGAAACAAGATAGTTTCTTGTAATGTATTTTTCCTTCACCCTTAGAAAAAGGTGTGTATGTGTGTGTGTGTGTGCATGTGTGTGTTTGTAATATAAGCATGATATATCAATATCCACCTTCTTTATACAATTTGGTTAGTTATGGTAAATTACTGAGAAAGAATTAATAATCTGGGCTTATTCTGAGTGGTGAGGAAAACTAGATCAGGAACAAAAATGAATTAACTGAATTGACTTGGTAGAAAGCTGAACACTGTAAGTAATGTCAGGAGCTCAGGAAAGCAGAGTCAAGTTGATACTTCAAAATCTTGAACATGTGATATCATTGTCATAAAGAACACTGGAAAAATCATGAACTATGTAGAGCAGAACTACACAGATCATATTTTAGCCCGGAGCTCTGAAGACCTTAAATTGTTAAAGAAAAAACAAAAAACAAACAAACAATAAAAAAAAACCTTTAAAAACATAACTGAAATATCTCCTACTAAAAAATAATGTAGCAGAGGAAAACAAGTCATAATTTTTCATGTTATATTTATGAAATATTCATAGCCATGATTTAATATTAAATATGTATGTAATATCAACATATCTGCACTAATCTATATTTATTAATGTGTATAATTTATTTCTCTATGTTGTGAGAGAGACAAAGGAAAAGTGTGAGAAGGAAGATTGTGGAAGTATGGTGGAGACACTTTGAAATGAGGTTATACAGGAAATATGAAGTATTTGAAGAGTTCAAATGTATTTGAAAAGTTTAGTGGTTACCAGAGGGTAAGGGGGTGGGGGGTGGGTGATGAGGGTAAAGGGGATCAAATATATGGTGATGGAAGGAGAACTGACTCTGGGTGGTGAACACACAATGGGATTTATAGATGATGTAATACAGAATTGTACACCTGAAATTATGTAATTTCATTAACAGTTGTCACCCCAATAAATTAAACAAAATAAAAGTTTATGATAAAAAAAGGTTGAATACATTTGGAGGGGATAAGGAGATCCATATCACAGTGGATGTCTGTATCTTCATCTAGGGTTGAGGAATAATCAAATACACCTCTAGAGATTGCCTCTACCTAGCACTTTCTTATTATCTATATACTTTTGTTAGTACTATTGGTTAATATCTAGAGAAACCATATCTATGCATTATTTTATGCTACCTGTGCTTAGCATTATCTCAGCAAGTGATTGCCAAACAGCTCTCCAATTTAAATCCATGTTGTTCACGTATATGTGGAATATAAAGAAGAAAATAAATAAACAAGCAAAACAAAAAACAGACTTATAAATACAGAGAACAAACTGATGGTTTCCAGATGGAAAGAAGGTTGGATAGCTGGGTAAAAATGATGACGGGATTAAGATGTGCAAATTGGTAGTTACAAAATAGTCATGGGGATGTAAAATACAGCATAGAGAGTATAATCAATAATATTGTAATAACTATGGATAGTGCCAGGTGGGAACTAGACTCAGCAAGGGGATTACTTCATACGTTATATAAATGTCTAGCCACTATGCTCTACACCTGCAACTAGTATAAAATAATATCGAATGTCAACTGTAATTGAAAAATAAATCTATGTTGTTAATCATCCTTCCAAACTTTATTTTTAGGATTACAGAGTATTCCAGTGCAACCTCATTCTACAATTGTTCCCACATAGGGATTGCTTTTTATTATGTTAAAATGATTGGTGTGGAATCACCTAGTACATAATGTCATTATGTTACCACTCTTTAGGTCATTTAATCTTACGTAGCATGTGCTGCAAATTTTACAAATAAATTCACAAGAATATGAAATGTGTTTCCCTAGCAAGTCAGAATTACGTGACAACATTCAATTTTACTTTATTTCACAAGTTAATTAAATTGTGATTTATCTGAATAAGTAATAGTCTTTAACACTGCTCTGGAGGGTCCAATGATGAGACCAATAGGTGAAATAAATATCAAGCTTCCAACAGTAGTTATTTTAGAGTATTCGCACTCCGCATCTCGTTTTAGTGTTCTCTGTAGATTCCCGAGAGAGAAGCCCACTTCACATTTTATTTAGGGTCTCTGTAACAATGGGAAATTCCCCCCTTTCTCAGCTCCCATATTGTATCAATAGTTGTCTGCTTAGTTTAACTCTGGGATAGAAGTGATATGTTTTAGAAAACATATTATATAAGATTAGGTGATTTTTAGGAGGTCCTGAAGTTGTTGAGCTATTGGAATCACACTTGATTCCTGAATTGTGAACTTTTTCCCCCTCAGGAGTCCACCATTAAAGGTGTTTCCTTTCAGTTTAAGATTTAATTTCTTGCTAATATCCAAAAAATATCCCATAGATTATATAACCACTTAGGTTGTCCTTGGTGACTTATACTGCACAGTAATTGAAGAATATGAAAATTAGTATTATTAGGAAAGTCAAGATATTCTTTGTTGTACTTACTCTCTCTGTGGTAGTGAGGGACAGACACACATTACCACTCATACATTTAATCAAAAAAGAATACTGTGTGCGAAATTGCTGTAAAAAGTTTAAAGTAGATATTCAAAGTGAACTATTATGTGAAAAGTACATAATTATGCATATTCTTTGAATTTAACATATTAAAACCCAACCTCTACCTGATAAATCTATATAAGCAGTTGGAAAACAAGTGCATTGCAAGGTTTTCAAATAGTTTTGTGTTCAGGGACACAGAAAAAAAGCTTTGTCCTTCATGTTTGATGAAAGCAGTGTTGGAATCTCAACTCTGACATTGACTTTGTTACCTTGAACACATCACTTTACTCCTCTCAGTTTTCCTCTCTTCACCTATAATATATGAGGAATGACAGAGAAGTCACAGTATGTTGCAATTAATTCTGTATATTCTATAGTATGTGACAGGTGCTCAATGAAAGATAATCATGTTGGAAGTATTACAATGGTGAGAGCTTGGGAAATATTTCTTGGTAGACAAGCAGGGAGGGGCACTACCAAATGTTGCAAATTAACATGTTATCTACAAATTACCATCTGTACGTAAACCCCTGAAATCTCCAAACTGTCCCCCAGACAACAAGAACTGCATTTCCCTTTTCTATAGTATAACTACAGCCTAGTGATACCAAAATATTCACCTGGTAACACATAACCTCCAAGCTTCTCACCCAAGGCTTTTGCTCATATTGGTTCTCTGTTGACCTCTGGTTGCTAAGGAGACAAGCTGAGGCTCTCTTGTCCCATTTCCAAGGGATCAGTATTTGAAAGCTCAAAGGAGTTGATCTCATTGCTTTTAAAAATCTTAATCATAGTCATCTGTCATTCTGATGGACCACCAGTGACCACATGCTTTAAGGAAATGCTCTCTACTCATGAAAACCCTTACATACCATGGTAAACACTTTAAATCGCACCAGTGAATAAACAATACACAGCCATTTATTAGTTCTGCATTCTGGGTTACATCATATTCTACCTAAGCAGTACCATTTTAAGAGCGGACATATTTTATGAGGGGAAATGTGACTTAAATTACACATCTATACTGCTTCATCTCCAGTAACACTGCTGCATTTTGAGATACTGCATCGTTCCTTTTATAGTCTTGATTGTAAGAAACATGGTAAAGGATCTCTACTTACTCACACATGAAAGCAGTACAGCTGAAACTTTATACCAAATTAACAGGGTAGATATCAGAGTAGAGATTAAATGTAGGGTAAATTAACATGGCATCACATCTGAATCTAGACATATTTCCTACATATCCTACATTAGTTTGTAGGAAAAAAGTATTGCTGTTTGATGATGATGATGGTGGTGATGGTGATGATGACATTAACCACTATATTTTTTGGCTTCTGAACTAGATTCTTTTAAGTTAAATCTCTTTATTGTTTCATTAAAATTTATTGGGGTGACAATGGTTGATAAAGTTACATAGATTTCAGATGTACAATTCTGTATTACATCATCTAAATATCCCATTGCGTGTTCACCACACAGAAACAGTTCTCCTTCCATCACCATATATTTGATCCCCTTACTCTCATCTCCCACCCCCCACCCCCCTTAATCTCTGTTAACCACTAAACTATTGTCTGTCTATAAGTTTGTTTTTTCTTTATTTGTCTTGTTCCTTTGTTGTTTTCAGTTTTATATCCCACATATCAGTGGAATCATGGTTCTTGACTTTTTCTGTGTGACTTGTTTCGCTCAGCATAATGACCTCAAGATTCAGCCATTTTGTCGCAAATGGCACTATTAAACCTCAATATAATTGTATATTATATAATATAATTTTACTGCTGAGTTGAAAATTTCACTAATGCAAGTTGATTAACTTAACTAATATTGTCAAGCTGCTCAACTATGACTCCATAATTTTATTCAAATATGTGGTACTATCCAAAATGACCTACCCTCATATTTAATGATTCACTTTTCTGTGGATGGAAATAATAATGATGTTTTTGTCTAGAAATGCGCGTGGTTTCTAACCATACATATTTGGAAATCTTAAAATTCATTGATTTTGAAATCCAGTTGTTACTGAAAAAAATATTTCAAAACACTCTAAGTAAAAAAAAGAAGCTAGTGTCAAACATTATAAATAATAGCTAAATAGAGATCATTTGCATTGCCTTTGTGATTGTGTTTCTTTTTTGTTTTGGTTTAGATCATTTTTTAGGTATGTAATTTAGACAAACTTCCTTCAGCCTCCTGAAAATAGTAGAAGGCAAAATATGAACTTCAAGAAAACAGTCTCCAATAAAACAAAGGCCCTTAAGGAAGGAACATGAATTAATTATGCTCTAATTATCTTAGAAAAAAAAAGAATTTTACTATATAGTTCATGTTGTCAAAATAAAGTGGGTGGAAAAGAGAATTTCACATGATTGTTTTCCTTCGTTTAAATTCAGGCACTGTAAAATATGGAAATATGAATGAAAATTCTTATGGTTCTGGAATCGCTGAAGGGAAGAAATACAAAAATAGAACAGAGCAGAATCCTGCTAGTTAGTCTCACAAAATAATTTAACATGAATTAAAAAGGAACAACTGAAATATAAGGGGATTTTTCCCCCCTGGTTTGTTCTCTTCCAGCTCTTCGATGCTGAGAAGAATGTCTGGCATATTTTAAGCAATAACTATGTGATAAGTGAAGGAGTGAAACAAATAAGCTTAATTGTTATAACATAATTAAAAAGTCAGTGTACTATTAAAGATGAAGCAGAAAATAGAATTTATTAGAAAGGAGATTACCAGAAAAATACACATCACTTTCGATTTTTTAGTTTTTAACTCTTGTCCCATATGGTTAATTACACTTCCCTGAAGATTTATATTCTTGCACAATTGAAGAAAAAAAAAAAAACTGGACTGACATCATCTTGATATAGAGAAATGAGTTCCTAACTCACATTGTCAACTGTGACTACTAATGCATTCTGACAAATGAATTGGTTAAAATTGTACTTATATATTCTAGTTTATGTCATCCTTTGTTAGAATCGACTAGTTTCTCACTTCAGTGGCTCAATAATCTACCTAATTCTAATAGAAATCCTCTCAACATAAATATGTATCATCAGATTTATTGGAATAAGCAATTCTGGCAATAGTACAAACCCTTATGTGGTCTCTACTACTCAAAGCTGGGATTGTTTAGTGGTTAAAAACATAAATTTTTACACTGAGAATATATGGGTTTACATTGGAACTCCCTGACAATGTGACCTTAGGCGAATAACTTAAAAACACTAAATCTCCATATACTCACATATTAAAAATGTGGATGACATCATATTAAATATTTTTGTAAAAATTGAATAAGATTTTGTATAGTTGAAACATATTAAGAACTTCATAAACGATAATGTTGTTAAAAGCATAATCGTCAATATGCAATGACGTATTCAGTCTGTTACCATGTACCAAAATTAACTCAAAATGGATCAAAGACTTAAATATAAAACCTGAAATGATAAATTGCGTAGAAGAAAACATATGTACTAAACTTATGGACCTTGTTCTTAGAGAAGGTTTTAAAAATTTGACCTCAGATGCAAAGGATGTAAAAGCAAAAATAAGTGAAATAAACTGTATCAAACTAAAAAGTTTCTGCACAGCAAAAGAAAGCATCAACAAAACAAACCGGCAACCACATGGGAGAAAATATTTGCAAACAACACCTCTGATAAGTACCTAATATCCAAAATGCACAAAGAACTCCTATTAACTCAACAACAACAAAAAAAAAAAATACAATTAAAATATGGGCAGCAGACCTGAACAGATACTTCTCCCAAGAAGACATACAAATAGCCAACAGATACATGGAAAGATTCTCAACTTCACTAGTTATTAAGAAAATGTAAATCAAAATAATGAGACATTGCCTCACATGAGTCATAATGGCTATTATCAGTAGACAAGTAATATCAACAGATAAGCAACAAGTGGAGAGACTGTGGAGAGAAAGGAACACTTGGTACAGCCACTATGAAAAGCAATGTGGAGTTTCCTCAAAAATTTAAGAATAGAATTACGAAAAAAATCTGAAAAAAATTATTTGTAAAGATATATGTATCCCTGTGTCACAGTGGCCAAGACATGGACACCACCAAACTGTCCTTGAAGAGATGATTGGATTAAGAAGATTTGGTACATATATACAATGGCATGTTTTTCAGCCATAAGAAAAGAAATACTGCCATTTGCAACAATATGGATGCATGTTGAGATTATCATACTAAACAAAATACATGTAAATCAGACAGGAACCATATGATTTCACTGATATGTAGGATATAAAACTGAAAGCAACAAACACGAACAAGACAGACAGTCAAAAACTCATAGACACAGACAACAGTTTAGTGGTGACCAGAAGGAAAGTGGGGGGGTGATGGTAGAAAAGGGAGATGGGGGTCAAGTGCGTGGTGATAGAAGAACTGACTTTGGGTGGTGAGCAAACAATGCAATGTAGAGATGATATATCATAGCATTTTACACTTGAAACCTATATAATTTTACTAGCCAATGTCACCTCAATAAGTTTAATAAAAAAATTTTAACAGTTAAAAAAAGAATGTAATATTTAAAAATATGTATCTTCCCAAATTTGTATGTCTGTCAAAACATAAAATTTGTAATATAGGGGATTTCCCACACTATTTTATTTTTTTATTTTGGTATGGAAAAATATTTGCCCAATATAAATTTTTACACATTTACTTCTATAACACATCGTTCATCTTAATTTACACACATGCAGACACACACACACATATGAATATATATATACATATATACATATATCTACATATATACATATACATTATATGTGTACATATACATATATACATATATGTATATATAAATCATGTTTTATGTGTTTTTTATAATTTTTGTCTTTATATATAATTCATATATTTATACATGTTTATATACCCTTATTTTTTTGTGTGCCTAATATTTTTCACAAACATTTTTGAATATTGCATCAAGAATGGACCTGAATTTATTTGCATTTTAACTTAGTTTTTGCTAGATAAGATTGTTCTCTAAAAGTAAGTACTATCAGCCTGTGTCCATTAGCATTAAGGAAGTTCTAGATGTGTAATGGAGCATGCAGTAGATACAGGGAGGCCTAGGGTTGTTATTATTTGAGAAGCAAAATTGCATCGTGCTTTAAGCATTGATAAAATGGAAGGATGAGGATCTATCTGAATCAATTACTGAAGGTCAAAGATAAAAGCAAGCTCAAAGTCGTTGGGAATACCAGAAAGCATTATGGAAAATACGAAATATCAAGTCAGTCTAATTCAGGATAAAGCTCATTGTATTAAAAGCAGAGCGTGAGGGAGTCAAGAAGAGTGTTTTAGTGTAGTGAGGTCTTTCTCAGCTTTTTGTATGACTGTCACTGAATCTTTGAAGCCAAGTACTGAGCAGACCTCATCCCAGGTGGCCACTGCTCCCCACAACCCAACCAATTCATGCCTGACAGATGGAGTGGGGGAGGACTTGACATTCATTATCAAATGTGAAAGCACACTGGATAATTGCTTTTATTTGTAGCTCAATACAAGAAAAACACATCTGCTCTTTCAAATTAATAAAAATTGAAAAAGAAAAGAATATCTAGATGGCATACTTTGTTCATAAAAAAAGGTAATCAGCATTTTGCTTAGCAACACAGGTTTAATTATGTTAGGTGAAATTGAGAAATAAGGTCTTCTGTTGAATTAAATTGATTGACTCTAGAACATATCCTTAAATTGAAGAAAATGATTTGACCTTTGAAACCATCAAAGTTATAAAGCTTCCTTTAAAAATATAATTTTCTCTTGGGGAAATTTGATTGATCACTTCTAAGCAGGCTGTCAGCAAGCGTTATAATTTTCTAATAATTCGGACAGGCTTCATCTAAAGATGAAGATTGTTGTCCAGACAAAAGTGGAGGAAACATTATTTGCAACCCCAGATAGGGTAAAGGAATAATTTCCAATTTATATGCAAAACAACAAATATGTATAATCAATTCCTTCTGGCTCAATTAGTTGAAAAATAAAAGAAAGACTGACTTAACAACAGTGTATTCCATGCATAATGTTGGTGTTTTTAAAGGGATCCAAATAATTGGTCACATCAGTACTTTTCCAGCCTACTAAGTCACACACGAGCTGTGCCATGTCCTTGACTGAAAAGGATACAAGTCAAAGCTCAGGGAAGATAATGAGAGTAGAACATTAGAATATGTTCCTGAATATGTACTTGGAGATTTATCAGACATAGGGCTGAATCAGACATTGAATTGGCAATAAAGGATAATACTGATTCTAGCTGTATTTTCCATTCTATTTCTAAGAAAAAAATAAATATCACATTCTAAATTTTAATTAAATTTCAATGAAGCTTTCTGTTCCCTACTACTTGTTCAAGCTTATTCTCTGTCTCCATCCTTCTCTCTCTCTCTTTCTCTCTCTCTCTCTCTCTCTCTCTCTCTCTCTCTCTCTCTCTCTCTCTCTTTCTCTCTCTTTCACACACACACACACACACACACACACACACACACACACACACAAACTCAACATTAAGTTTGCACTTAAACAAATTTACTAGACAAATTAAATGGAGGAAACCTGGTGCTCTATCATCCATCCATCCAGTTGAAAAATATCAGTATAATATAATCTCACTTACTCATATTCATATGCACTCATCAGGCAATTCAGTCATTGCAGAAAGAGGACGTCTGTACATTTTAATGCAAAACCAAACTTAACTATACAGTGATCAACTGGGAAAAGAAAGTAGCAAAGCTGCAGTTGGAAAAATGTAAGTCTGGGCTAAACAGGAAAATGTATCATATTGGTACCTTGAAATATTCAATAGCTCCAAAATTCTACCAAGAAGTCCTCATAATGTTTGATCAAAATGGCTTAGGTCAGTCCCAATAGTTTGAAATCCAGCACTCTTTTCTTCGTGTCTATTGTTTGTTCTTAATATGTGTCCTCCCCTAAATGGATAGGTCTATCCATACCACACTATGCCCGTTCTAGATCTCTTTGTGCTTCTATTCCATGTGTGTGGCTGTCTTTGTGGAGTAGGTAGGTGGGTGGGTGTAATAAAAAAATGATAATAATTGTGGCAAACCTGGCTAGACTCAATGTCTGTACCCGGTGGTCAGCATATCCTACTCTGTAGCTTTAGCCATTTGCCTTGTGTGGTACTAATATATCTGCCATTGTCTCATAAGCTCCCTGTATGTTCCTGCCATTGTTTATTGCCTCACAAATCCCAGCTGAATTTCCAAGAAAATTCATGTAATGGAAATAACAATGAACTCAGAATATCAACTGGTGATAATGTGGTTTGCTTAAGAAAACAAAGGTTTTGCAATTATAAAAACTTGGAGTAGGATTTCTTATTATAACAGTTACTTGATGTGGGGGAAAATAACTTTTCTTCATCTGTAAAATGAAATAAATTGGATAATTGTTGAAAGATTCAATTAAAATGTCTTTAGAAGGCAAAGAATGTGATATTAAATTCATTAATTGAGTTACAGAAATCATGGCATTTAATTCAGCATTTTTTTACCTCTTAGCAAATTTAGATGGACAACAGTATCAAGATACATTTTACTTGCAATTATTAATCATTAGCAGGATTGTATCTACATGACACTAACAATACAAGAAAAACTTAAGGCTTTAAAAAGCCCTGTATATATTTTGATGTTTTTCAGCAATGAGGCAAGCTTTAGGTTATGTTTTCACTTAATTCCAATATATTACCCTTGGAATTAAACACAGTGTATGATTAAGATCCTATAATGTTATTCAATTATGCTTCTGTCATACCTCCTCATGGCTTAGTCTTTGTAAGTGTTACCGGTTCTTGGAAGACAGCTAATGGTTTGCAGAGAAGCAGCATGCATTCTGAAATGGAATCTTATTAAACACATTTGTATTTGTTGTAAAGAGAAAGCACACTTTCAAATGTTTGCATATTATGGGTATATTTCTAGGAGCAACATTATTATTTCCTCATGGCAATGTTAAATTAAATGGTTATGTCCGTAAAAAAATCATCAGAGTGCTTCCACAAACATCAGACAATAGTAACTGTAGGAATTCAGTAGGGAAGCTGTGACTATTCCCGTTGGATATGTGAAGAAAAGAGTGTAGTTTCATTTGTGTAAATAATAATTTGCTAGATGCCCACTGTATTCTAAGGTGTTATAATGTGCACTGAAAAGGAAAATGTCGTGGGAACAAAGAAGCCCAGGCTTTCAAGAATTTTAAAATCAAAATAGAAAAATAATATATGATGATAGAAGGAGAACAGACTCTGGGTGGTGAACACACAGTGTGATATATAGATGATGTATTACAGAATTGTACACTTGAAACCTCTTTAATTTTACTAACCAATGTCACCCCAATAATTAAAAAAAGAGAGAAAACACATTTAGAATAGTTATATTAGGTAGGGGTGAATAAAGGCCATTTTCCATTAGACTACTTCATAGTGTTTGTAAGAACAGAACTTTCTACAACCTAGTGCCTTTTTTGCCAAGAAATGATCCTTATCTTCTGTTTGGGATTCTTTTCTTTTCTACCTTTTTTGTTTGTTTGTTTGTTTGTTTCTTTTTCTGACATTCCCTTTTTCTGACATTACATTGTTTTATTTCTTACCAGGATTCTCTCTGTCCTGCAATAGGACATATTTTGAATAGTGTTATATTTTCTTTGATAACATGCATTAAAAATGCACACTATATATAGTGTACCATGATGTGTGTCTCCCAAGTATTCTACTTTAGTGACAGTTTGCACTCAGAGTGTTTAAATTGGGTATTAACATTCCAGAAATCATCTTTACCCTTCAAAATTCTTTATCTGTCTATTGATCAATCTATCTAGCTTGATTATCTCTATACCTACATATATATAATAGAAGTTATATTATTAACATAAATAATTTTAAAATTCTGTTTTTGTGTGAAATGGGTAATATTCAAAAAGCATGTTTGGTTAGAAATATAGTAAGGACTCCTCCACTTTTCATAAACTAGGCACAAAATTCTTGCAATTCATACCATTGGATATTCAAACTGATTCTTCAGTTTTGGAAGACACTCTTCTTTTATCCAACTACAAAGCTTGCTGCTGTCATCATAGTGTTGTGTTTTCCTTGGAATGAGCCCTTTAAACTGTGTGCTATTTTGAATGTCTAATGATGTATTCCCTGTGATACCAAAAGGTAGCATACTTTTCAGCATGTCCTCTTGTCTATTTGCTAGAATTTGGTCCAAGAATTGTTTTCATTGTTGATTACCATCCTTAATGAAATTGAAAAACAAGAGAATTGTAATCTTGAACTACCTGTAATCATGATGCCCTACCAATATTTATGAAATTATTTGACTTTTCCTAATTACCAGAGGAAATTAGTTATAGATCACCTACCAGCTTTGGACTGGGTATTTTCCTGGATGTGTCCCCTCTACTCCACTCCTGTCCTCCTGAAGTAAAAGGGCTGCCAAGGTACAGTATCTTGATCTAGACTCATCATTTCAGGATGCTACTTGCTGGGTTGGGGAAAATGTATAATAAATGTTATATAGAATTAACTATGCACAATGTACTTCTTAACTTTTTTTAAAACTTTTTTTTCAATTACAGTTGGCATTCAATACTGTTTTATACTAGTTGCATGTGTTCAGCACAGTGGTTAGACATTTGTGTGATTTAAGAAGTGATCCTCCCAATTAGTGTAGTACCACCTGACACTATACATAGTTATTACAATATTATTGACTACATTCCCTATGATGTACTTCATATCCCCATGACTATTTTGTACTTACCAATTTGTACTTCTTAATCCTTTTACACTCAGTCCCCTAACCCCTCTCCCATGGGTATTTATTCAAACAAATCTAAAACACTAATTCGAAAAGATATGTGCACCCCTGTTCAATGAAGCATTATTTACAATAGCCAAGACATGGAAGAAACCTAAGTGTTCATCAATAGATGATTGCATAAAGAAGATATGATACATATATACAATTGAATATTACTCAGCCATAAAAAATAATGAAATCTTACTATTTGTGACAATACACAATGTACTTTTGAAGTGAAAATACAAGAACAGTTAATGAGAAGCCATAGACAGCTTCATAGATGAATTTATTTGAGATGAGACTTAAAGAATAAGTATAATTGCTGTAAGAGTAACAGGAAATATAATTCTGGGCAGAGGGACTTCCCTAAAACAAGGCATGGAAACCTAAAAGTACATCATTATTTCTAAATTGTGATTAATACAAGTTTGTATATATTTGAAGATGCATGAAATCTTGTTACATTAAGTGGACACTATGCAACTCTGAAACACTACTAGATAAATATTTTTTCCTGACTTTATAAAATATGTAATAAAATTAAATTAATGCAATTGTTCAGTTCAATCTCACATAGAGAATTGGTATATAAAATTGTGAAGAACTGAAGGTAGTAGAGAGAATTAATAGGAATTTTTTTTATGTATGATAAGAAATAAAGGAGAGGTTTCTGGGGCTCTATAAATTATTACCCTGTAGGAAACCTACACATTAAGTGATAGAAAAAATCATGGAGAAACCCACTGAGATTGTTCTATGCTGTTCTATGCACTACTAAATGCCTAAATCTCTCCTGTTTCCATTCAAATTACATCCATATCTCAAGGACCCATTCGATCCTACCTGTTCTAAGTATCACACCCTTTATAATATCATCATCATTGCCCTTCAAATTACTTTCAGTATCACTAAAATATCTGCTCAATATATACCACCATACATTATCATTTAAGAATTTCAGGGAACACCTTATTTTTACAACTACACAGTAAACTATTGGGGAAATATGGGCAATGTTTGCTTTAAATATAACCATGTAGCATGGTAACCGTTCATCAAATATTTGTTTAGTAATAATGATTATAGAAACTTTGGAAAGTAATATCATCACTCTTAGTTTACTGCATCTTTTAAATGCAAGTAATTTTAAAATGCAGGGACACCTGCAGCAAATTGATGCCAATTAGAAAAACACTTAGTTAGCATTTAAATTTAGGAAAAGAGATAAAACATTTAAAAAAATCATTTTGAACATTTTGGGGTTTTATTCAAGAACATGACTTCTTAGAACTGACTTGAGTAAGCCCACATCAGGGTATAGTCTTCTCTCTCTTCACAGTCACTATCAATTAGCATTTCTTCCTTTTCAATGTGTGAAGCCCATCTATACAGCTCATGTTATTTGATGTAAATAGTTACATTGAGAAGAATGCAGGGCAGTTACCATTATTGAAATTTTTAATATAAGAATATCAGTTGTTCCAATCTATATATCTAGTGAGAATGGCAAATTCCAAATTAGAGCCCAGCTCTTATATGAGCTCTGGCAATTAAGTTTGCAAACTCATCTTAGAAAAGGTGATACATACCTCATTGTTGAATATCACTACAGTCACCTTTGAAGTACTCCCCTTGTGAAGCTAAGCAGTGATGCCAGAGCCTAGTCCACCCTTCAAAGCAAGTTTGAATCTCTTTTTCTGGGATGGCCATCAGAGCTGTCATCATATTACCCTTGATGTCCTGAATGTCATCAAAATGTCTTCCTTTCAATATTTTCTTGATCTTCTGTAAAGAAAGAAGTCATTGGGGGCCAGATCAGGTGAGTAGGGAGGGTGTTCCAATACAGTTATTTGTATACTGGCTAAAAACTCCCTCACAGGCAGTGTCATGTGAGCTGGTACATTGTCATGATGCAAGAGCTATGAATTGTTGGCAAAAAGTTTAGATTATTTTCATCTAACTTTTTCATGCAGCCTTTCCAGCATTTCCAAATAATACACTTGGCTAACTGTTTGTCCAATTGGTACAAATTCATAATGAATCATTCTCTGATCACAAAATAAAAGGTTAGCAACATCATTTTGACTCTTGATTTGGACTGACGGAACTTTTTTGGTTGTGGAGAATTGGCTCACTTCCATTTTGCACTTTAACGTGTTTTTTCAAAGTCATATTAGTACAACCATGCTTCATCACCAGTGATAATAGGGCTAAAACATCGTCTTGCCTCTCCAAAAGGTCTTGGCAAACTTTGACTCTCGTTTGCTTTTGTTCATTGGGGAACTTATTCAGGACCATTTTTGCACATACTTTTCTTACGCCAAGATTTTCAGTTAAGATTTTCCTAACTGTTTCTCTATCAATGTTTACTTAGTTTGCTCTGCCTCTCACAATTAGCCAATGATTTTGATGCATAATTGGATGAATTTTTTCAATGTTTTCATCAGTTCTGCTCGTTACTGGCTGCCCTGACCTCTCTTGATCAGTGATGCGTTCTCTCCCCTCAGAAAAACATTTAATCCATTTGTACACTGCCATTTTTTTCATGGCATTATCCCCATAAACTTGGACTAACACATCCCTGCTTCCACTCTTGCCAAGTTTAACAAGAAGTTGAATGTTTGTTTGTTGCTCTAATTCAAGCTCAGACCTTCTCCCAACGGCACACAAGAACACGCAACAACAATAATGAATGCCGCTCAGCAAGACACCACCACAGGTCAACACAAACACAGCTGTGAGACACTGGTATACCAAGGTTATGAAACCTTACTGAGTTGTTTGTACAGGGCTGCCAATGTAAGTGCATGATAGCAAGTTCTCAAACTTAATTTCAGACCTCGTATATCGTGTATAATATCCTTTCTAACACAAGAGTAGACTCAATATATTATGTAGATTGCTAACAATAAAAATGGTTCTGAATTAAACTTTCAGTTTATCCTAACTTTTGATTAATTACAACCTCCATTCATTAAGCAGTTCTTTTAGTTAAAATATTCTCATATAAAAGATGTAATTTTATTATCTTAAAAATAGTAAGCACTGAACTTTTATGCCATATCCCCTCTACATATTTATATTTACATATTTTGTTTACTAAATAAAGGAGAGTTTATAAAATAGTAAAGAATTTTTAGAAAATAAATCACAATACTGTCTGCCTTTTTGATTCATGCCATGATCAAGCATTGTTTTATTTAGTTCTTAATGTGATGGGATTCAATATTACCTGATATTAACCATAGTAGCTCAGTTTTTCCCAATTTTGATAACTTGGTAAGTTCATTTATAAAGAATGACATAGGCAAAGTTGTTAGAAACATATATACATCATTTTGACAATTATTTGTCTAACAAATATATAAAATATATAGTAAATCCCTACCAATGAGAAGCACTATATTATGTGTATGTAGAACAAGGGAAAACATATCCAAGGTGGTCCAAACCCTAGTGAAACTTTGTTTCCTACCATTGGAGCATATTTTGCAGCAACTCTACCCTATTAAGCCTTATTTATCTGAAAATATTGTATATACACATTTAGGGCAAATGAGCAATTTTACAAGCTAATTGTTGTTTTTGTGATATTAAATCATGCATCCTTAAATTATATACATGTAGTTCCTTCTAAGTAGCCATAGAGTACATTTTTCTTGTTGGTTGTATCCATTCAAGTACCTATTGGTTGATCAAAATACTAATCTATGTAGTATTATCAATTCAACTGTTCTACATTAATGTAGATTTGGTCATAAAATACAGAGTCACAGAATATGAAGCAGAAAGGAATCTGAGAATTCCTGTTCCAAATCCCAATTTTGCTATAAACTATTGCCCAGAAAAACAACGTGAATCCTCAGACTTCGCAAACCAAATTATCTGTGACTAAATCTGATCACTTTGATGCATCACAGTGGAATACAGTGGAAATTCATTGTATGTCTAATAGTTGAATGGCAGATAATTATCAGTTTATATCCCTGACATTATGTCCTACAGCTTTCAATTAGATTGTATAGATTTTAGTTCTATTTGAGAAGTTTATTTTTAATTGTCAATAACTTTATTTAGTGCTTTGTATGACCCAAGTATTTACGAATATCTACTTAAAATTGGTAATTGATAAGCAATAAAAATTAAATTCACTCTTTAATTTGAATTTTCTAACCACAATAAAACAAATACATAACAAATAAAATAACCAAAAAAAAAAAGTTTTTGATAGATTTTTATTACTTGAACATCACCATATTCCTTAAAGAGAAAGAAAATTGAGCCTTTATGTGCATTTATTATCCTAGTGTAACATCAAATAATAGATTATTATAATTTCTTGATTGTATAGAGTCATGATTTTAAAGAAATGGCAAAACTTTTATGAGCCAGATGTGATACTGCTATGAGATTTTTATGATGGCAGGTAACTGGCATATACATTGATACTCCCTGTGCAATGCCCAAGACAGAGATACTTGAACTCATGATTGTTCTCTTCAGTGCTGAGTTAACCCAGAAACGAAGACTTAAAGTAGAGTAGGTTTGGCAGCCACAGTTAATGAATCAGTTTTGATAAATGAAATCTTCAATAAATGATCATTTTGACATAAAATTGCTTGTTCTTTCTTTATGTTTATATTGTCCTTTCTTTATGTTTAGTAAATTTTTCAGAATTTGGCATTTAATTCCATATTAGTAAATCATATGCCACGTTAGTGGTCATTACGGTGCAATATAATGTAGTAATTTATGTCCAGCATTGATATTAAAAATCCAAATTAACATGGTGTTGTTGTACATTTAGTATGTCCCATTCTTAATATCAGAGATCAGATTCTGGGGCAAATATATAAAGACACATTGTGTGATTTAAAAGGCTAAAATGAATTTTAGGGTCTGTAAATTTTGTAAAGTTCAAAGAAGGGGGGGATATTTTGGCTTTACTTGTTTCAAAGGCTTTATAAAAAAGTTGGCACTTAAATTAAACTTAAGAAAATATCATAAGTCAAAATGTGTTTAATACATTTAACTTACTAAACATAATAGCTTAGCCTCATTACCTTAAACGTGCTCAGAACACCTCCATTAGTCTACAGTTGGGCGGTTATCTTGAGTTTCATCTCAAGAGTAAGTGCCTTCTTCCACCAGAAGCAGCACACACACATGGGTGTGTTGTAGACATGATGGGATTTGTTTGTATTTTGTGATGCAAACCACAAAAAACAGTATCAGAAACAAACTGACAGCACAGTACGCTGTAGAGTATAGGTTGTTTACCATCGTGATTGAGCGGCTGACTGAGAGCGCGCAGCTTCCCGCTTCTGCCCAGTGTCACAAGGGACTTTGTGCTGCATATCGCTAGTCCTAGGAAAAGAAAAAAAAGAAAAATAAATAAATCAAGACTTAAAGTATGATTTCTACTGAATATGGATTGCTTTCACATTATTATAAAGTCGAAAAATTGTAAATCGAACCATCATAAATCAGGGACGTAGTAGGTGAAATTAGGATATACAGTAGTCCCTTTCATCTAGTTTCAGTTTCTGTGATTTCAATTACCCATGGTCCACTGAGGTCTGAAAATATTAAATGGGAAATCCCAGACATTTTGCGACAGAGAAAGAGAGAGACTATATTGACATATAACTTTTACTGTAGTATATTTTATAATCATTTTATTTTGTTAGTTATTGTTGTTTATTTGTTACTGTGCCTAATTGATAAGTTAGCTTTATCAAATGTTAGTATGTATAGGAAAAAAACATGGCATAATTGAATTTGGTACTATCTGTGGTTTCAGGCATCTACTGTGGGTCTTGGAATATATCTCCTATGGATACAGGGGGACTATTATACATAGAATTTTAATTCCTTTAAAACCGAAAGGAAACAAAATAAGGTACTTATTTCATGTTCATTGAGTATCACTATTGTTATAATGTACGAGGTAGGGTTTACCTTATTTATAAATTTGTGCTACGGTTTTTATAAAAATAAGGTAGGGTTTACCTTATTTATAAAAAAAAAATTAGAAAAATTGTAAGCACTTTCTTGAGCATACAGCAATTCATTCCTATGTTACCCACTTCTCAAGCTATATGTACCCTGAAGGTATGGATTTAGATAAAACTAGTAGCCTTGTTATGGAAATAAAAGCAAAATATTTTCAGTGATGACTCTTGACCAGATATGGTTAAGAGTCTTATGTATTATATTCATCTTCATAACAGATAAAAAATTTCAGGATGAGAAAAGTTAAATGGCATGATGAGGATCATGTACCTAGTAGTTAGCGAAGTCCGGGCTGGATTTCATATTTTAGAAATTACAGAAAAAGAGATCCTGAGGCTTAGGCTATGGTATTATGCTTCAAGCACATTAAAATTTGCATAAATAGATATATTCAAGTATATTTTAGAAGCCATTAGTCTTTTTTTTAATTTTTTTCAGAACATTTTTTATTAGTTTCAGGTGTATAAAGCAATGTAATAGATATTTATACCTCTCGCAAAGTGATATCCTGTCCCGCAATTGGCTACCCCTCTAACATCATATATAGCTGTTACAATACCATTGACTCTATTCCTTACGTTGTACTCCACATCCCGTGGCTATATACTGGGGGGTGCCAAAAAGATGCATACACATGACTTGTATTCATCTTCTGTTATCAATATATATTATTACTATTTTAATACAGATTTTTCTTTTCTTAAAATGTGTATACATTTTTTGGTACTGTGCGTGTGTGTGTGTGTGTGTGTGTGTGTGTGTGTGTGTTTAATTATAGTTGACATTCAGTATTATTCTACTTCAGCTTCAGATGATATATGGAATCTAAAGAACAGAATAAACTAGCAAACTAAACAGAAATAGACTCAGAGATACAAAGCCATTAGTCTTTATAAAAATATCCTACTTTAGGAAAAATCAGTATCATATATGTGTTTCCTGATTGCAAACCTATGACTTTTTTTAAAGTTATATTTCTAATGCTTTTACTGTAAGGTTGTGCTGTAGTTATGCCCAAAGAGAGAAGAAATCAAATATCATGAAAAAAGGAGATGTCGCAAAGCATCAAAGTTAAGAGAATCTCAGTTTGAGAATTGGTTTTGTAACACCATACGGGAATAACTTGTGATGTCATGTTTGGTTTATTGGTCTCAGTCTCAAAATTAAGTAGCAATCCCTATAATTCATATATATATGACTAACTAATGACTATGTATATATACGTGTATATATATATATGTATATATGTATATATGACTAAGGAGAATCCATTGAGAAAATGACTTCTATCAGTATGCCCAAAATTTCTTGATAAAAGTAATTTCTTAATATTTGGACATTATTTTTAATTTAAAACTGTTTACAATGTCAGATCTTATCACTTCTTTAGATGATGAATTCAATAAGGCCATACCCACTTGGTATATAAAACTTCATTTAATTGAGCTTTCAGTATTCAAGGTACTTGAGGTAGAGGGCTATTTAAGATGGTTTTCTCTGATAAAACATGAAATCATGCTTAATTTGGTAAATTTCAAATGAATGGCAAAGATGTTAAAATGTATAAAATTTCAGACATTGAATATCAGCAAAAACTTTTATCTCAGTAATATACTATTCTAAATAAGGTTCTATTTACCAACTAATTTTTCCCAGATGTTTTTCTTTTAAATGAGGAATAACTTCAAAAGGTAAATAATTGGAATTATCTAGATTAAATAATTTCTATATAAACCTAAGCACAAAAGTTGAGATTGATTAAATGAGTAACACCACATCTTAGCAAGATTACAGTAAAGCTGAGGATTCAGTGATTCTAATAGCTCCTATCTGAATATCGCACTTTCCAGGACAAAGACTCTTATTTAGTCTGTACTTAGAGAGCAGCATATCTTTGCTAATTCAGTTCTCAGGTCACTTTAGTTGTTTAATTATGTATGTATATATAAATATAAATTACATGCATATATTGTCCTTGCAGAAATCTCTTGAGACCAAGTCACCAGAACTGAATAATATTAAAAATGTGTAATCTCATGATGTATTTTTATTCCCTAAAATCCTGCATAGCATAAAATAAATATTTAATCAATAGGTACTTTATAATATGAAAAATGGATGACAACTTATTTGGTTGTATTTCCCTTTGTTCGGTTTGAAGATGAAAAAGAAACAGGAAGGCAAGTTTTATTGTGAGTAAACAGCTCAGGAAACAGTACACTGTTTTATCCAGAAAGAGATAAAGTAGGTAGACTACTTTAAGCTGATAGGAGCCATGATCCTATAAAAGTAAATGTCCTCTTAAAATTCCAGATTGTTTTTATTTGTTCTAATTATAATTAAAAATAATCAATTCACAAGAGTAACAGGTTTATTACACATTTATTTTATAGTTCCAGGCACTCCTTATTAAGCATTCTATTTTGTAATGTCATTTAAAAATTTTTGTTAGATATATACATAGTTGCTTTGTATTAAACAATGTTGGCATTTTAAATCTATAATTTTGAGTTAAGAATTAATCCATTTATGTGATAGCTAAGAAAAATCCAACCGTAATTTTCTTAATATAAACATGAACAGGAAAACAAATTCAAGAATTCTAATTCATCTCTTCTGTGGGCTCCATGATAAAGTAATTATGCAATCAGTAATTAATTACTTCTAGCCAATAATAAGGGTATTGTAATTGTGGAAAATAATACATTTGGCTAAAATTATTGGATGATAACCGACTGAGTTTAACATAAACATTGAGATAATAGAGAAGAGACAATGAAAATAAGTTGTGCTCCCCTGGAAAAGTAAAGACTAAGTAAATTAATATGCAAATATGCAAATTAGTGGATGTGATTCCTGAGTTACATTAAAATGAAACTAACTTTGCTAAAAACGTTTCACTTGAATTTTCACAGAAAAAGTCTCCTCCTTTGCCTATGCTTGTTATGGATTATTAATGTTGACTAACAATTTAATCTCTCAGAAATATTTTGGATAATCAAATACCATAGGCTAAAAGAAAATAAAACTACATGGATAAAATTAAATAAATTAAGATTTATAGTGATTATTGTGATAAAACAAAATATTACCCATATACTTGAACAATGGCCATTTTTCTACCTAGGAGAAAAAGATAGCTTCATTTAACTCCTGCACATGCCTTGCTAGGAACAGCCAGGAAATAACAAAAGAATAAGGGAATCCTACCTCTAATCCTGATTTACTGTGTGTGTTTTTTGTTTTTTTTCTGATTAGTTCATTGATTTATTCTTTTGTTTAGATTCCACATATAAGTGAGATCATGGGGTATTTGTCTTTGTCTGTTTGACTTATTTCACTTTACATAATGTTCTCTAGGTCCATCCATATCGTTGCAAATGGTAAGATTCCATTCTTTTTTATGGCTCTGTAATACTCCATTGTATAAATGTACCACAGTTTCTTAATCCAGTCGTCTACCAATGGGCATTTCAGTTGTTTCCATGTCTTGGCTATTGTGTATAGTGCTGCAATAAATATAGGGGTGCATACATTTTTTTGAATTAGAGTTTTGGATTTCTCCGGATAGATACCTAGGAGTGGAATTACTGGGTCATAAGGTAGTTTCATTTTCAGATTTTTGAGATACGTCCATGCTGTTTTTCATAGTGGCTGCACCAATCTGCAATCCCACCAACAGTGCACAAGGGTTCCCTTTTCTCCATATCCTCTCCAGCACTCGTTGTTTGTTGATTTATTGATGATAGCCATTTTGATTGGGGTGAAGTCAATTGAAGTCATTGTGGGTTTTATTTGCATTTCTGTAATGATCAGTGAGGTTGAGCATTTTTTCATACGTCTTTTTGCCATCTGTATGTCCTCTTTAGAAAAATGTCTCTTCATGTCCGCTGCCCATTTTTTAATTGGGTTGTTTGTTTTTTTTGGAGTTGAGTTGAGTGAGTATTTTATAAATTTTGAATATTAACCCCTTATCGGATATATCATTGGCAAATATCTTTTCCCATTCAGTAGGATTCCTTTTTGTTTCATCGATGGTTTCCTTTGCTGTGAAAAAAACTTTTAGGTTGATGTAATTCCACATGTTTATTTTTTCTCTTACTTTCCTTGCCCAAGGGGTATATCAGTAAAAATCTTACTCCGGGTAATGTCTGCAAACTATTTTCCTATATTTTCTTCCAGGAGTTTTACAGTTTCAGATCTCACATTTAAGTCTTTAATCCATTTTGAATTTATTCTTATATATGGTGTAAGGAGGTGGTCCAGCTTCATTTTTTTGCATGTGTCTGTCCAGGTTACCCAGCACCATTTATTGAATAGACTGTCTTTACCCCACTGTAAATTCTTACTTCCATTGTCGTAGACTAAATGACCATATAGGCATGGATTTATTTCCGGGCTCTCTATTCTGTTCCATTGATCTATGTGTCTGTTTTTATGCCAGTACCATGCTGTTTTGATTACTGTACCCTTGTAGTGTAATTTGATGTCAGGTAGTGTTATACCTCCCATTGTGTTCTTATTTCTCAAGATTGCCAAAGCTATCTGGGGTGTTTTATGGTCCCATATAAATTGTAGGATTATATGATCTATTTCTGTGAAAAATGTATTGGTAGTTTGATAGGAATTACGTTGAATCTGTATATTGCCTTAGGCAGTATGGACATTTTAATGATATTAATTCTTCCTATCCGTTACCACGGTATGTGTCTCCATCTGTTTGTATTTTCTTTAATTTCTCTTTACTATTTACTTGGTATCTTATACAAGTTACTAAACCTCTGAAGATTTTTAGAGATAGTCAATAGTGTTTTTGTTTGGATGCAGTGTGATCAAGATTGAGCCCCAAGATTAGATACATTAGATAGATAGATGATAGATAGGTAGAAAGATAGATAGATAGATAGATAGATAGATAGATAGATAGATAGATAGATAGATAGATCGATGATCGATGATACATAGATAATTTGTATATTTTTCTTATTTACTTCTCCTATAAATCTACCCACTAAACTCCTTCCCACCTACCATATTTGCCTTAGCATAACTGCTTATAATTTTAAATATTAACAAAGACGGATGTGCATTTTATAGTTTTCTTATTTTCTACAATTATCTGAATTATTAATAAGCAAGAATACTTTTTAAAGCTTCTTTATATTCTGAGTATTACATATGTTTTGGGTCATATTTTCAGACATAGTTAGGCAATGTTACAATTTCATAATAAAAATAATTTATATACCGACTTAAACTAAATAGACAAGATTTTCAATAAATGCATTCATTTAATGCAAAAGTAATCATTTTTATAATTCTAACTAAACCCAGACCTGTCTCCTTTGCCTTAAGAATATATTTATAGAGGTTTTGAAATGCTTGTTTTCTCCTCCAGAAAATTTGGTGCTAGAAAGAGAAGGATTTGGTAGTAAGAGAATCAAAAAAGTAAAGTGTTAAGGCTGGTGGCTTTAAAATGATATAAAAATTGAAAAAAATGATACAAATTTGAAAAATATTCTGAATAAATATGCAATGACTGACATTGACATAAGAAAGATCTGGGGTGCTTGTTATCAGAGAAAATTCCAGGATGGCACACTGTTGTGCTGATTCATTTTGGTCTAGGAGTGGAGTCTAGGAATCATCCTTAGGTGACTATGAGGTTCATCAAATTTGAGAACTCTTAGTCTTGCTTCAAATATAATGCCCTCAGAATCTCACTGACCTTGAGATTCTCCACAGGAAAAAAGTGAATGCTTATAACCTATCAAAGAACATTGGGTCACACCAGGTTATAAAAGAAGAAATGTGTAGTTCCAAGAACATATCACTTTCCATCACTTGATTGCTGTGTTCCTTTTGTTTACTCTCATCTATGTGGCCTTTCTTCCATCCGTAAAACATTATGATATAAGTTGTTTTTCTAATGACAAAACGACAGGTACATAAATATACATATGTGAAAAACTAGGCACATCTTCGGAACATTTTCTCAAAAATGCCAGTCAAAGACCTCTGAATTTAAAATACTCAACCAAGCTTTTAAAGACCAAGAGAAGCGAAGTACAGCTTATCTGGTGTTTATTCTGACTATGCTTTCCAACAGATCTCATTACCTAAGGTATGGCATCTTCAACAAAGATATGTATTTTAAGTTTTGGCCTCTGATAAAATTCAACCTCTTATTTCCAGGGTGATAATAGTGATATTACCTCTTATGAGTTTATACTCAAAAGAGAAAATCATTTGGAAAAAAAAATTAATTTTGTTTTGCCAAAAAGTTGTCAACAAATATATTTATGTGAAGTGGTAATCTCTAGTGGAGATTACCACTAGAAACACATGAGATAACATTTGAGGACTAGAGCTGTAGGAAAGGAATTAAATGAGAACTTACTGATTTGAAGCTATTTGAAACATTGATTTCCCTTTTCCTTTTTCTCATAATTGCTTCCGAAGCTGTGTTCACTTACCCATTTATTCAGTCATCTTAACAATGTACTGAAACCAACTCTATGTTAGTCCTTATTGATGGCTGCCATGGTGAATTCTGATGCTTGTGTTCATTTTTCTTGCTGAATTAAATTACTAAAGTTGCTTTCAAAGTTAAATGCAGTTTGGTAGACATTCAATAACATTTTTGTATCACGTATTTATTTGTGTTTGGAACAATGGTAGAAGTAAAGGTCAGTAGTTATGAGGAGGGGAGTCCACTTTCGTCCTCAAAAGGACAAGGTCTATTAACTCTCATAGCTGAGGTGAGATCCTGTGTCCTGATTGGTGGGCAAGGTTCTGGCATAAAGGATTCTGGTCTGTTTTTGGGCGAAACTGTGGTTTATTTGAGATCCACAGTTTTTCTTTGGATGTTTATTAAGATATAGAATATTTTGGTAGGATTGTGAGAAAGAGAATCCTGAACTCGAATGTCATGGTTTTATTTGAAAAGGAAAGTTTATTTCAAAGTTCTGTGATAGATATAACGAATACAAAATGTTATAAGTATTACTTTTTTTTCGGGGGCAGGGGTTCATATCCCTCATAAATTACATTTCATTCAAAGATTTGATCTCCAGTTGTGCCCCTAGGGCTTATTGGTCTGTAATGTAGAAAGAAGATCCAACTTGCAGCAAAGATTACAGAATAGCTTTGAGTTTCCAAAACAATGAAAAAGATCTGAAAAACTCTAATAAGAGAAAAATTGATTTTCCACAGTCATTAAGCCTTCATTTTAGATATCAAAATTCAAATTTGACGTGTATAAATTCTATAAATTCAGGTTATAAACTAGAACTAATAGAAAACTTGATCTTCCATCCCCAAAATATTAAACAAAACAAAGTTTAATGAATATGAAACTAAGTGATGAAATGTGAATCCTGATGAGTTTGTACCTTCTGCACCTAAATTATCCCAAATCCATCAGTCATGGCTTTCATGAATCAATTGCAGTGTTCTATATTCTTTGGGTATGAACAGATCTTTGCTTTAGATCCATAGGTACTCCAGAAATATCTGCACACCAGAGTACTTAAACTGTACAGCTCATGTTCAGAAGCATTTCTTCAAATTTAGTGATTGCTGTCCTTATAAAGAGATGCACCTCACATGGAAGACTTACATCTCCCTTACCCCTTGCTCTCCTGTTTCTATTCTTTGTGTCTTCAAGTTTCACACAGCTAATTAATAAAAGTTTGAGACTCAATATGGCCTCTGGAGTCTTCGTTTAGTTCCCTTTCCTTTATGCTTCTGTCACTAGAATAAGGAAATCAAAATGCTATTGATTTGTTAGAACATTTATACAGACATCCCAGACCTCCTATGATATCTGTAACTCCATTGATATCAGAGACCTGACTATTTTGAAGTATGGTCAATTTTGCTTGTGAGATTGAATCAATTAGTCAATGACCTGTTCAATTGCTCAGTCACTGACTTACAAAGAATCATTCTAGTTAGTCATGTAGCTAGCTATACTTCCCACTCTCACCAATCACTACAAATGAATCCAGCTCCTATTTAAAATATTCATAAAGAGGAGGATTCAGTGAAAAATACAGAAATTCAAGAGCTATTTGTAAGGAAATCATGTATCCTCTCCCATTCATATGTTTCTTCAATTGCAATTGCAACAGGCTAGTGAATGTGTAGTAAAGAGAAAGATACTTATATGTCCTCGGTATGGACAGATCCTAATAAAATTTATGAAATGATATTTAGTTTTATTAGAGCCCTTTATTGAGATGCCTTTACAGAAACACTGGTAATATATTATATACGTATATGTATAGATACATACATATCTATACATATCTATATATATATATATATAATTTAAATACATTCTAGTAGATAGTAGCTATCTTCTTTCATTTTCTCTCTTGTCAAACTAAATTTTTGAACCTGCTATGAACACGTTCCATCTCAGTTTGAACACATTTAAAGCTTCATGTCCTGGAAGAACCTATTTTAAGGTCGACATAATACCTACCAAGATTAAATTAATAAAAATGAAATTTTAATGGTAGAATTTAAAGCACAATTAGTAAGTGGAAACAAACAAAAACAATTTATTGGGCAGAATATGTTTATTTAAGCTTTAGTAAGCAGGCATTTATATAATGGGACTCAAAGACTGCCTATAATTTATTAAATTGTTCTAAAGGCTCAGATAAGTACTTGATAGGAAGTATTTATCTCTGTATTTAGTAGACTGCAATTGATAAGCCAAAGAGTCATTAACAAAGACATATATTCGGTCCCCTAGTTGTATGACCTAAGATAATTTACTTTCATTTAAACTGAAATACTCACATCTCTGAATTTAAATATGACATTTTCTTTACCTGTTTTTGTCAACTTCACAGAATTTTTAAATTAATTCCCCGTCACCTTCCCCTCACTTTTTAAATTTTTCAATTATAGGTGATGCTCAATGTTATTTTACATTAATTTCAGCTGTACCACATAGTGGTTAGACACTTATATAATTTAAGAAGTGATTCCCCTGACTAGTAGCCACCGGGCACTATACGTATGAGCTGTTAACTTCAGATCACTGACTATATGGCCTATGCTTTACTTTACATCCCTATGGCTATTTTGTAATTACCAGTTTGTACTTCTTAATGCCTTCACCTTTTTCACCCTGTCTCCCAACCCCTCCCCCATCTATCACCCAATAAATCTATTACCCATCTGACACCATACATAGTTATCAAATTATTATTTACTATATTTTTTATACTATATCCTACACCCCCATGACTACTTTCTAACAGCCAATTTGTACTTTTTAATCCCTTCTTCTCTTTCACACATACCCCAATCCCTCCCTCTGGCAACCATCAAAATGTTCTCTGTATTTATAAGTTTGTTTCTGTTTTATTTGTTTTTCCATTTTGTTCTTTAGATTTTATACATCAGTGAAATTGCATCTGTCTTTCTTTGCCTGTCTTTCTTTGCCTGACATACTCAACTCAGCAAAATACCCTCCAGGTTCATCCATGCCACTGCAGATGCCAAGATCCAATCCCTTTTACGAAGGAGCAATATTCCATTATATATATATATATATATGTACCACTTCCTTGTTATCCATTCATCCATCAACAGACACTCATGCTGCCTCAACATCTTGGCCATTGTAAACAATGCTGCAATGAATATATGGATGAACATGTGTCCTTGAAGTAGTGTTCTAGATTTCTTCAGAAAAATACCCAGAAGCGGGATTACTGGGTTCTTCTTTGTCTTTTGTTATGGCCTTTGTTTTAAAGTTTATATGGTCTGGTATATGTATTGCTATCTCAGCTTTTTGTTTGTTTCTTTGTTTCCATTTTCAGAAAATATCTTTTTCCAAACTGACTCTGGGTGGTGAACACACAGTGGGATTTATAAATAATGTAATACAGAATTGTACACCTGAAATCTATGTAATTTCACTAACAATTGTCACCCCAATAAATTAAAAAATACATATATATCTTTTTCCATTCTCTATTCCTTTACTTTCAGCCTGTGTGTGTCTCTTAATCTGAAGTGAATCTCTACTAGGTAGCATATGTAAAGGTCTCCTTTTCTAATCCACTCAGACAGCCTATCTTTTTATTGGAGCATTTAATTTATTTACATTTAAAGTAATTGTTGATAGATATGTAATTATTACCATTTTATTATTCATATTTTTTATCTTTTTTTTTCTCTTAAAAAAGCACCTCTAACATTTTTGGTAATAATGGTTTGGAGGTGATGAACTCCTTTAGCTTTATCTTTTCAGGGAAGCTCTTTTTCTGTCCTACATTCTAAATGATAGCTTTGCTGGAGAAAGTAATATTGGTTGTAGGTCCTTGCTTTTCATCACTTTGACTGTTTAGTGCCAATCCCTTCTGGCCTGCAACGTTTCTGTTGAGAAATCAACTGACAATCTTATGTGAGCTCTCTTGTAGCTAACACTGAATTTCTCCTGCTACTTTCAAGATTCTCTCTTCATCTTTAACCTTTGGCATTTTAATTATGGTGTGTCTTGGTGTAGGCCTCTTTGGGTTCATCTTGTTTGGGACTCTGTGCTCCCTGAGTTTGTATGTTATTTCTTTCCCCAGATTAAGGAAGTTTTCTGTCATTATTTCTTCTAATAAGTTTCCAATCCCTTGCTTGCTCTCTTCACCTACTGATAGCCCTATGATGGAATTGTTAGTACACTTGATGTTGTCCCAGAGGCCCCTTAATTATCCTTATGTTTTGTATTCTTTTTGCTGCTCTGATTGGGTGTTTTCTGGTACTTTATCTTTTAAATCACTGATTCGATCTTCTGCTTTATCCATTTTCTGTTCATTCCACCTAATGTATTTTTCATTTTCGTTATTGTATTTTTCATTTCTGACTGTTTTTTTAATGTCCAGTTTTATGTTTCTTACTCTTTTTTGAAGAGTCCCTGAGATCATTGAGCATTCTTATAACCAGTGTTTTGAACTCTGTATGTGGTAAATTGCTTAGTTTTGATTAATTATTTTTCTGGAGATTTCCTCTGTTCTTTCACTTGGGAAATCTTTCTTTGTCTCTCCATTTTGGCTGCCTTCCTGTACTTGTTTCTATGTAATAGGCAGGGCTGCTATGTCTCTCAGTCTTAGAGTGTCCTTATGTAGTAGGTTTCGACCCCAGTTGGACAGTTTTCCTGGTCACCTGAACTGGGTGCTTCAGGTATGTCGCTTGTGTGACCTATGTGCACCCTCCTATTGTAGTTGAGCCCTGGTTACTGTTTGCATGTCAGTGGGAGAGACTGACCCTCAGCCTGATTGGTTTTGAGGAATAACTGTGACTACAGTGGAGCTAATTTTGCAGTGGCTACAGAGAAGAATTTACATTATCAGGGCTCTGGTGTCTGCCCAGTCTACCCTTTTGGTGTGTCATTCTTGCAGGAGGCTGGGTAGTACTCCAGCTTGGTTCAAAGCTTTCCACTAGTTGTACCAGACCCAGGTCCTCTTGGCAGGGGCCCTACTGCAGGCCAAATTCAGCTTTCACCCTCAGCCTATACCCTGCCAGGGGCCAACTGGCATAAACCACAAAGCAATCTGCAGATTGCGGCTGCTTGCTTGACTGTCAGGACCCTGAAAAGACCAAGCTACAAACCGAGGCCAGCTGCTACTATTGCCAGCCTTGCAGCTGTTCAGCAAAGGGTATGGGATATGCTGAAGCCTGATCCTGCTTGTTTGGGTTTGTGAACCGTTGAGAGATTTTAGGAAAGTCCTCAGCATGAGCCAAGACAGGCCATTTGTATGGAAAAGCCACTGGATTTGAGTAGGGTGAGGCAGAGATTCACCAGGGTGAGGTGAACTAATGGGGTTTAGCTAGACTGACGGAGACTCAGATGGCAGCTGCCTGTATCTGCAACCAGGAGGAGGGAGAACTCAACAAAGAATCAATGGTTTTTGCTAGCACTTCTGTCTGGGAGAAAGCTGCTCCTCTAGTCCTCACTCTGAAGCCACACAACTCAGTTCCTCCCCATATGTCCCTGGCATCTGTCAAGCTGCTGTCCCAGCACTGGATCTCAGAACTAGTGAGTTCATCAGTGAGTAAGTCCATGTGTGGGCCCTGTAAGAGGAACATCATGAACTCCAGCTGCCCTCAGTCACAGTCAGGCACAATCTCCACTGGTTTTGACAGTCAGAAGTTATGGGGACTTTTAACCCCAGCACTGGGACCCTGGGATGAAGAGCCTAGTGTGGGTCTGGGACTCCTTGCTCTTTCAGGTGAGGACCTCCTCAGCTAAAATATACCTCCTGATTTGAAAGGTGACATGTGGGTATGAGACCAACCCATTCCATATTTCTGTCCCTCCTACCAATCTCGAGGTGGCTTCTTCTGTATGTCCTTATTTGTAGGGCTTCCGTTCAGCTAGACTTCAGGCAATTCTCAATGATAGTTGTCTTGTAGTTAGTTATAATTTTGATGTGGTTGTGAGAGGAGGTAAGGACAGTGCTTACCTACCCAGCCATCTTACCTGGGAAACCTCTCTCTAGTACTTTACTTCTAACTGCTTAGAAGTACCCCTGTTAAGGCCTTTCACCACATTTTCCCCAGGTGCTTCTCCAGGGAGGATCATTCTGATGCATCCCAGATTCCCTCTCCCCCTGTGCCTCTGAAAACAATACCACAATAAGTATCCTCTTACATACCCCTTTCAAGCTTGTGAAAAATTTTGTGGAACACATGTACACATCCATGGAATTTTTGTTAGCTTCAAGAACTTAAATACAGTAATGCATTAGAAAGAGCTACAGATATTACATTATACAATATTTTAACAGGTTAAAGTTACATTTAAATTTCCTCTACAGTATACACATTTAGGAGCAATAAATCCTTGTAGAATGTATACAAGTATTGCATGATTTAATTCATGCAGTGTACTCTTGCTACGTTTTGTGTAATCAATAAGAATGTTCTATTGATTATTTTCCTTAATGAGAATCTATAAGCTAGAAGCAGTATATATTCTACAGACAGCTTCTGTCTGCTTCTGAACTGTTCTAGAAGACAATGCAACTTGCTAGGACTTAAACTTAGTGCAATACAAGTAGCCTGATGCCTAGTTTGTTACAAAAGCCAGGTGACTTAGATTACATGAAGTTGTCATCCCTACCCTAAGATGGTTACACATTTTAAAAGAATAAAAATAATCCTAAACTCAAGGGCAAACAAACCCCTCTATGATAAATGTTGACATGGTCACACAAATTTATATCCTTTTCCTTTAAAACTATGCTAAAATTGTATGTAAAGTTATAAGGTGTGAGTCCACAATGACATGAAAATAAGATGGGATCATCAGTTACAAAGCAATTCAACAAATTTGTACATCAAGATAGAATAAATAGAGAAATATTTGATAAATTAAATGCGGAGAAGTATCCTGGAGCATGTCACATGTAGGATCAGAGCCAATGGAAGAGGCAGTTAACTCAGCAGAAACCTGAGAAAGTCCTGAATTACCAGGTATCAAATGGGTGAACATGAGAGCTGGAGTCTAAATGAGGCGATTGATTAAAATTCTGGATATGAAACAGTTGAGTCTTAACCGATCCTTTTCTCTACGTATATGAGCTTCTAGGCAAGTAAATCTGACGTGAAATTTGCCTTTCAACAAGTAGCTGAGGCATCTGTTGTATTTTAATAGCTTCCTATTGAAATACATATACACAAGCACGTGTATGCACTTATATGAACATATGTGGAAACATGCTCATATGCATACCCTATCAGTAAACAAGATAACAGATATTTTAAGAGATCACACAGAGTAAAATGTAAAGATCAAGAGCAAGAAAAAAGTATGTATTACTTGTTCTGGAGGAAGCAGAATGATTTCGGGGGCTTTAATTTTATAATGAACCTCATATCTTCAGGGAGAATCATGAAAGTACTACATCCATACAAAAAAATAATATTCTATAGAAAAGGAACAACCCAAGGCTATTGAAAACTTAAAATACTATATACAAAATAAAAGACAAGAAGAGTTAAAATAAAGTTGGTACTTGAGATGTAAATATTAGGAGGCTATGGGAGAAGTGAAAAAAATCATTATCCTAGTAGGAAGTTTATAGATACTATCTAAATGATTAAATCAAGATATAACATTATAGACATTAGAGATATGACAATAACTGCCAGAAGAGACAGCTCTCAGATAGTGGAGAAATCTGAAGCTGCAAAGGTTGCTTTTCCTTATAAACCCCTTTGCACTGTTAAAGGCTTTAAATAAGCACAATATATTCTGTTCATTTTTAAAACAAAAGTCTTATACTACACTTAATAGTGTTTCTTTCAAAATCTATATAGTACATCACATTTTAGGCTTTTGAGATCAGAACTAATTGAAGCACAGACTGACCTCTCTATGAGATCCACATTTCCATCAACTTTTGTATTTCTGTTATTTTCAGTATCTGTGAGTCATTGTGTTGAATTAAAACTATATGATTGAACTAGGTAATAGCTTTTATTAGTGGGATGTCAGAAAAGCTATTATGATTATTAAATTGTTGATTTCATTTGTCTTTGTTTTTCCCTATCTGTATCTTTTTTTTTTTTTTTTTATAATTTAGGATAGATCTGTTTGCTATCATTACAATGAAGTATAGAGCTAAAAGAGAGTGGGACATCCATGTTTCCTCTCTGTTTGAGGGACAAGAGGAAAGAATGCTATTCTACTGTATACCAAAGTAAAGTCACATCATACAACGCTAAGAAAACTCTGCTAAAGAAGAGAAAATATTTTCTAGTCAGGAGGATAATTTATTTACTCATTTTCCAATAGCAAGAAAGACACTTGCCAAATATAGTTTCCTACCAAGAACACATCAGGCTGAAATGAGAGCTTTTAAACCAAGCCCCAGCTTTAAATCTCTTTCTTCCAAAAATTGGATTTAAACAGATTTTGTATAATATTGTTTCACTGCACCGGTTTGCTGTTGTAGTTTAAAATAAACTGATTGGAAGCATCCCTGCATATCTAACATGTAGTCAATAGAAGAAAAGAAGAGATAAAGGAGAAAAAAATTACATTTTCAAAAGAAAATGACATTAAGTTCATCTGAAATACATTTTCCATTTTTTTCATTTAGAGTTAATAATAAAAATCAGTACTGTGTGTGGATGTCCTTGCCCTGAGATATCTGCATGAAAACAAATGAAGTTGAGCAAAAAATGTGAAAGACTTAAAAGAAATATGGATTAAGATAATCAAAGCCATTAGACTTGTATCAGATCTAAGAGACTAAGTGTGCATAGAAGGCAAGAATATATATGCTTTTGTTATCTATATGGTCCTCTTCAAGAAACACAGGAATTTCTAGGTGAAAAAGACATGTATTGAATGCACAATCCAATGACCTTCATACTTCGTCATTGCAGAAGTAACAAAATAGCTGGCAGAGGCTTGTTGAAGGTCTGTCTTACTGAATTTATTCTTTTGTTTACTCCTTTAATTAACAACAAAACAAAACAAAAACAGTTATACAGAGTGTCCTCTATATTGGGAACGGTCCTAAACAATGGGGAATAAAGAAAACTGAATGTACTCGGCCAACACTGATTGGGTGCCCTCCGCTGCTTTTACCACTGTGTGGAGACCAAGAAAGAGATGTTGGAGTGTCCTGTGGCTCCCATTGCAGCAGGCCGTGCAGACAGACTCGAAATGGCCAGTTTGTGTTGCACAAATTCTCATCAACACTTATTTAGGGGTCACTCTATGTTAGACTTTTTACCTGGACCAATTTGTAAAACACATAAAGAAGGTCAATGGTAGACACTGAGATATCTTCTTTCTTATCTCTTTCACAGAATGATGTTTACCAGAAATATGTAATCATGTTAAAATTGCTTTCATCATAAAATGAGCAAGTTTAAATAAGCAAAGTATGAAACAACCAAACAAATGTCTGCTTGGCTATTCTTCATTTTGGGAAGAATAGGATTGGAGGTGGTATTGTTTTCTTCGGTCTGTTTGGAGCCAACGTTGTCAAAAGAACGTTTCTTCTGCTCTCAGTCTTTATTTTTTGCCTCCTACCTTCTGCTCCTCACTCAGTCTACCATCATTCATTCCCCTTGGCCCCAGTCATGATGCACACAAGTAAAACAACAGTTAACAACATGTTGCTAAACCCATGTTGGTCTTTCCTTAACTTTATTTCTCAGTAGTACCTCAAATATTTTCCATAATCTGTTTCTTAAAATTCTCTTCCTTCATTTGCTGTGACATTGTAGCTTCTTTCTCCCGCTCTGGAGGCTTTTTCTCAGTCTTTTATGTTGCATTATTCTCTACCATGACATTCCATAATGAAATTTCTAAGGTTAATCTCTGGGATTTCCTTTCCTTTTCACCCATCTCATTCTCCCTAGTCCATCTTATTTATGCTTATGCTTCAGATTAATCAATGATGATAACTTATAATTTTTTATTCCCTGCACAAATCTCTTTCTGACCTAAAGAATCATATACATAACCTGCTAATATATTTTACTTAGACATTTCCAGAATACTTCAAAAGGAAGAGTCCCCAGATTGAATTCATCCTTTCCTCCAAGCTTTTTTCCAGCTCTCTGTCTTTGTAATTGGCACCAATATTCATCAAATTGCCCAACCTGGAAACCTGAATTATCCTTGAAACTTACTTTTCCCTTCCTGCTCATGCATCACCCATAACAAAAGCCTATTAATTTTGTCTCACAGAACTGTTTTGAATGTGTCCACTTTCTCCTTCATTCAGAACACTTTTATATATGGTAATAAATATATCACTGGGCTAATCATCCAATTTCATCTTGTAGCCAGAGGGGGCATATGCATATGGAAATTTTGTTATTTTCTTGTTTAAAATACTTAAATAGTTTGCCAGACTCCTACAGAAAGCTTACAACTTTGTTCCGTGAATCTTTATTATCATGGGGATCTTGTTAGGGATTTGCAAGCTCTTTAGTTCATTTATCATCACTCTGTTTCACAAAGTAAATAAACCATTATTGAATTTCTGATATATGAAAGGCATTGAGATATGCACTAAAAATACATCACTTAAAAAGACAGAGAGCATGTAATTGTGTTCTGAAAATCTGAAAATTGTGTTCTCAGGTTGGGGAGTAGTGGTAGTGGTAGGCATGTCACTTTGTAATTGTAATAAAGGAAAATGTCATATTGATGAAACACTTTACTTGCTCTCATGAGACATCAACTCCAAGTATAAGCCTGGCTCCTCAGAACTAAGGAAAATGTGCTGGTCAGCTGTGAAATGAGAATTCTCCTTAGGCCTAGACAGAGGTACACGTAAGTGTCCTGAATCCCTCTGGGGTCAGCTTGGCTTTTCCAAAATATGATACACTACCCAATGAAATTGAGTTTTCATTAAACCCATTTTTCCACACCACTCTTACAGTTCCTAGAAAGCAAATGCAAAATAGAGAACACAATTTAGAGAAAGGGAGTTCAAGAATCAGATTGTAAAATAAATACATATTCCCTACAGACACAACATTTAATATGTTTCTTTTTCATACTCAAACTATGTCTCTATCCCATAAGGCAAAATGAAACTATATATATATATATATATATATATATATATATATATATATATATATATATATATGCATGCATATATATGCACATATATATTAGAGAGAAATATATATATATAATATAGAGAGAATATATTAAATATTACATAAAATACAAGAAAGATGGAGAGAACATCATCATCAATATTGAAGTAAACCCACAGATGGAAAACTAAGATAAATAAGAAGCTGATATAACTGGAGAAAAGATGTAGAGATTTTGTTAGAAACAGAGATTGATATGTACTTAGGGACCAGATCATAATTATTCTGAATGAAACATAAAGAACTATGGATTTTATTCAAAATCAATTAATAGGTGGTTTATAGATTTATTTTTTTCAAGAATGTGATAACATAAAATCTAGGAAGACTATTTCAAACTCAGAATATTCATATTTGTATTAGAGAATCAATTGAATACTTTATATTAAAAACAATTTGGTTCCATTAGGGAAGCCCATAAGAAAAGTGTCAGATTAGAGGATGCTTTTGTAAGTAAAGAACTGGAAATAATCCAGTTTATCAGGCTACTCTCGTCATAATTTCTTCATTTTACTGCTAGCTGCATCAGCCTGCCTTCCCCAAGCAGATCTTAGAAAAAACTTAGTTTCAAAACTCTAATGTTACTTCTCTTCTCACTTTCTAGACATATCCTGGTCATCTCCGTATTTGAATTTTAATCGGGGAATTCTCCTCCTTCTAATTTTTTACTAATCAGTGAGTTTCTTCAATACCTGACTCAAGTCACATTTCCTCATAGAATATATTAGCCAGTTTTATTTTGAATATCATCCTATTAAGTGCTTCTATGTTTGTTCTTATTGTCCCTAAATCAATTTTATTGTACCTTCTCCTTATGTTCATTTCCGCATAAGAACTATTCCGATGCTGGCCACAGAAGTGGCACGCTGCCATTACAGTCAATGAATGAACACATTATCTTAGTTCCAAATCACTTACTTCACTAGGTATGGTATCCAAAAGAATAGACGTTGTTGTCAGGATCTTTGAGAAATTCAAAGT
Source organism: Rhinolophus hipposideros (assembly GCF_964194185.1). Taxonomy (NCBI): domain Eukaryota; kingdom Metazoa; phylum Chordata; class Mammalia; order Chiroptera; family Rhinolophidae; genus Rhinolophus; species Rhinolophus hipposideros. Next base: position 16,756,347 of record NC_138058.1, on the reverse strand, counting down.
ATGGTTTAATGAATAAATGAATCAGGAAGAAAAATAAAAGAAAGGGATAATAAGGAAGCACATCTCATTGTGGTGGTAAATTAGATACTAAGAAATGCTCCTGAAACTTTTTGTTTTCTAGTTATTACCACAAAGAAATTGCACAGATACCTAGTGGGCCTTAGATGGTACTGTTTCTTTAAGCACTAAAAAAGCAAAGAGAAGTTTCGTTTCCAACTTATATTATTTTAAAAATTGGCACTTTCTGTCTTAACTTTGGAGTCTGTGCTCCTCCTTTTGTCTCAGTTTTCATAGTAATTAAGTAATACACTCACTTATATTTAAAAATATATGTATTATTTTTATACACTCTGGTAGGTCCAAAACATGAACTAAATCATAATACTTTACTAGCAATCTAATAAGCAATTCTTTTTTTTTCTTAATATCTTCATTGTTTAACAGCTATAATAAAGAATCAGAATCCATTTTTGACGTTTATCTGCAGATACCTTTGAAGTCCCACCCTTTTTTCTTCCCTTTTGGCCTTATATCTGGGCAGAATAGAAAGAAAGCCCAGGTGCTCTGGGAAGTTCAAACCACACAACCTTGCTTTAGCACAAGATCCCTCACCCCAGCTCAGATCCCCTAATTACCATAAAAACTCCAGGTCTCTAGTCTTCTGCCCCTATTCTGTCCAGCTACTATATTTTGGACTGGTTTGGAAAGCATGCTCTCCACAGAAAACCACGTTATGTGAGTAACAAATATTTTCTTATCCTCTTGGTGTGCATAGCATTATGAGTCTCAACATTTAAACCAAATTTTAGGTGGAGGCCCATCTTATTTCCATGAGATTTACAGGCATGTTCTGTTAACTTTCTTTTCAAAAGTCAAAACAATGGAAAATAATTTTAGAAGGTATAGAAGTACATCAACTATATTGCTTCTCCCCCAAATTGTTCTATTGTCTCTTTTTTAGAACTAAAATTACATGTATGCTGAATCTCCTAACTCTGTCCTTCATATTGTTTTTACAATATATGCATCTTCATTTTTTTATATCTTTGCCTCTTTCCTTCAGTCTGTGTAATTTCTTCATGTAAACGTCTAGATGACTAATCTCAACTGTGACAAATCTGAAGTTTAAACTCACTGTTTTATCTTTATATCAATTTTTTTTCAATACTGAAATTTCTCATTTAGTTTATTTTCAAATCTGCCAGACAGGTTTGTTAGTATCTTTTACCGATATCATACTTTTATTTTATCTTTTATTTCCTTAAATATATAAAACCCATTTGTATTGTACTCTATAACTCCAATAGTCAATGCATTTTTTAATCTGTTTTTATTTTGTGATTGTTCTTTCCTTATGACTTCCATTTATGGCAGAAAACTCTCTCAGGCATTTAGTTGCTTTTGAATGTGAGCATCTATTCCTGGTATTTTCAGTTTTGAGAATTATTTAAAATTATGATTAAGGGTGCTATAATCTGGCAAAAAAAAAAAAAACACAAAAAACTTGCATTTGGTTCTGTCAAATGCATGTGATCTCTACCAACTTTCAGCTGTTTTAAATCTCATGGTATTTTTTAGGAGGAGAGTGATACAAACAAATGTAAATTTCAACATGTAAACCTGTGTGGTGGAGACAGAAATTCTCCAAGGATCTATTTTATCCCCTTTGTCTCAGGAGCAAGGCTTAATCACTCAGGCATCCCCCCCATTTCCATAAAAGTGAATTTTCTTTCCAATTCACTTACTGAGAGGATTACTACTTGGATAATTTTGTGCCTGTGGGGTCTTTAAATATGAATTGCCTTCTTGTTGGGCCTCTTTGTCTCCCATCAACTCACTTGTGAAATTCATTCAAATTCTGGTTTAGGCCACCAGGTATTGATAAATAAACCTAAAGGAAAAGCCAAGTAGGCATCCCTGTTTCTAGTTAGGACTCTCATTTTCTTCTGGATTTTGGTGTCTGATGTATCCCTTTATTTACCATCAACAAAGCCAGACATTACAGTTTTAAAAAACATAAATTATCTGATATTTTATGTCTTGCTTTATATGGAGTGATTTGTTCACATTTTGTAGGTCAGAAATTTAGAAGGAGCTCAGTTGGGCAATTTGTTTCTGATCCATGTGGTGCCAGCAGCAGCATCAGGGCTGGAAGATCCACTTCCGCATTGGCTTCTTCATTCATATAACTGGTGTCTCATTGCCCTTCAGGCTCTCTCTCCACATGACATCTCACTCTTCATGGCCTCATCGTGTAATAAGCTCATCATTGCCTAAGAGACCCTGGACAACCGCACTTCTGACATAGAGATTGGCTTTGAAGTGGCAGGATCACAAGCTGCCAGGCCTCTTAAGGGATACTCTCATGATTGACAGAGTGCCAATTATGTCATATTTCTATGAGTCAAGTCAGTTACAAGTCCTGCCCAGATTCAAGGGATGAAGACATAGCCTCCATCTCTTCATAGGGGTGTGACAAGTTATAGTGCAGAAGTGCACAGGGGGTGGGCAGTATTGTGGCGACCATTTAAGGCAATGAAAACTTCCACATGTATTGTGCAACAAGTACTATACAGATTTAAAAATGAGGATGTGTCAGAGAATAAAATGGCCACCAATTCTAGAACAATGAAGTTCAGTTATGTTTTCCTGGAAGAGGTGCATTTAATTTAAAGGAAGAAAGGGCTTATCCTAATAATGACGATAGCAGAGGTGAATATGTTCCAGGCTGAAAGAGCCCTGAATTAAGACCCCGAAGTAGGAATAAGCATTTTATTTTCTAAAAATTCAACAATTTTCAGGATCATCTTGGTTGGACAATAGATATCAATAGTGTGGTGAAAAATAAGGCTGATAGCGTAGGGTCCACAGCCTTGGAACTGGTACAAAGTTCTATACAGGGTCAGAGAGTTAATGTTTAAGCTTTACAGATGGAAAGGAAAAATAAAGGAGACTGTGTAGGTAATTATACAATTAACTAAAAATGTAATTTGTGTTTTTATTTTATTTTTTTTTTAATTGGGGAATATTGGGGAACAGTGTGTCCTTCCAGGGCCCATCAGTTCCAAGTCAAGCCGTTGTCCCTCAATCTAGTTGTGGAGGGCTGGAGAGTGTAGCTCAGCCTCAAGTCCAGTTGCCATTTTCAATCTTAGTTGCAGGGGGCTCAGCCTACCATCCTATGAGGGAATTGAACTGGCAACCTTGTTGTTAAGAGCTTGTGCTCTAACCACCTGAGCCATCTGGCCACCCCTCTGGCAGCACAGTGGTAGCTCATTGTTTTCAGTCTAGTTGTGGAGGATGCAGCTCACTGGCCCATGTGGGAATCGAACTGGCAGCTCTGTTGTTCAGAGCTCACACTCCAACCAACTGAACCATCCAGCCGCCCTAAAAATGTAATATTGTTAAAATGTAAAAATTGTTCTTAGCTTTCAGAGCTTACAAAAACAAGTGGTGCAATGGATTTGGCACATGGGTCATAATTTACTAACTGATACAGGAGAAGTCTTAAATTTTAGTCTATAGATGATGACAGAAAAAGTTTTATTTATGAAAAATACATGGTCAGACTCTAATTTTGGAAAGATCAATCTGATAGTACTGTGGGAATTGAGGCAAAACTATAATAGTTACAGTGAAACTAGTTAGAAAGTTCTTGGAGCTATCAAGTGACCATTGAGCTAAAGAAGTACATTAAACAGGACTTGGTACCTTCTTAGAAATTCTATGAATAGTGGTGTGCACAAAGAGTGATTTGTCAAAGATAACTCTCCAGTCTCTAACTTAGGAAGGTAGGCATTACTTATGAATTTAATGATACAATTTAAAAAAGAACACAAGAGGGATTGCATGTAGAAATAATGAATTATGTTTGAAATAGAATTAGTTTAACCTGCCTATGAATAATCCACATATGAAGGTTTCTGGGTATAGTTGTTTGTTAGTATGTATATGTATTTGCGTATATATGTTGTTGTGTGCATATGTTTCAGGGGAGAGCCCTTATTTGGTGATAAAGAAGTAGAAGTCATTAACATATTAAGAATAATTGAAACTGCAAACATGATGGGCTTTACCAAATGTAAATATGCAAATTTGAATTTAAGGAGTCCACATTTTTCCTGTGACATTGTTAAACATGTGTGTTTCTATTTCAGAACTGCTTAACTCCGACTGTTCCTTTGTAGCCTACTTGTAATTCCCCGCCCCCTGACTCCCCCATAGTAGCTTTTTTATTTGATAGCATTGATTCTTAAACTTCAATTTGTCACATTTACTTAGACAAGCCTGTCTTTTAGTGATTGATTTAAACTCTTCCATTTGATATTGTGCACTTAAATTTGATTAGTTTTTTTATTAGCTTAAGATGTCTACACTCAAGACTAGGATTGATAAGGGACCTCATTTTGTTTCACATATCTTTAATCTTTGACTTTCTGAAAAGGTATCTTAGCTCAATGGTTCAAATCATGATTAGTTCCAGGTTGCAAATAAGTTTCTTCTACTACTTTCTACAAATTATCATATGTTGTGTGACTGAAAATAACAAAAGCCTCAGAGTTTACTGTAGCTCTTTCTTACAAAGTAAAGACAAGAATGAGTGTGAAAAAACTCATCACTTGCCTGATTAAGAATCACATAATGTTTGAGAATTCCATTCATTTTAAAGTACTTATTAGCTATCTATTACGTTACTATGTATCACCAATATCAAAGTGTGTTGCTTTCTTCTTGGAACGTTGCTGATTGACATTTCTTGCATCCCTTCCATTTAGTTAGGACAATGTCTTATTAATGAAACGTTCTTCTGAAATGAGATGATTGAAAGCACATCTCCCCTCTTCTCTGAAGGCTATATGTATCGTATAAGTGAAGGAACTGGAGATACTAGAAGCCATGACATGAAAGGATATTGGTTCCTGAATAACCCATAACGAATTGTGATTTGTTGAGAAATAAAACTTTATTGACTGAGCCAATAACATTTTGGGGAATGCTTATTTCAGCAGTTTCTGCTATTTACCTAAATTATTGCACCTTTTCACTTGTCACTATTAGAATGGAATTTGAGTAACTATCATACTCTTTTGGAAATGTGTATCTGATTTACCAAGAAAACTTAAAAAAAAAAAAAAAAAAGAATATCTGTCCCACTCAGCTTAGATCGATGGTGAATGCATAGTGGACATGTGCATGTCTCAAAAGAATTATATACAATTCTGATACTCACTTCTGGTTAAGAATAATTTTATAAGCTTCTTATCTTATAAGGTGTATATTATCTTTTATAAAGACCAGTTTAAATCAGTCAATAAAATTCATTATACTTGTATATATTCCATCTGCAAGATTTAGAAGTTTTTTGTTTTTTTAATTAATTAATTAATTAATTAAATTTTTAATTGGGGAATATTGGGGAACAGTGTGTTTCTCCAGGATCCATCAGCTAAAAGTCAAGTCATTGTCCTTCAGTCTAGTTGTGGAGGGCGCAGCTCAGCTCCAGGTCCAGTCGCCATTTTCAATATTTAGTTTCAGGGGGCACAGCCCACCATCCCATGTGGGAATTGAATTGGCAACCTTGTTGTTAAGAGCTCACTCTCTAACCAACTGAGTCATCTGGCTGCCCTGAAATTTGGTATTTTCATAATTTAAAATAATTATGATTGACTTTTTCTAGCTCAAAATTCTAGATGACATATTCCAGGAGTATAAAATGCACAGTATCTATCAAAAGAAACCTCTGGATACACGTTTAGACAAAAGGCCAATCAAAGCTAGTATGTCACCTGGCTGATCACTTTGCTGAAAATTACGTGGTTTCCCAAGATGTGATTTAGACCTATACATCTTGCATTTACTTAATTTTCTTAGTTTCTACCCAAAACAAAGAATAAATTAAATCCTTTTGGCATTATTTAAAGGAAGGCAGTTTTCTTAATCTCCGGTTTCATCTCAGAAACTGAGTGTATTTGTTGGGGACATAAGAAGACAAAGATATATTGGATGACAAACTACATAAAATATCTCATTTGAGTCAACTGATCAAAGCAATACATAGAAAATACACAAACATGCAGATTTATTATCCCAGGGTATGAGCTGCAGATTAAATCATCAAAAGCACTATTTATTCATTTTCTTGTTTATCCATTCATAATTCAACAAATGTCTGCTGAGAAACTCCTATGTTTCAGGCCTAGAAGCTAATAGTAAAAAATGACTATGGTATCTTTTTTTTTTTTTTAATCAAAAGACAGTTCATAATAATGTTACCATCTGTAGTCAAAGAATAGGAATTACCTTAACAGTAGGCACGATGGTCTAGGTTCAAGTTTAAAGAAAACAAGTCATGGGGTCTCTGCCATGTTGGCAATAGGCCTCTTCTTTGTCTGAGAGAGTATCAAGATAGCAAGGGAGGAGCTCAAGCTAGGAGAAATTAAATAAGAATTAAAATGCATACTCACTCTTTTTTCACTGTCATTTATATTATTGTTTTATTTCACAAGTATTAAAAATAATATTCAGTAACAGACAAGTAGCAAAGAATTTGTAAAAGAAGAGAAGTAGTATTAAAAATTAATTTGTGTAGGATGTTTGCTAAGTTACTGTAGCCTTGTGGATTGAAAAAATGTGGAAATAAGTCTCAATCAAAGTACCACCCCAGTTTGGATGCAAAAGGAAAATGGGAGGAAATGAAGAGGGAGATAATTTAATTGTTTTTCAAGTGTGTCATTAATAATGAGGGAAGAGTAGTTTTATGCAAAGATATTTTAAACCTGAGGTTGTTTTATTGATGAGTTGTACATATCAAAGTAATTAGTTGACACTTAGTAATTTAAGAGTATATACAAGATAAAAAATAGTCAACAAAGGCATATGTTACATATGGCAACAGTATATCCTGAACAATGTGATGAGTTCTTCACATAACTATACAAAAAATTAGTAAATTTGTCTCAACTTAATTATGGAAAGTGAAAACTTGTACAGTAATGACAAACTGCTTTCCATATTTTGGAACTAGTCTTGCACACTGTCATTGACTTCACCTGGTTTTTCTCACATGCTTGTCTCTGTCGATTTATCAGTCTTGAATATGTGATGTCCTGTGACATGAGATTAAATTCATGTGGAAACACTCTGAAAGTTGTAGACTGAGGATTCATTTATGTACTGCATTATGCATGAACAAAGGTGATGTTTCAGACCAAACAAGCTCGGTAGTAGATCACTTATTATTTTGTTGGCACTGGAAATAAATCCCTGCCTAATATTATTCACAAGTTGCCATAAGAACTAGGGGTTAGGGATTATCCTTAAAGGGAAAACAGAGGCCCTGGTTGAAACAGTGATGCTTTTGGGGAAACTAACACAATGTTAGCGGTCATTTTTATATTAAAATAAAATACATATTTTCCATTCCCTTTGATATGTCCCTTTAGTAGCAAAATACTGGAGATGTGAAGATTCTGCAAGAAAAAAATGATTCAGAATGTGTAGCAGAGTAAACTGCTCTAGAAAAGGCAAAAGTAAATAAATAAAAGCCCCTGGTCAGCAGGAGGGAATTGGAATGAATGGTCACTGGTCAAGGAGTCAAGAGAATCTTTCCTGCATCTTGGCTTTGCCACAGACTTTTTTCAGAAACCTGGGCGTCTATAATTTATTCTAAAATTAAGTATTTTAATAACAATATACTACAAGTTCTAAAATTCTAAGTTAAGAAGATGTGAATCTAATCTAGGAAGTATTTGCTTCTATGCAAAAGATATGATCCTAAATATATTTATGGTTAATTATTTCCACTTTTACCATTGCACATCTGTTAGCTCTAATCATTTTATGAATCTTTATTTTTGACTTATTTTCTTTCAAGTTTATTATTCATTCTAAATCCTGCAGTGAAATTTATACCAGACTTGTTATTAACATTTCATTGTCTTTATATCAAATAGAACTAAACTTTATTAAATAGTAATAAAATCTTATTTTTCAGGTAATTATAAAAATTCCAAAAGAAGGAGGATTTAAACAAAGCTTAGTAAACGGTGCTTCCATGATTAAATGCAAATAAGTGAGAGACAAGTAGATTAGGTGACTTTAAAGGGAAGTAAAAGAAGCATTGCTGACAAAACACTTTTTGGCTGGACAAATGTGTGGAGTTTAAGACGTATGTGCAGTAACACTAGATTTATTCTGGTTAACCCGTGCTTTGCACACTGCTACAAAGAATTTTTTTTTCAAGGAACATCCTCTATGTGTAATTAATTTGATTTACTATAGGGAGTAATTAATTCAATTTACTATAAAGTATACATCCATTTAAATTATCTAGTTTATCCCCATGGTTTAGTACATTGTTTAAAATCAGTGATCTAGTAGTTAGAGGCAGAAAACAAGCAGAAAAAATTGGAAAATAAAATGTAGAATTGAGAGAGAATTATATGCTCTGAAACATATTTTCCAGAAGAAACAGCTTTCTCTACATGTCAGGTTTCTTCTTCAATCCACTTTCCTGTCTTCCAATATTGAGCCTTTCTTTTATATTTTTGTGTCTCCTGTCTTGCCTTCATGAATTAAGTTTATAAAACAAAGATCAAGTAGTGAAAGGAAAGAATTCAAACTTTTGTTTTGGTTTGGTTGTATCATAGTACAATGTTCACACATCCCGCAAAATATGCAATTTTTAGTTCCCTGTAATTTATTTTTTAGTTTTTGTTGTCTTTTTTTACGGGGGGGAGGGTGGCAGGGGTTGAGGAAGGAATTACCTTTTAAATGTGTGAATATAACGTTTAGGCCTACAAGACTCCTTTTAGGTAGTTGGCCCACTGTCACAGCATGCATTGAGTATCATGAGATACTCAAAGTAAGTTCTTATAGTATATCTTATGGCAAGACTTATAGTCTTGATTTCTGAAGGGCTTTCAAAAAAATCCTGCACACACCTCAGTCATTTCTGCTAATGACCACAAATTCCAGTCTCTGGTTAATCCTCACCTCATGCTTTGTAATCTGAGACTAAATCTACTCATCACAGTCTGTGCCATCTCCAGGCTCCCATTGTTCTCACCAAGAGGAAGAGAATCTGTGTAAACAGAGCCTCCACATGTATTTTAAGAAGTATTAAAACGTACAGGTATATCCTATCCTATCAGTAGGATAGGATATACCTGTACGTTTTAATACTCCTATCAGTAGCTACACTCAATGAAAATTGACTAAACATAAAATCAAAAAGGAAATATTGGCAAAATATAATAAAAATATATGGTCCAATCATTTCTTGTCCACAAGAAATATACTGTAGACACGTAGACACAAATATGTTGAATGGAAAAGGATGGAAAAGATTACCATGCGAACAACCAAAAGGGAGCTAAAGTATCTGTACTAATAACTGACAAAATAGACCGTAAGACAAAATTGTTACTAGAGGCAGAATAATTTCAATTACAAAAGGATCAATTCATTAAGAAGACATAATTACCAAAACAACATGCACTTAAAAACAGAATGATATATGTGTATATATATGTATATATATATATATATATGTATATATACAAATACATATATATACAAATACATATATATATATCAAAACCGACAGATTTAAAGCAATATGTAATTCAACAACAATATTAGGACATTTTAATACTCTATTTAGATATAATTGATGCATAAAAATTGTGTATATTAAGGTATAAAATGTCATGTTTTGGTGTATGTATAAACTGTGAAGTGAATGCTACGCTCAACTAACGTATTAGCAAAATAACATCTCTAGACATCCTTACCTTTTTGTGTGTGTGTTGAGAACATTTAAGATCAATTCTCTTAGAAAATGTTAAATATGTATCGTGGTATTATTAACTATAGTCGCCATTCTGTATATTAGGTCTCTAGAAATTATTTATCCTGCATAACTGAAACTTTGTAACTTCTGACCAACATCTCTCCATTTACCCCACCCTCACCCTGGCAAACACAATTCTACTTTCTCTATCTGACTTGTTTCACTTCACATAATGTCCTCCAGGTTCATTCATGTTCTCACAAATGACACATTTTTCAATCCATTCATCACTGACAGACATTTAATTTGTTTACATATGTTGGCTATTGTGAATAATGCTGCATGGAACAAGGGTGTGCTGATATCTCTTTGAGATTATAATTTCATTTCCTTCTAATATATACTCAGAAGTGGGATTCCTGGCTCACAAGGTAGTTCTATTTTTAATTTTTTTAGGAACCTCCATACTGCTTTCCATAGTGGCTGTACCAATTTACATTCCCACCAGCAGTACACAAGAGCTTCTTTTTTTCCACATCTTTCCCAACACTTGTCATCCTTTGTGTTTTTGATAACAGCCATTAAAACAAGTGTGAGATCTCACTGAAATTTTTATTTGTCTCCTTGATGACTGGTAATATTGGGCAACTTTTCATATACCTGTTGGACATTTGCATGTCTTCTTTTGAGAAATGTCTAATTCAGGTCCACTACCATAATATTTTGATTACTGTAGCTTTGTAACATATTTTGAAGTCAGGAAGTGTTATGCCTCCAGCTTTGTTGTTCCTGCTCAAGATTGTCTTTGTCATTCAAGATCTTTTCTGGTTACACAGAAATTTTAGGATTATTTTTCTATTTCGTTAAAGAATGCCATTGCAGTTTTGATAGGCATTGTATGAAATTTTTAGATCACTTTGGGTGTTATGAACATTTTGACAATATTCCTAAAATGTATGTCTTTCCATTTATCTGTGTGTCTTTAATTTCCTTTATCAGTGTTTTATATTTTCACTGTACAATTTTCACCTCTTTGGTTAAGTTTATTCCTAAGTACTTTATTTTTTGTTGCTATTTTGAAAGACATTGTTTTTGTAATTTAATTTTTGATAATTCATTGTTTATGTAGAGAAACAAAAATTTCCATATTTTCACATTGTATCCTGAACGATGACTGAATTCATTTTTGTAGTTCTAACAGTTTTTCAGTTGAGCCTTTAGGTTTTTTCCATATATATGATTATGTCATCTGCAAGGAGAGATAATTTTACTTCTTCCTTCTTTACTGCTTTCCAAATTTTTAATTTCTACTTCCTTTTTGCTTAACAATCTAGTCTTTAAGTCATTTATCTCTCCTGACATTTTAATATAAGCCATCGGGAGGAAACAGGTTGCTTTACTAACACTTTGCTTAAGATTTCATCAGCAAAATATTTAATTTTATCACTCGAAAGTTCAGTCTTCCACGTAACACTAGGACAAAGACACGATTCAGCCAAGATCTTTGCTGGTTTATAACAAAGATGGCATTTCCTCCATTGTCTAATAATGGGTTCCTTATTTCCTCTTGGGAATTGATTTTAGCATCCAAATTTCTACCCATATTCTGTTCAGGATTATATAAATATATATGTATATATTTATAAGAGGATTGAGATTTTCTTTATAGCTCTCCTTTTTTCTTTCTGAAACTTCACAAGAATTGCCCTTAATGGTCCATTCAGAGCAATGTAGACTTTTTCTAGCCTGCACCTCAAACTCTTTTAGCCTCTACCCCTTTTCCAGTTGCAAAGCCACTTCTACATTTTTAGATATCTCTTACAGCAGTACCTGTACTACTTGGTACCAACTTTCTGTCTTAGCCTGCCGCCAGAACCAAAATGCCATAGACTAGGTGACTTATAAACAACAAACAATTATTTCTCAGTTCTGGAAGCTGAGAAATATCAAGACACCAACAGATTCAGTGTGTGGTGAGAGCCAGCTTCCCAGTTCATCAACTGCTGTATTTTGCTGTGACCTCACATGTTGGAAAGGGCGGGTGAGATCTCTGAGGTCTCATTTATCGGGGCACTAATCCCATTCATGAGAGTTTCACCCTCATGACCTAACCACTCCTCAAAGACCTCATCTCCAAATATGATCATGTTAGGAAATAGATTTCAGCATATGAATTTGTGCGGGACGCAAGTATTCATTGTATAGCAATTATTCAAGATGGCTTTTTCTGGAGATGGTGAGACTGGAGAAATCTGAAACTCCTCTAAATTTTTATTTCCTTCTCTTTTAAGGCTCTTATTTCACAGTGCCATGCACTATCATTATTACTATAAGCTGTTCAACTTTGACTTGATATAATATAGAAAAATCAAATTCTTATCTATGTCCAAATTGTTTTGCACACTTTCTTTGCAAATATCTTTATGTCAGAATATGAATTATATAGCTTAGTACCACATAAGACAAAGTAAATTCTAACATTGGTAGTGACAAGCCAATGATCTATAGAAAGAATAGAGGGCCCAGGTTTGGCGTAATTTGAATTCTATTAAGATGTTGGCAGTGGAAACAGAGGAAATGAGGTATACAACAAAACCTTGGAAAAAGGAGAAAATCCAGTTTAGATCATTGTATATGGGGCAGTGAAATCATCTGCCCAAGGTTGTTTTAGGCAGCTCCAGGATTCATATAATGCATCAAAGTACCTGACTTTCTGATAGCAAAGAGCTGCTCTTTGGGGCAAAAGAGATTGAAGAAGGGGTCTGTCTGGAAGAAGAGATGCTTGGGTGAGATGCCTCCTTTGTGATACGCCAGCAGATGTTTCAGAAGACATAGTCTCTGCAGAACTTTGACAGTTTCCAAAGTCTATGATTCATAGTTATAGAATGGAAAGTGTTTGTAGTTATCATTTGATGACCCCTATTACCTCCATTTGTTATAAAGTCCTAGCAACATTTCTCGCGTGATTAATATACACCAGGCATGAGAGGAGGAATGGAAAGTGAAAGAAACAAGACACAGTTCCCAACATCAAAGTGTTTATTATCCAGAGGATTTAACGGATAAGCATGATGCAACAGGATAGCTGCTGTAATTGAGGTGATTCCAGGTGTGAGGGGTGCGTGTGCTGACAGAGTCATTCTGCCTGAATCAATTGAGAAAAAAGACAGCTTGTAGAGTACATGATTTAAGAAGCAATGAGAACTCTCTTTCTCCAAATATCCATGACCTGATTTAAAATAAAACAAAACAACAACAGAAAAAATAAAATAAAAACCTGTTTGGGAGCTATAGATAGGAATTGTGAAGTCGGTAGCGAGGACAGCCTCTGACAGAATCTGGCCTGTTTGGGCTGCAATGCCAAGAGCCCTTGGACTAATCTTGTTTAGAATAGCATATTAATAACTTTATAAGGATCAGCGATTTTATTAAACTTGGCAATGCTTATTTCATGAATTAATTCTGTCAATACATACATTCATTCTAAAATTATTAAATGATTGCTATAGATATGCCAAACTGTCATCAAGGTATACACATGTTTAAAACTCATCTCATTTTAAAGCCTATCACTCTATGCTTAAGTTTAGTTATTTATTTGAAAATGATGAACTATTTATAACAAATAATTTCATAAACTGCTAACATGCAAACCCTCCTGTTAAATGCAAAGTGTCAAATTCTTCTGTTCACATTATTATAAAAAGCATTGGGCTGAAGCAAACCGCAGAGGCTATAGAGACCCCGAGGGGGAGAGTGCCTTGGTAAAAATCACACTGCTAATTGGCAAATGTGACATTTAGAATTGAAGGTTTGCTTCACTAAACTTTCTTTTGAGAAAATGGAGTTTTGCAGAAGTCAAACAAATAATCTGACAGAGTATAGATTTTACTGGTGATGAGGAAAAGCTTCAGACAGGAGAGTGGGAAAGGCAGTGAGAGAAGCAGCAGAGAAATGGGTGGTATGTGTGATATGCCCATTAGAAGTTATTTACATGGAAGCTTCCACTATCCCTTAGCCTGTCAGTGAGAAAACACTGCATAGTGTTTATCAGGACATATGCTAGAGTTGCTGGGCTTGCAATCCCAACTCAGCCTCTTACTAGCTCTGTGAACTTCACCTATGTACTTAAACTTTCTGTGTCTCCAATGCCTCATCTGAAAAATGGGGAAATAAACGATCTTATAAATTACTGTACAGATTGAATATGTTAACACATTTTGGAGGGAATACAGGGTGTATTTGAATCCCCAAGTTGTGCTTCTCTCATTAACTGTGGCCGCAATCTCCAGAAAGACGGTACCTGAGATGGCCTTTTTGGACTGGTGGAGAATTGGGAATTGCTGATGAGGTGAGGAAAATTTGAGCCATGAAGACCGTAGAGATTACCTGCTCCACATATATATTTGGAGCTCTGAAGTGAGAGATGAAGTTGTGGAGTACACATTCCTCTGTGACAACAGAAAATAAAGTCAGTCTTACAGACATGAGTGGATAGAGCAATGCAATCTGGAGATACAAGGAGACACATTTTGAAAGCATGCGTAGCACAAGAGAAAGAGAGGGGAAGAACACAATTGTCTACAGTACACTTGTAGAACCCTAAAGTGTAGATAGCAATCATTACAAGAATATTAGAGATCACGTAGTCCAGCAGACCCATTGATATAGAACCCAATTTTCAGGAATGTAATTTTATCAATATTGCATCTTACCTCATAGAAGAATTGGAAGACAACCACTGTTCCTGGCTCCCAGTCCAGTGAATTCAGATAAGAACAGCTGGCCCTAACCAAACTGGTTTTGGCAGTCATAGTTCATTCTGCATGTGACTCATTTTTCCTTAACAACCCCACTCCAACTCAATAGTCTGAATTTCAGTTTTATAGAATGGATCAAGCTAGATGGAGTTGGAGGCTGATAACTAAGCAATATCCAAGGACAGGACAATAGTCAGGAATCCCAGGAGTTGAGCCTTCCACATGGAGCAGAAAGCCCATCAGGCCAACAGGTTACTGGCACAGCCACTGGGGCCTACTCTGCAACTAGCAACTGGAGTCAATACTCCAAAGTGGTGTCGGTAAGTTCTAAGCAGAAGCACTGTCTCAGAGAACTTGCTGTATTCCCTTGTGAATTATCAGTGAGAGGGTTACCAGTTCCTAGGAGAGTAAAACAGTACATGGTTGTGAGAATGAGAAATAAATCAAGAACCCAATAATTAGAACCAGACCACAGGATTATAGTAGTACCAGCTAACGCACAGACCTAATGCTGCATCTCAAAGACCCAGCCTTAGGCCCTTTTCCTTGCTGCTGATTTTAAGGACAAGTTGCTAAATGTGGGGCATACAGGAACTTGCATTGGGTGAAGAGTCCTCGAGATGTCAGTTTAAGTGTGTATGGGAAGATTCAATAGTTATTAATGCTGTTCAGCACTTATGGATGGATGTCCTGTGAACTTATGATATTGAATGCAAGTTCATTCAAGGGTTCACACACTGACTTTTGTAATCTTAGTTACGTAAAGATACTCCTGATAATAGGGAAAGGCAAAAGTCTCAAATAATAGAAGATCTCCTCCTCATTCTCCTTCTATCTATTTTATATAGAGGGTTTTATATTTTCTTTAAGGGACAACGGTGTTATCAAAATATAATAATAACATTGAAAAACTGTTATTGAATATCTTGCATTCCCCCTTTGCTATCAAATTTTTCTTGTCCTGATTTCCATTCTTTCAGAGGCTTGTTCAAAAACTAGCACATTTTATTAACTAAGTTAAACTCAGTTTTTCACAAGTAATAATAGCTTTACTCCTTCATTTATTCATCCATTATCCATCTAACCATCCTCTCAGCAAACACTGAGAGTATATGAAGCACAAGAGAGTAACAATCTTGTGTGGAGACACACATCCGAATGAGCAATATGGCATTGTATAATAAGATGTGGATATGGGTTTCCACGGAGGAGCAAGCTCTGTGGTTGGGGGAGATATTAGAGGACAGTTAAGGACCTCCTGGAGTACATATGTTAGGGGCAGGGGAAGGAAGTTTGTATCAATCACAAGAGGAGAAGTAACTTAGAGTCTAAGAGAACAACATGTTCAAGAGCAAATTAGAGTAAAGAAAACAAAAAATCAATATATGGCCTCTGCTGGTTACTGCATTTACATTAAAACAGGCTCTAACTGACTTCAAGCTCAGTTTTGAGAATGTGCATTTTGTCTCTGTGGTAAGCTGTCTGGAAGGCCGCTGTGGGCATGGCCCTCACCATCACCCCAGCTCCTTTGTGTTACAGCAAGTTCTGAACAGCACAATCTCATGCCTTTCTTGTACTAATGGAGTTTTTCTTAAACATATGATCTCCACTTAATGTAATTGTTAAAAAACAATTTTTAGAAACATATCAGTCTAAATGAAAATAAATATTCAGGGAAAAGGCCTGGGACTATGCCCCTTTAATAACAAGGACGTCTTATGATCATGAATATTTTGGTATTGGTAGAATCACATGTACAACTCCAGAGGGCATTGTTTACATTCTTTGCACAGCAATAATTTTGAGTTCTAACCTCAGAAAGGACTCATGGGACAGCAATATGTATACCACTATCATTCACAATTGGAGATTGTGTGATAATTTAAGTTTTCTAAATGAGGCAGGATATGTAGCCTAGGTAACTGACAACCTCCTCCAGTGCACAACAAAAGGTGCTTCACCGGTTACACCAGTAACAAAGTGAATGTATTGAGTACCTGCAGCTGGAGAAAAACAAGAATCAGTTTCTTCCAGCTAGGCTGAGCCCTATGACTGGTACCTGACCTTTAGCTAATTATAATGTAATTATAATCTCATTTGCATTGTTGTTACTAGGACTGCTATCATGCATCTGATGCCATGACAGTTTTGGAGGGACCAAATAAACAAGACAAAGCCAGAAACAGAGGGTCCTGCCCAGGGGAGGAAATAAATGAACCACTCTAGTAAGACTTCACCAATTCCCACCCTGGGAAGGATACATAGCCCTGATCACAACTTCCTCAATGCTGCTCTTGTGTCTGAGTTCGCCAGCACTTTCCTCTCAACTGTGTACTTTCATTTTCAATAAGTCACTTAAGCTTTCTTGCATCTGTCTCATTCCTGAATTATTTCCTGTGTAAAGACAAGAACCCAGTCACTGATGCTCTGGGTTGAGTCCTTTCTTGGATGTCTCCATGAGCCTCAGGTGACATAAAAACAAGGAATGTTCATTACAAGCTGGATTCAAGAAGGGATGAGTCTATTTACAAACCTAAAATAAAGACTGAAGAAGCTTTGAAGTAGAAAAGTCCAGGAGGAAGACTGGAACAGAACATATTAGGAGAAAAATGGATTTTAAGAACTAAAACTGCAGAGCTGTTTTGTGCCTTGGTTGCCACCCTACCCCTGACAAGGAAAATAATCCAGAATGTGTGCACCTCTCCTGTATGCTGCCAGTCCCCTCAGGATCATGCTTCACATTTGTTAGAGAAATCTGGGATTGTGCTCCACTCTCATATCCACATGGCAACTCCTATTATAGATGAAAGCCATGTGCAAAGGATTCTCCGTGGGGAGAGCAAGACATGTTGGTAGTGACAATCAAAAAGCAAAAGTGAGAGAAGTACATACCTGTGATTTAGGACTCAGCAGCTTTAAGGATAGATTGTTTTCTGAATGTTGTTTTGGTTTTTGTGTTTTGATTTGTTTTTATAGTTTTATCTTCCCTGGAGTCTGAATCATATTCACAGTACTTGGAATGCCTTTTGGGTTTGTGAAATCTTGGCTCAGATAGTTAAAGCAAGCTTAGAATGCTAATGGGACCTATTCCATGGGGTCAAGCCTCCTTTAGATGAACTCTGTTGATTATAATAGTCCCCCGGTTCTTTGTCCACTAAATGTTATTGTATGTTCAGGAAAGTGATGAGGTTAGGTAGCAAACAAGTTAAAAATAAGAACAAAAATGTAACATATACAAGAAAACATACAGTAAAATAGCTTCTTTTTTCAACTTTTTAAAATTTTCAGAAACAAAGCTGAGTTTGTGAAGGACTTTACCTGTGGCAAAAGCAATATGGGAAATACCCCTGTCCCACTCTAGTCCTGAAAAGAGGCAATGAGTTTCCAACAGTAAGTCTATAACAATTGCTTCTACTATATTCTCTACTATATTCTCAACTATCTTGTGCTTCTTCAGTGCTTTGAAGTCAATGACAAATTCAACATTGGTTTAGCCACCGTGAAAGAGCGTATTTTGTTTTTATGCTCTGAAAGTTCAATTAGATCATAGAAACTGAAAAAATAAAAACCAAAATCAACAATTTGATACAGTGCTTACTGTAAAAGCACAAAATGTAAACAAGTCACAACAGTGGGTTAGAAATCAAAATAATATCAGACTTCCAACTATCACACCTACACAATGTGGCAATGCCTTCAACAATCTGAGTGAATGTTAGTTTGCATTTAAAATTTTATATCCAGTTAAACAATCAACTCTGAGGGGAAAGACATGAGTAAACATGCAAATAGTAAAAAAGAAAAGGAAAAAAAAAAACCCTCCTTGAAACTTTTGTTAGAAAAGTAAGAAGCTAGGATATGGTCCTCAAAAATCAAGGAAATAAACCAAGAACAAAGAACTTGTGTCATCTACAAGTCAGGGAAGTAAAGGTAGAAGTGAAGTGAGCTGAAATTCACACACCCACAGCTCTGCTGCAGGTCTCAAGAACAAGCAGTCAAAATGGGGCCAGAGAAGCCAGGTTTCACTACCAAAGAACAAGAACAGTAGAGATGATCAACCCTCATATGTTTGCATTTAGAGGCAGTTGATCTGGACTGCTGTCAAAGAAAATTTAACATGGAATAGTGATAAACATAGAAAGTTCATAAAGAAAATAAGTGGAAATTATTAATTACATGTGAAAATTTTTCAAGAATTAAAATGTAAATGTAGCTCATAATTGACTCAATAGAAGAAAATAGCTGGCATGCATGGTAATACCAAGAAAATATGCATTTAACTAAACATGTGAAATACATTCAAGGATGGAAAAACGGCAGCATATACATGAGTGCAGTGCGTGTGTGTGTGTATGTGTGTGTTACTTTTGGATGGAACAGAACATGAGCTTAGAGTGGACTTTGGGAGGAAACTGCTATTCTCAATTTTAAGCCGTATTTTAGGATTTCACTTTATAATTAATATGTTTTTCTTTGATTAAAACATAAAACAAGATATTGGACATTTCTTCAGAGGCTATTGACTCACTCAGACTCTGGTGTTCTACTAGAGTTGAGGTTTTGAGGCAGTTACATACTTTCATAGTGTTTGCTTTCATCATGTTGCATAATACTGTCAAAGACACCTGAGAAAACGTATGGAAATAAGAAGAGATTTTTTTTATGAAGCTGCGGGGAGAACACTGCTACTTCTTCCTCTGTAGTCAGCTTATGTACCTTCTAAAATGCATCCTACAAATTGCTCATCACTGATTCCAGTGAGTGCAAGCAGCCCAACTGAATCTCTCTCTCTCTCTCTCTCTCTCTCTCTCTCTCTCTCTCTCTCTCTCTCTCTCTCTCTCTCTCTCTCTCTCTCTCCCCTTTGTCTCTCTCTCTACTGCTGCCCAGTGATCTCTCATATCATTAATAGCTTTTGGAAAACATTTCATCTGCCTCCCTTTAAAAATTCTAAGGATGGTTCTCTTGTAGTATGTACTATAATAACTTGTTTATTTTCTCTATAACTTCCTTTTACTCTATTGTGAATATATTGATTATTTTTATTTGTTTCAAGTGTGAAAAACAATATAATAGACATTTACACCCCTCACAAAGCGATAACCCTGTCCCCTAATCCCCTCTGATATCATATGAAGCTGTTACAATTCAATTGACTCTATCC
Source organism: Rhinolophus hipposideros (assembly GCF_964194185.1). Classification (NCBI taxonomy): domain Eukaryota; kingdom Metazoa; phylum Chordata; class Mammalia; order Chiroptera; family Rhinolophidae; genus Rhinolophus; species Rhinolophus hipposideros. Next base: position 16,736,636 of record NC_138058.1, on the reverse strand, counting down.
CCTATGCTGTACTCCACATCCCGTGAATACACACACACACACACACACATTTATATATATATATATTTAATTATATCTGACATTCAATATTATTCAGCTTCAGGTGTATAGCACAGTGGTCAAATTTAAAAAATTGCAGGGTTTTGTGGCTTGGGAATCTTAGCTAAATTTGCTTGTGTTTTATAGCAAACAGTTTTTTTCTTGGGAAATAAATTGCACTAGCAAAATTAAAATTAGCCTTTTTCTGAGGTTATTTCTGCCCTCCTGTTGGGCCTTTCCAATTGCGTTATTATTTTTTCTCTGAGAAATTATAATGTTACAAATATAGTCAGGCTTCTTTATTGAAATTTAAAGACCCAGACAAACCAATTTATGATTTACCAATAGATTACTGTAGACTTGATTTCAGAATTTCATTTTAGGCTTTTAGCTTCACCGATTCTCTAGCTTTATAGTTGTTAAACGTGTCACTATAATAATGTGTCAGATGATTTGTTAGGGAAGTGTGTGTCCCTCGCTGTTGTTAACTCAATTTAAACTACATAACCCTGTGAGAATTCGTAACATTGAGGAATTAATGTGTGGTGCACAGCCTATTGTGAGAAAATATAACGAACAAACTCTTTGTAAATGAGATTATGTAGAATATGTTTAGCCTATTTAAAAACAAAACTATCTAATGATTGTAACATACTAGCTGTCTCTATGCAGATAAATTTTGCTGTTGGTGTGACTGACAGGTGCCTTAAAGGATAGATCCTTGGAAACAGTTCCTAAGCATTCTGGTTACCATGTGATTTTGAAAGGAAAGCTGCCTTAGATCTACAAAGTCTTTCTCTTCAGCTGGAAACAAACACTCTTTTTTTATACATCAATTTGTTTATGAATCTATTCAACACAAATTTATGTGTTGTTGAGGTTACAAAGGTGAATGAGACTTGCTCTCTCCTCAAAGTTTGTATAGCTCATTCGAAAACAAATATGTAAAGGATTGAAGCAAATTTTTTATAAGTTCAATTAAGGAATGATATGGCTCAAAGGGGAAAAAAATGCAAAGCTATTTTTTTTCCTTAAGGGATAAATGATATGTGGTGTTCCAGATGGAGAGAATAGTATCTACAAAGCTCAAAGTAACACATTTCTTAAGTAGAAAGTAAGTAATTTGTATCTCTGTACAATGAGTAAAAAGACTGGTTACATACAATATCAGAAAAAAGGCCTTATAATAAATTCTAGGACCTGAAAGTGTACACTCTTCACAGCTGCGTCTTCTGGGTAGCAAAATTATATGAATTTTCCACCTAAACTGAACAATTATTAACATTTTGTTGTATTTGCTTTAAGTGTCATGTGTATCACTACTCACACCATCAATTATTACCTGATTACTAAATTTCAAAACCTATAATCACTGTTCATTAAACCTATTTGTGTGTGTGTGTGTCTGTGTGTGTTGTCACTTTTGGGTGACTCTTACTCCTTATAATTTTCTGCTCCTCATTTCCAATCCTATCGCCTTCTTTAATACTGACGTTCAGGAGAAGCTTGATACGCTACTTAATTCAACTCTAACCTCTTCTTAAAGTTGGCTCAGGATGAGGGCAGGACAATTTGTTGTTGTCAAGGTATGTTCTCTTGGATTTTGAGTCCCTATTTTAAATCTATCTAGATGGTAAAATTTGCTTAAGTCACCTCATGATTAGGTATTATTCTCCAATGGAGGCATCTTTGATAGCTAACTAGAAAAGACCTGAGACAGACCTGTGAGAAAAACCTCTTATGCTCCATTGTTCTCCTTGGTTTGCATTTTTTTGTGTTCCTCCTTCCTTATCATTAGACTAATAAAATCTGGAGGGTATAATTTAAAGTACAGGCCTAAGGAAACATACAAAGAAGGAGACTTGACCTGAGTTTCTAAGTTCTAAGTTCTAAGATCTAAGCTCTAAGATGTAGCTTTCCTGGAGCAAAGACAGAAGGAATTCTCCATAGAATCCTGCACAGTTACCTGGGGACTAGATTATGGCCTAAGGAAAATACCTTGTAACAGACTATTTAAAGTAATGTCATGGGAGCATTTTTGCAGCACATTTCTCTTATAAACCTATTATAGATGTAAGCAGTCTCTTAGTGGCAAGGTTTGTGCTAGCACCAAACATATTTTGACTAGCATATTTAACTCTTTTTTATTCTGGTATATTTACTTTTGCTGGTGTTTTCATCCTTATTCAATCCTTAAAAATAACATCATCCTTAAAATTCTAAACTGAATCCTGTTTTTGTTCTTTGTTCCATACTCACCATGAAACCTTATTTGATTCCATTTCTTCAGATAATATCTGTAGGTCACTAAGTACACAATCTATAATTCTAATCTGATAACACTACCACGTGATAAAATCATTTGACCATGCCTACTGGATATTTCTGTCTGCAAATCCAGTAACACTTAATATTTCTGCAACAGAATTTATTCTTGTCTTACAACTCATGTGTCATTTTTATCCAATTCTTGTATTTTTTTATGTCTCTGAATGATACTGCGGTCCAAAAAATTCCTTAAAGTTAAAAACAAAAAATACCAACAAAAATCTTGGTGCACACCAATATGTCTCTCTATCCTATGTAAATAACCACAGATTCAGTCCACTGAAATTTAGATGTATCTTTAAACCTGATTTTTCTTTCTATCCATGTTGCCACTCATTCATCCAATGGTCAACATGATCTTTTCCTTACACTTCTTAACATCTCTCCATACAAATGGGTTTATGGCCATCCCAGTCCACTTGCCACATTGCCGATATTCTTTTCTAAATCAAAAGCAGGTCATATTACTCTCCTGCTTTCCACTTCCAAAGCCACAGAATAAAACCTTTATTTCTATCCTTGTCTAAATTTACATTCTCGTTTCTTATAATTAGTATAACAACGATTTTCTCTTCATTGTATTGGGTAAATCAGACCAACTTTTAGCTTAGTAACTTTGCATTTGCCCTAAATAATCTTTCTGCCTCACATGTATGGCATACTCATATGCATTTTTCAGGGTTTAGAGAAAGAATGTCTTCAAAGAATTCTTCTTTAGCAACTGAAGGGTGAGTTAGTAGCTCCCATATCACATTCAACTTATTTTGTGTTAATGACACATCGTATTTATCTAAAGATATTTGTCTGGAAATTCAGGTGTACAGACACCATATCTTCCTCCACCCTCACATTTACCCAATTGTACAGAAAATCTATTACATTGCCTGTACTAGATAAAGAATAAACAGATGTACAGGAATCCCTATTCTATGACAAAAAGGGATTCTCTCCAATTGCAGAGGAGAAAACACATATAAACAACTTTAAAAGAGTATACCTTTAAAAGGTCAGACAATTAAGTTAGCGAACTCATCCTAGAAGAAGTGCTACATACTTCATTGTTGAATATCATTACATTCACCTTCTAAGTACTCCCCTTGGGGAGCTATGGTCCAATGCTAGCACCTAGTCCACCCTTCAAAGCAATTTTGGAACTCTTTCTAAAATGTACACCAAAGCTGTCGTTGTATTACCCTTCATGTCCTGAATGTTACCAAAATGTCTTCTTTTCAGTATTTTCTTTATCTTCAGGTAAAGAAAGAAGTCAATGGGGGCCAGAATAGGCAGGGTGTTCCAATACAGTTACTTGTTTACTGGCTAAAAACTCCCTCACAGACAGTGCCATGTGAGCTGGTGCATTGTCGTGATGCAAATGACATGAATTGTTGGCAAAAAGTTCATGTCATATAACTTTTTCATGCAGCCTTTTCAGCACTTCCAAACAGTAAACTTGGTTAACTATTTGTCCCATTGGTACAAATTCATAATGAATAATCCCTATGATGTCAAAAACAGGTTAATAACAGCATGGCAACTAGTTCGCGAACTTAATTATCAGACCTCAATGTATGTACAACATATAAGCATACATATGGTATCAAGCTAGCTCAGAGGAGAGAGTATTTATCTCTATTTTGGGTATGACCAGGGAAATATTCTTGTCAGATGTGATCTCTGATATGAAATTTAAACAATGAAATGGCATGGGCCAGATCTACTGGGCAGCAAATATGGAGGACTTTCCAGGGATAGAGGATGACACATACAAAAGCATGATCTGCCTATTGAATTAATTATAATATTCCAATCATTCAAACAACATTTTATAATAACTATAATGTGTAAAGTACATGTGATGTTACTCATTCAGATGTGCTCCTGCACTCAAAGTTCACAATCTAATATTATCACTCAGTACCCAAATGAGAGATACAATTCAGTAATGCCTAAATGGTGGAACAGCTCTCTTCTCCACTAATGCTAGCCATGATTTAACAAGGAGGCAGCAAACACATTGAAAACAATTCAGTATAAGATTGTCTCCCATGTTAGCTAACCTAAAATTATCAGAGAAAGCTGTGAACACCCCAAAAATGCACTAAGCTATCAAAAGTAAAAGGGAAGCAATGTTTTACTAATTGAAACCCGCAAAAACATTTATTTTCCCCCAGAAGCATGAACATGAATGGACTTTCTGATTTTTAGCCCAACATGTGTCCATTCTATTGACCCAGCTACTTAATCATGTGCTTCTGTCAGAAGTGACAGGCCATATATATACCCTAATGTGTTTTAATAGTTAAAATTACAAAATAGTAGATATGATTTATTTGACATAAAAACTACAATTTGGAATATTCCCAAATGTTTCTCTGGGTTATTTTAGGCAGAAATCATCCTCTGGAAAGTGAAAATGTTTTGTATAAATCCAGTTAAATCTTAATTGGATGCACTAAAATCTAGGACGGAAAAACAGTCAATAAAAAAAGAACAGTTTTTCTTTTTATCATATGTGTGTATTTGTTGTGTTTAACAGTGCATTTCTTTACACACACACACACACACACAACACACACACACACAAACACCATGAATAAACTTGTTTACAATCTCTGGACAAGCACCTACTTACTGACCAAAAAAAAGCATTAAAAATGTTTGAGGCGGTCAGGTTGTCCTGGCAGGAATTACAGCACTTGTTCAGTATACATTTCACTGTCAGGCCCAGCTTCCATTGTCTGGAAAGTGTTTTGTGACGTACATAAGAGTGTCTATAGAAGAGCTGATGTGGCTTAGCAGGGAGAACACGAAAAGTCACAGGCAAGATTCTGCAAGTGGCAGGTAAGTGCTTTCTCTCTCTGACAACAGCCTGCCAGCAATATGCAAAGACTTAGGAACTCAGCACACCCATAAGCAAAAAGGCATTCTCCGATGATGTAGTGCCACTCTAACTAGCCCAACGTAGTTGGACTGAACTTTTATCAAAATGTCTAAACACTATGAAGGAAATATCCTATTGCTTTGTCAGATGCATTAAAATTCATGCTCAAGACAGTAAACACACTGTCTTGAGCATGTAGAGAAAATAATAATTTTTTTAAATGCTCATTATTTTGCATTATCTTTCTTGCTGTACTACAACATTATGTACATTGTACCTTCCTGGTGGCCATCCTATAAATTAATCATTGTTTGCCTCACTGCGTGTTGACCTCATTAAAACCCTGAATGCACTGATCTAACTAAATTTTGTTAATGTCACACGGATTGAGCTAGGGGTTAGAGGCAGTTTTGAGTGTTTTTAAATGTTTTATTTATTTTATTTTTTTGAGGGGCAGTTAAAAATAAATACTCTTATTGGTCACATATTTACCAAATTATTGCAAGTTTTTGCAGCTGCTAATTCTCTTACACATCACAAACACACACACACACGCACCCACAATTGAGTGGTTATTGTTTTTGAGATACTATGTTTTGTCAGGTGAGAAAATGCCAACAAATGAGAACATAACCTACAATTCTGCATTATGAGCTTCCCAAACTTAACAATTATATTCAACTAATAAATAACACATCATATTTAAGTATTTTAGAAAGGTAGTGATTCTGAGGAGGTCTATCTGAAAATTGTTTTCTTATCATTCTAAAGGATACAGGTGATAGAGAATCAGTGCTGTGTTTTGCCTCTCAGGTGATGAAAGGAAAGTTGCCATTGCAGTTACTTCTTTTCCAGGAGTACAATCTGGCCTGTAATTTCAAACAGAGCAACCAACTAATTCTCAGTGGTTTCACAGCATGAATGAAACAATAGGTCTCAGGGTGGCCTCTACGATGAAGTGGTTAAGGGCTATATTAGAGCTTTTGGTCACCTTGCTATCTAAATTGACCAATTTATTTTTTGTGTTCTTCATAATTTCCTATTTAAAGAAAAAATTGGCACACAAAATAGTTGCTTATGCATAGTTGATCTAGGAGAATCTATGGATAAAACAGTGCATGGCTTCTGACATCTGAGTCTGGTGCCTGCATTCTTTATCCCAAACGAACACCAAGTGTCCTCGTTCTTGTTCACTCTGTTATGTTGGAGCAGATGTGGTAAAGAGGTGGGAAGACAGTGATGTCTCCCCAGGTCCCTAGAAATGCATTATGCTTTATATCTAAAAATGAGATTGACATTGATCCTCACTTTCAATAGTAGTGTTAAGTTCACAAAAACAAAACAAACAAAAACAACAACAAAAAACGAGCTCCTTCCTGCTTAACAAAGCCTGTTCGTGAAGCACTGAACAGTGCTGGAAAGAGGCCTGAGTGAAGGATTGGATATTCTCAAACTATCAAATTGATCAGAATTGGACACGTCATTTCATCATTATGAGGCTCTTTTTCTACTTCAGTAAAATCCAGATACTGCTCTGGCTCCCTTCTACCTTCAACTTACAATAGTTATGTAATTATATGAACAAATTTTTATATGGGCTTTTGATTGACATATTATGCATTCACTATCATATAGTAACTCATCAATGAGGAGATGTGATGAATTATATTATTCCTTAACAACAACAACAACAAAAACTTTTAAGGGTTTTTCTCTCCCCGTACCCCAGAATGCTTATATACCACTACCCCAGCGACATTGGACTTGGCCACGTGAATTTCTGTAGCCAGCAAATGTGAGCAAGGATAACATTATGCTTCCCATGTGGAATTTTATAAGCTTTACAAGAAAGCACATAGATTGCCATGTCCCTTTTCCCTCTGCCAAGTGATCAGTCTCATTCCAGACTGAGCATGTTTTGTCAACCTGAGGCAGAAGTGAAGGGCCATTTTTGCAGAGGATAGAGCCACTGCATTGAGAAGAGATTGTGGGACCTATCCTGCTACAGTTTGGGTCTGAAGTAGATAATGATCTCTGTGCAGCTGTCTGCTCAGTATATTAAAACTCTGTATTATGACCTGGGTTTCCTATTACCTAGGTGCAGAGATGATTCAACATGAGACAGTAAGATGCCCTTACTTTGGCATTGGGTCCCAAATATATTCTCTAATTCAGCTTCAATTTGGTACATGATTATTTGAGAATCTTCATTCAAAAAGCTGATAACACGATTCACATTTTGTTCATTGTATCTATTTATAAATACCTATCCAAACAAAGAGAAGTAGTAACTAATTTGCTCCAACATATAGCTGTATTATTATATATCTGATTTTAGTAAGAAGGATTTTAGCATTTCACTGTTTAACACAGAAATGACTGTAGCATTTCCTGGAATCAAAGCCCTTTCATAAATTTCCTACAGCAAACATCTCATACGCATATCCCTCTACTCTGCCCCTCCAATGCACGATCTCTCCAAATTGGAAGCCTCACCATTGTGTATATCTACATTTTTTTTTTTACCTTTACTCCATCTGCTTGGCACAGTACCCCTGATATTTTTGAACCGATTTTTTTTTCTTCAAATTTCTGCCTTCACTGTTCTTGTAAAATAACATCCTGGGTCATTTTGAAATTCCAGTGAAACCTGTTTGAACTACCAGAGTTACAATAATTACAAGAAAAAGCAATCACTATATCTAAAACATATGCTGAAATGCTCAAGATGACCCAAATACTGGGCTAAGCAATGTGTATATATGCATATATATATATGTATATATGTATATATACATGCATATATACACATATGTATTCATATGCAAATGTACACACAAACACACACATTGTGTAATCACATTTGATATTCACAACATATCTGTGAAGTAGATAATTTTTGTTTCCATTTTGAAAAATAGAAACTTAGATTAAGATGTTAAAATTAATTACTTATAGGTAGTTTAAAATTACCTATTGACCAACACAAATTAAATGTAAGAGGTTTCTCTCTCTCTTTTTTTTAATCCTAAAAAGTTAGGTTTTTCCTGATATGCCAATGGGGAGATTTAATGCCTTGTTGTTGTTTTTTACTGCACCGCACTCAATTTGGTAAATATATATCATAAAAATGCAAAGCCCTATTTGAGGAATTTGAAATGACTGGTGATATGTATTGGAGTTAGAGATATTAATAAAGTTGAGAAGATCACTGGGACGTAATCTGTGTGATGATGTCAAATGCATAATGATTATTTCCTCCTACTTTGTGAAAGGGATTAGGGAAGCAGACCAAGTGAAACGTGTTGACTGCCCTGAAGGGAGAAATGGACAGAGGGTGCATTTACCACTGTTTCTAAGGACTGAATGAACAAGTGTGTCAGGCACATGCGTTTAAAATATGTGCTCCAAGGGAAGACAGGCAGGTACCTACCCAGGGTGACATTTTTCTCCTCTGGAATTCTGTGTTCTGTAGTTATATTTTTCACAGAAAAGACTATCCTTGTGTCCCTGAAATCAAGCATTTGGAGTATTTTCCATTAGACTATATGTAAATGTAGTTATGACTGGATTAATCAGCCATGTGCACAGAGAATTTTAGGACAATCCTGGTTGAAGGGTTTCTGCGCTGCTGCCTAAGAAGATTCTCAGGTTGCCAGTGTGTGAAGCAGTTTTTATTTAGTACATATCCTTGCTGTTGCTAAAACTCCAATGTTTCTGAACAAATGAGAAATGGTTTATTAGAATGATTTTTTGAATTTCACCTTTATCTTTGTTTCTGTATACACTGAATTCAAATATTTTCTATTTGTCATTATGGCAATTTCTTTCATTGTTTTTAATATTGCAAAAGAGAGAAACACGAAATAGTTCACCACCTTAAATGCTTAAGAGAAATTCAAAAATAAATGTTTATGGAAGACTCACTTCCCTGCTAGATACAGCATTAATAATTGTAATAAAAAATGATTCCAATTTGGCACACTGAAATGGTGGAGGTGAGGAATCAAATTATTTATTCTGCAATTATGAAGTGAAGGGATATATTGTCCCCTAACAGTTTGGCTGGATAGGCATTGTTGTACTTTTTAGGTAATTTAACATGATGATAATTACCTTGGCTGTGTGACATTCACCAGTGGGACGGTGACCAAGCTGACCTTAATGTCCTCTCAGCTTCACTAAACTTTAGAAGGATTTTTTTCCTAACTGTAAATTCCTCCCTTTTCTTAGTGCATTTACTTTAGAACACCATTGACCCATGAACAACATGAGTTTTAACTGTACCTTTTCTCTAATACATGGGTTTTTCAATAACTATACAACCCATGCTCTGTACCCCAGGTTTTGCACCTGCGGACTTCCAGCAGCATATGCAAAATACTGTTTTTGATCTCTGGTAGGTTGAATCTGAATGTAAAGGGCTGAGTGTATAGTTATTAAATAACATTCACGTATGCATTGTTCTACCCCACTTTATATAAGGGACATGAGTATTCTGCAAATTTTGGTATCAGTGGGGGAGGGGGTATCCTATAATCAATTCCTAGGAATACCAAGGGGCAACTGTAGTTAAATTTTTGAGGAGTCAAAAGTTATATGCGGATTTTTGACTATGTGGTGATGGGTGCCCTTAAACCCCACATTCTTAAAGGATCACTGTACTTACAATTGCAAATTCAGTTCTCTGCCCCTTAGAGATGTACATTTATTGCAATATTTCTTTGACAATGGCTAAATGACATATGAACATGTTTTGAGAGTAAGAAAAAAGTTGATTCTGGCACCTGTGATTTCAAAATATTTTCTTTTGCTTGTCAACCTCTGAGCATCTAGTCTTAAATATTTTTCATTCTTCCTACTAATGTACTGACAATATAAAGGCTGAGAATACAGCTGTTGATAATTGTAAAGCAAATTTTGCAGTTGACTTGGCTCTTGTGATCTGGGGTAATCTTAGTGATCTAGTCAAACAAAATATAGCCTTGACATTTGTAGGAGTAAATTCAGATTGTGCCTCTGTCCTTTCTTCTAAAATTGAGGGAAAAAATAATCATAACTTAATGACTGTTCTAACTCACATAGTGACTATTCTTCTAATTTTGACATTTAAGAAATTTAGGACACATCGTTCGGTTTGTCTTTCAAATAAGTTTTCCCTGTCTCTATAGTCCCAAAGAGACATGGTGACATAAAAGAAAGGAGTTGTGTAAGTAATATTCTGGGCCTAACATCTATGTAAACAATCTCTTATCCAGAATGATTACCAAGAAGACTTCAGAGTCACAAACCAAAGTACAACCTACTCAGACCTGACTTTTTCATCAGGTTTACTAATAAAGATGAAAACATAATGCATGAATTCAGAAAGCCTCAGTTAAAAGCACAGCTGGTGGCTAAGTTTTCCTAGACACCTTCCACCAGCATGAGACCATGGAAAAGAGATCTGAGTGACCAATTAGGGAGTGAGAAGAATAAGACTGTAATATAAGGAGATGGGTAAATCAGCTGGCCCTGATCAGTGGAGTCTCCAGGGAAGTCTTTGGCTAATACTGTCTTGTTACAAACTATTAAAATTTGAAATATAACAAATAAAAATCATATATATGTATATACAGATATAGATACATTATTAAAGTACTAATCCTTAATTTAAAAATTTGTCTAGGTTCACTAACAAGGAATTCTTATATTTCTATCTTAAAAGACAGTAGAGTCAATCACCATAAAAACAGCTATAGCTTGGGCTTATCTAGTTAATGAATAGTTTCCTCACTTTAAAGAGGAAACAAAGAGGTTCTTCCCTCTGATGCTGAGGGGTCTTACACATAGAATAGAGATTCATCATATATGAGCAAATCCAAAGTAAGCTGCATTGTCACCTCCTCATTCAAGAGGGAGAATAAAAGGGTCCCTAGCCCCAAAAAGAGTTGCAATTCCTACCACCAGGTAGAGTGGGCAAGTCCACATCAGGAAGGCAAGAGAGCTTCCTTCCCTAGGTTTGCCAGACCATGCAGTGCTGGGTCAACTGAGACTAGTTAGAGAAGGATAGCAATCTCATCCCACAAGTGAGTTCCAAAAAGTGCAAATAAACAACAATGAACATGTGTCCTGTAACTTCAGATGGCGTTGGGAAGAGGACCAGAGAACTTCATTTATGTTGTACTGACTGGATGTGGTTTTAATTCTTATGTACAGCAGAAAATTCACAGGTCTGACTGCTCAAGCCCAATCTTCTAAAGTCCTCAAATGCCGTTGCTGAGAAGCTACCATTCTCCTACTTTAATATTCCATTTGCCTCTAAATTCCAAACAAAAACATTACCTTGGCACCCTGTGTATAGTTTAAGATAAACAGTCCTCATCAAATTTAGGAGAAAGGATGGCAGCCAGAAATATTACCAGCTTTTGCTTGGCGGGCTCGGGAACCAGGTGCACCTCTCTCAGGTTAAACGAGGGCTGCAGAACTCTGATGGCAGCGACCTCTGTGGTGAGGCCCAGACTCTAATATTTCCCACATATTATTGCAGATGAAGTCTATACCTTATTTTCCTTGTCCTACCTAACATTGACTTCCTAGCCACCACATGCCAACTCCTGATTTTTTTTCATCACGCTTAACTACGTCAAACTTTGAAATTAGAAGTCAGTGCCGCCTTTGTTTGTTTGTTTGTTTGTTTTCGTTTCCTAGGAGTTAGTTTCAGAAGTCAATATGATTTAACCTACTGCCTATCCTTGTTAGTTTCAGCCCAACCAAATCGTTCGTTTGCAGCCCAACCTTAGACGAGTAGCTCGTGCTGATTGGAGTATAGAAATTTTGCCTGAAGTCAGGCTAAGGGCAACAACATTTCCAAACTAGTTTTCAAATCTCAACCCAGCTGGCCCCGCAGACCCTGCCAATTCTAATCTCGCTGCTTCAAATGGAGCTTTGGCCCTTGTAAGTAGCACAAGGTCTAGCTAAATAGGTTTCTGTTTTCCTAGTGTATGGTTGGCAAATAGCTGTTAGGAAGATTTGTTTCGGCCAATGACAATAAATCATTTTTCTCTGTTTAAAACCCACGTAAGTTCGTAAATCCATTTCTTTAGGAAGAAATGCTGGTACTTTATGGAAACTTTCTGGCTTAAGCTAACAAGTTTGTGAATCAAAGATCCATGAAAATAAACATGTTAGGGTTTTTCTATATTTAGAGTTGCATTTCCTTTTGAATTATTTTAAAATATAAATGAATGGCAATATGTCCTGATATCTTCGTTAAATTTTTGAAATTTTGATTTTAGAATTTCTTATTTAGCTCAGGGATTCCGTGGAAATGGCCAATATCTCCTTTTTATCGTTTCTAGTGTTTGAAGTGGGATCAAGTTTCCTTTAGATGCAAACATATAGGTAATAATAATAAGTCCTTATTACTGTTACTCTGAAGTAATAGGTCAGGTATTTTAGATCTATTTTTAGATCTCATAATTACTCACTGGATAATAGTCTGAAGCACATCAAATTGTATTTTTTTTAATATTTTGACTTTCAAAAACACCAATATCACACTGTTCAATCTAGTATATATCTCTGACTCCATTTTGGCAAAGAGAAAACTAGGACTAGAAAGGTTAAGTGACATCCTCCAAAAAGTACAAAGCCTGCAATTAACACAACTAGTGTTCACACAGTCTCTTTTGAGTTCAAACTCTGTTCTCTTGAGGATTTACTGACTGGAGGTTCAAATCTGAGTGTGTATTTGTTTCAGGACCCTTCACTTTTCCTTGTTTTTCCTATCAATTCAGTTTAGTAAATAGTCAAGATGAAGTAAAAGTCCAGAGTGAAGGTCAGATTCTTTTCTTTCTCTCTAAACTATGTGCACTCAGGCCTTTTGAACTTGGCTTTACATACAAACTTTTTCAGGAATAAAGAAGGGAAAACCCATATTCCAGGAGAGATCAGGCAGAAGGCTTCTTGAGCTAAGGGCCATTTTGAGGTGGGTTTTAAAACCCAAATAAGGGTTTGAAATGTTGGGGAGGGAAATTCTTCTCACTCACCTTTCTGTACAAGTGTTAGTGCGATCTGATCTAAATAACATTTATATTAGCTTCCTCAGGGCAGATCTTTGGTCTTTAATATTTCCTTCTTTCTCTCTTGTTTCTGACAATTCCATCTCAGGGTCCCATCTGCAGGGTACCTTTTAGCATATTCTCACGTGACTCACAGTTAAATGTGACCAAAGCTGAAAACTATCAATTGAACAAATATGACTAATTAAATATTAAATATTGCAAAAAGAAGAGGTTTTGAATGACACAACAGTAAAGGAATCATAAAATATTTTTTAAGAAAGCTGCATGTAGATAACATTGACCACTTTGAGCTTCTATCAATCTAAGCAGGTATCCAAAGTTGTTAAGAATATTTCACTCAAAAAACTTGAATTACATATGAATCTGAAACAAAAAAAAATCTATTAAATCCAAAGTAAACCTGAATTTATCTTTTGACTAACAGTGCACTTGTTCAACCTCAATTTTCAATTCAGGATTGTTATTTAAGAACCTGAATATATCTTAATAAATCATGATTTAGGAACTGAATGTTTTGGATAATCATTTTCTTGATAACTGCAAGTTAAAAATTTAAATATAAAAGAAATGGAAAAATTGCCATTCCTTTTTATTTTATAATAGCTATATTGAGATACAATTCATGTATGATATAATTCACCTTTTTATGGTGCATAATTCAGGAGTTTTTAGTATATTCACAGAGTTGCACAACCATCACAATTAAACCATGTCTTTTGTTTTCTTTTGCTTTGCATTTCTGGATTTTATTTTTTTCCAGCTTTCCTGAGGTATAATTGGGAAAAAAAAAATCCTGTATTTTAAGTGTACAGAACAATAGTTTGATATGCATATAGATTATGAAATTATTAGTGCAATTAAGTTAAATACCATATCCATTACGTCACATAGTTACCATTTTTTTTCTTTTCTGATGGGAACACTTACAATCTACTCTTTTAGCCAATTTCAAGTATATAATACGACATTATTAATTAGAGTCACCATTTTGTACATGAAATCCTCGAAACTTACTCATCTTATAACTGAAAGTTTATACATTTGAACATCACCCCAGTGTTTTTCATTCATGTCTTATAGTTTTCAGTGTGCAGATCTTTTACTTCCTTAGTTAAATTGATTTTCTTAATACTATTGTAAATAGGATTGTTTTCTTATTTTCTTTTTTTTTTAATTTATTAGTTTCAGGTGTACAAGACAAGGTAATACTTAGACGTTCATCATTTATATCCCTCACACTGTGAACCCCCCACCCCCCATCCACTATCCCTCCGACCTCACACTGAGCCATCACATTATATATATAAAATTGTAGTTGGCATTTATTAATGTTTAGCTTCTGGTGTACAATGCCATGATTAGGCATCCACAGTATCCCTGAGGTGGTCCCTCTTATTTTCTTTTATAACTAGTTGTAATTGTATGGACACATAACTGACTTTTGTACATTGGTTTTGTACACTATAACTCTAAATGTATTTAATACATCTTTGAGTTTCTTGGTGGAATCTTTAGTGTTTTCTATATATAAGATGATGTTATCTGCAAACACAGTAAGTTTTATTTTCCCTTCTAATGTGAATGACTTTTTTTTTTCCTTGCCTACTTTACTCTATCTAGGACTTCCAGGACTGTACTGAATAGAAGTAGAGAGAGTGTTACTTTGTATTGTTTTTTTTATCAGAGAAAATATTTTAGCTTTTTACTATTGATTAGGGTGTTAGCTCTGGGCTTTGTCATACATATATGGTCTTTATCATATTGAAGTATATTTCCTCTATGTGAAAATTGTTGAGTTTTTTAAATAAAAATATATTCAATTTTGTCAATTGCTTTTTCTGCATCTGTTGAGATGATCAAATGACTTCATTTTTCATTACGTTAATATCATGCATTCCGTTTCTTATTTGCATATGTTACACCATACATGCATACCTGGTATAAATCCCACATGATCATAACATATACTCCTTTTAACATTCTATTGAATTCAGTTTGTCATGGCTATAATTATTTTGAATACTTTTGTCTTTTTATTTTTATACTAGAGTTAAAAATGATGTTTTACATCACCATTGCAGTATTAGAGTATTCTGAATTTGACTATATATTTACCTTTAACAGTCAAAATTAAACTTTTATGTATTTTCATGTTACTTAGCAACATTATGGTTCAACTTGAAATCTTCTTTTAGCATTTTTTGTGAGGCAAATATCATGATGATCAATTTACTCAGGTTTTGTGTGTCTGGGAATGTCTTTAACTCTCCTTCATTTCTGAAGGAGAGTTTTGCAAGATACAGTATTCTTTTTGGTTGAAGTTCTCTTTTTATGTTTTCCTTTCACACATTAAATATATCATCCCACTCCTCTTCAACTATGAGATTTATGCTGCAAATAAGCTTACTGTGGGCTCCTTTGTATGCAACATGTTACTTTTTTCTTGCTGCTTTCAAAGTTTTCTCTTTGCCTTTGACTTTCAACAATTTTGTTATAATGATTGTAATGTGTCACAGGATAATCTTTGAGTTGATCATTTGAATCTTTTGGATTTTTTATTTTAATCTGCTCTCCCAATCTATATTTCTTTTTTTAATTGGGAATTTAAATCTATTTATATTTAAAGTGATTACAGATAGGAAAGAACTTAATGCCTTTTTGATATTTGCTTTTGCTTAGCATAATTTTTTTCTCCCTAATGTCCGTCCTATTGCCTTCCTTTGTGTTCAGTTAATTTTTATAGTGACACATTTTGATTCTCTTCTCACTTTATCTTGTATATTTTCTACAGATACTTCCTTTGTGATCACCATAGAAATTATAGAAAACACCTTAAATTTATCACAATCTATGTCAATTTGCTAACAACTTTAGTGATGTACAAAGACTCTACTCATTTACAGCTTTGTCTCCCACTTAATATTCTTGATGTCAAAATTAAATCTTTTATGTTGTGCACCCATTATAATTTTTTATCTTTTTGTCTCTTAAGTCTTATAAAAAATTAAATGTAGGGATACAAACCAAAATTATAATAACATAGGCTTTATATTTGTCCACATATTTACTTTTTTTTTTGATAACTTTGGATTTTCATATGTTACTTTCTAGCATCCTTTTATTTAACTTGAAAAACACCCTCTAGCCTTTCTTCTAGGGCAGGTCTAGTTGAAATAAGCTGCCTTGGGTTTTGTTTATTGGAGAATGTCTAAATTCCTCCCTCATTTTTTAATTAATTAACACTTTTGCATTATATAGTATTCATGATCTTATTTTTTCCTCTCAGCCTTTGAAATATATCATCTCACTGTTTTCTGGACTGTAAGATGTCTGCTGAAAAATCAGCTAAGTTCTGAGGATCCCTTGCATATAACAAATGACTTTTTCGTGCTGCTTTCAAGATTCCCTCTTTGTCTCTGATGTTCACCAGTTTGATTATACTGTATCTGATGTAAGTCTCTTTGAGTTTATGCTACTTCAAGTTTTTTGAGATTCTTATATTTGTATATCCATATCTTTTCTCCAGTTTGGAAAGTTCTGAGCCATTATTTATTCAAATGAGCTCTCTGCTGCTTTCTCTGTCATCTCATTCTAAGGGTCCTGTTACATGTATATTGGTCAGCATTATGTTGTCTCATTAGCCTCTCTGGCTCTATTCACTTTTCTTCATTCTTTTTTCTCCTCAGACTCTATACTTTCAAATGACCTGTCAAACTAGCTCAATATTGATCTTTATTAAAATATCTGTTTGAGAAAATTAATCACCTGCTTGAAATCCTACAGATCTACAGTCTTTACATTGTTTTTTCCTTCTCTGATTGCCGCTTACTACTGCCATTATCTCCATATCTGCTCCTCCCAACTAGTCCAATGTACATTTATTCTTCAAATGGCATTGTCTTCCATGTACATTTATTTTTGAAATGGCACAGATCTGCTAAATCTTATGACTTAAACCTCTGCTTAGAACAATTTTCCCCCTGCTTAGAATATTTTCCACACATACTTATTAATCTAACCAATTCCATATATCCTTCAAATTTCATATAGACTATTCATCCTCTTGGAAGTCTTATTGGCATTGTTTAATAGCCTTAACTCTGAGATTTTTTGGCATGCTCCTTGCTTCATTTTCTCAATATTTTAGATATGACCTCCCTAACGATAATCGTATATTACCTTTTAACTTCAATACCATTCTTACTTCCAGACATATAAGAAGTGCCTAAGAAATGTTTGTTGAATGAGAAAGTAAATTAATACCTAAATACATTATTTAATTGGACAAAGGATGCATTTATTGGACAACTACTATGTGCCTTCACTGTGTGACAGGCACTAAGAGGTAGACATTGTTTTTTCTTTTTGTTTTGTTTTGTTTTGTTTTATCTGAAATTAACAGCAGGAAACATCTTTGGCTAAGAGCTTTTGTCAAGAATATGATGAAAACTTTTTGAACTATTCATTTGTTTTTCTGGATAAAAATATGATAAATAATAGCTATTTCACCTATTTTTTTAATAAGTATATGAAATGGCATTGTCCTTTGTACAAGTACATTTCAATTTATTTATTCATTCAACCCTTGATACACTTGTGGGTTATTTCTTTTGGGAGCTATTACAGATAGTGATTTTTATGAACAAGGTTGTACATACAATTATGGACATGTCCATGAATTTCTGTTGCCTCTTATACTTTGGAGTGGCAATGGCACGTCATAGAGTATCAGCATGGTCTATTTTGGTATGTACAAAAAAAATTTCCCACGATGCTGTACATTTTATGTTCCCATTAGAAGTATGATGAAACTCATTTCTCTATATCCTCACTAATGTCTGTGCTTATGTCTTTTATTTTTCAATTTTGTAATTGTTTTGAGCATATTTTTATGTATTTCTTGAATGTTTATGTATCCTCATATATGAACTACCTATTCACTCCCTTTTCCATTTTGTGGTTTTTTTCTTAGTACTATTTGGAAACATTTGTATATTCTGAATATCTTCCCTTTAAAATTTTTCTTTACAGATCCTGCTATTTATTTTTTTTCAAATAGTTGCTTTAAAATAATGATAGATTCACAGAATTTGGAAAAACAGTACACATAAGTCTGTGTACCTTCACTTAGTTTCCTGCAATGGTTACATCTTACATAATTATAGCACAATATCAAAAACAAGAATTTGACATAGGTACAATATGTGTGTATAGTACTGTATCATTTTATCACATGTATAAATTTATGTAATCATCACCACAATCAAGATACAGAACTGTTTTACCACCATAGCAGCCTCATTAAGATTGAGCCATGGTAAAAGTCCTCACTCTCCATTAAACCTCATCAGAAAGACTCTAGTGAGTGGCGGGCTGCTTCATTTCTCTCAGGTGAAGGTGAAAACCCAAGTTCTCAATCTGGTCTCCATTAACACTATGGAAAGAAGCTCTTTTTACTGCCAATGAGAATGAGAGTCCCAGCTCCCTACTTAGTCAACTCCAACATAACCTTGATGAGGAAATTGGGTTGCCTCATTACAGCCTGGCAAAGGTGGAAGTCTACACCCTCCACTCACCTTTGCTGGCACTATGTGGAATCAGATCACAATTTTTTTTCTTTTTCTGAGGTTTGGTTAGAATAGAGCATTTATTGTTTAAGACTTTTCTTTCTTACCAGACTGTCCCTTTTCTGTTATTTTATTTATTTTTATTTTTTGACTAGAAAATCTATTTACGCAAGGGACCATTCTTACACCATTACTCTACAGAGCCACCTTTTTCATAAATCAGCTATATTCTTTTTGGACTCTATTATATTCCATTGTATTATTTATCTATCGTGTACACGTCTTACTTTCTTAGTTATATAATTATTATTGACTTCAGTCAAAATATATCTGCTCTCTACAATTTATTTTTATTAATTTTGGTCTTCTTAATTTATCTCAATATTTTTTAGCTTAGATATCTTGTACATTTTTTCTTATGATTTTTAGTTCATTTAATTATTTTCCTTCTGAGCTTATTTTCTGTAATTAGAGTTATTGGCAATATGATAAATCATATTTGTGAAATGGAAACTCAATGTTAAAAAGATTTTTTCAAGTCAATTTGTATATTCAGTGGAATAACAAGCAAGATACAAATAGATTAAGTATTCTATACCAGATTAAGTATTCTATACCAAGACTGATTTTAGGAGGAAGAAGATTGACCATTTAATATTCACAATTTTCCTTTCATACAAAAATATTCAACATTGAAAAATGTATGTGTGCTATCATATTTCAAATGATCTCTTTAAAATATCCCTATAGTGGCTGGTATTTTGAATTGAGTTCAGTTTATTTTAAGATACATATTGACACATCGACAGGGGTTGAGAGAGCTTTAATTTTATTTTGAGATAAATTATTTGTTATCTGATTCCCACAAGTGAAATTACTGATGCAGTACTTTTTTTTTTTTTTTTTTTTTTTTTTTTTAAGAGAAGATGGTAACTTTTGGAGGTCAAGACTCGTTTTTACTTCTGTCCCACTCATTGATGGGCATAAGCCTAGATAACCTTTCTGGGCTTTTGGGGTTGGCTGATTTACTGTGAAGTCCATCCATTGTGATGGATGAGTTTTCAGACTCTAGCTGAGAGTAACAAGAGAGAGAAGTGCTTAACAAGAATCTACTCTTCTGTGGAGAGCCAAGACAGTACCTCAGAAAAATAATGATTCTCCTTAAAATCAATTTGATGTTCATCTGTAACAAGGGAAGGGATTTTCAATAGAAACTGAAGTAAGATATGAGAGCATCTTTTTAGATTTTTTTTCTTACTTAGCAATTTTTAAATTTTTCTAGGATGAATTATTTCTACTTCCAGATTTATATTTATATAAGAGATAATTAACTATTTGAACCTCAATATACACATGAATACATTATTGGAAAGGATATTTGATGAACTAAACAACATCAGAATGTAAACATGGATAATAGGATTTTGGTATTATTATACCATTGTACAAACTGTATGTGCCAACATATAATTCATATAAACCATGTTATATGGATTTGGATAAATTATTTAATATCCATGGGACTCATTTTTCCAATGCAGAATATGAGAACTTGGCCAATATAAACAACAAAGTTATTTGTGATTGAGAACATCTGTTTAATTCACTTCCTTCTGAGAAGTTTAAACATCTTTCCCAAACTATTTGCTCTCAGTTTAGAACATACTATAGGGCCAAATTATAGGGCCAGGGATAAGTAATGGATTCTTTTATTGCCTTTACAAATTTTAAAATTAAAAAAAAAATCAGTTGAGCATGGTTAGTGGCACAAATAATGTTGAATCAAGATTATAATAAAAGTATACTATTAACTCTAAGTAGATAATTCAGAGAAGCTTAATTATTTCTTTTCTCTCATTTTTAATGCCATTTCTAAACCACTTAACTGCTTATATTACTGCTCACGCAGATTACTTAATTTTTTCACTTATCAGCCATTTTTACCAAATCACCTGGAAGCTGTTCATTTTAAATCAACTGATACATGAGTGATTTTTATAGTCATGGTATTCTCATGGAGTTCCTTGCATTGCCAAAGAAGATTGTGTGTATATCAATTGTTTGTATATGTGGGTGTGTGCATGTGTGTGTGTGTTTGTGAAAGAGAGAGAATAAATACGCGTATGACAGCAAGCTACAGGTATTGAAAGGGAAAAAAGACCTTATTTCTATGAAATTGCTCTCATTTATCTTCCCTCCCATTCTATCCTAGCTCCTTCATCTTACTCTCTCCAAAATGTAATGCTAGTATATTTTAGTGTTTCTCAGTAGGAAGAAATGTAGTTTCCCATTCAAATTCTTCAAACCAAAAAGCAATCAATACACAATGGCAGGTATGTTGTTCCCAAAGAAAATTGGTTTTGTGCTTCTGAAGGAAGAGCAATGAGTATCCGTGAGAGGAAAAAAATCCAGCCCTGGAAGTAACCACATTTATCTTTCTTCAAGAGAGAAATTGAACATAAAGTTAACTCTAAAACAATGATTAATTTAAATCTCTTTCATTGGCATTATATATTGTTCTTCTAACAGAAAAATAGAGAAGTTCAGAAAATGTCATGTTAACCTCAAGGAAAGTGTTGATGTTTAGTATATTAAAATCAATTGCATAAATTGGTGTTCAGCTTATGCATTTTCTTTTCTTTTCTTTTTTATTAATTTATGTGTGTTAAATACGCGATAGGATGAGTAGTAATGGAAGCCTAATAATAAACTTAGGATATAATAGTTGCTGTCTTGGTAACCTAAATTTACCCTCTTAAAGCATTTTTTTTTAAAGCATTTAACATAAGATGAAGTGGGATCCAATCCTTCAGGGAAAAAAGAGCATCATTAGACTTATTGTGGACTCTCCAACACTTCCCTCCATGCTGGTAGCTGAAAGATGACTAGATAAATTTACACATGATGAATGACTATTGTGATAAGTAACACTTTTAGGAACTAGCTGATGGGTTGAAATAGTCACAGTTGAAGATGTCACCACAAAGTAAAATTCATCGTGAACGAATTGTGAATCTCAAGTTTCCAAAATCGGGGAAATGGCTTGTTTTGAACATTGTGTAGTAATGGTAATAATTTATTATGACGTAGGCTTATGTTAAGAGAAGAATACGCTGAACAGAAAATTTTCAACAACAAATCAAACGTATTTGGCTGTAACTGAACAATGGTAAATTTAAACAGCTAAACACTAACAAACTTCTTTTCCCCTTGTCCTATCTCCAACTGAGAGATGTGAAAGAACTTGGAGTACTGGAACAATTTTGGGCAGGGATGAAGGAAGGATTGAAGGCCACCTCAAGAACTTGCTAATAGAAGCATGTGAGGGGATTTTGACAAATTACTCTGATTAAAAAAGAGACAGAGACAGAAAACTTAATTGTAGTTCTCCCACAAACTAATCAAAGAGATCATATCATCAGTTATATAGGCTTTATCTAATGTAAAATCATTAGTAATATTGGTGCTAAATAACCTGGTTTCATTTCATACATCAGTATATAAGGCCAGCACTAGGATGAGGTGACAAAGGTACTTCCCTTGAGTGCAGAATTTATGGAGGTGACACACACTCAGTAATCAAGATAAATAATATTTGAACATATCATTTTTAATGAAAATTAATGCAAAAAGCCCATGATGAACAAAAGATCAAAAATTTAATTAAAGCTAGGATCAGTACATGCTCATTTATGCATTCTAAAGTGTTTTACCTGTCTGGATCATTAGCTTGCAGGCCAAGGATCAAGCCTTCATCCCAAATTGTTTCACCACTTCAGATTATAAAAGCACGATTTCAAATTTGGCATAATTTCACATTTGTCTTAGTATATATATGTTCTTAGTATTGCATACCTTGTCCTCCTCTGTTCCATGGAATACATTATTTGGTAGCTGCAATTCTAAGGCATTTTCAGGGAAAATCAAGGCACTTGAGCTTCTCTTTATACTTTCATTCCTTAATTTTTCTTCTTAATTTTTATCTTGTACTACTCTTACGACTTTACTTTTTGACATTTGTTTTTAATAATTTCACAAATATATATCTAAATTAGTGTTTGTTTTATTTATCCTGATTAAAATACATTGTTCTCACTGGATATAAGGACTCATGTTTTTCAAGTGTTCTAGGAATTTTTGAGTTATTATCTCATCTAAATATGCTTGTCTTCCATTCCTTTTATTCTTTCCTTCTGAATTTAAACACACACACACACACACACACACACACACACTCATACACTCATACGCACACACGCATGCACATAAACACAATGGGCTGATTTTTCTATCCTATCATCTATGTCACTTTCATTTCATTCATATATTCGCTGTATCACATACCAATCATTGACAATTTATTACTTAAGCTCTATCTGTTCTTAATAAATCCACTAAGGTTTGATTTTTAACAATTAAAAATTTTATTTCTATAAGTTTCATTTTACATCAAATGTGCCTGTCCATTTCTAAGTATCTTTTTTTTTTAATTTGTTTCTCTAATTTCATACTTTATTTAGTTAGGTATTTCAGAAATATTTGATTCAATGCCTCTCTTTGAGCCATGTGCTTTTCAGCAACAGGAGACAAAATGTGGATGCTTGAGGTCACCAAGCAAGGCATTATATCAATTAGCTTGTGATACTAAAATCTGCTAACAGGGAGCAGGAATACATAGCCTATGAATGATTATTCATAAAATGTAGTTATTAATTATTCAGAAGTTAAAAATAACTTTTAGTGGGGACAGTATAATCATGATGTTGAAGCAGTATGTGAATGCTAGGAATAATATTTTATTCTTGTTTTACTCCTTTGTCTATTTTTACCCAGGCCCAACGTTTCCCACTATAGACAATTTGCACTGAAGCCTTATATGTATTAAATAAGAGCAAACATATGACCAGCTGGTCTTCTACATACTTACCAATGGAAAACAATAGCTGACATGCATTAAAATAAAGACATTCAATAAACAGCTATTCAGTTAACTCCTCCACATAAACAATGTCAAAGTTGGTCAATATGGAAATAGTTTTCCAAAGTTTTTCTTACACTCCACCTCTATTCCATATATTTAAAATAATTTTTCTCTTTGGCACTATTTTTATCACAGCTGTGCTCCTATGTTCTCCCTAACTAATCTTACACTTCAGAACCTACATTCTATCAGTTTCCTCATGCATTTTCTCAGGAATATTCCAAATTCCGAGTTTTAATCTTTATGAATTATTTTAAATAATATCTTAGTGTTACTACATAATAACTTTCGTTTTCATTTGAAGTTTCAAAATTGCCAATATTATACTGTAGAATTTACATAACACTTATAAAGAAATATCCTTTGATTGATGAGTCATTCTAGACTTCTGAAAAAAAACATGTATGAACTTAATCTTAGCTGTGTTTTTTATGAAAATTTATGTACAACTTTCTCAGTAGAACTCTGAAGGAGTAATGAGTTTTGTGACGCTTCATTAATTGATATGCTTTCTTAGTTTGGTGCTTCTTGAATGACAATACTGCTGATGGCAATATTGTGTCTAACGTGATTGCTTTTCTAGTTAAAGCAGTGTACGGATATTCTGTCACAACACTTTGATTGTCTCATACAAGATGTGGAATTTAAATCAGTGCCTAATTGTTAGATGCCAATACTACTGTCAAATAAATCACATGATCTTCTCCATCAAAACTGGAAAACAATTGAAAATATTCGATTCAGTATAATTTTCAATGCAGTTAGAAGAAAAGAATACTCATAAAAAGTGTTTTATGTTTTATTGATGTGTCCATTGAAGTCATTTCATTTTTTTGCTTTAAGATAATCATAGTATTATTTATGTATTAGCTCTTTAAAAAAGTTGATTTATTTTTAGTCTTATAAGATAATAGTGGTATTCATTTATTTTTAAATTAGTTTCAGGTATTAAAAAAATACAACATAGTCATCAGACATTTACATATCTCACAAGTGATAACCCCACTAAGTCTATTTACCTATCTGACACTGTACATAACTTATCATATTGTTATTGGCTATATTTCCTATTCTGTACTATATATTTCCCGTGACTATTTATATTTCTTAATTATTTGACAATTTGAACACTAAATATTCCCAAATAATGTGACATTTGAATTATGGCACAATGCAATAGTAAATAGGCATTAACAAACTGATGTTATTATAATCCAGAATGAGCACCTATAATGGAATATGCTTTAGTATATTTGTTTAAGAACAAACATACACATATTATAAAAATAAATCAAAGAAAATCAGACCTTAGGAATTTCATTCACTTGCTTAATCACCACGGCCTACTAGACTTGAGAACTATGACCACCTGTATTGTCATGACCTAGGTATTAGTAGTATGATTTAAGATGACTTGTGTCAGTATGACTTATTTGGGCGAGTGAAACTTTTCCTGGGAAAGATATAGCTGTAAACCAATAAATAGTTTTAATGTTTGCATCATACATCTCATGCAGATTAAAACCTAGTGAGACAGATATCAGTTGTATCACAGTTGTTATCTCTCAAGTAAACTTAAATGCTGAGAGAATATTTCTTTATATACACAGGTAATTTATGTCTAAGTAATGCGATTTCAATGTATGATGCACCTCTTTTCTCCAGTGCCAGTTGGACCTGTAACAAAATTTCTCTAGGTCTAGACCGTACTTAGAGTTACAAAAATACAAGAATGTATGCCTCTCAACCCTTACACCTGACTTACCTCCATCCTAGATAGTTAATTGTTGACACAGGCATATGTAGGCTGCACCACTCCTCAATCCTGAACATTAAAGATTGAATCCTTGTATCTCTAGGAATTCCAACAGTACCTTCAGGCATAAAAATTCAAGGTTTCACAGATTTCATGACTGGGATTCTGTAAGTCTCCACAGTATTTCAGCTTCCTACCAAAACTGGAGTCTATTTTCCACCATAACTTAATTATGTGAAATCAGTAAGTCCTCTCATTTACCCGAGGTCGGTTACTGCTTCAAACAAGACAGATGCGCCTAGTTCCTAATGCCAATATATTTCCACCTACCTGAATACATGATGTTCACTGTGTAGAAAGTTATTCTACCTTCTCCACATGCCACTTTAAACTGTTTGGATAGTAACACAAGCTTGGATTGCACTCTTGTTACACACGTTTTCTGACTTTTATCTTAGGTACCTATGCTACAGCAAGATTATTCTTCTGATAATGGTCTTTCCCATTGTCCTATCTTTTTTTCTTCCCTGTTCTATTTTGACCATTCAGTCAACTAGATCCTTTTATTCTTTACTATGTATCTTGTTCTTAAAATAAAATATAAAATAGTAAATTTTAATTACTGGGCAACAGCCTTTTATTCCTCTCCATTTTCTGTCTGCCCTGTTATTCTTGTTATTTTATTTCTTTAACTTAAATTTTGAGCTTTATAATCAAATATGTTTTTGTGGACTGAATTATTCTTTTTCTCAACATCTTGTAGTCCCTTATTTCTTTATTGATCTTTAAGTTCCTACTTAATATTTATTCCTACTTAACCTATTTATTCTTTTAGTTTTATTGTTATGTATGGTACTAGAAGGGAATTCCCCACTCCAGAATTCGCTCCATGAAATTGTACTAGATAAGCTCATCCCTCATCATCTACAGTGGAGAGGGGCTATGACACATTGCTTGGAGCCCAGGTCTTCTGGTGTGTTGCTACCCTTTCAATGGTAGAGGTAGAAGAAAAACTCATATATTGCGTTTAATCTCAGTGATACTTTTGACAAGCAAAATGAAAGCTTATTACCTCTGGGACTTAAGAACCTATTTAAAGAAAATAAGAACAAGTAGGTAAAACACATTCTATTCTATTGAAATGCAAAAAGTAAATGAAGAGGTAAAGGTATCATTTTGTACTCTTTTCCTATGGTATCTTTTTTTTTTTTTTTCTGTAAGCATAGTTTCCTTGTATTGAGTGATAACCTTTGAGTAAAAAGATCTTTATATAGTGATAATATTCTAATGATATAAAAACTTTAATTTTTTGTTAAAAGTCAGCAGTTATGAATTGTGGAATCTATGTTTTTTTCTTCAAAGAAGACTCATGAATCTGCTTTCAGATAGATATGCCACATTTCTCTCAGGAGTCTCTTAATTTTCAGTCTCAAAGTCTTATTCTGATCTGGTAAAGTTCTGAAAACATAAGCTTGTCTGAAACCATACGTTTTCAGAAAATTACACACAAAGAATTTTTGTCGTTTTTCCAAAACATTTTCCTTGCCAAGTCGCAAGAATAATTTTATGAAATGAAAGCTGAGGAGCTCCGTAGTTATAGAGCCCCATGTTAGTCATGAGTATTTATCAGATCCTTCTTGTCTTCCACTCTTCTTGGGAACCAGAAAAACTGGATGGTATCTTGGAGCCTGCACTGCTATGGGTTCCACGTGATTAGAATTTTGAATTTCAAATCATTATTGACAATTTCAGGATACTACATTATCTCCAGCAATATGAGCAAATCAAAAAGCTTACACACTTAGGAATCTTTTATTAAATTTATTGGAGTGACAACGGTTAGCAAAATTACGTAGGTTTCAAGTGTACATTTCTATAATACATCATCTAAATATCACATTGTGTACTCACCACCCAGAGTCAATTCTCCTTCCATCACCATATATTGGACCTCCTTTATGCTCTTCTAACATTCCCCTCCCCCTTATTCTCTGGTAACCACTAAATTATTGTCTTTGTCTATGAGTTTTTGTTTCTTTGTTTGTTTGTCTTGTTCCTTTTTTGCTTTCATTTTTATATCCCACATATCAATGAAGTCATATGGTTCTAGACTTTTACTGTCTGACTTACTTTGTTTTAGCATAATATTCTCAATATCCATCCATGTTGTCACAAATGGCAGTATTTCACATTTTCTTATGGCAAAATAGTATTCCATTCTGTATATATACCACATCTTCTTTATCCAGTAATCTATTGAAGGACATTTTGGTTGTTTTCATGTCTTGAGCATCATAAGTAATGTTGCAATAAATATTGGAGTACATATATCTTTCCAGAAAAATGTTTTCAGATTTTTTGGGTGGATACCCAGAAGAGGGATTGATGGATCATATTGTAATTCTATTCTTAACTTTTTGATTGATTAAGAATTTAAATATATAAAAGTCATCAAAAATTGTATCTCAACCAGATAAATAAAATCTCATGCCACTTTGCCTATATAATGCTCACTCCCATTTTCCTTCTTAGCGCTTTGATGTAGAACTCGAATGAGCTCTAAACTAAACCTTCATTATATTCTTCCATAATATCTTGGTGTATTTTCTCTATCTCTTGTTTTGTATGAGCTCTCAGTGTAGGAATTAACTGTTCAGTGGTGGAATTCTGGGACCATATCTTTGTTAGTTAGGACAACCCATTATGTCAAAGTATATATCACATGTCTTATATTGAGATACTCTTCATTCTGGGACAAACAAGTATATCCAAGTTTTAATTCATCCAGGACAAGTTCATATCTATGATTAGGATGCTGTGATAGTTCAAGACCTATTTACTTCTATCTTGATTGTTGACTACCATACCTGTTCTGAAGTAATATTATGTCATAACATTATGAGTACATACTGAGTTTCACTCCTGAAAAAAATAATATAACTCAGGTTGTCTTGTTCTCATTCCAAGTCAATAAACCCATGCAAGTATAAGAATTACTAGAAACAGGTATCCTTTAAAACAAGGAAGGAACACCTCAAAAAAGATGCCATTCATGGTTATTGAAATAGCAGGTGGTGACCTCACCTGTTGGGAAAAGGGAGAGCAGTGATTGAGTGCCTTGCTAACCCAGCTGTGGAAAATGCTTCTAAAGAAACTCACTTTTCTCCATTAGCACCCAGAGTACTGAGATGAAGAAATTGATATGGGGGAGGGAAGAGTTAGGGAGTCAGATAAGAATATCAAAGGTCATTAAATGAATGTCTTTCCTCCTGATTGCACTTAAGAATTTAGCATGAGAACCATACCTGAGGATATACCCACTGGCCAATGGGCATCCCCCAAACCCTGAGTTCTAAACCTACATCCCCCCTCACATTGCTGCCAGCTCCATGTACGTACTCCTGAGTATGGAAGTGAGAGTGAGCTCTGGTAAATGGGGAGTTCCCACAGAAAATAGGACAAGGTCTGTGGGCAAAAGAGATATTACAAACTTGAGCTGTATTGCCACCTTTTGGAAAACAGAAGAGAAATTTCTAGTAGCCAGCCATTGAGTTGTAAAAAACAGAAAAGACATAATAACTTAAGAATTCTGCTATAAGAGGGACAAGAAGTGAGGAGCAGCAATATCCCTACAAGGTGGGATAAAAATTAGGTATAAAAGGAACAATAAAATGTATATTCTACCTGAACCAACTAGTAAAGACTTAAGGATGTGTCTCCTTCTTCAAATATGAACACAGCAATGCAAAACTACAAGAAATATGAAAAATCAAGGAAACATCACTGAAAGATAATAATATTCTAATTACTAAACCCAAAGGCACAGAGTTTTGTGACCTAACTGTTAATGAATTCAAAATAACTGCTTTGAGAAATTTAACAAGCTGTAAGAAAACACAGAAAGATAGTTCAATGAAATCAGGAAAACAATTCATGGACAAAATGATAAAATTAACAAAGAGGTAAAAATCATTAAAAAGTACCAAACAGGAACTCTGCGGCTCAATAATTCAATAAATAAAATCAAAAATACAACAGAGAGCATATATATTAGAGTAGAGAAAATGGAAGAAAGAATAAGTGAGATAAAAGACAAAAACCTTTAAAATAACTCACTGAGAAAAACAACAAAAAAAGAGTGAAGAAAGCCTACATGATGTACGCAACTCCAACAAATGTGCAGATATTAGAATAATTGGGGTTCCAGAAAGAGAAAGGAGCAGAAAGTTTACTTAAAGAAATAATAGTTGAGACCCTCACAAACCTAGAGAGAGACTTGGATGTCTTTGTTGATGAAGTTAATTGATCACCCTATTATCTCTTTATGAAAATATCTACTCCAAAACACATTGTAATAAAACTACCAAAAATCAAAGATAAAGAGAAACCTAAGAACAGCTGGGGTGGGAGGAGATTGTATCCTACAAAGAACCTCCATCAGGCTGTCACTGATTTCTCATAAAAAACCCAGCCACAAAAATTAGAATGACATATTTGAATTGGAGCTTTTATATGTGATCAAATTTAAGTTTCTGTCAGCTTAAAATTGACTGTGTTATTTATAAAATGTTTTATGTCAATCTCATGGTAATTCCAAAACAAAAATATAGAGTACATCTACAAAATATAAAGAAAGGGCAAATCAAGCATACCACTATGGAAAATGACCAATTTACAAATGTAGGCAGAAACAGGGTGAAAAAATGGAAATACAAAACAGTCAGAAAGCAATTAATAATTGGCATTAGTAAGTCCTTACTTATAAATGATTAGTCTGAGTTTAAGCGGATTGAATTCACCAGTCAAAAGGCACAAATACTCAGATTTAAGAACACATATAGGCTCAAAGTGAATAAATGAAAAAAGATATTCCATACAAGTATAAACCAAAAAGAGTAGAGTAGCTATACTTACGTCAGACAAAATAGATTTTAAGGCAAAAATGATCCAAGACATAAAGGGGTAAAAGGGTCAAGAATACATAAAAATCATAAACATATATGTAACCCAAATAATAGCACCTAAATATATTAAACAAATACTAACAGGTTGAAGTGGGAAAAATAAATAACAATACAAAAATAGGGAACTTCAGTACTTATTTTTAGCAATGGATCTATCATCCTCACAGAAAATCAACATGAAAACATTGGATGTGAACCATATACATTAGACAAAATAGACCTATGGGCATTTATACAATGGCCCACTCAACAGCAGTAGAGTACACATTATCTCACATTCACAAGGAATTTCCCTAGGATAGATTGTATGAGAGGCCAAAAAAATAAGTCTTAGAAAAGTTAAGAAGATTGAAGTCATACCAAGTATTTTTCCAACCACCACAGTGGTATAAAACTAGGAAAGCTAAAATATTTACAAGCAGTTGTAAATGCATTCCTGAACATACAGTGGGTCAAAGACAAAAGCAGTGGGGAAATCAAAATTGTCTCAAAATAAATGAGAATAAAAACACAATACATTAAAACCTATGGGATGCTGCAAAAATAGTTTTGGAGGGAAGTTTATAATAATAATTGCATATTTTAAGAAAATAGATCCCAAAAATAAAAGAGATCTGATGTTACACTTCAAGGAACTAAAAAAAGAACAACATAAGCCCAAAATTGCTGGAGGGTGTTTCATGGACCCTTTTCTGTAGCGTGATACACGACTATTACCATTATCTTCGTCTAGTGAAGTCTTCTCAGGATCTCAGTTCTTATTCTAATTCATAACATCATGATAACATAAGATGCACACTTGTTATTTATTTTGCAACTCTCAAAATTTTCTTATCTTCATTGTATTTCATTTATTAAGACAAATACTTTCAAAGAAAATAAAAGGTCCCTCTGGATGTTGTGACTGAGGGAAATTGGCAACTCTGAACCTCACTTTCCTCATAAGGAGGAAGAGGAGCCCTGGGAAGTTTGGGAAAAAGGGGCAAGTGCGGGTCACCTAGTCCATCCCAAAACATCCTCAGTCCTACCTGAATCTCTTCTGCCTAACCACAAATAAAAATATAGCAATGAAATAACACTATTTTCCATTATCACACAGTCTTTTCCTTTTTCAATTTTTAAATTTTACTTAAACATCGAGTGTAAGTATACACTTGTGTATTTGATGAAGGTACCATCTCAAATTAGAGAAAAAAAGGAGGATTATTCAAGATGTGGTGTTCGGACAATTGACTAACCATATGAAAAAGAAAATTGGATCGCCACTTTATCTTTCCAATAAAATAAGTTCCATATCGATCAAAGATTTGAACATTTAACAAAAACTGTAATTTTAAGAAAAAACAAAATAGTTTTAAACCTAAACAAACAAAAAGAAAAACTACTTGGGTAATGCTCCTATCAAATACATACCACTTTTTGAGTCCCAGGACGTAACTCACTTTTGATGAAATGAGGTAGCAACTGAGTGGTGAAAAGGTCCAGCACTAGGAAAAAAAGATTGGAAAGGTGAAAAATTCAATGGGACTGAATTGGGACTTAAATAGAGAACAAGGTTCATGTCCATCATCCTAGTCTCACGGAGAGGAGTATAATATAGAACAGGAAGAATTACATTTGGGAGAATATAGAGGAGTCACTGTGTATTATTCCTCTCACTGAACTCCAAGACCGAATGTGTAAGTCTATTCAAGACCCTATTTGCTGGTAAGAAGGAAACCCAGTTTAGGTTTTCGTAAATTCAGGGCCGTCATCTTAGTCTCTATCTGCCATGAATGTCAACACCAAACAAGCTTCAAAGTCAAGCACTCTTGTATTTGCTTCTCATTGTTGGCACTTTTTCCTGTCTACCTTCGTCAAATTATTTACATCGTCTAAAATCATTTGTTTGTTTATTTTAAATTCATACTCATTGGACGGTTTTAAGAATTAAGTACCACAATTTATGTAAACTGTTTAGCAAAGTTCCAAAGCAATCCCTTAATAAATCACTAAAGATTATTAGAACAGGAATACTAATAGTATTAATAGTAATAGTGAAATTAAGAGTAATTTATCATTATCATTATTTTCTTTTGTTGAACGCATTACTTTATTATTTAGATTTCTCCCATTCTTAGCACTTTCCATTACTAATACTCGTAAACCTATGGCTTTTTCCTTCTCAAAAGCCATGATTAATTTGACATTTGTTCATAAGCAAAATATATCTATCCTCTTCATACAGAATTTCCAAAGTAAATTACACATGATGGAATTAAATGTGTTACCTTGTCACATGTTACCTTTATAGCAGAGAATGTGGATTTTTTTTTTTTATTTCCATTTCCACATTGCATCCATATTACGTCCCCTGACTTGCAATGTGCATCTAGAGTGAGATACTGTTAACCTGTCCTTCATCACAAAAAGGCAGTAGTTCTTTATACTGACTTGCTTCAATGTTAACTTTCCTGTCAAAGCAGATAATAGGTTGAGTTTATGGTAGCAAATCTGTGACCCACGATGTAACAATGTTATGATCTCTAATGTTTGGTGAAGTGCTTTGAGAAATATAAAGCAATATATCAGTGTTGGTATTTAGTTCTTCTCTTTGTATCACTTTGGCTTTGCTATTGTTTTCACTATTTGGAAATGAAATTTTTTATGAATTATTTCAGAATCTTCAGGAGACTATAATAGAAAAAAATAAACAAAAGAGAGTCAATGTCACAAACTGAACAACTAGCCCTGTGTATACAAATGTCTAGTTTTGTGCAAGACATTTAATCACACTACACTTTGATATCTCTTTCTGAAAAATAAGCATAATAATCCTGATTTGCTTAAACCACAGACTCTCAAGTATGCTAATAAATGTGAGTGATTCATAAATAATAAAGTCATGTTAAAATATCTGTCAAACTTAAGCTTTCTTGCTAATTCAGATAATGATACTATAGGCCAAAGCATCATCACCATCTCTTTTTACATGCTCTGAGTGTAGGGGTGCATATGTTTGCATGCACATGAATAGGCCCATACACATGTGAGTATAAGAAAAAGGCCTGTGCCAAAATCTGAATAGTATTATGACATATAGGTGTTTAAGAGTAATATGTACAAATAAATATGTATATAGGTATGCTGTCTGGGGATATTCCCCAGTCTCGTTCTCTTACTATATGTTATCTTAATAACAAAAACAATTAGATGTGTTCCATTTACTTTCATGTGAAAAGTAAAGGCCACTCGGAAATGTTGCTTCAAAGTACTTTTCCATTTTCACGTCCTTACCCCAGCATTTAACATACATGCTGTATGCAAACCAAATTTGTGTACTCAGTGTCTTTAAGTTATACCATGTTATTTTTTTTTCTTTCCAATATTATTTCTGTTTCATTCCTCTACAAAAATGTGCAAAAGAAAGAAACTAAACTGCTATGTCTCCATACACCAAAATTAACTCAAAATGGATGAAGGACCTAGATATAAGACCTTAAACAATAAATTGCAGAGAAGGAAACATAGGTACTAAACTTATGGACCTTGGTCTTAGAGAGGATTTTATGAATTTAACTTCAAAGGCAAGGAAAGTAAAAGAAAAAATAAACGAATGGGACTATATCAAACTAAAAAGCTTCTGCACAGCAAAGAAGCCATAAACAAAACAAACAGGCAACCAATAGAATGGGAGAAGATATTTGCAAACAACACCTCCAATAAGTAACTAGCATCCAAAATATACAAAGAACTCATATAACTCAACAACAACAAAATTCCAATTAAAAAATGGACAGAGGACCTGAACAGACACTTCTCTCAAGAAGACATACAAATGGCCAAGAAATATATGAAAAATGCTCAACTTCACTAGCTATTATGGAAATGTAAATCAAAACCACAGTGAGATACCATCTCACAGCTGTTAGAATGGCCATTACCAACAAGACTAGTAATAATAAGTGTTGGAAAGGCTGTGGAGAAAAAGGAACACTTATACACGGCTGGTAGGAATATAAATGGATACAGCCACTATGGAAAAGAGTACGGAATTCTATTCTCAAAAAGTTAAGAATAGAATTATTATCTGACCCAGCAATCCTCCTCTGGGCATCTACCCCAAAAATCTGAAAACATTTATCTATAAAGATATATGTAGCACTATGTTCATTGCAGCTTTATTCACCGTGGCCAACACATGGAAACAACAAAAATGTTCTTCCATAGCTGATTGGATAAAAAAAGATGTGTTAAATATATACAATGGAATATTGCTCAACTATAGGAAAAGATGAAATACAAATGAACAAAAACTCATAGACACAGACAGCAGTTTAGTTGTTATCAGAGGGTAAGGGGGGAACAGGAGAAGTAGACGAAAGTAAAGGGAGTAAATATATGGTGATGGAAGGAGATTTGACTTTGGGTGGTAAACACACAATACAATATATAGATGATGTATTATAGAATTATACACTTGAAATCTATATACTTTTATTGACCAATATCACACCAATAAATTTAATTAAAAAAAAACAAGCATGTGTACCCTAATATAAAGAAGTCCATCAGTTCACCAGTTCCATTTCCTGAGCAATTCTGAGCGTGCAAAGCGAAGGAGACCCAAAAGGAGCAAGAGTGCTTCATTAGTGTTTGTGGTCTCTGCTGAGGAGACAAAGAGAGCTGAGGATCCATACAGATCACATGTCTACTGGACTCTGAATAGGTTGTGTGAATAAGTACCAATTTTACAGTCCAGGAAGCTCTAGTTATCTGATGTTATGTGATGCTCATGTCTCTCAAGCTCCATGAAAATTACAAATCATCCTGTTGTCTGTGATTCCTTTTACCTGCGCCTCCCACACAAATGTTTCGTCAAAATTTAAAAGTGTCAACCAGATCTTAAAAGACGACTGCACTTTTGGGGGTTAACATTCTCTCGGCTGAGTTTTCCAGTTATGACCAGAAGAGTCATATGACTGAGCCCAACAAAATGCTGAGTTAAAAACTAACTTAAATTGGCAGGATTGACGTGCAATGGAAAGGTTCCAGGGAAAGTAGCAGAGCTTGTTACCTAGGTATACCTTTTAGTGTAACTGGCTATGACAGTCTCTGTCTTCTTGTTTATTAATGGGATTTCCTGCAATTATTAACATTAGATAATCATATTTGGATTTGAAAGAGCTGGCTCAGATATTTTATGATTCTTTAATTTTGTCTATTTCCTGACCCAAACTATTTGTTGTGAATAGATGGAAAATATATATAGTTTTAAAAATCTATAGGGGTTAATATCATCTTGTCTTGCTTTTGTATACATAATAATTTGTATTATAATATAAAAGCCTCAGACGTGAGCACATAGTGAAATTAATCAGGAAGGAGAACAAAGGGGTCATTTCTTTTGAATAAAAGCTTATATCACAGTGTACAGTTAAACTTTGCCATTAGTGAAGGCTATTTATTCTGTCTCCAGAATTTGGCATAAAAAATTCTTAAAGGGAACACATCACACAACAGGGGTCCCCAAACCTAGAAGATTAACCAGTGTAAGTAAGTCCTTAAGAACATCAGACATGTCAATGTTTGAAAGTGGTCACAAGGGAGGGAGACTGGGAGTAAGGAAGAGCACCTGAGAGATTGTGAGTCCTCGTTGCAGAAAGTGATTTATCTGAGCAGAGTTATTTTCAGTAATGAGCTTTTATATTCAATTATACGCATTTTAAATATTGTGATTATGTAAAGCACTTCCATGTTGGCTTACTCCAAGCTCTTTAAATCCTCTAAACCTGTTAACACCATTCTTTTACTTAGATACAAAGAAATATCTCAGCATATGATTGCACTAAGCAATCACATACCCAGCATTCTACCTGCCTGAATCCAATCCTTTTACTTTAAAATGAATTATATTTAAAACATACAAAATCATAATAATAGGTTTTGCCAAATTGATTTTTTTTCACTTTTATTGTTATCTCAAATTACACATCCTATAGCAGAGCATAAAATATGGGGTAAGAATTATAAAAAGTGTATCCCATTATTTATTTTGCAACCCTTTAATTGCTAAAAATATAAAGAAATACTATTATATGTAGTAGTTTATTCTGGGTTAAATACTTTTTGAATCAAGTTTCTATTCCTTGTACTGGTAAATACCTCCAGGTTTACCCCTGGAGGTATTTATTATGTGTTTATTTATTTTTCCAGGTAGGAGTTATCTTATTTTCTCTTTTTGCTTAGCTATCTGTTTAAAATGATTAAGAAAATATTATGTAGCACTTCTGTGTATTTGACAACAGGGACACTTCCCATCCCATCTCCAGATATTCTGTCTTTTTCCAGCAGTGAATGTCTCCTGATTTGGTCCCTATTTACTTTCTCTTCACTTTGTTTCTCCACTCTTCACCACAGGCTAACATCTATAATTTCAATATTATTTCCCATCTGTGTGCACATCCTTACAAAGCTCTATATTTAAACCTCAGTTCACATAAGGTACTTTGTCTTCACCCTCTTCTTGAGATAAAAATTACTTTTGTGCTTTCAACATCCGGAATCTGAGATACTCAAGCTTAACTCCAACATGGATAGTTCCAGATTTCCACTTTCCAAGTGTGATGAATTCAGTTTATGCCCAATATTTAACATAATGCTTTTTTCTGATCTCCATAGAGCCCATCAATCATATGTGCTGTTGTATACATGTGGAAAATAAAATTTCTTTTTATATGGGATGTGAACATCAGTTATAATGTTGGACACAAAATAAGGAAGCAGAGAATATTGTTCATAGCTATCCATTTTTGGTGGGAGGAAGGCAGGCAGCTATAATTATTTTATGTTTGATACAATATGAGCTATGTAAATAAGGATATTTCAGTAGAATATTTAAGATATAAGGTACATTAATAAAAATAATGATATCTCACACTTACATAAGCACTATATTTATATATAGGTAATTTAATTCTAATAACAACCTCAGAAATAAACATTGCTGGTTTTATTTTTAGATCCATTGTCTTACAGATTAGTAAACCAAAGCACAAAACGCATGTGTGATTTGCCCACATTCATACAGGCTATAAAATTTGAGCCAAGATTTAAACTCAGGCAGTCTGGCTTTAGAATCTGAATTTTCACGCCTATGCTACCCTGTCAGGCTAAAATAATTATATACAGAATTATGTAAAATAGAAATGAATAAAGAAATTATAAAAGATAATGAATAAAGCAAATCACATGTTCATTTGGAAGTATCTCTCACAATCATTAACAAATCTAAATACATCATCTATAAATCCAAATCTACCTTCTCCTTACTTGTCTAACTTTTCCTTACTCTTGCTTAAGTAGTAGTGCCATCTATTTAATCACTTATACCAGAAATCTTGAAATAGTGTGTATTTCTTTGCTCTGCCACTTCTTACACTCAATCAATAATCTATGAATTCTGTAGATTTTATATCTGAACCTTTTCACTGCTTCGGACTTGAATCAGGTCTCCATCTTCTCTTCCCTGGAGTTTCCTGATAGGTTCCTAGGTGACGTTCTGGTCTCCACACTCATCTGTTTACGCAGCCCTCTGAACTCTCACCAGGGGAGTCATCGTAAATGTTCATCCCCCTTCTTATTATCTGCCTATGACGTTATAAACAATGTAGATCAAGCCAAACTTCTTTATCATTGCATAGAGGCTTGTTGATTTGTCACTATTATGTCCTCCAGTATTCCAATATTAATTTTGTTCTTGCCAAATGTGAGAACAGTTATTAATATGCTTTTGGCTATAAAGAGCTGTAAATATACAAGCTTCTAGTGTTGCATATGAACTACCTTCTGTCCAGCACCTCCTTTTTGACTTATACTATGTGTCTGTGAGGACATTTTTCATTTTTTTAAGAAAGCAACTCAAAAATGACAAATTGCAATTAATTTAATTATTTGTTAAATATACGATG
This sequence comes from Rhinolophus hipposideros, assembly GCF_964194185.1. Taxonomy (NCBI): domain Eukaryota; kingdom Metazoa; phylum Chordata; class Mammalia; order Chiroptera; family Rhinolophidae; genus Rhinolophus; species Rhinolophus hipposideros. The sequence continues at coordinate 16,698,105 of NC_138058.1, read as the reverse complement.
AAATAGAAATGCAATCCCTGCTGGTTTTCATAGTCAGATGTTATAGGGACTCCTTCCCAGCCCTGGAGACCTGGGCTGGGGAGCCAGGTTGGGACCAGGACCCCTTGTTCCTCATGGGGGACCACCACAGCAAAGCTATCCATCCCAATTCTTACTCACTCCTCAAGGGTGTGAGACCTGCCTGTTCTGTGTTTTAACCCCTCCTACCAGTGTCAAAGTGGCTTAATCTTTATATTCTTAGTTATAGGAGTTCTGTTCAGCTAGTTCTCAATGATGATTGTTCTGTTATTTCCATGTAATTTGTATGTGATCATGGGAGGAGGTCAGCATAACATACTGACCAGAAGTCCACTGGGCTGTTCTTTAACACTTCGTAGTAAACCTAATTAAGAAGCAAAACCTGTGTATGTGTAATGATGTGATAAAGTCAGAGAGACATGGGTGGAAAGGCTACTTGACCTCTTACTAGTTTAGTGTCCTTAGAAAGTTAAACTCTTTAAGCCTCAATGTCATCAACTACGAGAATTAAGTTCACGAACTCATCCTAGAAAAAGTGCTGAATATCACTAATGTCATCTTCAAAGTATTTCCCTTGGGAAGATCTGCACCAATGCCAGTGCCACGTCTACCCTTAAAAGCAATTTTGGAACTGTTTTTCTGGAATGGCCATCAGAGCTGCCGTGGTATTACCCTTGATGTCCTGAATGTCATCCTTTCAAAATTTCCTTTCTCTTTAGATAAAGAAAAAAGTCATTGGGGGCCAGATCAGGTGAGTAGGGAGAGTGTTCCAATATAGTTATTTGTTTACTGGCTAAAAGCTCCCTTATAAACAGTGCCATGTGAGCTGCTTCATGCTTATGATGCAAGAGCCATGAATTGCTGGTGAAAATTTCAGGCCATTTTCATCTAACTTTTTTATGCAGCATTTTCAGCACTGCCAAATAGTAAATGTGGTTAGCTATTTGTCCAGTTGGTATATATTCATAATGAATAATCCTTCTGATATCATAAAAGGTTAGCAGCAGTGTTGCAACAAGTTCACAAACTTAATTGTCAGACCTCATGTGAAATGAAATAACATTTATCTAAATTTTAAGATCTGAGAAGGAAGCTAGCTTATACATTAAACACATGGGTGCTTATTTGTAAAAATTTTGTATAGGTGAATATCATTCTGCTTGTGACTGTGGAGTTTGTGAATGCAAATTCATGGTGCCTACTTGTGATTCTCAACTGGAGAGGTTGTCCCATTGAAATCCTCAAAATTTGAGCGACCCTCAAAATCTGTTGTGCTCCACTCCCTCGAAATAGTAAAATTAATGAGTAATTCTTTGGGGAAAAAAATTACTTTCTCATTTTAAACTTTAATAGGCCACAGTTTCATAAAACATGAAGTCCCTGTGTGTTGATGTGAATACAACTATAGTATTTTTTTTTCTGTTTAGATTGAGCAGAGAAAAGGGAGAAAGAGTGTAAAGAGCAAATATTTTAAAGATTCTAAAATACTTATTTACATTTTAACAAGATTGAATCGAGCTGTACCTTACAATGGCTTCTTACAATTGCTGACAGCCAGGAATCAGTTCTGATATAGTTGTCATGAACTTGGTCAGTATTTCTGGTGGCAAGATAGGACAACTACACGCCATCAGTGCTTCAGTCAAAAAACCATTTAAAGTCCATTTGACAATAGAATGTGAGTGCTAATGTTTGTAACCTTTAGATGCCAAAATCAAAATTCACAGAGACATATGCATCTTGGAAGATATGATACAAAAAGCAGGATATACTAAAATTCCTCTGGAAAATTGACTCATTCTGGTGATTTGGAAAATCGACTCACTCTGGCGATTTGGAAAATCAGTTAGCTAGGTCTTGGGTTCCCTCTTATCCCAGGAGGATGAGTTCCATCCATGGTGAGGTTCCCATAGTTTTGGTGTCTTCTTCCTCCCAGAATAACATCCAAAGGACTCTGAAATCCTCAGATAATGACCGATGGTATTCCCAGACAGCATTTGACCTGACCCCCAAATCCAGAATTCCCTGTCCCGAAGCAGTCTGTTCATGCTCCCACTAACAGAGCTGCTTGTCACTAGTACCCAATGAAAATTGTTTCTCAATTGGCAGGATGGAGCAGGTTCCCTCCATTAGATCACAACCCACCCTTGCATGTCTGCTGGAGCAAAGTGTGTCTGGCACTCCTCTCATTAGGACGACAGGACAATTAAGAGGAGTGATTCTTCTCATCTCTAAGAGACTTGCAAGTTTCCCCAATGAAGACTTTTCAAAAAGAATGAATGTATGGCAGTGTGAATGTTTCAGAGACCTGAATGACCACAAATGAACTTATTTTATAGGAGAGAATAGTATTTCAAAGGAAACAGTGAGCATTAACACAGGTTGCATCACCAATGCTACTCATGGAACAGAAGATGATATCCTGAGCAATATAAGAACAACAAAGATTCCATGTCAGAAGATTTTGAATGTGAAGAGGTTTTAGAAGTAGCTAAGGAAATCATTTTGCTGAAAATTTATTTTTGTGCATGCACAAGACTGCTGTATAATTATACTTACGTCGAAATAACTATAAAAATGTCCATTCAATAAATACAAAATAGAAATGTTAAGAAATTGTAAGGAGCATTGGATAATGATTGAAATCAAAACCTTTATTATCTCTCAGTGATTCAGAAATTTGAAACATTCTTAAAATCTGTGGCATCATAAATTTGGTGAAATACACATAAAACAGCTGACAAAGGAGAGCAGCAACTTCAACAATATGACCACCCCAACTTGTAAGTAATTCAATTTAATTACAATAAGTTCAGTGCATGCAAATTTCATTTGCATTCTAGGCATATTTCTTGGCCACTGGCAAAGCAGAGACAACAAAAGTACAAGGAAAAATTGGGAAGAAATATTTCGATATGAAGATACATGAAGTAATTATTTAAAAGAAACAAATAGAATTGGCAGATACGTGTATCTTAACAGTAATTTTAGAACTTAACTCTGACTTAGATATGCCTTAGCTGTGCTTACACGGTGGAATGTTCTCAAACTTAATTGTCAGACTTCGTACGTGGAGTCTGACGAAATCAGAGACAGGAGTAGTTTATGTGTGCATGTATAGCATTACAGCTCTTTAATATGTGGTTTCTATTTTCTAGGAACCACTCGTTTGGTTTTTTTATGCTCCTCTGAACTACTAAGATAAATGAGAGGAAAGAAGGAAAATGAAAAGCTGATCTGCTGAAATTACACAAGTATAAATTAGATATAGCTCCACGGTAAACATTTTCCTCCAAACTAGCAGGCCTTGAACTCACTCACTATGCTTGCACTTTATCACTCAACTATTTTGTTTCCAAAGAGTGTTCTGTATCAGTGTATAATATTGGAAGGAGAAAATTAGAAGCATTCCAAAAGTGACATTTTCTAGCTATGACTATGTCCTCCAACCCAACAAAATTAAATAACAAAGTTTACCTGTTTACCTATTATTCTACTCTGCACACATGATCTCATAGCTCTTTATGACTTTCTTATTTAGGCTATAGTTTCTTTTGGATAATTTGTAAATTCATTTTTCTTGTTAAAGTTCTTTTGCCTCACTGATCTTTATTTTTTAATATTTTTTTCAGATTTCTCACTCTAGAAAATTCAAATTTTGCCCCGCCTCATCAACTTTCAGTCTCCATAATGGATATTTCTCAGGAAATTGTTATGAGTGTATTTGCTCGTGTTTCCCATGAAATATGTACTTTCATAGGCTGAGTAGAAAAGGGGAATGATTTTGTGGAATCCAAATTTATATGAGTATTTTTCTCTAACAGTCTAGAGTTCAAATCACAACTCTGTTATATACTGCTATTCATTTGATTTAGGGCAATTATTAAATTACTTACCAGCTTCATTTTCCTAATCTGTGAAATGGAAAATCAGGTGGCATCTAGATCATTGTCCTGTGGTAAATTATATGAGATTTTAAAAGTGCCTAGCTACTTTTCTTCTACTTTCCAAGGTAATGTGTGTAAATTTCCAAATCTTCTGCCCATTATAGTAATTATGAACAACAACAACAACAAAATCAGGTCAGTACCTCATCTCATAATAATTTTTAATTAGAGTTAGATAAAAACATCTAATTTGATTTGCATTAGACAGCCCAAGGTTGATGTGCCACTCAAGAAGAATTTTCATTGGAGTCACCAGGAGATCTTGAAAGAATGGAATAATGGATAGTATCCATTGCATGGAGTAGTCTTCCATATGTTCCGACATTGTATTGATTTTGCTGATCATATGTCCTTCTCTCAGAGAGTAATTCTATAATAAACACACAGGAGCAACATTGGACAGATTGGCAACTACTGCCCCTGTATCACAGTTTGAACCATAGAGCTCTAAGATGGATGTGTTTTAACCTACACTAATGCTGAACTGTTCTCAGGAAGGTCTTGATCGCATGAAGCTTTAATTACAACCCTATGAGAAGGTTGTTTGAGATCCTTGCTTTTGGGGATGTTCCATTATCCCTTACACACACAGTGCCACCAAAATATGTCACAGACGCTGGAAATAAAATACTTTTTGTATTACCACTTTCCATCTCTAGAAGACAGCAAGCAATTAGTGTCTTCTAATGTTCTCTCCTATGGAAATATACAATATAAATGGCTGGTTAAAAAAAGTGAAGGGATTAAGAAATACAAATTGGTAGTTACAAAATAGTTATGGGGATACAAAGTACAACATAGAGAATATAGTCAACAATGTTGTGTAGTACAAGGTGGGTACTAGACTAATTGGGGGGATCACTACATAAGTTATATAAATGTACACCTGAAACTAATATAAGATAATATTGAATGTCAACTGTAACTGAAAAAATAAATGAAAATTAATAAAAGAAAAACTAAAGAATCTCTTATGTTTCTTCAGTATTATCTGATGCCAGATTAAATAGATTTAGTGTGTGGTGTTGTGTTGTGTTGCGTTGTGTTGTATTTCATCCTACAATGATTATGGAGATTTCTAGGCCAAACTCTGATATTTTCAAAATACAATGGTGAGTTGTAAGGGTTGACTTTTAAACCTTACCTCGGGATGGATGAGGATATCTGCTCCAAATTACCAGCATGACAAAGAGTTATCAAGCTCATCTCAACCTAACAGAGCCTAAAGACTTTCCATGTTGCATACTTGAACGTGTTCAATAACAGAACATGCTTTAAGGTACTGCTCAATTTCAAGTACCATGGTTCTCACAATAACACGAGGCCCTGTTTATAAGAGCAATTTCCCTTTTCAGAAAACCTGGGAAAATGTGAATAATCTGGATTAATGAGAACTAATTATTAAAATAAATAAATCCAGAAAAAAAACACAAGATTTTCCAAGGGAGCCCCTCGTAAAATATTAAAGGAACTATTGAACTATGTATGAATACCAGGAAACAGCAATCTCACAATGTGTAATTTGTTCACTAGATATTTGTGCTTTCTAATCGTCTTTGACTACAGGTAAAACATGAATATAGCTTTAATAGCCCTGATTAGAATAGAAATGGCATTACTATTCATTTGTAGTACCAGCAATGTTATTAAAATATTTTATGCAAATATTTTTAAACATACCAATTTGAGTAAAATAACACACATAAATTCATACAACAGAGTCTCCAAATGTTGAGGGATTGCTGAGTTTTGAGACTCATTTATAATCTCTACAAAGCTAACTAAGGGAATTTAATTATCCAAGTAATTTTAATATTCTAAATAGAAAAAAAAAAGTCATCCTAAAAATGCTAGTTATATGTAGGGTAAATTTCGAGGACCAATTTTTATTGTGTGAAGAATTTGCACTTGGCTTACCACATCTATTCTTTAAAAATGAGTGCTCACAGCAAGTAAAGTTGGTATTACCTACAGTTTATATTTTCTGGCTGGTGGCCAGAGAGCTACTGTGAGCAAGGGATGGGGCTCAACCTCTGACCTGCCTCCCAGGCATCTGCACTTTCCACTGGAATCTTCCTTCTCTAACAACTCTGCTGACAACCTTGCTGACAAGAGGAAGAGTTTTTAAGTAGTTTGATAAGATAACAGCAGGTGATGTTCACAGAACACTCTTCCGCAACTCTCTGGCTCTTAGTAGCTCTATATCTCCTCAAGAAGATATGGAATGTGAATTTAAAAGATGCTGTTGAAGCTGTGTCAGATAGATCTTTCATTTTGTTAACTTAATGTTATTTATCTTTGCTCCCTTGAATACCACACACCATCCGTTTAGACACTAAAATAATGGAAATTCGATTTGCCAACATTGCAAGATGGGGGATTCATAAACCAATACATCAAGTACATGTTATTAAAAAAAAAAAAAGTCACCAAGGCTTCAGATGTAAAAAGAGGAAGATTTTTAGTGTAGAAACAGTTCAGATGATGGACTTTATTTCCTGCCAGCACCACTGTCTCTTGTCCCAGTTGACAATAACCTTGGATTTGGTGGAGAGGACAAGAGAATTAAATGGAATGCCTGCCATCCAATTCAAGCTTGGGCTGCAGTCTGGTAGTAGGAGACAAGGCATATGAGGAAAACTTTGGGGAAATAACTAGTTTCACCTCAATCAGAGCAAAAGTTCAGGGATATGCTTTGGATTACTTGTTGTCAATCTGATATCAGCAGTCATTTTCTCCTTTAAAAAATTATTACAAACCCCAAGTATTTTTATTATAGTGAATGTATATATAATTAAAACAAAAAGTTGTCTAAATCACAAGAATGTATAAGCACCCATTTTATTAGCTACAATAGTAATACCACTGCATGACATATAACCGCTGAAAAATTCCAATAAAAAGGTACATAACATCTCAGTATTTTTATGAAAGCAGTCTGACCTCACAGACCTGCAGAAAGGTCTTAGGAATTCTCAACATGCCCCAGATCACACTTTGAGAACTATTGCTTTAGAGAGCCCTATGTATCACAAAAATAAAACAAACCCCCAAAACCTGAATAAATATCTTATTTTTCCACTTGGCTTTGTGAAAAAGATTTTTAAAAATGTGGTGACTAAATGAGTATTCCAGGAGCGCAAGGTGCAGTTTGGCTTGTCCCTAGCCTGGAAGATATTGGAGAGCCCAGGAAACCTAGAGTGTGGAATGTGTGCAAGAAGTCAGGCGTGTTAAGAAAAATCACTGCTTCTGCCCTAAGAAGACAGAGAAGGCGGCATTGCTACAATTTCAAGTCAGCTGCCTCAATCACCAAAGTGAGTGTCTAGGCAGACTAAGTTCATCCAACAGCAGACTATGGCGCCCTTCCTTCCCCTCTTAGATTTGGAGGCACTTAAGACCACCTGGAAACCTTGTGTCATCACACTCAGGTGTAAGGCAGAAAATGACCGGCTTGGCTCAGTTTTCTGACAATGTACATAGTATTCCATCCCAGCTTCAGCAGATCTTGAATCCTCAGCCCAGACCCAGCTCCCATTTTTCCCTGTAGCCTCAGATCAAGCGTACTGACCAGAGCTCTCCTGAGAGAAAGCAGGGTTCCCTCAGCCTCTGGGAAGTGAGGGATCAGACTCTTGAGTCCTGGGTGAAAAAGAAACTCCTTCCTCCTTGATGCTTTTATGATCAGCAGCCCTGCTGTTTTCCTGACTCAACCAGGCAGGGGGAAGTCAAGAAACACGATGACAGGCTATATATGGAAGCAGAGGGACAACCTCTGAAGTTTTCTCAGGGCTTCAGAAAAAATTATGGGAGAGCCTAATTCACTGTATGTACAAAGGGCGTAAGTATGACCTGGAGTAAGTATGACCTGGGAGTAAGTGTAGCATGGCCACCAAAATGCCACCAGACACAAAAAATGTCACAGTGCACACTTCACATTTCACAGATCAAAGCAAATCTGGTCCTTTAAGTGCAATTTTCATGTGAGCTGAAAAAAATATACATGTGCTTTGCCAAGACACTCTTTCTTAGACTTGTTCCTCTAAGTCAAGGTAAATTTTTATCTCTAGCTTCTTTCAAGATTTGCTGTCTTTGATTTTCTGTAGTTTAAATTTGATACGTATGTGAGTTTTGTTTAGTGTTTATCCTGATGGCTAATTCCCTATGCTTCCTGGATCTGCGAGTTAATGGCTGTCATTAGTTTTGGAATGTTCTTACAGCTATTTTTATTTCACATATTTCTTCTGTTTCATTCTCTTTTTCCTGTTCTGCTTGTCTCTTTACATGTGTTACAAATTGTGAAATGATCCACAGGTCTTGGATGTTATTTTCTGTATTTTTAATGTTTTTCTTTTTCTATTTGCATTTCATTTTGGGAAAATTATATTGACACATATTCAAGTACCACTATTTTATTTTTTTCATTATTTAGATCTAGTCCACTGATGAGCCCATTAAAGGCGTTATTTGTTCCTTTTACAGAATTTTTATTTTTAGACTTTCCTTTTGATACTTTTTTGCAGTTTTGACATCTCTGAATAGTGCTTACCTAATCTTGCATGTTGTCTCCTTTTTTTTTTAGAGTCCTTAACATATTCATCACAGATATTTTAAATTTCTTGTCCCATTCAACATCTGTGTCATATCTAAATCTGGTTGTTATGCTTGCTTGCTTTGCTTTATCTTGCCTTTTATATACTTTGTAATTTTGTGTTGAAAGATGAACATATACTAGGTATTAGAAATTTAGGTAAATAGGCTTTTTTTGTGAGAATTTATGTATATCTGTCTAGGAATGTTTAATGTATTACAGCTGTAGGGTCCAAAAACTTCAAATTCGTCTGGTGTGCTTTTTCTTTTTGTTTTTTTTTTTTTGTTTGTTTGTTTTTTAATCTCTCCTCTGTTTGGGCTTTCATAAGCACTCTTTCTCAGAGACAGTCTGCATCTGGCAGCTTTTTCATCTGTATTCCACTGTTAATTCAAGGCAACTTTGTCAGTGAACACAGGTGCAGAGGTGGGGAAGTATTCTATGATGTTATGATGAAACATTCATATTTTAATGATTCCATGTATATGGGACGTTACCTTCACACGTATTTCTCCAGTGATATATGTTCCCCTCCCCCCTTACCTCTTACTTCATTCCCTGGCTGTTGTGCTTCCAATATATTTTCATGAAAAGTTGACTGCTGTTGACTATGTCTCCCTACCCCGACCCCTTGCATAAGACCGGAAGCCTAAAAGAGACTGGAGAAGGAAAATGGCCTGCCCTGAACTGAGATAAGGTTCTCAGAATATTCCCCCCACACACCCCAGAGAGTAGGCCTGTGTTATTGAAAAGGCTCTGAGTATATTTCACCATGATTACTCTTCCCCGGTCTTTCCCGGAACCATCAATGTATTCTTCTGGGACCTTCACTGTGAGAACCTGGTAAGGCCCCTGGAGCTAAATCGCACGTGTTGGGCGGCCCAGAAGACTGCAGTCTCTGCTCTTGTGCATGTTCCTACTCAGCCTCTAGCAAGTCATCACAATTCCCATCTACATGTCCCTACCGATTTATCACTCTGGCACCTTCAGATCCAGGTTGGCATATCTCCGCTGGGATTTTCCGTATGTGCCTCTCTTTCCAGATTTTGGGGGGACAGAGAGCCCACCAACCTCAGTTTCCTGATGCACATAATGGCATTTATTAATTTACAGTGTGTCCAGCCTCTTCTTAATTTAAGATAAGACTGTCGATTTCTAAAATCTTTACATTTTGGCACTAGTGTCTCCTCATCGTTGTTCATTAACGTTGGACTCCTTTCCTATATCCTAATTCCATTTTGTTTTCATCTCCATTTAATGTATTTCTGCATGTATACTATTATTTGCCACTAACATACTAGTTAATATCTACTTAAAGGGTGAAAGTAGGCAATATCTCATGCTCAGTGGCCAGGAAAGATAAAGTTCACGGGGGCTATGCCTATCTGAATTATTTCTTCTTTCCTTTAAGCCATCATGTGTACATCTGTGAGTGGCAATTATTGAAAGAAAATGTCAAAGAAATCATTAAATTAGAATCAGGATACAATGTTTAACATTAGGCAATTAAATCTAAACATGTTTTGAGTCGCTAGAAATCAAAAAGGAAAAATTGATGTGGAAGTTTGAAGATTTTGGAATGAAGGTGAACCTAAAGTATTACCTATGAAATGCTAAACTTGATTTATAGACCAATTAGAAATGGCAAAGAATGGAGAATATATAAGTATAATGAGAGATCTGAAAGATTAAGAAGAGTCGAAAACCTAAAGTACAGAGCTTACTCATGGAATTTCAAGAAGAGAGAAATACTGTGTATTTCTGGACCTATGCAAAGAATATAATCTCTTAGATAAGTATGTGTAGTCAACTGCCTACTTTTTACTCATAAGTCGAAAATGTTTCTGTGAAGATGAACCCATTGAATTTATATTATGCAAATTTTGTGTACTTATTATTTTTTACAAAAACAGTATATGTTTATGTATATGCAGACAAACCAGCACTGCTTTTTACACATAAGAGATAAACGAGGAAAATCAGCTTCAGTAATCTGTGTGTGTATGTGTGAGTGTGTGTGTGTGTGTGTGTGGTGTGCATGTTTAAATTTGGATTTAGAATTTAAATGGTGTACAAATAAAGCAAGTTTTAAAATTCTGTCTTCACATTTATTACAGCTTGGGGGTATTCAGTAGACTTCTCACTGGCTCATTAGTGATGCTTATGAAACAAGAGCAATTGAAAGAGGAAGAAACAGCTGTTTGGAAACGCAAGGAGAGAAATTAGAGCAGAAATACAGGTAAAATATGGGCACTTTGAAAATAATTGTAGTGACATCAAAGAGGTAAAATTTAAACATTATTTAAAAATACTTTGCAAACTGCTTTAAAACTCCAGGATCCTGAGTCAATAATGAGTTCATGCATCAGTTCCTCTAAATGTAATTGAAACGTGAACTCTATATAAGTTATTCATTAAAAACTCTATTCTGTTGCTGAGTAGGAAAATAACTCCTCTTCAAGAGTCAGCACTTTAAAAATACTAGGAGAGAGTTAATAGGGCCATTAGTATTTTCATTCATGAGTTAAAGAATGTCTTGCATGAGGGGACACTTGTCTAATTTAGCTATTACCTTAATTGTAGAAGAAAGCAAATGGGGTAATAAAGGCAGAGATTCTTTATTTTTAATTTCAGGATACTGATATTTATTTGCATATTCTTCATATAAGAGAAAGTGTTTTAAATATTGTAATTGCATTTAAACTTGATTTCAAAATAGATTTTCAACTTTACTGTCTTGCATTATTTAAATTTGCACTATTAAATTTATTGGGGTGGCACGGTTTAAATAAATTATGTTGGTTTCAAGTGTACAATTTTATAATACATTATCTATGTTACATTGTGTGTTCACCACCCAAAGTCAAATCTCCTTCTGTCACCATCTATGTGAACCCCTTTACCCTCTTCTACCTCCCACCTCCCCCTTTACCCTCTGGTAACCACTGAACTGTTTCCATCACCGTGAATAATGCTGCAATGAATATAGAGGTACATATATCTTTACAGATAAATGCTTTCAGATTTTAGGGGTAGATGCCCAGAAGAGGGATTGTTACTTTCCTGCCTCATTATATTCAACCTAATGAGTGTGTAGAAACATGTGGACATCAAGGTTTATCTGTGTTTATGAGTTTTTGTTTCTTTGTTTTGTTCATTTGTTGCTTTCAGTTTTATATCCCACAGATGAGTGAAATCATATGGTTGTTGCCTTTTTCTGTCTGACTTATTTTGCCTAGCATGATAATCTTTAGATCCATCGATGTTGTCACAAATGGCAGTATCTCATCTTTTCTTATGGCTGAGTAATATTCCACTGTATATATGTGCCACATGTTCTTTATCCAATCATCTGTCAAAGGGCACTTTGTTTGTTTCCATGTCCAGGGCCTCAGGGAGTCACTAGAGTGGGAAGAGTTGTGGTCACCAGGTTAATGTAAATTCTAGTTTGGTGCCAGTGCTGAGCCTGAAGCTACTCAGCAAAAGTCTCAGAACGCCGTGGCCAGTAGCTGCCCGCCTGGCGTCTGTAGGACTCTGACAGTTTTCCAAGACAGAATGCAATGCAGGGAGGGCTGGCTGCTCACTGCGAAAGTGCCTCTGGAGAGTTGGGTGGGGAGGGTCCCAGTGAGTCAGCAGGGTGGAACTGCAATACTCACCAGACCAATCAGATTCAGATTTAGCCATGTAGGGGCGGGCTCAACACAAGAAAGATGGAGCCCGCCTGCTGGCTGCACTGGGAGGAGAACCTCCTCACAGGGAAGTGGCAACTGTCCTCCAGCCCTTTACCTGAAGCGATACAACTAAGACTGCCCCCCATATGTCTCTGACACCCCCCAAGTTACTGTCCCTCCGCTGGAGCCCAAGGTGAGTGCCTGGGAGTGAGAGAGTCTGTGTTCGGGCCCTTTAACAGGACGCCTGGATTTCCTGCCTCCTTCCTTCCCACCCAGATGACCAGAATCCTCACAGCTTTTCACAGCCACATGTGAGGGGGGGTTCCTCTCCCCAGCACCAGTACCCCACTCCACTGGTGTGGGGTTGGGGTCCCTTGCTCCTCTTTGGGGAACCTCTGTGGCTGAAATATCCCTCCCAGTTTTCATCTGCCGCAGGGAGGTTTGGGTATGGCCCGTTTCTCATCTCCACCCCTCTTACCAGTCTAGACGTGGCTTCTTCATATCCTTAATTATAAAACTTCTGTTCAGCTAGGTTTCAGGTGGTTCTCCAGGTTGATTGTTCTCTAATTTAGTTGTAATTTTTATGTGTTCATGGGATGAGGCAAGCACAGCGTGTATCTACTCTACCATCTCTGATTTCTCAAAAATCTAAAGATACATTTTTAATTGAATGAAAATTAAAATACAAGATATTAAATTTGTGGAGGCACCTAAAAGCTATTTATATAAATTTTCTCATGGTAAATGAACAGTCATAAGTATTTATAAATGAAATAAATTTTAGGTTCACACAGAAGCCTGTACACAAATGCTCATAGAAATATTTATAAACACAAAGAAGGAAACAACACAACTATCCCTTTAGTATATAATAGATAAGCAAACTATGGCTCATCTATACACTGAAATACTACTCATCAATAAGAGGAATAAAGCACCAGTACAAGTGACAACACAATGGATCCCAAATGTATTAATGTAAGCAAAAAAAGCCAGATTCAAAAGGCTATATATTGTGGAATTCCATTGAAGGTGATGGAACTGCTCTGATACCAATACAGAGCATGTAAGGAGAACAATACCTTTAATGATTATACATTAATGGTTATACATTCAAAATGTATCAAAGAAAATATTACCAAAGCTCCTTACTGGAATAGATTGAACAAAGATGGCGTATGTGAGATACTAAAGATTATAAGGATAGAGCACAAGAATCAGCATAGTGATTCTGTTTCAGGCTCTTGTCAGGAACTGTGTAAATATCTCTTGCTGTGAGATATGTCTCTTGGTATAAAATATATATGTAAATATATTTTACATATTTAATATATATGTAAATATTATATATATATATATATATATTAGACTATTTTAAGAGAAATTTTAAAACCTTTAATTTTAAGCTTCACAGAAAAATTGAATGCAAAGTGCAAAGAGTTCCTATATACCCCCAGACCCCACACATTTACAATATCCCCCACTATTAACATCCGCCATCAGAGTGCTGCATTGTTTACAATGGAAAAACCTACATTGATACATCATTATCACACAAGGTCCATAGTTTACATTCGGTTTACCCTTGGTGATGGACATTCTATGGATACTGACAAATGTATGCACGTTTTATACAGAATAGTTTCACTTCCCTAAAAACCCTCTATGCTCCACTTATTTCTTTTTCCCTAATTTAAGCCCTCCCAATTATGGATCCTTTTGCTGTCTCCATATTTTTTTGCCTTTTTCAGGAAGCTATACCCTTAGAGTGAAATAGTATGTGGTCTTTGCAGGTTGGCATCTTTTAGTTAGTAACGTGCATTTAAGGCTTCTCTATGTCTTTTCACAGTTCGATGTCTCATTTGTTTTTAGTGTTGAATAATATTCCATTGTCTGGATGTACCACAGTTTACCTATCCATTGACATACTGAAGGTCATTTTGATTGTGTTCTCATTTTGCAAGTATAAATAAAGCTTCTATAAATGTGCATGTGCAGTTTTTAGTGTAAACATAAGTTTTCAAATTCTTTGGGTTACTACCATGGAGTAATTACTGGATTATTTGGTAAGAGTATGTTGAGTTTTGTAAGAAAATCTTAAGTTGTCTTCAAAAGTGTCTGTACCATTTTGCATTCCCATCAATAACCTATGAGAGTTTCTGTTGCTCCACATTTTTGACAGCTATTGCAATTGTCAGTGTTATGAAATTTGGCCATTCTAATAAGTGTGTACCGGTATCTCTTTGTTGTTTTAAGTTGAAATCTACAAATGACTAATGATGTGTAACGTATTTTAATATGTTTATTTGCTAGGTGTATGTCTTCTTTGACAAGGCATCTTTTCAGATCTTTAGCTCATGTTTAATTGTTTGTATTGTTTATTTAATTCATCTTTTTCATGTACTTATTTGAGTTTTAAGGATCTTTTTATATTTTGGATAACAATTATTTATTTGATATGTGTTTTACAACTGTTTTCTCCTAGTTTGTATCTTCTCATGCTCTTTACAGTGTCTTTTACAGAACGGTAATTTTTACTTTTAATGAAATTCAACTTACCAATTATTTCTTTCATGGATCAAGTCTTTAGTGCTGTGTCTAAAAATTATCAGCAATCCCAAGTTCATCTAGTTTTTCTCCTATGCTGTCTTCCAGGAGTTTTATAGTACTGCATTTTAGATTTAGATCTATGATTCATTTTGAGTTGATTTTACTTATGGTTATAACTCTGGGTGTAGATTTGTTTTGTTTGTTTTTCTTTTCTATGCAAATGTTTATTGAAAAGACTATTATTTTTCTCCATTATATTGACTTAGTTCATTTTTCAAAGTTCAGCTGACTTTGTGTGATCTATTTTTAGGATCTTTATTTGGTTACATTGTTTTATTTATCTACTCTATTGCTAATATCACACTGTCTTGATTATACTGTCTTGATTACTGCAGCCTTATAGTAAATCTTGAAGTTGGGTAACATTATTCTTCCAATTTTGTTCAGCTGCTTCAATATTAGTTTGGCTATTTTGGATCTTTTGTCTCTCATATAAGCTTTAGAATCAGTTTGTCAATTTCCACAAAATCACTTGCTGGAATTTTGATTTGGATTGTGTTGAATCTATATGTCTATTTGGGAATACTGACATCTTGACAATATTGAGTTCTCCTACCCATAAAAATAGAATATCTTTCTACATATTCGGTTATTCTTGGCTTTCCTTCATCAGAATTTTGCAGCTTTCCTCATATAGATCTTGTACATATTTTGTTAGATTTATACCTAAATATACCTTTTTTTCTGGGTGTTAATGTAAATTGTGTCATGTTTTAAGATTTAAATTTGAATTGTCCATTGCTGGTGGTAAACAATTATGTAAATATATACATATATATTTAAATGATATATACGAGGTAAGACAATTAAGTTCGCAAACTAATCCTACAAGACGTGCGACATACCACATTGCTGAATACCACTACAGTCATCTTTGAAATACTACCCTTGGGAAGCTATGCACTGATGCCAGTGCCTAGTCCACCCTTCAAAGTAATTTTGGAACTTTTTTTTTGGAATGGCTATCAGAGCTGTCTTTTTCTGGAATAGCCATCAGAGCTGTCATCGTATTACCCTTGATGTCCTAAATGTCATCAAAATGGCTTCCTTTCAATATTTCCTGTATCTTTGGGTAAAGAAAGAAGTCATTGGGGGCCAGATCAGGTGAGTAGGGAGAGTGTTCCAGTACAGTTATTTGTTTACTGGCTAAAAACTCCCTCACAGACAGTACCGTGTGCATGGTGCTGGTGCATTGTCGTGATGCAAGAGCCATGAATTGTTGCCACAAAGTTCACGTCATCTAACTTTTTCATGCAGCCTTTTTAGCACTTCCAAATAGTAAACTTGCTTAACTGTTTGTACAGTTGGTACAAATTCATGATGAATAATCCCTCTGATATCAAAAAAGATTAACAATATCATGGCAACAAGTTCGCAAACTCAATGTTAGACCTCCTGTTTAAATAAGAATATATAAAATTTATTGATTATTTTAAAGTGTGCCAAACACTGTTTTGAACTCTTTATGTAGTTATCTCAATTTATACTCTCTTAAATTCAAGAAGCTATGCAGTTTTTCTGTTTTATAAATGAAGAATTTTTAAAATGGAAAAGCAAAGATAACTTACCCTAATTCACTCTACTAGTAAGTGACAGAGACAGGTTTTAAACCAAAGATCCCTGGCTCCTAACCATGATCTTCTACTATGTCTGTAGCCCTCTATGTGCCTCATAAATACAAATATAAGACTATTAAACTAGCATGTTAGGATTGTACTGCTATTACGGGAAGAATATGAAAGTAGAAACAAACCAACCCGTGAAAGGAGTTGTTTTTGAAAATGTTATCTATGAAGGTTTGAATTCCAGTCAATTTTAAATTTTGGCTTAAATATCTAAGCTGTATTTGAAAGGGGTGCAAGGGTTGATAAGGTAACTTGTTGTGCGTAAATGAAAAAAAAATGACTGGGAAACTATAAATCTTGCTGTCTTATCAGACTTCAGACCACTTTAATATTTGAGTTGATTGCTAGTGATTTGTACAGAAATATATGTTTCTGTATAAATATACATTTATATCAATTTATTTCAAAGCATGGTGAAAAAGGGAAAATATTTTGCATCTTGTAAGACTGAAAATTTGATGTTGCTACAGCCTTGGATCCAGAAATAGTAAATTGCCATTGGAGATGGAGCCATGACATCTGTGTGTAACCCACAATATCAGTTGGATTGTTAAAAAAGATTTTAACCTGAATCAATTTTGCCTTGCTGACTGTGTAATTCCAGTTCACTAAATAAATCTTCTGTCTTCTGGCTTGGATAGTTTCTAAAAGGTTGAATTAGTTGGAGGGCTGAACTAATTATCTGATAATTATGATTTTGATATACTATATTTATTCATAGGTGTCACATTCCTTGTAAATTATCAGAAAAAGTACATGCTTTTCCATGAGCAGAAATGGACTATTTTGAGTGATATAGTGAAATTGCCTTAGTGGTGTGCTAGGAGACCAATTAATGGAATCTGTTATACACACACTAGCATACACAGAGACAATATCCATATGATATAGAACATTGTAAACGTAAAAATAGACTAAAATATATGGATGCAAATAAGTATATAAAAAGATGTTCAACATCACTAGTTATTAGGGAAATGTAAATTAAGACCACAACGAGATCTCCCTACACACATATTAAAACAGCTAAAATTAAAACAGTGACAATACCAAATGTTGGCAAGTACACAGAAAGTGGATCTATTTCTGTTGGCAGTGTCAAATGGTAAAGCCACTATGAAAAAAACTGTCAATGTTTTTAAAAAACTAAATGTATGATTATCATGCATATGTCCCAACAATTACAAACCTGAACATTTATCCAGCAAAATAAAACAAAGAAAAATTGATGTTCAAACAAAGCCTGTACATAGGTGTCCATAGCAGCTTTATTTGTAATAGCCCAAAATGGAAAACAACCAAAATGTCCAGAATAGATTAATGGTTAAACTACCTGATTCACATTCTCAGCAATCGAATAGGACAAACTGTTGCCGAACCACAACAGTGGTTGGATGGACCTCGAGGGCATTATGCTGAGTGAAGGAATCCAATCTCAAAAGCTCACATACTGGATAATTTCACAGATATAACACTACATAAGTGACAAAACTAGATACATTGAAAGCAGATTAGTGGTTGTCAGAGATTTTGGATACTGGTGGGAAGAGAGTGGGTGTGGCTATAAAGAAATAGGATGAGGAAGATTTTTGTGGTAATAAAATAGTTCCGTATCTTGATTGTGGTGATGCTTACAGAAATCCACACATGTGATAATATGATGTAGAACTTCACACACATATCGTATCAATGTGCTATCCTGGTTTTGATATTATACTATAATATGTAAGAAGTAAACGTTAGAAAAAAAACTGGGTAAAAGGGACTTGGAACTGCTTTGTATTTTCTTTTCCGCATCTTGTTACTCTATAATTATTTTGTAAAGATCTTAACCTGAAGTATGTGATACTTATAGTAGTTATTAGAAGGTAAAAATGGCCATGGAACTAAATATTGTATTTTCAACGAATGGTAGATAGAACCACTGATAGAAGGACAAAGCATGATAGCTCTCTTAAAATATTTGAGAGATTGTTATGAGGATGTACTAGTAAGCTTGACCTTCAAACAAAAGAAATAGGATAAGGGATAAAAATTAAAGTAAGGCAGAATCCAAGTTTACATAAATTGACTAGAGGGCTTTGAAATCTCATCTAAAAGTGAGAGTAGATTCTGTTATGCTAAGTTCCCCCACACATTTCCAAATGTTAACTGAGTGATCCAAGAACTATTCAAATATGGCCAAACATTTAACTCTAGAAGCAGGTGAGAGCACAGAAATGAAATCTTTTATAATTAATGGAAAACAAAGTGTGAATATCCCTGAGTAAGTAAAATGTGAGTAGTAATCTATACAGATTTTGCTTTTAAGTAACTTTCTCTTTTTCTGTTATTCACTTTAGTTAGTGTCATCCTTAGGCAGGCATACCCCTATTCTACTTAGCACTATCAAAACTGTCAGAATATACTCTCAGTAGAAAATCTGAAATTATTTTGCAGTGAAATATAAATGAAAAAGCACTAAAGACTATCTATTCCATGTAAAAATTATTAATTACTTCTTATCGTTTCAGTGTTACTCACTAGATGCATTTGCTTACGATATTTAATAGGCCTATGAAGTGCCTGGAACTTTCAGAAACTGAAATCTTTTGATTGAGAGATGAATTAAGATGATCCCAATGCAATATTTTTATGTTATTTTCAGTTATATTTTTATGTCCTGTAAATCTTTCCTTTCTTCCCTCATGTTTCTCAAGTTATTAAAGATATAGAATATAAAACTTTATTGGAAGAACAAGTACTAGCTAGAATCAAATAGTCACTTAGCTTTGAATGTCACATTACACACACACACACACACATATATATACATATATATATATATATATATATATATATATATATATATACACACATATATATATTCCTAGAAGGCCAATATTCCTGACAACAAGTATTGACCCTCATAAGAAAAGAAGAACATTTATTGATTAAGCAAAGCTGAGAATTTAAGCCCACTGCAATTACAATACAGGAGAACAATCCCTCAGGAGAGAATTAGTAGTATCCTTCCTAAAAGGAGGAAGTCAGGAGAGGATATTATTAGGATTTAAGTTGGGAGCGTGCAGAGTTTATAAAATATTACTTTTTGATTGTGAGCCCAGGGAGGCTGGTGTCTGAAGGTACATAGATGATCAAGCAGTTCATCTTGACAGATCAGTTGTTCAAATACTTCATAGTCTGATTTTCTTGGAACAAATATTGAAATTATTTAACTGTAGTAAGCATCTATTTTATTTTTTCTTACCCTCAGTATTGTTTAATATAGAGACAGAAAAGGATTCCTAGTCCCAGAATACTTTAACACAAAGATATGGAAATAAGTTGGTTTCAGTTCTCACAAAATTCTACCGAAAGAGAACATTATTGGAATTCTCTATTTTCCCTTTCACGTATCAAATGCTGGACTACACGATTCTCTCATTGCTGTTATTGTATTTCAGTGGCAAAAAACTCAAGATGAAATTTCAACAGCAGCAACAACAACAAAATCCAGAGCAATTTTAGACAGGATAAGGGGAAATGCAGTATACAGGAAATAGACAATGGGGTTTATTTTATTTGGTCATTTATGTTTTTTTGTTTGTTTGTTTCTTCCTCATCTCCGTTAGATATACCAAAATACTATATGAGGCAAGAATAATAGATAGAGAAGTGAAATCTTGACATCTACATCACAGTGCCCTTTAGCTGTCTGGAAAGAGAAGCTAAAGGACAGTCACACGCTGTCATCTCTCTCTCATTATTTTCATTAGTAACAAGTCACTGAGTCCAGCCCACACTGACAAGGGAAGGGAAATTTAGCTTCATCTCTTAAAAGGAGGAGTGTGAAAAAAATTTTAGACATGTTTTAAAATCATCACAGAGGTGAAGTATTTTAGGGGTGCTGAGGATGTTGAATTCGATCATGAATCAGGAAATAAAATTTTATGCATACTTACCGTGTTTCCCTGAAAATAAGACCAGGTCTTCTATAGTTTCTGCTCCAAAAGACACATTAGGGGTTATGTTCAGGGGACATCATCTTGAAAAATCATGCTAGGGCTTATTTTCCAGTTAGGTTTTATTTTCGGGGAAACATGGTATGTACTTTAAGCTTAAAATTTACCTTACTGTTAATAGGTATGAATCAATATATGCGTGATACCTGTACTGTTATAAAACCAGAAAGTTAATTTCAAATGCAATGCAATTTTGTTAAGTTGTATATTTTATCCCAAAAATAAAAACCAGACCTGGAGTTCTGGGAAAGATGATGGGTTGAATGCATGCAAATCCTCTGATCCTCTCTGAAATTCTATTATCCGAATACAATTTTTTTTCTTAATTAGTATAAATTCACTAAGTGAAATAGGAGATAAAGAAAACACATTTTAGGAAGTAGCGCAAAAAACAAAAAAAAAAAAAACAAAACAGCATTAAAAGATCTAAACCAGAGATCTGTATAGCAAGTAATCACATCAAAAATTCTCAACATCATTAGTCATTGAGGAAATGCAAAATTTAAACCACAGGTATGTGCCTATATGCCATTATAAGTCTATAGGGATTGCTAAAATTGAAAGATTGACAATGCTAAGTGTTTCACAAGACACAAAACAAGCAGAACTTTCATACATCTCTGGTGGGAGTGCTGTATAAGGAATAAAGAACAGTTTGACAATGTCTTACAAAAACTAAACAAATATTCAAATGACCTAGCATAACAGCTCTGTATTAGATTCATAAAGCTACTGCAACAAATTGCTGTAAACTAGTTGTTTAAAACAGAAGAAATGTATTCTCTCATAGATTTGGCAGCTAAAAGTCCTCCTCTGCAGGCTTTAGAAAGAAACTTCCTTACTTCTTCCTAGCTTCTGTGGTTGCCAACAGCTCTTGGCAATGATTGGCTTGTAGCTTCATCACTCCAAACTTTGCTTCTGTCTTCATGTAGTCTCCCCCCCTCTGAGTGTCATTTCTGTCTCTGTATATCCAAATCTCCCTCTCCTGGCAAGGAAACCATTCATGGGAATTAGAGTCTATCATAATCTAGCATGACCTCATTTAACCTGGTTACATATACAAAGACCCTATTTCCAAATAAGGTCACAATTTTAGGTTGTGAGTTAAAATGAATTTTTGGAGGATATTACTCACCCAGGAAAGCTCTATTCATAATCACTCAAAATGGAAATAACCCAGATATCCTTCAATCAGCAAATGAAAGATATCTGCTGGACAAACTGAAAGAATTGCTCCTCACTTCTGAGAACTTCATGATTTAGTTAGAAATAAAGTCTCATAGCAGCATCAACATTAGAATAATTTAAAATTGTCTTTCAACAAGATAATAGTAGGATTAATTACTTTCTTATTTAAGAACAATTTATTTAGTCATTATTACCAAATGCAGAGCATCATAAGAGGAAATAAAGGGATAGTATTTGAGTAAGACCTTGATATCAAGGGAGATTAAAAGATAGATAACAGAGGTTTTTTTTGGTTTTTTTTTAGAAAAAAAGAATGAAATTGATTTTTCAAGAAATTCTGATAATGGGCTGCAAATGGAAGAGTATAATTTCAAGGATCCAAATTATTATTTGAATTCTAATTTTTTCATATGATGCCACTGTCTCGGTTCTAAATGGCACTGCCTGGCTTTTAAGAGCCTCCTTTGAAAGCCTTCACCTTTCAAACAAGGAGCTCCAAAAACAGGCAACTTCTTTAATTCCTGTGAATAGGTCTAGTTGCTTACACATTTGTGGTTTTGTTATTTTTTTCTCCAGAATCATCTTATATCTTCTCCTCGTTTGTCCTCTTAACCCCTTAAGATTCTGTTCAAATCATATTTCCTCTATACAGCCATCATCTTGATATATAATGAAGTCCTCTTCTCCAAAAAAACAATATAAATAAAATGTTATACTCCTTTCAGGCCTACCACTAACTTTTGTGGGGCCCAGGCAGGAGTGCAAATGATATGTACATCTAAATTTAGACCATATGTCTAAACATCTAAAGTATAAATCTAGCCAAGAAACCATTAAGTGTACTGGAGTCTATCTTAAAAAATTTTCACATTGACACAATTGAGAAAGGTGTGTAAAGATTTAATGTTATGACTAAAACAAGCAAAATCTCAAAGGTAATGAATTTAATAATTTTTGAGCGTATCTGTATGATCTTTTCCTGAACACCTGTAATGCTTGGACAAGTAATCAAAAAACACAAGTTATGTAATATATAAATTTTATTATATAATTATATATAATTGTATATATATATATTTATTATATATATTTCATTATATAATTACATAATATTATATATAGTTATATATAATTATACATAGTTGTATATAAATATATAACTAATTACATATATTAGTTATATATAACTAATTTAATAATTTACAATGCATAAAATAAAATTTCTATTTTTGACAAAATTATATATATATATATATATATATATATATCAGGTTAGCATATGCTATTTCACACAAATTAGTTTGCTTATATTCATTTTGTCAAAATTATAAATTTTGTTTTGCATATCATGTTATAAAATTTATTATATATACATATATAGTGTATATAATGTGTTTTATTGAAAATAATGACAAATAAGATGAACTTTCTGAATTATTATGGATAAACGTTACTCTTTGAGAGAAATAATTAATATTGAAATTCAAAAATAAACAATGTATTTTACATATTTTCTTCAAACATTGTAAAAGGGGTCAGGAAATACTACAACTAATTTAATTTCACCATACAAATACACATATACAAATTTAAGATTGATATGAATTGTTTAATGCTAAAATATGTTCCTCATACAACAGGGGCTAGGAAAAGGATCCTTTGCCTCAGTCTAAGAATGGCATTACATTTCGTTATTCTTTCCCCTGCCCCCACTGTATGGTTGTTGAAGTCAGAGTAAGAATACATAATTTCTGTTAAATGGGCTGTGACAAAACTATTAAGCTCCAATATTTTCTACATTATTGAAATACAATGTGCAAATATTAAAAATTCATATGTAATAGGAAAAAACACATAAGTTGCTAGGAACAGTTATTTCTTAATCAATTTATTCACATTGTTTTAAGTTTAACCTTTTTGTTTTAGGTTACCAGTACCTATGAATGTACCCCAAATGGTGGAATGCTCATTTGTGCTACTCAGAATATTCTTCAACTCCTAGTAGGTGGAAAGGGGTGAGAGCATATTACAGCTAATGTGCTCTTGATACAAGTGATACAAGTAGGTGTCTCTTTCACCAAGCATAGCAGTTAGCAATGATCCTGATAATGTATAATTCGTATATTAATGACCAATAATTAGAGCACCTTAGCTGATTCACAATGAAAGTGTAGTCAAAGGAAGAAACTCTTTCAATCCCGAATCTTCCCCCACCCATCACCACCATATAATGGTTTCACCATGTATAATTAATTAATTATTATTTAATAGGTAGATTAAATGCATTTTTTACTTAATCAAAAAACACAAGTTATCAATTATTTTTAATAAGTATATTAAATGTTTTTTGAAGTAATCAAAAAACACAAGTTATGTAATATATATATTATATATAGTTATATATAAATATATAACTAATTACATATATTAGTTATATATATAACTAATTTAATAATTTATAATGCGTAAAATAAAATTTATAATTTTGACAAAATTATATATATATATGTATATATATATCAGGTTAGCATATGCTTATTTCACACAAATTATTTTGCTTATATTCATTTTGTCAAAATTTCCATATTTTCAACTTAGGATGCATTTTTCTGCACTTAACCTGATAAGTTGAGGAATATCTGGATTTCAAGGAGTAAACATCAGTAGGACAAAAAGGTTTGCATTGTAAAATTTGTAAGATGTGAAGTCATTTCTAAGTGGCAATAACCTACTGAATTTTTTTTATTTATTTGGACAACTTAAATTTATTTGCTATTAATAGAACTGTGCTGTCCAAAATGAAAGCCACAGGCAACTGTTTGGTATTAGTGGTTGGGTCCTCCCATTCAAAGACATAGAGTGCCTATGACTCAGGACTCAGGGGTACATACAAAAGAAGGGCTTTTTTAAGTCCAACAACATAAACTAGCAAAACTCTCCAGATAAAGTGGTTAGCAAAGTGGAAAGTGTTGGGGACCATCCGGTGTATGTCTTCGACTATTTGGTTTATGGCCTGTAAGTCCCGATACTTGTTAGTGCCTGGTTTTTGTACTGGGAGAGTGAAAATGTTATATAGTGAGTGGCACGTACTCTAGGAATGGTAATCTAGGGATGCTGTTATTAAAGGCTGAAATCCCCCTTTTTGCTTACTCTTTGAGGGGATATTGTTTTAAATGAAGAGTGATTGCTTTCTCTGATAGCTGAATCTGCACGAGGATGGCTGTGTTGGCTTGTTCTCATTTACCTTGAGCCCAGATTTCTGGAGTTATTGCCGTTACTATTTCATCTGAAATTTCAGCAGGAGGATCTTTACTCTCAGAGTTTAATAAGGCCGCCTGCAGGGCACGTGACTTTCCTGGAGGAACTTTGATGTCTATTTGGCAAGGGCAAAAACTATTTTTGCAATTAACTTAGTTAACAAGTCTTATCCTAAAAGTGGAATGGGACATTTAGGCACATATAGAAAACTGCCTGAGATTTATTTCCCCCATTTTATAGTCCAAAGGTTGGAGAAAAGTTTTCTGTTGGGATTCTCCTGAAACCCATTATTGAAAGCTTTTCATGAGACAATTTTGCCAATCTAAGAAGTACAGAGTAAGTGGCTCCAGTGTCAATTAAGAAATCAGTCAGTTTCCCACTGCTAACACCATCCAGGGTTCCATGTGGGTGATGTTAAAAGAGCCGTTAAGTTGCAATGCAGCCCCCGGGTCTTATTATTCCTGATCACTGTCTGTAATTTGAGCCACCTGACTGTTCTAGGTCCTGATTTAGGACCATACCATTCTTCCAGTATCCTTGCTGTTTGCAATAGGCACATTGCCTAGGGCCGGCTTTTGGGTATCCTTTGAAGTTAGACCCCTTTTGTGGAGGGGGTCTTACCTTACCTGGTGTCATCCTTGGTCCTCCTGGCTTTAGAGCACTGGCCAGCTTTTGGTCATGAAGTTTTATTTCTTGTTTTTTCTCCTTTTTGGAAACCTGGTCCCAGTTATTAAAAATGTTGCAAGCAATTTTTATTAATTGTGATGTTGGCATTCCATAGGCCCCCTCAAACTTTTGGAATTTCTTCTGAATATCTGAAGCACTCTGAATTGTGAAAGTCATATTAACAACCTTCAAGTTTTCAGGTCAGTGTTTGATGGCAGGCCTCGCGAATCCGTTCTAAAAACTCAGATGGATTTTCCTCTGCTCACTGTTTGAGCAATTGAACTGCATTACAATTCCTTTGCTTAGGCACTCCCTTCCTTAACCTGGGAAAGATGCATTTTCTGTAATGTTCAAGCCTTGATAAGTCCCCATCATTGACATTCCATCAAAGACTAATTGTGGGGATGGCTACAGCAGCCTCAGCTCTGATTGGATTCTGAGGATTCTCATTGTGAAGGTGGTTAGCTTCCTTCCTAACTTTTTCTAGAACAGTCTGGTGTTTCTCAGCAGTGAAGGTATTTAGCATTTGTTGTATGTCTATCCAAGCTGGGTAATAGAAGTTACAATAGAGGCAAAGAGACTTTCTATCCTTAAAGGGTCATCTCTATGTGCCAGCACATCTCTATACTAGTTAAGGAGGTTTGAGGTGGAAAGGGGAGTGTACACCATTACCATTCCTGCTGAATGGTCTTTTTCATCCAGTCCTCTTGTTGGCATCTGTCTTAAAGGGTGTTGCTCTGCTTGGATCGGAGCAGTCCCTTGACCAAATTTAGTAACCCTTTGCATATGAGAAGGGAGGCCATTGCTGCATCAGAAGTGTTGGGTTTCCCTTCAGCAGGGGGTAGAATAGCTGCCACCATAGGAGCAGAGCTGTGGGGGCCCTTGCAGAATTTAATTGCATCATGTAAGTACAATCTTCCTCTTCTGGGGTGGGTGAATTTTGTAATTGTATAGATTTAGTCAGTTTCCCTGTCTTTTACATTTTCTTTGAAGAGGCCTATTCTGATATAGTTTAACATAAACACCTAGACGTAGGGGATCTCATCCCATTTTTCTTCTCTGTTAAAAAATAATTCCAGTTGTAGAATAGTGGTATAATTTATGGGTTGGTATTCTGGCCAGTCCTCTTCTGAATCTAAAGCATATTGTGGCTATGCCATCTGACATAGAAAAATCAGTCTTTTCTTTTTCATACGTTCATAGCTGAATGTATTCCAATTCTGCAAGATACAACCCAGACGGCTACATTGGTGTATAAAGATGGAAGTACCCATAGCAGTAATATTCTTATTAACCAAAAATAGTTACTTATCTTTAGCTCAAGCAATTCTAACTATGTCCTAAGATTAGGGAATTTTTTTACAAAGAAAACAAAGGACAAACAATTATGCAATATTTTTTATTAAAGTTTATTGGGGTGACAATTGTTAGGGAAGTTACATAGATTTAAATTATGCAATTTCACAGCTCAAACAAACTAAGAAAACAGAACTTCAAAACCAATTAAGATTTCTCAAGTACTGTCTCCGTCTTTTGTTTCCACCAGGTTTCCCCTAGTCTGAAAAAGGGTTTTTTTTTCCTGGGGTCATCACCTGTGAAATCTTACCAGAAGATGTCTTTGATTTCCAAAACCAGAACTAATTCCAGATCTAGACCTTTCAATTCCTTATTTCTTATGCTGCTAAATTGCATAAATGAAAGCACTGTAGGTCAGCAGGACCCAATCATGGAACTCCTCTCAGTCCCTGCCCCAAGACAAGTCTGGGTAGCTGCTAAGTGAAGAGACCACTGGCAAGCCCTGGCTGGGGGCTATGGAATTTACAGGCAATGGTGTTTTCCCCTTAAGAGCCACCAAAAATGTCACCGCAGACTCAAAGGAGTCCACTTGCCTGTGTGTAACCAAACCAAAAGAAAACATGAGCAGAAGTTTCCAGGAAAGAAAGTAAAGGTTATTTAAGGAGTTGGTGCCAAGTCCAGAGACACAGGGGAGCCAGTGCTCTCAAACACCTGGCTCCCAGATGACCTCTAGTGGCTAGATTACATAATCATTAATTATGGTTGCTATGGGATTTGGGGCCCTGAGTCCTAGTAATTGGTTGGAGCTAAGGCGGGGAACAATCGATCGTGGCTTTAGGTCCTTGTGTGAGTCATAGCATTGGTCAGTCTAGTTTCCAGGAGGTGCAGTCCATGGGACTTTTCTATTCTCCTAAGTCTGGAAATGAAACATAACTGAGGCCAAGGTAGTTACCTTGTTTTTATGAAAACTACTCATAGTTTGAGATTTACTTATTATGTCATACTCTTGGCTGATAGACCTGAATTGAAGCTTTATTCTTAAATGAATTTGATGTTGACCAGAACCTAATGTCCTAAGGGCTTAAAGATTCAAAGGAGTGGACATATATTATACGCACAGGTAGGAGGATCTGGGAAATGAATGCAAGGGTAGTGTAGTTCTATCAGGCTAAAGAAAGCTAGCTTGGATTAAAACACAATGCATGTTGAAGAAATGAAGTTCACGTAAGGTTACATGAGTTTTCTACAAGGAAGCTCTCATAAGACTGTCAATTGATTTCTCAACAGAAACTTTGTAAGCCAGAAGGATTGGCACAAAATAGTCAAAAGTGAATAGTCAATAGTGAAAAGCAAAGATCTACAACCAAGATTACTTTACACAGCAAAGTTATCATTTAAAATAGAAGGAAAGATAAAGAGCTTCCCAGATAAGAAAAAACTAAAGGAGTTCATAGTGACCAAACCAGTACTACAAGAAATGTTAAGGGGACTTATTTAAGAAAAAGAAAAAGGAAAAAGAAAAACTTAAATAATAAAATGATGATAACTGTATATCTGTGGACAATTAATTTAAATGTAAATGGGTTAAGTGCTCCAATAAAAAGACATAGGGTGGCTGAATGGATAAGAAAACAAGACCCCAATAGCTGCTGCTTACAAAAGACTCACTTCAGATCAAAAGACACACACAGATTGAAAGTAAAGGGATAGAAAAATATTTCAAGAAAAAGGAAACAAACAAACAAAAAAGCTGGGGTAGCAATAATACTAGACAAAATAGACTTCAAAACAAGATTAAAAGGACCCAATAATCTCACTACTGAGTATTTATATGAAGAAACTCAAAATGCTACTTCAAAGAGATGTGAACATCCATATGTTCATTGCCACATTGTTTGCAATGGCCAGGATGTGAAGGCAGCCTAGGTGTCCATGGATGGATGAATGGATGAAGAGGATGTATATATACAAAATGGAATATTGCTCGGCCATGGAAGGGAATGGGTTCTTGCCATCTGTGTCGGCATATATGGATCTGAAGGTTGTGCTGAGTAGAGTATATCAGACAAAGACAAATGTAATGTGATTCCGCTTATATGTGGAATCTAAAAACTCATAGATACAGAAAACATTTTGATGGGTATGGCATAAGGAATATAGTTAATGATATTGTAATATGTATGTATGGTGTCATGTGGGTACTAGATTTATCAGGGTAATAGATGGAAGAGGGGTTGGAGGCAGGGTAAAAAAGGTAAAGAGATTGCCAAGTACAGATTGGTAATTACAAAATAGCCACGGGGATGTAAAGTAAAGCATAGGGAATATAGTCAATAATACAGTAATAACTATGTATAGTGCCAGGAGACTACTAGACTAGTCAGGGGGAGCACTTCTTAAATTATACAGATATCTAACCACTATGCTGCACATGTGAAATTAATATCAAATAATATTGAATGTCAACAGTAATTGAAAAATTTAAAAAGGAAGGAAAATGGTGAAGGGGAATAAGAAGTTCAATTTCCAGGTATAAAACAAATAAGTCATGGAGGTGTAATGTACAGCATGGGGAATATAGTGAATAATATAGTGATAGCATGGTACAGTGTCAGACGGTTGCTGGACTTATCATGGTGATCACTTCTTTAGGTAGGTAAATGTTGAGTAACTATGGTGTACACTGAAACCAATATAATATTGTATGTTAGATATATTTTAATAAAATTTAAAAAAATGATTTGTGGAGAAAAGGAATTGGCTGATTATATATAATATATGTGTATACTTTTCTTCCCAAACATCTTGAACATTGATTATATTCAACATATAATATATAAATGATATATAATATATAAGATATATATTAGATATAAATTTTGCAACATATAATACTCATATATATTAGAAAATACTCATATATATTAGAAAAGTATTTGTCCCAGCTTTGTGAAGTCCAAATACTTGAGACAAGGTATCATGAGATTATCATAAGGACTCAAGCAATAAGGACTTGCATTAAAGTAATAGTACTATGAATCAATAGTAGTTTGATACTACTAGATAGATAGAATTTGATGGTATAAAATGATATGGAGAATACATTAGAAATGAGAGCTATTGAAATTCTTAATTGTTTCATGCTTAAGTATTCTTTTTGTTGTTAAATATTTACAATAAGTTCTTAAAAGACTCACCCATATTTTAATTTACTGCTTCCTCAACCCCTTAATTAAAACCTGCTTCCTTGAAGCAAGTAGCACAGTGACAGGTATTTATTCACTACTTTTTTATTCATATTATGAAAATAATATAATCAAATTTTGGAATATTATTTTTCTAAAATGTTTCGTTTAAAAAAACAACACTGAAAATATTACTTTTGGAGAAATGATTTTTGAAAAGCAATTATGAAATATTATTTTAAATATAGTTGTTAATCTTGTCTTCAAACAATTCATTATTAGTAAGGTTCACACAAAAATGTCTATCAACCCACACCCCATTTAATCAAACCCTGCCTTCGCTCAACTTGTGTACCATACAAGGATTTATCAATGGCTGAAACTTAAGGGAGCTGGCAAGGGGCAGCAGGCCTCTGGGTGCCCTGGCTTTTTGTGCAGCTACCCTAGGCCAGATACTGGTGGCTCACATTCTCAGTTCGCAGCGGGGCCTCTCCCACATGCTTCCAGGTACAGCATAGACAGCGAATAACCACAGATCGCTTTGTAGCTCCAATCAGGTAGTCTCTGGCTGGTCACTGGCAGTGGATGACCTGGGCCTGCACTGGAGCCCCTCCCAAGAGACCCTAGAACCAATGTACTTAGAGGTTGGCTTCAGACCACAGCAGAGCACTGCCCAATTAGCCCCACAAGTGGTACACGCAAAGTAGGTCTCAACAGACACCAGAGCCCGCTGAAATGAATCCCTCTCTGAGTGGTAAGACCCCGCACAGCAACCTGTAAGCTTGGGACAAGGCCAAACCCCACAGCCAGTCAGCCTGAGGGTCCATCCCACCCACTGATGTGCTAATAGCAATCAAGACTCAAATATAATAGGAGGGCACACACAACCCACACAAGGGACACTCCTGGAGCACCCAGTGCAGGTGACCAGGGAAACTGTGCCATGGGGCCCACAGGACACCTACTACAGAAAGCTCCCTGGCAAGACTAGGGGACAGAGGGACCATTGTTGGTCCCTAGTTTAATTCAGTTATG
Source organism: Rhinolophus hipposideros (assembly GCF_964194185.1). Taxonomy (NCBI): domain Eukaryota; kingdom Metazoa; phylum Chordata; class Mammalia; order Chiroptera; family Rhinolophidae; genus Rhinolophus; species Rhinolophus hipposideros. The sequence goes on along the minus strand of NC_138058.1, from coordinate 16,667,020 downwards.
GTTATAGAAAAATATTTTTATTATTTCAATTATTTAAAAATTCTTAGGCTTGGTTTTTGTTTTTGTTTTTGTTGTTGTTGTTGTTCCCAATGTGGTCTATTTTGGTGACTATTCCATGTGCACTTGAAAAGAAAGTGTATTCTTCTGTTGAGGACAATCTTCTATAAAGTCAGTTTTATGAATTTTATTGATATTGTTGTTCCAGTCTCTATATACTTGTTGATTTTGGTCGACCTGTTATTGCAAATACTAAGAGAAGAGTGTGAAGTTCATATATAACTGTGAATTTTTGTTTTGTTTTTTTGCCTGATGTATTTTGTAGCTTTGTTGTTAGGTGTATACACTTTTAGAATGTCTTTTTTGGCCCACAGACATTTTATATTTTCACTGTGTAATGCATTGTGTAATACTGATCCCATTTCTTGTTCTGAAAGCTATTTTCTATGATACAAATTAAGCCAATTCAGATTACTTTATTAGTGTCTGCGTATATCCTTTCCCATCCTTTAACTTTTAATCACTCTGTATTATTTCAGTTAAAATAAGTTTCTTGTAAATTACATATAGTTTTGCCTTGCTTTTCTTTTTAATATTATATAATCTTAAAACATCTCTTTTAATTAGTTTAGACAAATTACATAGAATGTACTTTTGAATATCATTAAACTTAAAACTTATTTATTATTTTTCTATTTGATTCATCTTATTTTAATTTTTAATTTCCTACTACATTTGGATTTATTGAGTATATTTTAGTATTCTATTTTAATATAACTTGTTTTTTTGCTGTATTTCTTTATATTATCCCTTTAGTGATTGTTCTGACTTTTCACAAATCTACTTAAATATTTTACCACTATAAGTAAAGAACTGAAGCTTTACAACTACATAGATTCCTTGCCCATCCCCTTTACATTTTAGTTGTTTATATATAATATATATACATATATATATGTGTATATATATATATATATATATATATATATACACACACACACACATATACATATAAAACAAAACAATGTTTTAATGTTTGCATACATATTTTAAAAATAGTTTTATTGGAGAAAATTAGTTTATTGCACTTATCTCTGCACTGGCAATATTGACTGTCTTTTATCCTTTTGAATTAGTCAGATTTTCTAGTTTTTAGTATGCCAACTAATTTTGGGTTTTATAGTAGGTAATTTGAATATGTTTTGAAACTTTTATTCTATTAACATTCTGTAGGAAATGCTGATTTGGTTTTTGTTTGTTTTAATAAGCAATCAATCTGGTAAACTTAAGGTGTAAATTTTGTCTCATCTGCTGTAGATGACGGATTACAATGTCAGTTTAGTTTTCAAGTTATTTTCTATGATTGTTGCATCTGTCCATCCTCTGTACTACTTTTGTGTTTATTCTTGGGCTTGGGTAGTGGTTTATATTATAATTCAATTGTCAGATCCTTTAACAATTTTTTTTTGAATATACTACTCATGCAAAGCTTAGGGGAATTGGGATGTTTCACATACAGAGTTGGGGAATTGATTTATTCAGCTATTTCCTCTGTTCTCATTATCTCCTTTCCTGATTCCACTAGCTAGAGTGATGTGGTTTTTTCAGAGCTTAAGGTACATTCAGGACAGTATCATGGTTGGCTCTCAGGCTAATGTGGCTAGAGAAAAGAAAGACAGAAAGACTTTTGGGGATTCTCTTCAAACTCTTTACACAACTGCCTTCCTCCCTCCCTCCCTCCCTCCCTCCCTCCCTCCCTCCCTCCCTCCCTCCCTCTCTCTCTCTCTCTCTCTCTCTCTCTCTCTCTCTCTCTCTCTCTCTCTTCTCTTTCTTTCTATTCACAAAGATAGATTTTCTTTCAGAGTTTTATGTACTTTGCTCACTATGACAGAAGTGTTTTTCTGTTTTGTGCAACTGGAGAAGAGACATGAGAGGGAAAAAAATAGAAAAAAGAAAACACCAAAAAATATCACTGTCTCCACAATCTTGGGCTCACAGATGTTCCTTTTCCAATTCTCTGGCCATAAAGATAGACTAATCTTGGAGATTTTAATGTTCATGCTTGCTACTCATTCCCTACTTCTACCCATCCTTGACTCAATGCTGGGAGAAAAGGAGGAAAAAAAATTTCACTACTACTGCCTTGGTGGTTCTTCAGGTTTTGACTTCCCTCACTCACCAGTCACCTATTACTACCTTTTACATTTCAGAGACCTCTGGTGGTTTATATTTGTAATCAGTCCGTAGACTTTAAATGCAATCAGTCAGAAAGCAGACTTGAAGTAGAAATACTCCATCTTGACTGGTTCCTGAATCCCATTTAACTTTAACTTGCTCTTTATCTATTTTCCCTCTTCAAGGCAAAGGATATTTTTATTAAACACACACACACACACACACACACACACACACACACACACACACATTTTATTCACTTTTGATTAAAAGGGTTGGTGTTAGTGTTGGAAAACTGTATATGCCATGTTTCCCTGAAAATAAGACCAGGTCTTATATTAATTTTTGCTCCATTTGGGCTTATTTTCAGGGGACATCTTATTTTTTCATGTACAACAATCTGCATTTATTCAATTAAAGTCATGTAATTTTCTTCAGGAACATTGTCATAACAAACTAAATGCATCCATCTAGCTGAGATCTTAACCGGGACTTATTTACAGGGTAGGTCTTATTTTCAGGGAAACACGGTAGTACTACCTAAGAGGTGAGCAGGGTCTTGATAATGTTAATTAGCGCTTTATTACAGTTCAAATAATTTTGTGTCTCCCATAATTTAATACTTGAAATCTTGAATCGTTTTAAGAATCTTGAGTGTCCAAAATGAGTAGAGGAATAAAAGACATGAAAGTTAAACTGATCTGTGCTGGGAGATATATAATGAGCAGACGATTTTGCAATCATTCTGCCTTCCTCTACTTTGTTTCACTTTACTGGTGTTTTGCTCTGAGGTCCACATTTCTTTGAATTTGTCTTTCCTTTTAGCTTAAGCTTATTATAGCATACTTTACTAATATAACATAGATAGAGATGCATATCTATACTTTTCCTTCATTTCCTATGACAGGTATATGTTATGTCTGGAATTTTTTATCAATAATATTTTATGTCAGCAAATAAAGAGACCATTGGGACTTGAAAAGTAAAATTATTTTTTCAGTATGGGTACAGAGTGCTCCGGTGACTGGACTGATAGCTGAATGTACTTTCTACTGAGAAGGTATTTTTTAATATGACAAAATGGAATTCAAAAGATATTTGTTGTTTGTTGGATAAATAAAACGGTAATGTATCTCAAATTTGGTCACCTACAAGATCTTTCTTCTCCTTAAGATTTTCAAGAGAAAGCCAAGAGAGTGTATATTACTTGCCCCAAACATTAACACAGAATTCAGAGGAGTGCAGTTGCATTGCAGGATAACTTCCTTTTGCGTACCTTAGTTATCTTTACCTGGCCACCTTCCCCGGGGGAATAAACCCAAATCTCAGATTTTATCAATATTTTTTTAGGTATAACAAAATAAGAGAAACCATACAAGTAGTGAAATAAATATTTTGCAAGAAATAGCTTTTTTTAATTCCTGGAGAGAAGGTTTCTAAGACTGCAGTTGTGAGAAGTGACTGAGCAATGGAGAGAAGAGTATGCATAATGGATCTATGCCTACATGTACCTTGATACCGCAGGTGCAGCATTGAACACTGTTTATCATCATCAGTGGCCTTATACAGTGCCCTGGTATTTGACCAATCTAGATTAATCCTTCATCTTGAGTGAGATGGGGTGGGTTGGAAGTGGGGTGTGAAGAAAGGGTTTAATCTCTCAGCAGGAAAAAAATAAATAAAAATAAACTCATGTACACACACACACACACGCACCTACACTCATTTGGGGGAGAAGCACCTACAACAAGAAAGTTTAAGGTAGGAAATGTCCCGTTGTGAAGCAAGTTAACATGTCATACTAGTTGAACATTATTGAGTATAGAAACAGAGTATATATTAGACTTTGATGTTTCCACCACTTTCTTTTAGAAGAAACAAGTTTAGTAACTCAAGATCTATCTTCCCTGCAGAACCAATTGAACCAATTGTCTTAATAGTGTTGAAAATCTTTATAGTTATATATTACTAATGACAGTTATGATTACTTTATCTAGATAAAATAAGATAGCAAGAAAAAACTAAATTTCTCATTTTACATCTCATAAATAATGTATATCAGTTTTAAGTTAATAAATAGGCGTGTAAGTATAATAATTTATCATATAGTATTATATGAATAACTGCAAATAGAAAGAAAAATGGTACTGTATTTTCCTCTCTTTCCCACCCTCAGTTTGAAGAAAGGAAAAAGTACCATTGTGCTTCATGTTGTTTTTGTACTTATTTAACATGTCTTGCCATGTTCCTGTGTTCCCTTTTGTTATAATGAAATATATATATATATATATATATATATATATATATATATGAAATATATATACATATATATGGCTCCAAATAGAAAATAGTAATAAAGATGAAAAGCTGTGTAACAGAAGGATAAAAATATTTTCCTTTTTGTAATTTTTCCTGGGCACTTATGAGAAAGCTTAGCAAAACATCTTGTAACAAAAAGCAATAATTTATTATCACAATTTGAATAATTGAGTAAACTATTTTTTTCAAGTTTTATATGTGTTTTTGGAAGAATTACTTGTATGAGGCTTTTGTGAGAGAATTTAAGTATGGTACCATTTAAAATTAATTAATTCCATATTTATTAAACGTCTATTAAAGGCTAGTCAATATGCCAGTTAATAAAAACACAATGATGAAAGAAGCCACAATTTTTACCTTTGAGTGCTTTGAGTGTTCAAACGAGGGGAGAAAGATAGCTGACTTTTTAAAAATGTGAAATTCTATACTAGAAAAAAATTGATATATGCTGTGTCACCTTAAGAGGAAGCGATACTAAAATACTTGGAAAAGCAAAACCTTGAAAAATAAGTAGAACCTCAAAATAAGAAAGACAGTCTAAAAGATAGATAATAAGTTCAAGTATTAGAGTATGTTGGATGAAATGCATTAGTGGCAAGAATTGAAAATAGTTAAGTGAGCAGAGTTTGGTTAGTTCATGAAAAAAGTATTTTTATCAAAAAAAAAGAATTTTGGTTTTATCCTATCATCACTATGCATTTATTGAGCTATTTTAACCATAGAATTAATATACTCCAAATAGCATTTCAGCAAGATTATTTGGAAACCCAGATTGAGCATAAATTAAGTAACAGGATACCAGAGGCAAAGATACAAGTTTTTAAGCTGTTGCATTATTTTAGGGCCTGCAATTTGTTGCTTACTGGGAAGATGCAAAAAGAGTGGATGGAATCTTGAAAAACTAAGTGAAAGTTAACAGTTTTGTTTGTCTAGTTGCTTGCCTTGTTTTTATTTTTATCTTTTCCACCTTTCATATGGAACAAAGTAACCTTGTCTAATAAAGAATAATGGTATATAAGTAAAAGCTAATAGATGTGTTATTATGTTCATTGCTTATTTCAGTTAATCACTGATATTTAATCCCAACCAATATCTACAAAATTATTTTAACAATAATTTCAGATCTGATTTAGGATTTTCTGATTTATATTTCACAAACTATAGCCAAACATTTCAAAAGGTATCTCTACTTTTCTAAGTAAATCATGTTAATAAAATGTCTTTATATCAGCCATAACATCAAAATATCTAAATTTCATAGATCTTTCAATGATATATAAAGTTGGGGCAATAAGACCAATAGAACACGTGTTTGTTTATTGTACATGTTTTTGAATGAATAACATACAATGTTATCTTTAACACACAGTGTGTGTATTATAACACTGTATGCTATTTGTAGCAAGCAATATTCCCACCTGAGCCTTTCTTTCTTCCATTAGTTGAGATTTCCATCCTTCAAAATCAATCACAAAAGACAAAAAATTCCCATTCATAAGGTCATTTGACTCACACCTCATTTTGTCTGAAGTAATTGTCATTTTATTTTTGATACAGGTTTTCTCAAATCTAAGAAGATTCTAATTTCAAACACATTTTCTACTCCCAAATTTATATATAGTTGAAAATTTTGAAACACAAAATAAGCCACATGTAAAAGATTTTGATTCTTTATTTACTATATTAATTTTCTACTTCAAAATATCCAAAATTAGAAAAGACACTGAATGACAACCCCCCAAAGCCTCATCTTAAAGCAATTTGAGTTGTCATAATTATCATAAATCACTCTAATAAGGTAATTTTCTATCAGTTATGACATAGTCACATTTGTGTTCATTGGCGGATTTCTAAATAAAGCATAACCTTTCATTCTGAGATAATGCCATGTGTCTCTTCTGCATTTTGACTCAACTGGGTGTCAACTTATAATTTTAAACTGAATAAATAAAACCCATAATAAATTTTTCTTAATGAAGTTCTTAGTTAGCTATCAAAATAATCTTCCTCAGTATATTATTAAAAATTATATCTCCACATTATAAATAATTATAAATAATCACATTATAAATAATCAGATATGGTAGCCATGTGACAAGGAGAACTTACAGCACTTCTGAGCTATTGCTAGGTTAGTTAATTCAGATGGTTACTGAAGCAAATGTAAATTTAAATTTCTGGAGATCAGATCACTTTGCTTTATTTTGTAAGTTCAAGTTAATCAACAAAAACATCATTAAAAGTATCTGCCACTGTTTGAAGCTCTATCATAAGAGGTTTTGTAGATTTATCTTCATCTTTACTGAATCCAACCTCTTAAACTCAAAAAGAGGACCTTCTAACTGGAGATATATAATGTAATTAAAATAACATTGTATAGAACAAAGCACACTCTGAATGTAAAGCCACTTTCCTGTGCTAGCCTGTAAATAGAAAATTTTTCAATTGTTAATCAAGGGCCACGCAACTTGACTCAATTCAGAGATCTAGGAACTTAACTAGATTCAGAGCTGTTTCAGTCTCCATATGTGTATCTTCCTCAAGTAGTAAGCTCTTATATATAAACACTACTGGAAACTTCATTTTTACCTAATTAATACCCCCAATCATTAATTATCAATAAATATGAATTGAAGGCAATACTAGGGACATGAAAATGAGACTAAACAAAATAAAGCTATGAGTTCCACAGTAAAAAATATGAACTGACTTTGGAAAAATGAGATCAAAGCATGGCAAAGTATTGGCATTAGCTTAGAAAAGACTATATTGGCAAATTTTTATAATGCAGTCCCCTATTTGTCTCATTAGCAAGAACACCCTACAGGTTTCCCAATCACTGTAAACTGCGTATTTCAAATAAATTCTATTAGTATCATCTCCTTTTTTATGTGTGCAATACTGTAATTTATAAAAGATATATTTGGGTGATTTAATGATAACCAAATTGAGATTACCAAAATATATTTGTCAGATATATTCGGTCTTCATCCACAGTTCCTGGTTCACAGCTTCCAAACCTTTGGAAGTTTTTAAGTGGTAAAAGCAGCTATTGTTTTTCTCATTATATTAATGAGGTGACTTTTGGACCCTACTCAAAGGTGGGGACTGGTTGTCAGTAAGAGCTAATCATATGGTTAGAGGATTAGAACTTTCAGTCCCAATCCCTGATTTTCAGGAATGGGGGAGGGTCTTGTGATTGAATCAATCACCAACGGCCAATTTTTTAGTCAATCATGACTACATAATGAAAGCTCCATTAAAAAAAAAAAAACAATAGAACAGCTCCTAGGCCTTTTTCAAAGAGCTTCCATGTTGAGGATTGAGAGTGCTTCCACTTGCCACTGTGCTGGCCCAAGTTCCAAGAGGAAAGAAGCTCCTATGTTTGGATCCTCACCCTAATCTCACCTTATATATCTCTTCACCTGGCAGTTAATTTGTATTCTTTAATACCCTTTGTAATAAATAGGTAATCTAGTAAATAAATAGCTTTCTTTGAGTTCTGTGAGCCATTCTAGCAAATTAATCAAACCCATAGAGGGGTTCATGGAAACCTCTGATTTATAGCGAGTATATCAGAAGTACAGGTAACAACTTGGACTTGTGATTGGCACCCTGAGTTGGAGTGAGTTGTTGGAACCTGAAATTTGTAGTCAGTTGATCAGAAGCACAGGTAACAACCTGGACTTGCCACTGACGTCTGAATTGGAGGGTGTTCTTCTGGGACTGAGCCCTTTAGCTGTGGAATCTGATTCTATCTCTGGGTAGATAGTGGCAGAATTGAGTTGAATTCTTGGACTCCCAGCTGGTGTTCTGAGAATTTTATGTTGGAGGTGTGGGGGAACCCGTACCCCACATTGGAAACTGGATCTCAGAAAACCCAAAAGAATCTCCCTGTTGAATGATTTAATGACTTGTCACATTGTCATTCAAAGCATCTAAACCTTGAATGAAAGGAATTGAGAATGAAATTTGGGGACAACAATAATGTTATCCTCTATACATTCCAGTATTTTGAGTTTACATCTGAATGAGATCTCAAAAGAGCCCTTATTCTCAAGCCAGTGCCTGAGTACTCATGAATGGCTTATCCTTACATGAGTATGATAGAAATATTCCAATATCATCTGAGGGCATGCAAAATTACCCTGAATCCCAAAGCAATCATGAGCATAATCGTTAAGAGAGTGGAATGATGATTATAACTGATTAAGTTCATATTTCAGCTTAACCACTCATTAATTTTGTTACATAGGTTACAAAATATAATCTTGGAGCTTCAGGTTTCCATCTACACAATGACTATGTTAATAATCATAATAATAATAACAATAATAATAGTGTAAATTTTGTATATAGCAAATGATAGAAAGTGTGAAATTACTGAGCGTAAAGAGAACAATACTAATATTATTAGCATTAGTAGCACAATTAACAATAAAATAATTAAAATGTTTTGCTCTGAAAGGAAGCTATTCAAGGATGAGCTTTACTTTACCTAGTACCGTTGGTTCAATTTCTCTTGCTCTAATTTAACCTAGGATTTACATCATTTGAATTACTTCTGCCCTTCCCATTTCTGAACACAATCAATTTAACTGTACTATTTTTTTGCCCAGTGGCTCCATCTTGACACTGATGTTTTCTGTTCTAATTTTACTTCTGGGAAATTTGCCTCTTCTTCAGGCAACTGATTGGACATTCTAAATTCTGCATTTTACTGAATTAATAACAAAGTAAATAATTCTCCTTGTCTTTTAGTATAAAAACAAACGTTATTTATAGCACTTTCTTCATTTTCATTCTCTGTATCTTAGCAGTTAACATCTTTCATTTCTAACTCAGTAAGTCTGTTTCCTCTATTTCTTACCAGTGCTTGATTTCCTTCTCATATCACCCCTGGATTATGGACCAGTATAATAAATAGTGTTGTTATTACTACATCCTCAGCTTTCTACTTCATACTCCTTAATTCTAAAATGTAAATTTATTATTATGCCCTCCGACAATTTTTTCTTTGTTGCATATATACTTGTTTCAGAATATATTTTTTTCAGAATATATTTTAATTGCTATTATTACGGCTACTTCAAGTAAAGCCCATTTAGACACATAAAACACTAAAGTAAAACAAAAGAAAAAGACCTCACAATTTGCATTTCTGGTCAAACTCCCTAGAAGTGATTACACTTTTAGAAGTTTTCAATGAATCTTTCTAAAGATATTCTAAATACACACACACACACACACAATATCTACACATCCATAAATGTGTATCATGAATATGCATATGAGATTACAAAAAGGATTAGATTGTCAATTCAAAGACATTAGCATCAGAGATCATATCCAGTACAAAGTTTTTCAAATCATTTCAAAACTACTAGTAATCCTGAGATATAAGTGAAGCATGGAGAAGTTGGCACTACTCAAGTCCCAGATTGGTTTTCATACCATATTTTCTGTGACCAGCCCAGATATATTTAAACACATTATTTACCCAAAAGGAAGCTGTGTTAGTTATGGAATATTACCAATTTGTGTTCTGTATTTATATAATTAAATTACACTTTTCAATGATAATACACAATATGAGCTATTTTCCGATTTACATTTTTATTAAAATTACTATCTATACATTCTATTTATATCTATCTTTTTATTTTTAATGGCTTCCCAATATTTTTTAAGATATACTGCTCTGTTTCTCTTTCTCTACTGGTGGAAATTTTAGTTGTATTTTCATATTATAATAATAGAAAATTTGTAGGATTTTGGCATATTTTTTCTCATGTGTACAAATATATCTGAAGAAATATTCTTAGGAAGTTTTACATTGTAATTTGGACAGATATAATAAAATTTAAGTTCAAAACAGATATTTCAAATGAAACTCTCATTAGCTGAGTACATATTTTGCTTTAACAGTTGACATCATTACTATTTTTAATCTTTATAAATTTTATGAGTGAAAGTGTTCTCTCATAATTTATGTATGTTTTTATTCATCCAACAAACATTTCTGCAGTGCTCATATATTGCTAGGCACAACTTTTGTGGTTGTGGTGCAGTGATAATAAAAAATTAAAGTTCCCAAAAACTTTAGAGAAGAGAAAGACAATAAACAAATACAATTAAGCAGAATGGGAAGTCGTAGTAAGTTCTATATAAAAATGCTCCAAAGGAAAGACTAAAGCAGCTTAAACAGATAGGAAGACTTTTCCTTTTGTCTTTCTTTAGTGTTTTATGTGTTTAAATGGACTTAAATTGAACTTGTTGCATGCTACTTTCAAATTATTGAGAACTTCTGTGACTGGGTAATATTTAAGCAGAAATCTTAAAAAGTTTGATTTTGAGATATATTTGAATGAGAACTCAGAACTTTTATTTCTTTAATTAAACTTAAGATCTGGTACCTTTCAACATGTTTATTTGTATTTGATTTTCTGTGAAGTGCTTCTTTATAGCATCGATTATCCTGTTGAGTTGTATATTTATATTGTAAATTTTAATAATTTCTCTTTTATTAGAAGTTAAGATACTATTTTATGTAGTCTAAAAGACTTCTAAGGATATTTTACTCCCAAGATTTTATCTTATTCCTGCCAAATATTATCACATGTATCAGACAAAAATTACATGGAACTCTACCTCTGTATCTTTGTCATTTTTTTCTCCATATAGATCACAAATACAAATCCTTTAAGACACAGCTCATTTATCTCCTTAGCTGTGAAGCCATCCTTGACTTGGGAAGAAAGAGATGACTCCCTTCCCCTCTGATCTCCCAGTATCTTATCCTTATCTCTATGTATTTATCTTACTCTATTGTAATCCTGTGCTCATTTCTGACATAAACACTCAATTGTGACCTCTTACTCATTTCTCTCCTAATATTTATCACAGTGTCTAATGCTTAGTAGGTTTTCAATAACTGTTCTAAGAGAATAGATAAGTAGGTTTTCAATGACTGTTCTAAGAGAATAGATAAGTAACTGAACAAATCCAGCATTCATTTCTAGAAGACAGATAATAGCTAAAATATTCGCTTGCAGGTTGTAAATCTATCACTTTGTGCCTTCCACGTATAAGAAACAAACTCATCAGGTGTAAAAGCCAATTTTAGTCTTCTTTGTTTTCCACTGGGCTTTTGACTACTAAATAAAATCACTCACATTTGTCTCGACTATGTTAATATGAGCCATGTATTACTATGTTGGTTTTGTTCCTTTGTGTTTTAATTCATTCTTCGGGACCATTCTATTTCTCTAGTCATATGGTGTTAGCTGGAAATTTAATTAGCATGATCTCTATTACCTTTTTACATTGTTTCTGAATGCAGTAAGAGGAAAAGAAGTTGGAAGAACTCCCTAAGGTCCTTGTCTAGATAACATCCCATGATATGCTCCTAGAAGGTTCCTAATTATTCCACTGTTTGTATTCTTGAGTTATGTTTAAGGATGATATCCTTGGTTTGCTTTCAACCCGAGACAATAGGCTTGCAACATAAGAATAAGGAGAGCATACATGAGGCTGCTGATTTCAAGTACACTTCTAGGCCACTGTTTCCGTTGATATATATGCCCTGCAATTCGTATCTGATTTGAATTTCAATCAGCCTTTAAGTTTGGGATAAGAAAGCATCAGGTGACCATAAGCCATGCAGAAGCAGGAAAGTTGGGTCTTTAAATGCTCAGGGAGTGGCCAGGATTCCAGTCACAGAAATAACGCATGTTGGGCAAATGCTAGTTCCTAAAAATGTAGTTAGGAAAGCATCCTACACTTTGTGCATCACTTGTAATAGCAGGCAAGAGCTTACCACAAATACTTTTGGTCCATAAAGATTTTCCACAGATGTTAGTTGATTCAGGAAGTAACTGGACATAGCAAACTTGAAGTATATAGCACAGAAGAACATCCAAGAGAGACTGAGGCAGTAAAAAGCCTTGAGGTAGACAAGTTAATAGACATAGTCAGGGCTTTAGTGAGATAGAGATTACAAAGCCAGACTAAGTGCGTGGGATATTCAAAGGTCCAGATCAAAAAGATATTAGTATCTAACCAACTGCTGTGGCACTTATAATCAACCAACTCCATTTACTACTTACCAGCTGTCTGACCTTTGGATGAGAAAACAAGTGTGTGACCATCAAAAAGAAAGATTGTATTGGGAACAGGGGCAAACAACCCTTACACGGCAGGGTATCCTGGTAGAAATGGGCAAATTGCATGAGGCAGTCAAACGGAGTGTGAATAGCAGCATAATAGATAAGAGAGGTGAAAGGTCTCCAAGAAACACTTTTACTAATATTCTCTTCTAGAGAGAAAACTGCTTTGTGTTACTCCCTGCTTTAAGACATGTTTAAATTGGGCCAAACATGTTACTAAAGAGTTAAATTTCAAGCCGTTAAAAACAGGCACTGCAATTCATATAAATCAGTAAATATCTCTCTTAAACTGAATGTAAAATGATTGTTGCTCTTTTTCCACAAGACTTTTTCCTGACAGTGGCAGGTGATCTTTCACTTATTTCAAATCAACTCTTACTTTTCCTATGCTTGGGAATGCATGATACTCGTATGTACAGGAAAATTCATACAAACTTATTGAAGTTCTCAATAAATGTCGAGAGAAAAAAATCACTAAGATAATGCTAAGTAAGATGCAGATGGGGTTGAGGATGTAAAAATTATATAGAAATTGATTGATAACAAAGTTAATGGTAATTGCCGTGTAATTCATTATTTAAGAATTATTTCCTTAAGGCCAGAAATAAGGAAATAAAATATCTTATAAATTTTTAAAAGAAAGGTGTTTTATGAGTATTTTTCTGTCTTAAGTGTTAATTTCTGAATATATTGAAAGTCAAATCACTGATTTATACACCGTTCTGCTTTAAACAATCCTGTTTTTTGAAAATTCATACTGATAAAAGAAAAAAGGATCAATCTGTACATAAAAATTAATTTCAAAGTGATTTGTTTATTTTAAAGATTCTCCATTGTATTACTGCACTCATAAATTCTGGGAAGTAGGAGAGGCTGATCATTTTAAAAGTTTTTCAATGGAAGAAAATAGGTTGACATATAAGGCTGCGCAGAAGGAAATCACCTGAGCCACTACATACAAGAAAATTTGACAAGGTGGAAATTTTAACAACATCATGTTTTAGGCAAGAAATTGTGGGTGTTATTAGCCTGGGATATATGAAAAATTAGTACAACCTAAGCTTTTTATGCCCTGAATTTTTAAGTATTGTTTGTAAATATAAGTTTTATCTCAAGTATTAAGATTTTTAGGGTTAGACTTTTAAAGGTTGAAAGATCTAGGTTGTTTATTTCTTTTTTTCTCTCATTTGATCTATGTTATGGCTTTCACATTAAAATAAATAGATATGTAAACCATTGAAGTATTTCAGAGATCAGAATGAGGCCCAGAGTTGAGGCTATAGAGAACATGTTCATTACGGCTGTCTCCAAGATCTGGGTTTAGGAGAGAGGTAGATAAGGAGAACACACATTTTTTATTCCTTAGATTTCTTTTTCAAGTCTAGCAAAGGAACAAAGAAGAGGATTCATAGCAAATTTTCTGAAGAATAAAGATCTTATATTTGGCTACAAATTCCTTTACACCCAGATCTTCTTAAGAGCTTGAATGTGGTGAGAAAGGAGTGGGTAGAATGGAGGCAGTTGAGAAATCCACAATTTAAAATATTTATTTAAAAATGTTGGCTCCCAAATCAGTTTTGAATATGATTCATTGTTTTAAAACTTAATTTTAAATACAACCTTTCAGTATATTAGAGGTTGACCACAAGGAGAGTCATTGGCATATCATTGCTCTTTAATATCACATGAATCATAGGTTTATAACACCAACTTGTACTTATTTTGTCATCATAAATGATGTTTGGATAAGGGAGTGTATAAAACATGAAAGCATATTTACAGATATGCAACCGTATTTGATCCTGTGTAACTCTAAACATCCATGTTTATATTCTTTCCCAATATGAGAGAAACACAGCTTTTGCCAAAATTTAAAAATAGTTTAGAAAATAAGTTGTCTGTATAAGTGTTTATGTGAGTTTTAATGGCTTTCCTCACATTCAATCAAAAAAATGAATTTTTCTAAGCCTTAAAGCCCAGACTACAATTTTGAAAAACTCCTAAACTTGTAGTTTCAAATCCTCTGACACTTTTCCTGTGATAAAACATGTGATGCTCCTGGAAAATAATGTTTCACAAACCACACTTTTACTGGGACTTTACTCGAAGAATTGCAAAATATAAATAAAGCTATAAAAAATGGAGGTTCAACAATAATAACTGCTATATACTATAGACATTTAAAATAGGAAGGCATGGAAAATGATTCAGGCAAGGCTTGATAATTGGAGCCAATATGGAAATAGGTTTGGGGGGGAGGGGTGGCAGGGGCCATGTCCAGTTGTGAAGGTGGCAACAAGAAGGCCCTGAAGCAGCCCTAGAACCAGGCCAGGGAGATGGACGAGGAAGGTACGGCATTCGAGCAGAAGCAAAAAGAGGAGCAGAAGAAACCAAGAGCTAAAAGGAAGGCAGCAGAGAAGGGCCCCTGGCCACAGATGGAATTAAGATATCTGGCAAAAAAGGAGCTGTTCCTTGTGCCTGGGGCAATGGTTCCTTAATTCCATTCCTGTTTCAACATCTGGATTCCCTGCCATAACACCTGTTGCCACATATGTCTAGAATGAAGTGTTGTCTTGGAGCCTGGTGTACATTTAAGAATAAACTTTTGTAAAATCATCATCATCATCATTATCATCATCATCATCATCCTCATGCAGTAGCTCATCTCTTAAGTTCTTCTCACTCAGCATTTCAACCTTAGCCGTGAGGTCAGAGGAAACCCCACCCAGAATCCTAGGTGTGTTCATCAGTCTTTCTTCTATCCCAAATTCTGTACCGCATGGAATTAAACCAACTCATTTGAAAACAATAATAAAAATAAATAAATAAATACATGAATCAATTAATTTTAAAAAATAGGTTTAGAGAGCAGAAGTTTTTGTTATTTCTTGATTGTCAGAAGCAGAGTATTTGGGACACTGCCACAGAGAGATTAGTCCTGTTTACTATATTTTTAATTTCTTCAATTACATTTTCAAAAATAACACTGAAAGCATTGAGCAAACATGTTCATTAAAACATGTTACTTTATCCTAGTTTTGTCTTTCACTTTCTTCTGTAATATTCAATGTGAGAGAAATTAATGGACTTAAAATGTAGAGGACTAAAGATTACTGACAATTAAATTATCAAGAAAACATAAAAAGTCATATTATAAAATTGATTCTGAACTCTTTTAAAAATTATACTAATTCTCTGAAGAAAATTTTTCCAGGTCAAAAATCAGAATAGTGTTCCATTGATAGAATAATAAATATACATCCATTTTTAGTTAGTTAATGTATTTTTGATAATTTCATATAGATTAAATAATTTAATGTGGGGGGAGAGATATTTTTCTTGTGTCCAGATAAAGAGAATTTAAAGATCAATATTAAATTCATGTTCTTTCAAGAGTATTTCTTCATATAGAGTAATCTCAGAACTTTTAATTTTGGCACTATATCTAAGCAGGTGTTAATATTGATGTTTGGCAGTATGAAATGTTATTCTATTGAAATTATTTTTGAAGAATTAAAACATGGCTTTCTTTAAATATAGAATAAACGTTGTTGATTATGTTATTTAATATATTAACTAATGAGGGAACCAGTAAAATAATAAAGTTCATTTAAAGAAGAATTTGAGGAATAGAGACCTATATAGTCAGTCAATAAAAAGAAATGCTGAAATAAATTTGTTAATAGATATAAACTTTTTTACTGTTTTATTGAGCCAAGAAATCTGTACCCTTTGTGGTTATCTTTTCTATCAGATAGAAACTTAAAATTAACATGTAACTTCTTGTAACATGTAACATGTAACTTCTTATTTAAGGGTCCCAAACAAACATCAAGAAGCAATATCAAATTCAAATATATTACCCTGAATAATTAAGTAGTCCTGGGTAGTAATGGGTAAAAATGATATTAAAAGAACATGCAGCTATCCTCAGGCTTTGTTTCCAAGTTTTGTATTGCAGAAATATCTAATGTAGTCATGTAGTCATATAGGGAAATTAGCATACTTGTGTCCACTATTAAAGTAATTACTTTTTGACATTTGACATCATTGAAATGTCCACTTTTAAAATCATCATTTGGTCACCATGAACAATGCTGCAATGAACATAGGGATACATATATCTTTACAGATAAATGTTTTCAGATTTTTGGGGTAGATACCCAGAAGAGGAATTTCTGGGTCATATGGCAATTCTATTCTTAATTTTTTGAGGAACCATGGTGCCCAAGACATGGAAACAACAAAAGTGTTCTTCAGTGAATGATTGGATAAAGAAAATGTGGTACATATATACAATTGAATATTATCCGGCTATAAGAAAAGATGAAATATTGCCATTTGCAACAACATGGATGGATCTTGAGATTATCATGCTAAGTAAAATAAGTCAGGCAGAAAAAGTTTTGAACCATATGATTTCATTAATATGTGGGATATATATTTTTTTGAAAGCAACAAACAAGACAAACAAGCAAATAAAAACTTATAGACACAGACAAGAGTTTAGTGGTTACCAGAGGGTAAGGGGGGAAGAGGATAGATAGAAGAGGATAAAAGGGGTCAAATATACGGTGATGGAAGGAGAATTGACTGTGAGTGGTGAACCCACAATGCAATATATTGATGATGTACTATAGAATTGTAGACTTGAAACCTATAAAATTTTACTAACCAAGGTCACCCCAATGAATTTAATAAAAATTTAAAAAATAAAAATAAAATCCTCATTTGGGCCAAACTGAGACTACAGAGAGGAATGATACTTTCGAGATAGATGCAGGCTTCTGTGGGCAACTGAGTGTCATCAGATGTTTACAAGATGAGGAAGGAAAGTGGGGTTTCTCAGTGCCATAAATTTTTGGTAGAATTATGAGATTTAAAGGGATTGGCAGGACATTTATTATATATTTTGCCAATAGTTCAGGAAAGTAAAGATTAAAACAAAATCCCAGGACAGTGGATTTCAACTGTTTTGTGTTTATGACACACTCCAAACCTTGTCATATAAACCGCTCAGCTAATTTTTTTAACATACACATGACTATTGAAAAGAAAAAATAAAAACAAAAACTGTAAATATAAATAATAAACCTGAAAAGGTTTACTAAGATGCATCTTTTGAGAGCTTCTTTATTAAATGTCAAATCAGAAGACAGCTGTCAATGATATAGAGAATGAAAAGAGAAATTAGGGATAATTCCAAGGCTGGCTAGTTGAGATAGCATTAACTGAAAAGAAGGTTTTATGTACATTTTAGTAATGATATATTTTCATTTATAAAGCAAAACTTCACTGATTATTAAGTATAGTAATATAGTGTTTTAAAACAAATCAAATACAATTTTGTGA
The DNA here is from genome assembly GCF_964194185.1 of Rhinolophus hipposideros. Lineage (NCBI taxonomy): Eukaryota > Metazoa > Chordata > Mammalia > Chiroptera > Rhinolophidae > Rhinolophus > Rhinolophus hipposideros. The sequence continues at coordinate 16,649,009 of NC_138058.1, read as the reverse complement.
CATTTTTGTGTCACCTGCTTCAGAATTATTTAAATAAATATATCAGCTTTAATAAAATATAAAGAACTCAACTGAATTACACAGCTTCATATGTGAATTAGTTCCTCATAACACAATAGTAATAGCATTTAAAATGATTTCACATTCTGAAACTTGTTACAAAGTACAATCAATGAACAATAGTTGAAGTGTAATCATTTCAGAAATATGTGGTGAAAGTTAGTAAAAGCTGGAGATTACAAAATGCCACCAAATGTAAAAAAAATTTATTTGTGAAGTAAATACTTCAAAAATTACAACCAAAAGTCTTCCAGGAAAAGGCCTACTCTTCGACATCACATTTAGTCTTGGTCTAACAATAATAATTTAATGTACATCTGACATTGATATTTTTACCTCAAAGTAACTGTAGGGTGACTAACTTTCTTGAAATGTTTATTCTATCAATCAAGAAAAGGCCAATAACAAATGTATAAAAGCATTTCCCAGATTCTAATCACAGGCACTCCTCACTTCCTCATTAAAGTCATCCAGAATAACAGAAAAATAAAATAACTCAGACATTTTCTTTTAGAAAAGTATTTTCATTTTAAGAACAGTATCAGGAGATTTGAGGAAAGCTAGTAATCTTACATAATTCAGTTCAAGTGACTGGATTGTACATGATCTAAATGGCAGGAGGATTTTTGTATTCATAACATCTAAAGGGAGAACATTCATGCCACTAGGAATCCTGATGCAGAACGTCGTTTCAAAAATACAGTTTTTATCTGAAAATTTAGTTGATTTCTACATGTCACCTGCTAGCCTACAGACAAATGTCTCTTGTTTAAATTTGTTCTAATGCTAAAAATTAAACTGCAACCACTGCTGGTAGTTTGCTGCCAATCAGCTGCACAGTACAAAACTGAGCTTGAAAAGCTTTTCTGGCTTAGGAAAAACTAAATGTAGTTTCTATTTTGTTGGATTTTCCTCCTAAATATGAAATTATTACAATTGTTTACTAAACAAATGCCAAAAGCTAACAGTACGAAGAAAACATATAACTGGAACTTATGGAAATAGGGGGGTTAAATAATAGTTATTTGTAAGTTAAAGTTTGATAATTCCGGAACTGAAGTCAAATTCCTGCTGGAGACAACCCTATAATTCATAATAATAATTATGATAAAATAACAAAAATTTCAGTGTATTGAGAAAAACTGACTAAGAATTACACATCTGCAATTATTTGTATGACAAAGGTATCAAAATTTGCTGTGCTTCTATTTGGTTGAACAGCATTAAAGAAACCCTGTTGGTTAACCAGTGTATAAAATAAATAGGTCTTATCTTTGTAAACTGACATTGTGTGTCAAGATTTTTATGTTGAAAGCTAAATTTTAATTTATGCCTTCCTAAAAGAAAAATACACTTGAAATAACTTACTATAGGTTTGAGAAGTACTGGAAAACTGTTATTTCTAGAACACAGAGCAACGGCTGAAGGGCTTATCTTCTGTCTTTCATTGGTTATTGGGCCCAGCTTGGCTCAGACTCATGTTCTCTTTTGCATTTTCTTGTATGAACTATAAGCTGATGAATTCTTTTCTTTCATATCTTCTCCCTGAACAATTAGAAAGACATTGTTTTTATTTTTATTTATTTTCCCAGCTTAATTGAGGTATAATTTACACACACACACACACACATGCACACACACACACAGACACACACACACGGCCAAAAAAAATGTATACACATTTTAAGAAAGGAAAAAAGCTGTATTAAAATTGTGATACAATGAATGATGCTAGCATTCATTTGATTAACGCTATCTTTTGAGCAAACATCACATTACACATTGCTACCATAATTCAACTTCAAAAAGTAATACATAGATAACATCTCTTAAAATGTGTACATTTTTGGCACACACACACACACACACACACATATATATATTTTTTATATACACACACAAGTGATGTTTTGATATACATATACACTATGAAACAATTACTACAATCAAGCTAATTAACAGACCCATCACTTTACATACTTTTTTTTAATGAGAACTCATAATCTACCGTAGCAAATGAAAAACATACACTATAATATTGTTAACTATGGTCATATTGCTTTAACTGAAACTTTGTATCCCTTTGCCAACATATCCCCATCTCCCTCACTCCCTAGTTCCTGGCAAGCACCATTCTCCTGCTATGAGTCTGACTATTTAAGATTCCACATATAAGTGAGATCATGAAGTATTCCTCTTTTATTTTTCTGGCTTCTTTCACTTACTGTAATGTCCTTCCGGTTCATTCACATTATCACAAATGCCAGGATTTCCCTCTTTTAAGGCTGAATAATATTCCAGTGCATATATGAGGCATATATATATATGTATATATATATATGTATATATATATATATATATATGCATATATATGTACATATATATATGATAGATAGATAGATGATAGATAGGTAGATAGATGTGATATATAGAGGTGATATATATATATATATATATATATATATATATATATATATGCGGGGAGTTCTTTGAAACTCCAGGTTCAAACTGGCAGATGACAAATATATCTAGTGTCTTTGAGTTTCCTGTCTTTGGAATATTTCTGTGTGTTAGAATCAGTCAATGGGGATATGTAGAAATGGATGACATTTTAAAATCCATTTATTTTCAAAATCTCAGGACTTTAATTTCTTCACAAAAATTACAGACTTGAAAAATACATTATATCCTATGATACTGTACTCCAATATGTAGACATCAAACTTACAACAGCAGGCAGGAAAAATCTATTGAATATGAACCAAAACTTTATAGGTTGATGTTCCCAGCTGAAGAAAAAATACATACACAAAAAACACAAAGATTTCCTAAAAAATAAAGATGGGAAAAAAATGGTAAGAGCAAAACGATCAGAGGAATTCTCGTCTTAAAAATCTAGCAATTCTATACCAATTATGTCCTTCTTTAATAAGTATCAGTAATAATGATAGTAAAGAGCTAATATTTAAATACAGCTTATATATTGAATAACTTTCTAAGTGTTTTATATATAATTCTGTAAATCATATGGTATGTTTATATGGTATGTTTACTACTATTATTACTGTTTTGAGATGTAGAATGAGGCACAGGATATTTAACCTGCCCAAGGTTACATAGCTAGTAACTGACAGAGCAAGGATTTGAACAGATGTACCGTGGCTCCAGCATCACAAGCTCTTAATCTGCATATGCTGCCACCTCTGTGTCATAACACCTTGTAAAGCATTAGTCCTTAAGTGTATTTAATAAAAGTAACTAACAGTGCATTACTAACAACAACTTCATTTATCGTTTCATTTAAAATACCCTAAACTGATGGTTTCCATAAATTATTTTATTCAAGATAAACTCCATACGCATTACAGACAAGAAATCCAAAGAGCATAGTGTTAAGTTATATTCAAAGGACAGTTGGGTACTAAATATTTGAGTCAAGTATTAGCTTTGAAACCCATGCCACTTGTGAAACATTATAAACTCCAGTTTCAAGAATTGTTGAAAGCTGTCTACGGCCATTGAGAATTTCATGCAGCATCAGTCAACAAATGTTCTTTTAATTTTTAATAGAGTTCATATTTTATAATGGTTTTAGATTTACAGAGAAATTGAGAAGCTAGTAGATATAAAAATATACAGTTCCTGTAGGCCCCACACTTACCTTCCTTTATAAACATCTTACATTAATATGGTATGCTTTTATAATTAATGAATCATTATGAATGCATTACTGTTAACTCAAGTCCTTAATTCATATTTCCTTTTGAATATAAAATTTTACATTATGTGCCAATTCTGTTCCAGAATCTCATCCAAGATACCACATAACATTTAGTTGTCGGATCTCCTTAGGATTCTCTTGGTTGTGATGGTTTTTAAGACTTTCTTGTGTTTGATGACCTTGACAGTTTTAAATAATAATGGTGAATTATTTTGTAGAATGCTCTTTCATTGGAATTTGTCTGATGTTTTACCATGGTTAGACAAGTGTTATGGGTTATTGGAAGAAGACCACAGAGATAAAATGCCATTTTAATTACATTGGATCGAGGGTGCATACTATCAAAATTATTTGTCATTGTGTGTTTTGACCTTGATCACCTGTCTGGGGTAGTGTTTGTCAGGTTTGTCCACTATAAAGGCACTATAATGTATTATTCAGAGGTAAGTCACTAATGTCTACACTAGCACATCCCACCCTAAAGCAATGTGGGTTGAGGGCAGAGGAGATACATAATTTATAATGTAAATTATGAGTAGCTGCATAAATTATTTGGAATTTTTCTGCACAGCATATGTATCTCTTCTCCTGTTACTTATCTTACACAATCATTTATTTATATCACTATGGAGTTATATATATTTATTTTATACTTGGGGAAATATCCGCTACTACTTTATTTTGACATTTTGTTTTTTCAGCTGTATCCATTGAGAGCTCTTACAATTGGCTCCTATGGTTCTTTCACATACTACAATGAATGTAAATTTTTTTTGTTTTGATTTTTACCATTTTCATTATATGTTTCACACTGCAAGATGCTTCCGACTCATGTTACCTTCTCTAGTCTTAGAATCAGCCATTTCTTTAAGGAGTTCTGGTTCTATCACTGAACAATAGTATTAGAAACAAAAACATGGGCTCAAAGTGTACTCATAGCTACTGGTGCATTGATGGTTACAGAGCAAGGGACTATATACATTTATATTAACTTCTGTATAACTATAAATATTTCTATATGTAACCTCCTATACCTATATTAAACTAAACATAACTTAAAACTTATGTCTCTAACTCTAATCTATTAACACATGGATCTTTCTAACATCTATAACCTCCCACTCAAATAGTAAGAAATCTAGCTCTCACCATCCACCATCACTTTACAAAACATTCAACACCAGTCTACATGGATAGCAGCATCATAACCATTAAGTCCTGCATACTGGGAAAAACTCTCTCACCTAGATTAAAGTGCGTATGTGCACTTCATTTCAACATGCGTCTTACACACTCCACGGATTTCCAAAATTAATTAGGTCAACAACTTTTCTCACTATCTACTTCAGTGAGTTTGTTTCATACATTTATAATACAGTTAGATTCTTTTGTCAGAGTCTGCATTTCATCCTGAAATTCTCAGTCAACTAAAATGATGTTTTTCTTTCTTTTCTTTTTCTTTCTTTCTTTCTTTCTTTCTTTCTTTCTTTCTTTCTTTCTTTCTTTCTTTCTTTCTTTCTTTCTTTCTTTCTTTCTTTCTTTCTTTCTTTCTTTCTTTCTTTCTTTCTTTCTTTCATTTGAATACATTAAGCTCACTCTTTGTGCTGCAGATTCTATAGGTTTCGATAAATGGAGTCTCCTGTGTATAACATCACAATGTCATTGTTTGAATGCTCTAAAAAGTCTCCTGTGTTTCACCTTTTTGATCCTCCTCCCCTCCCCCAAACCCCTGGCAGTAATGGAAATATTTACTAGCTCTATAGTTTTGCCTTTTCCAGAATGCCGTATAATTGAAACAATACAGTATGTAGTCTTTCAGCCCAGCTATTTTCACAACAACAATATGCATTTTGGGGTCAAACTAAGATTTTGGAGGCTTATTTATCCTGTGTATCAGTTAGGGTTCTACAAAGAAAGAGAACCAATAATGTATTTATTACAAGATGACTCACATGATTATGGAGACTGAGAAGTCCTAAGTTCTGCCGTTGGTAAAATGGAGATCCAGGAAAGCTGATGGTATAAATTCCCATCCAAGTCTGAGTCTGAAGGCAGAAGACAAACATCCTAGCTCAGAGACAGTCAAGCTGTCTGAGAGAGAAAAATTCTCCCTTACTCAGTCTTATATGCTTTATTCAGGCCTTCAATGGATTAAATGAGGCCCCCTCACATTGGAGAGGACAACCTTTACTCAGTATATAGATTCAAATGTTAATCCCATCCAGAAACATTTGCCAGAACATACCAGTTAAACCAAATTTCTAGGTATTCCATGGCCCAATCAAGTTGACACATGAAATTTGCTTCCAGGATCTCTGATTTGGTCTTCATCATTAATTTTGAAAAAATTCTCAACTACTATTATTTCAAATATTTCTTCTGTTTTCCATTCTCTCTCAAATCTACTATTCCAGTTACATGTATGTTACATCTTTTGAGGTTGTTCCACAGTTTTTGAATGTTGCATTATGTTTTTCCACATTTTATTTTCTCTTTGTATTTCATTTTGGGAAGGTTTTTTTGACATATTCAAGCTCACTGATTTTTTTACTTTGCCAGTCTACTAAAGAGGCCACCTAAGGTATTCTTTATTTCTATTACAGTCTTTTTTGAATTGTATAATTTCCTTAAATTCTTAGTTTTCATTTTACCATTATCCGTGGGTGTTTTTTTTTTTTTTTATGTGCTGTCTACTTCTCTATTAGAGCCCTTAACATGTTAATATTCTTTATTTTAAATTACCTATCTGACAATTCCATTTAAGTCTTCCTATCATTTCATTGCTATAGCATTTTCAGCTTCATTTAAACAGATCTCTGCTGTGATTCTCTGTATTCATCTGCCCTCTCCAACTTGAAGTTGGTGGTTTGCAGTGTGGAATCAGTTCTCTGAAGGGTTCAAGAAAAGTCATTAATTTTTTGTTTTGTGTTTTTCTTGTTGTAAAGATAAAATTATTAATCTCTGAATTCCTTTCTTGTCAGAATGAAAACCAGAAGTCTCCACAAATGTTTTTCCCTCTGTGTTAAAACAACTAATTCAGGATGTTTTCTCACAGCCCTTACCTAAACTTAGTTGAAGGTACTATAACCCTCTCTGTCTCTACTATGGATATCCTTTCTAAGCAAAGAAGAGAAAAGTAAAGGTCTACAAGAGACTGTGCTAACCGAAGTTCCTAATTTTAATGGTACTACTCTCTACACAGAGCAAATAATTCCTTCACCGTTTTCCTAAGTCACCTTACCCACTCAACATTATTTTATATCATGTTCTTTCTAACAATATCCTATTCACTAAAGAATCAAATGACTCACAAGAACAGTTCCCTAGACTTGCTCTGAATTTTAACTGTTGCTTTTCTTTGATCATGGTTGCCCAACACAATATGACCCACCATTCATTTCCTTTTCTATCAAAATCTTCTCTACTGTGTTTGGTCAAAATACAATGTCCACTCATATGCTCATACAATCTTCTCCTCATAATTAATCACTTTTTCCCCCATACGCTAATAGGATTTGTATTTCCTTTTGAGTCTTAATGTAAATGCTTGCATAACCTCTCATTATAATTAGAATCCATGTGGCTTGAAATTTCTGCCTACTATTTTCTTTAGGAAAATGTTAATTAAAGTAGACCCTCAACAAATGTTTGTTGGATAAATAAATGAAGAAATGAACAACACCATATATGAATAAGGAATGTAAAAAATACACAAATAGTAAATGAACATAGCAAAAGTTTAGATAATTCAGAATTATTTGGAGTGTGGAGATATGGCCTGGGTGAAGCCCTTCTTCTAGCCTCTTGGGCAATAATGTAATACCTACATATCCCTAGAATACCTACTCTTCACAAGGCTGTTGCCGTTTAATGCTCTTTTCTTCTCTAAACTACTAGATAGTAAGAGGTTTGGGTTTTAGCCCTTATTTTTCCCTTAGGGCCCTTTCATCTATTTTACCTTTAAAATATATTATTTTAAATACTATTTTGAACCAATATTCATCATTCTATGTCAGGGTAACACCTTCATATCTAAATGTCTTATAAGAACTAAGGTCTATTATTTCTCTACAAGATGGGCTTTTTTTTATGCTACCTAGAAATGTTACTTCCATGTTATTATCTTCACTCCAGGCCTTCTGACTGACAGAGCACCCACTGGGTAAAACATTGTGGTGACTATGGCAGAGGAAAAGAAAATGTGGAGAAGCACATATTGCCTCTTAAAGATTATTATCTAGAAGCACAAATATATCTTCTGTTCACACAAAAACTCAACCAAGAAAAGTCCCATAGTTACCTATTTGCAATGGGGTAGGGAAGAGAATAAAATATTCCCCAAAGTAATATGATCTAACGTGGATAAATAAAAATCCATAAAAAATATGCATGCCTTTTATAATAAGAGTAAACAAATGAATGGTACCCTCAAAGGGATATTTCTACATCAAAAACAAATAAATATAAATGCCTGTATTAAAAAGGTACCACACCTGGCCCTCACGTGGAATTCTGTGGGGTTTTGTTTTTTAATAGCAGATGAATGCCAACAATAGCAGGTTTTATTTTGCAAAATAGATGATGTTTTGAAAAGTTGCATTCATATTGTATAAATGATAGTTTCTGATAAAAGGACTCTGATTGCTATAAGGATAAGGAATGGAATGTAGAAAAAACATTTAGCAGTCTTTCATGGTTTACCCTATGTATTGCTGAATCAATGTAGATAGTGACATTTCATTTGCTTTTACATTTGATTAGTATAACTGTAAACTGGACTTAAAATGCAGAAATGTTTACATTTGCCTATAAAACAGCAAAACAATCACACCTCTAATCAATAAAAACCTTAATTGTTAGACTTTACTTCTTTTATGTTATTGATTAGCGCTTCTTAAATTGGTTACAAAGAAACATAGGTATTAAAGACCGGGACCACATATTTGAGTGCCTGTATGTGAGAACCTATTTTGCTTATCAAGGCAATTTGAATTGTTACCTCATTGCCTTATCTCCAGTATTTTCTTGCCTTTCTTTCCTTCCCATGCACCCTTATATAACACATAGGAAAATCTAATACACACTCTACTTGTTTTACAAATATACACTGGTTTTGCATTCTGCCAAACCACAGAATTTCAGTCAGTCGTGACTTCACTGTTTCCTGCCAACTGCATGCCCTCTATTATCTATTCATAGCCTTCCAGTTCAGTTAACATTAGATCTCACCACAATTGCCTCTAAGCCAAATGGCATAGTTGACCATTGCAGAATATTATTTAATTGTTTTCGACCCATATTATCAAAATTATTTCCCCTGTAAGCCCATCAAGATTGTTGGAATCATTATCACCAGACTTCATTGGATTAAGAAAAATAGGCATATTACAAGTATTTTTTCAGTTTTCAAAATGCAAAATATTATTTGCTAATATGTGGATCTCTCCTTGTCATGAAAAAATGTTTTTATCTTCACTTTATGTATTTTTAATGTATGTATGCATGTATTTTTGATTAATCTCTGAAAGCAAGAGTTTAGAAAAAGAAGCCAGGATCCATTCATGTAGTTTGAGCCAATAAGCCAGGAGTGGAAATAAGTGGCTTCAGCATGGCATACTGTCAACAAGTTTTAACCAGGTGGTACCGAAAGTTTTTGGGAACAAAACATAAAAGTTAGGGTTACGTGATGGCCCCTATACTGTTTGAGTGAAAAACATTATGTCTTGATTATATTCTCAATACCTGTCACAAAATAGGCACTCAATAAATGTTTGTCCGAGTTAAATATTTTACCTTTGGAAACTCAACTTTTTATATGTATGCATGCTCTGTTCTCGTGGACAAAATCCTAACAACACTCCTTTCATTATATGGTTATGGGACGGAATGGAAAAATAAGTGGGGAGACAATAGAATAAAGAGGTAATGCATTTCAATGAATCAATTCTCCCTGATACAATCAATTTGTATCTGTATTTCCAGATACAAATATTTGGAAAAGGTATCTTCTAAGTTGTGTTATAAGGATTTGCAGACTAGGAATCTCAGAGTCTTTTTTATACTAGAAAACTATCAAATCAAAACAATATTCTAGACATATTGTAAAAACTTTGAAAAAACATTTCTATTAATGAATGTTTACATGTACAAAAGACTAGGAAATTAAACAGGTTCACATTGGAAACAAATGCTTTTTTCTCCAAATAATTCACACTGATAAATGATAGCTTTTCAAAATATAACACTCTTTGTTTTAAAATGTAGATTTTATTTTTATTCAGGTATGGTGAGGTCAACAGATCAAGAGGATTGTCGTTAAAAATATAGCATATTACTCACAGTTCTCAAGAGTGAAGGGGCACACCATGACCCACACAAAAGAACACTGGGCTAGATCAAAGGCAAAGGAGGAAAGAATAACTTCAGGAGAGCCATTATTGAAGGCAGGCCACGCAGGTTTAGAATTGACAGTTTGAGTAATTTCAATGGGCTCCACGAAGTAGGGATTTCCCCTAGTTGTCAGGTGCCTGGCCCAGGGTGATTTGGACAGAGGAATGCTGTTCTGGAATGCAAGAGTCCAATAAAACAGGCAGGCAGGTGGAAGGTACAGGCTGTGGCTAGGTTAGTTTCCCTATGAAAGGCTGGCTCCAAGGTGAGTCATTTAATACATGGAAAAATAAGTGAATCCTTGGAGAGGTGGTCTATCCCAGGACCTAGATGTCAAACATCACATACAGAAACTAGAAAATGTGGTTAATATGCTTCTACCAATATTAAATGAACAAATATCAAAGATTATATTCAATGTTTTATTGAAAGAGGGAATCAGTGAAAATGTAAATCTGGTTTCAGAAACTCTTAAGAACAAGATTTATGTACCCATCAAAGAAGTCATAATAAGAATACGAGAATGAGTTCAATATAAAATTGTCCTGTTCTAAAAGAAATAAAAATATCTGTGATTATTGATTCACAATCATCTATAAGGTAATATATAACTTTACATTGACAAATCAAAGACTAATGAGCAAAGTCAAACTCGGTTGTACTCCTCTAGACAATTAAAATATTCTTAGATGACTTTTTGCAAAGGTCAAAGCTTGATTTTGAAAGGACACTAAATTTTTGTATTATTTCCCACTTTGAATATTTTTAGCACTCCATTTCTCTTATTGACGTGCTTACTTTAATAGTTGTTAGTGTCCAAATGTCCAAATACATAAATTTTAAAGTCTTTATTAATTTATTTTTTTCTTCAAACTTGAAATTTATTTATCACCAGGTTCTCTCTCTCTCTCTCTCTCTCTCTCTCTCTCTCTCTCTCTCTCTCTCTCTCTCTCTCTCTCTTTCTCTCTCTCATACACACACACACACACACACACACACACTTATTGTTTTCAAAATGACTCTCACACTTTTTCTCCACTGTTAATGCCATTATTCTGGACCAGGCTGTTAACATTTCAGGTTTTATATTCAGTATAGCTACTTCTCCCATTTTCTCCTATTCCTAGGCTACCATGTGTGTTATTTCTTAAATAAGATTTTTCCTTGAGATGAAGCATTGATGGATCAGCTGGAAAAATAATTTAAGATGGCTTTCCATTGTCAACCATTTAAAATTCCATCTTTTATCCTGAATCTTTAAGGTCAGTCAATTATCCATCCTTATTTAACAGAAGCATTTTTTCTTTTTTAATTACCATCCTCCTTTGCTTTTAAAACTGTTGTTTCCTGGAAAATTTTATCTGTGGAATAAAATAAAAGAAACAAACAAAGCTACAGTTTTTCAGTGTAACAATTTTCACATACCTAGAAGAATTTTTAGAGTTAGGCGATACAGACTTCCCACCCTTTTGACACTCCATCCATTGAAAGCTTGAGTAAAGGTTGCTTTCTCTTTGAGTCTGGGAAGCCTTATGACTGCCAGAATATGTCAAAAGTGGGGCTACATGACTTCTGAGACTGAATGAGAAATCTTCCAGGCTCTGCCTTGTTCTGGAATGCTTACTCCCTGGATACTCATGAGACATTCTCTCATGAAACTCAGCCTCATGTGGTGATAAGCACAAGCTATATAGACAATCCATGTGCATATGCTCAAGCAGATATTTTCATAAGCCTAACCTGTGTGTCATCTTATCTCAGATACGAGACATGAATGAAGAAGCCTCCAAAGATTCAAACCACTAGCCATTTGCTTTTCCCAGCTGAGGCCTCAGACACTGTGGAGCACAGTTTCATTTGAAACCCATGAGCATAAAATGAAGGTATTGTTTTTCACCACAGATTTTGGGGTGATTTGTTATGTCACAATAGAATAATAGAATGGTGGGCATAGGAATTGTGTGGTTGAGCCAGAAGTATATGCATTGTTTAAAAATTGGGGTTCTGAGTGCATTGGAAAGCTAGAAAGAAAAAATAATAGCCAATGATAATTGTTAATGAAAGAAAAAGAGCAAAGAAAATGTACCTTCTGTTGTTGAAGGGCATAGCTAGAAAGCTTTGGAAGAGGGGCCATATTGAAGATGGTTTTACATAGCTTTGTACTTTGAAGTACACAATGTAAAACCAACTTGTAGATTCTTTGCAAAACATTCTAATACTCTTTCATTATTTTTTTTGGAGTGGGTGGGCTTTATGAGTAGGAGAGTGTTGTCTGATTTAAAATAAATAAGCTTAATAGATGACCTCGAATAATGGTTGTATTTACTGTTTCCTATAAGGGGTTAAATCCTTAAGCAACCCTTACATAACAACGAGTTGCAATCATTGGACCTAAACTCTTTGTTAGTGTTTGATAAACAGGAGATAGAACTGAAACAACAAACTATTGGGAACCACTAATTAATCTTTGACTTCTCCCGCATTTTATATTGCTTCTGTTTTTCTTCCCCAATCTCATAGACACATTAAGTACCTGTAACATATAAAACCTCTTGCTAACTATCAAAAAGCAGGACCAGGCTCATTTTCAGACTCAGATTTCTGCTAGCAGTAAATACATTTTTATTTTTCTTCATGATTTTCTTAAGGTCTTACTCTAGAACTAATGATATCTGACTGTTAATCCGTTTCTCTTCAATCATAATAACCTATATTTTACAAATGCTACAAATTTCTTAATTCTCTCAATAACTTTTAGTTAACTCAATATAAAAACTATGAGAATTCTTTTTGACTGAACTTGTTACTGACCATCACAGAGAGTAGAGCTAGAACGTAATTCAGTGCTTATCAGGGTATCTAAATAATCCAGAATTTGATAATCATGTTGATCACAGATAAAATCCTCAGAAATCTATATAGGAAGTGGTACTTTAGTCTTGGTGCTTGTTATCACTGGCTCTCATGGATATTACACCTTCTGTCACTTATTTCCTCTTTTGTCATCCTTTGTGGCCTTTGCTATTTTAAGAAAACAGAGATTCTCCTCTCTCTGACTTGCTGAATTGCATGTTTTTATACTTACGCCATACTCATTTACTTTGGTAATTGCCTGCATGATAAAAACTTTAAATTTAGATGGGGAGGGGGGATTTGGTAATTGTTATATCCTTAATTTAAGTGTTAGAAATTCCCACTGGATAGCTTTCTCAAGGGTATGAATAGAGAAAAACCAAAAGACAAAATGAATATTTAACAAGCCCATCTGAGCTTTATTTCCCAAGTAATGAAGTAATGATGTTGTTGCTAAAGATAGTTAAGAAATCTCTTAAGAAGTTTAGTAAATACATATGAGAAAACTTCCATTTTCCTTATACGGAAATGAGACATTTTGCTTGTAAAATCAAAATTACAATACCTTGTAATGAGCTACTATACAGGTGTAATTCCTTATGACAACAAAATTATAATTACAGGCAAACAGCTGGGTGCATTCTGACTTCATTCATTATTGTCATCTAAGAGATGTTTTAAGGAATAAAGTGGAAAACAACATTACTTTCTTTTTTCCTTTAGCATCTTGCTGTGGCTTTTTTTTTTCTCTTTGGTTTTATTTTGCTTGATTCTTTATTCTTTATTTGAATTCTATAGTTATCTCTCTCTCTCTCTGTGTGTGTGTGTGTGTGTGTGTGTGTGTGTGTGTGTGTATTCCAATGGAAATTTTTGCTAAAAGAAAATTGAGGTAGAGAAACTATAAGCTTGACTATATTAATTAGTAAGAAAAAAAGAAAAAAAAACATAACTCATCACCTTGTTTAAAGCCAAATTGTTTTATCTATCAAACTAAGGAGCAAATATGAGGCTTCAGCTTATCAAATTATTTTGAGGCAAACAATTTCATTTTATTCTTTAATTTGGTTTTATAACTAACTAGAGGTTCTGATTTTTATGAATAACTTTGTTGGTGTTATAGACTTAATTTTGTCCCCCGACCCCAAATTCCATGTGAATTTGAAGCCATTACCCTCCTTGTGACTATATGTGAGATAGAACATTTTAGGTTTTAATTAAGGTTAAAAGAGGCCAATTTGAGCAGGGTCCTAAAACCACAGAAACTGGAAGCCTTATGCAAAGAGAAAAAGAAAAAGACCTCTCTCTCTGTGCATATACCTAAGAAAGGCCTGATGAGGACACAGTGAAATGGCAGCTAGCCAGGAAAGGAGCTCTCACCAGAACCCACCATGCAGTCCCCTGATCTTGGACTTGTAGCCTCCAGAACTGTAAGAAAATAAATTTCTAATTTTTAAACCACCCAGTTTATAGTATTTTGTTCAGCAGCCCACACTGGCTAATACACTGGGATACATCAAAATTTATGGGATTATTGGAATACTTCAATTTACATTCCCTGTCAGGTTGATGGGAGGTTACTGCTTCATTTGTTATCATCTCAGGCCCAATACATACTAGTTTTCCAACACAGAACTGCTTAAAAATAAGCTTCCACAATAGCTCTTTCCCTACGTTACGAAAAGATGCCATCCTATTCTTCCCTGAGAAATCTCACCATGGTACTCTGCCCAGGATTTAAAAACATACCAGGCTACCAAACAAGGGGAAAAACTTTAACATGTAATGAGTGCACCATAATCAGGAATTATACCCTTGGTGTCCTTACCTTGTGGGTAAAGCAATTTGTGAATTTTTCAATCTGATAAGTGGTAGAATGGGGTGATGGAATGGACACTGCATTTAGACTCCAGCTAGAATCCCTTCTCATAGGCAGGCCTCTTGCTTTAGAACAGTTTCTAAAATTTGAATGTGAATACATATCAGCTAGGAATCACATGAAAATAGAAATTCTGTTTTACTAAATCTGACCTGAAATTCCACATGTTTCTCAAGCTCCCAGGGAAAGAAGGTGCAGCTTGTCTGTGGAACACACTTTAAAGAGAAAGGAAATAAAGTTCTACCATAAGGTATGTTTCCCACTGGGAAGCCAAAGGAAGAGTTGCTTTTGTTGAAAGCCATGTGCTTCAAAGCAACCAGAATGGAGGTCTAGACCGACTACATTTCTCAGATAATAGCACCCTTGTGTTCTTTGATTTCGGTGATAAAGATTTGTGAAGTGTTTAGAACAGCTGAGAAACCCTGGGTCATTAAGGTAAGATCTAGAGACAGGAGTCTGCTTGCTCTGGATCCCTGGGTAACTAGCCAGGTTAATCCCCATCCTAGTTTTAGAAAGATCCAATCATGAAACAGGAGTCATAGGGGTAAGCCCAGTTTCTACCCTGCTTTAGATCAGGTATGATGACTGCATGATAACCTAGGAGAGAGCCAGGCTGCGTGAGCCTCTGTTCAGCCATCCCCGGGCAGAGCCTGGGGATGAACTTCCATCTGAATTTTTGTTCCAGTCTACACAGATTTTATAGTCAGGCTTATTGGGAGTTTTCAGCTGTATACTTCCCCAAAATACCAGAAAATCAAATCTAAGTTTGTTTGACTTACAGCAGGTCAGGAAACCAAAATTCAAGAGAGGACATTTATAGAAATTTAGAGCCTAAGTGAGGTGATTTTGTTTTGTTTTGTTTTGGTTTTATTTTTTTTTTTTTTGTTTTTGGGTTTTTTGGGGGAGAAGTGGGATGATTTTAAGATAGATCCTGAGTGACAGGAGACTGGTTGGGATTTAGTGAAATTTATGAAGATATAATAATAGCTTTGGGTTGGGGGGCATTGCAGGGTGTGGGTCTTGAAGTAAGTCTTGAAAAAAAAAAAAAAAAAAAAAAAAAAAAAAAAAAAGAAAGTTGTTAGATTTAATAAGTCAGTTATGTTAGTAGACCTACAGGAATAGTTCTCAACCAGAAAATATTTGGTGATCCAATCATTTGCAACTACTTCAGAAAAACCACTCACTTCCCCAGCTGTAAGTCCTCTAAGCACCTCAGCTCAGGGGCTTCATTGGGCTACATGCATGCCTAAAAAGCCCAGTGACTGGCCTTGACTCTAGGGCCCAAAGGGAAGGGGATAGGGTCGTGGTAGGGTGAAGCCATGGGATGCAGTCACGAAATTATTTCAGGAACAAGGGGAGTGTAGCTTTGGAAAGCATTTCTGAGCAGCCTTGCTGAGTGCACCGCAGTTCTCTGCCTGGTGCTTACCCATATGTCTAGCCTGTATCTTGCCAGAGTCACTGCAAGGTCCTGCAACATCAAGGGGCAGGTGCTGGGAATGATCAGAATGCAGCAGCAGCCTATCTCTTCAGAACATTGGCCACATAAAGGGATCCACTACTGTGTAGGAAGCCAGTTAGTACTGGGCCCTTAAATTTCCATTATCTAATTTGATCTTATCAATAGACATTATCATATTCTCATTTATACATGAGCAAAAACTGAGGCCTTGGGAGGTAGTTAAGCTGCTGCAGGTTGCATAGAGGGAGAGAGCAGTGACTCAAAGGAAGGCTTATGCTATTGAGAAATCAATGTTCTTTTGGCCCCTTCACTGGCTTCCTGGCACAGAAAAGAATCCTATAGGACTTAGGGTTCTCTGGCATATTTACAGCTCTACAGAGTGTTTGGACTTGTGGTCCAAGAGGTGTAGAGTTAGCTTTTCAGCACAGCTTTCTAGCCCACAATCTGCATGCCGCCTTTTCTCTGCCCAACTTAAGGATGCCTTTAGAGATGTGGGAAAGAGGTTGAGTCAAAATTCAGAAGAGGTAGAATATAAACAAATAAAAGGAAGCAAAAGTACAAGAATAAAATTAGGAAAAACAAAATAACTACTCTTCATGGCTGGTTGGGCAACTGGGCCCTAGAACTGGATTTGAGATGGAGCACATCTGTTACTGTGCAGGAATTTTGCATAAAGCCCAGGGCCAAGTTGTCCTAGTCAAACCAGCCTGAAGTAACATCAGATACAAAGTTTGATCAGTCTGCCAGCTGTCACAACTAAGAAAGGGGACACTACTGACATCTAATTGGTAGAGGTCATGAGTGTTGACTAATAGCCAACAATGGACAGTCAGTCTCCACAACAATAATCTGACCCAAAGGTAAATGATGCTGAAGTAAAGACACTATGTTCTATAATCTTGGCTCAATTATTGGTACTTAGTATTATGCATTATGGAGACAGGATTTCAGTATTATTTAGGAGGGAAAGGAAAATACACCTGTTTCAGTTCGCAGGTACAGACTAAACTAGAGGATTATACCATCACGTGTCAAATTTCCTTCTTTCTTTCTCCTTCCTTTCTTCCTCTGTCCCTCCTGCACTCCCCTCTTCCCTTCCTTCTTTTGTCCCTCCTTAACCTCCTTCTTTACTTCCTTTACTTCTTCTTTCTATTCTTTTTTCTTTCTTTCTTTCTTTCTTTCTTTCTTTCTTTCTTTCTTTCTTTCTTTCTTTCTTTCTTTCTTTCTTTCTGTCTCTCTGTCTCTCTCTCTCTGTCTCTCTCTCTCTGTCTCTCTCTGTCTCTCTCTCTCTGTCTCTCTCTGTCTCTCTCTCTCTCTCTCTCTGTCTCTCTCTCTCTCTCTCTCTCTCTCTCTCTCTCTCTCTCTCTCTCCTCTCTTTCTTTTGAAGATAATTTGGTAAATCATATAACAGAACAGCAGTGGCACAGCAGCATTTCTATCTGGATATTACACATATGAGTATTTCACCTCAGACAAATACTAAGAGGAAGATTAGAGTCAAAGTGTGTAGTTCACACTTAAGCTAAAATCCAGGAGTGTTTCCTTCCCCAATCTGAAGCATGCACAGAACCAGACATGAGGATATTAGTCAAATCATCCAAATGTTGTGGTTTATTTTTCCTCTTTATTGCTGCATTGATTTTTACAATATAAAAGGTCCCAGAAAGTTTAAAATAAAGAGGCTTTGGTGTAGAAGAATACTGTAAGGACTTATAAGAAGTTTAATATCATAATTTGCGGGGGTTTTGTCTGTTTGTTTGTTTCAGTTTAAACTCTGACCCTGCTTTAAAAAGCATGACTGTGCTCTTATGGACTCCCAAACCTCTTCCAGGGCAAACAGCCTTATTGTGCTGTTTGTGCTGTTTGATAAGCCGCACTCCTTGTACTATTGATAAGTAACACTTCCTATGCTGTAATTTGGTATCTTTGTATTGCAAGATCTTTGTATGGCAAGCTTGGACAGAAACTGGATGTTGATAATGCTTAATCACATATTGTTCATTGTTCTTTTTTCACCATCCAACTTGCTGACCACTGAGCTGCATGTTGAAGGTCCAGTTGAGCTGCATGTTGGAAGGTCCCTCACCAATCAGAAAATGGATGATGTAAACTTAGGATTTTGTTTCCATAACAATCCTTCCATTTCTTAGTCATGCCATTGCAACTTGTATCTTTAAAATCCCTGTACTTTTCTCTCTTCTTCAGAGCTTCAGAGCCTATTTTGGCTTCATGTCAAAGGCTATGTTCTCTGATTTGCAAGTCGTATCAGGATAAATTTCTCTTTTAATTTGTTTCTGGAACTTTTGTTTACAAATGTCCAAAATTCTACTTTTGTTCTTAAAGATTTTGAATACAAATTGAGACACACATTTCTTCCTTTTAGAAGTAGCTTTTCCGATGATCCAATGATCTTTTTTTCTGAGGAAGAAATATGATAGGCAAGGATAGACTTTAGAGATAAAAGGAGCTACAATGAAGGAGGCATACATTTACTGCCAGCACGGCTCCTCATAGAATCTGCCTGCAGTAGTAAACGATGTTTTTTGTACCTCAAATACAATCTGAGATGTTAAAGGTTGCCCAATGATCTACCTTGGTTTTTTTTTTTTCCAACTCTCTTGAGATGTAATTGACATATAACATTGTATAAGCTTAAGGAGTACAATTGACAAATCAATACATGTACTCGTATATATTGCAAAATGTTTACCACAATAAAGTTAGTTAAAACATCTTTTACCTCACATAATTACCATTTTGTTGTCAATACGTTAAGAACATTGAGGTTCCACTCACAGCAATTTAAAAGTATACAATATACTAATGTTCACTATAGTAACCATGTTATAAATGATATTCTTGGAATTTATTAATCTTATAACTGAAAGTTTGTATCCTTTGACCAAATCTTTTTATTTCTCCCACCCTTCAGCCCCTGGAAACCACCATTTTGCTCTTTATTTCTGTTAGTTCAATGTTTTTAGATTCCACATATAAGTAAGATCATACAGTATTTGTCTTTCTCTGTCTGACTTATTTCATTTAGCATAATACACCAAAGATCCATCTATGTTGTTAGAAATGGTAAGATTTCCTCCTTTTATGGCTGAATAATATTCCGTTTATTATATTTCAAAAACTATACCACATTTTCTTTATCAGTTTCATCCATTGACATACACATAGATTGTTTCTATGTCTTGGCTATTATGAATAACACTGCAATGAACATGGGAGTGCAGACATCTCTTTGAGACGGTGATTTAATCTTCTTCAAATACATAACCTGAATGGAATTTCTGGATCATATGGTAGTTCTATTTTTAATTTTTTGAGGAACCTCCATACTGTTTTACAGTGCACCAGAGTTCCCTTTTCTCCAAATCCTTGGCAGAATTTATCTCCTATCTTTTTGATAATAACCATTCTAAAAGGTGTGAGATGTTATCTCTTTGTGATTTTGATTTGCTTTTCTCTGATGCTTAGTGATGTTGAGCATCTTTGCACATACTTGTTGGGCATTTGCATGTTTTCTTTGGCAAAATGTGTATTCAAATCCTCTCCTAATTTTTCAATCAGATAGTTTGTTGTTTTAGGTTTATTTTCCTTTTGAGATGTATTAATTCTTTACATATTTTGGGTTTTTTTTGTTTTTTTTTCTTTTTTTAAATTAGTTTCAGGTGCACAAAACAATGTAATAGTCAGACATTTATCATTTATATCCCTCACACAATGATAACCCCCCTTCCCTCATCTACTACCCCTCTGACATCGCATACAGCCATTACATTTCCATTGTCTCTATTCCTAATGCTGTACTCCACTCTTGTAACTATATATATATATATATATATATATATATATATATATATATATATACACATATATATACACATATGTATATAGTAATACAGTATATATACACACATATATATGTGTACATATATATATATATATATATATATGAATAAAATTGTAGTTGACATTCATTATTGTTCAGCTTCAGCTTCAGGTGTACAGTGCAGTGATCAGGCATCTACATCATCCCTGAGATGATCTCCCTAATGAGACAAGTGTCCATTGGATACCCTACAAAATCTTTACATTACTGATTACATATTTTAGATATCATCCCTTTATCAGATATATGATTTGAAAATATTTTCTTTGATTTAATAAGTTGCCTTTTCATTTTGTTGATGGCTTCCATTACTTTTGGAATTTACCAGTGAAATCATCATGTTCAGGGATTTTCTTTGTTGGGAGGTTTGTCATTACTGTTCAATGTTCTTATTCGTTATTTTTTATTCAGATTTTCTATTTCTTTATGATTCTAACTTGTCAGGTTGTATGTTTCCAAAAATTCATCCATATTTTTCTAGGTTGCACAATTTGTTCTTGTATAATTGTTCATAATAGTCTCTTAGGGTTTTTTGTATTTCTATGGTATTAGTTCTAATGTCTCCACTTTTATTCTTAATTTAATTGAATCCTTTCCCTTTTTTTTCCTATTAAGTCCAACTAAACTTTTGTCAGTTTTGTTTATTTTCTCATTATATATTTGTTGGTAGTCTCAACATAGATTCACAAATCTCTGAATCTCTGCTTATTTATTTTGTTTAATTTGTTTTTCTCTCAGTTCCTTCACATGGTTAATATCTATTATTCTCTGTCAAGATTCATTGACTTTTTCTTCTGTCATCTCATATATGCCATTGAGCCTCACTAGTGAGTATTTGATTCAATTATTATATCTTCTAACTAAAAATTTTCACTTTTATAGCTTTATTTATCTAATGTAGTACTATATTTGTTGAGGTTTTTTCATCATATATTTAGCACAACAAACCTGTGAAAGTTCTACCCTCTGTTGAAAGATCTGTGTGTAGGTTTTGGGGGCATTTTCAAATCTCAGTCAAGTCTTCCCTGGGCTTCACTTTCCACTGGGGTGTCTCACATCTCCCGATTTGGCCAGGTATATATTCATTTTTTGTCCCCAAAGTCTTTTCTTTTTACAGTATCTAAATGTCTTTACCAAGAGGCTCTTTCTCTGGCGTTTTAATGAATTGGATAGAAGTATCTAACTGTTACATACAACTGGAAATTCATTAGTTTGGAAGATCTTATCCTGGTTTGTTCTAAGTCTCATTTAAAATGTTCAGCAAACGGTTGGGGATCTGTGGTAGTGGGTTGAATTGTGCTCCAGTTTGATATCCAAAAAGATGTTAAATTCCTAAGTCCCAGTCCCACACTGACCCATCCCCCTCACCTCATGTATCATCATCAGCTATTCTGCTGAGGCAAAAAGGATTATTAGAAATACAACTATTGGACCGATAAAACATAACAATATTAATTCTGTAAACCAAAAGTAGGAATAACTATTACAGGCTATTTGAACCCAGCAATGTTTTGTAACATGGACATTTTGAATAGCACTAAATATCAAGGACCATTTGATACGGACCAAATATGTTTGTGGACTATTTGGACAGGACTAAATATCCTCCAAGTGTGCTGGAAATATACAAAGGAAGAAAACCATGACAAAAAGCATAATGTTCATAGCTTCATGCCAAGGAAAAATAATAATAGGAATTATGAGAATTTGAAAGCAACACATGAATGTAAAGGTTTTACAGCTCCCCTTTTTTGCTTTTAATTAAAGTTACATAAATCAGTCATATATAATCACAACAAAGCAAAATTACCGTAATAGTAAATTTTAAAAAATTAAATTGTCCCAAATCACACAATTGTAAATTAATTATCCGAGATCAATATTAATGGAAATCTGACACCATTTCTTGACCTTTTCTCAGTTTAAATTATATAAACATACTACATTTTATTACAACAAATTTCTAGTTTTGGCTATTTAAATAACATTAAAGTTGGTGTTATTGCAAACTACTTTTATAAATCAAGTTACACCTACCCTAATTTTACATGATTTCAAATCCTTCAAACATTTGCTTCTTTCACTTGGCATACTATTCTTTAACTAAGTGCCCACCTGTATTAGTCAAGGTTCTCCAGAGAAATAGAATCAATATAATTGGTGGTTATCAGGCTGTGTGTGTGTGTGTGTGTGTGTGTGTGTGTGTGTGTGTGTGTGTGAATTACGGAAGCTGGTAAGTCCAAAATCTACAGGTGAGCTAGCAGACTGCAAACTCAGGAAGAAAACATCCTGCTTACAAGTCCAAAAGCTTTTTCCTGATACAATTCCCTCTTGCTTGGGGGAGATCAGCCTTTTGTTGTATTCAAGCCTTCAGTTCATTGGATGAGGCTCACTGACATTATAGAGTGCAACCTACTTTACTCAAAATCCATCAATTCAAATATCAATTTTATCCAGAAACACCCCCAAAGAAACATCCAGAAGAATAACTGACCATATATCTGGTCACTATGGACCAGCCAAATTGACACATAAAATTAATCTTGACAAGTCCACCCCTTTTTACCTTGGCACCCATACACATCTCTTAAACCATATAATGCAAATATAATATAATTTGTACCCACTGATACAATAAAAAACTTATAATTATGGAGTAGAATGTTAGTTCAGAAACACCACTTTACTTCTAGATATTCAGACAGCAGTGATCTGGCACCTTTACACTTTTTGTATTTAAGCCAACATTTCCTACAATCACTTTATTTGTAATAGTTTCCTTTCAGAGTGTCTGCTTCTGAGATTTTTGAAAAATGTTTATGCTTATAGCTAAGGTCTCTGAGAATCTCTATCTTCATTCTCAGGAGAAAAATTGAAAAATCAAACTTTGAGGTAGGATGTACTTTTTATAAAATAAAGTTGAGACATTCAATATTGCCAGTGCCAAACCATATGACCTGCAGAATATAACGTACTTAAGTCCTTTGAAAAATGTTGGCTTCAGTTGGCTTCATTATAAGCAATGGAAATTTTGTAAGAAGTCATTGAAAAGCTTGCAAATTTTATTTACAGGGCCAATTCCACCCATTAAAGAGCTACAAAATGTTTTAATCACACCATAGAAACCTGCAACTGATCCACCTAGCTTGATAAAAATTAATTTTAGTCTTACTGAACTGTTAAAGACTCATGTAAAACCTAACTCTTATTTACTTTACATTTGTTTAAAAGAAAATGTGATATCATTAGAAACTTTATTTCTAAAGTTAGAATTTATATATGGTTTGATTGAATATATGGTTTTCATTTCTTCTCTCCATAGAAGTGAATAGACATTTCACAGTCTATTTAACATGCCACATTACGATGGACTGGATTCATGCAAAGACTTCTTAATACATGATATCACACAAGACAAGTAGGTAAACACTTTGTTTGCCTCCTCTCAGGACCACATCAAAATAACAACTAAACTATAGGACAACCATTATTGATAATCATCTGAAGTCTAGCTGAACAGAAGTCCTACAACAAAGAACACACAGCAGAAGCTACCCTTCTGGCCTACAAAGATTCTGTTGAGAAATCAGCTGACAATCTTATGGGAACTGCCTCGTAGGTAACTAACTGCCTTTCTTTTGCTGCTTTTAAGATTCTCTCTTTCTCTTTACTCCCTTGGCATTTTAATTATGATGTACCTTGCTCTGGGCCTCCTTGAGTTCATCTTATTTGGAATTCTCTATGTCTACTTCCTTCATTAGATTAGAGAAGTTTTCAGTCATTATTTCTTCAAATAGTTTTCAATCACTTGTTCTCTCTCTTCTCCCTCTGTTACCTCTATGATGCTAATATTGTTATACTTTATGTTGTCCCAGAAGTCACTTAAACTATTCTCTTTTTTTAATTTGTTCTTCTTTGTGCTGTTGCAACTGAGTATTTTATGCTATCTTGTCTTCTAAATCACTGATTTGATCCTCTGATTCATCTAATCTGCTGTTTATTCCTTTTAAAGTATCTTCATTACAGTTATGGTATTTTTCATTTCTGACTGGTTCACTTTAAAGATTTCTATGTACTTTTTCATGCTTACTATCTCTTTGTTGAAGTTCTCACTAAGTTCCTTAAGCATCCTTATAAGCAGTGTTTTGAACTCTATCTGGTAGGTCACTTGCCTTCATTTAATTTAGTTTTTTTTCTGGAGTTTTCTCCTGTTGTTCATTTTTGACATTTTTGTTTGTTTGTTTGTTTCCTCATTTTGTTTGACTCTCTGTTTGTTTATATGCATTAGGTATATCTGCTATGTCTCCCAGTCTTAACAAGGTGGCCTTACGTAGTAGGTGTTCCGTGGGGCCAGTGGTGCAGTTTTCCTTGTCACCAGCTGGATGCTCCAGCAGTGTCCCTTGTGTGAGTTTTGTGTGCCCTCCTGTTATAGTTGAGCCTTGATTGCTGTTGGCATGTCATAATGTGAAATTGATACTCAGGCTTACTGACTTGAGGATAGGCTATGGCCATAGCATACAAGCTGCTATGCAGAAGCTGATCCCATAGAGCGTGATTCACCCCAGTGAGCTCTGGTGCCTGCCAAGACCAACCTTTTGTTGTGGTGCTTGTGAGGCTAATCAAGTGGTGTTCTGCTGTGGTTTGAAGCTGGCCACCTGGTGTGCTAGTTATGGGGCCTTTTGGGAGGGGCCCCTGTGCAAGCCAAGATCTGCCACTGCCTGTGACATGTCCAGGCCTACCTGATAAAAGCTGCCAAGAGAGCTCCTGTTTGCTGCCTGTGCTGTTTGCTGCCTGTGCTGGACCTAGAGGTGTGTAGAAGAGACCATGCTGGGAATAGGGCCACCTGTCATGAGTTCTGGGCATGGGGAAATTCAGCAAAATGCCCAGGGCATCCCAAGACGTGCTACCACCTGCCAGTTATCCATAGGCTCAACCTCTGAAGGAACTATCGTTGTTAAGGAATCGTTTGGGGTGGGATGTCTAATAGTAACCAATGTGGGTCTAGTGGTATTCAACAGGTTAGTGCAAACTCAGATTTGATGCCATTTCTGGCCCTGCACCACTCTGCAAAATGCTCAGCACAGTGAGGCCGGTTGCTGCCTACAAAGGGCCTAAGAATCCCCAAAAGTTGTCCAAGAAAGACTGTAGTACAAGTCAACAGCTGCAAAAAAGCCTCTGGCTTTAAACAAGGTGGGTGGGGCAGAGTCCTAAGGAATCACTAAAGGGGAGTTAGTGGAGCTCACCAGGCCAATGAAAATCAGATTTTGCTGTGTGGGGAAAGGCTCAACAAAGGAAAGATATCATCCTCCTGCTGGTTACATGGGGAAAGACTCAACATAGGTACAATGACAGCTTTCCCTTCAGTCCTTGTCCTGAAGTCTACAACTCAGGCTCTCTTTGTATGTCTCTGGCACCTGCCGACCCGCAGTCACTCCACTGGAGCCCAAGATGAGTGTCTGGGAGGGAAAGATTCTATGCACAGTCCCTTTTAAGAGGATACCTGGGTTTCCAGCTCTCTTCCATCTCACCTGGTTGGACGGAATCCCTGCCAATTTTCATAGCCAGATATTGTGGAGGCTCCTCTTCTTGGTGCTGCGGCTGGGGAGTCTGGTGGGGTCCTGGGACCCTTGCTCCTCAGAGAGGACCTCTGCAGCCAAGATATCTCTCGATTCTCAATAGCCACAAGTGGGTGTGGAGCAGCTTGTTTTGTGACTTGGCCCCTCCTACCAGTCTGGAGATGGCTTCTTTTTTATAATCTTAGTTATAGTACTTCTGTGAAGTTAGTCTTTGGGAGGTTGTCCAGGTTGATTGTTCTATCATTTAGTTGTAATTTTAATGTGGTCTCAGGAGGAAGCAAGCATAGTGTTTACCTACTCCACCATCTTGACCGAAACTCCTCTGAATGTTTGAATTGTTTTGAAAGCTAAATGGAAACATTATTTTGGTAATGGATGATATCACACTTCACTTATTATAAGACTTTATTCATCACAAGAAAGATCACATAATGTACTGCATAGATGCTTTGCCCAACCTGCAGGCATTCTCAGGAATGACTAGAGAAGAAAAAGTTTAAAGGCAGACAAAATTTGGAAAATCTTATACATACAAAGTTATTAATTTTTAAAATCCTATAAAATGTCAGTCAGCATTTCCTATCTACTCCAAACACAAGTCCATCCCTTTCTAAACATTCTCATTGGTGACACTGGATTGCTGTAGAAGATAAATTTTATGCTCATGACTCGCCTCTAAGAGCTCTACAATGCATTATGTATTCTGCCTATGAGACACCACTTTATTGACTTGCAAAGCTTCACAAACTTTCAAAGCTCTCTTATGATTCACAGTGAAATTCTTTATAATTAATCTCTAATAATATCAGGAAAATCACCCTCATCACCCTTTGGATGGTTGTAGTCTAAAGACCTGTTACTTTTTTCCTAATGCCAAATCAAGTTTTATTCTCATGTCTCATAATACTCAGTTGCAACATTCAACTAGTTATAACCCTGGATTTTGATCCTGCTATGCAACTCAGACTCAAGCACTTGAAGATAATAGATACCCCATATTTATGATGAGTTATCCAAATAACCACTTACTCTGTCCTATAATGCAGATCCTGCCTATCTTCCCAACCTGCTAAATAAGGAACTCTCTGCTCTAGTTTCAATCCTGTCTTCATGTACGTACCTTTCACTAACTACATTTTGGCACCAAATACCATTGAAGTGTAATTGAACTACAGTATATCTACTCTTTGGTCTCCCTATTTCTGTTATATAAAAATCCCTGAGCCTCTAACTTGGCTAGAATCTTTTGTTAATCCTCTTCATATGTCCTCTTGTCTTATAAATTGATTGTGGGAATTAAAAGCTAATTTCATACTTTTATTGTCATTCCTGGACTAGAATTTTTCAGTTCCAAATATAGACCATGTATTCTAATATACAAACATAATTTGAAGCTTCTCAACACCTAGATTTTTAGTCCTGTCATCCTTGGACTGATCCAACTCTCATTGCTTACCCAAACCCACTTCACATAACTGTATGTTTCTTATTCTTATTATTCTTAATAAATCTCTCTCAATTATTTTGAAGGGGCTCAGTCAGTATATTCAGAATAATTAACAAAGTTGGAATCATAAGAAAGATCTCAATTTCCCACTTCTAAAAAACTGTGACAGTGCAACTTTATTAAATCAGAGATGAGCATTATATTGTATTATAAATTCAAATATGTATTTGAATATGTATATATGTATTATAAATTCAAATTACTGAATTTAATGTTTTTAATTACTAATGTCCATACCCAACCTCTTTGAATTTTCATATCATTTATTAATTCTACAACTGTTATTATATATATATATATACATACATACATATATATATATATATATATATATATATAACTAACTAGTTCTATACTTATAATTCTTATACTTACTGTGGTCCCTTATATAATGCTAAAGACATAGACTGTATTCAGTAGATACATATTGAATACTCACTAGTTCGTTTGACTGCCAAACAATATAAAGAAACTGGAAAAATTAAATAGCTTCTTATTTATATCAGATTGAGTTTCAAGAGCTACTTTAAATTATGAAACAGAGTATTAGAATATTTAAATTATTTCAATCTATGACATAGATATTTATGTGTAAGAGATTCAAATATTAAGGTTAATGCTCCAAATAAACTCAATCACTAATAATAATTCTATAACTTCATAAATATTTTGAATAACAAAATATGCAGAGAATATGACAATTTTAATTATAATCCAATTTTTACCCAAGTGGTAAAATGTAGGATCTAGTATTTGTTATGTCAGTTTCTCACTTGAATTTCTATATAACCATTTCACACTTTGGGGGACTATGCAAGTTATTCAAATATTGAAGAGAGAATGCCATTCTTCTGAAATATGAGATACTTATATTATTAATCTAGAAATATGTTTTGACTATCTATTGTTCAGACACTATGCTGAGCTCTGATGATAAATTAATTTAAAAGTTACAGTAAATCAAAAAGACATAAAAGCAAAGAATCTACAATAAAACTTGTGAACATCTCTGCAATTCTCTATGGACTCAATGGAAAATGTGCTTTTTACTGAATGAATCAAGTAAGTTCAGACAGATGCTATGAGTAATAAATAGAAGTCTTTTAGAAATAGAATAGAATAGGACTAGAAGTCTTTTAGACTTCTAGAAGTCTTTTAGAAATAGAATGGACTTTAAAACATAGGAAAGACTACGTGCAGAAGCACGGAGTCATGACAGAGTATGACAGTTTGTGTACATTTCTTGTGGTAAGAAGTATTGCATCACTAACTCTTAACTTGTGGGATATAAAACTAGGGTGAAAGATTGGAATCAAATTGTGAAGAAATTGTATATTGAATCTATGAATTCACCCATCTCATTCTAATTCAAAGAGAGCCAACTATAGGTTTAACAGTGATGAGGTTCTCTGATTAGTTTTGTTTTATTTGCAGTGTGTGTGTGTGTGTGTGTGTGTGTGATTTAATTTGCAATTTATAACAGATTTTTACTAAATGAGCAAAATAATTATAGCAGAGTGAATGTAGGAGAGTATGTCATTGTCTTTTCTCATTGCCGTATTGTGGGAAAGTGAATTGGAGTATCGATCCCAGGCCCAGCAACAGGGCAGTCTCTTACTTGCCTAATTCATTCAAAATCATCCTATTGCTTATACCTAGGTAATTAGTTCAAGTATTTTGTGATTTAAAAAAAATAGCCCAAAGTATCCCTTTGATTAAATTGATTGCTTAATGAAATATCCCATGATCCAATTTTTGTCAATAGGCCTGAGATGAAGATTTGTGTAGAATTCTCAGAAGGAAGGTTCTTTGTTCTTCTGAGAGGGCTACCAGAAAATAGCATCCATTGATGGATATGTAGTTTGTATCCAATGTTTTGCTCTTACAAGTTGTGTTGCAATAAATGTACCTGAATTTGGTATATTATTGTAAATATAAAACTGTGGATAAACGTATTTTACTATGTGAAATGATCCATCAGTTGATGTTAGTTAATTAAGTTATTCCAGGCTGTGGGCCAATGGATAACACAATACATTCTATCTAGATTCATCCTTAAGCTCTCTCGTTGACACTGACTATAAGGTCAAACTAAAAGAAAATAAATAAAGAAAACAATCTTAAAAAGTGGCTCAAATAATTATATTCTTTATGAAAATAATGTATGAGAGATTTCAAAACAATTCATTAGCAAAAAAAATTTACTTAATAAAGTCTATTTTTTCAATATTCCTATAAAAATACTCCTAAAAACCTACAGGGAACATCATTGTTATTTTTATAAAAAATTTGTAGCTAGCTACCAACCATACTATCATCATCATTGACACTTTTATTAGAGGTAATACCATGATGTGTAATCATTCAGTCTCCCATGAAGATGCTGCTATCTTTTAAGAAATTTCAAAAATATTATTTTATTATAATTTTGATATCTTTGAATGTTATTTAATCATAGACTAAAACTTGTAGATTTATGCATGAAAGCCCTTGAGTTAATGTCTTTGAAAATAAGAAATCAATTTTCTTTTTGGAGAATTGATTTCACCTATTCATGGTCCACATGTGAACTTGGCAGTCCTTGATTAAAATGAACAGATGGTCCATTCCTAAGTGCAAAACAGTATTTAATAGAACATAAATGCAACTCGAAAACTGTTTTGATCAGGATGTTTGGAGAGGAATGAACATGAGGTTGGGATACACAGGAAATGTTGATATTTTGTGAGATTTTAAAATTTTACATAACTATGCTTTAAAAAAATACTTGGAGTAAAGAGTATGTTTGGATGATAACTATCATAAGTTCTAAAATATACTTCAACAGGGCCTCTTTAAAAAGTGATAGATTCTATATTCAGTTGCCAGAATTACGTAAACTAATCAATAGTTAATAGCAGAAGACCTAAATATCCAAAAGGTCATTGGAGAGGCCTCTGAAAGGTTAAATTGCTTTTAAAAATTTCCTACCATTTTCCATAGTTATTTTTAATATTTAAATGTGCTTTATAGATGATAAGGATGTTATTAGAGTGTAATACGCAAAATCAAATTGCCTCACTGAGCTCAATTTCTAATCAGAAAGAGGCTAGCAAAGTGGAATGGAGACCTGGTCTAGTTAGTTATTCCTCACTGAAGAACTGAGAGAAAGCATTCAATAATATGTGAGCAAATTGAGAGACTCTAGCAGTGCATTAAAAAAAATTTAAAAGCTGCTACTGCATCACTGTTACCTTTTTCTCTAGCCTAATCTATTCACTGATAACCAGGGTGATCTAAATAATTGGTAGGAGTCAGTGCAAAATGAAAGCATGAGGCTCCTTATTCAAAAAGCAGATTTTCATTAAATCCTAAAACATAATGCATTTTCCTTTGTTCCAGGGTCTCTATCTTGATTTGTCATTTTTTTTATTTGCTATTTGCTGTCATTCTAAGAAAAGTCAAAATAAAAATTTTGTTAATGAATTTTACTATTCATCTTTATATTGTGTATTGTTGGATTTAAATGCAAATATAAGATTGTTTCACTCACATGAGGATTCACCAAAATTATACAGTTTATATTTCATACCTTACACAGGCATATGTATTTCATCCTTCCCGGAATACTGAAAACTGCACAAAACAACTCAGTTGTTTTCATTTCACTTCTTGAGGCACATACGTTCTACCAATCCTCTCCACTATCAGTTTTTTGATAAGTAAGGAGGAACTGAAAGGAAAAGAAAGTACTATAGTGGCCCTAAATTTCCTTTTCCCTTTTAAGTTTTGTGTAAGTTGTTGGCTAACACAGAAAAGTAACATGAGTTCAAGAAAAGACATGATAGAATTTCTTAATCATTTATGTATCATAGAATGCCTTATATTCTTTATGTGTTTGAAGAAAGTTCTGAATTGAATGGAAAGCATGGCCCTTTGGGCCTGTCAGAACCCGTTTACTAAATTGTAGATGTGACATGCTTATCTTGTCTTTACTCTGAGTCTCACAGAACTTCCATGAATTGTAAGTATTCCATATTAATTCTTTGTCAGTTATGTGCACTGCACATTAATCCTTCAAGCCTTTGACTTATCTTTTATCTTTGTTTACACCATTATCCTACAAAGACTTTGGATGTTAATGTAGTAAAATTCTCACTTAAAGTATTTTATAAATTTGAGCCTTTTAAAATAAATCCATCTCTACCATCATGTCTTCTTGGTAGTCTCCTAGATTTTTTTCCTGGAGAATGAAAGTCAGGATCACCAAATTTTCTGTAAAGGGCCAGATAGGTAATAGCTTTGTTTGTTCTGTTTTAGATGTCTATTAAATATGTTGTGTTTAATGTGCTGTGTTTTAGTTATGCCTATTAAATAACTGCATTTATTTTTTTCCTATCCAATGTAAAAATCAAAGCTTTGATCAGGTAAATGTAGTTAAATTTAATGTTTTTGATTCCTGATGTATTTAGACTAATTTCTACCATTTCAGTTTGTGTTCAATTTAAAATACTTTTGTTTGTATCTTTATTTCACTTTCCCTGACCTTTTGTAGTTTATTCTAATTTTGCTAATTCATTTTTCTCTTCTTCCTCCTTCCTCATCTTCTTATATTTTTGTAGAGATCCTTAATATTTAACAAGCATATCTAACCAAAATCTGAATCAATCAGGAAATTTATCCTGCTACTGAAAACGATGTAAGACTTAGAATTTTTTTACACATCAACTCCTTTAATATTTTTCACATTAGTCTAGTAATATTACTCTAGTAATATTATTTCATGATATTTGAATCATCCCCAATTCAGTCATTAACATTTTTAGGATCATGTCATTTTTAGACTTACTAAATGTTAACTCATTACTTATTTCAGCATTGCTTCTTATGACTCATTTTTTCTATATTCAATAAAATCCCAATTGAAATCTAGACACTAATATTTTTTCAACTTGAAACTTGGTTACTAGAATTCTTAATATTTATAATTAAAATTTCTCAAATTAAAACCCAAGTTGAAAATGTTCCTTACTAGCATCTATTTTGTTAATATATCTGCTATCCACATAATTTAAACCTATCTAGGTAATCTTCTTTCTCTGTTTTGCTAATGAGATTTCCCTTTGTCTCTAATGCTGCATAATTTTTCTATGATCTGCCTGAATATGAAGTCTTCAAGTGGGATGTTGTGGTTCTCCAAGACAAAGACATCTTTTCTTTTTCATTTCTGGTAATAGCACTTTTATCTTCGAGTGTTAATTCTTTCTCCTTCTCCCTTTTAATTGTTTTCTTCTTTTCTGGAATTCCTGTTAAATATGCTATGTGTCTTCTCAATATAAACTCCATATATTTCAGTTTTTCTTCTACATTTCATGTCTTTATACAACTCTGAGTAGGATTCTGCTTAATTTTCTGAAATCCATAACCTCTCCAGATATGTTTATTCTACTATTTCTTCTCATGTTCCATTATTGATGTCAATGACTTTTTTCTTCATACAAATTCAGTTTTTCTTCATACAAATACATTTGTGTAGTCTGCCAGTTTTAAGTTTTATAATAATTGATAATAGAATAAAGCTACAGGGGAAAAAATCCTACAATAACATATTTGATGTAAATGAAACATATTTGATAGCCCCTGCCCTACCCTAACTACAATTCTTCGAAGTACCTCTCCTTAAGCTCTGTCGTTTCTTTCTGCTTGGAACGTTACTATGGACAACAACATGGATCCATCATTTATAAGAAGTACCCCAAAGTTCTGAGACAGACGAGGGGGAATGGGAAGTAGGAGATTGGTATGAATCACTGTACTCATCGGGATCATTAGAATTTAGTACTCATTCTGCCACTACTTATCTTGATATATACATTGGATTAGTTGATTTGGAAGGCCTTCTCTAGCATTTTAATTCTGTAACTGAAAACTATTTTTAAATTTATTTTTTAAATTCTCACATTTATTAAGCATGTACAGTGCTCAGACTTTCACATCTACTAATTTTAATACTTTAATCACCATTAGTACTTTTTAAAAATATATATTTATTTAATTTTTCAGTTATAGTTGACATTCCATATTATTGTATATTAGTTTCAGGTGTACAGCATAAAGGTTAGACATTTATATATTTTATGCAGTGATCCCTCTGATTAGTCTAGTACCCACCTGGGACCATACAGAGTTGTTGCAGCATTATTGACTATATTCTCTCTGCTGCACTTTACATCCCCATGACTGTTTTCTAACTACCTATTGTACTTCTTAATTCCTTCACCCTTTTCACCTGGCTCCCCAACTTCCACCTCTCTGGCAACCATCATTTTGTTGTCTGTATCTGTGAGTCTGTTTCTCTTTTGTTTGTTTTGTTCTTTAGATTCCACATATAAGTGAGATCATATAGTTGTTTTTTTTCTCTGTCTGACGTATCTCACTTGGCGTAATACCGTCTAGGCCAGGAGTGTCCAAACATTTTTCAACGTTCTTTACCAAGGGTCATATGCAGTAAAGTACACAAACAGCTGGGCCACTCACTCGAGGTGAAGTATGTATTGCCTCACCTGGTTTATTTAAGTAAACTAAATATATTTTTGGAATTTGCTGCGGGCCAATTAACAATGGATTGCGGACCGCAGTTGGCCCATGGGCAGCAGTTTTGACACCCCTGCTTTAGGCCCATCCATTTGTTGCAAATGGTAAGATTTCATTCTTTCTTATGGCCAACTAATAATCCAATCCGTTTTATATGTGTACCACTTCTTTACCCAATCATCTATTCATAGGCACTTAGGTTGCTTCCATATCTTGGTTATTGTAAATAGTGCTGCAATGAACATAAGGGTGTGTATATCTTTTCAAATTAGTGTTTTGGAGAGTAGTTTTGTATGTTTAAAATATATTTTTAAAGATGGCTAAACAAAACAATTTTTGAATTATCCAAAAATTAACTGGAAACAGACAAAATGAAATGGAAGGAGTCTTATGCACATTGAAAAGTGTTAGCCAAAGAATGGAAAAGAAGATTCTGGCGTGATAAAGCATTGCCTGAAATTATCCTTATGCGCCATGAGCAACAAGCCCATGCTAGCATTACCAGGTGCACTAAGAAAAGAAGCTAAATGATAAAAATTCTGCATTTTTTTTCACTTTTTAAATTGTTTGTATATGTTGAAGTAGACCTAAGCATTATCAAGGGAAAAGTTATGAAATGAGATGTCTTTATGCTGTATAATGAGTAGTACTGTCTAGACTATTATCTGCCCAGACATGTTAATAAGTGGGACTATAAGCCAAACTTCATTGATTGGAGACATACCCTGTTTTTGTGGAATGCTTTTCACGCCAGAAGCTTAATTGAGTATCAGGAGAAAAAATAGAACTTAAAATTTTCCTCAATTTAAATGTTTATATATAGTAGAAATTGTCAATGTTAGAAAATATATATACTCTTTAAGATTCTAGGAAAGCAAGAATATGAAGAAAAATATTAATTCCTCTTAAATATCATTCAAGTATAAAAGTCATTATTATACATCATCTCTTCTTAAAAAGAAATAAACCCTATAAATGATAAAATCTAGGAAACCAAGAGATTAATTAGCTTTTTTAATTCAGAAATTGAGAAATTATGATAAAATTGCTAATGATCACTGATCTCATATAATTATAAAAACAAGGTTCAATACTTTATAAAATAGTGGTTAGAGAAAAAAGTATAAGCTTTCTAAACCTCGACCCAGCAGAAACCGTAGCATAAAGATTTGGAAGGAAGAGTAATATTATAAAAACTTTGTTCATTTAAGAAAAGCAGCCCATTTTGCTTAATAATTCAGACAATTTTTTTAATGACTACTTCAAAAGCTTAATGATTTTCAGAATTTCTTTATTATTTTTAAATGTTAATTTTAGGCCACATTGCTCTAATGGTGAATAAATAGTAAACTGAATTTTATGAATTTCTCCATTTCTGTGTTTTTTAAATAAGCAATAATATATTTGCTACTTTCTTATAAAATTATTTGTTTTTAAAATTCTATTTATTTATCAAAATAACTATCCATCTTTTTCATTTTTATGAAAGCATTGTGTGGTTTCTGAAGTGATACTCAGCAAAGTGTTTATATACACAGTGGTGTTCTAGAGCTGGATTATACCAGTTTATATGAGCTAATTACTACAATTTCAGAAGTTTTGTGAGCTGGTTGTTAAGCTATTGAGAGCTAGAAATTGGCCATACTGGGAGTATTTCTACCACAGAAATTGGAAAATACTACAAAATAAATCTTTTTCCCCCCTCAGATAACTGGTTTACTAGGACACCACTGAGCAGGATGATAGGAAATAGTTTTATTTGTTGAATATTTCTTTGTTTCCTCTCATTGCATATTTAATAATGAGCATGTATAATGTTGACAAAAATCAGAAGTGTGTTACTTTTTAAAGGAAAACAAAACCTACATTTCTACTACTTATTTTGTGAAATATTTTCCCTTGTAAGTCCCACCCTTTACAATTGTTTATCTTTTTGATCCCTCAAGACAAGATTCTTACCTCAGAAATATAATAGCATTTTCATAATTTGGAGGCAAAATTTCATCTGTTTACCTGAGGTTTAAACCAGTTTTAGGATATAGGAAATCTGTAATATGCAATAGGTGGGCACTATCAGTATTGTGACACATACCCCATGATCGGGGACAATTTAATTTATATTATTTATCATAATAGTTATATTATTGACCTGCCATTGTATTAAATTGATAGAAATTATCTAAAACTGAAAGGAAATTTTAATAGTGGATATTACCCTTACAAAATAACTTATTATTGTTCACTTCACCACCAGATCAAGTTAATTTCACAAATTCTTTCCTATCAGAGCCCAACAGAGAATCTCTACCTTCACTGCAAATTATTTCCAGGAATCTACAGAGGGCATCTTATGAGTACACTTGGTCCCTCTGAGGTAGCCATCATGCAATAAATACTGTGCCCTCCCTTAAGCTTCTAGCTTTCTTTTTCTTGCCTGTGCAATTTCTTGAATGTATTTCACTACTGCCATTGCTGTGAAGACAGGTATAAAATGAGAGGACTGCTCTCGCAAAGATTTGGACACTTGAGTGTTTAGAGATACCTTTGAAAACATGGGCAGATTATTTGTCTAAATTCCACTGTGTCACGCTTTGTCATTTGGAAAGCAACACCACTTGTATACCTGGCTTTCACAAAGTAATTCACAAATAAAAACCCTTCAGATTCTACCTGCATTTCTTCTCACTGTGGGACTCAAACAGGAGCCATAATGGCTGGTGAGGCAGAGAGCATTTTGCATTCCACCCCACTCACGCTTGCATATTTTGTCTCCTCTCTTTCCCTATAATCTTACATACCATCTTTTCATGCAAACGAAACAAATGCCAGGCATTGCCTGCATGGCCACTCAGTAGACACATCCCAGACAGACATGCATCAACTTTAGTTTCAGTTAAAATCACTTCCTTCATCTATATTGCACTTCAGTAGGTCAGAAGTACTACAATATTTGTTTATCATTCTTTTGCCATCCTTTCATTTTCTACGCTGGATTTGAATCAGACTTGTCACCTCTCTTGTTATTAGATTCTATTTTGAGGGGAGGGTCAACTGGATATTCTCCAAGCCATCAGTTTGTCCCATGCCGCCCTAGCAGCCAGCTGATATCCTCCTACCCAGGCCTGCAGCTCCACCTACCACCAACTCACCTACCCCACTTATCCCAGTTACCCTTAGTTGACATTAAGCCAATCTCGTTGCTGGACACTTCCCTTGACTTTCTTGTCTCCCTGTTTGCAAGCATTTGGAGCTGCATTCTCAGAGTGGGGTATAAGATCACAGGCAAATTGCTCAGAAAAGAGGAGACAAACAAGACCACTGTATTTGGAATTGAAATTCTCAGGGGAATTTTTCAAGTGCTCGGAGGTTGGTTTTAGAACAAGAACAGCTTAAGATTGTGTTCCAGTCCTACAGATTGCTCTCTCTATCTCAGCAGGAAACAATTGTAGTATGCTCTGCAGCCTTTAGAAAACAAACATTTTAACAACTTGGAGTCACTAAAGTCAGTCCTATTACTGAGAGAAAGCAAGGATGCAAATCAAAGTAATGATGAGGAAGTTTTTCTTGCATTCATAGAAAAAAATATACACAAAAAAACTATGAAATGGAGGTATTTTCTGAATAAAATTTTCTGTTTATTTGGAGAGAGAAATGCTAAATCCTGGCAAGGAATATTCTATCTTTGGATTCAAAATGTTTACAAATGGAAATCAGCCATACATAAGAAGTTGATATTTTTATACAGTTGTTGGGTGAAAGGCATACTTTATGAAAGTAAATGAAGTTCTGTCTTGAGATAATGAGAATACAGTTGACAACAGAACCTGTGAAGTATTTCCTATATTTTCCCCACTTGATCCAATATTCTGTAATCATTTTTGGAAAATTTCAAAAATGGTGAGATTTTAATGCCAGAAAATGAATAAAGGGAAAGGCAATAGTTCCCAGCTAAGATTGGAAGAGTAATAAAAATGTAAAGAATATGAAGGGCCTTCTAGCTCAGTATTATATTTTGAGAAGCAAACACTGAAACTTTTTCTTTCAAATGCCAGCAATTATCTACAGTTCCCATATGTACTTGACTTTTTAAAATTTTAAAATAGAAATGTATTTAATACATGTACAATGAACAAAGATAAAAATAGCCTGCCATTCGCTGCAACCTCCCTATTCTGAAAAGTATCTTCCAAGATATTATCATTGTCTGATTGTCTTGCCTCTGGATGGATGTATCTGGTTGTAGATATTATGATAGTGATTCGCTTTTGCAGACTGAAGCATGAATGTTTGTTGTCCCACTGCCATAGTTTCTGGGTTTCTCATTTTGTTTTGTATCCAGGCTTTATTTTTTTTAGAGCAGTTTAACAGCAAATGGAGAGATGGGGTACAGAGATTTTCCACATTCCCCATCTCCTACTGTAGTTGCTTTTTAAGTTTTAGGAATGGGAGGGGGTTGTTTTATTTTGTTCTTCCATTTTTGGTCTGCTAAGTCTTGGACTTCTCTCTCCTTTTATCTTCTTTAATACCAAACCTTTCTGACTACATCTATGTTTTTCACTAACTCCTATTCTTTCCTTTGCTTCTTAGATATGGAGATATCCAGAGGTTCAGTCCTGAATTCTCTACTATCTCTTATTCATGACCATAACCTGCTCTTAAAACATCAGAAATTCTCTGTATGTTTGAGTCCCAAAACTTTATCTGCAGTTACTCAACTTATTAGAATTTTGGGGGTCTATTTTCTTCTTTAGGGTTTATTACTAGTTGAAATATTTCTTTCTAAAGAAACTTTTGTGACCCCTCCTGTAACAAAAGAATAATTTGTATGCTAATTTTATGGCACATTTGGAATATATTACAATCATTTGTTTACAAGTCCTTGAATGTGAAGAAGGTACATAAGTGGGCAGTGTTGTATCATGTGGGATCTGCTAACTGGCCAATCATACATGTACACAAAGGGAAAACATACCTTTGAGTGATAATCATATTCCAAGTTCAGGCATATTTAGATAACCTGGTTTTGGTACAACATGAGTTGGTTTCCCCCCGTGGTGTGATTCATGCTTACAATATTGATAAAAGACAGAAATGCAAAAAAAAAAAAAAAATCAATTTACAATTGCTAAATGCAACTTTGAGAAGTGAAATATTTATCTTCACTGATCTATCAGGGCATTCTTTTTGATACAGATTAATGCAGTTGGGAGGATAAATTATAATTAGAAGTCTAACTGAGTAACATAAAATTTCTACATTAAAACACATATAAATGCCCTTGGTCATTAAGATCTCTGCCAATGTTTGGGTTTTTATTTTAACCTGTTTTATGTTCCCACCTGAACAGCATGTTTTCACTCTACTTATTAATGCCTTAAATAAAATTATTGACAAGTAGTATCCTGGGACATATCCAGCCTTTAAAAAGAAGATGTAGATGCTTGATCAATGTACTGTACACCTGAAGCTGAACAATAATGAATGCCAACTATAACTTTATATATATAATGTGATGGCTCAGTGCGATGTCGGAGGGATAGTGGAAGGGGGGATGGGGGTGGGGGTTCACAGTGTGAGGGATATCAATGATGAACGTCTAAGTATTACCTTGTCTTGTGCACTTGAAACTAATAATAATAAAAAAAAGAGCTTGACAGTGGATGAGCTGCTCCTTCTAATGGCTATTGTATAAGTTAAAACTTAGAGAAATGTTTTATTTTTATATTTGGAAATGCAGCCAGAAGAGGTAGGGAGAAGAGTGGAAAAGGATTCTATGTACCTTCCCCAGTGCTATTTTGTCTTCCGTACCAGGTAGTTCTTGATCATTTTGTATAATTCGTTGGCAAAAACATAGTAGAAGGTCAACAAGTAAGATTGGGAATTAGTAAAGAAAATGAAGAATTAAATGAATTATATCTTTTTAAAATCATTGTTTTATTTTTCAATTATAGCTAACATACAATGTTATATTAGTTTCATGTGTACCACATAGTGATTAGAAATTTATATAACTTACAAAGTGATGACCTCATTAAATCTAGCACCCACCAGACACCATACATAGATACTACAATATTATTCTCTATATTCCTTATTCTATACTTTACATCTCCAT
This sequence comes from Rhinolophus hipposideros, assembly GCF_964194185.1. Classification (NCBI taxonomy): domain Eukaryota; kingdom Metazoa; phylum Chordata; class Mammalia; order Chiroptera; family Rhinolophidae; genus Rhinolophus; species Rhinolophus hipposideros. The sequence goes on along the minus strand of NC_138058.1, from coordinate 16,608,981 downwards.
GATTATTTTCTACCTACTGATTTGTACTCCCTAATCCCTTTCTCCTTTTTCACCCATCCCCAAATCCCCTCCCAGCTGGCAACCATTAAATTGTTCTCTGTATTTATGAGTTTATTTCTGTTTTGTTTGTTTATTGTATTTTTTAGATTCTACATATCAGTGAAATCATGGCATTTGTGTTTCTCTGTCTAACTTACTCCACTCAGCATGATACCCTGAAGGTTCATCCATGTTGTTGCAGATACCAAGATTTCATTATTTTTTATGACTGATTAATAGTCCATTGTGCATATGTACCACCTTTTCTTTATCCACTCATCTATTGATGGACACCTAGGTTGCCTCCATATGTTGACTATTGTAAAGAATACTGCAATGAACATATGGATGCACATGTCCCTTCAAAGTAGTGTTTTGTTTTTGTTTTTATTTCAGATAAATACCCAGAAGTGGAATTATTGGATCCTTCTTTGTGTTTTGTTATAGGCTTTGTTTTAAAGTCTATTTTGTTGGTATACGTATTGCTATTCCAGCTTCTTTGTTTGTTTGTTTCCATTTTCATAAAATGCCTTTTTCCTTAACTTTATGTTCAGTTTGTGTTTTGATCTGAAGTGAATCTCTTGTAGGCAGCATATGTTAGTGTCTTGTTTCTTATCCGTTCAGCCACCCTATCTTTTGATTGGAGCATTTAATCCATTTACATTTAAAGTGATTATTGCTAGGTATGTAGTTATTGCCATTTTATTATTTATACTTTTGATCATTTTTTTTCTTCTTAAAGAAGACATGTTAACATTTCTTGTAATACTAGTTTGATATTGATGAACTCCTTCAGCTCTCTCTTGTTGGAGAAGCTGCTTATCATTTAATTCTAAATGACAGCTTTGCTGGGTAGAGTATTCTTGGTTGTAGGTCCTCGGTTTTTATTACTTTATTTTATGCCAATCCCTTCTGGCCTTCAAAGTTTCTGTTGAGAAATCAGCTGACCATCTTATGGGAGCTCCCTTGTAGGTAACTGCTTTTTTTCTTGCTGCTTTTAAGCTTCTTTCTTTTTTTGCCCTTAACCTTTGTCATTTTAATAAATTATAATGTGTCTTGGTGTGGGCCTCTTTAAATTCATCTTGTTTGGTACTCCCAGCCCTTCCTGAACTTGTGTGTCTATTTTCTTCACCAGATTAGGGTAGTTTTCTGTAATTATTTCTTCAAATAAGTTTTCAATCCCTGCTCTCTTCTCTTTCTGGTACCCCAATGATGCAAACATTGCTACATTGATGTTTTCCAAAGGCCCCTTAAACTATTGTCATTTGTTTTAGAATCTTTTTGCTGTTCTGATAGGGTGTTTTCTACTACCTTATATTCTAAATCACTATTTGATCACCTGCTTCATCTAATCTACTATTTATTTCCCCTAATGTATTCTTTATTTCGGTTATGGTATTTTTCATTTCTCATTCTATCTTTTTTTTCTATCTCAATTTTTATGTGCCTATCTCTTTGTTAATGTTCTCACTGGGTTCATCTATTCTTCTACTATGTTTATTAAAGATCCGTATGGCCAGTGTTTGAATTCTATATCTGGTAAATTGCTTTTCTCCATTTTGTTCAGGTTTTTTCTAGAGCTTTGTTTTATTCTTTCATTTGAGACACGTTTCGACACATTTCTTTATCTCCTCATTTTGGCTGCCTCCCTGTGTTTGTTTCTATGTATTAGGTAGAACTGCTATGTTTCCCTGTTTTAGTAGAGTGGCTTTATATAGTAGGTGCCCTGAAGGTCCTAGTGGCACAGTCTCCCTAGCCACTTGAGCCAGATGCTCCAGGTGTGTTCCTTGTGTGGATTGTGTTTGCCCTCCTGTTGTAGTTGAGCCACAGTTGCTGTTTGCATGTCAATGGTGGGGATTACCCTCAGGCTGATTGGTTGTGAGGACTGGTCATCACTACAGTGGAGGAGGTGTTGTGCAGGGGCTGACCCTATGGAGAAAGATTCACATTAGCAGGGCTCTGGTGCCTGCCCAGTTTGTCCCTGGTTGTGACTCACAGAAATAGCCAGGTGATGCTCCAGCTGAGTTTGAAGCTGGCCACCAGGCATGCTGGAATGGAGCCTCCTGGGAGCATCCCCACTTCAGGCCAAGTTCAGTCACAGCTTGTGCCTGCCTGGCACAACCTGACAAAAGCCACAAAGCAATTTAAAGATGGCAGCCACCTATGCTGGACTTGGAGGTGCCTGGGAGAGGTCAGGCTAGGAAGTGAGGCCAGCTGCCACTAGTGCTGGGCTTAGGGCTGCTCAGCCAGAGGTACGGGGCTTGCCAAGGCCAGATACTACTTCTTTAGGCTTTGCAAACCTTTGAGAAATTTTAGAAAAGTTTACAGTATGAGCCAAGGCAGGACGTTTATATGAGTATGAAAAAAAACTTTGGAAAATGTCTTGTGTAAGTCTGCAAGTTGGGTGGGGTGGGGTTTCAGGGAATCACCAGGGCGGGGAGAACAGTGTTAGCCAGGTTGATGGAAACTCAGACACAGCCCCCGCTTGCGCCTGCTTGCATCTGCATGGGACAGGGGAGTGCTCAACAAAGAAATAATGGCTTTTGACAATACTCCTCTCTGGGAGAAAGCTGGCTCTCCAGCACTTACCCGGCAGTCAGAGGAATGTCTGGGACTCTGGCAGCTCTCTGTCTCATTCAGCCACAATCTTTGCAGGTTTTCATAGCCAGAAGTTGTGGGGAACCCTGGGCTGGAGTGGGGCTGGGAACCCTCACTCCTCAGGGAGACCTACATAGCTGAGACATCCCTCCTGACTTTTAAATGTCACACGTTGGTGTGGGATCAGCTGGTTCTATTTCTCCATCTCTCCTACCGATCTCAACATGACTTTTTCTCTATGTCTTTAGTTGTAGGACTTCTGTTCAGCTAAACATCAGCTAATTCTCAATGACTATAGGTTAGTTGTAATTTTGATGTGGCTGTGAGAGGAGGAGAGCCCAGCGTTCACCTACTCCACCATCTTGATGGAAAATCTCTTATTACTTCTTTTGCTCTTACACACAAAACTGGGGAATTGTGGTTATAAAAATTACTGGAAAAATACTCTAATGGCATAGATTGTCATTTCATTTCTGCTACTTTATAGAAATAATTATGTTCACATTGTATATTTGAAAATTGGAAACTGTTTTATTACTATTTTATTCTCACATGTAACCTGGAGATAAGCTTTTTTTGGAAAATGTGGGGAGTCGGCAATAAAGTACAAGGAGAAATATTTGAAATGTTGTATTTTGAAACTGGAATTTAAATAAATAGAACTTACTCAAGCAAAAGGAAAGTCCTATAAAATTGTCTGCTATTTGTATTCTATTTTAAATCTCAATTTAACAAGGCACAATACGGGAAGTTTGGAATATGAGACATGATTCTATATTGTTCTATCCTGGTCCCATTATATTAATCAATCCTGACCCCATAAGGGCTGATAGGATTTCAGAGTGTGAAAGAATCCTAATGGAGCTCAGATACCCTACTATAATCTTATCAACTTCTTACCTGTGAGACTGGTTTGCTTAGGTCTTATTTCAACCTAACAGGTCCTTCAGGCATTAGCATAACTGAATGTCTTATTTTGAACATCCCCTTGGCCCAGCAACTATTTAGCATTATTTCCTAAATATAAGCATCTCTAAGATATCTCTCAACCGATGTTCATACTACCAAACATGTATGTAACTGGCATTCTTTTGGAAGTCCATCATAGAAGGTAAGTATATATGAGTTTAGTCTATCATAGTCTAACTTATTTTTCCCATCAGCACACAGTATGACTTCTACATGTCCACAAGAGATTAGCCCTTTTGACTGTTTTGTGAAATTCATTCTTGAATCCCCTCAACCTCTCAACCCAATGAAAATGAAAACAAAAACAATTCTCTTGAGGCCAGTCCTTTAATGTGCTTTACCAGTTATTATCAACATCTGGTCTTTGGATCAACAATATCATACTATAAATCAAATCCAAATGAAATCATACCATATATATGTATGTATGTGTGTATATATATATATACACACACACACACATATATATACACAAATATATACATACATACATATGTATATATATACAGACATATATATGTGTATATGTGTATATGTGTGTATGTATATATATATATATACATATATATATATATATATATATATATATATATATATATATATATAATGTTGAGAACCTACTTAAGCTACAAAAACAGGCACAACATGTAATTAAAGGACTGTGGTGTGGGATTTTAATTTCTACGTTAAAAACCTATTTAAGCTACTTAAGATATAAGTGAAGGGATTTACAAGATTGTTGTAGCAATGGCCTGTGATAACTTTTGGAAGCTCATAAGAGAAATCCTCGAACAGAATAAGTACTCAATGAGTACTTCTAAAACCTAAATTTTGAGTGTTTCTTTTTCTGTTGCTGGCATAAACCTAGATTAATTTTTGAGATCTCATTGTCCCAGCTCCTTACTTCAGTCTGTATGGAATCCAAAGCCATTTTACTGAAGCAGCAAAGCAACCCTCTCTTGAGTATTTACACTTACATTCTGAAGAGACATATGCAAATCTACAGGATGCCCTTGAGGATTTTGCATTTGGATCTGTGACCAAGATAAAATGAACCAAGCACATTTTACTTGGCAGTACCCTTATGGCAAAACATCTGAAGAAGCTTAAGAATTGTCATTGTTGTTATTTTCCTGAACACTGGCACTTTATGTCTTTTACTAAAGAGCCTTAAAAACTTCCTGCTACAGATAAAAGTATGTAAATAAATTCTTATTTACTTATACAACCATATTATTGAGCTTCTTAGAAGTAGAAGGTGATGGAAGCTCTACAGCTCAGAAAGAATATGGTCTCTGTTTCCCTTGTATGTGTTTTACAAATAGTATAATGAGACTGAGATGTTAAAATATATTCAGTTATTTTGAAATTAACTGGGTGAATGGATAGACCAAAGTGATTTTAAGTAACTATTTTTCTGATTATTTTATGAGGAATATTCTGAATAATATTTTTTCTTAGTTGTGTGTGTGAGTGTGTGTGTGTGTGTGTGTGTGCGTGTGTTTCTCTGTATATGTTAGAAGTAGTAATGAGAACTTCTCATGGGAAGTCTATCTAGTTAAGAAAACGAGAAGAGGAATCTTCACAGAGATGAAACACTGTCAAAAGGGTCAACATGTCTGTTTGATCATAAGGTGGTAAGACAGATGGAGAAGAAACCTAAAATAATAAAATTACACTTGGGTTGGACATGAACGGCTACAAAATGCTCAATGGTCTAAGTCATAAGTCTTGAGGAAGTCAGAAATAGTGTGTATAAATAGATTGAATAAAGGTCAAATAGTTAAAAGGAGGTGGGTAGACATGTAGGGAATCTAAATATAAGAGATAGAACTCAAGACACCGGATTGAACATAGTTTAAGACTTCAGTCCAAGGAAGGTCAATATTATTTAAGTCTTTTATGGAGGAGGAAACTAAGGTTAAGGGAGGCACTGTTACTTGGCTAACGTCTTACAAATAGTTGAAATCAAAGAAGAAATTGAAGCTTGGTGGCAATAAGGATCCTAATGATTTGCCAGATTAGTGGTCTAATTGTAATGAAACAGGAGCCAAGTATTCATGAGTAGGCCCCTGATCTTGGTTCAAGGAGTGCCTTCATTCTATTTCCCAATAAATGAAGTAAGTGCCTCCAGGAATGTGTAGAGAAGGATATTAAGAAGTAAAAGAATAAGATATAATATAGGAAACAATGTTATCAAAATTGTTATTTGTTTTCACATACAGAGTAGGGGAGAATTAAATTCTGTTTTTCATCACATGATTTATATTACTACTTGACTCTATTGTAATATGTTATAGCTGACCTCTCTGCAACTGTTTTCCCTCTACTCATCTTAGGTTTATTGACTGGGGCCCTGTAAAATAGACTAACAAAAAACATTAACAAGAGAAAAACAAACAGGACTTTATTAACATGTGCATGAGGCATACCCATGGGAGTGCCCAGTGATGAGTAAAGCACAGGGGTGGTTAGAATTTGGGCTTATGTACCATCTTAACAAAAGAACAATACATGTTTAGAGAAATGAAAACGACTTTGAGCTTCTAGGTGGGCAAATTCTGGTAACGCAAATTTGTGAGAAAACTAAATGTGAATAAGGGCTAATTTTAGAAGTATTTATTATGTGGATTTGTCTGGTGCTGCTTCTGGGCTGATAAGGGTCTAGAATTATCTCTGGTAATTAAATTATGTCCTTCCTGTTGGAGAGGGAATGGGGACACCTTTTTAAATCCATGTCCTGCTATTAGGAAAATAGGAAAAGAGCAGAAAACTTTCTTGTAATTACTTCTCAAATGTCTTCAGCTCGAAAAAATGCTTATGACAAAGCAATATATTTTGGGGTGGCATTTTACACTGTACTCACTATCCTCACCTTTGCCTTCTCAGATCAATATTATTTTATGTTGAATATATGGTGATGGAAGACCTGACTTGGGTGGTGAACACACAATGTAATATGTGGATGATGAATTATAGAAATGTACACTTGAAACCTATATAATTTCACTAACCAATCAATGTCACTCTAATTAATTTAATAAAAAAATAAAAATATTAAAATATATATTAAAATAATTTCTACAAAATTTTCATTGAACTATATTTCATGAAATCTATTATATATATTACTAAGATAATTCTAAGAATCCTTAAAGTATTATGCTATGTTAGTATTAACATAGTCTTCATAGGATTAATTTTATTCATTAATTCTAACACTTTCCTTTTATTTTTTCTTGATATTGTCACTGTAAGCCATACTATTTGACTTAAAATTAAAATATGCAGTTATCACCATTATAAAGGAAATTCCAAAAACAAAGGAAGGGAACATTTGACAATAAAAGTAGTTCTATTATTAAAATAGTAGTCTTAGACTACTAGGACTTAGATAGTCCTAGACTTATCATAAGTCTTAGGTCACAAACTAGATCATTATTATTGGGTGATGCTATACAATGCATCATCTTAAAAGACGTGTTTTCAGTGATATAACTATTTGGTATTGTGGCCACTCTACATGTAACCATAATTTGAGCTAATTTTTAAGTATTCCAATTACAAATTATAATATTTCAAATCTAAATATCTTGTAGCTACATTGTACACAAAAGAAAAAAGTCTCATTCCAACTAGTGTTATAAGTAAGTGAACATCCACATAACAGATGTAATAGTTCCAGCTGGAGAAAAAAAAAAAAAAAGAGTCCTAGATTCAAGGATTCAAAATCCTATTACCATGACATCACCTGCATAATTACAAAAATAAGAAATGCCTTAGCATTTTGAATATATGAATTTCATTGACCCTTCCATTAAAAAAATTATATACTGTGAATGAAAGTTAACCTTTATATCAATTTATTGTCAAATTCTTCCAATTTGAATGTCAAAATATACAAGCCCTTCTTATTTCTGGGTTGCCAAGTAAGTGAACATTTAGAAAAATGAGTTTTTGGTGACTGTTTTCAATCCAATTCAAAGAATTGATGAGAAATCAAACATGGCCAGATTATTGTCATTAGTTCTAGTGGGATTAAAACTAGAATATTATGTTAGATAATAAATATCTGTATTTTTATATTTGTGTGATTAATAAACAGCAATGCAGAACAATATTATACTTAAATTCCAAATGGTGTTAGGCAAGAGATGGATATATGGGTAAACTGTTGTGTATTTCAAAATATAATCTCTAATTTTCTGAAGGTAAAGACATTTTTCAGAAGGGAGATGGCTATTGCTACTTTGACAGTGAGTCAGAGTGGTAATAGGTATACATCTGAAAGATCAACTGCAGATATCATTTGCAAAATGTGTGAGACAAACATTCTTAATTTGCTATTACATTTTTCTTGTTGCTTCATCTCTGCAAAGGAAAGTCTGAGTGACAACCCAAAGGGTAATAAATTATTAAATTGTTTGAAAATATGAGGCCGATTCACTTAAATGCCACTGCCTATTATCACATAATTATAGTACATATCCTTCCTCAAGCGCTCTTATGTATTCTATTAATTATATAGCCCTTTCTCAAATGTGCACAGGACTTTTAGACATTATCTGATGATTTTTTCAATAAACCAGTGAAATAGCTACAGTAGAAATCAGTTACTATTTCCTAACACAACTATAGGTATTTTTGTTCTTATAATTAGTTTAGCTATTGCTATGGGGTACATTCAGATTAAAATTTTAACAGGGTGCTCTCTTTATTTCTGGACATATCTACTGGGTTATAACAGAGTGCTATGTATTAGTTCCTACAGATAATTAGATTTAGTTTTGAAGTAGACTTTGAAAATAATTGATGCCCTCCCCAAATAATATTAGTGACATTAAGCCTCTGAATTGTCATTCGAGGTATATCTAAATGTAACCACTGAATAATTAACTCCATAACTGTTTGATTAGTTTCAGCAGATTAATTAACGGTGATAGAATCCTAGAGTTGGAAGGAAATTAAGTGTGGTCTATTCCATTATTAGATCTCCTCTTCTAATATAAAATTAATATATATATATATATATATATATATATATATATATATATATATATATATATAACATATGTACATATTCTTTCTCACATGAGTCAGTTTTCTTTTGGTCTTCCTAATCCAAGGCATGATTAAAAACAAATAATTAAAAAAAAAATTCCAGAAATCTAAGAAGGAAAAAGACCAAGATAAAAGTTCTAGAATGAGGAAACTAAAACAAGACACAAAAATTCAAGTCTAGTAAATTAATCATAATGACTTTGAAAACAATACAATATTAACTGCAAAGAAAGAGGAATAAATTGGGGAGCTATTTTCCTCTTAAACTGGGGCTTTTCTTGAAATATTTTTACAATCAATAAAGAAATATTTTAATTTGTGCTATATTGTTTCCTTTTATTAGTGGTATGAGTCAATGGTTTATTTTGCAAGTGGTGTCTCTTGTTCTGTGAAATAAGATATCATCATCCCTATTTTATCCCCATAAAATAAAGAAACTGAAGCTAAAGAGGATAAGTAAACTTACTATGGGTTCAAGTTATATACTTCAGAGATACTGGAGCCCTGGCAATGTTACTGCCCAGACAGTATTATATTCTCTCCCTTTGGAAGACAAGGACAAGTTCTTCATAAGCACAGAAAGAAAGAATTGTTAAGTGCTCAAACTCATCAATGACTCTCAACCTGCAATGCAATAATGACAATGTAAGACATACAATAATGACAACAACAACAACAACAAAAGAGATCAACACGCCAATAAAGAGATTATTTATATTTTCTTCAATTATGAAGAATACCTTCTGTGAATAAATAACCAATCTAACATTTTGTCTTATTCTCTTAGATATGTTTAGTACATTAAGATACAAACTTAAAAACTTTAAAAGGATCAGAAATTCAAGATCTATTCATTGTAATATTTCCCAAAAAAGCACATTTAAAAAAATCCTATATTTAATTGAATAAACTCTCTAGGTGTATGGCACAGCAGTGATATGAACCAGAGAGCGTGAACTTCTGGAATGTTTTGCTCAGTTAAGTGTTTTAAAGAGCACCAACCAATAAAATGTTAATGAAGAGCCACCGGTTACACTGTATTTCATATAAAAGACTTTGAATACATAGCATGCTTTTTATGAGGCTCCTCCTTAAAACTAATCAAAGGTAGTATATGTCCTTTCGGGTTCAAAATGTTTTAAGAAAAAGATTGGCATGACTGAAATCCAGTCGCAGCCACCTTGTAAGTCTGTAGGAAGCTGGCTTGTTCGCGTGCATTCCTAGTCATGCTTTGTCTGAGAGCGCTCCACCTCAGTCCTACTCAAGACTGTAGCTCTTCTACCTCTTCAGTTTCCGCAGCACTCACGCTGCTCAGGTTGTTGGGCAGGCACTGAACCATTCTTTAGCGATGAAAGGAAAAGGCAAAAGGCAGAGATCAATCCGCCTCGGACCGTACCTCAAAGATCTTAGAGTTCGGGAGGTGAGATAAGACAACCATGTCAATCTTAGAGATACAGAAGTTAAAGGAAGAAGAGATTATATCTATGTGAGAAGAACAGAAAATTCACAATTTCATTTGGGCAACGTTTTTAAAAATATAATTTGGATTTCAAGATAGTATCCTTGCTAGGTCATTAAGTTTTATAAATCTCTCCCCGCCTTGAGCCTTATGGAAAACCTAAAAATAACACCTTTAGCTGAACTCTGAGACTTCAGGATTTGTCCGGATAGTTCTTATCTACTCATTTAAGATTGCTTACTTTCTTCTCATTTTCCTTCTTTTTAAAAACCTATGTGCCTGTTAATTGATCTTCCCATGTGCACTTAGATCATTTGGATAAATAACTAGTTGAATTACCTGTTTTGTCTTAACTTATTCTTTAATTCAATGACTATCAATTAAATATAATATGAGTAAATCACTATAATAGGGACTAAGGTGAGAGACAAAATAGACATAGCCCCTTTCCTCATGCAGTTTACATCCTCTGACATCCAATGGTTTTTGAAAGAAGTCTTTAATTTTCATGTCTACTCATTCTACTGTCTCTAAAATTGCTTAACTTATCTCCATTTTCAACAACCCAAGTGAAATTCTGTCAGTTTCCTATACACAGTCCAGATAAGGTAATGCATTGAACTACAACTTATGGTGGAAAGGATTTATAAATACAGAAATGCAACCATGATGAAACAGAATCCTCAGCATGAAGAAAGCACAGAGTAGATGTGGCACACACAGAGATGAAGAAACATTCTTTGTTGTTTGGAGTACATGAACTTGAGTGGTGGAATGAAGTTCAGGACACAGATCATTGATTATCATAATATGATACCAGTTTAAGCGATATTAAGGAAAAGCCTTAACTAGAAGAAAAGGCAAGAGAGATTTAAAGTAAAAGAGGAAATAATATTTTAGTGGACTATTTGCAAGAAGATTGGACTGTCGAGGTCAGAGGATACACTTTTTTTAAAATGAATCATGCTAAGACTTTATAAAACAAATGAAATCTTAGCTTTCATGATGAGTTTAGTCCAAGACACTCTCGAAAGCCAATCTCACTGCAGTCAAGGTCTCTAATAATCCTGTAATAATAAATGAACCATTGACCTTTAAATCCTACCAATTAGCTAAAATGTTTTCAAACAACTGGGCTGTAGAGTCACATTTGTATGTGAAGGTAAATGTCACATCTGACAGTTCATATGAGTAGGAAAGATTGCTAAAGAGGATTAAGGAGTAGAGGCCTGAAAATGTCATACAAGAAACAATAAGTCAAGGGATATAAAATACAGCATAGGGAATATAGTCAATAATATTGTCATAACTATGTATAGAGTAAGGTGGGTACTAGACTTATCAGGGGGGTCACTTCATAAACTATATAAATGTCTAACCACTATCCTGTATACCTGAATCTAATATAAAAAATAATATTAAATGTCAACTATAATTGAAAAAATAAATTTAAAAAAACCGAGAAACAATGTGTTCTTATAAAATTAATTATTGGAGATATAGGCCTTCAGTGTCATGGAGGATTCAGAACTCATTGTTTCTTCATATTTGTGTAGATTCCTAAATTTCCAGTTGAAATGTTGTCTTTTCCATAGAACTTTAATCTACCTATGACTGAATTAAACTAATCCAGTTTTTATCTGTATCAAATCATTTCGCACTTTATTTTTTTACATATATGTTTATACGAATATTTTTCTCCTCACTATGGCCTTGAGTGTATATGTAGGGACAACTTATTCCCTAATGTGCTCAGCAATTAAAACAAGGCAAAGCTCCAAATAGACAATAGGTTGAGACTTAATGATTCTTATGTTTGTGATCAGCTGTATAACTAACCCTTATCCCTTAGGTGCCAGTACCCTCAAAGGGGAAGAAGCCATAACAGGAACAGAACTAGAGCCAGAAGCCCACAGAGCTTAGAGCCCAGCAGCTGCCACAGGGCTGACACACTGCAATGTTGGCCTGGGGCCCCCTGGAAGAAGGTGTTGGTCAAGGAGGAAAGTGTTTTTTTTTCTATCCTTTCCTGCACACCTGCACAGGTGTAATTTAACATGGTTTACTTAGCAGGTCACAGCTATGGCCAGCATTCAGTATCCATGACCTCATTACACCCTAATTAAGTAGGAGGGAATGAAACAGACAGGTGAATGTGCCTTTTTTTTTTTTTCCTTCTAGATTCAGGGGATCCAAAGAAAGCGCATATTTGGGAGACAACACTAATGGAAGTAAAATTTTGTATACAAATCAAACACATAGCCCTGTGACAACCTCTTTAATTTTACGTCAAATTTCTGGTAACCTCAAACCACATGAAAAGGTAAAAGAGATGAACCTGACCTTTGTGTGGTTTATTGCAGTTTAGGGACGACTGTCACATACTGTGTTTCCCCGAAAATAAGACCTAACCAGACCATCATCTCTAATGCGTCTTTCGGAGCAAAAATTAATATAAAGCCCGGTATATATTATATTATATTATATTATATTATATTATATTATATTATATTATATTATATTATACTGTACTGTATTGTATTGTTTGTATTTATTGTATTGTATTGCATTGCATTGAATTACATTGCATTATGTTATATTATATTATACTGGGTCTTATAGTAAAATAAGACTGGGTCTTATATTAAAAATTAAAATTTAATGTGCTCCAAAAGACACATTAGAGTTGATGGTCCAGCTAGCTCTTATTTTCGGGGAAACACAGTATATTGTCTTTCTTGAGAGTCACAACAGTGATATGAAGTTATTAGATTGTAAACACATGTTTTTTCCACAAAGAAAGCTAAGGTAAATGTAATCATAGGAATAATAATATCTGCTAGCATTTAGCAAATTCTATATCCACTCTATGAAACTTCTAACAAATGACAAGACTGTAATTCAAACCAGCATTTTTACACCAAGCTTAGTGTATCTTCTAAGACTTAACCTCTTATAATTTCCAAGATTCTAAACCATATATTCCAAATACATGCTTCTGAGAAAATTAATTCCATGGTCAAATAGGATAGAAGATGATAACACAGAAAATGTTTATTTGGTTTATTTACTGTAGTTTTTATAAACACATTCTTATTAAACCTTAACGTAGTAAAATACTTTTTAAAAAACAAGGTAAAGAGGGTTGGTACAAGTGAGACACTAGTAACAATCAAAAGCCATACTTGTGAGTGAGAAAGGTAAAATGAATTAATTGCACACACTTGTATATACACAAGCATAAATGTAAATATTACAAAGAAGAGATACTGTGTATGTTTAGGTTGTAAACCAGCCATTTTACATACCATAAAATGTCTTACCACTCATTAAAATAACTTAAAGTGACCCAGGCAGCACTGGTAAAAAGTGAAATGGAGTTTGGAGTGCTCCACCTAAAAAAAGCCATTAATTGTATTACAGAGTTGAGACTTTCCTAAAAGAGAACAGCAACAGCAGCAACAACACAATAATGACACTTTTGATGGGATGAGTTCAAGTTCTTTGGTAAAAACAGGAATGAGACAGGTAAATGATGTGCAATTCATTTCAAATTAATGTTTTAAGAGCCAGCAAAAGAAATTACAAACATTATTGAAACAATAGCTTATCAATTTTCTATAAAATTAGTGAAACTTAAGAACACTAACAAAAATGTAAACACATAATGGAGTAGAAAGAGCAATCTATGAAATCTCCATTAAAACTTCCACAGCTTTCCAGCTCCTTAGCCTGTCCAGCTGGAAGCAGAAACCATCCCCATGCTAGTTCCTCGCACCCAATGGTTTTCTCTGTTATGATGTTCTCTTTCAGAAGAAAGACCTCACTTTTCTTGTGTATGATTGATTTCATATATTGCTTTGGATTTGATGGGCCCAAACTATGTGTCATTTGTTCATTCAAATATGTGTTTCTAGTGACTGATATATGCTGGGGGATGTGACAGGTGTAGTGTGGTAAAAAGATAAATAAGGCTTGAACCCTGTATCTATGTCTTCTGAATACTATACAAATTATTAATTTAAACTTACTGAAACCACCTCTATAATTAAAAAGTTTGAAATAGGTGCAAAAGGGTGGTAATATTTTCTTTTTTTTTTAATTAAATTTACTGGGGTGACGATGGTTAGTGAAATTACATAGCTTCCATGTGTACAACTCTAGAAAACATCATCTGTACATGTACAACACACTGTGCTCACCACATGGAGTCAGTTCTCCTTCCATCACCATATATTTGACGCCCTTTACCTCCTTAGAATAGGATCAAAATAGTAACAACAATAAAATGCCTATACATACAGAATCTTCTGTGATTTTTAATAGTTATATTATATAACATTGGATGAAAAGACAGGAGCAACAGGGCTTTCTGGGTACCCAGCAGGGGAAGGATGAGAGCAGTGAGGAGGGGAACTGCTGGCACATTAGGGATACAAGTGAGCAAGAAGAGAGGAGTAGCGGGCTCTGGAGATATGAGTATATTCTGTGTGCTTCATTTATTTCTGACAACTTGAGCTCTAGATTAATGTACAGCTGTGACTTAATTACTTTACACTTGACTAGAAATGCCAAGAAATTTTGACAATGGGGGCACGGTTTCTATGTACATATCAACTTTAGAAGCTTCATGGAATATTGGAAAGAACATAAGCTCAGGAGACAAACCTAAAATTAAATCCTGGTTCCTCTACTTTCTAAACTGGTAAATTTGGGCCAAGTACTTACCATTTCTAATCACAAAAATTAGCTTCACCATATCAGTGATAACAATTACTATTCATGGAAATTTATCGCATGCCAGGCACTGTTCTAAAAACGTTAATCATACCAGTTCATTCTTTTTTACATGAAGTAGGTCCTATCATTAATCCTTTTACAGGGAGGCAACTGAGTCAGGATGTTTTTAAGCAACCCACCTAAGATCAGACGGCTAGGAAATATGCAATACCGGGAACTCTGGCTCCTCTAAAGCCTTTATTTTTAACTACCTCAGTAGTTAAAATCTACCTCCACAATGATATACCACAAGACATGTATTAGACTGGCTAAAATCCAAAGCACTGACAACAACCAAATGTTGATGAGGATGTATAGGAATAGGCATTCTCATTCATTACTAGGGCAGATACAAAATGGTAAAGCTATTTTGAAAAACAGTTTGGCAGTTTCTTACAATGCTACACAGGCCCACCAGAATCCAGCAATTACATTTCTAGGTATTTATCCAAATGAGTTGAAATCTTGAGTGCATATGAACTCTGTATATGAATGTTTACATTAGCTTTATTCATAATTATCAAACATTGAAAGCAATCAAGTGTATTTCAAAAAGGGAATGAATAAACAAACTGTGGTACATCCATTCAATGAAGTATTTATTATTCATTGATTAAAAGAAATTAGCTGTCAAGTCATGAAAAAAAACATAGAAGTTAAATTGTGTATTGCTAAGTAGAAGCCAATTTGAAAAGACTACATACTGTATGAGTTCAACTGTGTGATATACTAAAAATGCAAAGCTGTATAGAAAGTGGAAAGATCAGATGTTGCCTGGGATTTGAGGGGAGGGGTAGAGGGATGAAATGGCAGACCAGAGTGTTTTGGTGAATACATGATATTACGCATTTGTCGAAACCCATAGAAAGTACAACACTAAATATTAACACACTCATGTAATGGAAATTAGTTAATAATAATGGATTAATAGTAGCTCATCAGTTGTAACAAATGTATTAAGTTGGTGCAAAAGTAATTGTGGTTTTTGCAATTATTTTCAGCCTTTTAAACCACAATTACTTTTGCACACAGCTAATACTATACTAATGCAAGATGTTAATACAGTAAGAAAAAATTTCCAGGGAGAGAGGAGAGAAAGTATATGGGAACTCTCTGTATCTACTGTGCAATTTTCCTGTAAGCCTAAAATTACTGAGAAAATAAAATGTATTAATTTTAAAAATTATTTTAAAAGTCTACATTGTAGCGTTTTGAAGCATAAGTGAAAAAAAAAATTCTGTAAAATACTGAACCTTATGTCCTGTAACCATTTCAGGAAAGAAAACCTACAAAAATCACTCTTGAATTTTTATAATGAGCGTGGAGGATAATCTCAAAATTTGAAAATCTTTCTAAAATGCAATTATGCGGTGCCTACAATTCAATGAAACTGTTTTTTTCTACTGCTTAAAGAAAATTAAAGGCGATTCCCTGAAGGCATTCTGATCATTAGCTATAAAGCACACTTCAGATATTAAAAGCTGAAAGCTGAGATTTCTTTTCCCTTTAGGTCGTATTTATCTTCATGATACACTGTCACTAATTGTTTCCTCGGGAGCCCAGCTCTGTTTACTCGGGCTCTCTGGATGGTGATCTTTTCTAAAGCTAACAGCACTTTATTAAACAAAAACTTTATGTTTTATTTAACAGATCTTATTCCCAAGAACAGTATAATCCTCAAAAGGAAAGCATTCAAAAAAGCCATCAACTGAATTACCCTATTTTAAAATATAATTGTGCATTAATTGAATACAAATGTTGTTTGTCAATAATATATTTACAGTGTTATGATGGTCACTGAAATGATCCACTTTCAGGGCTTTGTAGCATTGGTAAGATGTGTTCAAAAGACAGTGAATTTAGACTAATGAGTAACCAAATAAGCATGTAACTCAGTGTTGCATTTAGTGGGTACTCAACAAATCCATTTACAAATATAGGGCTGTAATAATTCTCCCTGGCAATTAAAAAATAATTATCCATTGCATGTTCAGATAATAGCAGGATTTAAAAAACAGAAAAGGGGGAAAAACAGAAAGAAAGAAAGAAAAGGAAAGGAGAGAAAAGAGAAAGAAAAGAAAGAAAACATTTTATCCAAATGCTAATGTCTAAAGAGTTCAATAGGAGGAAAACAATTGGAAGCTTTAAAATTGAGCTTCTTTTTGTCTCCCCTGTAAAGAACTAATTCTTTACCGACTTTCTTTTTAATAGCACCATATTTGTGATGTTAAACATGGGAACATTTTAATGTTATAAGTAGGATTACTAACCTATAGGCCTTAGAACCAATTCTGCCATTCAGCAGGGAATTCTAGCTCACACAGTCATTTCTAAGAACAGAGGATCTTTAAAAATGATTACTGAATACCTGGATGGTTCACTATCATCAGCATCTCTCATGTGTCAACTCTGACCTTATACTGCAGTTTTATTATCTAGGAGAGAATTCTGTTTTTTTGCAAGGAGTTCTCTGTGGAGGATGAAACTAAAACAAAAATGATCACTTGTAGAATTTACAGTATCCTGAAAGAATGAAGGAGTCAGAGTCTCAGGAGAAACAGAAAATAACACAATTTCTGACACTCAGAACAAAAAGAAAGTTTGCACAAGGCTTCCAATAAGAGTGAAAAAAACACTCTCCACAAACAAAGCAGAATAATTTCATGGAGCTGTTGCTCTATGTCATCATACCAAAGCAAAATTTGGTTTAAGCAATTATTCATGGAATTAGAATTATGTGTTCCTGGTGCAGTTTTCTCATGGTCATATTTGGATTTTAGAATTAAGAGTATCTCAAATAGTGGTTCCCTTTTTTCTTTCCTTATTGATTTTGGGTACATTTTGGGTGAGGTAAGTGGGAGACAAAGGTTGAAGGGGCTCTTAGACGTTTTAGAATTTAACTTATATATGAATACATAACAGATTGTTTTAGTACAATTTAGGGAATTCAGAGAGCTCTGAAATTTATCCATGAAACCTCATAGAGGTCATAAACCCAAATGGATGAATATATAACACATTCTTCAAGGATTTTTATATGTAAACTATTATCTCTTGGTTTGTGATTGTGGAAATAATGCTTTTCAGTAGGTTCTGAATTACTGTCTGTCACAAATACCGAGTCTGTCATGAATGATTAATGTCTATTTCAGTCTATGATCTGAATAGATATGCAGCCTCCCACATCAGGAGCCAGTGAGGCCCTGGAAGGCTCCAATGAATAAAGCAGGGCCTGGGAAGAAGCAGAAGGTAAACTGCCATCTCAGGAATATGAATTGCATGATGACTTAGTTCTCTTCAATTAAGAAAAGAAACTCCTCCATAGGCTTGTTAGTAGCATTTGACATCTCTTATACCATTGAGGGAATGTCAAAATTGTCAAAATTGTTCACTGGCTGGGATGTGCTAGTTATTTCTCTTCTGTCTCTTCAGACTACAGTCTGTGGAGACATCTTCCTACCTGATAGTCTGGGAACTACCCAAGGTCATTCTCAAACATCCTCTCAAACATATTGTAATTACCTGAAGAGCTTTAAAAAATGTATCTCACACCTTGAAGACTTGATATGATTAGTCTGGAGTGGGGTCTAGACAGGGGTATTTGTAAAATTCCTTAGGTAGTTTAATATGTAGCCATACCTGACATTCACTCCTATTGTCTCAGTGTGCATCCTATCCAAGGGGGCATGTAGAAATCCCAAAGTATATTCCATTAATGTGAACTGTCTCCTTCAGCTTGGCTAGGAATTAAAGCAAATTTTAGGTCTAAATCTGTTGTTGTTGTTGTTGTTATTGTTGGCACATGACTTATAAACTTATAGGATTATAAAATGATATTTTTTGTTTGTTTTATGCCACTAAATTGGTGGTGATTTGTAGCAGCAATAACAAAGTAATACGAACAATGACAGATTTGATGGTTATTATTTCTTTGGTGTTGTAAAGACTCTTGGATTTCACAGAATCTATGAATGAACAGTTTAAAATGGGCGGTTATTTGGGGATATCCTTATTTTTCAATTGAGCTACAGAGCATGATCAAATCCAAGTTCAGCTATTATAGAGCTTGTCTGAGTGGATATATGTTTGTACAATGTTAAGTAAAAACTGGCAGCAATGCATTAGCATCTGGAAAAGGCTACAAATTGTGATAATCTGATAAAAAGGATAGATGGTAAATTTCTGAAGAAATGAAAACATAATCTTATCATCTTAAGAGCCCAATACCTAAAACAGTTCCCAGCATCTGGTGGTTAAAAAGTATTTATGAAATAGAGGTGTAATTGAATCACCTACTCTTCCCAGAAACATCAAGTTGTTTCTTACCTTTAAGTACTTTCTTATTCTGTACCTTTTTCAGAAATAGCTCCCGTTCCCTATTCCACTTCTTTCACTGGCTTACTTGCAAGCATCATTTATATCATACAAGATTTCACTTCCCTGGAATCTTTATCCATTGCCCTTTGTGTAACCAGAATATTTGGTGTTCATTTTAATAATAATATTAACAAAAGTTATAATTAATATGATCCATTCCTATGTTTATCTCCTACAACACAAAATGATTTCCTCTTGGTGATCCATCTACCATTTTTAGGTATATATCCCTAGTATCCATGCTCAGTGGGTAGAACTCAGAGGTTATGAATGTATATAAAAATGAACAAATTATTATGTGAATGAAAGTGTGATAGATAAAAATATTAATACTTGTATATATGAGGAAAGGTTATTTCATAGTCCTTCCCCTCTTTGTTTCCTGTTTACTGTCACAGCTACTTAAATTATTCTAATGACCTATTCCTTTTATTTAAAATTGAGTTAGTTGACATACAACGTTGTGTAAGTTTAAGGTATATAGTGTGTTGATTTGACACCTTTGTGTATTGCGATGTGATTGCCACCATAGTGTTAGCTAACATTTTCATCATGTCATATATTTTTTATTTCTTTTTGTGGCAGAAACATTTAAGATCTAGTCTCTTAGCAACTTTGAGGTATATAACAAAATAGTCTTAACTATAATCACAATGCTGTGCATTAGATTTCCAATGAAAAAACTGCAAGTTTATGCCCTTTGACCTATTCTCTCTTGAAGATAGAATGGCCTCAGGAAGCCAGAAAAGTTGGTTCTAACACTTCCTTTGGAAAAATTCACCTTACCTACTAAAATTTGCATTTTTTTTTCATATGGAAAAGATAAAATCAAGTTTGGAATGGATGATGTTTAAATGTTCTTCCAAATTTAATGCTCCAATTCTTAATTTGTGTAAGTCATGGCTCCTAGAACTAATCCTAGAAACATGATTAGCCCATAGCCTTGATGATTGAAGCTTACTGAAACTATAAGAATGTAATACTGACACACTAAAAGGTAAGATAACCAATGATTCTGTTGTCTCTTGATATTGTGCACAAGAAATCTTAAACTCCGCTACGAGTAAGATTTGTGTCAAATAAGATCATGATTACTCAGCACCTGTGTTCAGCCCTACAGTGTAATGACCCTGTCACAGTGTGTTTAGAACACATATAATCAGATACTCCACAAATACTCCTGAATGGCTATTACCCAGTTCCCAAACCGCTGCCTTTATCTTTTTAAATATACCCAAATCCTTTATTCTGTATTATAGGTACTGGTTTGTCACATAAATTACTCTGTGTAAATACTATCTTGCTAACGTGTAATATTATAAAGCAAAAAGGTTTCTTTGCTGCATTTTATTTAAAGTATCTTTTATTTAAAAAGATTTCTTGGAGGGTCAGTAAAGATGGCAGAGTAGGGTAACGCTATCTTTTCTTCTTCCTGTGACCACACTAAAATTGCAACTAAATTATAAAACAATCAAACTTGTGAACGATCCAAAGATTAGCTGAACAGAAGTAAGGATATAAAGAAATATCCTTACTATTAAGTAAGGATATAAAGAAAAAGCCACGTCAGACTAGTAGGGGTGCAGAGATGCAAAGTGAGCTGGCCCCACACTCATGTGTGGTGTTCAAGAATTGGGAAGGTTATCTTCACTGCAGAGGTCCCCCTGAAGAGTGAGGGAGTCCCAGCTTCACACCAAAACTCTGAATCAAAAATTACTTCACTAAAAGAATCTTTGTCTGGAGCTAATGAACGACTTGATAAAATTAAGCAATAACAAACTTGACCTATCTACCTAGTAAATCTTTGTTCATTTTGTCCTCCGGTTGTCTCCCTGTACAGAGTTATCCCTCTTTTCCTTTTCTTCCAATCACTCTCCTTCTGCGCTTCCTATTTTTCCCGCTTTCTTTTTCTTTTTCCAGACCACCTTCATTCATCCAGACTGTCTTAAGACCCCCAAATGCCGGTTGCCTCTAAATATTCTCTCATGTGAGCCAGGTACGCAGTCAACTGTTTACAGTCAGCATTTACAGTCAACAACTTAAATCCTGAACCTGTGCTGAATTAAGCACTATACATAAGGAATACTATAAATCCAGGCAAGACCAGCACAGATCTAGAATTCTCTTGAATGCATACAACCCAGTGTTACTTACCCTATCCCAACTTGTGCCATATTGATTGAGACCTCAGATGCTGAGTCCTGTATGGCAAAATCTGATTGGACTGACACAGAGAGGGACCTACATAATTCCTCTCCCCACAGTAAACCTGAGGGTCAAAATATGACCCCAAAGTAGGGTAAATCTCCTCCAAGATATACCTGAAATACTTCCAATAAAAACCAATTAGATCATAAATTACTTATGCAAACATAGAAAGCATGAAACTTTGGAGTTTTTTTAATGGACTAGAAAAGCTTCAACATTTGAGACTTAAAGAAGTTGCTGATAAAAAAGCTTATTTCATACCATTTAGTCAATGAAGTTAAAACTGAAATTGTAAACCTAATTCAAAACAGAAGTTACAGTGGAACATAGCGCCTTTATCTGAATTGTAACACCTGACAGAAGATTCTTGAAAAGCTTTAGAAAAAAAATTAGACAAAACCAAAATTAAATTTATGGTCCTGAGATCAAATAACCAAGTGACCACTCCTCTACTGACAATGTATTTATAAGGACCCATGTATTGTAAGTAGAAGGGAAAGTGGAGGAAATAGTGTACCATCTTATTAACAAAACATATCAAGATAAAGAAAAATCTCTCAATTCTGATCAATGAGGATACTCTGAGGAAGGAAAAAGCACCTCACCCTTAAATATTCAAGATAAATTAACTATAAATATGGATGGTCAATCTTACTAATTCCCGCCACTACAGGAGCTACTCTTTCTACATTAAACCCTGCCACCTTCACGCTGCCATATTCGCTAAACCCCTTCCTCTGACTGAATATACCACAGAGGTTTTTCCTATCTCCCATTTATTAAGTGGTATCTTTGCAATCTTACATATATGTATATGTATAAACGTACATATACAACTACACATTTATACATATATACATATATATGTATATATGTGTATACACACACACAATTCTTTCTGCTCTGTGGTAACCTTCTGCAAATTTAATAGGAGAGACTTACTTTGCAAATGGAATGTTAATATTAGAAGCACCTCAGATGAATCATTCCTTGACATCCCAGAGGACTCCTCCATTCCTATTCAAATTGCATCTTCTCTGGATACACTTTTACCTTCTCCATTGTATTTGATGTATACCTCAAATAAAGATCTTGACACCGTATTTGACACTCTCTGCTATAAAAATTCCCTTGACATAAGAACAATAATTGGAGCAGAACCAGAGAAAGTGAAAGATGCTCTCCAAACCAATCATATAAAATGCCAACAACTCCAAAGCACACCATACGCTTTCCCTTAATTTCACTGTGAGGTTTTCCCGCTCCTTTGATTACCAAGTGCAGTTTATGTTGGCTAACTCCTTTGCTATAGAAAGTTCTAAAAAAATAGCTTCTCTTTGTTCTCATTTGAGTAACTTTTCCTTATTTTAACACTACTAAAGGTGAAATAGGTGAGAAGGCAACTTCAATGAGAAACTATATTATAAAACTTAGTTCAAAGTCCTCAAAAGGAAAATTGGGAGAAGGCACACTCTATCTTTCTGCTTGACTGGATGCATGAACGGAGTAAAAGTTGTTCAAATAACCAATATCATAGAAACACCAAGGAATTTCTATGAAAGAACTAGATGTTATAAGAAATGTTCAGGAGAAACGTGGAAGGAAGTCTACTTTTATCGCCGTGACAATATATTTAAGAAACTCATTACTCAAAATAGTGCTTTTATATTTAAATAGCTCATTCAACTTTAAAAATGCCAGACTTCAATAAGGGAACACTGGGTTGTTCTTTTTCTTTTTCCTTTTTTTTAGGTGGTTTTAGCATATATATATATATATATATATATATATATATATATATATATATTTTTTTTTTTTTAATTTATTGGGGTGACAATTGTTAGTAAAGTTACATAGATTTCAGGTGTACAATTCTATATTACATCATCTATAAATCCCATTGTGTGTTCACCACCCAGAGTCAGTTCTCCTTCCATCACCATATATTTGATCCCCCTTACCACATCTCCCTCCCCCCACCCCCTTACCCTCTGGTAACCACTAAACTATTGTCTGTGTCTATGAATTTTTGTTTCTCATTTGTTTGTCTTTTTCTTTTGTTGTTTTTGGTTTATATACCACATATCAGTGAAATCATAAGGTTCACTGCTTTTTCTGCCTGACTTATTTCACTTAGCATTATACACTCAAGATCCATCCATGTGTCACAAATATTCCTATATCATCTTTTCTTACCGCCAAATAGTATTCCATTGTGTATATATACCACAACGTCTTTATCCATTCATCTATCGAAGGACATTTTGATTGTTTCCATGTCTTGGCCACCGTAAACAAAGCTGCAATGAACATTGGAGCACACATGTCTTTATGGATAAATGTTTACAGATTTTTTTGGTGGATACCCAGGAGAGGGATTGCTGGTTCATATGGTAATTTTATTCGTAATTTTTTGAGGAACCTCCACACTGCCTTCCATAGCGGCTGCACCAGTCTGCATTCCCACCAACACTGTATGAGGGTTCCTTTTTCTCCACAGCCTCTCCAACACTTGTTACTATTTGTCTTGTTGATGATAGCCATTCTGACTGGGGTGAGGTGATATCTCATTGTGGTTTTCATTTGCATTTCTCTGATGATTAGTGATGTTGAGCATTTTTTCATATGTCTATTTGCCATTTGTATGTCGTCTTTGAAGAAATGTCTCTTCAGGTCCTCTGCCCATTTTTCAATTGGGTTGCTTGTTTTTTTGTTGTTGAGTTTCATGAGCTCCTTGTATATTTTGGATATTAGACCCTTATCGGAGGCACTGTTTGCCAAAATCTTTTCCCATTCAGTTGGCTGCCTCTTTATTTTGTCGATGGTTTCTTTTGCTGTGCAGAACTTTTAAGTTTCATATAGTCCCATTCATTTATTTTAGCTTTTATTTCCATTGCCTTTGGAGTCAAATTCATAAAACGCTCTTTGAACCCGAGGTCCATGAGTTTAGTACCTATGTTTTCTTCTATGCAGCTTATTGTGTCAGGTCTTATGCTTAAGTCTTTGATCCATTTTGAATTAATTTTGGTACATGGTGACAGATAGCAGTCCAGTTTCATTCTTTTGCACGTGGCTATCCAATTCTTCCAGCACCATTTATTGAAGAGGCTGTCTTTCCTCCATTGTATGTTTTTAGCTTCTTTGTCAAAGATTATCTGTCCATATTTATGTGGTTTTATTTCTGGGTTCTCAATTCTATTCCATTGGTCTATGGGTCTGTTTTTCTGCCAATACCATGCTGTTTTGATTATTGTAGCCCTGTAGTACAAGCTAAAGTCAGGGAGTGCGATACCTCCAGTATTGTTCTTTTTTCTTAAGATTGCTTTGGCTATTTGGGGTCTTTTGTGGGTCCAAACAAATCTGATGATTTTTTTGTTCTATTTCTTTAAAAAATGCCATTGGGATTTTGATGGGGATTGCATTAAATCTGTATATTGCTTTGGGTAATATGGCCATTTTAACTATGTTGATTCTTCCAATCCATGCGCACAGAATGTCTTTCCATTTCTTTATGTCTTCTTCAATTTCTTTCAAAAATGTCATAGCTATCAGCATATAGGTCCTTCACATCCTGGGTTAAGTTTATTCCTAGGTATTTTATTCTTTCTGCTGCAATTGAAAAGGGAACTGTTTTTTGTATTTCTTTTTCTGAGATTTCATTGTTAGTATATAGGAATGCAATGGACTTTTGTACGTTGATTTTGTAGCCGGCAACTTTACTGTGTTCGTTGATTGTTTCTAATAGCTTTTTGGTGGAGTCTTTAGGGTTTTCTATATATAGCATCATGTCATCTGCAAAGAGTGATAATTTAACTTCATTCCCAATTTGGATGCCTTTTATTTCTTTCTCTTGCCTGATTGCTCTGGCGAGGACTTCCAACACTATGTTGAAAAGCAGAGGTGATAGGGGACAGCCCTGTCGTGTTCCTGAACGTAGAACAAAGGGCTTCAGTTTTTCACCATGAATTATGAGATTAGCTTAGGGCTTGTCGTATATGGCCTTTATTATGTTAAGGTATTTTCCTTCTATACCAATTGTATTAAGTGTTTTAATCATAAATGGATGTTGAATCTTCTCAAATGCCTTTTCTGCATCAATTGATATAATCATATGATTTTTGTCCTTTATTTTGTTTATGTGATGTATCACATTGATGGATTTGTGGATGTTGAACCATCTTTGTGCCCCGGGGATAAACCCCACTTGGTCGTGATGAATAATTTTTTTAATGCATTGTTGTATTTGATTTGCTAGAATTTTGTTTAGGATTTTTGTGTCTGTATTCATCAGAGATATTGATCTGTACTTTTCTTTTTTTTGTGTTGTGCTTACCAGGTTTTGGTATAAGGGCATTGTTGCCCTCATAAAATGAGTTAGTGAGTACTGTCTCTTCTTCAACATTTTGGAAGAGTTTGAGCAGGATTGGTATTAGATCCTCCTTGAAGGTTTGGTAGAATTCACTAGTGAAGCCATCTGATCCCAGACTCTTGCTTTTGGGAAGGTTTTGGATGACTGATTGAATTTCGTTACTGATGATCCGTCTGTTTAGATTTTCCAGTTCTTCATGGTTCAGCCTTGGAAGGCTATATGTTTCTAAGAACTTGTCCTTTTTTCCTAGGTTATAGAATTTGGTGGCATATAGTCCTTCATAGTTTTCTTGGATGATCCTTTGTATTTCTGTGGTGTCCGTGATAACTTCCCGTTTTTCATTTCTGATTTTGTTAATTAGTGTCTTCTCTCTTTTTATCTTAGTGAGTTTAGCCAAGGGTTTGTCCATTTTGTTAATCTTTTCAAAGAACCAGTTCTTTGTCACATTAATTTTTTCTATTGTCTTTTTGTTCTCTATTTCATTTAGTTCTGCTCTGATTTTTGCTATTTCCTTTCTTCTGCTGACCTTGGGTTTCACTTGTTCTTTTTCTAGTTCTTTAAGGTGTAACATGAGGTTATTTATTTGGGATTTTTCTTGTTTCTTGATATAGGCCTGTAATTATATAAATTTCCCTCTTGAAATTGCTTTTGTTGCATCCAAAAAAATTTGGTAGGATGTATTTTCATTGTCATTTGTTTCTATGTATCTTTTGATCTCTCCTCTAATTTCTTCTTTGATCCAGTCGTTCTTAAAAAGCATGTTGTTTAATCTCCATGTATTTGTGTTTTTTACTGCTCTCTTTTTGCAGTTGATATACAATTTCGAAGCCTTGTGATCAGAGAATATGCTTGGTATGATTTCAATCTTCTTCAATTTGCTGAGGCCGATTTTATGCCCCAATATATGGTCTATCCTTGAGAATATTTCATGTACACTCGAAAATAATGTATAGTCTGATATTTTAGGATGAAGTGCTCTATGTATGTCAATGATGTCCATTTCATCTAATGTGTCACTTAGGGCTGCTATTTCGTTATTTATTTTCTGTTTGGATGATCTATCCATAGCTGTCAATGGTGTATTTAAGTCTCCTAGAATAATTGTGTTTTGGTCAATTTCTCCCTTTAGTTCTGTTAGTAGTTGCTTGGTATTATTTCGGTGCTGCCTGATTGGGGGCATAAATATTGATGACTGTTATGTCTTTTTGTTTAGTTCCCTCTACCATTATGAAATGTCCATCTTTGTCTCTTGTTATCTTTTTCACCCTGAAATCTGTTTCATCTGATATCATTATGGCTACACCTGATTTTCTCTGGGTACCATTTGCTTGGAGTGTCAATTTCCACCCCTTCACTTTGAGTCTATGCTTGTCCTTGTAGCTGAGATGTGTCTCTTGCAGACAGCACATAGTTGTGTTTAGTTTTTTGATCGGATCTGCTACTCTGTGCCTTTTTATTGGTGAGTTCAGTCCATTTACATTTAGGGTGATTATTGATACGTGAAGATTTCCTGTCATTCTATCTTAGTTTTCTGGTAAGGCTGTGTCTCCATTGTTTATTTGCCTTTTTGTTGTTGTCTGTTATTTCTGTTTGGTGGTATTCTATGATGTTTCCCTCTGTTTCTTCTGTTATTACAGTACATATTTCAATTCTGGAGTTTTTTTTGAGTGGTTGCCCTTAAGTTTATGTAAAAGAAAGTTTGATATTTAGAGTATTTCATTTTCTTCAGCACACTTACTTTCTCCATTCCCATATTCCGTTTCAGGCCTTACTCTCCCCCTTTTTATGTTTTGGTTGCCACAAATTGTCCCTGTTGATGGTGGTCGACTATCCTTTGGTATTTCTTGTAGTGCAGATCATGTATTAGAAAATTCCCTCAGCTTCTGGATGTCTGGAAAGGTCTTTATTCCTCCTTCATATCTAAAGGATATCTTTGCTGGATGTATTATTCTTGGCTCATGATTTCTCTCTTTCAATAGTTTGAATATTTGGTACCACTCCCTCCTGGCTTGTAGAGTTTCTGCTGAAAAATCTGATGATAATCTAATGGGCTTTCCTTTGTAGGTTACCGTCTTCTTTTCTCTGAGTGTCTTGAGGATTCTTTCTTTGTCGTTGATTTTAGACAGCTTCAGTACAATGTGCCTTGGAAAAAGTCTGTTGGGATTGAGGTAGTTAGGTGTTCTATTTGCTTCTTGGATTCGAGGATCCTGTTCAGTCTACAAGTTTGGGAATTTCTCATCCACAATTTGTTTCAATATATTCTCTGTTCCCTTCTCTCTTTCTTCTCCTTCTGGCATGCCCATTATTCTTATATTGTTCTTTCTGATGAAGTCAGAAAGTTCTTGTAGAGTTCTTTCACTTCTTTTAAGTCTCAAGTCTCTTTTTTCTTCCATCCGTGTAATTTCCAGGTTTCTATCTTCGATGTCACTGCTTCTTTCCTCCATCTGGTCAACTCTACTACCTAAGCTGGTTATTTTATTCTTAATTTCTTCTATTGATTTCTTAATCTCCAGAAATTGTATTTGGTTCATTTTTAAAATTTCAATCTCTTTCATAAAATGCTCATGTTGTTCTTTGATTGTTTTTCTGAGTTCATTAACTGCCTTTCTGTGTTTTCTTGCATCTCATTG
The DNA here is from genome assembly GCF_964194185.1 of Rhinolophus hipposideros. NCBI lineage: Eukaryota > Metazoa > Chordata > Mammalia > Chiroptera > Rhinolophidae > Rhinolophus > Rhinolophus hipposideros. The sequence continues at coordinate 16,580,495 of NC_138058.1, read as the reverse complement.
AGTTTATTAAGAACTGCAATCTTGAATTCTCTGTCATTTAAGTCACATATTTCCATATCTTTAAGTTCCTTTTCTGGAGACTTTTCACTTTCTTTCTGAGCTGTCTTGTTGCCTTGGTTATTCATGGCAATTACTGATTTATTATTTTTCTTCCTAGACATCTACAGGAGTGGCTTCTGCAATGGGTTGATAAGAAGAGGTCTTTCTTTTGTTTTCCAGTACTTGTTGGTAGAATGTTTTATTTTCTCTCTGACTGTAGCCTTTTCTTTCCTCTCTCACACAGAAGTGCTGTTTTCTCTGCACTATTCCAGCTTTTCACACAATGGGGAGATTCCCTGGGAAACGAGCTTCTCCTCCTCCTGGGTCATAGGGCGCCATGTCCCTGTGGGGATGCGGAGAGCTTTTGAAGTTCCAAAGCTCTTCGTGCACCAGATTCAGAGCTCGTATGTTTCAGCAGTTCTGTCTACTCCTGCAGGGATCTGCCCAGATAGTTGGGGCCAGGGGCGGAGTGAGTTGTGAGAGGTGGCCCAGAGCAATGGCGGCGACCACCACCACAGCTGGTCCCTCCCCTTTGCTGGAACTATTTGGGCTGGGAATCTGTGTCTGTGGTCCACAGTTCTCAGAATAGCAAATATTCTGTTCTTTTGATCTGACACTGCTATTGTTCCCCTTCTAGCCCCACCAATTCTAGGTGGGGGTGGGGCGAGCTCTAGCAGGGTAGGGAGGGGTGGCTAGTCTCAGTGCCTAAGGCTTCCGTTCTTTGCTCCACAGTGAGGGCTTACACCACTGTTTTCAGCCTTCTTTCCTCAGTCTTTTCTCCAAGGTTTCTGCCTTGAGCATTGGGTTCAGCCATGTTGTATGCTGCCCTCTCAGCCCTGTGGGCCGTACGCGGAGCCCTAGCAGTCTGAGTTCTTCCCTCTCCTGCAGCTGTGGTAATTCCAGGATGCAGCAAGCTCAAAGCACTGAGCTAGGTCTGTGTCCTTCACCCATGCGGCTCTGTCTCTGCACTTCTCCCCTCCCTCCTCCCCTGCTCGCGTGATTCACCCACCTTTAGGTGAATTCAGTATTGGGCCTCTTTGTCTTGCCTGTCTGCTGTGCAGGGAGTCCTTTGTGGAGTTATTATTGTTCGATTAATTGTAAATTCCAGGGGAGCTTTACAGAGGCTCACCTCATGCCACCATTTTGATGATGTCCTGGGTTGTTCTTTAACCCAAAGTTAAGTGCAAAGAGTACATAATATACAACACAGGGAATGGGTGGTCAGAATACTTCTAGAACTTACAGAATGAGCTGCAGTTTCCTCATAATTTCTCTGCTTTTAGAGACCAACATCCATATCCTGGATCCATATTTCTTATTTGTAAAATGAGGAGGATTAACTAGATTGCTAAGTGCACTTTCTCCATGTGTAAACCTAAAATAAATAAATAAATAAAAAATGTTGTGCATGATATTCTGCTTCTCCAACCTAGTAAGAGCCCACAATGTCTCCATTGCATGATACGTGATGAGGTAGAAGAGTTTCTGTAGGTACTCTTCTTCCAAAGATATACTCATGACATTTAATAAAGTCAGTCTGAGACAACCATATTTTGTTTAAATGAATATACATATCAGATAGAAAAAAAAGTAAAACTATTATATTGTTTTTGTTTTAATTTAGAAAGAAAAGTAATTGTCAATCCCATTGTTTTAATATTGAAAATTTGAGTTTGCAAAAAGTCCTCCCTAGAATTTCTAAATTCATTGCAGGTCAACTTTATTCTCAAACCCCACTCCCTGTTTTAATGATGAGTTCACTTTTTTTTTTTTTTAATTTCCCTGTCTGAATTCTTTATTCAAATGTTAACTACAACAATCCATTCAGCTAAAGCACTAAGAATGTAGTCTTACAGAATCCAGTATTCCCTACATGTGAAGCTACATACAGATAATGCTGCTTGCAGTACAGTATAAAAAAAAAATCACATATTTGCTAGAAAAATTTACCATTTTTAAACATAACTCACATTCAGTGTTGTCTAGTATAGGAGTTTGTTTACTTGCATCCTTCCTTTACAGGACCATTATAAATAAAGTGCCAGTTTCTTCAGTTTCCATAGGGAAATATTACACAATAGATTTAGAATAGTTTGCTTTATTTTTTTATTGGCAACATATTGCAAAACTGATGTTCTTTAATTTTGAATGTAGAATTCTTTCTATTCAAATTCAGGACAATAGGACAAGAACAGTTTTTCCAGCTGCAGAGAAAACATTTAATCTCTGTGAATGTTAATGTGTAGCCCTGGACTTCCTAATTTGATTTTACTTCTTAGCTCTTCTCTCTTAGTTCCCTCAGGCTTAGTCTTAAAATTGTTTACCAACTGCTGCTTACAATTACAATCACTGTATATTTTAATAACATAATGAAGAAACAAAATAGACATTCCCCAAGGTTTGGATTTATGTCAGAACATGCCAGAAGGTTCACATTTCACTGGGATTCAGTGAAAGAATTCAGTGAAAGCCTTCGGTTCCTTAACTGTTTCTCTGTTCTCTTTGCTTTCTCTTAAGTGTACCCTGAATCAGACTAATGAGTTCTAAATGCTGAAATGTGCCTAGGCTCTTGGGTGGGCTGCCAGGTTGAGGAGATTATGCCCTGCTTTGTTATAGGAAACCAAAGTAATAAAGTGAATTAGCCAAAAACCCAGCACAATCTTCTTTTACTGAATATATGTTCATTGCCAAATACTCAGGGATCAGGCACAACAGATGTTAAATGTGCAAGTTGTGAACAACACTAATAAGATCTCTGCCTTCAGGAAGTTTAGATTCTAGTGGGGGAAACAGGAGTCAAACATTAATTTCCATGCATTTGCATGTAAAAATACTTCAATGTGTCTCACCTTTAAATATATATGTATATTTATATATTTATATATACAAGTATATGTTTATATATACTTGGTTTTAGTAAATCACCATCCAATGAACATGCTCCAGTGTATAAACCAAAATGTGTGGTATTATTGATAACCTCTATTTTTATTTCCTATTCTTCCCACTCCAATCAGACTTTTATTCCTAACACTGTTAATATTCTTATCAGTTTTGTCAATGTCTATCATGTCACCAACTCCAATGAATATTTTTCTCATTTTCACCATATGCTTTAGGGGCATTTGTCCAATTTATTCTTTCCTCTTCCTTTAAACATGATCTTTACTTGAACATCAGGATATATCATCTATCTATCTATCATCTATTTTCATCATCTATCATCTATTTATATCTATATTTATCATCTATTTATATTTATAAATATCTATTTTTATCTATAGCTATCCTATCTTATTTCTCTATCATCTACCTATCTCTGTCTGGCTATCTATCTATCTATCTATCTATCTATCTATCTATCTATCTAATCTATCATCTATCCTCTTTTCTTCCCTCTCCCTTTTCTCTCTGTTCTCATTCCTTACTGTGTATGCCTTCTGAGTTGCTTTTGCTGCTTCCTACTCACTTGCCTCATCTCTAAATATCAGAATGCCCCAGTACTCAGTCATTGTACAACATTCATTACAGGCTTACTTCTCATGAGAGTTTATCCAGCACCATTTTTAAATATTACGTGCAAAGGATACACAAAATTTTACATTCATATCTGACTACTCTCCTAAAATAGATCTAAGAGGTATTTCAAACTAACCATGTCTACAATCAAACTCCTGGGTTTCATTTCCCATTTCTAAATCTTCCCAAAATAATAATAATAATTTTAAAAAGCTGCTACTTCTGGTCTTTTCTAGCTCAGTAAATGCAACATCACTTAGCTAGTCTCTCAAGGCATACATCTAATACATTTAGAGAGTGCTGTCAGTGGTGCTTCAGTATAACTCTGGAATTTGACCCCTTCTCTACCATCCTTGTTCAGTGTGTATCTCCCTTCTAGCCTATGATGTTTGCCCTCCTAAAGAGTCTCCCTGGCTGTTCCCTTTACCCCTATCATTTTCTGTATAGGGACACGAATAATTTCCGAAAACATAAAAATCAATTTTCTAAAACATAAATCAAATTCTATCATATGGAGTTCTATTTTTAATTATTTTAGGAACTTCCATATTTTCTATAGTGACTGTACCGATTTACATTCTTACCAATAGTGCACAAAGTACAAGAATTCTGTTTCTCCCACATCCTTGCCAACACTTGTTATTTCTTTTTTCTTTTCTTCTTCGTCTTTTTTTTTTTTTTTTTTACACTAGCCATTCTAACAGGTGTGAGTGAGGTGATATCTCATTGTGGTTTTGAGCTGCATTTTCCTGATAATTTGTGATGTTTATCACCTTTAATACCCTGTTGGCCGTCTGTGTCTTCTTCGGAAAAATGTCTGTTAAGATTCTCTGCCCATTTCTCATTGGATTGTTTGTTTGTTTTTACTATTGAGTTGTATGAATCTGCACTTACTCTCAACAAAATAATTCTATAAATGGTTCTTTTCTATGGATCTCATTTTAAACTATGAGAAGAAATTTCAGAATATGACAAATTATCAGGCTTTAAAATTGGAAAAAACCTTAAAAAAAATCCAATGCAACTTTTGAAATTTTGCTGTTGAATATTTTATACTATTTTTCCTAAATATATTATTTTCATAATGTGATTAACCTGCTAATCAGATGTCTGTAAGTGATATTAGTGAAGAAACACACACATAAACACACATACACACACACACACACACACACACACACTATCTATTGATAATTTCTAAGATTAGTGGTGATATTTCTTTTTCATCCTTTTATTTTGTATCCAAATGTTTGAACACATGGAGAATATTACTAGTGCCAAACTTACTTTCAAAGCTCCAAATCTGACAGCTTTTGACAATTCTCTTTAAATGCTTTTAAGTAGTGACAGATGAATATGCAAAATAAGTAATTGAAACTGATGGGACTGATTGAATCCACAATTCACAGTAAATTTACAGACAGAGCCATTACAAAATGCAGGAACTGCCAAACCCAGTAGGAGGTAGCTAACAAATATTTGTTGACTTATTGACCTAAGTTTACCGTAAAAAAGAAATTTATTTTTTCTTTCTTTCATTTAGCACAAATAAAGAACAAACTTCCCAGTCTGCTCGATTTGGCATAGATGTTTTGCTTGCAATTCAACCTCCTATTTTAAACATTAAAACTGTTATTCTAGGAAGCAGTAGCATCTAATTAAGGTCTCCAAATGGTATACAGCTTTATGATTCAAGAAATCAACTGGGACATGAGTAACAGTTTACATGCAACCTGGGATTTTAGTCTAATAGAAACATATGTAAGATTTTGACAAGGGAAATGCAGATAGCTCAGTTAGACTCTACAGCAGTTAGCACAGAACATATGTCTAAAGCTGATCTATCTGCTCACTTCATTGTCATTTAAACATCCAGATATTTGAAAACTTAGCATCAAAAAATGATTTGGACTAAATGTGGTTTCAGAGTTTTAAATGTAATAGTTTTTGAGTTTTCCTTAAATGTTTTCAAGCAGTAAAAGAGGAGGATACAGAAATACTTCAATCAATAGGGCCGACTGAATCTGTCGCTCACACCGAGTTTTCAGTCATTGTCAAAAGTACAATTGTTTGATAAGTGTGTACTATTATGTAAGACTAAAGTAAGTTTTCCCAATGTTGATGGGGAAATGCTAAAACAATGCTAAACAATGTCTAAACAATGTCTAAACAATGTTGTTTAGACAATGCTAAAACAGTGTCTATTTTTTCATTGACAAGTCATAAGTCTCCTTAAAGAAGAGTACCCTCTTCTTTTTCTTCTCTCCTTTCATATATTTTTTTTTAATTTTTATTTTTTGATTACAGTTGACATACAATATTACATTAGTTTCATGTGGAGTACCTTTTTATTTAATGGTGGTATTCCAGAATCACCATTCGTTAATATATATGCTTATGATTAGATATAGTGAAATTATCAGTTATAATACAGATTTTTTTTGTAATACAGGAAATAACTTTTCACAAAACTCACATATATTTTAGAATCTACGTTGTGCTCTAAAATTTTTTAGAAGGCTGTGAACTTAACCTTGAAAAGGCAATATATTCTGTAATAAGGGTAGTTTTTGAAATCCAGCAGCTCTAGATTCATGTATATACTTGGACTCTTTAAGTCTATGTGACCAATGAAACATTATGTGTCTACTGTAAGACTTAATCTGTCTCACAAAGCACCAATTATAATACAAATTTAAATACTTATGATGAGGAATAAATATGATTATATATGTAGAGTCCTAGGTAGTGCCTTTTACAAAGCAAACACTCCAAACTTATTGTTGTTAATTGTTCTTCCCCTCTCCATCTTCCCTGTGAAAGACCTCAGCTACTACCGTGTTTCCCTGAAAATAAGACCTAGCCGAACAATCAGCTCTAATGCGTCTTTTGGAGCAAAAATTAACATAAGACCTGGTATTATATTATATTATATTATATTATATTATATTATATTATATTGTATTACATTACATTATATTAATATATTATAATATAATATATTATAGTAAAATAAGACTGGGTCTTATATTAATGTTTGCTCCAAAAGATGCGTTAGAGCTGATTGTCCGGCGAGGTCTTTTAGGGGAAACACAGTAGTGACCATTCATCTCTGCAACATCCCCACCAAACAGTCTTCAGCATCTGATACAATTTCGTCACTATGAAGGAATTTATCCAGTGCATGAAAATTGTATCGAAATGGGATATAGTAAAAAATTTGCTTCTACATGGGTCAAGATGCATACAGGATGACAGCATGGGGGATAATCTGAAAATATGCCAGAATTTTCTGACCTTTAGCAAATTTTCAGAATTGGGCAGAAGAAGACAGGTTGGCTTTGGGAGAAAGTCCTCTGCATCTAAATTATTTTATAAAATACTGAGAACAGGAATATTTCTTTGATCATATATCAGGGAATAGTAAAAAATAACAAAATGAGCCATATGCAAATAAAACAACATGTATTTTGTTCTACATTATGGCTGACTATTGCCTCCCAAATAGAAAAGGAATGTCTCTTTAACAAGCTTCAGTTTTCTGGCTGGAGTCTATAAATTTTTCTTCTTTATTGACAATTTCTAAAAAGTTCAGCATACAGATATTGACTTTGATTGGATGGAGTGCTAATCATTACCAAATTTTGGAGTGAATCTAAGGTTATAAATTAGAACAGGCTATCAGCTCTGGTTGAATTGTAATGCTGAACTGGGAGATTAAAAACACACGTGCAAAAATAACCTTGAATCTATTGGATAGAAAAAAAAACTTGGAAACCACATGAAGTGGCCTCAAAGTGTAAAGACTGTTTAAGAAAGTGATAAAAGAGATGGCTAATGAAAGAAAAACAAAGAGCTAGACACACAAACACACACACACACAAACCTGCAAAGCAAATACATTGAATTGTTATTTTTGCATTTATTTCTCAAATATTTATTATGTGCCTTGGGCAGTGTATACATATATACATAAAACATTAAACTATTGCCCTTTTCTCAAATAATAAGCTTGTGAGGAAAACGCATATACAAGCAAAGGTTACAATGGAATACATTAATTACTATAACTTAGATATGACCAAGCTGATACAGGAAGGGGCACTACATAATTAAATCAGTTATGGTTTTATACAGGGTAAGGAATTAGAGATGAATAGCAAAAGAGTACATCAGACACAAATTAGATAAGACAACACTTTAGCATGAGATAAGTGCATATGCAAATGTTTAGAGACATGCTCAATGAGCAATTTCTATGACCAGGATACAAGATAGCTCCAAATGGAAAAATAGAAAAGGAATCAGAACTTGAAAGTGGGAATGTTAAAGCCCTCATAGGACAGCAGTAAAAACTGCAGTATTGGCTTGGAATTTGACACCCTGCCTAAAGCCTGGGAAATAATAGTTGCATCTGAAAAATTTGTACAAGAGCATGTAGGATAAACATGGGATACACTTTGTTCTACATTATGTCTGAGCATTGCCTCTAAAATAGAAAATAAATCCCTCTTGGACAACCTTCAGCTTTTTTTGTTTTCCTTTACACTTGTATTATACACGATTTTTTTCTTTAGGTACAGACAGGATAAGGCGTGGAAGGAGTTCAAGCCAAGAAATCAGTCTTAGAGTCTTAGTCTACAGCGTATAAAATGATGTGCCCTGAGTTTTTACAGGACTTGAAAAAAAGAGGAATTTTTAAAGAATGCTATCAATGTAAAGAGTAAAATACAAAGTTCTATGAGAACAATGAATACCGTAGAGCCCAGAAAACTCAGAAAACGAGTAGTACCCTTTCAACCTCACTTGTGTTACCTCTACAGCCCAGGGATTACACTTCTGAAGGCAGCCATTTGTGTAAGTCAATAAATAAACACACAAAATAATGTCAGAGGAAAACAAACTAAGATATATCCAACACAATAAAAATAAGTCAGCAACAAACTTTATAAGGTGTAAACTAGGAACTAAGATGCTAATAAATTATTTTAAGTTGAGCTAAATTTTTTGAAAACCTACATGAAATTGACAATTATGATGAAAAGAAACAACCTTGATTTAAGAATAAATGGAAACCTGAATTGACAAAAATGACTAAAGTATATACATTTTATAGCAAAAACAAACAAACAAAAAAATTCCTTCAGAATAGATATCAAGCCCAGAAAGTTTTAGAGGCTACTTACATAAAACTTTTAAGGAATGGATAAATGGCAATTTATATAATCCAGAGAAGTCAAAAAAAGTAACATTACACAAATCATTCTGTGAGACTACAATAACCATCATTGGAAAACAGAAATGAGAAAGTAAAAGACAAGTTAAATAAAGGATAATCTCACTAATGCAAAAACATACATGCACAAATCCTCTGAAAATAGTATTAATTTTACCTAGAAATACATTAAAAAACATGGCAAAGTTGGGTTATCATAGAAATACAAAGATATTGGGAAATATAAGGAGTTACCCAATGAATGTCAATAATTACCAAGTTTTAAAAATGTAAAGAACATAGAATTTTATGAGAAAGACAACTAGAAAAATGCAATATGACATTAAACCCAGAAACAAACATGCATATATGGAAACTGCTTTGTGGAGAACTTTTTCAAAATCCATAAAGCTGTGCGTGTTCTTCCTGCACCAAGTTTCTAATATTTATCAACTTAAATATTAATTTGTGTAATCCTTGTTCACATATTCAAGGGTCTTCTTTTCACCGTTGCTTATAATAACAATAAAAGTAATCTAGAGTTCTGTTCATGAGGGAGAAGAAAAATACACTGTGATATTTCACATTGTGGAAGATCTTCGAATGGTTGAAATCTTAATAAATATCAAAGTTGCACTGACAAGTAGAAAAACTAAATTGTGAAGTCATGCATATACCATTTTAACTGATAACACTTTTTAATTCCCAGACTCTAAAATTTTATAATGGTTTCATGTATGAACAAATACATAAACATATAGATTACAACTATATGCAAAATATTCACACATGGCCTTTATGTAGGAAGAAATGGGAAAAGAATCACAGATTGTATATAAAAAGGAAATCAATCTTAATTTTACATCTTTACAAAATGATGTAAACACAATAAAACACTCTAATTCTGGATGGCGAGTTTACAACTTTTTGCTACATTTTTTCTATGTATATTTTGCAGCTCAATTTTCTTAAAATTAAAAAAATAATAAACAAAACTTTCAATATGAAGTGCAAGTAGAAACTGATGGAAAATACTCTAATTTTGAGGTGACAGCAATGATCTAAGTGAGGATTTGAACCAACCAAATGGTTTGGGATTTGTCAGTAAGGGGATGATTTGAAAACACTTTGTCAGAATAACTAAGAGGGTGTAGTGATGAATGGCATGTAGAAGTTTGGGCGGAAAGGCAATTGAATGGAAAGTGAGAAAATTGAAGAAGAAAGGTTAAGTGAAAGTCCTCCTACTGCACGCAGGTCGGATATAGTGTTTGGTCCCAAATTACAATATGCCAGAGTCTTACAGTAGAAAAGAACGTTAGGAAAGATGTACCTCAAGTCGTATGGAATACATGATAGACAAACACAATTAAGCTACACAGTTAAGATAGGAAAATGAGGGACCTGAAAATTATATTATAAAAGGTCTTTGTTGATACTGGTTACCTCTTGACTTCTAAAACAAAACAAAACAAACCCCTATAAACTATTTTTTTGCTATTTCTCTCTGGCAGTCAGTCAGTCAGAGTTGGTGGCAAAGTTTGGAGCTTTAATCTGAGGTTTTTTTATTAATGAAAACGAATGCTAGTTCTGAGATCACATAGTGTTAATGTTCAGAAAGCTATAATTTATTAAATCATTACTCAGCACTTATATTTAAATAATTATTTTGGTACCTTCTGACTAAAACAATAAAACGGTAGCAAATATTCATATCACCTTCAGAGATACTGACACTAAGGGGGTATTACACAGCTTTTAGAAATATTATAACTTGGTCACCGTAAATAAATCTGCAATGAACATCGGAGCACATGTATCTTTACAGATAAATGTTTTCAGATTTTTTGCATAGATACCCAGGAGAGCAATTCCTGGATCCTACGATAATTCTATTCTTAATTTTTTGAGGGACTTCCACATTGCCTTCCATAGCGGCTGCACCAATCTGTAGTCCCACCAAGTGTATGAGGGTTCCTTTTTCTCCACAGCCTCTCCAACACTTGTTACTATTTGTCTTGTTGATGAAAGCCATTCTGACTGGGGTGAGGTGATATCTCATTGTGGTTTTTATTTGCATTTCTCTGATGATTAGTGATGTTGAGCATTGTTTCATATGTCTATTGGCTATTTGTATGTCCTCTTTGGAGAAATGTCTCTTCAGGTTCTCTGCCCATTTTTTAGTTGGATTGTTTGTTTTTTTGTTGTTGTTGAGTTGCATGAGTTCCTCATATATTTTGGATATTAGCCCCTTATCAGAGGTGTTGTTTGCAAAAACCTTCTCCCATTCAGTTGGTTGCATCTTTATTTTGTCTATGGTTGATATTATGCTAAGAGAAATAAGTCACACAGAAAAAGTCGAGAACCATATGATTCCACTGATATGTGGACATAAAACTGAAAACAACAAAGGAACAAGACAAACAAGTAAAGAAACAGAGATTCATAGACACAGACAATAGTTTAGTGGTTACCAGATGATGAGGGGAGGGGATTGTAGATGAGGGTAAAAGGGATCAAATATATGGTGATGGAAGGGAACTGATTCTGGGTGGTAAACACACACTGTGATATATATATATATATATATATATATATATATATATATATATATATATATATGATGTATTACAGAATTGTACACCTGAAACCTATGTAACTTTACTAACAATTGTCACCCCAATAAACTACTTTTTTTAAAAAAGAAATATAATGTGTCTGCTAGCAGAAATCAAATAATTTAACAATGACTGTGGTCTCAGTAAGATACAGAAAATTTCACTTTTAATGAGATACTTTGTTTTAGGGATGAAGTCTTAGGTTACTAGAGGAACAGACCACATTACTTTGGGTTAAAGAGTGGTGTGTGTGTGTGTGTAACAGACAGGAATGGGAGGCGGAAAACTGAACAGAAGTCTCAATTTTGTTAAGCACAGTCTTGAAAACTCTGTATGTAGTTTTCATGATATTTCAAAATCCAGCCTGAAGAAAGAATTCCAGATTCTAGCTCTTGTTTCAAAAACCATTCAAAATGTGTGAGTTTACTATAAGTAATAATTTAGCCAGAGTCATGGTACTAAGGGAATCCAATAGATAATGTGTGTTTCTCTTAACATATTTTATTAATTGATTTCCCAGGAAGTTAGGAGATAAGAACAGGTCACCTGCCTCCCTTTCTAGACATATACCCAGAAGAATTTAAAACAGATATTCAAACCTTATACAAATGTATTCATAGCCACACTATTCATAATAGCCCAGAGGTAGAAAAAGTCCAAGTGTCCACCAACTGCTGAATGGATAAACAGAATTTGGCACACCCATATAATGAAATAGTATTCAGCCATAAAAAGGAATGAGGAACTTCTGTCAACTTGGCTGAAACTTGAAAATATTATGCTAAGTGAAAGAAGCTAGACATATAAGGTCAGATGTCATATAATTCCATTTCTATGAAATATCCTTATTAGGTAAAACCATAGAAACAGAAAGCCATGCATGTAATGTTTGAAAAATCTAATGCATTTGTGTGTATATATGTATGTAAGCACCTAACATTTTTTGGTGGTTGCTAGGAGATGAGTAGTGGGGATTAAGGGGTGATTACTTCATGAGTGTGCAAGTGTCTTTTGGGGTGATGAAAATGTTTTGGACGTTGATAGAGGTGATGGCCGTACAATATTGCGAATGTAATAAATACTTTAAAATGGTTAATTCTATGTTTTCTTAATTTCACTCAGTTAAAAAATGTTAGTCGCTTACATACATTTATACATACACAAATGCATTAGATTTTTCAAACATTAGATGCATGGCTTTCCTCCATGCACCTGCTCTTCCTTTTTTTGCATTCCATCTATTTTACTGTGGACCTAGAAACCCAGTTTTCCCACTCCACATTTGAAGTAAATTGATCAGGTTGTGTAAAATCTCATTTTTTCTCATTTTTCAATCAAAAGGGTGGTATTTTTCAAAACACCTTTTCACACACAAAAATAAGTCAGTAAGAAAAATATCCCTCTCATAATGGATGGTTTTGAATATAGTAGATTATACACATTTAGCAGGACCAGAAATTAAGTACATAATACCAAGGTGGTTTCTATTCTTCATGCAGCATTCATTGTGGTGGGGATTTTAAACATGTTTTATCAGATATTCTAATTGTAAATACCAATGGGATTGTTTCTAGGCCCAGTGGAAGACTCATTTATTCCAATACCTGCTTGCAGATTTGATGTATTCTTATCAACTCTTAGAAATCATTACCTAGGGGGGATCTCTCAATTCAGTTTCTCCTGAGGGTATGCAGAAACACTCTCACATGTTGTGGATGCCATCATCTCTATGGATTCCATCTTTTTGCAGCCTTCTTGGATGAGGAGGTGTTTCTCCTTTCTTCAGTTCCTTTCAAGATCAATTCTGATCTTGTTATTGAATACATTTCTTTGGTTTAATCTGCTTACCAATGGGAGCTTATTTATGTTTACCTGTTCATTTTTCCTATCACATATTATTCGCCATTACTTTCTTTTTAATCCTCTAAAAAGCTTTAAACTCTTCCTTGAAGATACTGACAGAAATTCTTCTGTAGTCCTTCATCCTGTGGAGAGTTAGTGGACCTATTCCCAGGCCTTTTAACTTGGTTTGGATCCAGCTATACTCCTACTGTAGAATTTGTCTCCCTTACTCCTTCCACCACTTCCTATAATCTTTTTTTTCCAAGTGGTGTTAATTTACTTTTTCCTCATATCCCCAATTACCATGGTGTATTCATTTTGATTTAAAACCCCAGAGCACAGCTTAATTTAACAAATAATTTAATTTCAAAGAACTGTTTATTGAATCTTACTAATTTTCTTCGAGTACTGCCATATAGAGTTGAATTGTCAAACATTGCTTCCTATTATTTCTAGCCTTTTCAAACTAGCACTTTTCCACTCTAATAAGAATCAATCTCTCCTCAATTTTCTTATTCAGCTTATATCACCTATAACTGATCAAAACACAGTCATCCTAGGTGCAATTTATTTAAAAGACAGATACTAACCCAGTTACTGAGAAATTAAACTAATAAATCAGTACTTAATCCTGATAACTCTTTGCTTTAACATGTGTTGGTCATATTTGCATTTTTTTTTTTTAATTCTTGAGTTCATTTATATTATCCAGGTCCACACTATCTGTTTTCCCTTAGCAGAGACAGACTCTGATCAGGTGAAATATAAGGCATTCCAGGAAAGACTATGCTCTAGGAAAAAAACAGAAGATTGGCCATCAAAAGCCACTTGTCCTGTTTTTGGCCAATGGCAGTGAGATCTCAGAAATAGTAAGAGCAATTGTGACTTGATTTCTTAAAAGGGATTTGACATGTATAAAAATCCATTTTCTACTGATAGAAATTTAAAGACAATAAACAAGTGTTAATTGAGAATTTTTGTAGAGATTGTTCTCAAGTTTTGATAAAGATATTCTATTTTAAAATTTTATCTTTCCAAATTTTTATTAAATTTATTGGGGTGACATTCATTAGGAAAATTATATAGATTTCAAGTGCAAAATTTTACAAAACATCATCTATATATTGCATTGTGTGTTCACCACCCAGAGTCAATTCTCCTTCCATCCCCATATATTTCACCTTTATACCCACTTCTACCACCACTCCTCCCCCATTACCCTCTAGTAACCAATAAATTTCTGTCTGTGTCGAGGTGTTTTTTTTGTTTATTTGTCTTTGTTGTTGGTTGCTTTCAGTTTTATATGCTATATATAAATGAAGTCATATGGTTCTCGACTCTTTCTGTCTGACTGATTTTTCTTAGCATGATAATCTCAAAATCCATCCATATTGTCACAAATGGCAGTATTTCTTCTTTTCTGTTGGCCAACTTATATTCTATTGTATATATGTACAACATATTCTTTATTCAATCATCTATCGAAGGACACTTTAGTTGTTTCCTTGTCTTGGCCACCGTGAATAATGCAACAATGAAAACAGGGGTACATATATCTGTGTGGATAAATGTTTTCAGATATTTGGGGTAGATATCCAGAAGAGGGATTGCTGGGTCTTATGGTAATTCTATTCTTAACTTTTTGAGGAACCTCCATACTGTTTTCCATAGTGACTGTACCAATTTACATTCCCACAAGCAGCGTATAAGAGTTCCTTTTTCTCCACAGCCTCTTCAATACTTGTTATCGCTTGTCTTATTGATAATAGCCATTCTAACAAGTGTGAGGTGGTATCTCACTGTGGTTTTGATTTGTATTTCCCTAATAACTAGTGAAGTTGAGCAGTTTTTCATATATCTGTTGGCCATATTTATGTCTTCTTGGGAGAATTGTCTGTTAGGATCCATTTTTTTTTTAAATTTAAATTTATTTATTGAGGTGACAATTGTTAATTAAATTACATAATTTCAGGTGTACAATTCTGTATTGCATCAACTATAAATCTCATTGTGTGTTCACCACCCAGAGTCAGTTCTCCGTCCATCACCATATATTTGATCCCCCTTACCCTCATCTCCCTCCCCCCATCCCCCTTTCCTTCTGGTAACCACTAAACTATTGTCTGTGTCTATGAGTTTTTGTTTCTCATTTGTTTGTCTTGTTTTTGGTTTATATACCACATATCAGTGAAATCATAGGGTTCTCTGCTTTTTCTGTCTGACTTATTTCGCTTAGCATTTAATTGGATTGTTTTCTGTTGTTGAATTTTGAATTCTACATTTATTTTGGATATTAGCTCTTCATTGGCAGTATTGTTTGCAAATATCTTCTCCCATTCAGTTGCTTTCTTCTTTATATTGTTGGTGGTTTCTTTTGCTCTCTAGAAATTTGTGTTTTGATATAGTCCCATTCATTTGTTTTTTTAATTTTTCTTCCATTACCTTTGAGGTCAAATTCATAAAATCCTCTCTAAGACCAAGGTCCCTAAGTTTAGTACCTATACTTTCTTCTATGCAATTTATTGTTTCAGGTCTTACATTTAGGTCTTTGTTCCAATTTGAGTGAATTTTGGTATATGGTGACAGCAATCTAGTAGTTTCATTTTGTTGCATGTGACTTTCCAATTTACCCAGCACCATTTACTGAAGAGGCTTTCTCTTCTTCATTGTATGCTTTTGGCTCCTTTGTTGAAAATTATCTGCCTATATATACATGTGGGTTTATTTCTGGGTTCTCAATTCTATTTCATTGGTCTATGTTTCTGTTCTTTGCCAATATCTTGCTGTTTTGATTATTGCCACTTTGTAGTATAAATTGAAGTCAGGGATTGTGATACTTCCAGCTTTGTATTTTTTTCTCAGGATTGCTTTGGCTATTTGTGGTCTTTTGTGGTTCCATACCAATCTGAGGATTTTTTGTTCTATTTCTTTAAAAAATGCCATTGGGATTTTGATGGGGATTGCATTAAATCTGTATATTGCTTTGGGTAATATGGCCATTTTACCTGTGCTGATTCCTCCAATCCATGAACACAGGATATCTTTCCATTTCTTTGTGTCTTCTTCAATTTCTTTTAATAATGTCTTATAGTTTTCAGTGTATGGTTCTTCAAGTCCTTTATTAGATTTATTCCTATGTATTTTATTCTTTTTGTTGCAATTTCAAATGGAATTTTTTTTCTTTTTCTAAAATTTCATTGCTATTATATAGGAATACAACGTATTTTTGTGCATTGATTTTGTATCCTGCAACTTTATTATGTTTGTTTATTGTTGCTAGTAGATTTTTGGTGGAGTCTTGGTTTTCTATATAAAAAATCACATCATGTGCAAAAAGTGACAAATTTTCTTCATTCCCAATTTGGATGCTTTTTATTTCTTTCTCTTGCATGTTTGCTCTGGCTAGGACTTCCAATACTACGTTGAATAACAGTGGTGAGAAGGGGCTTCCTTGTCTTTTTCCTGATCTTAGAGGAAAAGCTTCCAAGTTTTCACCATGAAGTACAATGTTAGCCAAGGGTTTGTCATATATGGCCTTCCTATAATCTCGATAAATGGTGACTATATTTCTGCTTGAAGGGTATGCTGATTTCAGGGAGTTTATGCTTCTACAGTGTGGGACTATAATAGTTTGTGCAAACTGAAACAATGCTAAGCAGTATTAATAATCAATGGGAAAATGTAAGATAGTTCTATGATTTTCAAAAATTTTTGTCAAATATTTCAAAATCTCTTACTGTTAATAATTAATATATATGGGAATAAAACATAGTAAAGCTAGTACTTATTTATACCATAATTTAAAATATTAGAAACTTTAACAACTAAAATATTTTATTTCTTTGTAAAAATTGTATTGAATAGTTTGAACAGTACTTATCCTGTTCTTCTTGTAGTATAACCTACAAAATTAAGAACATTTTTTTCTATGCCTTGGTGAATTGTCATGTTTCTGTCTAAAAGTGTATCAGCTTACAATATTTTATCCTTTGCAATTTTTATTTTAGGAGTTCCTTTAATGGGAGATTTTTGCCGGTGTCACTTCATCTACGATATCCTTATCTTTTTCATCACTAACACTTCATTTGTGTTGATAAGTTCACCTTCACTGAACCTTTGGCCGCCTAGTTAGAGTATCTCAAATGTCAGTGGTGTCAACATTCCCACATTCATTTTGTTATAACTCCATTTACATTCTATTTGAATTTCACCTCCATGGTTGTCACTTTTTTTTTTCTGATTGTCATTTTTGTTAGCCAAACCCCCTTTTAATTATTGATTTTTGGCAAGCGTCATGAAAGTTGACACTGAGAGACAAGGAGGTCATTCAAATATGTACTTTATTTCTTATGCACAAATTGACTAACATATATGCAGTGACTAATCACCAATAGTCTTTGAAAGAAGTGATGTAGTTATTCATTGATCATAATGGGCACCTGCTATTTACATAGTGATTGGTGATGCTCCTTTTTCTCTTTGGAACAAACAAATCTTTTGCCTTTTACATAGTGATTTGTGCACTGAAGAGCTAGCTGCAAAATTTGTAATTTATGCAACTACTTATAATTAATATACCATATAACTGAAATTTGAATCATGATGTTGGGGGAGTTGTGTTATTTTACTAGATTCTGGTAACTGAAATTTTGGTATATCTGAAACAAATCTAGAAAGGACTGCTATACGTATTTCTTGTTTAAGGCAACTGAAAATGCAGGTGAGAATATAATCATAGTCTAATAGTGTGCACCTTCAGAGCTAGTTTCTAAGTCCCAAGTTGTTCCACATCTTCAGAAATGCTACAGAGGACAACCACACGTCCACCATACTTTTTAAAATACTTGATTGTTAAGTGCTTGGAGCCAAAAATTTTGGCCAGTATAGGATGGGATGTCAAAAATCAGCAACAACTTAAACTTTAAAGGACTTAATCTAGAAGGCTATTTGATACCATACACAAAAATTAACTCAAAATGGATTAAAGACCTAAATATGACACCTGAAACAATAAAATAGAAAGAAGAAAATATAGGTACAATCTTTTGGGCTTTGGTCTCAGAGAGTCTTTTATGAACTTGGCACCTAAGGTACGGCAAGTAAAAGCAAAAATAAATGAACGGGACTAAATCAAACTAAAAGTTTCTGCATAGCAAAAAATAAACCATCAACAAAATAAAAAAGCAATCAAACAAACAAGAAAATATATCTGCACATTATACCTCTGATAAGGGGCTAATATCCAAAATATATAAAGAACTCATGCAACTCTTTTCTGTGTCTATGAGTTTTTGTTTCTTTATTTGTCTGTCTTGTTCCTTTGTTGCTTTCAATTTTATATCCCGCAGATCAGTGAAGTCATGTGGTTCTCAACTTTTCTGTCTGACTTATTTCGCTTAGCTTAATAGTCGCAGGATCCATCCATGTTGTTGCAAATGGCACTATTTCATCTTTTCTTGTGGCAGAGTAATATTCCATTTTATACCACATCTTCTTTAGTTCAGTGGTTACCAGAGGTTAAGGGGGAAGGGGCAATAATAGAAGAGGACAAAGTATGTCAAATGTATGGTGAGGGAAGGAGAATAGACCCTGGATGAAGAATACACAATGTTATATATAGATGATGTATTACAGAATTGCACACTTGAAACCTATGTAATTATACTAACCATTGTCACCCCATAATTTTTTATTAAAAAAAAGAACTCATACAACTCAACAACAGCAAAAATCCTATTTAAAAATGGGCAGAGGACCTGAACAGACACATTTCCCAAGAAGACATACAAATGACCAACAAATATATGAAAACATGCTCAACCTCACTAGCTATAAGGGAAATGCAAACAAAACCACAATGAGATACTATCTCACACCTGTTAGAATGGCTATCATCAATAATACATGAAAAAAATAAGTGTTGGAGAGGATATGGAGAAAAAGAAGCCCTGCTAGTGGGAAAGTAAATTTGTACAGGCACTATGGTAAACAAAGAATTAAGAATATAGCTTCCATATGACCTAGTAATCCCTCTTCTGGGAAAGCACATGTAACAAAAAGGAAAACATTTATTTCTAAAAACATATGTACCCCTTTTTTTATTGCAGCATATTCACAATAGCCAACACATGGAAACAACGTAAGTGTCCTTCAATTGATGATTGAATAAAAAAGATATGGTACATATATACAACAGAATATTACTCAGCCAAAGAAAGGATAAAATATTGCCATTTGTGACAACATGGATGGATCTTGAGAGTATCATGTTAGGTGAGATAAGTCAGACAGAAAGTGAAAAGAAACATATGATTTCACACATATGTGGAATATAAAACAGAAAGTAACAAACAAACAAAATAAACCAACTAATAGACATAGATGACAGTATGGTGGTTACCAGAAAGGAAAAGGGGAGAGAACGAAGAGTGTAAAAGAGGTCATCTATATGGTGACAGAAGGGAAACTAGACTCTGGGTGGTAAGCACACAATACAATATCCAGATGGTGTATTATAGAATTATACATTTAAAATTTATGCAATGTTTTTAACCAGTGTCACCCCAATATATTTAATGAATAAGGATTTGAGTCATGTGATATATGTCAAATATATAACTTATGTGTCTGAACCAATAAATCAAATATTATTAAAAGTACAATATAAAGAATCATCTCAGTAAGTCATCAATTACACTATAACACCTCTGCTTTACATCCTGTTGTTCTTTAGATGAATCTCTTTCTACATTCTCTAGGACTTTTGTAATATCTATTATTTGTTACTGCCTATAGTTATCTGAACCACTCTCCACATTTTTAAATGCCCACCATTGTCAATCTACTCTCCCAAGTGGAAGGAAACATACACACACACACACACACTCTCTCTCCCTCTCTCTCTCTCTCTCTCTCTCTCTCTCTCTCTCTCTCTCTCTCTCTCTCTCTCTCTCTCTCTCCTTCCACTGCACAGCTAGGATGCTGAACTGTGACATGGAATGCATGGCAGCTGTTTTGCAGGTGTAGGTGCAGACAGAAGCAGCACAGTGGTTTGGGGTCTCATAGTGGAGGACCTGATTTTCACAACAGCAGCTTTTTGATCATGACAGATTTGATGCGGTTTGAAGATTAGGGGAAGCAGCATCTTCCTTATCTTGCTAGTTGGCCAGAGCATTTTTCATAATTGTTCATATAAGCTCAGACATGACTAGTTTCTCCACCAATCCTAATGAATGTTGGGTAAACTAACATCTGTTAATAAATTTCTTTCTAATGAACTAGCTAGGGCCAACTCTGTCTTCTGCAATGAGACAACCAAACATGTGTTATACTGCTTCACCTACCAGCAGCTTTCTTGAATATTCAGTCCTTATTCCTGCATTAACTCCTTGACCTAGATTTAATGTAGTTTGAACTCATCCTAATGACTGATATCTCTTTTTTATGAGATTCTCCCTCATTAAAATATTTCTGTATTCCACCTTTATTTCCACTATACAGTTTTCCCCTTATTATTTCCACTTCTGAAACTTCTCTGAAAAATAAAACAATACCAATGATACACTAAAAATCACCTCAAAGGAACACTTTACAGTCTTTGCTCTAATTGACTTTATTGTTAGAATTACAGACTATCCCTCCAGTCTAAAATATCTTAGTTTACAAATTCAACTTGGTTCCACTCCCTGATTTCTATTTCTGTCTTTTGCATGCTCTAATTTTTCATTCTGTTCATTGTTTCTTCAAAAAAAATTTAAAAAAGAGATAGAGAAAAAAACGTTCTGTTCCTAGATCTTGTGTTGAGTGGACTCCAATTTCCACATTTAATATTTTCATATGGTAATAGCTACATGAAGAATTATGTAAAGATTGGGAATATTGACTAACATACACTTGGAACATTCGTGGCACATGGTACATGGTCAATAAGTAACAAATCCATCACATTGCAAATCATTTCCCCCCCTTCTCTTTCTTTCTTACTCTGTCTAATATTCTAATATTAAACAGTGTATTTAACTTTGTTGTTTTATATGAAATAGATTGCTACTAATTTAAAGTAACAAAAATTCAGTTTAAATGTGCTTAGCACTAATGCAGCTTTTATTTCTATCCACATAATTGGAAATACTGTGTTACATTAGGTTTCAAGTCACTGACTCCGAATCTCTATAGTTCTCTGTGCATTACTGCTTTCCATGGTTCCTTTTTAGTTATAAGACAATTGCCAGTAGACATAACGTCAATGTTTTCTTGGTCATGCCTCAGGACGTATTTTGTGTGGGAAGAGATAAAAACCGCTCTCCTTTGACTTTTACTTATGAACAAAACATTTTTATTCCTAAATGCTTCCAGTCAAAATCTTCTCATGTCTCAGTGGCTCACATTAGCTATACTTTAATGGTGAAGAGAATACAATGAGTAGCTAAGTCTAATTAGGACTCAGCACTGAAGCCACTTTCAGATAAGTAAGCTGCTGATTCCACTGGTCCCCAAACTGCAACAAAACTGCCATCATTTGATGGATGCTGTTATAAATGTCAGAACCACACAGAGCCAATCCTTCTAGCCCTGCAACCAGATTGCCTCTGCTTCTATCACCCCCTTAACCACATAGCAGCACGAATGAGGTGGGGTTGATTGGCCTTGGACTCGGAGAGCCATCCGTAACAGCCATTCTATCCTGCTTCTGAAGTCTAAAACCATATTCCAGTGTATTGCCAGAGAGTCATGAAAGGAAGTTCTCAAACTGCTCAGAATGAAGTCTACCCACGTATCCATATCATCTCCTTTCTTCCCATTAGAATAATAGCAGTAATAATAATTTCATAATAATGAAACGGAAAGGTTTCACCTTCATCTGTCCCCACATCTTCCTCTGTCATTCACCTTTCCTTGTACTCAAGCACACTCCTTCAGATGTGTGTTGAGCTTAGTAGCATAATACAACATCATACTATAATTTACTTAAAGCAATTGTAGGTTCTGAACCACTCAGAACAATGAAGTCACTAAAGTATTATGAAGAAACAATACTTTTTTCTATTTTGATACAAGTTAAATCTTATAAAAATAATGTAATTATCCACTAGAGGAAAGACTCGCTTGTTAAGAGCTCATCGAATCTTCCATTCATTTCCTGTTCATATTTCTATTTTTTAACCATAAGTCTTGGCCTTTGCTATTTGTGGCAATAAAATCAATTTGGATCAACAATAAGTTAAAGAAACCTTAAATATTTTTATAATAGTTAGTCTAAAATAGCACTCAGAAACAATTCCTTGCCTACTGTAATTTCTTGCTTGGCTGCACAACAATTTTCTACCAAAAATTGAACTGGTGGGGGAGCTAAAATATTTCTAGGGTTGGTCATACACCTAAATTCATCTTTTTTTTTTTTTTTAGTTACTTTTACATTATCCATTGAATTGTTATTTTCCTTTCTTGGCAGGTATTCTTTCTGGATACTTTACTTTCTGTATGTAGTAAATTCAACACACACACACCAAGAGACAGACAGAGAGAGAGAGAGAGAGAGAGAGAGAGAGAGAGAGAGAGAGAGAGAGAGAGAGATAATAATAATTTTAGCCCTGCCAAAAATGGGGAGAAACCCACATTTTTTTTTGTCTTGTAAAAATATTTAATCTTCTCTGCATACAATGAACTTAAAAATACTCCTCAGTTCACAATACATTATCATAACCAATACATGTAAGATTTCTCTCTTGGTCTATTTTATTTTATATTTCTTTTCATTCTCCACCCTAGTTCATCTACCTTTCTCTCATAGGCACCAATTCTAATATTTTTTAATAATTTCTTCACTTATTTCACACTATATTATGTATTTTATTATCTGAAAATATACCTAATTTCTGGCTTTTATCTGCTGCAGATAGGACACCCAGTGTAACACATGCATCTTATATCCATAGCCTCTTAGGATAAAAGCATAGGCCACTTCCACCTCCCCATTTCCACAACTAATGCCACATGGACATCTTCTTAATGATCCTGTGGACTTATATGTGGGGTCATTTTACATATGAATTAACATATTTAGTTTCACTAAGTATAGCCCAATTGCTTCCCAGAATTCTTGTACCAGTGTACTGTAAAGTGCAAGCCTCCTTCATGCCAGCACTTTCTATTATCTACTTTTGCCTTTTTGGTGAGTGTATAATGTAGAAACACATACTGTTTAAGTGTTGTTTGAAACATACCTCATAACTGCATCATCTTATGAATTCCACATCGACTTTCAAGAACGTGGGTCATTGCTTTGTACCCTTTGATACTGAAGTGATTTCCAAAAGAAAAGCAGAGACACTGAGATTACAAAAGGATAGGGAAACATGGTTCATTGGAGAGAGACAAAGACTATAGATATAAATATTCATTATCTTTCCCTCTCCCAATTATTATATACTGATATTGCCATTTTTATGCTGTGAATGCATGTACTTATACTCAAGCATCAGTGCCCACCACCAAGGACATCAAGGGTCCTGGTACTCGTGCTGTCATCGACAGTAGCCTTGCCAATGCTTCTGGCAGAAAATTACTTGAATTTTCATAACCAGTGTTATGACCTGCACACCCAGCAGTATTGCCATGTATGACTGTCATCCCACTGTGACATCAGTGATTGCCACCAATGTTCCTGCTGTTGACAGCATTTCAGTAAGAACAGCGCTGCCAAGGACAGTTAGTGCCTGCTCCATGCCGGCCTCCACTGCCACTGCAGCCCATGATAAAATCACCTATGATCTAACCACTGTGCCATCTAACGCTCCCCAGATTCATAGAACATTTTAAATTAATTTTTAATTCTTGTTTTAATTGTAGTTCCTAAGTGAAGTGACTATTTGAGCATTAGTTTATTATGAATGTAGAGTTAATTTGGTCTTGAGATAAACTTGCTTTCCAAGAGCTTTGGTCTCCTAGGAAAAAAATAACTCCCATCACGCTCCTTATCTTGTCATGAACCTAAATCTGAAGTTGATCAATGCCAAGATAGGACTGGTTAACAGAGCGAGCAAAACTGTTTCTCAGACAGGGCCCCTTGCTATAGAAGGTGGTAAGAATTAATAAGTGTTATGAGAGAGGTACAGATAAAGGTGTTCTTCTGAAAATAGAGAATTTTTAAGTATCTCTTCATCTTTAGAAAGCAGTCAAGTGTTTTTTTTTTAATATGTCATAGATAAAGTGAAAAAATAATGACTTTTATATGAAATAATAATAATATACTAAATAAGACATAAAAATTTAAAGCAATATGACTAAGGTTAGTTTTTACTTGGGATATTAGATGAGGGATGAAATATAAAGAAAACGGTAACAATAACATAAAATGAGTAACAATAACAAAAATAAAACACATTTGACAGAAACTTCCAGCTACACTCTTATCCAACAATCTCTGGTAGGAGACATAGGTCTTTCTGAGTTTGGACCTTGCTATTTAATGCTATTGAAACATTTGACTTTTGAAATAAAGATGATAGTCTAGGATTCTGCTTCTTCAATTTGATTTTAATGTATAAAACTCTATTAAAAGGGAAACATTCTTAGTCTTCCATTGTTGAGTTAAATTATTTTGATTACGTTACGTAAACATATATAAACATAAAGCAAAGTGTAAACTCCTAATGTTATAGCTTATATACAGCCATAAAACTAAGACAAATGCATACATTAAATAAAAGAAAAAAAACTACAAAAAAATTAAAATTAACAACCTTTATTTAAAGTGTCAATGGAAGGTTTTTCTGAACTAAATCGCCACTCACTATAGGAAAATGCTATTGACTACCATGGTACAGATTCTTTTGAGTCAGCATTTCTCTATTTTGCTACACCCTTGGAGAACTCAATTTCTTACCACATTTCTTTATTCAAGGGACTATGGAAACTTTATTTATAAAGCTTGCTATGAATCAATTGGATATCACTTAGCACAAAGTCATCTTTTGCTTGTTTAGTTAACTTCTTTTCTAATTACCCTGAGACAGTTAAAGTCATACTTTTGTTGCCAGCATAATTTTAAACACAAACAAAAATGCTGATTCTGAATGAGTATGTGTTCTCTTGGTTATAAGTTAGTCATCCAAATTATCTGAGTATCCTTAGATTTGTTTATAGCATTGAAATAAACACACACACGCACACTCACACACAGTTAAATTTCAAGATTACTTCATTATTTATTTTGATTTAGGTGAAAGGCAGAAGAATATATACAATGTTAATATGCACAAAAAGCTAGAGCACTAGCAGTGAATGATCATGGAGGAGAGGAAATATTTTTAACATAAGAAGCTGGGTAAGTTTTATTAAAGGGAACCTATTGTTTTCTGTTCATTACAAAATATCTTTATTGAATATCAGTCCTTTATTGCATGTAGTCCTAGAGAAACTGGTATGTAAAGCTAAATACTTCATTTTGTGTACACTCAAGAAAATTAAACCTAGCCCAAAACAGTGACTCAAAGTATTAGGTATTATGTAAGGTGGTGATGACTCTAGTAGTGATTGTATAAAAGCTACATTCAGAAGTTAGAACAGAGGCTTTGCTAAATAATACTTTGTAGATTTGTTGTAACACATCCCTGGCTCACTAAAAAGTGACTTTCTGGGAAAAAGATGTTAGGCCTATACTTCAATTTTACATTTGAAACAGCAAGGGAAAGTTTAAAAACATCTCACCCTCTGTGCAAGTTATTAATAATAAACAGTGTTGGAAGGAAAGCTTGTATATAGGAACTGTATACTCACTATTCAATTCTTCTGTGAACATAAAGCTTTTTAAAAATTAAGTATATTAATTAAAAATAATCTATGATTGATATTAATTTTCTGAAATAGAAACTAAATTAATTTCAATTCAATAGCATTTGGCTATATACATTAATTTTAATGCTTGGATATGAATTTAAAATAATTGGTAAATATCAGAGTGCTGCAGATTTCAGAATTGTAGATGAATACCCAGCCAGTCTATTTCTTAAAAAAAAAAAAATATGGTAATTTTGTTTCTCTATATAAGGAATGCTAGAAGTTTTTAAAGGATATCTGACTTTTAGGATATCCAAAGTTATATCTGACTTTTAGGATATCCAAAGTTTTTAGGATATCTGACTTTGTCCAGTGCATTATTTTCCTCTCATTGTCTCATTGTCACATTGTCACATTGTCTCATTGTCTCATTGTCCAGTGCATTATTTTCCTCTCATTGTCTCATTGTCACATTGTCACATTGTCTCATTGTCTCATTGTCTCATTGTCATATTGTCACATTGTCACATTGTCACATTCATTTGTAGATATACCAGCAGATATACCAGGCAGCATGCAGTAATTCCCTTCAATACAACGTGCATTATCATCTGTCTTTCAAAATGATATCCCACATATCAGTGAAATCATATTGTTCTCGACATTTTCTGTGTGACTCATTTCTCTTAGTGTAATAATCTCAAGATCCATCCATTTTGTCACAAAGGTAATTTCTCATGTAAATTTCCTACTCAGCTTCAAAGCACCTAGAAAAATGAAAGTTTTTTCAAGTCATTCTGGAAAAGTCATGACCCAGGCCTCACTAACCCTTTCCCAATACTCACTTTAATATAAACACCTATATTCTGAGAAGGTAATTAATATCACAGACCATCAGAGTATGGGTAACTGATATCACATTGGGTTGCCATCATTCGTTCTTTAAAGTTTCTTTAACCTCTGTTGTGGATCAAGCAATTTTCAAACTGAGGATAATGCTTCTGTTTCTCCTTTTCTTTGTTCTCTCTCTCTCTCTCTCTCTCTCTCTCTCTCTCTCTCCTTCACTTTTTTTTTTTTCCCCAGCAAACTGCTTAACTTTTAACAGCATATGAATTTCCTTGATAGGTCTTCATTTAATTAGTTGTTGAAAATCAGTCAGGTGATCACATTTCTTGGGTGCCAAAATCTGTTTTAGGCTGTTGAAGGATATGCAAGGAATTAAAATTAATTACCTGTGCAATTTACTTGCATTTTATGAAACAAACTGCACTTCAAGGGCTCAACGTAAACTTAATCCAAATGCTAAGTCCTATCCCTCTTTCAATCTTGCGTGTCGTCATCAATAGATCTAGACAAGGCCATTTTATTAGATTCGGAAACTGAGATTTAAAGAGCTTAATAGATTTTTTTTCTGCATCTCCATTATTTTGAAGAGAGTATGGGCCTAGAGGAAAAAAAGAGAAGTCATTTCAAGAGGAATAAGAGGGATTCTACACTATAATCATCCTCAGAATATTTTCTTTTCCTACAGTGTCACAAAAATCAATGAAGCCTCTCTTAGAGTTCGGAACCTATTAGATATCGCCATTCTTGGTTGTGGAGACTAATCTAATCAGTAGGCATTGCATGTGTTCCGAGTCATTGGAGCAGAGAAATATCCCCTTTATCTTCTGTATTCTGTGTAAGTGATCAATAGCAAGAGAAAGAGACATTAAGAAAATACCAAGCAACAAAGTAGACATAGTCAGACTTCATAATTGATTAGAAATCTGCTCTACTTCAGGACCATCTACATTATACATACACATATACACACATATATTCAGATATATATATAGATATACACATATGTGTGTGTGCATGTGTGTATGTGTGTGTGTGAGTGTGTCCTGTGTGTGAAAGACACAGTGCTAGTCTCCAGAGGATGAAGTGCGAAAAACAGTATAAGCCCTGTTTTTGAGGAGGCAAGAATTTATTAAGGGACATATGCAATTCAACTATAATTACAACAAAATGTCCAGTAAACCTCTAGATTGAAAAGTAGCAGAGTGATGAATTTTGCCCGAGGTCAAAGAAAGAATCATTAAAAGAAAACAAATATATCAGGTGGATTATGAGTAAGAGTTCTTAAGTGGGGTGTACAGTTGGACAGGAGTGTTGTGAGAAGAGAGTTCTGAGTCATTTCAGTGAATTGTCAAACCTCATGAGTGTCATGAAAACCCCCGGTTTTGTAGTCAGTTGATCAGAAGTGCAAGTAGGTACTGATCCCACATGTGGCTGGCATCTGACTTAGGGGTAGTCTTCTAGAACCATGACCTTAAACCTGTGGATTCCAACACTAGCTCCAGGTGGGTAGCATCAGAAGTGAATTGTATTTTAGTACAACAGTTGGTGTCAGAATACAGTCTTTTATACTTGATAGTATATCATGAGGCTTTGAGAGGAAATGTGACTGAATTCCAAGATACCAGGAACACTGGTGGTTTATACTTTTTGTTGGAGTTTAATAGTTTAATTGTCTTTGGATTGGACATTTACTGCCTCTACCTACAATTAGCACCTTTTTAAAGAATAAAAATTACTAATTGATATGATCTTGGAATTCAAGAAAAAATAAAACAAGTAGCTGAATCTAGATTATAAATGAAAACGACAGGGAAGTAGGAATGATTGTCAGATAAAAATAACCGTTAAACTATAAACAAGAGTATAATGTAACTAATTATCATAAATGCAAGATTAAATGAAAATAAAAACTACAGTAAGATATCACCTCATACCTGTTAGAGTGGTTATTGTCAGTAAGACAAGAGAAAACGCATGTTGACAAAGAGGTGGAGAAAATGGAACCCTTGTGCAAAAATAAAACTACTGACTTGAAAAGATATCTGCACCCCCATGTTCATAGCAATGTTATTTACAATAACCAAGACACGGAAACAACCTAAGTGCCCACTGATGGATGAATGGATAAAGAAGTTGGGATATATAGATATAGATGATATAGATATAGATAAATAGATATAGATACAGATACAGATATATAGATATATAGATGTAGATGTAGATATAGATATAGATATAGATGTAGATATATAGATATAGGTATATAGAGATATTATTCAGACATAGAATGAATAACAAAAAGAATGAAATCTTGCCATTAACAACAGCATAGATAGACCTCCAGAATAATGTGCTAACTGCTAACTGAAATAAGTCCCCTTATATGTGGAATCTAAAAAAAGAAAAGAAAAAAGAAATTTTGGTGGTTTCCAGAGGCAAGGAGTTGTGGGGTTGAGGGAAATGAGTGGATAAACTGTTTCCTGTTTTTGTTTTTGTTTTGTTTTTTTAATAAGCTTAAATTTAAAAAATAATGAAAGTACAAACTGAATGGGAGATAAAGCCCAACATCATTTTCTTTACCACATTTGGGAAACCTTAACTTCTGAGCCTTTTTGTTTGTAAGATTTGCTCATTTTGATCTCACGATGAAAATTTTCATGGCTGCTATTTGAAATTTCATGGCTTTTGAAGCGTGGATCCCAGTATTTTAAATTTATTAGTGAATTCTGAATTTAAATGAATTTAAAAATCAAATATTTAACAATTTTAGACATTACTTACAATGTAAATTAAGTAGCTGACCCAATGAGATAAATTTGACTGAAAACCACCACTATGCATCTCATCAACTTTATATTTGCTATTAAGTCCCTTTCAGTTTTCTTCTTTTTGTCATTTGTTTGTTTGTTTGTTTTCCCACTCAAGTGATATTTCTTGTTTCCACTGATCATACCTCTCGATTGCAGTTGGCTTTGAATTCTCTGAGTCCGCCTTCTGGGAACTACTTGGCTGGAAATAATTATTTTCAGTTTACCCTATTTCCACCAAAGAGCCTCTGGTTACTATAACTGAAAGTTGAAGGAACCCAGGGGATGGGAACTCAATTCTGTAATTTGGCATCCCATTGTACCCTTCACCTTTCTCCTGGAGAACACCAATTAAACACCCACGCAATTCAACAAGGAGCTCTTGGCTCATACCATTCTCTCCTGTACCTGTAAAGACTATGTGTATTATTCTTACAACCATGTTTAGCTGTTCTTCCCTCCTCTGAATCTCCGCAGAACTTTGGCCTATGCCACACACTTCATGCTTAACATTGGTATTTATGTTGGTTATCATCGTTTGGTGTAAAAACCCTCTGTTTTCATTATAACATATGCATTGACACCTAGCTTTCTGCTGCTCCTTACAGTAAGATGTCTTTAGTGGAGTGTCTATATTAACATAATTTTATAAAATATGCAGCACAGGCAAACTTCGACAGCCATTCTTTAATTGGGATTAAAAGTAATTTCCTAAATCCCTTTCTTTTTCCTATCTGCTGGGCTACACTGGATGTGAAGGACACCAGAAATTTCTTTTTTTATTTGTGTAACCAGACCCAATAGTAAAATCCAGCTGCCTGATTCTTCAATTCTGAGTCAAAATCCATGTTTTTCTTAATCAACACACTATTGGCACTTTGAATTAGATAAAATTCTTCCTTATGTAGGACGCTTAGTTTACCTAGCCCCAGCCAGGAAGTATCTGTAGTAGTACAACCCAAAACACCCTTACTCTTTTCTAAATGACCCTTGTGAAAGAATACCATTTCCAGTTCAAAACAGTTATCTCCAAAAGTCACAGGATGTGACAGACCTGAGATTTACAAGATGTCCCACAGGCCCCAAATCTTTGCATCAGGCCTATGTCTAAATTCACCTGCCCCTACATTCACATGCAAGATTATTCCAGCAATTCTCTCTCTTCTCACCTGCAATTGATACTGCATGGATTTCCATTGTGGTGTCTTTCCCTTCCCCTAATACTTCCATGGAGTATTCTCTGTGCCTAACAGGAATCTTTCTTGTGAGCACTGGTCAGAAGCTTGATAAGCAAGAAAAGAGAGTATTGATATACATATTTTTATAAAATAATGATGAGCATAGTTTTTTTACTTTTTTACTTTTAATAAAAGAAATATGAAGGAAAATCAATAAAAAAATTAGAAAATACCTATCTAAAATGCGATTTTTGTTGCACTGTTTATTAATGAATAAAATTAGGTAATGAAAATTAAAATTCTATCCTCTTTGCCTTCTGCTGAAGAACATAAATAAATAAATGAATAAATAATTCTCCTTATTGAAGTTCTAAAATAGAGCATTTTTTCTATGGAAAACATACAGTGTGAATCCACAGACCTCTAACTTAAAACACAAATCACTTCTGGCACTGTACTATAAGAGTTAAGCTATGAGGTCATCTGTTACACAGTTTCCCCTACCTTCTCCAATATTTGGATTTACTTCTTAAGACAGGCTTGTCTATAATCATCACCATTGTTCAAGCTGAAAATCAGAAGTTTCTAGACTAGCTGCTTTTATAAGCTTAGAGTGTTTATTCCAACTACCTTTATGTACTAATAATTTTTCATTTAAATAGTAATATATTTAGCTCAGATAGCACCTCTGGGCCATGCTGAGCTGGCTTTAGGCATTCTTCATGCCAGGTCTCATTTTCTTCTGCTGGGTCGGCTATGGTGGCTGTGATGACCCTTCCAAGGCCAGGTGGCCCAAGCCCAGGCAGCACTGGCAGTCAACATCAGCGTGGCCCAGGGGCTGCAGGACATGCTCAGGACCAACTTGGGTCCTAAGGGCACCATGAAGACGCTTGTTTCTGGTCCTGGAGACATAGGCTTACTAAAGATGGCACTGTGCTGCTTCATGAAATGCAAATTCAACACCCAAGAGCCTCCTTAACAGCCAAAGTGGCAATAGTCCAGGATAACATAACTGGTGATAGTACCAGTTCCAATGTCCTAATCATTGGAGAACTGCTGAAACAAGCAGATTTATACATTTTTGAAGGTCTTCATCCCAGAATAATAGCAGAAGGATTTGAAGCTGCAAATGAAAAGGCACTTCAGATTTGGAACAAGTCAAAGCATGCAAAGAGATGGACAGGGAGGCACTCATAGATGTGGCCAGGGCATCTCTACATACTAAAGTTCATGCTGAACTTGCTCACGTCTTAACAAAGGCTGCAGTTGACTCCATTTTGGCCATTAAAAAGCAAGGTTAACCTATTGACCTCTTTATGGTTAAGATCATGGAAATGAAACATAAATCTGAAACCAATACAAGCTTAATCAGAGGTCTTGTTTTGGATCATGGGACTCGACATCCAGATATAAAATAAAATAAAAAAGAGAGAGAAGAAGAAGAAGATACATACATCCTCACATGCAATGTGTCATCAGAATATGAACAAAGCAGAAGTGAATTCTGGCTTTTTTTATTTATTTAACAAGAGTGAAGAAGAGAGAAAGAAACTTATAAGAGCTGAAGGAAAATTCGTTGAAGACAGTATAAAAAATAATAAAACTGAAAAAGAAAGTCTGTGGTGACTCAGATAAAACATTTGTTGTCATTAATCAAAAGGGAATTGACCCATTTTTCTTAGATGCTCTTGCAAAAGAAGGCATAGTAGCTCTGTGCAGAGCTAAAAGGAGAAATATGAAAACCCTGACTTTTGCCTGCAATGGGGTATCTCTCAATTCCTTTAATGACCTAAATCCTGATTGCTTGGGACATGCAAGACTCATCTATGAGTATACACGGGGAGAAGAGATGTTCACCTTTATTGAGAAATGTAACTGTCCTCGTTCTGTCCCATTATTGGTCAAAGGACAAATAAGCACACATTCAAATCCAAGATGCAACATGAGATGGCTTGAGGCCTGTTAAAAATGCTATTGATGATGGCTGTGCAGTTCAAGGTACTGGTGCAGTGGAAGTGGTGATGGCAGATGCCCTGATTAAATATAAGCCCCAGTGTGAAGGGCAGGGCCCCACTTAAAGATCAAGCATTTACTGATGCATTGTTCACTATTCCCAAGGGTCTTGCATAGAATTCTGATTCTGACCTTCAGGAAATGCTAAAGTTCAAGCAGAACATTCAAATTCAGGTCAACTTGTAGGTGAATGTAGATAAGCCAATGGTAGTAGTACAAGTAGGCATATGGAATAACTGTTGTGTAAAAAAACAGCTACTTCATTCCTGCACTGTGATGGCCACCAACATTCTCCTGGTCGATGAGATCATGCCAGCTGGAATGTCTTCTCTGAAAGGTTGACCTGAAGCTCCCCATCTATCATCTGAATCATGAAGACTCTAAGAGTGACCCTAAGAATACAGCGATGGAATTTTTGTTTATACTTCAAATGATTTTCAAAGAAATTTTGTTCCCATATGAAAAATGGAGAGAATACTGGCATCTATTCAAATGCCAAAGTTTGAAATTACAATTACAGCATTTTTAAAAATTACACTCAGTGTACACACATAAAGCAGCCTGTTTTCAACCAATGCACAGGATGCTTTTTGCTTTAGCTTCAGTGATAAAAGTGCACATTGCAAAATATGTTATCTACCTTATTAAATATTTCTTGAAAAACAAATTTTAATGGCTTAACAATTTCTTCTAATGATGTATCTCAATTTATCCAATAGTTTCTTAGTGTTAAGAATTTAAGTTTAAAATTTGTGTGCTAATATAAATAACACTTAAGTAACTTAAGGTTTTAAAAGCATCCCTGTTTCCTTAGTATAAATGCCTATGAGTAAAACTATTGGATCTCTCCATTGGATTTTTCATGTTTTTGAAATAGCTTTGCTTAAAATACTCCTCGGGAAGTTAAGTGGTGGTGGGTAGACAGGTGGGTGAACTAGACGCAAGGAAGCTGAAAGAACTACAAGTATAAAGTGGCCAAAAATAGAAATAGAGGAGGCAGAGGTGGAAAGAAGACAGAAGCAATGGTGACTAAAGGCTATGTGAGATAAGAGGTTTTACAGACGGACCATATTTTCACACCTCTAAACCTTTGTTTATGTTGAAATGACCATCCCAAAATCTCCAGTGTCATATTTTTCTCAAGTTATTCTCTCCTATGTGTTTCCACAAAACTGTTTTGATAATTAGTATATCTCTGCAGTTTGAAGGTATGATTGTGTTGCTAAGCTTTGTATTTTGAGGACTTGACAGTTGCCTACAGTGAGTGTGAAATAAATGTTAACTTGCAAACAATAATAATAATACATTTACTGAATATCTAGGATACTGAGCTATATTCAAGGGCGCAAAGCTTTAATATTCCTGTGTTTAAAGATTTTATATTCTTATATTTTAATACAGATAGGATTGGCTCTCATGCTTCTGTTTAGTGATAGGGGTGAGTATATTCTAATGAAGATTCAGCTAGCAATAGGTGAATCTGTGTCAGCAAGGAACTGAGAGTAGACTCATCGCATAGTAGAACCAGAAAGTGGACCATCACAGTAGTCCTGCAGGAAGTAATGAGTGTAGATCTTCCTAAGCAACAAGGAATACAGGTAATAACAGAGCTGAGAACTCAGGCTCAAGATAGGACTGTATATTTTCTAGGGTGACGCCTAAAGCACTTATTTTGCTCCTCTACAGCATTTTTCTACTCCATAGCATTGAGTAGTAATTACATATATAGTTTACTTTTTTATTGTATGTTTTTTAAGGACTGCCAACACAAGATTCTTATCTTTCCACCTTATCTAAGTCATATCTAAGTCACATCAGCATGCGAGTTACCGTCAGACACTCAGTATACATTTGTTGAGTGAAAATATATCCAAGGTCACTTCACGTCTCTGGAATTCAGTGTGTTCCCCTTTCTGTTTACTAAAATGATCTCTGGGTTACTATATGGCTCTCACATTACAAAACTCCAGTTTGTGTTTATATGGATGTAATGGGTGCCCTGGCAAAAAGAAGAGGAAGTGAAATGAGTTTCCAAGATATAGAGTTATTTGATTCCATGCCCTTCTGGCTTGTAGAGTCTCTGCTGAAAAATCTGATGATAATCTAATGGGTTTTCTTTTGTAGGTTACCATCTTCTTTTCCCTTCTTTTCCCTTGAGAATTCTTTCTTTGTTATTAATTTTTGACAGCTTCAATATAATGTGCCTTGGAGAAGGCCTGTTAGGATTGAAGTAACTAGGAGTTCTGTTTGCTTCTAGGATTCAAGGATCCGGTTTCTTCCATAGGTTTGGGAAGTTCTTGTTGATGATTTGTTTGAATAGACTTTCTGTGCCTTTCTCCCTCTCTTCTCCTTCTGGCATACCCATTATTCTTTAATTGCTCTTTCAGATGGAGTCAGATCGTTCTTGTAGAGTTCTTTCATTTCATTTAACTCTCAAGTCTCTCTCTTCTCCATCCGCATCATTTCCAGATTTCTATCTTTGATATTACTAATTCTTTCTGCCATCTGGCCAGCTCTAATTCCTAACCTCATTGTTTCATTCTTTATCTCTGTTATTGAGTTCAAATATTCAAACTGTTAAAAGACAAAAATTACCAGCCAAGAATAACATATCCTGCAAAGTTATTCTTTTTATTTATTTATTTATTAGTTTCAGGTGTACAAAACAAGGTAATACTTAGACGTTCATCATTTATATCCCTCACATTATGGGCCCCCCTCCCCCTATCCACTATCCCTCCGACCTCGCACCGAGCAAAGTTATTCTTGAGATATGAAAGAGGAATAAAGACCTTTCCAGAAATATACAGAAGCTGAAGGAGTTTCCTACCCTAAGGCCTGCAAAGCAAGGACTACTGAAGGAGGTTATCCTAGCTGAAACAAAAAGACAACAGGATACAAAACTATGAATAAGATGACTAACAGACAGAAGCAGGAAATGGCAACCCTTGCACAGAAGAGGATACTATACACTTAAACATAACATAGAGGGTAACGAAGATAAAAACATTGTTTTCACATGTAGTCCAGCACGTGTACAGTCTAATTAAACATGAAATCGTAAGGTGGATGTTAGTTACAAAGACTCACTGACAATTTAGGTGAGATAAGAAGGTTAAGGTGAAGAACTCAAAGCCACAGCTCTTGGAGTTTGTGGCTTTCCCTCTTATGTTGCTTCCTTTCTATCAATTCTCTATATTTGCTAATGTCTTGTTTTCTTTTCTGACTTCCCTTCCTCTCCCATTTATATTCACCTTTGTCCCTTGATTATAAGTCTATCTATGAGGAAATCTTAGCCAAACTGGACATCCAAATAAGTTCTGGATATGGAAGAATTATTAAACAATATAAAATTATAATTAATATAGGAAAAACATTGAATTTAATTACATTAAAATTAAAACTTAATTTCACCAAAATGCAAAATATACCATGAAGTGTTTGATTGTAAAATCTGAAAAAAGAAAGAAAAATTTCCACATGGAAATGATAACGGATATGTATTAAGAAAATGCAAAGGAATTTTTAAGACCTATTAGAAAAGAAAAAAACAGGGCAAAAATACACGAGTGATATTTCACAGAAGAGAAAAGATGAATGGCCAATAAAAGATAATAATGAAAAAGAGCTACATCACTTTAGAAGAGTCTATCAAACAACTTTTAAATTTTTCTACAGTCAATTTGTCTGAAAGTTCTCTGGATTTACTCAAACATACATAGCTAATAGGAAATCAAAATATATTCTGGTAAGTGAACAATAAAGTCATTATATCTTTGAAAACTAGAAAATAATAATGAAAGTTTAAAACATAACCACATTTTTAATTGAAAATTTTGAATTTCCTATAATATTGAAAAAAGAACAATTTTAAAATTTAGAAAACACTAGCTTTTTACTTTTCACCATCTAGTGAAATCTCAGGTTACATTGACTTATTAAAACAATATTCTGTATAACCCAAAGATATTCATTCACATTCTATAAAAATCTTTGCTCTACACTACTGTTTAATTAACCCATTTTGTTTTGCTTTGTTTTGTTTTCTAATTTGACCAGAATGAAATTTAATCCTCTGTTTGTTTTCTACTTGCCTAAGAATAAAATCCTAACTTGGAATCTTTTCTTGGAACTAAACTTCACAACATTCTGGCAGAATCAGAACTCTCTAATCCAGTCTCCCTTAGCCACCAAGCCTTATTTTCTTTTCTTTTTTTTTTTTTTTGGTTTGTTTGTTTGTTTTCTTTTTTTTTTTTTTAATAAGTTTCAGGTGCACAAGACAAGGTAATACTTAGACGTTCATCATTTATATCCCTCACACTGTGGAATTCACTCAACTTTTCACCATTCCCCAAACCCACCAGATTCCTTTACTCTATTTGGTACACTTTATTCTTTTTGGAAATGAAGATTAGTACTTTCTCTTTGTTTCACAGTCTCTTACTTCATGTAAATCTCAATGCATTTGTCATCTTTCTTATTATAAACACACTAGACCCATTATCATACTCGTGTATAGTAAAATTAGCTTGTTGACAAAACAAATAATCAAATGACAATAAAAACATCTGTAATGAGCATCTAAAATGCTTGAAATTCTAGACTGCAAGTACATGGGTGCACATTGTGATATGCCTTGTTTTTCTGTACATTTGATTTTGTTTCTCCACGCTTAAAACAAGTAAGAGACCCAAAGTAAAAGTTCATAGCAATATTTTGCCCAAAATAACCATTGATAACAGTTTGGGTATTTTTTTTTCCATTAAGTATCTTTGAAGTATTGGTTTTATTCATAAGAAAATTGGTGACTTCTAATGTTATGATATTGTCTCATGCTACCATTGACCAAAGTCAAAGGATAGCTTGTGAAAAAAAAACACATATGTGTGTGTGTGTGTGTGTGTGTATTTTGCCAAGAAAATCTATGAAAATTAAGATTATTTAAGATAAAGAATTATTTAACTCTTATAATGCAACCTGTGCTCAATATAACCAGTGCAGTTACCTAAAATCACTTCTTTTCAGGGATTTCTATGTCTGAAATTATAGAGCAAAAGCTCCATGATCACTATCTTTGATTAATGAACACAAATTCACATATTGATCGTTATCCCCTTCCTTTGACTTTCAAACTAATAAGCATCTGTGTGCTTGTTTCTAAATGTGTTTTTTAATCATATGATTACAATTAAATTAGCCGAGGAGTTAGATGAGATCCTTGGGAATTCCACAGTGATGTTTGTTACTCATCTAATTTGGTATCATTAATATAATTTTCAAATTGAGGATGGAATTATTTAAGACACGTATTCACCAGAGATTAATTGTAAAAGGATTTGGGTTGAAAATATTTTTGTCCCCTAGAAGAAATATTCAATAAAGACAGTGGAGTAGGTATATAAGTACTCCATATCTAATCTGAAAACAATGGAGAGCAGAACATGGGTATGAAAGTAAAAGATACTGCCATATATTTCAAAACATAATCATGCTTATTAGAATGAAAATTCCCGCTTGCCACACAGCCATAAACTCTATGGAGATTATCTGTTTAGATACACATAGATAAGTTTATTTGCATGGAGTGCACATGCAGAATTTCTTTTTCAGTTTGTCATTGTATTGTACTGTGGAACGTACGAGTGCTAGTATATAAAAATTCAAATCCTCACTGGTCATCTAAAAATTTCATAAATTCTGGTATCAGGATATTTTGATATTAAACAGCTCATTATATTCCCTTTCCAGTACAAGTGGTTTTGTAAATTAAAATTACAATAATCAATAACCTACTATTTCCCTGATCATATTAGTCTTTAAGGCAATAGAAAATTTAAAAGCAGTTATTCATATATGTAATCATGTAATATCCTTTTTAAAAGTTACATTAATTCAAAATGCAAATCAGAAGTAATAAGTACCGACATCTGAAACCCTCATTTATACTGATTATTACAAATCCTTTCAGTATTTTTGTACCAACATTTTAGTGAATGAGTTATACAACATTGTGACCTCATCTTCTATTTTATTATTTTATAGTTACAAGATATGCATATCATGACAATTATAAAGAGGCAACGATACCTATATTAAAGTGGATGCAGACTATATAATGATGATTTCAGTGGTTGGTCCTCAGCCAGGTGGTTCAGTGAACTAAGAAAGTCCACAGAGAGGAAAAAGGTGGGATATGCCAGTTCTTTTTTTAAACAATCTACATTCTTGATTTGTCCTTGATATTATCTGTTTTCTTCAGTTCTTTCTTTCAGTATTTACTAAGCTGAGACTGTAAGATGAGCTATCTGTATTTAATTTGTGATACTTTAGTAACTGAAAATCATTAGTGGAAAATTACAAAATTCAGCCCCCCACTTTAAATTAATTACCCAAACCTCAAATGTCACTGAGATATCCTGTTCTGTTTCCCTCGTGATTATGTTCCCCACACTGACAAGTTTCATCTTCTCACTCTTGGTAAAGACCAGGCTCATGGCCTTGCTGTACGACTCACTGAAAAAATGGGAGCAAACAGGAAATCCTCCTTTTCATTATACCCACCACCTAACTCATCTCTAACTATGTTTTTCTCATCTCTAATAAACCATTGAAAGCATCTGTATCTGTCAGGGTATTATCAGGCATACAAAACAACTACCACTGATAAATTTTTAAAAATATATTAAAGAGATTAGGTTTTATGCAACTAGTGGATCTGGTGAAGAAGACTGTGCAAAACTATTGTCTTGTGTCTGTTGTTCAGACTAAAATCACTACAGGCCAGCTAGATAAGCAGTCGGGAAGGAAAGCTTTATATGGACGAGAGCAAGGGCAAAGAGTACACGCAAGGACCTCTGGGACACATGAAGACAAACCTGAACTCACAAAGACTCTACTTCCCATCTCATTGCTCTGAGAGACTTTCTGGAGACACTTTTGCAGCCTCTTTGGAGCTAGACACCCAGGATTCAGTGAAGCTGAAGTAGGAAATCTGGCCAGAACAATCCCCATAAATGGTACAACCTTCTGCCCAATAATTGAGGAAAAAGAAAACGTGTTATCCCTGATTTTTGTCCTCTCTCTAAACATGTCTAATTGCTCATCAAGTTCTGTTATTATTATT
Organism: Rhinolophus hipposideros; assembly: GCF_964194185.1. Lineage (NCBI taxonomy): Eukaryota > Metazoa > Chordata > Mammalia > Chiroptera > Rhinolophidae > Rhinolophus > Rhinolophus hipposideros. The sequence continues at coordinate 16,540,521 of NC_138058.1, read as the reverse complement.
CTTAAAATTGATTTTGAATTTGTTCTTCCTAGCTTTACAATTGGGACTTGATCACAAGCTGTTATCGTATTTCAATATGGACATGTTTTTTCTGCCTAAATTTTGAGTCATCCCACCTCAACAGTATGAACTCCACACAGCACTTTTACCCCAGCCTCAACTCTATCAATGGTTTCCCAAGACATGTAGAATGAAATCCAAAGTCCTTCCCTGAACTCTGAATTGCTGTTTCCATCCCCTTAATTCAAGAGTTTACATATTCAACCCCATCTTCTTCCACTTTTTTCCCTCACTTTACTTCACATTCTGCCCAATCTGTCTCATATCTGTTTTTGAAATATTTTAAGCACTTCATCATATTTCAGTTGTTTTACCCCAAGCCATGATCATTCTTCCTGTAGTTTTTTATATGCTTGGCTCCTTCTCTTTCAAGTTCCGTTTGAAATATCAATTCTCTGAAAATCAATTCTCTAATTACCATATCTGCAGTAAAGCTCCTCACCCCTCACCCCTCTACACACACACACACACACACACACACACACACACACACACACACACACACACACAAACATACACACATTTGAGAATACATTTTCTTAACTTCCTCATGGCCCTTCTAATAATGAAACATGTATTCACATAAACAGGTCTTAAATTAGAAAAGCAGAATCTGGCATGATATAGTTCACATATATTTGTTGAAAGACAAAAATTATCATTTTCATTTGTTTTCATTTTATTCATTGAAATACTAAAAATTATTTTAAGTGTTCATTTGCCATTGGTAAATCTTTTGTATGTGAACTGCCAAATTACATTATTTATTTCTTTTTCTTGCCCTTTCTCTTATTCAAAGTGTCTTATTTATTGGTGAAGGCTAAGTACATACTATGAATATTTAGTTTTCATGTCTTATATGAGTAACATATTTGCACTTGATTTTTTAAATTTAGTAGTTTGTCGTAGAGATATTTTGTGTCCTTTGTACCTAAATTATCTTTTGATTTGGATTTTCTGACAAAATTATGCCAACAAAATTATTTTTATTGCTGATTAGTTTTTTATCTATCATGCAATTTTATACTTTAAATCCACATGATTTAACCATCTGTGATATATTTTGTTGTATGATATGATACAGGTTTCTTGCATTTATTTATTTATTTATTTAATTTGTTGCAAGAGACATTGCTAACAAACTTCTGTTTTATTTATCTATCATATGTAAGGATCTAAGGTTTTAGTAAAGATAACTTCAAAATGAATTCTCATATGTGACACTTCTTTTTCTAGAACTTTGCAGATTACTGTCATTTATATTTTGCCAGATGAAATTAAAATAATTTTAAATCATTTTATAAATGCATAATCATGTTTCTAAGCATTAGTGAATTACTTAGATACTTTATTTTGTTTTGCTGTGGATTTGTGGAAAAAAGGTACTTTTGTTAACTTATGAAGAATTTCAGTTTTTTTGTCACCCATCTAAATCTATGTAAAGAATTATTCTTATACTGATATAATTTAATCTCCCTTAAGTATCTTTGACCTTGATTTCCTCTTTAATCAATATTCAGCTGAATCATCTTTGTGGCCCCAAATTTATCTTTTGGATCAGCTTATCAATATAAATTTTAGTAAGGGTTAAAATGTATTAATGTCTTGTTCTTAGAGTATTAATTTTATTTGGAGTTATTGTTTTACTTTGATTCTAAACTATTATTTTTTTTTTAGATTGTAAACATTCATGAGTTCATTGGGGACTAGGCAAATGCGATTTTTTTTTCTAACCCTAGCTAGCTAAAAATAGTACGTATGAGGCTCAGAAAAAATAATCGTTGCCCCAGATAAAACGGGCTTCCCTCAATTCGTGATTTCAAATGGCTTACCAATCATATAGATTTTCTTTCTCCCTGAGCTAGCTAATCAATTCTCTTGGTCCTATACCCTCAAATCCCCTGGCTGGTGTTCATCATACTTCATTCAGTCTTATTGCTTTGTCTCCTTGAAAGTCTTCTTGCTATTTCTTCTTTTACTTTCTAGTGCCACTTGAGAGTTTTTATCATTTTTTTTTTCCATTTATGGGAAAGCTTCATCCCAGTACAATCATTTGGTAAAAAAGATTAATAGCAAGGAGTCCAAATACTAGAGATCTAGCACTGAATATGCCACTTAAATAACCATGCTGCCTCTGTCAAGAAAATGTTCTCTCAGACTCTCTTTCCTTTCTGCCTAGTGAGAAACCTGTAACTCCTCCTAGCTCCTCAGGATTCTTTGGAGGAAAGGCATCATAGAGTACACAAAAATCTCTGGGCTTTTGAACCAGAAAATCCAAGTTTCCAATATTTGTTCTATTGTGCAAAATTCAGGTTTATTTTTAAAAAGTGGTTTCTGAAAAGGTAAAACTGTGACTGTCAAGCAGATATAAAAATGAACACATTTTAAAGATTTTATTCTTCTCATTAATGAGGCAATCAGAAAGATATTAAACATATGTTGTGTATGTGTGTGTGTGTGTGTACCAGGAATATTGAAATGAAGATATAAATGGAAGCAACGCTGGTTTTTCCACAGGGTAGAAAGCAAGGAACATGTTGTTCTACAGAACAAGAAGATTTTGCACATCTATTAGTTACCTACAGCATACAAACTATTGCATGACTCGATGGCTATGAAAAGCTAACATTAGATAACCTGGAGGGATGTCTTCTAGATAATGCATAGTTTTCCATTGAAGCATGTTTTTGCTCTAGAGGTGAATTAAAGAAAGTTACTTTATTTATTTTTCCCTTAACTTTCTCATCTGCAAATTGTGGATTTATTGTGGAAACTACATATTGGTAATGTATACATGGTGCTAGATACATAGCTTAAGCCCAATGAACAGAAATTCCCATCCCTTCCCTCGTATATATAGTATATGTGAAAACACAATTTAAATTGCATGTTGCTATTAACATCAAATATGTTATTAACTCTTAATCTATACCTAGGAATCAGTACTATAGAATGATTATGTGGAATGCAAAGTTAGGGATTATTTAACTTTTCCCTCTCACTCAGAAGACATATTTGAGACTTGTAAGAATCAAAGGGCCATAACTAGATCTTTCGTCCACCTGTAGTTGAACTTTAAGCTCTGGTCTATATAGTTGATGTGCATTACATTTCGCATGATGAGGCCTTAATTGTTATTTATAACCAGGCATAATTTGTATCATTCATTATATTTGTGACCTATTCTGTACTTTCAAATTTCTGACAATTATTAAGAAATTAATGTTTCCTTAGAGACAAGGGTGATATTAGATTAAAAACTCATTGCTGCCTCATTACTCCCCCCATAATTATCTGTTATTAACTAGTATGTTTAGTAATAATGGCTTCCAGAGACAGCACATGAACCAATGTGGGTGGTTGGTACTTTTCACATAATTTTCCTATATAGATAAAAAGTCATTCTACTCCTTACTGAAACAGCATAGATTACATGTCATAAAACTGAAGATCTACTCATAGGTCTAGTGTTGACACTTATCCAGTCACGTGACTGGTATTGATTTATTCTTCAAAGCCTCAGTGACTAGAGAATTAGAATTATTGTTTTCTCCCCAGAACTATAATTACTATTTTAACCTTTCCTACGAAATCCATTGGTTTATTTCAAAACATAATTTTATAAAACCTTTAAAAAAATAGGTCAAGGGGAGTCTCTCTTCTAAAATAGGAGTTTTCAGGTATACCTGCAGATTTGATACCTCTGTAATATGTGTGAACTCCCTTAGAGACCATAAAATGATCTATAAATAATTGATTTTTGAGAATAATGACTTACAAATGCATTCGTACCATGTTCTTCCCAAATGTCAAATAATTGCCAAATCAAACACAGCATTGTGTGTGTATCTATATAAAAGTCAAAAGTATGTCAATTATGTATAGTGCTTGACAGAAAGAACAAGACTAACCAGTTTCTGGATAATAGAAAATACCCATAATCATTTTTTTTTTCTCCGTAGACCACACTTGATATCATAAATGCTTCCACACCACTCATTACATTTTAACTAGCATTCAGATCATTAGAAATGCTAGTAAAGTAGATAGCCAAATTCAAGATTTAAGAAGAGATTACATTTTTGTATTTAATTAGATACTTTTGGAGCCTCAATAGAGTTTTAGAGCCTCCAGTCTCCATTAATATGGTTAGTATCATAATTAATGGAGACTGGAAGCTCTAAAAGCCTATTGTTGATTAACTACAACAGCAAAGATTAAAATTGTCACCTTGTAAACAGAATGTTCTATGATATACATGTATATCATATGAGTTTTTCTTTAACTACCATAAGCAAATATGAGAGTGACAACAGTCTGTACTCTACTCTGAATTCTAAATAGAAGTTCTAACGATGAAACCCACCCATATCTCCTGCTAAATATGTGACATCAAACAAATCACTAATTCTATCAAATTTTTTTTTGAGGGGGTGGGTTAAAATGAAAAGAATCAGGAAAAAATATTCTAGGACTTTCATGGGATCATTTAAGATATTGCATATGAAAGATTTGCCTCAACAGCAAAGAGCTTTTTAGATATAGTCTTGAATATATCATGGTCATCTTTTAACCAGAAACAGTAGGACAATTAAACGTTTTACCAAAGTCTATACATCTCCCACTTAATTGCTTAGAAACCCTGTTACCATATTGCTTCACCCAATAGCTCTGAATGAAATCTCAGCTAAGCACCAGCATTGATTTTTGAATAAAGGAAACTCCAGATTCTAATCCCCCAGGTTTCTAGTTCCCCCCCACCCCGTATTAATCAACTCTGACTACCAAAACAAAATATTACAGACTTCAATGGCTTAAAGAGTACAAATTTGTTTACTCCGTGGGGAGGCTGAAAAGTCCAATATCAGTATCCAGCAGGATTCAGTTCCTGGTGAGAGCTCTCTTTCTGGGTTGCAGACGGCCATGTTCTCACTATGCCCATACATGATGGAGAGAGAGAACAAGCAAAATCTCTGGTGTCTTTTCTTATAAGGACACTAATCCTATCAGATCAAGACACACCTTTCTGTCCTCATTTAACTTCAATTATTTTTTTACTCCAAATGCAGTGACACTGGAGGTTAAAATCAGCATATAAATTTTGGAAAGACACGATTCAGTTTATAGCACTGGCCATTGAGTCTGAGGCCCCTGGCAACTCAGAGCACAGGAAAGGTACGCGTATAGTGTGTCTATCGAAATTCCTGACGTGGTCATCAAGATGAAGATATAACTTGTTCCTGACTAAAGTCCTCCTCCAAAGAGACGAACTTTTCATAACCAAGACACCATTGTGAAGGCCCTAGAAACTAAAGTTGGGGTTGAAGCAGTCCTCCTGGACAGCAGAGACTGAGAAAGACCACATTGGAAAGAAAGGAGAGGCCACATTTTGACCACATTGCAGCTCCCACAAGCCAGCACAGCACCATATTGAGAAAGCCCCCCTGGGTCTATAGTTTCTCCCATGGCTACGGGAGAATTCCAACTTCCTCAGAATTGCTGAATGCTTTCTGGAAGGCTCAGTCTTCAAAGCTGAGCTTGAGGCCCCATCTGACTGCGGAGCTATGTTGGCAATTCTGTTTAATTTGTATCACCAGCCAATGGGCCATACTGGCTATAGAACCCGTTCTATTGCCTGCTGGGAAGGGGAGCAAATTTGCAGTAGCACCCAACTGTTGAGCACTGGCTCTAGTCCTACTCTTCCAGTCCCACACTCTGAGAAGCATAGCCATAGCTGCCCAGCAGCTGCAAGGAACATTGTGTGACCCACCAGCAAGGGAGCAAATTCAGTCACACTAAACTTGAGTATGCCTCCAGTCTTCCTAAGGCAGTAACCCTGACCAACTGTTGAACATAGATTCACATAACCGATAACCCTGAGCAACCTTAAAACCCAGCCTACAATACAGCACAGCTGCAGAGTTCAGCCTAAAACTCCACCAGCAGCAGAGCACAGCCTACAGCCTTGTTCAATTGTGGGACATAATCTGTGGCCTTGCTCAGGCAGAAAGCTCAGCCAATGACCTTGCCTGTCATGGAACATAGCCTGTGACCCCACCTGACCAGGAACCCCAGGGACCCCATAAGACTATGGAGCACAGTCTCCAGCCACATCCAATTTTAGGGTACAGCTAGAGGCCCCACCCAACCAAAGAGCACAGCCAGTAACCTTGCTAATAGCAGAGCACAGCCAATTGCCTAATCATGAAGCACAGCTCTGGCCCTGTCCAACTTCAGGACACAGCCTGTGGCCCCACCAGATCACACAACACAGTCTGAAGACCTGTACGACCATGAAGCCTGGCCTCGAACCCCACTTGAATGTGGTGTCCAGCCATTAATACCTTCAGTCAAGAAGCACAGCCTGAGGTGCCACATCATCAGAACAAGCCCACAAACCTGTCCAATTGTGGAATCCAACCAGTGGTACCACCGTGTAAGGAAACACAACCTGCTACCCCACACAATCAGAGGTAATTGCAGAACCCAGGTAGTGGCCACATCCAAATGTGGAATAGAGCCAGCAGCCCTGCCCAATCATGGAGCCCAGTCAGCAGCCCCTCTTAAAGGCAGAACAAGCTAGCAGGCCCATCTAACCATGGAGTTCAGCCCGTGGCACCCCTGACTTCAGAACATGGGAAATATTTTTACCCAACTACAGACCCTGATAACAAGTCTTGCCTGCCTCAGATGCTATTAGTAGATCTATCCAGTATCCCAAGCTGAGTTGAATTGTGAGGATCTTTCCCTAATTAAGAGAACCTATAAATCTGTAAGAGAAACCTCTTGCTCAAATGCACAGTTTTCAACATAAGGAGTCAAGGATCAGGCAAACATACACCACCAAAAAAACTAATAAAGTTCCAATAATTGATCCTAAAGAAATGGAGATCTAAAACTTTCTGAGAAAAAAATCACAATAATCCTATTAATGAAGTCAGAGAAGTATGAGAACACATAGTCAACTATGTGATACTAAAAAAAAATGAACAAAATGAGATTTTCATTTCAACAAAGAAATAGAAAAAAAAATTTAAACAGAAATATTAGAGCTAAAGAGTAAATTACTGACCATATATTTGATCCTTTTTATCCTCAGTAACTTTGCTAACAATTGTCACCCCAATAAACTTTAATTTAAAAAAAAAGAATATATGACTGAAATGAAGAATTCAATAGAGAGCTTGAACAGTAGACTCATACAGCAAAAGAAGCAGTAAACTCAAAGACAGGTCATTTGGAAACATTCAGTCATGGGAGCAAAAAGATGAGAAAATGATGAAAACCTATGAGACTTATAGGACACCATAAAAAAAAAAAAACAACAGTACATGAATTATGGAAATACTGAGAAGAGAAAGAGAAAAGGGCAGTCTATTTAAAGAAGTAGTGGCTGAAAAGTTCCATAACATGAAGGGAGAGAAATGGTCATACAGATTTATGAGACCCGTAGAACTCCAAATAAGTTGAACCTGAAAATGGCTACACATAGACACATTCTAATTAAGGTCAAAGAAAGAAAGTGGGAAATTCACAAATATGTGAAAATTGAACAATATACTCCAGAACAACGAATGGATCCAATAATAAATAAAAATGAAATAAAAATATCTTGAGACAAATAAAAATGGAAATACAACACACCAAACTTATGGCATACAGAAAAAGCAGTTCTAAAAGAGTAAGTTTATAGCTATAGATGGATACATCAAGAAGAAATAAAGATCTCAAATAAACAACCTAACATTACACCTCAAGGAACTAGAAAAAGAAGAACAAAATAAGCTCAAAATTAGCAGCAGGTAGGAAATAAGAATATCAGAGCAGAACTGAATGAAATATAAAAGCCACAATAAACAATAGAAAAAAATCAATTAAATTAAGACACATTTTTGAAAAGATAACTAAAATTGACAAACCTTTAACTAAATCTGCTAAGAAAAAAACAGAATATTCAAATTTTAAAAAGTCAGTAATGAAAGAGGAGACATTACAACTGACAATGCACAAATACAAAGAATTATAAGAAATTACTAAGAACATATAACTGTATGCCAACAAACTGGAAAACCTAGATGATATGAATAAATTCCTAGAAACACATAACCTACCAAGATTGAATTATGAAGAAGTAGAAAATCTGAACAGTCCAATAAGGAGTAAAGGGGTTAAATTAGTAATCAAAAACCTCCCAACATACACACACACACACACACACACACACACACACACACACACACACTCAGGAGTAGATGCTCACTGGTTAATTTAAACAAACATTTAAAGAAGAATTAATGCCAATCTTTCTTGAACTCTTTCAAAAAGTATCAATGTGGAGAAAGCACTCTCAAACTCATAAGACCAGCACTATCCTGATAACAAAGCCAGATAAAAACACTGCAAGAAAAGAAAATAATCAGCCACTATCCTTGATGAATATAGATGCAAAAATTCTGAGCTTAATATGAGAAAAACAAGAATATCTGCACATTTAAAGGATGATATGTCATGATCAAGTGGCATATATCCCTAGGATGCAAGGATGATTCAATGTATTCCAATCAATAAATCTGCTTCATCACGTTCATACAATGAAAGATAAAATTCATATAATCATCTCAATAGATACAGAAAAAATAGTTGACAAAATTGAACATCTTTTTTATAATAGAAACTCTTAAAAATTGGGTATTGAATGGATGTACCTCAATATAATAAAAACCATATATGGTAAGCCCACAGCTTACATCATAATCAATGGTGAAAGCTTGAAAGTTTTTTCCCTTAATATCATGAACAGCACATGGGTCTCTTACTGCTTCTTTTCAGTATGGAACTGGAAGTCCTAACCAGTGTTATCTGGCAAGGAAAAGAAAGAAAAAGCATCTAAATTGGAAAGAAAGAAGTAAAATAGTCTGTTTGCATATGACTTAATTTTGTATGTTGAAAACCCTAAAGATGCCACTAAAATTATATATATATATATATATATATATATATATATATATATATATATATACACACACATACATACATATATATATATGTGTATGTGTGTGTGTGTATGCATATATATATATATTAGAACTAATAAAATAAATTCAAGTTACAAGATGCAAATATCAACATACAAAAACCAGTTGTGATTTTATATGCTAAAAATAAACTATCTGAAAAAGAAGTAAAGAAATCAATTCTGTTCACAATAGCGTAAAAAACAATAAATACTTAGGGATAAATTTAATCAAGGAAGTGAAAAATGAGTATATTGAAAACTATAAAATTTTGATTAAAGAAATTAAAGAAGACAAAATAAATGGAAAGATATACTATATTCATGGATCAGAAAAAACAATATTATTAAAATGTCCATATTACCCCAAGCCATCTAGATTCAATGCAATCCATATCAAAATTCCAATGACAGTTTTTTACAGAAAAAAAATAATATGGATCCACAATAAACTTTGAATAGTTAAAGAAACCTTGAGAAAGAAGAGCATCACACTTCCTGATTTCAAACCACACTACACAACTATAGCAGTCAAAATAGCATGGTACTGGCATAAAAACAGACACATAGAATGATATAACAGAGTTGATAGCACAGAATTAAACCTATGTATGTACAACCAACTTATATTTGACAAGGGAACTAAGAATACTAAATGGGGAAAGGATATTTTATTCCTTTCTCACAATAAATTGTGCTGGGAAAACTGGATATACATATGCAAAGGAATAAAACCGATCCCTATCTTACATCTCTCATAAAAATCAACTGGAAATGGATTAAAGACGTAAATGTAAGACCTGAAACCATAAAACTAGAATAATACATAGGGAAGAAGCTCCTTGACATTGGTCTTGGCAAAAATTTCTGTATTTGACATCAACAGCACAAGAACCAAATGCAAAAATAAACAAGTGGAACAACATCAAACTAAAAAGCTCTGCAAAGCAAAGGATACCATAAACTAAACGAAAAGGCAACCTACCAAATAGGAGAAAATATTTGTAAATCATATATCTGATAACGGGTTAATATCCAAAATGTAGAAGAAACTTATACAACTCAATATCAAAAAAATATTCCAATTAAAAATGAGCAAAGCAATGGCTAGACATTTAAAAAAATACATATATAGCTATAAATATATAAAGATATATTTATATATTACACACAAATATATAAATATATATAATGCATAAATATATATTATGTAAATATATATAAATATATAAATATGTATTTGTATATTATATATAAATATATATAAATATGTATAATATATAAATAAATATATATTATATAAATATATAAATTTAATAAATATATGTAAATATATATTATATTATATAAGTAGACATAAATATTTAATAAATATATTTATGAGTATATATAAATATATTTATATACTTACATATAAATAAATATATATTATATAATATATGTAAATACACATATAATATATAAATATACATGTATTCATACATATATATATATATACATATATATATATAAATGACCAATAAGTACATGAAAATGTGCTCAACGTCATTAATCATCAGGGAAATGAAAATAAACCACAATGGTATATGTATCGTCTCACATCTTTTAGAATGGCTATTATCAAAAACACCAAGAGGAAGCAAAAATTGGCAAAGATGGGGAGAAAAGGGAATCCTTATGTTCTTTGATGAAAATGTAAATTGGTATGGCCATTACGGAAAACAGATTTCTGAAAAAAATTATAAGTGGAACTACCGCATGATCCAGCAATCTCATTTCTGGGTATTTGTCCAGAGAAAATGAAATCACTATCGGGAAGATATATCTGCACTCTATGTTCATTACATTTATTTATAATAACCAAGACATGGAAAAACCTATATATCTATCACGGGATGAATGAATAAAGAAATGTGGTACATAAAGACAAGTAGAATATTATTTAGCCATACAAAAGAAGGAAATCCTGCCATTTGCAACAATATGGATGAACCTTGAGGGCATTATGCTAAGTGAAGCAAATCAGAGAGAGAAAGACAAATACTGCATGATATCACTTATACCATGTTTCCCTGAAAATCAGACCTAGCCGGACAATCAACTCTAATGCGTCTTTTGGAGCAAAAATTAATATAAGACCCGATATTATATTATATTATATTATATTATATTATATTATATTATATTATATTATATTATATTATATTACATTACATTACATTATTGTACATTGATATAGTACATTAATTTTTGCTCCAAAAGACGCATTAGAGCTGATGGTCCGGCTAGGTCTTATTTTCAGGGAAACATGGTACATAGAAGTTTTAAAAAATCAACTGTTAGAAACAGAGAGTAGACTGGGGTTTCCAGGGGCAAAGGGGGCAGGGGAGTGCAGAAAATGGATGAAGGTGGTTAAGGGACACGACTTCCATTTGTAATATCAAGTTCTGAGGATCTAATGCACAGTATTGTAACTATAGTTAACAGTTCTGTATTGTACTTGAGAGTTGTTAAAAAGGCCATCTTAAAAGTTCTCACTCCTCAAAATATAATAGTAACTTTGTGAGATGATCGATGTGTTAACTGATTTATTGTGGTAATAATTTCACGAAATGTACAAATGACAAATTGTACACCTTCAACTTACACAATGTTATATATGAAATCTATGACCACTATAAAATTATCACTTTAAAGCACCAAGTTTTGGGTGCAGTTATGGAAAAATAGTAACCAGAATACCTTGATATAGTAAAGAATTTTGTAGAGGAAGGTAGATAAACTTACTCTTCCATTATAGTGCCTTTCAGTAGACATTAGGAAGACCACTCCCACCCCCCGCCTCTTTTATTTCTTTTCTATTACTATTCTGGAGGAGTGTTTTGAGAAGTAAATCTTGGGGCTTTGAATGTGCAGAGACATAACCTAAAAAAACACCGGAAGACATTTTCCTGTAAACAGTTAAGATGGATGAAACTATAATCAAAGCCTAAGGCAACACATTTACCTTGGAATCATAACTTCCCACTTGCTTTTCTTTGCATTTTGAAATTCCTTGCACTTAAGTCCTTTGGCCATGTTTCAAGCAGCATTATATGCCCCACACATTAATAAAACGTTCCTGGTGCTCACCTTCTACTTAATCACTGCCAGTGCTCTAGTTTTCTGTGAGCAAAACGCTGAATCGATTGCATTTGTAAATCCAAGGCCAAATTTGGATTTTTTCCATGGTATAACATAGCTAAAACTTATCTTGTTTAGATGGAAACTTCTGTGAGATGTAAAAGGTGGCACTCTTTACTGATAGATTTTTTTTTTCACATAATCTCATAAACAAATACCATCTTTGATCCATTCTTTGTTACACACTTAAACACAGTGCACACCATAATCTTTTTTTAAATAGGATATTTACTTGGGAATTGGGAGATGAGAATTCAGCCAGTGTTTTGTTATAATGAGAATGACGGGGGAAACAACAAAAGCATGTTTGTCTTGGCCTTCAAGTTCTTTTTTGTTATATGAGAGTTTGGTTTAGATTAATGGTTGACAAAATGGGTTAGCAGTAGAAATACTTTTCTACATATATAAAAAAAAGTGAATCTGTCCTGTTTGATACTTCCTGATTTGTGATTGTCTTTATTATATATTGAAGATACACACACCTTCTTTAAAGATTTTTTTAAAACTCAATGTAAAATTTATTATTATTTCTTTATGGAGGTTAAATTCACATATATTGATATTAACCATTTTAAAGTGAACAAGTCATATCATTTAGTACATTAACAATTTGATGAAACCACCAACTCTATTTTCAAAACATCATCATATTTATTTTTTAAAAATAACTGTTCTCATGTTCATTATATAATACGTAGTTAAACAATGTGAATGTCAAGATGAAAATTAAAATTAAATCCACCAAATGCTGTAACATAAAGCAAGAATTAAAATTTTAGAGAAGACGTATATGTACCCCCCCACACACACACTCATGCACTTAATATCACCAATCACCCAAATTTCTCATAAGTGGACTATTATTAATGTATTACCTAAAGAATGTCCTGTGTGAACCCTGCCAAAGCACATCAGAGTGCTGACCATATTCAATAACATGGCAGAAATACATATAATAGTAATTTTTATGCAAAATATACAGAATCCTGAAGGAGCTCCTGGACAGTAACTATGATGTAGTCAAAAGAGAGAATGAAGGAAGAAAGGTTTTTCATTTTTTATAAAAAGAATATCATAGCCTGCATGTTTAAGAAGGTGTTCAGCACTCCAAACTTGCTTCTTTTATGTTGGGTCAAAGTATTGGGTGAGGAGTTGTACACTGTCAATTTGCAAATCTACATTGTCTCTCCTATTCAATGTTCAATATGGCTGTACATAGGAAATCATGAATTAGATAAGTGTTTTCAGAATTTACAGATAAATGTTTTCAGATTTTGGGGGTAAACATCCAGAAGACATATTGCTAGGTCATATGATAATTCTATTCTTAATCTTTTAAAGAACCTCATACTGTTTTTCATAGTGGCTGTACCCATTTATATTCCCACCAGCAGTGATATTCAGCAATGAAGTCTGTAGCACTTTGTCTAGGATGAGTTTGCAAATTTAATTGTCCTACCTCATAAGGCAGGCAGAAAGAGTCAGGAATCATACGATATCACTCATATGTGGGATATAAAACTGAAAGCACCAAATGAACAAGACTAACAATCAAAATCTCTAGACACAGACAACAGTTCAGTGATTACCAATGAGTAAAGGATGGTAGAAGAGGGTAAAGGGGTTCAAATATATGGTGGCAGAAGGAGATTTGATTTTGGGTGGTGAATTCACAATGCAATATATAGATGATGTATTATAAAAATGTACACTTGAAACCCATATAATTTTATTAACCATTGTCACTCCAATAAATTTAATTTAAAAAGTTTAACAAGTAAAATCATGAGTTAGAAAATGGTTTTCCTAATCAGTAGCCCCAGCCACCTTATCCATGATTTCACTTTTTACAGTCAACTGCAGCCTGAAGATATGAAAAGGAATATTCCAGAAATAAACACTTCATATGTTTTAAATTACACACCGTTGAGTAGAGTGAGGAAAGTTTGCACAGTACCACTCTGTCTGACCTGGAACAACAATTATCCCTTTGTCTAGTGTCTCCACGCTGCGTAAAGTCCCCAGCCATCAGTCACTTGGTATCTGTCTTAGTTCTCAGATCCACTGTCATGGCATCACAGTGCTTGTACCCATGCAGCCCTTATTTTACTGAACAATGGCCCCAAAGCACAGAGTAGTTATGCTGACAATTAGAATATGTCAAACAGAAGCCATAAAGTGCTTTCTTTAAATGAAAAGGTGAAAGTTCTCCACTTAATTAAAAAAAATAATATGCTGAAGTTGCTAAAATCCATGGTAAGAACAAATCTATCCATAAAATTGCCTAATTTATACATTAAACTTTATCATAGTGTGTATGTATAGAAAACAAAACAAAAAATATGTATGGTTTGGTACTATCTGTGGTTTTAGGCATTCAGTAATGTTCTTGAATCACATTGCTGTGGATATGGGCACACTGTGTCTGGGAGAGGAACAATCAACCAATCTACTGCCAAAATATTTCTCTCACTACACACACTTATTAGACACTCCTTGTCCCCTGAAGAGAGAGTTCTAGAACTGGGCATCAACACATTGTTTATCATGATTTTCCCACTTCTCTGAATATTTTATATCAAAATTCTACTACGAAATCATTTTAATGACTAAATCCTTTTCTATCAGATGGTTGTTACCATAATTTATGTAATGATGCTGAGGAGTCAGATCTGCATTTCATGAAAAAAAAAAAAATGTCCCCTTCATAGACAAGATGGAATGACAGGAAAAACTACTTCGAATGAGCAAAAGTTTAGAACTTAGTGTATTTGCTTGGCTTTCCTGAAAGTATCCTGGGTTTTCTTTAATATCATGTTCTGCATCAACAAGTTTCAGCTGCAGGTGATTTTCCCCACAGGATATGTGGTGAAGTCTAGGACCATTTTAGTTGTCACAACTGGGGAGGGAAAAGAGAATGCTACTGGCATCTAGTGGAGAGAGACCAGGAATGCTGCTAAACATCCTCAATACACAGGATAGCACCCCACTCCCCCCCAAATAATTATATAGACCAAAATGTCAATAGTGCTGAATTGAGAAACCCTGCTTAATATAAAGCAGAAATGAGAGGAAAGTGACTATGTCAGACAGCTCATATTACGTGTTGTCTTCTTCATGGACACATGTTTGACTTGTGTTAAACAATGAAAATCACTAAAGATGATTTGCATGTGTGTTGTGTGAAGACACTTTTGATTGGCTTAATACAAGAGTATGTGGGCCTTGGCTCCTGTTTTTCTAAATGGGCTTCTAAGTTTATGGCTACATGTCTCTTTAAACTAGAAATCCAGCTTTACTTCATGCCTGCCACTGCAAGTATTGAGAATGACTGCTTCACACATAAGTAAAGAAAATTTTGTCTAATTAGTCTGTTAGCTAATCAGCTCCTAATGACTACTACTAGGTCTGTTCTTCCTACGCGTTATTATTTAGATAGTTTTCTTATCTTCAAAGCTACGTGGAATCTGCCTTAAAGTCAAGATTTTACACTGATGCTTTCAAGTTGCTCCATTTTATTTATAAATCTGGATCTGATATTTCCTTTTCCTCTCTAAGTGGAAGTCCTTGGAATGGTTTTACTCATTTTGACACTGCCATTCTGGGTCTATGACTGAATACAAGTCCCCAACATAAGACACCTGTACACTTGGGTTACTTGTATAAACTCTTTGGTTCCCATGAACAACTTCCCTCTCCTGGTCTGTTGTTGCTCTGGCACATCTAATTTTTGAGGACAGGTACCTGACACAACTATTCAGAGTTCACCTTGCCACACCTTATTCCAGCCTCATTATAGGATATTTTAATAAGTGGTTAATGTAAAGAAAAAATTTTCTACATTGCTTTAACATACAGGTCTCGGATAAACTGTATAAATACTGCTAAGGCATTTGCTTCCGTGGCCTTAAACATAAAACGTTAGAATAGTGGTTAATACCTAGCTTACATGGGTAAGTTAGAATTTCTTTTTAGTGAATTTCAAATTGAAGCTAAGAGACTCTAGTCCAGAAAGCACATAGATAAGTTACTTTCATCTAAAGGCAAGAGGTAGCAGTGGGAATATTCGCAAATTAGAGAATATTCAGCTTCAGTGAACAGTTGCTCTCTAAAAACCATGGCACATCCTTCCACATTTTCTAATCTAATTACTTTTTAAAAAGCTAGATTTCAGATTGCCTTAGGAATTCTCCTAATCATTAATTTAGACTTAAATATTTTTTTTTAATTTTTTATTTTAATTTTTTAAATTAAAGTTTATTGGGGTGACATTGTTATTAAAGTTACTTAGATTTCAGGTGTACAATTCTGTATTACATCATCTATATATCACATTGTGTGTTTGCCACTCAGAGTCTTATTTTAAAAATAATGTGTAACTGAGAAAGAAAATTGGTACTTGTTTCCCTGGACACTAGTTTTTAGTTTAATACCTTAGCTCTACCTGGCTTGTGTTGCCTTTTTAATCCATCCATGATAATTTTATAGTATACATTTTAAAATTGTGCAACAAACTAGCCATTGTCAATGAGCAGTACTATGTAAAAGTCCCATTTTTTGATTAACTAGAATAGCTATTGAATTGTTGCTTCCAAACAGTTGGATTATATTTTGAAACGAAACTGGATATTTTATCCCAACAGAGTAAATGATGGGGATATATAGGTGCTCTAAGAGATTAGTAGATAGAGTCTTTTTTGTGTGAAAGATGAATGGTTTCCTCTCTTTGAAATAATAATTAGCATCTACTTGCTGATTTACAGGTAATATTCCATGCCAGATTAATGAATTTAACATGCAAAATAATCCATGTAAGGCAGCTCTTAATATGTTCATTTAATAATTTTTGAAGTGCAGTAAAAAACTTGATAAATACATATCTTAAGTAAAAAACACTAAACCCAAATACTGATGATCTGACTTCAAGTTTCAGATTTCACCCATTGTACAAAGCCAGCTGTATTTGGAAAACATTGAATCTGCATATCCATCTTCAAATGACTGCCCAAGCAAATGAGGTAAAAATGTACTGAAGCAGTAACTTTGAAACATAATTATATGACACAGCTGATTTTAGTGCCTCTGATATCACCTACCGATGAAGGAATCCTTGGTATTATCATCTCCTAACAGTTCAATATTCAGAGAAATGCTAAGAAAGGCAACCACAGAGTGGCCTGACAATTGCCCCCAGCTTTTCAATTAAAACAATATTGAATTTTTAAAAAGCCCAAAACATGCTGTGCTTACAACTGTGTACTATCCTGATATCCAAAAAATAATGATGACCAAGGGCAATTTCTTTATTGTGTACCATATGTGAGTGTGATAATGTGACTTCCTCAGGACAGAATGCAAATAGGTCACTTTGTTTTTTTTTGTTTTTTTTTAACAAAATTGGTAGGGTATTTTAAAACTTACATAAAGGAAACATGAAATTATATTTGTTCCCAAATTAATCAAATTTGGTTTTCTGTATAACATCCTCTCCAAACTGCTGGTCTGAAAGAAGTATTTGGCTTTTGAAATTTTCCCAGTCTTTATTAATGGATTTCAAATTCTGTACAAAATTGGAGAATTTCCTAGTTTAGTTGGCACAAAGTGATCTCTGTTGGCCTTCAGGGAAATAATAAAATTTTGCTTTGTTTTCTCTCTCCAACCCTTACAGGAAAAAAACTAATGCTTTATTCCCTGGTGAAAGTATGACTTTCAATGGGATTAAAGTTGTTTCATTCTCATAGTATGTTTGACATATGCCTATTAGCTTCTCCAACACTGAAGACTTATTTTTCTCAACAACTATTGGTTCAACAATTTCCCAAAGCCTCCTTCTTTTAGGGGTGAGCTTGAAGCCTAAGAAAGAAAGGCAGAAATTTAGGTGAGCCATGAGGAAAATATGTATAAAATAAATGGCTTAACTTCTACTTTATATGATGAAGAGATGTTATGAATTTGTTAAATTAGCATTTATTAAGTGGAGCACAGGGTGAGCCACAGTTCAACAGAAGACCACATGAGAAATTTAAATTAAAAAATTTATTGGCTTCTAGACAAGATAGCAAAGTAGGTAAATACTGTGCTCACCTTCTCCCATGACCACATCAAAATTATAAATAAACTACAGAATCATCATTGAGAAACACTTAAAGTCTAGATGAACAGAAGTCCTACAACTAAAGACATAATAGAAGAAGCAACATTGAGACTGGTAGGAGGGGCAGAGATGTGCAACAGGCTGGTCCCACACCTATGTGTGGGGTTAAAAATCAGGAGGGATATGTCATCTATGCAGGTCTTCCTTGAGAAATGAGGGGTCCCAATCCCACACCAGACTCCTCATCCCAAGGTTCAAGTACCAAGAGGAGAAGTCCCCACAACTTCTGGCAATAAAAACAGCAGAGAATGTGACTGAGTGAGATGGAGGGCTGCTGGAGGCCCAGGCATTCCTCTTAAAGGACCTGTGCATGGATTTACTTGCTAACAGACTCACTCACTCTGAACTCCAGTGCTGGGGCAGCAGCCAGGAAAGAGCCAGGGACATAGAGGAGAATCTGAATTGTCTGGCTGCAGGGGGAGGGCTGGAGGAGGAGTTTTCTGCTCCATAGGATCATCCCCTGCTCAACAGCTGCTCCATGGTAGTCACAGCCAGTCTTCACAACCAATCAGCTTGAGAGTCAATTCCTTCCACTAATATGCCAACAACAATCAAGACTCAACTCTAACAGGAGGGCACATACCATCCACACAAGGGACACACCTGTAGCACCCGGCTCAGGTGACCAGGAAAATTGTGCCACTGGGCCATACAGAACACCCACTACATAAGGCCACACTCTACTAAGGCTGGGAGACATAGCAGTCCTACCTACTACATAGAAACAAACACAGGGGGGGCAATTAAAAAGAGGAGACAAAAAAAAATGTCCCAAATGAAAGAACAGAATGAAGTTCCAGAAAAAGTACTAATCAAAATGAAAAGAAGCAATCTACCAGATGCAGAGTTCAAAACAATGGTTATAAGGATGCTCAATAATCTCAGGGAGAACTTCAACAAAGAGATAGGAAACATAAATACGGAGATAAGGGGGGCAGGAAGACTCCAGTCATAAAAATGGAGTTTAAAAATAAAATCTGCAGTAGCAATACTTATACCTGACAAAACAGAATTTGAAACAAAGGCTGTAACAGGAAACAAAGAAAAACTCAGCAATTCCACTTCTGGTTATTTAAATGAAGAAACCCAAATAATAATTTGTAAAAACATATGCATCCATATATTAATTACAACATTATTTATACTAACCAAGATATGGAAGCAACCTATGTGTCCATCGATAGATGAATGCTTAAAGAACGGTGCCTATAATACAATGGAGTATTACTCAGCCATGAAAAAGAATTAAATCTTGCCATCTGCAACAACATGGATGGACCTAGAGGGTATTATGCTAGGTGAAATAAGTCAGACAGAGAAAGACAAATACCATATGATTTCACTTGTATGTAGAATCATAAGTTTTCAAAAAAATAAACTAAACAAACAAACAAAATACCAACAAACTCATAGATACAGAGAGCACTTTGATGATTCCTAAATAAGAGGGGGTTGGAAGGATGGGTGAAAATGGAGGAATTAAAAGTACAAATTGGTCGTTCCAAGATAGTCATGGGAATATAAAGTATAGCACAGGGTATATAGAAGATAATATCGTACTAACTATGGATGGTGTCAGATGGTACTCGATTTATCAGGGTGATCCCTTCGTAAGTTATATAAATGTCTAATTACTATGTTGTATACCTGAAGCTGATGTAATATTGTATGTCAACTCTAATTGAAAAATAGAAAATTATTTTAAAAATAGAAAAAAAAAGAAGTTTATTACTCACCTGTCCTGGAAGAAATACGTTGAATGCTTTGAGGAGCCATGCAGAGAAGCAAAGACAGGGTGCAAGCAGAGAGAGAGGCAGGACCGTGAGGCATGTGGGTGAGTGCTTTCAGGTTCCCAAACTAAGACCAGATCAGTCAACTCAAACCAAAACAGTGGGGCTTTGGTAAATTCTACAGGGGCCTTATGTAAAGAGTGCACAAGCATGAGGCCGTGGGAGGTGAGGGAGATTGTTGATCACAAGGGCCGTTGGGGATGTCATATCAGGAACTTACATTCACTTGTGACACTGCAGGCTGTTCTCTAGGAAATGCACTTGCATGAAGGGGCTAGTGCCAGTTCATGGCCCCCTCAGGACTCTTGGCCAAATGAAATGGATGTTGAAGAAGCAATACCATGCAATACCTTAGCTAAACTCTGGACAGGAAAAAATATCTATATTTTTTTCCTAGCCTCACGTTTCTTTGTCTGTTTTCAGGATGCTGGTAGCAAGTACTTAAGGGCCATATAAGCAGAATATGGGCCTAGAGGATAATTAACAAGAATGTAAAATTCAGTATTTAGTGAGGAGGAGTCCACTCGTATGTTTGGACATCAAACAGGGGTTACAATCTGCAGACAAGGATTTGGAATTGAAAAAAAAAATACAGTAATGCACAGAATAACTTCATCTGAACTCTCTCCCTGTGTATATAGCTCCCTATTTGTTCTATTTTAGTTATACATGTCATATTTTTTCCATATTAACCACAAAAAGATATGATTAGCATACAAGAAATGTATGAGTTAGCAAAATAGGGTCAGACATGCACAAAGACCTGTGATTTGTGAAGTAGGCTTACTTTCCAAAAGATTGTCACAGTTGCATTTACTACCGGCAAACTCCCATGCAAAATTGTTGTTCAATATGATAGTTAGATGGAAAACATCTAAGTTTTAAAAGGACATATGTACAGTTTCAGAGTTAATTTGGGCTTGTATGAACCTCAAATTGCAATGGCAGTCACATTTCTCATGATGAAGTTAATGCATTGAGAAATGGTATTGAATTTTATATGAAGGGAATTAGGTTTTGCTAGGAACGGGGATCCTTTTCTGGAGATGCATTTGCTGTGCTGATGGTAGAATTTATATGAAGCATAGTTCTATATTAATATATTTAAAGCTATTTTAATGTTCATATTTATGTCTTTCGTGTGATGAAACTGCAGAGGAGGTGACTTACTTTCTAAAATGTAAGTGTTTGAGATTAATATGATATTTATACAAGCATTATTGACTCTCTGGAAGTTAGAACAGTCCTTTCCAGCTTAGAATTATTTATCCAGCTAGATCTACTCCAAAGATTCTGAAACTAAATCTGTTACCCAAAATCCTTCATTAGTAATTAGAATAATAATTCCATCAGATTTTTTTTCTAATAGAAATATGAAGAATAGTTTTTCCTAGAGTGTCCCTTCCTTGCTTCTGCCTTAAGAATCAGCAACAATGATAGAGATCAGATCAAGAATTGAGAGGTTCAAAATCTGGTCACCTATTTTCTTTCTAATCTCAAATATATTCACAACAATACCCATGACACTGTGCAGCTGTTTCCAGTTCTAATCACCAGAAATTCTTCACCCTCCATTTTGAGGACTCCTACATTCTATCCCAGCTCTGCTGCCTATACAGAGATGTTAGTATAAATCAGGATGATTCTCTGTTCCCCGTGGAGCCAGATTCCTGAAATACATTAATCAAGGTCAGAGATGACATTTGAGATGCCAACTTTAGAGATAAGAATATTACCTAGCCTGGGCTGAAATTGTTTAATGCAAAGTCAAAGCAAAAACTTTAATGGATGTCAGAGAGAAAGTGTATCACAAAGAGCTATACCGATACCAGTGAAGTTTTAAAACAAGAAAACTGAAAAAGTGAAGATAAAGGGCAGAGTTTGTTCCCTGGCGGACAGTTCACAGGTATTAAATAGGAAAATATCACTTTTTTGATCTATTCACTACTGCTTATAATGTGATTGAGATGAAGATATTGACTTCAGAAAATTTGGTAGTAAGGTTATCTGTATACATCTATTGACCATTTGGAAGGAAGAGTTGTACATGTGTTATTATATTTTATTTTATTTATTTTAGTCTGGCTTCACTATAACATTGTTTCTACATAATTAGTTATCATGGGAGAAAAGAAAGAGCAATAGTGAAAAATGTATAATAAACAGACATGCAAGCCAAAGAAGTCTCCCTTTGTTTCAGTAGAATTTCTCTGTCTAAAAGAGACAGAGAAGTTGTGGCTGCCATTAATAGTTGTCTCCCTAATCAGCAGAGTTATGAAGCTGCTGTTCAGTTCTTTTTCATTATATCTTGACATTTGGTGATTTGAGAAAATTTTCATTACATTGCTATTTAACTAATTTAGAATTAATGGTGGCAATTTTGTCACTATAAACCTTTGAAAAGAGGTATTATTTGTTTTATTAATGATGAAACCTTAGCTCTGAAACCAGCAGAAACTTGTCCAGAGACAGTTGGATCTGATTCCAAGGACAGTGTTTTTCCCATGGGACCATACTTGCTCTCTTCAAGCCTTTTCCACCTGTAGAATTACCAACTTAATGATTCTGACCAAGTCTTTTTTAGATAATAATATAATTTTGAAGTTCTGTGCCACCCTAGAAGTGTTTTAGACCAAAATCCCATCCAATACAAAAATAGCATCCTCATTTTATCTGAAGAATGTTATTTCATCCACACAATAGGAAGTATGGTATTTCAAAAAGAAGCAATTGTATTAAGCAGAAATCACATTATTTAATTAGTTATTACCCTCTTTACTTGGTTCTGTGTGTGGCACAATTTAGGGGAAAAAATCAATCCTTATTGTTCATAACCTGTAAAACATTAAGCATTGGCTAAATCATATCTTTAACCTAGTAAGACAATCCTGTGCCAGAAGACCCCGAGGAAATCTCCGATGCAGGCCAGAGAGCATATTAGTCACTTGCCAAGTAATCATTCCTTTACCTGGAAAGTAGGAGTTTTGTAAAATGTTATGAAAACAATTTATCAAAATTAAGGCAAATGAAGGAAGAAAGTAGAAGCATATCATGTTTCTGCCAAGCTCTAACATCTTTAATTTCAGTCCAGATAAATTACGCACACTCACTGTTTTGTAATCATTCTAGTCTTAAATAAAGGAATCCCACTTTCATTGGCAGTCCAGAATTAGAAAAGATGTAACTGCATGTCATTGTCATTCATCTTGATCAAGTTACCTAAGTCTTGAGGAGGCTGAGAAAGGCCATATCCATAGATACTGATGAATCACTGAGTTGAGATGCCTGTTGCATTAAATGAAAATGAAAACAACTTATCAAAATTTCAGGGATGCAATGAAAGTGGTGCTTAGAGACAAATTTGTAGCATTGAATACATATATTAGAAAAGAAGAACGCTCTAAAATCAAGAACTTAGGTTTCCATCTAAGGAAACTAGAAAGAAAAAAAAAGCATGTTATGTCCAAAATAAACAGATGAAAATAAATACGAATTAGAGTAGAATTCAAGGAAATTGAAAGTAGAAAATCAATAGAGTAAAGCAGCAAAACCAAAATCTGGTTCTTTGAAAGGATCAATAAAATCAATAAGTCCAGAGCCAGGCTAAGACAAAAACCAAAAGGACACTAGTTAATAATATCATAAATGAAAACAGGGATATCCTATAGATCTTAGGGACATTAAAAGGATAATAAAGGAATATTTGCTTTATGTCCACAAATTTGATAACCTACATGAAATAGACCAATTTCTTAAAAAACACTATTTGTCAAGACATACAAGAAGAAATAAATGATCTCAATAGACCTATATCTATTAAAGAAATTAACTCATTAATTAACAACCTTCCAAAACAGAAAGTACCTGACCCTGATGGGTTCACTGGTGAATTCTACCAAGTATTTAAGGAAAAGATTGTACCAATCCCCTATAATCTATTATGTGAGTCCCCAATTAGTCATTCTTCTCAATGTCCACTTATAACAGTTTTAAAATTTGGTTTTCTTTAAAGATTATCTGTGTTAATACATTTCCTAAGTCCTATTGAAAGAATTATCAAATGTGGAAGACCATGGCAATTATCCTTTTGTACACAATTAATATCATTTTTTATAAAAAGTGAATATAAAATGACACAATAGCAGCAACAATAATACAACAACACTACTTTATCTGATTGCATTAGTTTTCTAAAACTGCCATGACAAAGTATTACAAACTGGATGGTTTAGAACAGATAGAAATTTATTCTGGAGGCCAAAAGTCCAAAATTAAGGTATCAGTCAGGCTACGTTCCCTTTAAAGCCTATTGGGAAGAATCCTTCCTTACTGCTTTCTAGTTTCTGGTAATTTCTTGGCAATCTGGTGTTGCATGGTTTGCATTAACAATAATTCAATCTCTGCCTCTGTCATTACTTGGCATTCTCCCTGTGTGTCTGTGCCCAAATTTCCCTCTTCTTATAGGGACTCTAGTCATATTGTATTAGAGGTCCATCCTGCTCCAGTATGACTTCATTTTAACAAATTAATATGCACTGATCCTATTTTCAATAAGGTCACATTCTGAGGTATAGGAGTTAGGGCTGTAACACATTATTTTAGGGTTCACACATCATCCCATTACACTGATACTGTTTCAGCTCAGGCTAGTTTAGACTGTAATAACAAAGGCCAAGATATATGTTGCTTACAGTAACAAAGACATATATTGTTCCTACCATATAACATTCTGCTTATCATCATCACTCAGAGATCCAGGCTAATGAAATAGGAATCCTCTCAAAATGCCAGTCACCATGCCAAAAAGAAAAGAACACTGCAGGGTTTCACAGGTGCCCACTGAATATTCATCAGCTCAAGGAGCCAGGAATCTAGTCAAATGAACTAGAAGGAAATAGGATCAGAATGCCACTAAAGTCAGACTTCTTCAGTCACAAGGAACAGAAAACAAACCTCATATTAACTTAAATTTCAAGGTTATTTTTGTTATTTTTAGTCTAAGATTTATGGCCATTAGAAATCAAATGATTGCTTTGTTGGCTTATTTATTTACTTATTTATTTACTTACTTACTTTATTTATTTTTTTATTTGTTCTACCCCTATTCCTGACATAATCTTTTACTTCTAGGCTGAAAATGTCATCACCTTGTAGCCTTGGTTTTTGAAAGCAAGACTTATTCTCTGTATTTCTCTTTTATCATTTTTTTCTCTACAGCATCAGGTATCTCAAAATCCAGTTATTTTAAGAGTGCAGGGGAACCAGGAGATAAAAATCTAAATATTTGCCTTGGCTTTTCTCACATTTTATCTCTCTCATTCTCATGGCATCAAAAACCTAGAAGTCTCTCTCTCTCTCTCTCTCTCTCTCTCTCTCTCTCTCTCTCTCTCTCTCTGTCTCTCTCTCTTTCTCTCTCTCACCCCCCCCCCGCCCCCCTTAGCAAGAGCTGAGTTAAGTCTCTTCCCTAGCCAATCACCACCACAGGTGAGCTAGGTTGCCATTGTCAGCCTAGACCCATCCTGCTGTATCCCTTGAGGCCAAGGATGTGGCCGCTCAGACTAAACTGGTACTGTTTGTAAGAACAAAGGGAGTCAATTGGTAAATTGGTAGAGTGAGAACAAATGTATATCACAAACAATGATGAAGTTCATAAACTTAAGCATTATTTTACAGCACATACAATAAATGGATGTATAGGTAAATATTTTTTCTTTACTTGAATTTTTTAGGTTATTAAGAAATAAGTCAATTTTGTATGTGGGCTTTAATTGGCTAATATGCCTATTCAAGGGTGTTAATAATTGTTCACCCAATAATAATAACAATAATTTCTTCCACATGCATAATATTTATTATGTATGTTATTACTTATGTATTACTTATGTTATTACTTATATTTATTTTTGTTTCTCAGAACATAAAATGTGATAATGAAGTCAGAGAGAATTAATTATAATTGACCTTTACTAAAAAACAAGGAAGCAGACATAAGTGTGTGCTATGGATAGGACTCAGGATGGAATTTCCTAACCCAGACCAGTGCTTTCCCACTGCCCCCTTGCTGTTCCCTTCTCTTCTTGTGTTTTGTCCATTTTTATAATAATGCACATTTTCAAAAGTAAAACCCATGGGACCAATTAAATAGCCCATATGATTACCCTTTAGATTTCTTTTGAGATAAAGCACAACTAAATTACAGACTACTATTTTGGAAATAATTGAAGTTTCAAGGAAATAAACTCTATCAAATGTCTTTTGTGTTTCAAATGAAAATGTAAGATTAGAAACCAAATAGTAATATACAGAGACTTTAAAATATGTCTGATTGCATAGGATTTTATGTTAAAAAGTCAGCTCTTTACAAAAAAAAAAAAAAAAAAAAAAAAAAAGCATACACATATGTGTGGAATTGATGTGACTAGCCCTAAGCCACCATTATAAAGAACTTCAAATTTTCTTTCGAAATGCCATGGTTATCACAGTCACTCAGGGGTAACTCCACGTATTTGATTGTTCAGAACTGCAACCAAAACAATTCTAACTCCACTAGGATTTTATCATGCTGAGGCATCTCAAGGCATTTTGAAATCGTATTAAAAACAAAATTTGAGTCAAACTTGAAATGTTTGTAATTCATGAGGGTTGATGAACAGGTCTCAGCACCAGCATCATGATCAATGTTAAGTGCTTGCCTGTGGGGATTGTGGCGTTATCGCTAGATACCCAGCACATTCATGTCATACAAAACAGAGACAGCATGTGTTCCTGCCTGACAGATGCTGATAAAATGGTGACAAGAATAACAAGTGACTAAAGAGATTGTTATGCCAAAATCCTCTGTCTGGGACTACACAAAGTGGTATAAACAAACGTCAGTCGTGGTGGATGCCCTCCCCCACCCTCACCCCCCAAACCAACAGACCCTGTCATGCCCTGAGATACAGAGAAGCAGTATTGAAAGGCAAGGATTCCAGACTCTCACAGGTAGACTGTGTTAGTGGCATCAGGGCAGATACATATAAGAACAACGGCAAAAAGATTAAATGTTTGAGCTAGGGAAACTGATTAGAGTTTAGGAATAAAGATCCTGGCAGTTGTCAGCAAAGAGTTGACAGGAAATAAAATGCAAGCAAAGAAATTCAATGTATGCCATGAATCCCATGTATCTGCTTAAAATGTGTCTTCTACTGTGTCTCTACGTCTTACTCACAGTAAACCCTAAATAATTATGTGTTGAGTGAACAAAAAGTTGGTTTTCAATGAAAATTCAATTGTGTAAAATTATAGAATTTCTGACACCTTTTCTTGCTTTTTTCTTTCTTTTTTTAGTTATTTACTGTCCTTCTCACTTACCGGGCTATGAAGGAATAAAAGAGAAAAGAGTTCATGTGTTAGTGGCTATGTTCTCAATACAAAAACCAGTGGTTTTGAGGTAGACCAAAACTATAGGGCATAAGTAGACATTATTTCTGGTAAATCAATAAGCAATATTTACTAAAAAGAAGGAAGGAGCCCTACTGCATGACCAGGAGAAAGATGGTGAACATAAAGCCTGCCACTTTTATTCTCAAATGCAGCCTAAATGGACAACAAGTACTGATTTACATTTTCTATAGTTCCGGGTGTGAAGCAGTGTTCCCCTCAGAGCCACAGGACCAAGAACAGCCTCTGGCTGCTAACATGGGATATTCCTCCCCATGAGATCTCTGCAGGTTTCTCCTTGCCATCCTGAGCCCCACTGCTCATTCTCCTTCTTTATTATTTTTCCTTTTTCTTTTTTTCTACCCCTATTCCTGGGACAATCTTTGTCTGTCTAGGCTAAAATAATTGTTTTATTTTATGACATCTTTATATCTATCAAGATGTCATCATCTTGTAGCCTTGGCTTTTGAAACTAATACTTATTCTCTGTATTTCTCTTTTATCATTTTTTTTTTCTCTACAGCATCAGGTATCTCAAAATCCACTTATTTTATGAGTGCAGGGGAATCAGGGTAAACAAATCCAAATATTTGCCTTGCCTTTTCTCACAGTTTCTCTCTCTCATTCATCATACTACAATCACACTAGCCTATCCTCATTTTCTTAAATGCAGTCCCTTAGAATTCAGCACCTCCATTCATTCCATTTTCACTTCCTAGACCTCTTTTCCCTCCCCTACACAACTGCTATTTCTCTTTCAAGTCTCAGCTGCAATGTCATCACTTTCAAAAAGCCACTGGTAGTAGTGGATCATGTCTTCCCTAAATACTCAAATACTTTTTTTCATAACATTTTTTCTTCTTTTATTAAACATTTATTAAAATCAGCAATCATATGAGTTTAGGTACTTGATATCTCACTGTATGGTTTTGTGTGTGTTTTTTCATTACTGTAAATGCCGTGCATTTAGGGACTAGGGGCTTCGTTGGTTTTGTTCAACACTTCATAATCTGAGCCTAGTACAAATGGATGCTTAATAAATGTTTGTTGAACAAACATGCAACACACACAAATATATCCGATTTCCCCTTTTCGCTTACTAACCCCAGTATTTCTGTTTGGTTGGTTTTGGTTTCGTTTTTGAGATTCAGCTATTTTTTATGTGGCCAGTTACAGCACTTCCTTGGATGAGGGTCATAGTGCAGGTTTGCCTTATTTAAGTCAAATTATACGGGAAAGGGTCAGACTCAGTCTGTTATATTTCTCTTTTGCCCTCTATTTATCACATGGAAAATGGATACAATGTCTCAAAGAGGAAAACCCATCGTAAGAACATGAGTGAAAAAGCCACCTTCTAAGGATGATGGAACAGGAAGCTACTATGGTTATGAGTCTTTCATGGCTGCCTTGAGCACTCACTCCAGGCTCGGCCACTAGAGTGCTTCATACATGTGAAGTCAACCTTGTCTTGTAGAAGCCAATGTAATGAGGTTTCTGTTACATGCAATCCCAATTCAAAATGTGAATTTAGGAAAGTCATTCGATAGCTAAAGGTCCTAATTTAATCAATTTGTCATTGGACTGAAAATTTCTAAGATAACTAGTTTTAACAGGAGTTTTTCTTTAAAAGGAAAACATAATTTATCCAAACATCAGTATATCTTTGAATTTAAATTATTCTTTTTGCTTTGAAAACCAATGTGATATGAGAATTTTGGAATAACTACTATGTATAAGACAATGTGCCAGATGGCTTAATTAACAAGATTTCATTTTTAAGTGCACACGTTGTACATTTCCCCCATTTCCCATATTTTCCCTGCATTTTTAAAGTATCAACATGTCATCAATGTAAATGATTATAATTAAGTATTCATGAAAAGACTAAGGGCACAGTATTCAAACTTACTTTTATGCAATCAAATCTTTTTTTCAGCAAATTATGCTGAAGCCCAGATTGTGGTAGGGCAGGAAAGATAATCTGAGACAGTGGTTCTAAAATGCCAGTTAACAACCAGGACTAAGCAAACTACATCCAAGTTACTTGGGTAATTTTTGAGTCCATCCCAAATCCCATATGTAATAAAGAATTTAACATTGCCCAGAGAAAATAACAAAGCCCAAAGGTCTGGACTTTGTCCTTGGCTTCTGAGAGGTAATGTCTAAGTCCCTGGAACATCATGCCTGGTAGGAGTCTTTCTTTGTCTATGGATCTTGTGGCAGTCTGATAATAATATGGTGAGGACCTTGGGTCACATGGCATCATCTTGACCTCCTGAGGGTCTAGAAACTGAGATAAGCCACAGGGGCAATCAACCTTTCCTATTTGATAGAGTTCCAATAAAGACTGTGAATACGAAGCTTCAGGTGAACTTCTCTGGTTGACAATATTTTATGTGCATTCTCACACATCATTACTAGCAATGATTACTGCTATTATGACTCCATGGTGAGAGAACTTCTAAAAGCTCCATGTTTGGAACTCTTTTAGGATGTGTCTTCTATATCCTTTCCCTTGGTTGATTTTAGTATATATCCTTTCTATGTAACAAACTATACTGTGAGAATAACAGCTTTCAGTGAGTCCTCTAGTTCCTTCTAGTAAATGATTAAAATTGAGGGTCATTTTGGGAACCATCTGAACTTACTCTTGGGTTGTAAGGGAAGGTAGTCTGTGCGTCAGCTGTGTTCCCTAACTTTGCAGTTGCCTAATTATTGTATGTCAGGTGATCAGATTCAGTAGGTCCAGGATGTTTACAGATACCCTAATTTGGAAATCATATTAGGAAATAAGTGTGTTAAGCAATTAATAAAAAGCCATTTTTAGATTAACAATATGTGTCATACACATTAATAAGCATTTTTACTTAATTTATATTATGTAACATGTTTGCATGTGCCTGTAATGGTAGTTATGTGGATGTGGTAATCTTTCTTTGAAAAATATTTGGTTTGATTAGGTAAAGTTAGTACAGGTACTTGACTAAATAAAACATTATTTTCTTTGGAGAAATTAAACGTATAAAGAAAGGAAAAATATAGTTAAAGAACCTGAATTCAAGTTTTACTATGCAGCTTAACAGCTGTTTATCTTAATAAGTGAAGCGATGTTTTAGAAAAACAAAGTATTACATGTAAATCACATGCAAATGCTATTTAATATGTTTTTTAAATCTATGTTTCTTCTCTGGCAATTCTTTTACATTTGTCAAAAAGTTCCTAGAATATAAAAGTGCTCTGAGGATAGATTCTTTTCAATGTTTGTTTTATTTCTTTAATAAATTTAAACTTAATCTGTATACTCATTCTTATAACCCAGCCTTCTCTTACAAGTTTGCTGTCCAATTCCACTAGCAGGAAAGCAAAAATTCCAGGGGCCATGGATTCCAAGGTTATTTTTTAATTATATAAAGTAAATGAAATTATTTTCTTGCTTTGAAGGGAGATACAGTTTTAAACTTGTTTTTATGTTTGCCTGCTCTCTTCTTGTATGTCAACAGAGGCACTAGGAGTGATCTTGGAAAACACCAGAAGGGTAGTAGTAAAATAAGACGAGGATAGGAAGCAGCCAATAAATATTACTTACCAAGCCAGTTACTACTTTAGGAGCGAAATCTGCCTGAAAAACTTCAGGAATTGGTGTAGAACACGTTTCAGCATTATCTCAGCAAATGGACAAATGGGCTAGTATATTTGTGTAGCAACCCCAGCAGTCACTGGTTAATGGCTATTACTAGGACACGTTAATTTCCCAGCCTTTCTGGCCAGCTGTGATGGTAGGTAGAGGAATTTTTGGTCTTTAGAGGAAGCCCTCAACCAATTGAAAGTGAAAACCACTTTGTACTACAATGGTAAGGCCGAATCTTGCTCCATAGGGGCAGCCTCTGCACAATAGCTACTCTGAGATAACCATGGCCAGTGCTCACAGCCAGTCAGCCAAAGGGTCAATCTCTCCCACTGCCATGCCAACAGCAAGCAAGACTCAACTACAACATGGGTACACATACAACCCACACAAGGGACACAACTGGAGCACCTAGTTCAAGTAACTAGGGAGAATATGACACTGGGACCCACGGGAAACCTACTACATAAAGCCATTCTACCAAAACTGGGAAACATAACAGCTCTACCTAATACATAGAAACAAACACAAGGAGGCAGTCAAAAAGGGGAGACAAAGAAACATGTCCCAAATGGAAGATCAGAACAGATCTCCAGAAAAACAACTAAACAACATAGAGACAAGCAGTCTCCCAGGTGCAGAGTTCAAAACACTGGTTATAAGGATGCTCACTGAATTTAGGGGGACAGTAGATGAATTCAATGAGACCTTTAACACAGAAATAGGCAACATAAAAATGGAGATATAAAACATAAAAAAACAGTCAGAAATGAAGAATACAATAACTGAAGTGAAGAAAATATTAGAGGGAATCAACAGTAGAAAATGAAGCAGAGGATCGAATCAGTGATTTAGAAAACAAGGTAATAGAAAACACCCAATCAGAACAGCAAAAACAAAACAAAAAAGAATTTTAAAAAATGACGACAGTTTAAAAGGCTTCTGGGACAAAATGAAGCATACCAACAAATACATCATAGGGGTACCAGAAGGAGACGAGAGAAAGCACAGAATTGAAATCTTCTTCAAAGAAATAATAATGATGAAAAACTTCCCTAACTTGGCAAAGGAAATAAAAATACAAGCACAGGAAGTGCAGCGAGTCCGAAAGAAGATAAACCAAAAGAGGCCCACACCAAGACACATCATAATTAAAATGGCAAAGGTTAAAGACAAAGAATGAAATCTTAAAAGCAGCAAGAGAAGTTAGTTCATTACAAGGGAGCTCCCATGAGACTGTCAGCTGATTTCTCAAACAGAAACTTTGCAGGCCAGAGGGATTGGCACAAAATAGATAAAATGGTGAAAAGCAAGGACCTATAACCAAGATTACTCTACCCAGGAAAGCTATCATTTAGAATTGAATGACAGGTAAAGAGCTGCCCAGACAAGAGACAGCTAAAGAAGTTCATCAACATCAAAGCAGTATTACAAGAAATGTTAAAGAAACTTCCTGAAGAAGAAAAATTTAAAAAAATGTGAATAATAAAATGATAATAACTACATACCTATCAATAATTAGTTTAAATATAAATTGATTAAATGCTCCAATTAAAAGACATAGGGTGGCTGACTAAATAAGAAAACAAGTCCCATATATATGCTGCCTATAAGAGACCCACTTCAGATTAAAAGACACACACAGACTGAAAGCAAAGGGATGGAAAAGGATATTTCATGAAAATGGAAACAAAATAAAAGTTGGGGTAGCAATACTTATATCAGACAAAATAGATTTTTAAAAAAGACTATAAAAAGAGACAAAGGAAGACCCAGAAATTCCACTTCCGGGAATTTATTCAAAGAAACCCAAAAGACTAATTTAAAAAGACATACGTATCCATATATCCATTGCATCATTATTTATAATAGCCAAGATATGAAAGCAACCTAAGTGTCCATCAATAGATGAATGGATAAAGAAGTGGTACCTATATATAATGGAATATTACTCAGCCATGTGAATCATGCATGGGAATGAATGCCAAGGGAATCAATCCAAGAGGATGGACTATATTATTGGATCTTTATGAGTTTATCAATGTGGCCATGTTTACTAGAAGTTACAGAATTATTATGCTGTTTCACATAACAGGAAATACCTCGTACAGTTGCTTTGATTGATTGGAAATAGGACTCAATATTGACCCACCTTCAATAAGCTTGAGATGCCAGAAGTTGCCTAATCTAATATAGAGGATAAAATCGAAAAGCTTGAAGAAATAGAAATGATGGAATATAGTTTTTATGTGTGAACTGCAAACAGCCTCCTCCCAAAACACATCCACACAAACATTCACCAAATCCACAGAGAAAGCTTAACGGACACTCTTTATTAAGGCATTGACAAAAACATTAGTGAGTAGAGCACCACATCCTCAAATGCATCTCTGGTGGCTATCCTTTGTAGATTGGGGATGATGGTGGAGGAGCCATCACTGAAATTGGCTCTCTGGTTTACATGGGACTAGTGGAATTTAAGAGTGGCAGTCACTAAATGCCAGTTGTGATGCTCCAGAGTCAGAGAGTAATTACTGTAATGGGCAACAATAGTGGGGATATATTAACCTACAGGGCTCTTTGCAATGCCTAATTGATCTTTGTGCTCCTAAAAATAAAATAAATGAGAAACCTACCAGGTAAGAAAGGGTTAACTCAGTAGGCTTCTGATGCTCATTCCAAAGAAAGCATATTTTCATAACTGATGCTTGGCTAGCTTCTGGGAAACAACCTATACCAGCCAGCCGTGTTTATCCTAACAGCCTGACAGGGAGAATGCCTATTTTTGCTTTGAGAGAAAGGGCAGAGTAGAG
Organism: Rhinolophus hipposideros; assembly: GCF_964194185.1. Lineage (NCBI taxonomy): Eukaryota > Metazoa > Chordata > Mammalia > Chiroptera > Rhinolophidae > Rhinolophus > Rhinolophus hipposideros. The sequence goes on along the minus strand of NC_138058.1, from coordinate 16,506,461 downwards.
TAGCTGGGTTCAGTCACATGGGTGCTGCATGCCTATATGACTGACCCCTAATGAAAAACCTGGACACCAGGGTTCAAGTGAGCTCCCTGTGTGGCAATATTTCACATATTGTTTGGAAATATTTCACAATATTTCATACATTGCTGCTAGGAGAACTAAGCATGACCCTCCACTGATGGGGGCGCCTAAAAGCTTTTTCTTGGTTTCTCCTGAACTTGACCCATGCATCTTTTCCCATTGATGACTTTGATTTCTAACCTTTCTCTATAATAAATTGTAACTACGAGTATAACAGCTTTTCTCAGTCCTTTAAGTGCTTCTATTAAATTATTAAGCCTGAGGGTGGCCTTGGGGCCACTGGGATATCATCTAAAATATTACTTCATCTATATAACAGGGAAAACTCTAGATCTGGTCTCTAGAATCACCTGACTTGAGTCACCATAAAGGAGAGTCATGGTTTCTCTCCCTGGTTTCCCATGTTAAGCCAGTGTGTTGATTGGAGTACCTTGCTTAAGAAATCCCATTGAGGAAACAACACAACCAAAAAGCACATGTGGTAACTCTTCCTCCTAGATTTTCCGAAAATTCATTTGGCCTGTCATGGTGGAAAGATAAATATGGAGACTTTTTAGGGATTACTACACCCTGATCCTGAAATTATGCTAATTCCTAGGAACCTAAAATGTCGTTGCGATTCTCCAGTCAAAAGAAGATCTTAAAACTGAGGAAAAGAAAAACGAAAGTTCCCACACAATTATGGAAAGATTGATTATTCTGTAGTTGATGCATACACACATAAATCTCCAAATTCCAATCACCATTATTAGCTTACTCTTTTATGTTAGATGGGAAATGTATTAATTTTAGTCAGAAAAAAATTAATAGTATTTCCTATAACACAACAGACTGTTTTTCAGAATCTCCTGCTATACAGTTAGCAATGGTTATATAAATCACTAAGATTATATTGATTTAACAAACATATATACCAGTTTCTAATAATGAACATAAATTCCTTGTATCTTCAGGCACTCATCTTAGCAGGCAATACATGTATTCAAAAGAATCACCAGACTCACTACATTTGCAGAGAACCTTCTAAAGAATTTATTTTGCTGATTTTCTTAGTGGGAGTACATATGTTCACTTTGGTTATTGCTATCATTTGAGAGATGACTTTATTTTCTAGAAAGGTTAACTAAGCATTAATAGACAAGTATAATAAATAAGTAACTATTAACTAAGCAACAATGGTCTGACTAACTAAAGAAAAACAAAATTCCTTTAAGAATCAAAAGTGTTGGCATGCCAAAAAACAAAAAACAAAAAACAAAAAAAAAAAAACACCCAACCATAAATCTTGTCTCTAAAATGTCTATATCATGACTTCTTTTCTTCTGACCAACTTGGTGGGCTGGGATTCTGCAACTACAATGTCATGATTGTCAGAGATAAATCATTATTATCTTCACCTGTTATCCTGACACACATATTTTCTCAGATCTCCTGAGGCCTGTGTGGTTTTCCCTGGCAAGCTGTGATGTTTTGTTTCTGGGTCATTCTGGAAGCACCATGTTTTACAACCAGTTGCTACTTTTTTGCTAACCCTGTCTCCTTCAAATTCTGTGGTAAAATCAGAACAAATCTCAAACTGTGCTTGCTTGTCTTCATCACTCAAATAAAATGGCATGACTTTTTTTATACATATAGGAGTTTTTTGTTTCTTTTCTTCAAAAATATTGTTTTCTCTGATTGTTTTTCAAATATTGTACTCACAGTTAATTGTCCATTTAAATGAACTAAATCTCTGCACTTTGGGCTATTTTACAGAAATTGTGGGAAATTATCTGCCTATATCATATACCATGATTTATGTCTTTCCTCTCTTTGTATATATATACATGGAGTCAATTCACATACATAGTCTCTTGACAATTCTTTATCCACATTTAATCACTAAATTTATGGACAGATTTGCTTAACTTCACACAAAAATTTACTTTTGGTTTTTGTTCTATAAAATTGTTTCTTATACCAACAGAATACCACCTATATCTAATACCAATATTTATTCAGAAGAAAGAAAAAGCTCAGAAGTTCATCTCAAACGTTTTGTTTTTGTTTGTTTAACCTCATTGCAATAGTTCTGTACTAAAAATAGTTTTATTCTACTTTTTGAAGCTCCAAACCCCAAAATGAAAACCTTTCATTATTCCATAATCAATTAAGTAGATTTCCCTAATATATAAAATTAAAGACATTCATTTTGGGGTGAAATAATGCCTAGAACTATATAATATGGCTTTCTGAAATATCTAATGTAAACAATGAAGTGTTATTCTATACGAGTCAGAGGGACTGTAATATCTGTTTTAAAGCACATTAAATGTAATATTACTCAAGAATTAATCTCATGTTGTATATCATTTCAAATCAACATATCTTTAATTTTTATACTATGTAACTTTCTCTTTACTCTTCATATCTTTTACTTAAAATTCCAAAGAGCACATAATACTGCCTTTTTGTTATCTGTTGAAGACATCATGTGAATGTAATTCCTCAACTAACGGATAGTAAAGAAAAGGCCAACTTTAAGTTGCCCATTTTTCCCTACCCCCATAAACCAGAGAGAAAATAAATTCCTGACTCCCTTTCCCCACAAGTCAACTTCCACTCTAAGCTAGAGTTAAATTGAGTTATGATGCAAGCCTTCAGTAAATACTTTATATCCAATTTGCCTTTCAGCTCTGTTCTCTTTGTTCATCTCTATCGTTTTTCTGATCATGTATCAGCTACAGCTGTCACTTTTACTTCCTGCTTCACAGGATACATAGAAGTAATCAGATTAGAATTTACCATAAATTCTTACTCTCGAATGTATAAAACTACCAGATTCTAAACCCACATATCCCTCTTCCCTATTATTATTAAAAAAAAATGGATTTCCCATGTCTTATCTGACACCAACAATTTACATGTGCTTGAGATCTCACTCTCCATCCCCATACAACCTCTCAAGGATTAGACCATCTACTACCACTTCCGCCCTTACATCATCCCATGTCTTCTATTAGTTTTCCATCTCTCCTGTTATTGTTTCAGCACATTAGCATCATTTCTTTTATTCTCTACTCCTAATTTTCTCCATCCCTTCTTCACTCCCTTTCCCCAAGTCCTTCCCAATAGTATTAGTACTCAAAAATAGTTAATTCTCACTTTCTGGAAAAATAAGAATGAAAGAAGGAGGGAGGGAAGAGAAGAAGGAAGGAAGGAAGGAAGGAAGAGAGGGAGGAGGGAAGGAAGGAAATAAATGGGAATGGAAAAGAGAGGAGAAAAATTTTTAAAAAAGGAAAAGGAAAGAAAGGAAAATAAAAAGTCTCAGACTTACATATACTGTCTCATCTTGATTCTCTCCATTCCTTCATGTCAACATAAAAACTTCCTGGAAGAATCCATATCTTCATTTTTCAATCCTCTGTGTCATGCAAACTATTGTTAGTTGAACATTACAGAATGCCTACTATGAATGACTTTTGCTGTAGGGTCTTATATTTCATATAACGGATATGGTTGCATTGAGGCTGGGTAACTCATTTGCTTAAACAATGTCATCAATGGTTCAGACATTTTCCATCTTGATGTATACATTCAGCAATGTCTTTTCTCTTCATCCCTGAATGGTCACAGAGGTTCTATATTTCACAGGCAAACATGATTTATTGAGAGAATAATCAATTTTTGCCTTGGCATTTCCTGTATGTTAGAGAGAAAATTCCTCCAACAAGCACTCACTCTTGATCTGATGGTCAGAACTTGGTCACAGAGCCATATACAGCAAGGCTGGTGGGGAAGACAGTCATCTGACATGTGTAACCTCTATTGTGGGAGAAGTGCTAGTCAGACAGGAAGGAGGGATGTGTATTACATGTAGGTGTGTATATGTACATGTGCAGGAGTGATATATGGATTAGCTGTTGGGAAATCAACTATACTGTTTCTTACACCTATGCTCACTTTTTAAACAGCATACATCTTGATTCTGTTCCTAACCCTGCAAACTTCTCTCTTTAAGTTCAAAAACAAGGCCCAGATCTCTAAGCTAAAAGACATTCTCCAGTTGTTTTATTTGGTGTCTGAGCACTATTTGACAAAGTTGACCATTCCTTAATTACCAAAACGCTTTTATTCTTTTGCTTCCACACACTGCCAGTCTCCTCCTATCGAGTTTCTTTGCCAACCTCCTTAATATCAGTTGTTAAATGAAAAAGTTCCTTATGGCTACATCCTAGGCCCTTGTTTTTTAAACTCTGTGTTCTTCTCCTGGAAAATTTCTTCTCTAATGCTTTGTTTATTTCTATATGCCAATGGCTTCCAAATGTATATATCATGCTCTTTTCAGTTCTAAATCATTATATCCAAATTCTTACTCAATACCTTACCTAGGAAAATTCTATGGAATCTCAAACTCAACGCATATAAAAACGTGTATGTTATTTTCCCCTAATATTATATACCAGCCCAGTGGCTGAAGCAAGAAACAAAAATACTTCCTGCATCTCTTATATACAATCAAACGAAGTCCAATGACTGAGACTAAAATAGTCCTTAAATTTTTATTTTTCTCTGCTATGATCGTTAGTCAACAAGCTTTTCTCATTTTTTACTTAGGCTGCTGTATTGTTTCCTAGCTGGTTTTCTTCCCTATGCTCCACATGTTTTAAATACTTTTTTCTTTTTAATATTGAAACCAGAAAAATCATTTTTAATGCAAAATTGATTGCCTAACTCCCTTGATGAAAATCCTTTAATGGCTTTCCATTGCCCTTAAGATAAAGACAAACATTTTTAATATTAACCATAAATCCCTTTGTAATGTTGCCCCTGACTACCTCTACGACTCCTCTTGCATCATTTAGTTTTTCATTATAATCCCACTTCATTTCCTTCTGTTTCTGTTCAATGCTGTAGTTTTTTATTAACTCCATGACCTTCAAACATTTTGGGGTTTGTTATGATCCCTACCTACCACCTCATTACCACCACCACTACCTATTTATTTAACTAACCCCTACACACGTCAAATTTCAATGAAACATTTTCTGCTAAATAAATTCTTCATAAAAATTCTGACTCGATTATACTCACAAGGCACCTACCTCAGTAGTACTCCTTCAAAATGCTTCATTGTACTTTTAAGTACTCATAAAATACTCATTTTCTTCAGTGGGCGATAAATGTATCCATCATATAACCAGTCAAAATTGCTGTTTGTTCTTTTCCAACTTGTAAAAAAATGAAACTAACTTTTCTATCGTTACATGAAGAAATAACTTAGGAAATTTAACCCCCCCAAAAAATATACAACATGGTCACTACAACCAATATAATGTTTGTCTTGCTACTGCTCTATTCTTAGTATGTTCCATGCTAGGTGGCAGGTGGCACAAGGCATATGCTTTGTTGCATGTGGGTTCTAAATGTATTCATGCCGGGGTACCCAACTGAAAAGGGTAGAAGTTGGTTTGCTTGTTTGTTTGTTTTCCTTCTGTCCCATCCAGGTGCCTTATACCCTAGTAATTGAATCATAGTATTTAGTAGGCAAGTTTCTTGGTTCCACTTCCACTTCCCTGTTAGTAGCTCTTTTATGCGCTTTATTGGAGGACTCTATAACTAAGGTCTTCGACCACCCCCATCTGGCTCACTCTTCTGTGTAGTTCCCCCCACTTTCCTCTTCACCCTTAACTCCACATTTCAAACATATTCATTTGTTGTTTCATACCCAAAGGGTCTTGATAGCTCATATCCAAAAAGCTTATTGGTTAATTGGTAAATTGATCTATTATAAAATATTAACAGTTAGTTGAATAATGTATGGGTATATAAACATATGTTTCTGTTATACAAATGAACTGCAGTGTTATCTCAAAGGGATTTTTCTTTGATGACAAAAAATGCAAGTATTGTAAAGTTCACATTATAGAGATATTTGGGGCTGATGACACTTTCATAAATACCCAAATCATACCAGGTAAATTTTACCTTATTCTGTTCATTCAAAACTTTTCTGTGTGTGCATATGCACGCACACACACACTATAAGTTAGTAAAGATTTCTATGTAGCTTTTGTTAAGAAGTTAAATAAGTATTCTGGTCTTGAGAAGGAGGTAGGCCGTAGTTAATGCCTAAGTTGGTGAGAGGATAGGCAAGAGCTTGCTTTTAACTCTTTTGTCCTATTCTTCCTATAGGTTCATGATTATGTTTAATGGGTGGTAAGGGTTTTACATACCAGAACACACATTCCAGCTTCCATCCTAACATGTATGGGTTACTTAACATCTCTATCTGTTTCTTTATTCACTGTAAGTTGAAAATATTGTAAGTTGAAATGCATTTAACACACCTAACCTCCTGAACATCATAACTTAGCCTAGCCTACCTTAAACATGCTCAGAATACTTACATTAATCTATACTTTAGCTCAGTTGGGTATATTAGTCTAGTTGGGTAAAATCAAACAAAATGAATACTCTGTAGAGTATTGGTTGTTCACACTCTTGATTGTGTGGCTGACTGGACTGGGAGCTTCCCAGCATCACAAGAGAATACTGTACCGCCTATCACTACCCTGGGAAATGGTCAAAATTTAAGGACAGTTTCTATTTACTGTGTATCACTTTCACACCATCATGAAGTCTAAAAATCATAAGTCTAATTAATCATCATAAGTTCAGGGCTCTGAATATTTTTGTTTATATCTCTTTAGTTAGAAGTACATCATATACTCTGTATATATACAGAAAATTTAGAAAAGGTAGGATTTTTTTGTATGTGTTTGTGGATTTTGATCTGGAACTGACAATCTCTGTTCAATACAAGGCAGGCATAAAATAGATGAGTTAGGTACTAATTGCTCATTACTATTTATATATCTGTACATTTACCATCATCTTGATGCAAATGTATTTAATGACTTACTTAAAATTTTAATTGCTTTTCTAGCTGAATCATTCTTATATAGTTAACTGGCACCTTGGAACTTATTTCAAAGTTAATCATTTATTTATTTTCTACTTACAGTTGACATTCAATATTATTTTATATTAGTTTCAGGTGTACAGTATGGAGGTTAGACATTGATATAATTTATGCAGTGATCCCCTGATAAATCTAGTACCCACCTGGCACTGTAGATAGTTGTTGCAACATTATTGAATATATTCTCTGTGCTGTATTTATATCCCCGTGACTATTTTGTGACTACCAATTTGTATTTCTTAATTCCTTCACCTTTTTTCACCCAGTTCACCAACCCCATTCCCTTCTGGCAACCATCAGTTTGTTCTCTGTTTCTGTTTTGTTTTTTTAATTTTGATCTTTAGATTCCACATACAAGTGAAATCATATAGTATTTGTCTTTCTCAGTCTGACTTATCAATTAGTATAATACCCTCTAGGACCATCCATGTTGTTGTAAATGGTAAGATTTCATTCTTTTTTTATAGCTGAGTAATATTCCATTGTACATATGTACCACATTTCTTTACCCAATCATCTTTTGGTGGGCACTTGGGTTGCTTTCATATATTGGCTATTGTAAATAGTGCTGCAATGAACAGAGGGGTACATATATCTTTTCTGTGTTTTGGATTTCTTCTGATAAATTCACAGAACTGGAATAGCTGGGTCATAAGATAATTCTATTTTTAACTTTTTGAGGAACCTGAAACAGTTTTCCAGAGTGGCTTTACCAATGTGCAATTCTACCAACAGTGTACGAGGATTCCCTTTTCTCTGCATCCTCATGAAAACTTGTTTTTTGTAGATTTATTGATGACAGCCGTTCTGACAGGAGTGAGATGGTATTTCACTGTGGTTTAAATTTGCATTTCTCTGATGATTAGTGATGCTGAGCACCTTTTCATATGTATATTGGCCATCTATCTGTATGTCCTCTTTGGAGAAATGTCAATTCAGGTTCTCTGCATATTTTTTTAATTAGATTCTTTTTGTTTTTGTTTTTTTTGTTTGTTTGTTTGTTTTTTGGTGTTGAGTTGCATGATTTTTTAAAAATATATATAAATTGTAGATATTAACCCCTTATCAGATGTATGATAGGCAAATACCTTCTCCCATTCAGTAGACTGTCTTTCAGTTTTGCTGATGGTTTCCTTTGCTGTGCAAAAAGTTTTTAGTTTGATGTAGTCCCACTTATTTAGTTTTTCTTTTGTTTTCCTTGCCTGAGAAATATATCAGAAAAAAAATATCACTAAGAATAAAGTCAGAGAGTTTACTGACTATGTTTTCTTCTAGGAGTTTTATGGCCTTCAGTTCTTACATTTAAATCTTCATCCATTTTGAGTTTATTCTTGTATATGGTGTAAGAAGGTGGTCCAGTTTCAGTTTTTGCATGTATCTACCCAGTTTTCCCAACACCATTTATTGAATAGATTTTGTCCCATTACATGTTTTTGTTTTCTTTATCATAGATTAAGTGACTATTTAGGAATGGATTTATTTCTGGGCTCTCTATTTTGTTCCTTTGACCTATGTGTCTCTTTTTTTGCAAGTATCGTGCTTTTTTGTTTACTATAGCCTTGTAGTGTATTTTGATATCAGGCAGCGTGATACCTCCAATTTTGTTTTTCTTTCCTAAGATTGCTTTGGCTACCCGTGCTCATTTGTGGTTCCTTATAAATTTTATGATTATTTGTTCTAGTTCTGTTAACAAATGATATTGGTATTTTGATAGGGGTTGCAATGAATCTATAGACTGCTTTGGGTAATATAGACATTTTAGCGATATTAAGTCTTCCTATCCATGAGCATGATATATGCTTCCATTTATTTGTATCTATTTTCAATTTCTTACTTCAATGTCTTATAGTTTTCCAAGTACAGGATTTTTACCTCCTTCATTAAATTTATTCCTAGGTATTTTATTTTTTAATGCAATTCTAAGTGGGATGGTAGTCTTAATTTCTCTTTCTGATAGCTTAATATTGGTGTATAAAATGTAACTGATTTCTGAATGTAATTTTGTATACTGCTACTTTATTAACTTAATTTATCAGTTATAATCCTTTTCCTGATGACATCTTTCAGGTTTTTATGTATAGTATCATGTCATCTGCATATAATGACAATTTTACTTCTTCCTTTCCAATTTGGATTGCTTTTATTTCTTTTTCTTGTTTGATTGCTCTAGCTAGGACTTCCAATATTATATTGAATAAAAGTGATGGAAGTGGGCATCCCTGTCTTGTTCCTGATCTTAAGGAGAATGCTTTTAGGTTTTCCCCACTGAGTATAATGTTAGCTATGGGTTTGTCGTACATGGTCTTTATTATGTTGAGGTATGTTTCCTTTATTCCCACTTTGCTGAGAGTTTTTGTCATAAATAGATGCTGGATTTTGTCAAACTCTTTTTCTGCATCTATTTGATATTATATCATTTTTATCTTTAATTTTCTTTATGTGGTCAAAATCACATTATTTGATTTGTAGCTGTTGAACCAAACTTGCATCCCAGGGATACATCCCACTTGATGATGATCTCTCCAATGTATAGCTGTATTCAGTTTGCTAATGTTTTGTTAAGGATTTTTGCATCTATGTTCATAGGGGATATTGACATAGAATTTAATTTCTTTGTAATGTCTTTTTCTGACTTTGGAATCAGGGTAATGGTGGCCTCTTAAAATGAGGTGAGAGCTTCCCTCCTCTTTAATTTTTTGGAATAGCTTGAGGATAGGCATTAATTTTTCTTTGAATGTTTAATAAAATTCACCTATGAAGCCATCCAGTCCAGGACTTTTGTTTCTTGGCATTTTTGTTTTATTATTATTACTGATTCAATTTCATTAATAGTAAATGGTCAGTTCAGATTTTCTGTTTCTTTTTCATTCAGTCTTAGAAGATTGTATGTTTCTAGAAATTTACTTATTTCTTCTAGATTTTCCAATTTCTTGGAATACAACTGTTCATAACATATTCTCATAATCCTTTTCTTTTTGTGGTGTCAGTTGTCACTTCTCTTTCATTTCTGATTTTATTTATTTGGCTCCTTTCTCTTTTTTTTCTTGATGAGTCTGGTTAAAGGTTTATCAATTTTGTTTATGTTTTCCAAAAACCGGCTTTTGGTTTCATTGATCTTTTGTACCATTCTTTTTTTTTTACTCTATTTCATTTATTTAAACTCAGACCTCTATCATGTTGTTCTTTCTACTCGCCTTAGGCTTAGTTTACTGTTCTTTTTCTACTTTCTTTAAGTATAGTGTTAGATTATTTATTTGAGATTTTTCTTGTTTCTTGAGGTAGGCCCATACTGCTATGAATTTTCCTTTTAGTACTGATTTCACTGTATTCCATAGATTTTGGGGTTATTGTTTGTTCATTTTCATTTGTCTCAAGGTATCTTTAGATTCTTCCTTGATTTTGTTGTTGACATATTAATTATTTAGTAGCATGTTAGTTAGCCTCCATATGTTTGTGTGTTTTTCACTTTTTTTATTGTAATTGGTTTCTAGTTTCATACCATTGCAGTCAGAGAAAATGCTTGATATGATTTCAATCTTCTTAAATTTATTGAGACTTGTTCTGTGGCCTAACATGTGGTCCATCTTAGAAAATGTTCCATGTGCACTTGAAAAGAATGTGTATTCCACTGCTTTGGGATGAAATGCTATAAAAATATCAATTAAAGCTATCTGCTCTAAAGTGCCATTTAAAGCCACTGTTTTCTTGTTGATTTTCTGTCTGGAAAATCTGTCCATTGGCATCAAGTCTCTACTATGATTGTATTGCTGCCATGCTCTCCCTCATGTTGGTCAGGATTTCCTTTATGTATTTGAGTGCTCCTAACTTGGGTGCATAAATGTTTGCAAGGGTTATATCTTCTTGTTGAATTGATTCTTTTAGCATTATTTAGTGCCCTTTCTTGTCTCTTATTATAGCATTTGTTTTAAAATCTATTTTGTCTGGAATAATTATTGTTACCACAGTTTTTTTTTTTTTTTCTGCTGTTGTTTACATTTTCATGAAATATCTTTTTCCATCCCTTTATTCAGGCTGTATGTCGTTCATTCTGAAAAGGGTCTCTCGTAGGCAGCATTTGTATACATCTTGTTTTCTTATCCATTCAGCTACCCTATGTCTTTTGATTGGAGCACTGAATCAATTTGCATTTAAAGTAATTATTGATAAATACATACTTATTTCCATTTTATTATTCATCTTTATACCCCCCCCTTCTTCTTAAAGAAATGCCTTTGACATTTCTCATAATACTATCTTGATAGTGATTCACTCCTTGCTTTTTCTTGTCTTGGAAGCTCTTTATCGCTCCCTCAATTTCGAACAATAGCCTTGCTGTGTAGAGTAATCTTGGCTGTAGGTCCTTGTTTTTCAACACTGAATATTTCCTCATTCCAGTCTTTTCTGCAAAGTTTCTGTTAAGAAATAAGCTGACATACACATGGGAGGTCCATTGTAAGTAACCAATTAACATTCTCTTGCTGCTGCTTTTAAGATTCTCTGTTTTTTCTTTAAACTTTGGATTATAATTATGATGTGTCTTGGTGGAGGACTGTTTGGGTTCTGTTGTTTGGGGCTCTCTGAGTTTCCTGGGTCTGTATGTCTATTTCCTTCACCAGGTTAGGAAAATTTCAGTCATTATTTCTTCAAACCGTTTTTCAATTTCTTGCTTTTTCTCTTCTCATTCTGGTACACTTATGATGCAAATGTTATTTTTGATGTTGTCCCATAGGTCACTTAAACTATCCTCTTTTTGTTTTTAATTCTTTTTCCTTTTTGATATTTCAATTGGGTGTTTTCTGCAACTTTGTCTTCTAAATCACTGATTTGATTCTTTGCTTCATCTAATCTGATGATGATTTCTTCTAGTGCAATCTTCATTTCAGTTATGGTATTCTTCACTGCTGACTGTTTTTTTCATGGTTCCTATACACTTTTTTATGCTTTCTATCTGTTTATTGAAGTACTTACTAAGTTCCTTGAGCATCTTTATCACCACTGTTTTGAATTTTGTATCTGGTAGGTTGCTTGCCCCCATGTTGTTTAGTTCTTTTTCTGGAGTTTCCCTCGTTCTTTCATTTCAGATATATTGCTTTGTTTGCCCCCCCCCCATTTTGGCTGCCTCTCTGTGTTTTTTCTATGTATTAAATAGATCTGCTTTGTCTCCCATTCTTGGCTGTGTGGCTTTATGTGGCAGGTGCTCTGTGGGATCCAATAGTACAGTCTCCCTGGTCACCTGCACTGAATGCTCAAAGAATGTCTCTTTTGTGGGTTGTGTGTGCCCTCTTTTCACAGTTTAGCCTTGATTGCTGTTGGTTGCCAGTGAGTGGAATTGATCCTAAGTCTGACTGACTATGTTGTTTGGCCATGTTCACAACTTATGGGCTGCTATGTGAGGGGCTTACCCCATGGAGCAGGATTCACCCCAGTGGGCTCTGTTCCCTGCTGAAACTGCCCTTTGGGTATGCCACATGTAGGGCTAATTGGGTGGTTCTCTGTTGTGGTCTGAAGCCTACCTTCAGGTATGTTGCTTATGGGCCTCTTGGGAGGGACTCCAGTGCAGGCCCACTTCAGCCACTGACTATGACAAGACTGGGACTGTCTGGCAGGAGATCTGCAGTTGGTTGCTGCCTTTGCTGGACCTAGAAGCCTGTGGAAGGTACCATGCTGTAAACCACAGATAGCTGCCACCAATACTGGGGTTGGGGTAGCTCCACAAAAGCTTATGATATCCCTAAGCCTGCTGCCACCTGCAGTTCCCATAAAGTTCACCTACTGATAGAGCCTTGTACAGTACACAAGTTGGGTAAGGTGGGGTCTCAGGGAGTCACCAGGATTGGACGAGTGTTCACAGGTTAACGTAGATTCTGGTTTGGTGCAAGTGCTGAGCCTGGCGCTACTCAGCAAAAGTCTCAGAGCACACCAAGGTCAGCTGCCTCCAGCTTGGGCCCATGAGCCCCAGAAAGTTGTCCAAGAAACAGTGCAATTCAAGTGGGACTGGCTGTTTGCTGAGAAAGTGCTTCAGGCATTGAGCGACCTCAGTTGGGCAGGGTCCCAGAGAATCGCCAGAATGGAATGAGAGGGTGGAGAGAGTGGATTTCACCAGGCCAATGCATATCCACACTTGGCCACGTGTGTGTGTGTGTGTGTGTGTGTGTTTCTTTTTTGGGGGGTTGGGGGGCGCTTAACACAGGAAACATGGCTTTTGCCTACCAGCTGCATTGGAGGAAGGCTCTACACAGGGAAAATGTCAACTGTCCCTCTAATGCTTGCCCTGAAACCACACAGCTTAGTCTCTCCTTGTATGTCTCTGACATCTCCCGAATCACTGTCCCTCCACCGGAGCCCAGGGTGAGTAACTGCTAGAAAGTGAGTTTTTCGTGCAGGCCCTTTAAGAGGACATCCGTATTTCCTGCAGCCTTCTGTCTGACCAGAAGGCAGAATCTCCACTGTTTTTGCATCCAGATATTGAGGCAACTACTCTTCCTGGCACTGGTACTTGGAACTGGGGACCCCAGTGTGGGGTTGAGGTTCCTTGATCCTCTGGGCGGGTATCTCCTTCCCAATTTTCAACTGCCACACACAAGTGTGGGACTGCCTATACCATATCTCCACCCCTCCTACCATTCTTTTTTTTTTTTTTTTTTTTTAGGTGAAATGAATGTTTATAAGGTATCTGGAATTTTCTCCAAAAGAAAACAGGCAGGGTTACAGATAAAACAAGAATAGCAATACATTGACAACTGTTGAAGCTGAGTGAGGAGGACATAGAAATTCAATGTACAATTATCTCTATTCTTGGATCGGCTTAAAGTTTTCCATAATATACTCTTTAAAAAATATTATATGCTTTTTCGTCTTTGAAACTGTAACATAGTGAGTTCAATTCACCATAATGAATCACAATGTATTATATTCACCATGGTAAGTGAGAAGGTCCAGGTGCTTGTAGCTACTCATAATTGACTACAAATAGCTCGTTTGCTAGTTCTTTGTCTAGTCATTTTTTTTTCTTTTTCTTCTAATGTCAGGCACTGCAATAGTAAACTCCTACCTCAAATAGCTTTGACCTCTTTTCATATATAATAAGCTTTTATTTTTATTTTATTTATTTATTTATTTATTAGTTTCAGGTGTACAAGACAAGGTAATACTTAGACGTTTATCATTTATATCCCTCACACTGTGAACCCCCCCTCCCCCCATCCACTATCCCTCTGACCTCACACTGAACCATCACATTATATATATAAAATTATAGTTGGCATTCATTAATGTTTAGCTTCTGGTGTACAATGCCATGATCAGGTATCCACAGTATCCCTGACCTCCTACCATTCTTGATGTAGTTTCTTCTTTATATTTTTAGTTATAAGACTTCTGTTCAGTTAGACTTCAGATGATTGTCCAAGTTGATTGTTCTATAACTTAGTTGTAATTTTAACTTGGTCTTGGAAGGAGGCAAGCACCGCATTTATCTACTCTGCCATCTTGGATCTTTCTTGCAAATCCAATTTGTTATAACTTCCAACATAATAGACAACTCTTTCATTATTTTTTTTAATACAGTGACCAAACTTTCTGATTTTCATATTAAAATACACACATATTGAAATACACACATACCATATTTCTTTCTTAGATTTCTTTAATCTGTTTATCATACTATTTCTTCACAGAAAAGAGCTAATGGGAGTTTTCCTTATTTTGAAATAAATATTCATTTGATTAATGACATTTTATAAACATATTTAATAAGATAGATGTCCTTTATGTTAGCTTCAATTATTTGTTTAACTATTTTCTCACAGCAAGAAGAAACAAAAATAAGTTTTTAAAATTTAAAAGGCAGCAGAAGGAGTTACATATCATTTTCCAGAAAAATGGCAACTTGTGACAGATTTGCAATCTGAACCTGAGGTTAGTGCTTAATAGTGGTTGTCGGAATTGGAAATACTAGCTGCTTCCATTTCTGCAGTCACTTGAGAGAGCAAATACAAAGGATGGTACCAAATAGAGTTTGGGGCATTGAAGTGGCAATCAAACACACTGTAGAAACAAATGGAAAAAAGTGATACTGTGAACTCAAGAGGATATGGTTCATCTATCATATAACTAGCAAAATTGCTATTTGTTCTTTTCCAACATGTGAAAAGATGAAATTCACTTCTCTATCTTCCAAGGGGAAGCAATGAGGAGATTTAAAACACCCCAAATACACCACATTGTTCACTAAACCTTACATCAAACAATTTTTAAAAATCAAAAAGTAATTAAAACTAGGAATCTGATTAAAATAAATGTTGTCTAGTTAATCCATTAAATATTTGTGAAATTTACAGTCATTTTTCTGGAATACTAAGTAATTATAGTCCACTAAGTCAGATATGCTAGGATTTAATTATTATTATTATTATTATTATTATTATTATTATTATTAGGAAAACATGGCAGTGTTTGAAAACAACTCAAATTAATTATTTGTTGAATTTGTTGTATGAATCACCTCTCACATGTTGCTTTGAATCATCTCATCCCTACCTGTCTCATGTTTCAGAATATGAAAGAGATTCTATAGAAGTTTCCCACTTATTAATTAAAATTAATAAATTTGTGAGTCTGAACAATTGGAAGAGATTCTCTAAAAGTTTCCCCTTTATTAATTAATTAAACTTAATTAATTTTGAAGCAGAACAAATAAGTTCATGAATTCATCCTAGAAAATGTGCTGCATACCTCATTGCTGAATATCACACTCACCTTCCAAGTACTCCCCTTGGGAAGCTATGCCCGATGCCAGCACCTAGTCCACTCTTCAAAGCAATTTTGGAACTCTTTCTGGAATGGCCATCAGAGCTGTTGTCCTGCTACCCTTGATGTCTTGAATGTCACCAAAATATCTTCCTCTAAATATTTTCTTTATCTTCAGGTAAAGAAAGAAGTCATTGGGGGCCAGATCAAGTGAGTAGGGAGGGTGTTCCAATACAGTTATTTGTTTCCTGGCTAAAAACTCCCTCACAGACAGTGCCGTGTGAGCTGGTGCATTGTCGTGATGCAAGAGCCATGAATTGTCAGCAAGAAGTTCAGGTCGTTTTCGTCTAACTTTTTCACACAGCCTTTTTAGCACTTCCAAATAATAAACTTGGTTAACTGTTTGTCTAGTTGGTACAAATTCATAATGAACAATCCCTCTGATATCAAAAAAGTTTAGCAACATCGTTGCAACAAGTTCGCGAACTTAATTGTCAGACCTCATATAAGCTAATTTTCTAGGCCTTTTGAATCTCTGTCATTCTAGGAATTCTTTCATTGCATCCCTGTTTTAATGATTCTTTTATCTTCTTTTTTAATTTTGATTTAGTACTGCCTAAAATATTTCTGAGACTTCAGAAATATGAGAATATCTTTATTTTGCTCTCATACATTATGAATAGATTGATTTGGCAGAGAAATCTTCATTTAAAATTTGACTCATACAGGGCTTTGAAAGCAGTGCGTCCATTTAGAATTCAGTGCTGCTGGTGATAAACATGACCTGCATTTGGTTGTAAGTAACCTGGATTTTTACTTGAGATTTTCTAATAACTTTTTTTTAAATGCTGTATTCTATAATTTATTGAGCATGCTTTTATAGGTCTATTGCTATTATTACCATCATTATTAAATTTCCTAATTTGACAACTTGTCTTTTTTCAATATGAAGATATATCTATCCTATCACAACTCTGGAAAATTATTTTTGTATTCTTGAAATTATACAGGGAGAGGCCAGAATCTAACAAGCTATTGTTAGATCATTAAGGCAGGATCTTCAGACAAATAAACCAGATAGAGGACTAGAAAAAGAAGACTTGTTGGCTGTCAAAAAAATATATTAACATCTGAAAAAGAGTTTTCAATATAAGTTCCAGGCCTCACAGAGCCAAAATTGTCCAAGGGTGCCCCAATGTATATTTAAAAATTAGTTCTGGAGGATGTAAATAAAGACAGAGCCTAGGATGGTTAGCACCCTAACAAATTGTGAAGAACAAAGGAGAGATTCATGAATATGGTATTATATGGGGCACTATACTTGCATCTTTAATTCAGAAAAAAAGGACAAAATCACAGACATTAGGACCGGCATGCAAAAGGAAGGCCAAGATTCAGAAATGAAGTAAGAATCAATACAGCAGCCCTAGACTAGAACATCTTGTTACTGTGGAATGAAGTGTCTGCTGCCTTGTCCTTAAATATGAGGCTATATCTACTTTAATATCTTCTGCTTCAGGACTCATAATTGCATAACTGAAATGAAATTTAGCCTATAAATCTGGATAAAACAGAACTACAGTAAGCAAAATGTGGGGAAAAGATGGCTTCAAAGGTATTTAAAAGCACATAGGATGTAAATTGAAAATATTAGTTGCCTTGGTTTAGTGTTAACAGGGCTCAAGTGTCCAAAGGTGGCCCTTTGTTTGACCTGTACAATAAAACTGTTTATCCTGTGATAATTATTATGCTATTCTGTTATAAGTTTCCCATTCAGCTCAGACATTCAGGAAAAAAGAAAACAACAACAACAACAACAAACTTAGTACTGTTATATGTTCAGATATATATTTTCGCCATACTACCTTTTCTTTCTTTCTTTCTTTCTTTCTGTTTTTTGGTTTTTGTTTTTGTTTTTGTTTGTTTTCAATGACAAGAAAGATAGGTGACATTTAGAAATTTTCCACTGGTAAAAGATGTCATTAATCATAACCTTTGGGAGGCACAACCACAGGAAATTCTGTCAGCAATTAGACACTTATTGAAGATTACTGGAAGTGAGGCATTTCCATTTTTGAGTGTCAGAACAGTCTAGGAATAGTGGCTCTATAACTTGTTTACTTTATGGTTCAGGGTTGCCTGTGTAACCACACTGAGCTTCAGTTTCCTCATCAGTAATACTGTGAAAGCAGTGAACAAGATGAAGAGTTGGAATTAACAAAGGACATACTCTATGCTTTCTATTAGTATTTTGTTTGACTTTCCAAAGTTCCAGTCACTCACTGTGATTAATCACAGCCTTTTAATTTAACCTTGGATACATCATTGAATCTGTGATGTCTTTGGAATCTGTGATGCTCTGTAGAGTATTGATTTCTTTTTTTTTTTTTTTTTTTCTGTTTAAGCATGGCTAAAAATTAACTGAGTTAAACTCAAACTCTAAACTCTTTCTTGCTTGTGGTAAGCAGGAGCTAAAATCTCCATTCCGTTCTGCTTAAACGTAGCTAAGTTTCCTGGAGTCTGCCCCACACTCGTGTGCTGCATAAGTACCAGATTTCTGGACATAGTTTAGGTTTCATTTTGCAACGGCTGTGGTCACAATGAACACTACACTCTCATTCCTCCAGCAGTAAGAATGTAATATTTTTTCATTAGTTTTAGCCAGTCCGCAGGACAACTGGGATCTGCACTTAGATGAAAAGTCATGAAACAGGAAAACTTTACCCATGTTCTTTGACAAAGCCATGAAACCACAAAATTATAAGTGTTGTCTCCCGTATAGAATTTCCCTGCATTTGGCCACTCTCCAGTCCCTATAGATACTTTTTAAAGTATATATTTTGTTTATTGCTTTTAATTGTTTTTGACAAGATCATTCATCTGAGATGAAATAGTCTGCCATTACTGGAAATGGCACTCCAGATTCATTTCTAATGCAAAACTTCTAAAACTTTTATTAAAATTTTTACCTTAAAAAAAAAAGTAACCAATACACATAAATAATCACTCTAAAATATTCAGAGATAATAATATTCACCTTTCTTTGTCATTTCATCAAAATAGATTAATAACAAAAATAAATGAGCTGACATGCACCCTGACAGCCAATACACAGCGGCTAGCAGCTAGCAAGTGTCGAATTCTATGCTGGTGTTCATTACCTATCTAGTCTCATCAGAATTCCTCAGTGTGGGAATGAGGTCTGAGACTAAAAGGCACTGACTGATTGCAACCATGTAAAAGAAAAGTGAGAGGTAACATGATCGTAAGGCACTATAACTGATTCAAAATATTTTCATACCTAGTGGAAAAATTGATTAATCTTATAGCAGAATATAAGGTACGATTGTTTATCTTATCAATATAATTGTCTTTCATCTTAGGGGAAGCCTTGTTATACAAGATTATTTCTTGAAGGTCCTGTAAATGTTCTAACTGCTTTAAAGGGCCACCAGGCAAAAAAGATTTCAGAGACTGGGAATTAAGATCTCTGGGGGTTACAAGCAGCTGAACGTGTTGATGAGGCTTTAATTAGGCAGAGTTAAGTAACATTTGACTGGGCCTTATGTTTACACTTCTTCCCTTATTCCTTGCATCCTGTTTTAAATTCCTACTCCATTTTGGTTTTAAAATAGTTCAATGCATTATCACAAGAGTCCATTCTTTGCTCTGACAGGAAATACCACTATGGGTTATGACTTGTTTGTTGCCTACTCTTCTGGTTACCTGTTTGACCCCAATTAGAACCATATAACATACATCATTAATATTTTTGTTATCAAAATACAAAAGCAAATTTCATTTTAGGCAAGTTTTGTATGTTGGGCATAGAAATTTAAAAAAAACAAAGGCAAATATGGAGCACTGATATATATGGATATGGATATGTATACATATATATGTATACAGTGTGTTTTAATTTTAAGAACTGCTCACGTTATAGAGGTTGTTGGTTAGGGTACATTTTGCAATAATTGAAGACTGATTTAGTTTCTTTCTATTAAATGGAAATATACCTAAATTTTAAAAATTGGAAGCAATACTGGAATGTTAACCTACATTTTGAAAATGTAATTAACATTTTCAACGTGTCTAGAATAAATGGTGTAAAAACTTGGAAAAAAAAGACAACAAAATCTCGTTCAGTTAGAAGGTACAAAACATTTTAATATCTACTAGCCATAAAAGGTTCAAGCATAAAGGGCAAGAGATAATCCAGACAAATTTAATTAAAATACATATTTTATCATAGTAATGGGACAGATGATTATGAACTGATAAAATTATAAGGTGGTACAAAAGTAATTTTGGTTTAAATGTTAAAAAAAAAAAAAAAAAAATTGCAAAATCCGCAATTACTTTTGCACCAACCTAATAGTAGTTCCTGGCTTCTCAGATATAAAGAAGAAATCATCTAGATTAGAAAATAAAGCTCAAATACCACTCCCATTGATAGACTTACATATCAATAACTACACTTTTAATGCTACCATGTGTCTAACATTTGTCTGAGAGATCTTACCTGTTCTGCATCAGAGGGACCCCAAATATTTCTGTTCTTGCTTTTATCAGGTGAAGGTCTACAGAGCACTATTTTAAGAGGTAATATCAAACAATAAGGGAAAGGATGGAAAGAAAGTCCTCTATTATGTTAATTAATTTAATATTTTGACCTTTTATTTTTAGAGCCTCGGTGTTAAAAGAATTTAATTCATAAGGAAAATAGGAATCGCACCATTTACTGAGAGTTGCATTTTTTCTCTGCCTCTGTACAGTCGTAGCTAGGGTCTTTTTAAACCACCAGATACTCAAATCTCATCAGATATGTCAAGTGCACATCAGATTTGTCTGGTTGTTCCTTTTCCACTATGTTCCTCTATATATAGTGGGTAGATGTATTGGATAGACAAATTTGAGGAATCAGTTGATTAGAAGCCTCATTAAGGGCATGAAAATTAA
Source organism: Rhinolophus hipposideros (assembly GCF_964194185.1). Lineage (NCBI taxonomy): Eukaryota > Metazoa > Chordata > Mammalia > Chiroptera > Rhinolophidae > Rhinolophus > Rhinolophus hipposideros. The sequence continues at coordinate 16,485,712 of NC_138058.1, read as the reverse complement.
AAATGAAAATAGTCTCCCTGAGTCTTTTGAACAAGTAATCAGGAAGGAAAAAAAGTGATGGTCAGAGTGAGATATTAGAGCTCACGAGGTGTAAATTTCCTTCAGAAAATAATATCCAAAATGTATGTGAACTTGGTGGTGGAGATAGAAAGTAGTAAAGGATAATTGGAGAAAAATTCAGTAAGAGTCTTCCTTACTGATTACATCATCCAATAGATGTTGAAGGCAATGAGAATGATAAGCAAAGTCTGTGATGAAAATCAAAGCTGGGCTAGATGGAAAAGTCGTCAAAGAATGCAAGGGATTGAGTAGAAGGAAGTAGGAGTCAACATTGTGGATATGAGAAGATTGTGGCTGTGTGTCACATTCATATTGTCCTTATTTTTCTGCCTTTACTTATGGCATCTCCTCTATTTATAATTTTGGCTCTATAATTTATTCTGCAAATTCTTTCCGTCTTCTAATAGAACAGCCAGGTAGCCTTCCCTTTGATGTTTCTAAAACACCTTGTGCATTTTTTAATATAGTCTCTCTCAAAAGGTTTTATACAGTTTTAAGTTCTATTAACTTTATTTTTATTTTATTTTATTTTTTACTTTATAAGTATAATATTACAAGCTTAAACATCAGTTGGAAGGTTTGCCATTTCAATTCTGTATATATCCATGAAAGTTTTAATTTAAAAATTTTAGTCAGCATGTGCTATTTTTAATCACATAGACCAAAACTAAAAAAAAAAAAATTTAAAGTATTACACCAAATGCATAAAACTAAATAAATCTACAAAAATTTAAAATATTTAAACTTTCAAATTATTTTTGTAAGTTTGTATCATTCACACTTCTGAAGCTGTTAATGTTTAGAACTGCTTTGAGACTTTTAGGACACCGTGTAATAAACTCTCCAGGCTGTAATTTATTACATTTATTTGCTTAGTGTTTACTTAACACAGTAATATATAAATGTCTTAAAGGTCCTGTATTCTTTTTATCTTCACTATCCCCTGGACAATAATGAGATCCAGAATATATTAGAAACCTGATAAATAATTTTATTGACTGATAAAATAAACAAATGGACCTGGGCCAAATAATATGTATATATATTTCATACCACCTCTGGTTTATCTGAACAATTTCCTTCCTTGACGTTTTCATATTAGAAGTGCCTTGAATCACAAATAGTTATAGGTCAGTGCACAGTGCCACACTAGTCAGAAAATAGAATGCTACAATTTAGGGCACTTAGGACATACCCCATTTGTTAACTCGCTACACTCTACTCAACATAAAAAAATACGTCATCCCTGATAGTGAAAAAGCAAAACTATCTCCCCAAATCCCAAATCTCATTTTTCTTTACGTCAGATATATGGGGTTGCAGACTCAAAACCTGGGCTGTAATTTGGATATGATACTAAAAGTATCTCCTCACATACCTAGTCCTGGTTCATACCATACCGTGTTTCCCTGAAAATAAGACCTTGCCAGACAATCAGCTCTAATGCGTCTTTTGGAGCAAAAATTAATATAAGACCCAGTCTCATTTTACTATATCTGGTATGATATGATGATATGATGATATGATATGATATGATATGATATGATATGATATGATATGATATGATATGATATGATATGATATGATATGATACTGGCTCTTATATTAATTTTTGCTCCAAAAGACACATTAGAGCTGATTCTCCGGCTAGCTCTTATTTAGGGGAAACATGGTAAACTAACATTTCCTCTCTCCAGCCTTAACAAATGTGCATTTCTAAGCTTACAAGTATATAAGCAACATGATATGGCTCATCAAGTCCATCGTTAAAGTGGCACCAATGCACTTGAATCCTTAAAGAGAATATCCTGTTTATAAAGGAAACTCACAGAAGTTAAGGACAAACCCATTACCTCTGGGGATAGGTGATACCAGTAAATACTGAGGATGTGACCAATATTTATTTTTACTGAGGATGAATTAAATGGGTCTAACAAGTAGACAGTCAGAGAGGCAGGAACCGAATACTTTAGAATAGTGCAACCATGGCTTTAGAATACTGCAACCATGATTGTAAATAATGCCTACCTTAATTTAAATGTGTGGGATTTGGACGAAAACTACTCGAATTATGTGGATCTCCTATTTCTTTATGAAAGTAAATATGAAAATGTTAATTTAAAAGTTGTTGAACAAGATTGCATGAAATAAGAATGAAATACAGTTACTGGCATATGTAGATTTGCTATAAATATATGATCCTAATATTAGTCTGACTACCTGGTACATTCCTGCTCCAAATGAACAACCAAATTGCAGAGCCTACCTGTCCATTCCCTGGTACCCTAATCAACAGGGGCCAGTTCTGATGTCTAATTTCTTAATAAAATAACCTCAATGAAATAACAATTGTTAATATTAATTTCCCCTCATTCGTTTGTAAATTTCTATTCCAGATGAATATAGAAACACCTACAAGTAAAAGAGGTAGCTAGAAATTAATATAAGATTGGAAGAAAATTGACGATTGAATAGTTTCAAATATATTCATGAAAATCTCTCTTTATGTTGAGGAAAAAGCACAATCATTTTTTTCACTCTTGACTGAAACGGAATATTTTGATTATATTTTGTTCTGTTTTTTGGGTGGGAGTTTCCATTTAAAAATATTTATGGACTTTAATTAATAGGTACATAATTTGATTGTATGAAATCTTTTTATCTGAAACTGAAGGTCAACAAGCTGGGGAATTCTTCAATGGAAACATGACCCAGGCAGAAAGACATGGTTTGCTTCCAAGCCTCTTAGGAAATTATAAATTATAAATTATATGGAAGTTACTACGCCAGAAGGAGAAAACCTGGTCGGTCAGACTTGTTGAAATAATCTTATTGATTTTTAGGCGTGTTCACAAACATATGACATTACTTATCACCAAGAATAAAAATTTAAGTTCAATACGAATATCTGTCTTAAATTCTAAATCCAGTTGGATAAGAAATAACTTTGTAAATTTATTTAGAGTTACACTATTGAAATTTCAACAAGTGCTCCCAAATTATCATGGTGATGCTCATGAAATTTATGATAACAGTGCTATTAAAGGTTCCAAAAACTTAGATAACACTTCTTGAAAGGATTGCAGAATGCAACATGAGATTTAATTTACTTTAACCTCAATTAAATATTAATATAATTTTAATTTTAAAGGTTTGAATTTAATCTTATAAAAAGGACATAATGGAATATTGAAATTTCTGAAATTTTGACATATTATGGAAAATGTTGCACAAGAACATGGGATCACTCATGTAAAATAAGACATGTTCAGCACCAGAGCTATTATTATCGTCATGTTTTTGTGAAAATATTTCAGAGAATATTGGAGTTAGAAATGATATTAATGATACTGAAACTAACATTCTCATTTTACTAATTAGAGCACCTAGTGTAAAAAAGAATTGTTTTCTTTGCAATAAAACACAACTGTTGTGGGCAGATTTGGCTAAATCAAAAAACCACAGATATTTACTTCTTAGTATGACACGCAGGATTTATAAAGTCACAGCCTTCTGGATACATATAGGTCATTTGTGAAGTCATAAATCAAAAGTAGATGAGTGTGTGATGGGCAGTCTTGATTAGAGCATAAATTGGAACAAACTTTTTTAGGGCAACGCAATAGCATTTAACAAAAAGTGTGGTAATGTATAATACTTTTCATGCATTTTAGGCAAGAAATATTGATAATGATACCTTAGCTCAAAGTACTCATATTTAAAGACAAGGAACATCTTTTCATAAATATTGGTTTGTATTTTATATTAGTTTTTAATGATAAATTTAAAAGTAAATTTGCCAGGTCAAACATGAGGAATAATTTAATTCTAATTATTATATTGTTCAATTATTTTTAAAAATTCTGTACCTGCTCCTGAAACCTGAACTGAGCTATTTCTAGAAAATAGTGATGAATGCAACAATAAATTTACAATTCTTAAAGTTGGTCTGGCCACCAAGCAGATATTTTTGGATGACATTCTGTTTAATCTTGCCTGCATGAATGAAACATTCAGTTCAGTAGGAAATTCTCGTGCATATAGGATAACAGAACAGTCTAATTCCTTCCTGAAAGCATAATAACCCCCTTGTCATAGATAACATTTCCTATTTTTTCATCTAAAATATTTTGTTTTATTGAGCCTATATAGTAGGAACCCCACAGATAAATCAGCAACAAACATAACAAATGAAAAATTAGTGGTCATTGTCCTGCTTAGAGCCCACAGAGGCACATTTTCTTTGGTTTCATTTTTAATTTACATATCTTAATGTGGCATATTTGTCTATTAGTTCAGCCAGCCATCCCATACTTCCTGCTACTAACAGAGTGAGTTGCACATTGATGTTACCTGCTTAGCCCTTGTCAGTACATGAGGTTTTGAATGCTAGGAAAGTACACTATTCCTTCACAACATGTTTTCTTTCTTTGTTCAAAAAGTATAGTCAGTGCAGAAACAAGGTTAATTTTCTTTTAAGTTGTTTAAAAAAATAAAGAACAGCAACGAGATACCACTACACATCTATTGGAATGCCTAAAATACAAAAAAAAAAAAAAAAAAAGATATTCAATGCTGGTGGGAATGCAAAACGTTACAGTCACATTAGAGTATAGCATAGCAGTTTTGTTTTTGTTTTTGTTTTCTTCACAGTTACATTTAATATCTGTCTATAATGCAGCCAAGAGTACTTACCCAACTGACTTGAAAATTTATGTCCACACAAATACCTGCATTCTAATTTTTAATATCGGCTTTATTTTTAATCACCCAAACATGGAAGCAATTAAACAGTCTCTCAATAGGTAAAAAATTCCTGTGTCTAGTGAGCAGCAATCAATTTAGTGAAAGTTTTTTCATACACTGGAAATATCCACAACAAAAGTCTAATTATTTAATGTTAATCATTTATCTCCTTTCCCCAATATAAAAGTTTTTAACAAAAATCACCACAAAACTTCATTACCTACTTATTCTGATAGAATAAAGTAAAACTTATCTGTCTTGAGAATTACACAGAGAAGTAGGGAAGGATCTAGCTAATATTCCGGTTCAGCTGCTATTAGGAGAACCATGGGAATGCATGTTTATTAAAACAATAGTTTATGTGGAAGAGATTTCCACATAAGGGGAAGAGATTTCCAAATTGCCTTGTTTTACACAATAGAATGACTCCTTTGTATTTATGAAGCTGTTGTGTCAGAACGGTTTGTTGAGTTTAATCCCAGTAGTGTATAAGTACCACCACAGAAAAGGAAGCACTTTGCAAGCTCCACTCCCTCCCTTCTTTCTCAAGAGGGTATTTTGTAAATTAAAGTTTCTGTACACTACATAGATCCCCAGTGGCCTGTTATAGGCAATAGAGTTCCCCAAAGTACATAATGACTCCCAAGTTGCAGCTTTAAAGTGGGGAATTATAACGAATGATGGAGAATGAAAATACCCCAGGTTCCCTTGGTTGGGGTGAGCTGGGGCTGGCTTCCTAATGGTACCAGATGAAATGCAAATAGCATCAGCTTCAGATTTGTTCCCCACAGCTTCCCAGCATAGAAATAAATCTCGGAGACAGACACTGAATCAGCCAAAGGGATTTTTTTCAGTTATATTCTTTGTAACTGATTTGCAGATATCATTGTTCTGACAATGCCTTTGTCATAAATTGAAGCCACAAAAGTGCTTTTGAAATGCAAAGCACTTTGGGGATGTCTCTATAGTCTTACCATTAGAGGCCTAAATCTTCTCACTAAACAAACAATGGAATTAATATAGGGAAGGAGCATGAGGACTGTTTTTTTAAAGAAGGAACTTGGATTCCAAGCCTGCTGCCTATGTGTGTGTTCCAAGACAAACTCAAGCAAACATTACTTACACAGCAAACTCTCCAGAAGACCTGAGATTCGGTTAAGATCATTTCTGTAGTTCAGCCCGAGGCAAATTAAACACAGGTTGTGCTTTATAAGAGTTAAAAACAAACCTATCCCTATTCTTCTTGCATCTTACAAAAGTTAAAGATAGACTTACCATTGTTTGTCTTTCCTCATTTCCCTTCATACCAATAAATTTTCCGTGGAAACAGAAAACACATATAAACCCTTGCCCCAGGATGAAGGGAGTCTCTCCTCCACTAGCAATTAGAGTCGCCACTCTGTCTATGGGGTGGCCTTTGTTTTCTCACGTACTCTCTGCGAAATAAATAAACTTACATTAAACTCTGTATTAGCTTACGTTTGAATTCTTTCCTAGTATGTGAAGCCAAGAATTCTCTTTTCCTGTAACAGAACCATCGGTATGTTATATTGGCCTGGGTTTGTTTCTAAAAGTACGGTCAGGATCATTCTGGCAAGCAAAGGTGAGTCAAGGCAGGAAACCAGAGATTAGAGATGCTCCTGCAGCTATGAGATCCCTCAAATGCAGACAGTGGGAATTCACTGCTGTTACCAGAAGTGTTGGCCATAATGTTGCCAACATTACATCAAAGCCATGGAAACACCATTTGAATTGCAAGAAAGCTTCCTGGAAACAAATAAGAAATGTAACTAGGGCAATGTAGAGGTGAAGGCATGAAAAGCGAGTTTGCCTGATCGGGCTACATATGGGTTAGGAAACAGAGTTAGCTTTCAACACAGCGTTGCTATAGGTGACTATTTCTTCTTCCCCAACACCATGCTCATTGTACCCCACATCTGACCCAACCAACATCTGCCTGCCTCCAAAAAATGACAGTCTCATTATCCCTGGTGTCTATCCATTTCCAGTGCTTTAAACTGGACCAACCATCCCACAATATGCCAACTACTTACCCTCACCTTGAACCCTCTATCTTTGTCCTGTCCACTCTCATATTGTGCTGTATTCTTGAATCTTCTTGGCCTTCATGATTCCTGTTAATTCATATTGCTTCTTGTGTTGTGGTTTTCCTTCAAATTATTATGGATTTTGACATTCAAACTTTTATTTTTAACATTTTAAAATTTATTTTAAAATTTTGAAATAATTCATTAACAGTGTAAAGTTTATCTCCTACAACTATCCTCTTTCAAATCAAATCCTATCTTCCGACTGCCATAGCAAATAATTACTATTATTTTTTATTCATTCAAAGGGTTCTTTTTGGTTTATAGAAAATACGAGTCTATATTCTCCTTTTAATAAATATAACTGGGTGTAAACCACAGCACTGTTTGGCACCTTGCTTTTTGGTCAGTCCCAAAGGATAATCTCACTTTTAATTGGCTTAAAGTTAACTGATTAGGTGGTTCAATTACAAAATCACTTCGTGTTTGACTTATAACTTGAAATAATCACAGAAGTGACAGCCCACCACTTTTACTATATTTATTGGTTAGGAAGCAAGCTATAGGTCCACCCTATACTCAAGAGACTGGAATTACACATGGGATCTCCTTAGAATTCTGCCTACCACAAAAATACTCCCCAAAGAAAAACTGTGGGGTCAACTGCAATTCTGAAAGAAATTGACAAAAGTCACTCCCGCAAGAATTACACTTATTACACTTTCAAAAAGCAATACATTCCTATTTCCTTATGGACCTCACCAGTATTGTGTGTTAACACATTTTGAAATGGTATCAGTCTGATAGATAAATTGAGAATTCTCAATACAGTTTTAATTTTCTTTCTCTTACTATAAATGAGATTCAGTATCTTTTCATATTTTTAAGTAATATTTATATTTTGTTCTCACTAATTCTCTTTACTTTCCTCCCATTTTCCCCATTGGATTATTAGTTTTTATCATATTAACCTGAGAATGTTTTTAAATATTAGAAAGATGAGAACTTTGTCTGTAATAGGAGTTGCAAACATTTCTTACAATTTTACAAGTTTGCCATTTTTTAATTCATTTATCTTTTTTTTTTTTTTTAATTTAGGAACCATGCAAAAGTTTTTATTTTTATATTATCAAGTTCATGCTTTCTGAGTTTAAGTAATAGTTGATGTTAAAAAAAATAATTGCCAATATTTTCTTCAACTAATTTATAGTTGTATGATTTTATACTTACATATTCCATGAGTTAGGAATTTCCTGGTATACTATGTGAAATATAGATCTACATTTTTCAATAGGCCACGCACACCATTTATTACATAATTTGTCTTTTTCCACTTGAATGAACTTCTTGTAAAAAAATTATGTTTTCCAAAGATACCTGCATGATTTTATTGAGACCTGCAATATGGCACCCACCTGGCTTTCTATCTCAGGAAATGTGCCTTTGGAAACTTGAGTTACCATCAGTGCACCTATGCTATCATCGTCTTGGTGGTGTCAACTGATGGTCATTGGCACCAGTTCAATGCCAACAAGAATCCCCAATTTGGGATACAGTGACGAAGGAAACTTTATTCAGTGCCAACAGCTTGTGACACAGCACGGCTGTGAGAATTGTGACACAGCACGGCTGTGAGAACAGCACAGCTGTGTAATAATAGCTCAACTGTGTTGCAAGTCAATGATGAAGCAGTGATGAAGGCTGAAGAATAGCCTGGATATAAGGTGGCCCTGGGGCAAGGTAGCCCTGGGGTGAGGCTTCCCTGGAGAAAGGCACTAGACACTAGACAGCTCTCCCACTAGACAGCTCTGCTCTAATCCAGTATGCCCTTCTCCACTCTACCCTGCCCTGCTCCTCATTGGTCTGTGCTGGTCTTCGCTTGGCTCCAGCAAGATGTCTTCCGTGTTCCACCTCCAGCTGGGGGAAGTACAGTCTTCAGTGGTAAGGGAAAGTGCACTCCTGGAGCCAGACGGGAGGTGCCTTATATAGAGAGAAGAACTTGGTCTTTGATTGGTCCATCTTCATGAAAACAAGGACTCCAAACCCTCACAGTTTTATTGCTCCAAAAAGCACTGTCCTGATTAGTCAGAATGGATCTGCTCTGATTGTTTGGTGAAGATGCTAATGAGGATATAGCTTCACAGCTCTGATTGGACAGGAAAATTCTCAGTCTTAATGGTTGAAATACAAGTCTAGGAACTCCGTTATAAGAGCTGGCTCAGACAGCAGGCAGTTCAGTGCAGACTTCTCCCTTAATTGTAGCTTGCATTAGAGGCCCATGGTTAGAAAAAGTAGCGTTTTTTTTTTTTTCTTTTCTTTTCTTTTCTTTTCTTTTCTTTTCTTTTCTTTTCTTTTCTTTTCTTTTCTTTTCTTTTCTTTTCTTTTCTTTTCTTTTCCTTCCTTACTTTCCTTTTCTTTTCCTTTCCTTTCCTTTCCTTTCTTTTCCTTTCCTTTCCTTTTCTTTTTTTTTTCTTTTTAATTTGAGCCCAGTTAGCCACCAGGTGTCTTTCTTGATAGGTATCCTCTTTCTCAGGGTCCACACTGGAGAAAATCAGGTGGAGAGATCATACAGGGAGAGATGCCCATGCAACCCCTATGCAACCTTCAGCATCAAGTTCTCAGCCCAGGTGTCAGGCATGTGAGTGAAGAAGCTTTTTTGATGACCTTAGGACAAGCCAGAGTCAGAATTCCCCAGCTAAGATGCTTCCAAATTCCCACCCCACAGAAATCATGAGTGATTATAAATGATTGTTGTTTTAAACCACATATTTGGGGGTGATTTGCTATACAGCAATAGTGATCAGATTTTTTTGTGTGTGGTTTACAGGATTTTTAAAAAAATAATAATTCTCTTGGTTCTGTTACCAAAAATATTCTAAATTTTAAACTTCTATTTACCTAATTGCACTGGTTAACAGTACTACTACTACTAGTAATAACAATAATGATAATAATAATAATAGTAATAATAATAGTGATGATGATGAAGGCATCTTTGTTTTGTTCTTGCATCTAGTAGAAATGTTTTTAAGGTTTCCCTATTACGAAAAATGTTTTCGGAACAAAATAGATAACTTAAATATTACCAAACTATATATTGCTAGTTTTTAAAGAATGTCCCATCCTAAAAATATGACAGCCACCAAACTTGTGGCATTTTTCACTTTGAATGCTCAACATATACACTCTGCTGACCAAATCTAGCAGCAGGAACTTTAATCAGATTTTCCTAATTGTGATGTGTAGCCTTTGACTCTACTCAGTACTATGTGACTCTGGATTACGTATGTATTTTTTTCTTTTTCTATTACAGATTATTTCTCATTCAAATGTGATTACACGTAGAACAGAAGTTCTGATCCCTGTTACATGCAGACATATTCAAGGTGCTTCTTTAAGAGAGGTGTTAAATCCTACAGTTAACTGGCAACTCTCACATACTACTGTATGATATTTAAACATTACACATAACTGTAGAGAAAACAAGTTCTCCTTTTCTTCTTTGCCAGGACTTAAAATGTATTTTTTGAAAAGCACTGTATTTGTTTAGAGTCATAAATGAGTGGCATCTGGAGAATATTTAAAATTCATGAGTATTCTATTTACATCAAATGTGGGAATAGTGTTTTTACATTTCAAGAAATTTTCTGTGCCACGTTGCAGGAAAAAAGAAATCATTTATGAAATTCAGCATTTAATATCTTAGTATTATTTTGGGGAATCATCTACTTTATCCCATATTCCAGCAAGTTATAAATAGAGATGACAAAAACGATAAAGGAGAGTTTTAGATGCAAATAGCTCCATGTGTGTAATGAGGATATTAGCCCCACTGTGAGATACCAAAAGGATTTCACACAATCTACCTTCAGGTAAAGCTATTAAAATAATGCACAGGCAATAATTTCTAAAGATTTTTTTCTTGAAATGTTTATGAAAACAAGGTTTTCTGTTCCTTTAGGAGTAGATAGTAATTCGCACTTCTTGCTATCAGCCATTTTTTTAAAATCCAAAATATATTCCTTCCATTGCAGAACAAAATTTTTCACCTAATTAGCCGTTAGTAATGAATAACACCTATCTCCAATAATCCCAGATTTGTCTACATTTCCTTCCTTGTGCTAAACACAACCCTATCTTTTCTCATATAGGCTTCCCTTACCTACTTTCATTAAATAATATGGTAGTGTCCAGTGAATGATAATTAGAAGGAGAAACTATGTAACTATTGGCAATATAGTGATAATAAATATTTGTGAAGTAAATGAAGAAGTGAATGAATTATTGGTTGTTATTATTATTTCTTTTTTATGAATGTCAGGCATTACTCCTTTTTTATATGTCTACCTTCTTTGCCTAAGATTATCTCTGGTGTTTAATAAGCATAAATTGTTTGATGAGGATATGATAGAATAGTATCCAAACAGAAATAGTTAGGAAATAGAACCAGGGTAAAAATTAAATACCAGTTTTATTCTGACAATTAAATGTAAAAAGAAGATAGCTAGAGTTGTGTTGTGGAGTGAGAGAGAGAAAGAGAGAGAGAGAGAGAGAGAGAGAGAGAGAGAGAGAGAGGAAAAGAGCGTAAGATTCAATCTTTGGATAGATATATAGTTGACAAGAGTGGGGAAATGGAGCAAAACAAAAAGGAGAAAAAGAAAGTGAGAATTTACAATGGGAAACAGAAAATTTTTCAGAGGTAGGAAGACAACCAAAACTGATGGCCTCATTGAAGCTAAATGAGCAGTGTATTTAAGCACGGAATCTTGTTCCACAGAGGTAGGTAGGAGAAGCAGGTCCAGAAAAAGGAAACTGGATCAATGTCTTCAGATTTCACATGTCACAGGTTACTCTGAGACTTCAATATTTTGTGTAGTTTCATGTGTGTTAGATTTGTATTCCCAACAATTTGTAAGCACCTATTATAAAGACAAAGACTGTATTTTAATTTTACTTGAATTGTTTACAGCTTCTGACCCACAGATGTTGTCAGGTAGGATTTGCTTCTTAAAAATATTCTGACTTATCTCCACCATTAGTCACGTGAATTCATTGTTTTTTATCTCCCCTGATTTTTTTTCTTTCATGAATTTATGTTTTCTGTTTTCAGATAACTTCATGTGCTAAATATCTTATTCAATTTTTCCAGTTTTAAATTAAATTTATTGAGGTAATATTGATTAGTAAAATTATATAAATTTCAAGTGTACAATTCTATAATACAAGTACTTTATCCATACATCACATTGTGTGTTCACCAAAGTCAAACATCCTTCTGTCACTATATATTTGACCCCCTTTACCCTCTTCTGTCTCCTCCCTCCACTTTTACCCTGGTAACTACTAAACTGTCATCTGTGTGTATGATTCTTTCTTGTTTGATTGTATTGCTTGTTTGTTGCTCTTAGTTTTATATCCCACATGTGAGTGAAATCACGTGGTTCTCGACTTTTTCTGTCTAACTTTTTTAACTTAGCATGTCAATCTCAAGATCCATCCATGTTGTCTCAAATGGAAGTATTTCATCTTTTCTTATGGCTGAGTAGTATTCCATTGTATGTATATATGTACCACATGTTCTTTATCCAATCATCTATCGAAGGGCACTTTGGTTGTTTCCATGTCTGGGCCACCGTGAATAATGCTGCAATGAACATAGGAGTACACATTTCTTCACAGATAAATGTTTTCAGGTTTTTTGGTAGATACCCAGAAGAGAGACTGCTGGGTCATATGGTAATTATATTTTTTAATTTTTTGAGGAAATTCCATATTGTTTTCCATAGTGGCTGTACTAATTTACATTCCCACCAACAGTGTACGAAGGTTCCTTTTTCTCCACAACCTCTCTAACCTTTGTTATTACTAATCCTGTTGATAATAACCATTCTATTTTTGTTTTCTTTCTTTTTCCACCTTTGAAAATCTCAATTCTTCTGAAGATTAGTATTCAGAGTAGGTCACTCCTGTTAGTTAAAGCTGGAGCTACAAAAACATAAGCTAATAGGTATGTTTAACTAGAGTCTCTACCATATACAGAATAGAATAAAATATAGAGAGAATAGATTAAAATACCTATTTTCAGTAGTTTAAAGCTAATCTATGTAGTGATACATCAAATTTTGACTACCAAGACAGTATACTTTTATTACCTTACATTTAAATACCAGTTTAAATTTATTGGGAAACATCTGGCTGGGAAATGTATCCTCTAAAGCCATTCATGAAAGTTACTCTTACAAGCATTGCTCCACTCATATACCTAGAATCATCCGGTCATTTGCAATCAAGCTATTCTTCTGATTGTGTGACTCTTACCTTATATGCCTCAACTATAATATTTGAACTCTGCCTTGTTTCTTTGAATCCTGTTCTTGATTCCTTGATTCACTTAACTATACCAGTTTCTTTGTTTTATTTGCCCATGTTCCTATCTTGGTAATTTGCACAGAGTCTCTAAGTCCTCTAGAACTAGGATCCAAAACACTGTGGGATTGTATACAGACTCTGTCTGGATCCTGCTTTCCTGCTTTTCATATACAACAAAAATGCTTTCCTTAAGATGTTGAAGGAAGGGCAGTAAAACCTGTTCCTCTAACAGCACATATAAAGACACATTCTTGGCAAAGGGCAGGAAACTCCTGGGTCCAGGCCATTAGAAATCCTCTACAAGTTAGGTAGAGGTAGGGTCACTGAGAAAGTCCCACTCCAAAGATTGAGGACCACAAGCACTCATTAAGATGGAGACTGAACCAATATAGAGAATGCTGCCCCCCACCCAACACCTGCCTAGCAAGTGTCAAACAGCATGTAACAGCAGTCTACTACTAGGGCTGAGACAAGACAATATGAAGAGCATCCCTGAGCTCAAGGTACAGGAAATCATAAAGTTGAGGGTGGAGCACACATTGAAGAAAACCATCTGACCAAATGATTGGTTCCCATACTGAACAGAATGTAACACTAGAGGACTTTGAAGCCCATAGTGCATTGAAGGTAGCAATAGTGACAACAAAACCCAAACCCAGCATGACATTTTATTCAATTGATTTAAACTTACCCCCACACAAAGACCTAAGAAAAAAGATATGTGTCTATTTTTGGCATAAATATTATATATCTGTCTCTACAGCCCCATGTAAGATGTCTGTCTTTCAACCAAAAGTTATAAAAAGCACAAGAAAATAATAAGTAAAACAACATACTACTGCCAGAGAAAGATCAAGTCCCAAAACCAGATTGTTAAATGACCTTGAAGTAGAAATATCTGGACAGGGAATTTAAAATTATTCTGATTAATATGTTAAAGGTTTATTAGAAAAGGTAGACATGATCCATGTATAAATAATGGATTTTAGCAGCAATATGACAGAACAAAAGAGACAGAACAGGTCAAAATAAGTAGTTCAAGAGATGATGGCTGAGAATTTTCAAATTTAATGAAAAGAAAAAAAAAGATCCAGTAAGCTGAGGGAACACCAAACAGGATAAGTACCAAATAAATAAGCATATAATTATCAAATAAATAAATGAAAACAAAATCACCAAGATATATAAAATTCAAATTACAGAAAATAATAAATAAAGAGAAAAGTTCGATGACAGCCAGCAAATAAAAGATACATTATACGTAAAGGAACAAAATACACCATCATCAAACTCATAAGCACTTATGCAAGCCAATGTTGCAGCACCTTTAAAGTACTGAAAACAGACATCCGTTAGCCCAGAATTCCATATCCAGTGAAAATACCTTTAAAAATATGAAAAATACTTTTTTTCAGATAAATTAAAACTGACAGAATTATTTTACAGTATATTTGCACTATAGGTAATATTAAAGGAATTTTTAAACAGAAAGAATATTAGATAGAAACTTGAAACCATGTGTGCGCACGCGCACACACACGCACATAAATGAAGAAAGTTAGAAGTGTGTTGGTTCGCAAACTCAGGAGCATCCCCAGTGAAATTTGAAACTGGCCTTATACAGGGAAGGCAAGGAGAGACCAAAAAAAGAGGTAGCCACTCCAGATTGGTAGGTGACAGGTTTAATAACCTAAGGAACTTTTTCAGTAACTTTCTCAGGCTTCACTTGCGTGGTCATAAGACCAATAGATCTCCGCACCCACCCACCAGAATCTTAAACATTTATACAGAGGCCTTAACCAGATTCAGACACATATACGTACCATCAGGATGGTCTCAACAAGGCCTCGCTCTCTCAAGTCCACATCCTTGAAAAGGGCTCTGGCTGGGGAACAATGAATGGGATGTACATTCCAAGGACAGGGGATTGATGAGGAGCCTCTGATTGTCCCAGCATAGCTCCTGGGTTAACCAGAAGTCACAGTTCCTCAATGACTTCCTCCAGCAAAATTACAAAAATTAAGGTGAATGCAAAATTCAAGTTTTTTTAAATTTTCGATGGCTCAAAAAATATAACTCTTAATCAAAAATGATAGCAATGTATTATTATTTATTGCATATGTAAAAGTAAAATGAATGACAATGGTAGCACAAAATAAGGGAAGAAGGATTTGTTAGTATCCCTCCTTGAGATCTTCACATTAAACCTGAAGTTGCATAATATTATTTTAAGGTAGACCATAGCTAATTAAACATGTGTAAGATAAACCCTAGACAAACAACTGGCACACAGTAGTTAGAGAAAATAAAATATATCTCACATTGATCTCTTCCTGCTGCCTGCGCCGAGAGAGCAACCCTCATTCAAGAGGAAAATAGCCAGAAGCTTTGCAGGGTAGCTATAAACAAACTGAAAATTGGCCTGTAGCCCAGCACAGAAGAGCAAGGAGGGTCCAACACTGAGTATCAAAGTCAAAGACATAAGTCAGGAGGTAAAAATCCCTCCTTTCCCCAATTATACTACAAGGTAAACCCTGAAAACTGACACTGCTACAGAAGATACTTAAGAAGTCCCACAGAAGATGGCTAAATGCTAAGCGTCCATGATGCACTGATTAGGAAACCGAGTGAGAATATACTTGCTGTGCTGTTTTGGGAATATGACATAATTCAATAGCCTCTCTTCACCTAAAAATACATCCTACCTTATTAAGATGCAAAAAGCACTAGTTACCAAAGCTATTCCCTGGTTTGGCTTAAAGTATAGACTTGTGTAACTTGGGGTTGGTTGTCAGTAACACCTCACCAAAAACCGTTAATAACCACCTACATCAGGGCTAAATCCACTACTTTAGAGACATAGGTGTAGATTACTAACTCCAAATGGACCATGCTTCATACATTTGTACACAAGAAGATTAACTTAAAAATCTGTTTACCCCGAAAATCAATTCCCTTGTTTATACCTCGCTCATGTGGAGACAGTGGAGTTTATAGCATTGCATGCCCAATAGCACCAATAAAGGAGACTCTCTCATCTTCAAAACAGTCATTAAACCAGAGGCATGTTTCCCATCCAGACAGTGTCCCTGCTAGCTGCCAAAAGTTTATATTTACACAGTAAACCACAAAGATAAATATTTGCAAAGAGCCTATATGCTAAGGAATTTTGCTCTCCTAACATTAATCCTTCTCAAAAACAACTTTCAGTCTCATGCTCCCTGCCCTTATATGTCCAATTTTTACCGCCTCTGATTTCTACCGTGTTCTCCAAATTTATAAAATATTAATAGAGAACTTCAGACTGGGCCCTTAGACTTCTTGCTGATTTAGAATCTGGTTTCTACCTTGGAGCCTTAGATATGCAAAAAGCACTAGTTACCTTGTTCCCTCCCCTTCCCTGCTCTTGAATGCCAAACATATGGCTAAGAGGAGGAGGCTGATTCAGGGGGAGCCTATGGCAGAGCAATGCCATGGGGAAAGGTGCTTCCGGGGTCACCCTGCCATGTTATGCTCAACAGCTTGCACTTTAGGATAGTTCTGTATTATCTTCTACTGTGGAGAAGTGTGAGTTCAAGACTGTTTTCTGCTACCTGGTAGTTTTATGAATTGGGACAGATTACACTTGCTGTCTAGGCATGAAATTCCTACCCTATGAAAGGATATCATATCTATCTTAGGGCTATAGTGATATTTAAGTAAGGTGACAGGAATATTCCACCCCAGCACTTGATATGTAAGGCGTAATTAACATTACTCACTGAATGTTAGCTTCTTCCCTTTGGCTTCCAGTGCTTGATTAATATCATCTCCTATTTTTATCTAATGTAAACTATGTCCAACTAATTTTGGAAGAAAATATGCAATTCATGTATTTCAAATTAAGCAATGTTGCTTATAATAAGTGTTCTAAAATATATATAAATTGTATTGCATTGTTTTATACTTCTATGTAATTAATAATATAAAACATTTATAACATTTGACCAATTAATTTCTGATATTCTATGCTAAGAAAATAATCCAAAATAGATAAATAAAAACTTTTAAAAAACTAATAAAGAAGATATCCATTGCAACATTATATATGTTGGGGGAAATGTGAAATTTTCTAAATGCTTAGCGTAGGTGAATGATTAAGTAAATGTTGAGCTGCTCAGAGTTGTGTTGTGCAGCCATTGAAAAGTTCTTTTCTGAAGAAATGATATTAAAATAGAACATGTTTCTAGTACATTATTTGGTCAAAATATCTGAATACAGCATTTAACATGGATTATTAACTCAATAATATTAATATAAAATATGTATTTATATTATCTGTAAGATATATACAACATATGTGTATGCACATATGTATAATTAAAATACATGACAAATATATGCATATATATGTGTATATATGTATATACATGTAAAGAATGTCTACACACATATAAAGACTGCATGTGTATGTATGGGTATGCACAGATATTTGTGTGTATAGAGATGTACACACAAATATGTAATATACATTGAGCATAAGATTTATATTACAATTTAATATACATTGAGCTCAAGAATTTGTTTTGGGCACTTACTAGGTATCAGGCAATGAGCTATATGCATTATATAACATTCTAATGTAAAATCCTAGGTTAAATTATATTATCTCTTTATTTTATTTAAAAAAAGAGACAGTCTTAGAGGGGTTAACCCATCCAAGAACATTGTCAAAAGTCCTACAACTAATAATGGGGCAAACTTGGACTTGAAATCAAGTCTGTCTGATTCAAGGTAACGTGGACCACCCCTGAGTCTCTAGGATCAATGGGCATTTATTGAAGCTAAAATGTGCCCAACACAAAGTTAAGAGTTTTCAAGCACATTGTTGCCTTTAAGGTTATGATTTAACTTTTTTGTTTAAATGTAATTCTAAGGGTTCACCGAATTTGTGTTCCAACTGTGATAATGCTTCAACTCCTGTTTTCAACCCTGAGCATTTTCTGAGATACTGATTATAACCTGCTTCTTCTTTCCTGATGTCAATGCTTGACCATGAGTTTAGTTACTGACTTCTGTTTCCTGAACTGCCATCGAAAAAGTTAATTTCTGTTTATAATATTCAGCTTTACCCTAGGACTATAGGTATTATATATATATATATATATATATATATATATATATATATATATATATATATATGTATACATACATACATATACATATATACATATGTATATGTATATATATACATATATGTGAATATATATGTATATATGACTGTAAAGTGCATGTAATATATATAATATACACTTTATATATATACATATATATATATATATTTTATATACACTTTACAAGTCTCATATTTCTGGTGTTTTGTTATACAGAGTAGTGGGTCTAGCAAGCAAAAATCCTAAATTAAATACTAGCCTCAATATTTTGTATTGTGATTTGTGGTCAGTTCATTCTGATTCTCCCTTGCCATATCTATAATATAGGTTTTTTAATTAAACAAATAGCAAAGAATATAAAGTGCCAGAAAAAGTTTCTAGCATATTGTAAACACAAGTTTCCCTCTTTTAATTGATTCCTATTAAATGTATAAATATATAAAATATAGCACCTGACACATTATAGGCACATTGTAAATTATTGTTATTATTACATTCTTTAGCTTCCTGTGTCCTCCACACTCTCCCCTCTTCACCCTTACATAGAAAGCTATATTATTTGGGATGATTTTGAACAACATGTATTCGACAATTAAAACATATAAATATCTTTTAATCCTGGTTGAAATTTCATCTTTGTTAAACATTTTCAAGGGCTTGCCTACCTTCCACATGAGTTATTTGCTTCAGAGCAACCTCTATAACAGAAGGAGGAGTATAAACGGCCTCTCTGTTTACTAACCACAAATCTGCTGACACGAGAAGGTAATTTGAGAATAATGAACATCCCTTCAAGGTGTACGCTGCGTCTACTGTAAATTCTTCCCTTTAAGTTTACTCATCTATCAAATAGAACAGAAAGTTTTCACCTTATCTTCTGGAAATTGCTGCGAAGTGGATATATTGATTTCGCAGGCGATTTAATGGGCTGGATGTCTATTATATTTTACCACATTGGTAATTGGGGTTTATTTAATCCCATTCTCAGTTTAAAAGGTTTCAGCATTGATAAAATCTGTAAAGACAGATTGCAATAAATTGTGCTCTTTTAATGGAATTACTACAGAGAGTAAAATGCCAGAGAAAGATGCTCACCCCCAAGTGTAAATCGCCTACGGATTTCTCTACTTCAAATATATTATGGAAGAAGTGCTGTTGACAAGTTGAATTATTTAACCCTTGTAAATAAAACTTCTCTTTTAAAATATTATTTTCTTCATGCCAAAGTCATTTGCTCACAAGCAAAGACAAAAAATGGAAAATTATACCATCCATTTGGGTTGATTTATTCAGCATATTAGAATAGTGCAAGATCAAATTTAATTTTATACTTATGACCCACATCACCTCTCTCCATGGTAACCAAGCTATGCACCTTATATTAAATATACATGTTTATATATTTTCCTCAAACTACTCTCTCCTGCTTGCTTCACATGGGACAATCACCAGATTATTGTATATGTCACTGCAATGCTAAACGGCTACTGTATATAAAATTGTTTCATATGAAGATTCCTCACCATATTTATTATCCAACAAGACTCTTAGGAATGATCAGGTTATATTCCTCATTTGGCTTCCACAGAGATTACAGGCAAAATAATTGGCTTTGCTGTTTAATCAATGTTCACAGAGATATCAGGAAAAAATTCAAAAGTCTGGAAGAGGACACTGAAAAACTAATAAAGTATACAAATCAGTCAAATTGGCCATTATTTTAGTTTGGTTAATTTCCATGATATTATGGTGTGTATGTAACTTTACCTTTTGCTTTGACTCAGCCTCACATCATAAACATGTCATCAAAACTCTTCTAAATATACTGTTTGTGGCTGTATAATAGTCCATTTAATGTATGCACCATCATAATTTGGGATACCTATTTTTATTTCTGAATTTCTGCTTTCATAAATAATACTACAAGTTACATCTAAATCAATAATTCCTAGTAATATATTATGAGATCAACAGGTGTACATTTTTTAATTAAAAATGTACTGGTGGTAACATTGGTTTATAGCATTATATAAGTTTCAAGTGTATAATTCTATAATACACCATCTATATATTTACCACCCAAAGTTTAGCGTTCTTTCATCACCATAAATTTCACCCCTTTTACCCTCTTACCCTCCCACCCGCTTAAGCTCTGGCAACCACCAAACTGTTGTTTGTGTCTATGAGTTCGTTTTGTTTGTTGTTTTCTGTTTCATATCCCAGATAAGTGTGAAAGCATATGGCTCTTGTCTTTTTTTCTGGTAACTTATTTCACTCAACATGATACTCTTAAGATCCATCCATATTGTCATAAATAGCAATATTTCATCCTCTTTATAGCTAGTAGTATTCCACTGTGTATATTTACCACATTTTCTTTACCCAGTCATACATTGAAGGACACTTAGGTTGTTTCCATGTTTTGACTACAGTGAATAATTATGCAATGAACACAGGAGTACATATGTCTTTAGAAATATTTTTTTTTTCCGTGTACATTCCCAGAAGAGGGATTGCTGGGCTATGTGGTAGCTCTATTCTTAACTTTTTAAGGAATCTCCATACTGTTTTTCATAGTGGCTCTACCAATTTACAATCCCACGAGCAGTGTATGAGGGTTCCTTTTTCTCACAACCTCTCCAACACTTGTTATTTCCTGTCTTATTGATAATAGCCTCTAAGAGGTGTAAGGTGGTATCTCATTGTGCTTTTGATTTGCAGTTCCCTAATACCTAGTAAAGTTGAGCATCTTTTCATATACCTTCTGGTCACTTGTATGTCTTCTAGAAAGAAGTGTTGGTTTAGTGGTTTATGTCCTCTGTCCACTTTTTCTTTCTTTTTTTTTTTTTTTTTTTTGGTGAGTAAATTCACTTCTGAATTTATTTAACATTCTTTTTTTTCTTGTTAAAATTTTTCTTTAAAATATGGCTAACATACAATATTATCTTAGTTTCAGCTATACACCATAGTTATTCAACATTTATATACCTAAAGAAGTGATCACCATGATAAGTCCAGCAACCATCTGACACCTTACCACACTATCACAATATTATTCATTATATTCCTCGTGCTGTATATTACATCCTCATGACTTACTTGTTTTATACCTGGATATTTGGACCTCTTAGACCCTTTTCCCCTTTCCCCCCTTTTTAAATTTATCCATTACAGTTGACATTCAATATTATTTTATATTAATTTCAGGTGTACAGCATAGTGGTTAGACATTTATATAATTTAAGAAATGGTCCCCCTGACTAGTCTAGAAGCCACCTAGTACTATACATAGTTATTACCATATCATTGACTATATTTCCTATGCTTTATATCCATATGACTATTTTTATAATAACCTATTTGTATTTCTTAATCCCTTCACCTTTTTCACTGTGCCCCATCCCCCTCTATCACGCCAACAAATCTAGTACCCATCTGATACCACACATAGTTATTACAATATTATTGACAATATCTCTTATGCTGTATCCTACATCCCCATAAGTACTTTGTAACAACCAATATGTACTTCTTAATCCCTTCCCCTTCTTTCACCCACACCCCAAAACACCCTCCCATCTGGCAACCATCAAACTGTTTTCTGTATCTATGAGTTTGTTTCTGATTTGTTTGTTAATTTTGTTCTTAGATTCCGTATATAAATGAAATCATATTGTATCTGTCTTTCTCTGTCTGACATACTCCACTCAGCACAATACCTTCAGGTCCATCCATGCCACTACAGATGGCAAGAACCCATTCTCTTCAATGGTCAAGCAATATTCCATTGTATATATGTACCACATCCTCTTTAAACATTCTTCCATTGACAGATAGCCAGGCTGCCTTCACTTCTTGGTCATCGTAAACAATGCTGCAATGAACATATTGATGTACATGTACCTTCAAAGGATACTTGGATACTCAGAAGTGGGATTACTGGTCCTTTCACTGTCTCTTATAGCCTTTGTTTTAAAGTCTATTTTGTCTCATTTAAGTATTACTATGTATTGCTATGTTGTCTTCCAAATCACTGATTCGATCCTCTGCTTCATCTAGTCAGCTGCTGATGCCTTCTAGTGCATTCATCATTTGAGTTATTGTATTCTTTACTTTTGATTGGTTCTTTTTTATGGATTCTATGTCCTTTTTTATGCTTGCGCTCTTTTTTGTTAAAGTTCTCACTAATTTCCTTGAGCATCCTTATAATCATTGTTTTGAACTCTGTCCCTGGTAGGTTGCTTGCTTCCATTTTGTTTAATTATTTTTCTGGGTTTTTCTCCTTTTCCTTCATTTGGGATGCATATTTTTGTTTCCTCATTTTGGCTGCCTCTCTGTGTTTTTTCTGTGTATTGGGTAGATCTGCTATGTCTTCCAGTCTTGGCCAGGTAGCCTTATGTAGTAGGTGTTCTGTGGGGCCCAGTGCCACAGTCTCCCTGGTCATGTGAGCCAGGTGCCCCAGGAGTGCCCCTTGTGTGGGTTATGTGTGCTCTCCTGTTATAGTTGAGCCTTGATTGCAATTGGCATTCAGTGGGTGGGACTGTCCCTCAGGGTGACTGGCTGTGGGCTTTGACCATGCCACAGCTTATGTGCTGCTCTGCAGGGGGCTTGACTCACTGAGTGGGATTTACCCCAGCGAGCTCTGGTACCTGTTGAGACTGCCCCTTTTATATGCCCCTTGTGGGGCTAACTGGGCAGTGTTCTGCTGTGGTCTGAAGCCAATCTCCAAGTATGTTTGTTCTGGGGTTTCTTGGGAAAGGCTCTGGTGCAGGCTCAGGTCAGCCACTGCCTGTGACTGGTCAGGGGATACCTGATAGGAGCTACAAAATGATCTACAGTTGTTTGTTGCCTGTGCTAACCCTGGAGACATGTGGGAGAGTCCATATTGCAAACCGAGGATGGCTACCACCAGTATCAGGCCTGGGGTAATTGGAAAATGCCAGGACACCTGGAGGCCTGCTGCCACCTGCCAGCTCTCTTAAGTTTCAGCCACCAATAAAACCTCATGTGGTACATGAGTTAAGTGAAAATGGGTCTCAGGGAGTCACTAGAGTGGGAAGAATTGGTCATTAGGTTAATATAGACTCTGGTTTGCTGCCAGTGCTGAGCCTGGAGCTACTCAAAAAAGTCTAGAGCACACTGAGACCAGTCGCCGCTCACCTGGGGCCCCTGGACTCTGATAGTTTTCCTAGAAAGAGTGCAAGCAGGAGGGGCTGGCTGCTCATGGAGAAAGTGCCTCCAGCTGTGCAGAGTTGGGTAGGGTGGGATCCCAGCTGAGTCATCAAGGTAGAGCAGCAGAGCTCACCAGGACAATCAGATTAATATTTGGCCTGTGAGGGAGGGCTCAACATAGTAAAGATGGTGTCTGTTTGCCATCTACATGGGAAGAATACCCCTCACTGGGTTAATGCCGACTGTCCTCCATCCTCCTCCTGCAGCCACACACCTTAGTCTGCTTCCCGTATGTCTCTAAGGGTTCCCGAGTGACCATTCCCCCACTGGAGCCCAAGGTGAGTGCCTGTGAGTTAGTGCATCTGTGTGTGGGATACTTAAGTGGATGTCTGGGTTTCCTGTAGCCTTCTGTCCCACCCAAATTGTTGGCATACCTACTGTTTTTCACAGCCAGATGTTGTGGGGGCTCCTCCTCCCAGCACCAGTACTCCAGACTTGGGAGCCTGGTGTGGGGGACTGGGGTGCCTCGTTCCTCTGGGGGGAAACTCCTTGGTTGAGGTATCCCTCTCTCAACCACTACAGGGAGGTTTGGAGCTCGTTCTGCGTCTCTGTCCTTCCTACCAGTCTCGACGTAGCTAGTACTTTACATTTTAGTTATAGAATTTGTGTTTGGCTAGATGGTTCTCCAGGTTGATTGTTCTAATTTTAATGTGTTCAGGGAAGGATGTAATCACAGTGTTTATCTACTTCACCATCTTGGATCCTTCATGTTGAGCATTCTTGACCATGGCAATTATTTTAAAGCAACAAAAAAGGACATCACAATTGTTGTACTCTGATGCTAATTGCTTTCAATCTATGTTCATACAATCTACATTTCTTCAATGTATATGTAATAGACTTTAGTTTTTAGAATACTTTTAGGTTTACAGAAAAATTAAGAAGATATTACAGAAAATCTCCCTATCCTCCATGCATCTTACATTAGTACATTTGTTATAATTAACAACCAATATTCATACACTATCATAAAATAAATCTCATAGTTTAACTAGATTTGCTTAGTTTTTACCTTATGTCGTTGTTTTATTTCAGGATTCCATCCAGGATATCACATCATATCTACTTGTCTTGTCTTCTTAGGCTTCTCTTGGCTGTTACAGTTTTCAGACTTTCCTTGTTTTTGATGACCCTGGTAGATTTGAAGAATACTAATCGGGTATTTTCTAGGATGCCTTCTGTCAGAAAATTTCTTATATTTTTGTCATGATTAGACTGGGGTTTGGGGAGGGGAAACCACAGAACTAAAATGCCATTTTCATAACATTATATCAAGAGTTCATACTAATTAACGTGACTCATCACTATTGATATTGATCTTGATCAACTGGCTAAAATAGTCTGTGTCAGGTTTCTCCTCTGTAAAGTTACATTTTCCCCCTTTCCATACCATACTTTTTAAAAGTAAGTCACTATGTGCAGTCAACACTTAAAGAACGGGAGTCATACTTCCCCTTCTTTAGTTCAGAGTATCTACATAAATTATTTGGAATTTTTCTGCATAGGAGATTTTTTGCTTCTTTGTTTATTAATTTATTAAAAATTAATGGACTCATGGATATTTAGATTAACTTTTGATTATAGTCCAATACAACTTGATTTATTTTGAATCAAATTGTTTTATCTTTGGCAATTGGAAGCTCTTTGAGTTGGCTTTGGTGTCCCTTTGACATAGTGTCTTCAGTGTTTTTGTTTGTTTGAGCACTCCCCTTATTTCTAGCACTAAAAGATATTCCAGGCTTTTCTTCCATATTCCATGTCCATGCGCTAGTTCTAGAATCATCCATTTTTATGATATCTGTGTTTTAATTTTTTAATTGAAAAATGTTATCAGAAACAAAACTACGGATAATTGTGCTCATTGTTAATCAGTTGTCATTTTTAGGCCCCTCAACTGACAGAGAAAAGAAAGACATATATGAATACCACCCAGGTATACACAAAAAACTACTCTATTTACTTAATTGTTCAGTACTCACAGACATGTATAACAGTATCAGAACTGTGAACACATGTCCTTGTATAAAACTACTTTATCAACTAGAGTACAGTGCTTAAGTGCAGTTCCTTTAACCTTCAGTCTGATTATACTAATTTTCAAAGTTACTTCCCACTCCTCTTTTAAATTTACTTTTTACTGCATACATCTATATATTTTTATTTCTTCCTTATTAACATTTGCAAGAATAATAAATCAGACGTAGTAATATGTCTCTGTCTGTGACATTGCTAATTTCTCATCATGAAACACATTTAATACTTTAGTTATTTAAAGTTGAATTTTCTACATCTTGTAAATCTGATTTATTTTCAAATGTTTTTTAACAGTAAAATTATTAACCATTTTTCCTTAGAATTCTCTAGAAACCAGTAAGAACTCTGTCCTGAAGCAGTGCAGCACAATGCATTATTTTCTTCTCAAAGATAGGTTTACAAGATTTTGAGCTGGTTCTTTGTCAGATAAATTTGATTTCTCTGTTGTTCTTCTGATCACACAGTGTATCATTTATCTCTATCTTCCTTTCAGCATTATTGGGCATACATTTTAGACAGAAAATCTGTCTAGGAAGGAAGGCTAAATATCAATGTTGTTGTTTGCTGTGCCTCACTATTAAATATTAACAGGATTCAAATATTGATTAGGTCAGTAAAATGACCCATTTAAGACACTACATAGATTCTTCAAATTTTGACCTGAAATGATGCAAATAACAACCTAGAAATAACATAAGCACTGTATAAATCGCAGAGAGAAAACTTCAACCTTGTAATTGCCAAGCATGTGGCTACATATCACATAATTAGGGTGGTGGAAAACTTTAAGAATAAAAAAGTCTTGCTATGTAGTTTTGACAATGAGGATGGCTGTCATTGAATTGAATTGAATTATTCAGTATGGTGTTGAATTATTCAGTATGAATATTCTGAAGTTCAGATTCTGATAGACCAGATAAAAAATCTCAGTTCTATTACATGGAAGTTATAAAGATTGAATTTCATATGTAAGTGAAGTTGCCTATTACAGTGACTATCACACACCAAAGTCAATAAGTGTTAGCTTTGTTTCTATTCCTCTTACCTAAGTTTCTTCTTTCTTTCCTTTAATCCAATAAGTATTTATGATTTCAGGCCATGTTCACTCATCCATTGGTTTATGGGTGGATTCCTTTGTTCATTCATTTTATTTCCTTATTCCCTTTCTCATCCTTTCTACCTGCTCTCTTCATCTCTTTTTCCTTTCTATTCTTCCTCTCTTTCTCCCTTTTCTCCCTATCTCTCACATCATCTGATTTTATTTTAAAGATATTTCAAAATTGTAAAAATACATATAATATTATAAATCATTGTGGGCATTTTTAAATTCATTTTTATTTAAGTATAATTGATATACAGTTTTACATTGATTATATTAGTTTCAGGTATGCAGTATAGTGATTTGACATTTTTATACCTTTCAATGTGATCACCCCACTAATTCTAGTAATCACCTGTCACCGTGTAAATTTATCACAATATTATTGACTATATTCCCCTTCCCTTGGCATCCATCCCCCAACTCTCCCTTCTGCTAACCATCCCTTTGATCTCTGTTGCTATGAGTCTGTTTTTGTTTTGTTTTGTTGTTTGTTCTTAGATTCCACATATAAGTGAAACCACAGGGTACTTGTTTTTCTCCGCTTATTTCACATCTAAAGGGTATATGCATGACATTTTTTTAATTTAAGGATCTTTGGGCACAATGCATAGTTATTCTATATCAACACAGGGCTGCGAATGGAGGTAAAATCTAAAATAGGTGAGAAACACACTGAAGATTTCAAAGGGTGCAGGAAACTGTGGATCTTATTTGAACTTGGCTTATGGTGAAGCATTCTCTATAGAGGAGATCCTTATAAAGACAGTGAGGTTTTTCAAAGCCCACTTTCCAAAATCAGGATCAAGCTGATTGCTGTTACTAGGAGATCCAGCCTCTCCATGGATCTTCAGGTTTTCATACCCAAATGAGTTGGATACAGCCACTGGTATCAGGTAAAGTCAACGTGTTCAACCCTTACCACTAAGTCCCCAGGACCTCCATAGATTCAATGGTTTAACCAGTTACAATCCAACTTCCAGTAAAATCATTCAAATCATGTTTCTTCAGTTTCTCTGAAAATATATTATCGGTGTGTTGGCCAAGGCATTGCTGAAATCAGTTTTCTTAAGACTAAACATATTTTGCTTATCTGTAAACCAAGAAAAATCATGCAAAACTTTTTATTAAATACAAAGGTATTTTTCCTTCTCCAAATTGTGTCCATATGCAACTGGAAAAATGTGTAATTAACAATAAATACTGGTAAATAAACCATTGTTAACTGAGAAGGTGGGAGACTATTTTAATAGTGTTCTTTTGCTTTTTTATTCTCAGTTTAATTTACTCTGTTGCCATTTTTCATTTTACTATAAGCTTGTAGTACATATACAATATATATCCATGTGGGTTTAGTCAAAATAGTATAAATATGTTCAAGAAAAGCTATAAATGCTCAGAATGCAATATGTTCTATTTTAGGAATACAGATTTTCTCAGATTATTAGGAATATAAATTATTGTAACACACATTGATTTCGTTGGTTTTTCTCTTTTTGTAGAATTGAATCGACTTTTCCTTGCTAATTGTATGGGGCCAATAGTGAAGGCTCTAGTAACAGTAGTAAACATTTTATAAATGTTCATAAAATGCTTTGACTTCTAAAATAAATGACCAAGTTTTCATTGTGTTTCTACCTCTGTTTAAAATTTGGTTGACAAAGAATGCTGTGAGCATGTGTTCACTTAATTAATGCATGGATACAAATAGTGGACCTAGAAAAAATGTTAGATTAATTTAAAACATCATTATATACATCAACATTACAGATTTGAGTCATCTCATCTGTGATACAGACGGGGTAAGTCTACCAGATATATATGTCTATTTGTACTGCTTCTGTCCCTGATAATCTGGGTGTTTTGTAATATAAAATCCTAATTACAATCTGTAATCCTATTCAAAATATTTCACTTTTAGTGAGTCAAGAGAAGGAAAACACAGAAGATCAAAGAGTTTTTTCAAAGAAAAATAGTTGCATTTTTTAATTAGAAAAGCAACCTCAATGAATAATTAAAATGGGAGAGCAAATAGATAATAATTATTTGAAATGTCTTATGTTTATGATGATGAGAGGTCTGGTCCTGAGGTTATCCAGTCATTCTTATTAACATGAAAGTCATTACTGTGTTTATAATCATTCTGCTTATTCTGCATCTGCTCATTCTAAAACTTGGACTGAATTTTTTTGGCAAAAAGTCCCTCATTTTCATCACTATCTGCCTCTTAAACTAAATAACTTTTTAAAAATTACTAGAAAAAATGATTACAAATAGTAACAACACTTCCATACTAGTAGTTCTTTTGATTTCTAAAACATACATAATCAAAGAATTTGCCAAAAATTACAGTGAATATTGGAGTGTTAAAGCACTTTGTATAATCATCATCCTCATCATCCTCATCATCATTTTCATCATCCTCCTCATCATCATCACAACAACAATAATTTCTACCCACTATTCCCTGTCTATCTCCTTCTGCCTCCTTCCTTTCATTTTCTATAAACACAAGATGTCAGATGAATCATAGTTTATGGTCAATCAAACTGAAGAACCAGTAATGAGGAATATCAATCAGTAATTCTAATGATTAAAATTTCTGCCCATGAAGCCAAAATTATCACACATAAAAGATTTATTGGCAGTTTGTGACTGCCATTAATATTTTTTCTCACTGTCAATATGAACCACATCTACAATTATGAGAAATATGGGTAAAGTCCCTCATCTATTCTCACACAAATTTCCAGCAGCCCTAAGAAGTAGGGTGAGTATTGTAACTGGGCTACCTTTCCATTTAAATATTGCTGTCTTATAACAATATATCATCATTCACTGTTTTACTATAATTTTCTATGCATTAATGACATTAATAGCAAAAATTAGTTGGCTAGGAATTAAATGGTGCACTTTCATACACACACCCCTCCTCAACCATGCTCCTATTTAGGGGGGAGAAGGGAAGTTTTGTAAAGGAATTGACATTTACTTATTTTCATGCCTCTATTTTGTTGTACTACTTTATTCTGCTAGCTTCCCACTCTTCTACTCCTTCACCACTAGAAAGCTTAAATAGTTACCACTTTCAATTTTTATGCCAAGTTATCTGGCTCCTCTTCCATTATTTTTGTTCAGTTCACACAGATTAATCTTATTCCATAAAGGAAAAAGAGTAACACAAAGTATTCGTCAAAGAGAATACATGCTTAATGCCTGATACAGACTCTACTGAATATACGTATGGAACACACAGCAGCCTCAGTTGAGTCCTGACTTCTTCTTTACCTTTTCATATCCACCTACTGTATCTAATTTTATTTACTGCCTGATTGCTTCCATTTGGAAAATAGATATCTAGAACAAAGCTAGGTATCGTCTCGGGATTACAAATATGCAACAAACACAAGCTTGGTTGATATGACTATTTTGACAAAATCCTTTTGATATGTTTTCTTTGAATAAATTTTCTAGCTGAGGATTTTAGGAATCACAAAAATTTTAGTTTTTTAATTACCAAATAGTGGGCAAATAGGAATATTTATTCTTGAAACCTAACCCCACCGTCATATATACATTTTTGAAAGATGAGGATTGATTAAAAGAAAGCATGTGGGATGTAGTGAAAGAATCTGAGATGGTCTGAGAGTCAGAATTGGAGTAAAAGTAAGGAATTGACTATTATGTATACTGTTTGAAGATGAATTTATTTAGCATTGTGATTCAGCCACACACAATTAGTAAGATCAAACTGCACAAAATTGGTGGCAAGAAAATGGGCTTATTATTTACATTGCATGAGGCTTAAACTACTAAAATGTAATAGTTTGAGAATACTTTTATTCTGAAGTAATTGAAATATAAAGGGCTTATAATCTATGTTTTATTTTTGTGTATTTATGAATATCTAATCTATATGAATGTAGGAAAATGCCTGTATTGTCTTAATTTTCTTCCAATTTTCATCTATATATAGGGGTAGTGATAAGTAAAATTCAACAGCTATGTACCAACTTCAAAAATATTTTGAATTTCTATTATATAGAGCATCAGTTACTGAAATAATAGAGAACATAAAACAATAAAAAATGTCATCACAAAACTTTCCAATTTACCATATTCATTTTACATATTTGAAACAGAGTTCACAGAGACAGCTGACTTTGCTACTTACTAGAAAATTTGAAATTTAAAGCCTGATATCCTTCCTCCAATTCTAATATTCTCTTTGTTATATTAAACAGCTTTCATAGGGTCTACTAAAAAGTATGTATAGAAAATAATGCCATATGCATGTAAATGTCATTTGTATTTCCATAATTATTCAGCATGCATTTTGTTTGTATTCCTTAGTGAAAGGGGATGGAGAAAACCATATTTTTATATTTATATATTTTTATATTTATGTTTGATTTTTATAAAAATAATATAATAATATATTATTATATTTATATTCTTATATATTCCCACTTATTTATATCAATTGTTCTGTGTCAATAAAATGATTGAATGCCATAGCAAAACGTATATAGATGTAGATATAGATACATATGTATTGTGTGCTATATATACATATATATATATATATATATATATTTCAGATCTCTCTGTAAATTTGAACAGAAATGTTTCACAAAGAGTAACATGACTTTACTCAGTTCGAAAATTTATAATTAATTGATGTATAACTTTAAAATATTGATTCCACTGAACTTATATACTACATCTACTCTCTTTGTCTTAAATGGAACAAATAATATTAGAAATCTTCTGTTAAAAAATTCAGAAATTCTGCTCTTTGATTTTTATCAATCTTTTTCTCATGTCTTCCAGTTTTCCATTTTCTGAAATTGGCTTTGATTTATTTTGAGTGTTCCTCTTCTAGGTCCTCACCCTATCTAACCCCTTCTGGCTACATTTCCTGATTTACCATGCCTGTGCTTTGTAAACTTTATATATATATATATATATATATATATATATATAATGTTATCCCTTGTGTTCTCAGTTCCATCACAACCTTTTCCTTCTGACCTACCAATCTTCACAAAATCTTATTCTGAATACAATTTAAAAATTTCCTCTTTCTTTTTTCAGTTTATTCATTATTATTATTATTATTATTATTATTATTATTATTATTATTATTTTAAGTAATAAGAAAACTTAACATGAGATCTACTGGAGGTAACATACTTCCTAATTTCAAAATATATTACAAAGCTATAGTAACCAAAAAGGTATGGTACTTGGATAAAGGCAGACACACAGGCATACCTCACAGATATTGTGAGTTCAATTCCAGACCACCACAATAAAGCGAGTCATAATCTTTTTGGGCGTGGAGGATCTTGCCTTTCATTTGTAAAAAAACACACCATCTGTGAAGCACAATAAAGTGAAGTTCAATAAAATGAGGTATGCCTGGATAGACCATTGTAACAAAATAGAGAGCCCAGAAATAAACCAACACATATACATATGGTGAGCTAATCTTTCGCAAGGGTGTCAAGAATACAACAGTGGGGAAAGCATAGTGTTTTCAACAAATCTTTTTGATAAAACTGAATATCCATCCACATGCAAAGGAATGAAATAGGTCTGTTGTGGGAGGTATAAAGATACCTGACTTCACACTATACTACAAGGCTACAGTAATCAAAACAGCATGGTACTGGCATAAAAATAGGCACATAGATCAATGGAACAGAATAGAGAATCAAGAAGTAAATCCATGCCTATATGCCCATCTAATCTACGACAATGGAAGCAAGAATGTACGATGGGGTAAAGACAGTCTGTTCAATAAGTGGTGTTGGGAAACCTGGACAGACACATGCAAGAAAATGAAGCTGGACCACCTCCTTACACCATATACAAAAATAAATTCAAAATGACTTAAAGACTTAAATGTAAGATCTGAAACTATAAAATATCTAGAAGAAAATATAGGAAAAAACTTCATGGACATTACCCTGAGTAAGATTTTCACTGATATATCCCCTCACAAGAGAGAAGTAAGAGGAAAAATAAACATGTGGGATTACATCAAACTAAAAAGTTTTTTCACAGCAAAAGAAACCATCAATAAAACAAAAAGGGATCCTACTGAATGGGAAAATATATTTGCCAATGATATATCTGATAAGGGATTAATATCACAAATCTATAAAAAACTTACTCAACTCAACTCAAAAAAAAACAAACAACCCAACTAAAAAATGGGCAGAGGACTTGAGGAGACATTTTTCTAAAAAGGACATACAGAAGGCAAGAAGACATATCACCCATATATTTGTGGTCATTTCACCCTAGCCTTGACTTTGATTTGCTCCACTTTGCAAATGAGGGAACCAAGGGTCAGAAACGAAGTACAGTGGGCCCTTTGTATCTGTGGATTCTGTGTCATTGGAGTCAACGAAATGCAAATGGAAAATATTTGGGAGAAAAAAGTTACATTGTTGCTGATAATGTCAGACTCTGCCCTCTCTTCTCCACCTTTAAATTGTTTTATATTTTTGATACAGTGATCTGACTGACATAAAGGACATCACTATAAAAATATAATCTCGTATAGCCCTCAATGTTACCAGACATTCCCCATGATGCCTAGTTTAAACATTGAATATTTCTCTCAAAATCTGAGAGACTGTCACAGCTAAGAGGAGCCTAAAAATTATGACAATTAAATGTAATGGGATCGATTAATTGTAGACACCACTGTACTCAGGTCAAATATATAGTGACAGAAGGAGAACTGACTCTGGGTGGTGAACACACAATGTGGTATATATATACCATATATATGATATATCGCAGAATTGTACACCTGAAACTATATAACTTTACTAACTAATGTCACCCCAATAAATTTAATGAAAATAAAATTTTAAAAAGGTAACAACATATTCTGGATGGAATGCTGGAACAGTAAAAGGACATTTGATTTTTAAAAGTAAGGACATTAGAATACATTTTTGACTCCTGATAATGATAATGCTTCAATATTGCTTCATTAATTACAACAAACGTATATTCTAATGTCAGATGTTAATAATAGAGCACCCTAGGTATGTATGTATGAGAACTCTTCAGTACAATGTTCTCAATTTTTCTGTACATCTAAAACTCTTCCAAAATTTGAAAATTTTATTTAAAAATGGGCAAAAGTGGGCAATAGGCACTTCATAGAAAAGGATATCTGTATTGCCAACGAACATATGAAATGGCATACAAACTCATTTAATCATGAGAGTGATTGAAGGTAAAAACCACAGTGAGATCCCACCAAGCACATTTTTGAAGGTTAAAATTATAGACTGGCATCACCAAGGTTGGACAAGGATGTGCAGCATGAGGCACTTTCATGCTCTCCTGGTGGGAATTTAAATAGGTACAATTTTGATAATTTTTTGCAGTATGTACTAAAATATAACATATGCAGTCTCTTTTTCTATCAATTCCATTAGTAGCTGTATACCTACTCACCATGCAAACACATGTGCACCAAAACACTTGTACAAAAATGATCATAGTAGAGTTATTCATAATATCTTAAGGAGAAAACTATGCAAACGACCATAAGACATATAGTGTCTGAATAATCTGTGGTATACATATACATTAGAATAACTTAAGTCAACGAAAGTTAATGAACTGCTGAATGAAACAATAGAGATCATAGATTGGTTACAAAATGTTGACTGATAGAAAAGAATGTATACAATATGATTCTTTTTAAATAAAATTTGAAAATATTCTTGTGTGTTAGACATCTCATGGTACTTACCTTTTGAGAGAAAGGTAGGGATGTTGAACAGGAAGAAGCATTTGGGAAACATTTTAGATTCTGGAAATTCCATTTCTTGATTTGACTAATGGTTTCAGAGCAGTTTCTACGTTGTAATAATTTATAAAGCAACCCATTTATATTATACTTCAAACATTTACTAAACAAAAACATTTACTTTTTTCCCAGTTACATCTAGATTCTCTAACTTCTGAGTTTCTTGATGTTTCTTAATATAGTCAACAACAATTCCTTGCTTGCCTAAACTAGTAACAAATTGTGTTCCTTTTCCATTTTTGAGTTCAGTCATATTATTTATTTTTTGAAACTCTTTCTTCATCACTCTATCTGATTATCTTTTTCTATCTTTTTATTCCACCTTCTTATGGTATTTTTTTAACCTAGTTTCTATTTTTGGTTGTTGTCTTATCCATGACATAAAATAAAACGTATCCACTACAAATGCTTTTTAAAATTAAAATTGGTCACGGTGTAGTATTCATTCCTGAAATCCAAACCAATATATGCAGTTATATAAGCTGCATAAGCATCTTATAATATAAGCGTATAAGCTTATAAGCATATAAGCTTATATAAGATAACCAATATAAGCATCTTCACATTTATTCCCTTAATACATCTATTATTTATTTTCACTAAACCAAATATGTTGATCCCACTAATGTTACCACTTTCTGTCTTTTACATTCTATGTATTACTTTTCATTCCTCAAAATGGCCAGACAGTACATTTCAACATTTCAGTCTTACCTATCTCTCCACACTTACTTTATCCTACCCACTCTCCTAAATTTGTTAAACCAACATACTCCCCTTTTGTTAATACTCCAGGCCTTCCATGTCTCTCATGGCTCTGTGCCTATGCATGGGCTTTTTAGAAACAAGGTTCTCTAACATTTAAGTTCTCATCTCCGTCTGGAAAATTCCATTCCTCTTTAAAAGTCAACACAATGTTATTTGTTTTTTATTTGTTTGTTTTACATGTAGAGGTCTTTGTATCCTTCTCCGTTTCCGAGTATTTTATTTCCAAAACTGTGATTTTAATATTGAAAAAAAGAAAAGAATCCATGAGTAATATGGTACTATATTATACTTAGCAACTTTATTTAAGGTATTTTAAAATTAAATACAATAACATTCATTTAAAATGTATTAAAAATGTCCAAAGGTTGGTTTATTAGCATAATTCACAAAACATTTTGACTAAGAAAACACACGCTCACCCACCTACTGCCATGGAGAATTCCTCAGCTCTCTTTAGAATTCCTTAGAATAGCCTTTAAAGAATTTTATTTACAGAAATAATAGAATGGAAATGTAAATATTTGGCTAAATTTGAACTTTATATTTGAAAGAACTGCTAGAATGTAGTTTTTCGTTTTTGTGTTTTTCTGAATCTATTTTTCCTGCAAGTTCTCTGGTTCTTTTTTTTTTTTTTTTTTTTGTCAACCAAGCTTAAATGTTAGTGTTCATCTCCCCATGGCACTCTGACAATTTGAACAATGATTCAGATTATCATAACTTCCATTATGGGAATTATCATTAGGGCTTATTTATTCAACACATATGTAATGGGAACTTTCCAGATGCCTGGGGCAGGCCCATCAATGTTCGTTCTTCTTGTGGATTTTATTAATTATAGTCAACCTCAGATAATATTTCCAGGCTGGTTGTGAGGTGGAAACACAATTCATTAAAGACAAACTTAAAATCACTCCAAGTATGTTTAATTTACAAGCAATGACTTAAAAATGGCTTTCTGCATTAGTGATTTTATATTTTAAAATAATTCAAGAAATGGATTACAAGTAAATGTACTAGCTTATGGTATTGCCAAGAATAATGACAAGGAAAATAGGTAAAACTGTAAGGTAAATTAAGGTGAAAGGTCTTTGTTCATTAGAGTCCATGTATTGCTTTTCAGTCAATAAAGATGTTTTCCATACATAATAAAATTGGTAATTACTAGAGCCCAACATAATATTGTCTTTAGATAAGAGGGGGAAAATCTGCCAAATATTTCAAACTTATAAATTAATTAACCCTGTACGTGTTTTTTTTTTAGATAGTGGATTTTAAAAAATATATTGGTAACATTATTGTGGAGAGAAAAATATGAATATACTAAAATTTTTCAAATAGCATGGACAAGTAAAACTTTATTTTTTGAAAAAAGAGGGCAATGTAAATTCATTGTCAGTTACGATTAATTAAAAGGTATATATAAATTAACTAAAATTTCTCTCTATAAAAATTATATGTAGAAATTTACAACAAAATGTCTTTGAAGCTACTTTCACTCTATTTCTATCTTTTTCTGTATACCCTTTTGAGAATTCCTTCTCTTTTCCTCTGTAAGTATCCACATTGATTTTTGCTTCATTCAGGTGACCAAAGTTGGTCACAATGTCCCCAATGCACCCTCTCCACTTCTTTTCTACACAGAGTTTACTTTTTTCATCACTCATTCCCTCTGGATCTTAGTCTTGGCTTTTTGACAAATGATAGTAATAAAAGGAAATGGTTTTATGTTGTACTTTATAGGTAGAATAAACTTGAAATTAGGGGGAAAAGAGCTTATCTCTTTAAAGATCAATTGGAATTTGGCACATAATGAAGAAAGGAATTAGTTTAGGATACTTAAAAGAAGCGCTTAAAAGTGAAATTACATAGAGTGCAACATTAGTTTTGCAACACTTTTGGATTGTATTTTAAATTGTGTATACTCACTTCTTTCTTGAGGGTGCCACCCACTTATTAAGGAAATTCCTGAAACATGAACTATTCAAATAATGAACAGTAATCTCAACAATGATAATTTATACTCCCAGAACCTACATCTGAGTACAACAACTAGCACTTCTTACTTGTTGAATTTTCTGACAAGTCACATTATCTGTCATGTGTTCTCATTCCTCTCATCTCTTTTCTGAAAATTCTGATAGTCAAAATAAGATTACTTCCTTTTTATTTATTTTTATTTATTTATTCACTTTCCTCTGTACAAAATGGCTATTTTTACCTGTGCTATGTATATAGATTTTGAAGATACCAGACTAGTTGATTTTGTGGGAGGGGTAAAATTACCAGAGTTTGTATCATAATTGTTTACAACTGATGGTTGAGACTGTATCTCTCAAATGATGGCTGAAAAGATAGAGAGCCCCACCCTCTTGGCCACAATCACCCAGAGTGGCACTTCTAAGGAGAAGACCTAGGGATGGGAGTGAGAGTGAGTCATGGCTCAAAGGCTAGAGAACCATCCTGTTATTATCTATATTTAGTGGATTTTCTTGAGTAAATGTTTCTTCATTTTTTTCTATGCCCTTAGTACAATTTTCAGAGATTTTGAATTTCTAAATAGCTTTCCCCAGTTATTTGTGGTTGTGTATTAATTTTGAAAGGTTGCCGTAACAAATAACCACAAAGCAGACGGCATAAAACAACAGCAACATATTCTCACACAGTTTTGGAGGCCAGAAGTCTGCAATCAAGGTGTTGAAAGGGCCATGCTCTCTCTAAAAGCATGCTTCTCTCTTCCAGCTTCTGGTGGCTCTTGGATTTCCTGGTTTGTTGCAGCGTAACTCCAGTCATTGCCTCTGTCTTAACATGGTCTTCTGTCTGTGTCCCTGTGTCACCTCTTCTAATAGGACATATTGGATTTAGGGCTCACCCTAAATTCAGATTGATCTCATCTCAAGATCCTGTAAAGATGCTCTTTCCAAAGAAGATCATATTCTGATGTTTTTAGTGGATATCAATTTGGGGAGGATAATCATACTTGCAGGTTGTTTCACTGAGAAGCAGGTCTGTGGAGCAACTCATGCTCCAAAACTGGAAATCCTACTTCACTTTCCAGCTTTACTGAAGTATACTCAATATACCCAAAACTATATATTTAATATCTACCTTTTGATGAGTTTGGACATATGCATAAACCGTATACCATCACCCCTCTCAAGGTAATGAACGTAACTATCACCTTGAAAAGACTTTTTGTGTCCTCTTACTTGTGTGTGTGTGAAAAAGTTAAGAAAATGTATCATGAGATCTACCCTCTTAAACTTTTAAGTGCAAAACACTATATTATTAAATATCAGTACTATGTTGTACAGAAGATCTCTAGAACTTATTCATCTAGTATAATTGTAACTTGATACCCATCAAACAACTGCTCATTTCTCCCTCTCCCCATTCCCTGGCTACCACCATTCTATTCTCTGCTTCTAAGAGTTTGACTATTTTAGATTCCACATATAGGTAAGACCATGTGTTATTTGTCCTTCTGTGACCCACTCATTTCATTTAGCGTAATGTAATTTACACCCACTTATCTTATCACAAGTGGTATGATTTCTTTTCATTTTTAAGGCTGAATAATATTCTATTATATGTATATACATACTCCATTTTCTTTATCCATTTGTCTGTCAACGGGCATTTGAGTTATTTCCATATATTGGTTATTGTGAATAATACTTCTTGATTCCAATACGTATATGATAATGATTACTTTGTTCTCTCATTTCCTGGTAATATTCAGGCCCTGATTGATTTCTCAATTATATCATAATGAACTTTGAGAGAATATCAAATATTACATGTTAACATTTCCCATTTTTATTACTTGAAATGTCTGGCTCTCTGTATGACTCTCACTTTTCTTTTTTGAGGTAGGTGGTATTTGAAGTAAATGTATTCTTTTTTCACTTTTGCACTTTTTCATTTAAAATACATAAACTACATAAAATTGTGTGTAGTGCTCTCTACCAGGATACTTTTGGGAGCAAGAAAAATAAAATTATAATCTGGAGAGCTGCTCCTCCAAAGCTTATGCACTACTTGGCTGGAACAATCAATAAAAAATAATAATTAATAGTCATCCATTACACTAGCGTTCTGCATCTCAATGCAGAAAGTTTATCTGTACGAGGACCTCAAGGTTTGTGACATGCTAGTAACATTTCACTATCAGTTGATAAGACAAAAGCTAACCTTAAATTCTAAATCCTATGAATAGAAAGGGAGATAGTTCTCTGGAACATGCTAATCCTGACTCATGGGAAATGTCAGATGCCCCAGTTCTACCTCAAATCATATGATTTTAAATATAACTTATGCAAAAAAAAACAAGCAAAATAAAATGTGGGTGGATTAATATAAACACAAAACAGTCTGTACGTCTCTAAGGAGGACTGAAAAAGCAGAATTTATTTTTAACATATTTGATAAGCTTTAAAATATGAAAATCCATAGTATGTAGACATCTACAAAGTAAAGAGATGTGATGAGTTCTCAAGTGTTTGGCGTAAGAGATTGGTGGTAAATAAGACAGGGAGTGATGATCCAGTAAGGGCAGATAGAAGCCAAGTGGTACAGGACCTTGAAATGTAGTCTCAGGAGCTTAGACTTAGACATATTAAGTAGAAAAGAATTATAGCAGTAAGAGTTTGCTCTCCTTTGTTTCCATTAGAGCTTTTGAAATTTATTTTTCACCACACTCACACAAACTTCCTTAAATTGAAATTTTGCATCAGATCTTACTGTAATAAACAGATGAAAGTAAACCACTCTGACCAAGGCAGAGACAGGGCTCAGGATCCTCTGCCTTTGGAATTTGCTCTCCTACCCCATCTGCCCAATGCTGAAATTCCGCTATAGAAGCATGATCTTCTCTGGATGCAAAAACATACTGTCTTGTATCATAAGCCATCCCAGAATCTCAATCCCCAAACCAGGCTCCTCAATTACTATTTTGTGCCCTAGGTTTCGTTTTCACAAGAAAGATTTAAAATGTAAGACAATAAATTAACCTCTTGGATAAGTTGAGAAAGAACAGGTTCCTAGGCATTTTCTTCATTCAGATAATGTCATATGTATTTATTGGAGTATGTGGGGGGGGGGGCATTGTACTCTCTCTGTAACTGGGTCTGTTCTTCTTCCTGTGTGGTTCTCCCAGGCCCTTCCGCTAGCTACATCATAGCACTTATGGCATGGCTACAGAATTTTGTATATGTTGTCGGCCACCCTTTTAAACTATAAGCTTCTTAAGAAAAGGAACTATGTATTCCTTTTTATTTACCTAGCACTTCACATCCTGATTGATATGGATAGACACTTAATGTATATTTCTTTAATAAATAAATATTTAGTAACAGGCATACGCACTTTGTGTTCTAAATTTTTCAGGGAATTAGATTTCTTTTAAATATGTAATACTTGGAAGGTACTTTGCTATTTCCTGAAAATATCCTTTCCCTGAAGACATATCAAAAATCACAGGTTATTTTATCATGCTTTTGGAATAGAAGCTGTAGCACCTGGGGCAAGACCAATAAAAGCTGGCAGACAGCAAAAGAGTTTTCAACAAAATTCATTAGAGCTCTCTGAGACCTGTATCTCTGAGTTTGTATTTGATACCTGGAGAATTACCAGTTTCCCTTGGCCCTTGCCCTTTGCTTCATGACTTGGGCTCCTCTTTGAAATGATTTCCAGGGCCTCTCCCTAGTACTGGCCATTAATGACTATGGTAATCCCCCCTTATCCATAAGAGATATGTTTCAAGACCCACAGGGAATGCCTGAAACTGTAGCTAGTACCAAACCCTATATATACTGTGTTTTCATATACATACATACATGCATACCTATGATAAAGTTTAATTTATAAATTAGGCACAGTAAGAGATTGACACCAATAACTAGAAATAAAATAGGACAATTGTAGTAATATACTGTAATAAAAGGTATGCAAATGCAGTATCTCTCTCTCCAAATATCTAGTTGTACTGTATTCACCCTTCTTCTTGTGATGATGTGAGATAATCAAAAAGCCTTTAGTGGAGAACTTTTACCTTTTCACTTAAGGGAAGCACTCATGGCTTCTCTTTGATATGTCCAAATTGCCGTCATCACTACTCTTGTGCTCTGAGACCATTATTAAGTAAAATAAGTGTTATTTTTTCAAATTAAAATTTATTGGGGTGACAATTGTTAGTAAAGTTACATAGGTTTCAGGTGTATGATTCTGTAATAAAAATAAGCGTTATATGAACATAAAGATTGAGATACTATGATTGTTGATTGTATGACCAACATGCTGACTAATTGATTGATGGGAAACATATACAGCATGAATATACTGGACAAAGTGATAATTCACGTCCTGGGTAGGACAGAGCAGGATGGTGTGAGATTTCATTACCCTACTCAGAATGATGCACAATTTAAGACTTATAAATTATTTATATCTGGAATTTTCCATTTAATATTTTTGGATAATATTTGACCTTTGGAAATAAAATTGTGGCAAGCAAAACCACAGATAAGGGGTGAAAGAAAAGGCACTATTGGGTATTGGCAAGCAAGAACTGCCCTCTAGACTACAGATTAATTGAGGCCTAATCTCACTTCACCCTTATTGATTTAACCCTTAAGTCAAATTAGAAGACAGGCCTGTCAGAGGGCCTAGAACACCAATTTATAATAGGTATTAAATTATACCTGAAAAAAATCACATGATGGGTAAAACATTATCTTTTACTGAAACTCCTCTTTAGAAGCCCAATTTTAAAAAGTGCTGTAATAAATTGCCTTGGCTAGTAGGTACTCAAACTCTTATAAACAAATACTGAATAATTAAGCAAAGGCTATTTAAAGATTTGCAAAATTAAGAGCCTGTCTGGGTCTACCCTGCCTATACTGTATCTTTGCTAAAATATGTCACACTTTGACAGAACAAGAAATGAATGTGTTTATTGTATAGTTGTAAAAATAACAAACATGAAGTTAGTATTTGCTAACTAAGCATTTATTTATTCAACGCCTACTCTTTCACTGCTATGGAGATCCTACTCTCATGATTTTTATATTCCTGATGAGTGGTGTATAATATAAATCACAACAAAGAAATGAATATTAAAATGTCAAGTAGATAGAAATTTCCAGAGAAACTAATTTGTTACATATTTACAGTGTAAAATAGATAACAATTCAGGCAGAAATTAAGAACAGGGAGATACTACTTTTACCAAACTTAGCTCAATTTGGAAAGAAAGAACAAGAAAAATAGAGTATTTCAACTGAGATATTTTTTAATGAAAATAATTTTATTTAAGTGGGACAATGGATAATAGATTAAGTTGAGAGTCTTATAAAAGTGAGAACTCTCTACTGCAAGAAAAAAAAATCATACAATTTCAGAAATTCATAAGCCAATCCAGAAGCTAAGAACAGGAGGTTAAGAATCAAAGGTATATCCATCCACTGGAATGAATAAATAACTTTGATACTTAAAACTAAAAATTGACAATGCCTGTCAGACTCAGAACCCTAAAAATTATATGATCAGTTGAAGTTATTTTACTTTTTTTTTTTTTTTTTTTTTTTTTTTTTTTTTTTTTTTTTTTTTTTTTTTTTGGCATGGGAGTGAGGTTAAGGAGGAGATTCTATTCAGTGCAAACTGCTCAATGGTGGTATAGCACATGTGGAACAGCTCAATAGTGTTATAGCCCAGTGATGAAATAGCATGTCTGTGGAATAACATAGCTGTGAGGCAGCTCTAGGGACAGGCAACTTGGTTTCTCCCTGGCTAGAGAGCTCTGCTCTGGTCTGCCAAGATGTCTCTACCCTGCTCCACTCTCCTGAGACAGGACAGTTCCACTCTGGTCTGGGAGACATCTTCCATGTTTCAGGTCCCTGATTGGTTCATTTTCATATAAATGAGGACTCCAAATCCTCACAGTTTGATTGGTCCGAAAGGCACTGTCCTAATTGGTCAAAATGGAGCAGATCTGGTCAGTGGAGATGTTAATGAGGATATAGCTGCACAGCTCCAGTGGGGAAAGTCTCAGCACTATTGGGAGAAATACAATTCCAGGAACTCCTTTATAAGTGTTGGCCCAGATGGCAGGAACACAGTGCAGGCAGGTAGGCAGTTCAGGGCAGGCAGGATGCGGTATAGTGCAGGCTTCTCCCTGAAGTATGGCCTGTGTGAGAGGCCCCTGTTTAACAACAACTGCTAGGCTCTCTTTATAAATTTGAGCCCAGTTAGCCACCAGGAGCCCTTCTCAACAGGTATACTCATTCTTGGGCTCAGCACTTCCAATAACATTCTTTAGCAACCTTAATGGTGCTTACCTAATATGCTGCTGGCCACTGTTTACTACTGGAGGGCAGGGACTCTGTCTGCATCGTGTCTGTAGCCTCCATAGTGTCCAGCACGGTGTCCAGGATCCACTGGGCTCTCCATTTTGGGCTTTACAAGGCTCTGCATGATCTTGCTGTATTTTTTT
Source organism: Rhinolophus hipposideros (assembly GCF_964194185.1). Classification (NCBI taxonomy): domain Eukaryota; kingdom Metazoa; phylum Chordata; class Mammalia; order Chiroptera; family Rhinolophidae; genus Rhinolophus; species Rhinolophus hipposideros. The sequence continues at coordinate 16,441,869 of NC_138058.1, read as the reverse complement.
TAAGATTTTTAATTTAAAAATATAGCTATCATACATTATATCAGTTTCAGGTGTACACCATACTTGTTCAATATTTCTATACCTAAAGAAGTGATCACCATAAGTCCAGCAACCATCTGACACCATACTATGCTACCAAAATATTATTGACTGTATCCCCCATTCTGTACATTACATCACCATGACATATTTGTTTTATACCTGGAAACTTGAATCTCTATTCACCTTACCTTCCCCTCATTTAAAAAATTTTTCAATTACAGTTACGTTTCAATATTATTTTATATTAATTTCAGGTGTACAGCATAGTGGTTAGACGTTTATGTAATTTAAGAAGTGATCCCCCTGATAAGTCTAGTACCCACCTGGCACTATACACAGTTATTAACATATTATTGTTTATATTACCTATGCTTTACTTACATCTCCATGACTATTTTGTAACTACCAATTTGTACTGCCTAATCCCTTCATGTTTTTTATCCTGTCCACCACTCCATTTCCATCAATCACCCTAATAAGTCTAGAACCCATCTGACACCATACATAATTATTACAATATTATTTACTATATTTTTATGCTATACCCTACAGCCCCATGACTACTTTGTAACAACAAATTTGTACTTCTTAATACCTTCCCATTTTCCCCCTGAACCCTTGTCTCATCTGGCAACCATCAAAATGTTCTCTGTATCTATGAATGTGTTTCTGTTTTGATTGTTTATTTTGTGCTTTAGATTCCACATATAAGAGAAATCACACTGCATCTGTCTTTCTCTGTTTGACATACTCCATTCAGCACAATACCCTCCAGGTCCATTCATGCTGCTGCTGAAGGCAAGAACCCATTTCCTTCCCTGACCAAGCAATATTTCACTGTATATATGTACCACCTCCTCCTTATTCATTCTTCCATTGACAGACACCCAGGCTGCCTCCACATCTAAGCCATTGTAAAAAATGTTGCAATGAACATATAGGTGCACAGGTCCCCTGGAAGTAGTGTATTGAATTTCTTCTGACAAATATGCAGAAGTGGGATTACTGGGTCCTTCTTTGTCTCTTGCTTTAGCCTTTGTTTTAAAGTCTATTTTGTCTGATATAAGTGTTGCTACTTCAGCTTTCTCTGTTTCCATGTTTTTTTCATTTCCGTGAAATAACTTTTTCCATCCCTTTGCTTTTGGTCTGTGTGTGTCTTTCGATCTGAAGTGAGTGCTTGTAGGCAGCATACATAAGGGTTTTGTTTTCTTATCCATTCACCACGCTGTTTTTTATTGGAACATTTAATCCATTTACATTTAAAATAAATTTTGATAAATATGAAATTATCTCATTGTATTATTCATATTTTGGGGGTTTTTTTGTTTTGTTTTCATCTTAAAGTCATCCCTCAAACATTCCTTGTAATACTGGTTTCATGTTGATGAACTCCTTTAGCTTTTTCTTGTCTTGGAAGCTCTTTATCTGTCCTTCAAATTTAAATGATAGCCTTGCTGAATAGAGTAGTCTTGGTTGTAGGTCCTTGCTTTTTGTCACATTGAATATTTTGTGCCAGCCCCTTCTGGCCTGCAAAGTTTCTGTTGAGAAACCATCTGAGAATCTTATAGAAGCTTCCTTATAAGTTATTAGTTGTCTTTCTCTTGCTGCCTTTAGGATTCTCTCTTTGTCTTTAAACTTTGCCATTTTAATTGCAATGTATTTTGGTGTGGGCCTGTTTGGGTTCATCTTGTTTGGGACTCTCTGTGCTTCCTGGGCTTGTATGTCTATTTTCTTCACCAGGTTAAGAAGTTTTCAGTCATTATTTCTTCAAATAAGTTCTCTATCCCTCGCTTTCTCTCTTCCCCTTCTGGTACCCCTTGGATGTGAATGTTGTTATGCTTGATATTGTCTCAGAGGTCTCTCAAACTATCTTCATTTTTATTTATTTTTTTTTCCTTTTCTGTTCCATTTGGGTGATTTCTGCTACATTGTCATGTAAATCACTGGTTTGATCCTCTGCTTTAACTAGTCTGCTGGTAATTACTTCTAGTGCAGTCTTCATTTGAGTTATTGTATTCTTCACTTCTGACTGGTTCTTTTCATGGTTTCTATGTCCTTCCTTATGCTTACTACCTCTTTGTTGAACTTCTCACGAAATTCCTTGAGCACCCTTATAACCATTGTTTTGAACTCTGTCTCTGGTAGGTTGCTTGCCTCCATTTTGTTTAGTTTTGTTTCTGGAGTTTTCTCCAATTTCTTCATTTGGGATGTATCTCTTTGTTTCCTCATTTTGGCTGCCTCTCTGTGTTTGTTTTTATATATTAGGTAGATCTGCTACATCTCCCAGTCTTGCCAGATGGTCTTATGTAATAAGTGTTTTGTGGGGCCCAGTGACACAGTCTCCCTGGTTACCTGTACTAGGTACTCTAGGAGTGTCCCTTGTGTGGGTTGTGTGTGCCTTCTTATTATATTTGAGCCTTGATTGCTATTGGGACATCAGTGGGTGGGATTGACCTTCAGGCTCACTGGCTGTGGAGTTTGGTAACATCCACAACTTACGGACTATTTTACAGGGGACTTATCAAGAAGAGTGGGATTCACCCCAGTGGACTCTGTTTCCTGTTCAGACCACCCTTTGAACGTACCACTTGTGGGGATGATTGCATCGTGCTCTGCTGTGATCTAAGCCAACCTCCAAGTATGTTCATTCTGGGGCCTCTTGGGAAGGGGATCCAGGGCAGGCCCAGGTCAGCCAGTGCCTGTGACCAGCTGAGCACTCCCTGGTAGGAGCTACAAAGTGATTTGTAGTTGGTCACTTCTTATGCTGGACTGGAGATGTGAAGAAGAGGCCAGACTGTGAACTGAGGATCATTGCCTCTAATACCAGGCCTGGAGTAGCTCTGCAAAAAGCCCTGGACATTCCAAGGCTTGCTGCCACCTGCTGGCTCCCGTAAGGCTCAGCCACTTATAGAGCTTTCTGCAGTATACAAATTGAGTGAGATGGGTTTTCAGGGAGTCATCAAGGTGGGACAAGTGTTTATCAGGTTAATGTAGATTCTGGTTTGGTGGCAGTGCTGTGCCTGGAACTACTCAGCAAGTCTCAGAGCACACCAAGGCACACCAGAGCCACTGCCTGCCTGGGGCCTGTGGACCACTGAGAGTTGTCCAAGAAAGAGTGTAATATGGGTATGACTGGCTTTTTGCTGAGAAACTGCCTCAGGCATTGAGCCAGTTGGGTGGGGCAGGGCCCCAAAGAATCATTAGGGTGGACCAAGAAAATGGAGTGAGTGTAGTTCACCAGACAATTACAGATTCAGATTTGGCCATGAGGGGTGGGAGGGAGGCTGTTCAACACAGGAAAGATGGCACCTGCCTGCAGGCTACATGGAGGAGGGTTTTACATAGGAGAAATTGTGACTGTCCCTCCAGTCCTTATCCTGAGGCCACACAACTCAGTTTCTCCTTGCATGTCTCTATATGTCTTTCCCAAGTCACTGTCTCTCTGCCAGAGCCCATGGTGAGTTCCTGTGAGTGAGTGAGTCTGTGCACACTCTCTTTAAGAAGATGTCTGGGTTACCTGCAGCCTTCCATTCCACCTGGATGATTTGAGTCCCCACTGATTTTCAGGCCAAATGTTGTGGGGCTCTTTTTCCTGGCCCTGGTACTTGGAGCTGGTGATCCCACTGTGGGTCTGCGGTCCTTTGTTCTTCCAGGGGAACCTCCATGGCTAAGATATCCCTGCCGATTCTCAATCACTACACATTGGTGTGGGGCCAGTCTGTTTCACCTCTCCGCTCCTCTTACCATTCTCAGTGTGGCTTCTTTTTCATATCCTTAGTTATGAAACTTCTGTACATCTAGACTTCTGCTGATTCTTCAGGTTTATTATTCTATATTTTAGCTGTAATTTTAATGTGATTTCAGGAGGAAGCAATCACAGCGTCCACTATCATGGATCCCTCTCTAAGTTAAATGTCTTTTGAGTCTTTACATGAGTTTGAAATATTTCTATTCAACATTATCATTTAAGCTGGTGTATCCTAAAATCAGACTCCTGATTTGCTTTCCAACTTGCCATTCCCAAACATTCTGAATTCATATTGCTGTGATACTATATAGTGGTATTACAAATCTGTAATGTTGGTTGTTAATTGAGTCCATTCTAAAGAAAATAATTCAGTCTCATTTATTTTGCTTTGTCATTTGCTAAGGTTTTAAATGTCATATTGAGAAACTGAGGTGCTCTAAAAATAACTGATGCAAAGGAAATATTTTAAATTTTATGAGTTTAACAAATATATATATTTTCTTCACCTGATCTTCAATGTTTATATTTCATCATTTTATAATTTTAAAAATTATTAAGTAAAACTTATTTATTTATTTATTTTTTTTTTTAGATTAGGAGTTTTTATTAAGTAGCATCTTAATCAAGGCATCTTAGAGTTTGGATCAATAAACTACAGGAAGTAACTCCAGAATTTCCGGCTCTCCTCTGTTTATTCCAATACTGTATAGTTTTCTATCCTTAGAGTACATGTAAATTACATGGAGTGATTGTTAAAATTATAGATTCACATGAATCATTCTTAAATATTCTTATTTAGTAGGTCAACTATGAACCAGGAAATTGCATTTAAACAACTCCTCACGTAATACTGATGCAGTCCGTTTTGACAAGCATCCAGTCAAGTTTTCTTCTTCCATAATCTCTGACATTTGGGTAATGTTATTTTTCTTATGGCTCCACATGTTTTCATTTACTATAATTGATCATGGGCCAATTTAATAATTATTAAAATATTTAAATCCAACATATTCTTCAAAGAGCACAAAACACTTTAAAAAATAAATAAAGTGAGCCTAATTCCCCATCACTACAAATTAAGATATTGCTGTTAAAACAAGAACCATGGGGCTTGGTAATAATTAATCCTGGCTCATTTTTTATAATGTTAAGAGAACATATAGTATTTATGTATCTACCACATTGTTAATGAATCAAACTTTGGCCATATATCAACCCTGTAAGATCAGCACCAGTCTGCAAATCATGCCTTGATTTCTCTTTGTCTATTTCAAGTCCATCTAAAATAAGCAAGTGGTAAAGGGTTTACAATGATCATTTATTTCCCTTTTCCTTTGTATTTTCGGAGCTTAGCAAATGTCTTATATTGATATTTATTTTTCATTAACTAATAAAATGATGATTTACAAATAAATAAAAACTTATAGCAGGACCTAAAAGACAGAAAGAGTTCAAACAGAGAGAATTATCATCACTGGTCTCAGATCTGGCTTGCCTGGTTTTTTTTCTGAGTCTACTGTGCATAATACAGAACACTGATTCTCAACTTTTTATAAAACACTTCAAAGTGGAAATAGGAAAACATCAGAGTTGCTACTTTTAGAAAAGAGTTAACTCCATGAAATCAAGTGAGTTTTCTCATATCTTAAGGACCGTTTAAGAAATCATAGGCCAAATGTCTGGTACCTTCGATATTGCTAGGTATCTTCCTGGGTTTTATTATCTACAGAGATTTTTTAGTTGAGTATTCCATATGTGATTTGTATAATTCCATATCTTTCATATAAAAATAGTAGTTCAAACTTTTTTATTTCCTTTCTTTATTCAAAAAGAGAAAATGCAAAAGAAAAAAATCAACTTTGGAGGATATATGTAAAATAAAATATGCATATATACAGCATATAAAATAAGCAATTCAGAAGCCTAAGAACAAGTTGAGATAAGGCAGGCCCCTCTCCCAACATTTATCAATTAATTAGTCATGTAATATTTGACTACTCATCATCCCCAAGATGACATGAACCACATGTGTTTTATTCACTATTGTCCCCAGTGTTCAACAGGGTATCTGGAGATACTAAGTACTTAAAATACAAGCTCGGACACTTAAGTTTGGACACTAAGTAGCAACGATGTTGCTAACCTTTTTTAATATCAGAGGGATTATTCATTATGAATTTGTACCAACTAGACAAATAGTTAACCAAGTTTATTACTTTGAAGTGCTAAAGAGGCTGTATGGAAAAATTAGACTAACTGAACTTTTCGCTGATAGTAGATGGCTCTTGCACCATGACAATGCACCAGCTCACACTCCCTCACTGTCTATGAGGGAATTTTTAGCCAGTAAACAACTGTATTGGAACACCCTCCCTACTCACCTGATCTGGCCACCAATCTTTCCCCAAAGATAAAGGAAATATTGAAAGGAAGACATTTTGATGACATTCAGGACATCAAGTATAATACAACAGCTCTGATGGCCATTCCAGAAAAAGAGTTCCAAAATTGTTTTGAAGGGTGGACTGGGCACTGGTGTCAATGCACAGCTTCCCAAGGGGAGCACCTCGAAGGTGACCATAGTGATATTCAGCAATGAGGTACATAGCACTTTTTCTAGGATGAGTTCACAAACTTAATTGTCTGATCTCATATTTAAGTAACATAATGAAAGAAAGACTGACACAGGCCCATGTACTATCCTCCCCAGTGAACAGAGGAATTGGAAATAGACTCACAAGCAATACTAAGATTATATACCATACATTGGATGTAACATAATGAAGAAAATAACAACATATTACATAATGCAAATAACATAATATAGTGTATATCTATAAGCTGCAAAGCATCAATGCTTAATCTTAAAAATCAATTTAATTCATCATATTCTTGAATATTTATTTTACTGAACTCATCTTCAAGGAAAAAAATCATTATTTCTCTTAGGGCTAGAAAACTACAATTTTGATTCAGCTAGAAAGTCTGTCATTTGGGTGATATTTGGGGATGGCTAAATTGTGACTTGAAATTTGCCTTAGACAACATCAAATCTGGCACTTTCAAAACCACATAATTATTCCACTGTTTATTATTATAAATATAATATTTATTTATTATTATTAAATAAATTCAGAAAGACAAGGGCTAAGATATCAGGTCATAATACTGGTTGTACTTCTGTTTAAAAATGCTAAGTTCTAAATTGTTCACAACTTGTCAATGTCATAACTTGAACTTTTTCTTTAAACTTATGAAAGAATCAAATATTAGAAAATGTGTCATCATAAGTCAATAGTCAAAATCCTCAACCCTTGTTAACCTCTTGGTTAATCACGAACTATCTGGGATAAAGCAATGTAATAAGGACCAAATAAGGTGATAGTTAGGTAAGAAAACATGGATGAAAATAGTTCTCAGAGGCTCCTTATTGGCAAGATTGTATAAAGGGATAGATGGAGGAGGTTTGGTCAAAAGCAGAGATTTGTAAACACTTAATAGGTCTTTAATAATTTAATATTTAGAAAAAACGAGAAGAAAATGGACCATGCTTTGATTGAATATATCTAAAGCCATATATGAAAGATCTATGAATACCTGCTGCATGAGGGCAAGTTGCTAAGTGCTAAGTATGCAGAGAGAAGTAAGATATAGCTGTCAGTGTTAATCTTTGCTGCTACCAGAGCATTCTTTTAAAACAATTAAATAAAAATTAAATATAAGTTAATTAAAGTAAAAATGGCATTTGTGCTATAAATGCATATGGATGTTTAATATAGTCATAAAATGTATATTTTTCTATTCCCCAAAAGTGATTTTTCATGGAAAGACACAGACAATGGGAAGGTGGAAGAAGACATATCATCTTTCTCCTCTGCTTTCTTCTTCAGTGGCCACCATTCTTCAGACTGCCCTGAGCCATTCCGTCTTTTACCACAACTTCCTCTTTCCCCAACCACATCTCTAGCTAAATCCTGTTGATTTCCCCTTTCCATTCATCACAAGTCTTTCTCTTCTAATATTGTATACCTTCGGGCTTTTGTAGACTATTACTTTAGTTCCTCAACGGTAGTGTTATAATTGACTTCTAACTTGTCCTTTTACCTTATCTTTCACTTTAATAATCCATTCCTCAAACTGCAAACAGTGCTGTCTTTCTGAGCTACATGTGGATCCTAACACTTTACTGCTTAAACATTTTAAGTACAGAAGATTTAAAAATAGACTTTGTTTATTTTTCTCCACTTAAGGATAATGCCTAAACACTTTCTCTCAGCCTACAAAGTTTTAGCGTTCATTGACTAGCAAATGAGTCAACAAAAAGTTACTGGTTATAGTGCTAAGGATGTAAACTGGAGATATAGCAGTTCACAGATATGATCCATTATCAGCCCTCAAAGAATTACAAGCTAGTGGAAATGGTTTTCTGTATGAGATTCCATCAACTCCTCGTTCCACCCTGTTTCTAGCATAATAGTTCCCTTTTAAAGCTTTCCCATCTCACATTCCTCAAAACACATATACTCTACTGATTGTCCACACAGTTCTCAGTTCTTAGTTGACTGAAACCCTTCATACACCCATGTTTTCCCTTCTTCCTGTGCCTAGAATATCCCTGCTTTATCTCTTCAATGCCAGACATAGTCCTGCCCATTCACATCTCTACCTATAACAGAATTAACGTTAGATCTCCGGTGTTCTTCTGATGGGCACAATGAAAAACTTCTTGAGGACAAGTGTCAGTGTAATTAATTATTCACTAACATTTCTTATATTGAATTTCATTTGTGGAAAAAGTAAGGCTACCCCAGATAACTTTCAAATGTACTACAATTTCTTCTCTTGTTTTACTGAAAGATGTATTTTCCTACAAGGAGGGAGTTACTTTAAATAAATATATGGTGATGGAAGGAGAACTGACTCTGGATGGTAAACACACAATGTGATATATAGATGATGTATCACAGAATTGTACACTTGAAACCTATGTAATTTTACTAACCAATATAATCCCAATAAATGTATTAACATTAAAATAAATAATGCCTAAAAATCTCTGAAAGCAAACACAGGGTTTATAGCGGCCTAAACATTATGTTTCTACTTTAATATGTAGAAGAAAGTTAAAAAATCCTACAGAAGGTAAAAATATATATAGAGAGAGATTAGTCTTTACATGACACCAGTAGTAGCATGGCATTTCATAGCATAAATGAATAGTTTAAAAAAAGAAAAAATTAGTATATAGGACTATAATATTTGACACTTCTATCAAAATAAACCATAAAGATCAAACACCAAGGATTTTTAAATATTTGCTCATCCAGATTATGAGCTATTTATGAGGTATTGTCAAAATCCCTCTGAAATCTTAACATGGCCTTCCACTCCCCAACCCCTGTTACAAAAGGATCTAACCATAGTGAACTGCATACAATTCCTTTCCCTAAATAAGCATGTATCATGTGCCATGGAACCTCATAGGGATAAGTTTGTTATATATCATCCATCTGATCTTAGTTTTAACAGACCATCTGTCTTTGTATCAATAAACATTGAATAATGGAGAAGTGAATATACGAATATGTATGAATAGAGAGATGAATGAATGTCATTGTCATGACACAGAGGCTCCAAAACTCAGATTCCTAATCTTATGTCTGCCATCTGTGTTCAGTACTCAACTTTTGTTTTTACTCCCAAGTCTGAAAATGTTTTTATTCCAGGACACTGACTTGTTCTGATTCCGTTGCAAATGCCAGATACCAGTTCGGACCCACCACTCTCTTTCTGTGGGATTGGAGCCCTAGCTAAACCTCTACCCTCAGTACTTAGAAGCCTTCTGTCCAGAGATAGTGTTTTCACATGGTAATCATCCATCTTCATGTGTGTTTAAATTTCTTGTTCTTGATCTTTAACACTGATTCATCTTAAGATAGTATTCAACAATAACTCTCTTCTCTCTCTCTCTCTCTCTCTCTCTCTCTCTCTCTCTCTCTCTCTCTCTTCATATGTGTGTGTGTGTCTGTGTATCAGACTGATACACTTATATACATGTAAACATAGTATATCTACATAGAGATAGAGACAGATATAGATTATATTATATAGATAGATGATAGATACCACATTTCCCCGAAAGTAAGATTTAGCAGGACAATCAGCTCTAATGTACCTTTTGGAGCAAAAATTAATATATGACCCAGTGTTAAATTATATTACTATATTGTATTGTATTATATTGTATTGTATTGTATTATATTATATTATATTATATTATATTATATTATATTATATTATATTATATTATATTATATTATACCCAGTCTTAAAATAAGACTGGGTCTTATATTAATTTTTGCTCCAAAAGATGCATTACAGCTGATTGTCCGGCTAGGTCTTCTTTTCAGGGAAACATGTAGATAGATAGATGAGAGATGAGAGATAGATAGATAGATATACAGATAGATAGATGATAGATAGATAATTTCCTATTGGTTCTGCTTTTCTGAACTACCTTGACTGATAAAGTAGCATAACAGTTGCATTGTTTCTGACTAGTTGTTGAGATAGGTACAAAATTTCATTGTGTCAAAGGGAGAATTGTGCACTCTTATAAATCCAGGTAGAAAATGTCTGTGGCATATAGAACACTCATCTTTCGGCTGTGGATCAGCAAATTGTCCCTCTGTTCATCCCCTCATAGAGCTGCCTTCCATTCTGACTTGATACAAAACAGCAATTTGGCATTGCTCCACAGCATCTTCTCAACAGAACATTTGAGGATATTCAGGGCATTTTTGTAGGCTCCATATGTGAAAATTTAAGAGAAACCCGTTGAACTGTTTCTTTTTACCACTTAACCTTGAGAATTCATTTGTGCTTTTCAGCAGAAAAGGAAGAGATATAACTACTTATAAAACTTACAGTTTCTCTCTAGCTATTACAAAATGTAATTTTGGACTTGTTGAGGAGAATAGACTTTATTCCTCCTGCAGATGACACTCTTAAGTGTTACTGGACTAGGAGGATGGGATAGTGATAGAGTGTCACAAATTCTAAATCCCTCTTGTCATATCATAGGCCATGGCTGAGCATAGCCAGGCTTCCTACAACAATGTAAGATTTGCTCAGAAAGAGTTTAGAATTGAGAATAAATCTGGAGGGGAGACAAAGTTTCAAGCGCAAGAACAATGCCTAATTTGGTAAGAATACCATATCCAAACAGGAACTGAATGATGTGCAATGAAGCACTTCCTCTCAGGATACAGGTTGTTAAAGAGTGAGGATAGAAATTAGCAAAGATAAATGTATCAAACATCATCCTTGCTTGCCAGACTAGGACTTTGTTTTATTCACCTGTGTATCCCCAGCAGCTAGCACAGTGACTGGTACATAGAAGAGTCTCAGAAATTTTGAGAATTACTGCATGAATGCATAAATTTATGTGTAAATGAATAAATGCATGCATTTACTTACGCATGAATAATAAATAAGGGGAAAAACAATTGAAAGTTCAAGCCAAGAGACTGTTGGCCTAATCAAATTTGATCAACATCCCTAAAGGGAGTCTGGTGAGAATAAGGCTATAAGACGTTTTCCATGTCTGAAAATAAATGGAGAATTTTACAATTTACTAACACAAGGTTTGGATCACAAGCAGCAGAATCAAAATGGAGAGGTCAATAATAATGACTCCATTGCCAATATTAGAATGTTTTATTGGAGGCTAGTAAAAATCTCCTGTTCAAAGTAGAGATAGATGCTAAACACTGGGGAAAGACTTAGCTTATGAGTAAGGATCCAATGATTCCAGGAGTCAGAATCCAATTTCTGACAGTTCCAGTTTTTCCTTTTCTCCATCTCTGGATTATACAATCCAATAGCTACTTTCCTAGTACTGAGTTATACTTATTTTGAGTAACTGTCAAAAGGTTGGGATAAAACTTTAAAAATTGCAGTTAAGAGTGGAAGCTCAATTTTGTTAAGGACATGGCTAAATAAATAGTAGGACATCTGGATAAAGCAATATTATTTTAAAATGCATATAAGGAGTTTAGAGTAAATGCTGCAAAATAAAGGTTAATTTTATAAAAATTTATAAAACTGCCATTGCAGCAACTTAGATGGATCTTAAGATTATCATGGTAAGCGAAGTAAGTCAGACTGAAAAAGTCAAGATCAATATGACTTCACTCATATGTGGGATATACGACAAACAAAGAAAAAAACTCATAGATACAGACAACAGTTTAGTGGTTACCAGAGTGTAAGGGAGGAGTTAGAAGAAGGTAAAGAGTGTCAACTATATGGTGATGGAAGGAGATTTAACTGGGTGATGAACACACAATGTAACACATAGATGTAGTATTATAGAATTGTACAATTGAAACCTACATAATTTTATTAACCAATGTCATCCCAATAAATTTAATATAAAAGAAGATGCAGAGATTATCAAACAGACCAAGTGCTTGCCCCATGATGCTCACATTTTTTGGTTTGTGTAGCTGTGTGTACTTTGTGACTGCAACAGCAGCAAATATAAATTAAAAAATCAGTAAGCAAAATAATTTTCACATGTGTTCCATGAAAGTAGTGGTAATCAAGGAGGAAGTTTGTGGGTAACAATTCTAATAGGGTAGGGGGAAGCAAACCTACTTTGTGGAGAAAATAGCTGAGCTGAGTCTATGTATGGAAGGATAAGGATACACAGGTCATTCAAAGAGAAGGGAAAGAAGCAGTCCATGAAGGGAGAACAACAAATTAAGGTGGAAAATATCTTAAAGTGTTTAAAGGATGGAAGAGTAATGAGTGCAGTTGAAATGTAGTAAACTAGGTGCCAGTCGTTGGTGGAGAGGGATGGTAGGGCAACATAGTTTGAGATAACATTGGAAAATAGGTCAAGGGCCAAAGCATACATACTCATGTAAGCTCTTGTTTACCATGAAAGGAGCTGGATTTCATTCTAGGACAAAGAGAAAGAAGTTTAATTTTTTATGATGCGATCTGATTTTTGAAAGTGTAACTATGAATGTTGAATAGAAAATAATTGCGAGAATGCTGGAGTTGAGAGTAAAAAGGATACAGAGGCTAATACAATTCCAGTGATGGATAATAGAGCCATCATCAGGGAGTGATGAAAGAGAGCCGATGACATGCTAGGTGGTATGTGTTGGTCAGGATTGATGAGCCAAGGTATTGCCTATGTTTTCAAATAGTAGATTGCTAGAGAATTTTTGGTATGTCGATAGAGATAACCAAACAGAGACAAAAACAACAACAACAACAACAAAAAACTGATGATGCAGAATTATTGAGAAGGTTTAACCAGAGGAATCAACACCTCTGATTGATGTCTTTTGCTATCACAATGCAACCATCACTTGCCTGGACTGAAAGTGTGGTTAGCAAAACCTTTATCAAAGCACAATACAACCATTATCTCAGAATAACAATGAGAGGCACCCAGGGAGAAGAAACTGAATGTAAGTTGCAAGGATGACAGTACAGAGAGTGAAATGAAATTATGCCAAAAAGATGGCAAACACCTCAATTTCTCTGCACATTCTCTCTTGGAATTACTGGCCCAGTATCAGCACACTCTAATTGAGTTACATTAATAAAATAGCTTTGTTTTAAATTATTCCAGGAAGAAAATTTAAGCACATTTGCTCCTTAGGCAAGAAGCTTCTGACCACCCCACTCAAGCTTCTCTCTGTCCAACAGGCCTTAACATCTCTTCCTCCTTCACTCCCTTAAAGGAAAATGCTGAGAAATTCTTTTCTGTAATGCACATTTAGTAGGAGCTCCCTAAGTCAACTTTGCTTGCTCAATTAAGAATTATCATTTAAAGATTTAGTTAAGGAAAAGGAGCTTCTCAATTTCTCATTGTATTGTCAGTAAAAAGCATGGGAAACTGAAATACGGCTGAGGCACCAGTGGCAGGAAGAGGTTCTGCTGATTCTGTTGATTTGAAGATCACTTAGATGAAAGACAGTGGAAAACACGGTTTGGCTAAAAGCGTCTTCCAAGATAATCTGTGGTCACATGGTTCAAATAGGAGCTTTTCAAGGTGTAGCGATGGGGTTCTATGGCTAAGGTATTCGTTTCATGTCACATGCCATAAAATATCATGTTAAGTGTGTGACATTCTAGAATGAAGCAAAAAAAAAAAAAAGTTGCCTACATGTTTTTGGAGCACTCATATATCACTTTAGCTGTTCCCATATCACATTATTTTATTTTCTGAAGTGTGAGGCACATCACTCGAGAGTAATCACCGCCATTGTTGATTTGCCCTCCAACGTCCTCTGACCATAAACTATTTTATGTATCTAATTCAATAAAACAGTCTTTGGCTCCTAGATAAATGATTGCATTGTAAAATGACTTATTCTTAAATATGTGCCAAACCAGCAGTTCCTATTGGCATCCATGACTGCATTATGGAGGCTGATGAATCATGGAAATAATTCAGAATAGAAAAATGACGGAAATGAGAGGACTCATTGCCTAAAGAGCAAGTGTGTTGTCTCCCTCCCTAACCACATACTGTGCTTTCCTGATTGCACCAAAGAGATGGGAGAAATGGTTTGAAGTTATTTGAAAGCCATCAAAAACTAATATCACTGTGGAAGAAATAATTTGGTTTCCTTATAGTAACCTCCAGCCACTTGTAATCTGGTAGTCTCCCATAAGAGTCTCTTTGAAAGCCATGTAGCTTTTGTTGCAGTCAGAGGGGTCTTCTGAGCCAGTTATGGTCAATGAGATACAAAGAGATGCTTGCTGAAGGTTTTCTGTGAAAGGTTTTATCTTCCTGATAAGAGCTAGAAGCTCTTATCCAGATTTTCTTTTGTATTCTAAATGATTCAACCATTTATTTCATTGAGACAACTTGTGATTCTCTCAGGATTATCTGAGACCCAGGCAACAACTAAACTATTTTATCTAATACAAAAGAACGTGCTTCAAAGTCAAGAAAACTTACAATTAAACTCCAGCTGTGCCATGTAGATTCTTTCCGATTCTGAACATGTTTCTTAAGCACTGTATATCTCAATTTTCTTACCTCTAAAATATAATTTTAACCCATTGAAATTCATATTGGTTTTATTTTTTAACATATTAATAAAATAATTTGCATTAACAGATTTCCTAAGTTTTAGCCAACCTCATATTTTAAAAGATTCCTTACTTGGTTGGAATGTGTTATTTTTCATATGTTCATGTAATCAGTTTGCTAATATATAATACTTTCATTTATAAATTATGTGTGTTATTTTTGTCTAATTTTGTTTTGGAATTAGGTCAGAAAATTTTAAGTTTAGCATCGCTTCTTAAGGCCTCAAAAAACTTAAAGAACTCAGAAGTTCTCATTTTCTTGAAGATTTTAAGAAAATGATCAATAAAATTACCTGGCTTAATGTTCAATAGAAAGTAAATATTTGGCTATCTTTTATATGCCTCTCCTCATGGTTAATGATCTATTCAGGTTTTTCATCTTTCCTTGCGACCATTTTTGTTATTTAAATTTTCTTGAAAAATTATCCATCTACTCTCAACTTTGGAAAATTGCAATGATTTGAAATTACACATTGAATTTTCTGATATGTTTCTGATTCTTTTGCATTTGATGTTGTATTTCTTTTCATATTAAAATGTGTATTATTTATCTCTATTGTTCTAAACTGAGCAAAGCTGTGGTGTGTTTTCTATGTAGTAATTTATTTTGAAGCAGTATTTTTCAGTTTATCTTTACTTTTTTGTTTGTTTTTTCTTATCCTTTTTTTTTTCTTTTTTAGTACACCTTTCTTCTTACTTTATTTCGATTTATTTAATTCGAACATTTGCTTTGCTTATTTTGAGTGCACAAGCTCTGGATTATATACCCACAAGTTATTCACCACTTTCTTTTCCATTGTCTTTCTCTACTGTAGCTATTATAAAGACAAAATACTCAACTTGACTGCCCTCAACTAGAAGTAATTCGAATCAGTGGTTGCCATAGTTTTTTCAGTACTTTTCTCATGGTCCTACACCTTTTTCCCCACCATGAACACAAATCTCATAACTGGAAACACCACAGCAACAGATCTTGAGAAAAGAAACCAAATGTTACGGATGACAAGGAAGATTAAAAGCAAGAGCTTCCGTATATTGATTACATCACTGGGCTGTCACAAAAAGCCTGCGCAGCTTAATCCTAACAACTTATTGGCTAAAATGAATAAACAGCCTACTTATTTAAACTAGTGTAGATTGTATTTTCTTTAGCTTTCTGCTGAAAACATTTCTGACATAATTTATACTGTTTCTATTTTTAGCATAGGTTTAAATCATATATGAGTACCACTGGCCATATAAATAAATGTTTTGGATACTGGTTATTCTAAATAGTCTGGAACGTATTATTTTATTTTATTTTTTGTTTTCTCTTTTAACCCCTGAGCTATTTATGCATGATTATTTTTGTTTATTTGTTGGCGTTACTTTATTTTCCAGATAGTTAGATTTCATATTTTGTATATGCTTTTCTTATTTAGAATATGGAATGACATTGTCTGCACTTTCTGGCCATTCTCTGGAGTCCACTCCAATTAGTAGTGCATCCTTCTTACTTCTTAAAACTGCCCTTTTAAACAATTACCAATATGATAAAATCAACTTGAGTAAGATGATTTTGTCTTATTCAAATTCTCATTATTATTTGATACTTTTTTTGCTACTTCATGAAACATCTTCACTTGAAGATCAGGACATTATTATCTGTTGTTCTTTTTTAGGGGGTATTTTTTCTTTCTTTTTCAATCTCTTTTGCCAGTCTCTCTTCATCTGTTTAACTATTAAATGCTGGAACACACACGAGTTTAGTCTTTACCCACATCTCTGTGTATACTCATTCTCTAGGTCATATAATTTAGTTGCATGACTTTACCATTTATATACTGACAAACTCACAAATTTATATCTCTAACCTTGACTTTTACCTTGACATTTGCATTTGTATATTTGATTGCCTATTTGGTGTCTCCATCTGGATATCTAGTGAATATCTCAAACTTTATATGTTAAAATACACTTTTGATTTCCCCCTCCTAAGCACTCTTCCTATAGTTTTTCCTGTCTCCATGACAATTCCATTATTTTAGTCATTCAAGTCACAAAACCTGGAATCATTCTTAAACTTTTCTTATTTTCTCATTGACATCAGCAAATCCTATCAGCCTGCCTATCAGCAAAGTAAGTTTTATTTTATTATTACCTTTCCTTGACTAATTAAACATCTTGGATTTTTTATTAGGGTGATTAAATTTTTAAACCCTTCCTTGCATATTAAGAAAAAATGTTCACATGCTTCTTATATAATGCTCCTTAAACTTGCTGTTCTATCAGTTTTGATTTGTGTTCATCACACTAATCGCTATAACTAGGTGATCACAGTCAGCCTGAGCTGAGACCTGAATAATGATAGAATTCAGGTGGAAAAGTGTTGGGAAAGAACATTCTAGGCAATAGGACACTAAATGCAATGTTTCTCAGTTGAAAATGAATTTGGTTATGTTGTGTAAACTAGAAGTAGGCTATATTTACTAAAGTAATAAATGAGGGCAGAGTAGAAAGAGATGATATCTGAAATTTAAAGCCTTGTGAATCATAAAATGGAGTTTGAAAAATATTTTCACTAGGTACAGAATTCTAGGTTTACAGATTTTATTGTTGTTGCTTGTATCTGTCAAGAGATTTAAAATGTCAATGCACAGCCGTCTGGCTCATACTGTATTGATTTTAGACATCTGCAATCATTCTTATACTTGTTCTTCAGTACAGATGTGTATTTATTTCTGGATGCTTTAATAATTTTATTTTGTCAATAATTTTAAGCAACGTTGTTGTGATATACCTTTGTACAATTTTTTTGTGTGTCTTCTGCTTTTAGTTCATTAAATTTCTTGGATCTGTAGGTTTATAGTTTGCATCAAATTTGGAAGATGTGTGGCCATTACTTTTTTCAAAATTTTTTTCTGTCCTACTCTCTCTTCCTTTTCTGGGATTATAAATACTTACACATGTACTTAATTTTGCTGTACAAATAACTGACTCGACCTTCATTTTTTCATTCAATCTTTCTTCTCTATTCCATTTTGGATTGTTTCTATATTCACTATTCTTTTTTTGTTGTAATTTTTTCCTGCATTGTGAAACCTGTCGTTAATCCCACAGTGTATTTTTTTATCTCAGACATTGTAATTTACATCTCTAGAAATTTGATGTAGTCCTTTTTATAGTTTCCATACATCTCATCATGTACTTATAATTTCTTGAACTGCATGAAGTGTATTTATGATTAATGTTTTATTATTCTTGTCTACCAATTCTATCATCCAAGTTATTTTAGGTTTTTAATTCCATTAATTAATTTTACTCTTTATTACACCTCGTATTTTTCTACTTTGTATTTTTGGCAATTTTTGATTGGTTACCTGCATTTATTTCCTATAGTAGCCAAAACATAGTTCTACAAATTGTGTGGCTTAAAACAACACAAATGTATTTTCTACAGTTCTGGAGGCTAGAAGTCTAAGATCAATGGTCATCCTCCCTCCACATGCTCTAGGGGAATATCCTTATCTCTTCCAGCTTCTGGTAGCACCAGATATCCTTTGGCTTGTGACTTCTTTCTTCACTTGGCCATATTCCCTTTATATGTCTCTGTGTCCAAATTTCCCTAAAGACTTAATCATTTTAACTTTATTTTATCTACAAAGACTATTTCCAAATAAGATCACATTCACAGATATTGAGGTTAGGACTTCAATGTTTCTCAGACATTTTTTTTTTTTTTTTTTAGGGAGGGGGACAGATCAATGCATAACCATTGCAGAAATTGTGAATTTTACATTTTTGGGTACAGAAAATTTTTTTGCATTCCTTTAAATAGCTTGAGTTTTACTTTGAGGTATAAAATTATTTGAGCTCAGTTTGATCCTGATGAAGCCTGCTTTTAAGCATCGGTAAGTGGGGCCAGAGCAGCCTCCAGTTTAGGGCTAATTTGGCCCTACAACTGACACAATAGCTTTCAGAGTGCCCTATGTGATGCAAATTTTGAAGCTTTTCACTCTGGCTGGAGATGTGAACCAGCCTTGAATGAGCTCTAGGAATTGCTCTACCTGATTCTTTCTGATGGTTCTGTCGGTGCCTCAGTAATTTCACACATACGTGCTAATAAGATCTCAGATGAAGACTCAACAGAAATTTTTTCTTCAAGAGTTCTGGGACTCTCTCTGTAGCTTTTTCCTCTCCAATATGCTGTCTTTAGATTCCTGATTGTTTTGGCCTCCTGAACTTTGAACTCTGTTTCTACAATTAAGGGAGATGATTCTCCCTTTCTGTGCTTTGACCTAACAATTACCTCCTGGTATTAAGCTAGGACATTTGTAAGGCTTATAACTTTTGTTTCCCTCCTCTTATGAATTACTATTTTGCTATTGTTTTTTCAATGTCTGAAAAACATTGTTTCATATACTTCATCTTCTGTTTTAGTTATGTAGAAAGGCAAATCTGGCCTTGTTACTAAGCCATAGCTGGAAACAGAAGTCATAAAATGGAGTTTGGATTATATTTCAACTAGTTACATATCATAGAATTTTAAGCCAGGGTGATGCTATCAGATTATTTTTTTTAATATTGTTCTTCTCAGAGAAAGGGAATGAACTGAAGAAGATATAGAGGAAGAGAAGGCAAACCACTTAGTATGTGGATTTCTATGGTCCAGGCTAGTTATGGTGATTGCTTGGAACAGGTTTGCTGCAGTAGAGACGATGAGAAGGGATGGTTTACAGATATAATTAGAGATGGATCCCACAGGCCCTGTGGAATTATTGGAAGTGAAGTAAAAGGAAGTAAGAGTAATGAAGTATAATTTACAAATTTTGGCTAAGAAGCTGGTGAGTGATAATGTCATTTTTTTGAGTTGTAGAGGAAAGTGATAAGTATGTAACTATGAGAAGGGTTGGTATGTTTTTATTTACAATTTATTTCTCCCAACTGGGAAATTGAAACTATACACTTTACTTTGACCAATTTTGTATTTATTCTTACTTCTGTTACTCATTTTTTCTATTCACGACATGTTTCTTGTTCGTTTTTTCTCCTACATTGCCTCGCTATTTTTTCTACCTCTAATACTTTGGAAATTTTATCCTTTGTTTATACTCCACTAGAGTACATCCCTTAAACTTGTATTCTGCTATCACTATGAAAAAATAATCAATATAGCTGGTAGAGAGTGTTCTAAAACACATGTGTGATCATGTTGGAGTCTACATAGAATTCTTTAGTAGTTTCTAGTGCCTCAGGATAAATCCTTACAATTTATCTTATATCAGAGCTTTGCTTGTTACAAATTTCACTCACTCTGACTTCTGCAAGAATAGAACCTCCTATTACTTTTATAAAGTCCCACAGTAGGATGATGCATTTTAAAAATTTTTTTTATTACTTTTTCTTATTTTAGAATTTATTTTTTATTACATTTATTGGGGTGACATGGGTTAGGAAAATTATATAGGATTCAAGTGTACAAATCTATTATGCATCATCTATATATCACATTGTGTGTTAACCACCCAGAGTCAGTCTATGTTCATTGCAACATTATTCACAGTGACCAAGACATTTGACCCCTTTTACCCTCTTTTATCATCCCCTTCCCCCTTACCCTCTGGTAACCACTAAACTGTTATCTGTGTCTATGAGCTTTTGCTTGTTCACTTGTCTTGTTCATTTGTTGCTTTCATTTATACGTGGGATCACATATAAATGAAGTCATATGGTTCTCAACTTTTTCTGTCTGACTTATGTCACCATGATAATCTCAAGATCCATCCATGTTGTCACAAATAGCAGCATTTCACCTTTTCTTATGGCCAAGTAATATTCTATTGTATATATGTACCACATCTTCTTTATCCAATCATCTATCAAAGGACTTCAGTTGTGTCCATGTCTTGGTCACTGTGAATAATGTTGCAATGAACATAGAGGTACATGTATCTCTATGGATAAATGTTTTCAGATTTTGTGGGTAGATACCCAAAAATCTACCTGTTGTACGGTAATTCTATTTTTAATATTTTGAGGAACCTCCATACTGTTTTCCACAGTGGCTGTACCATTTACATTCCCACCAACAGTGTATGAAGGTTTGTTTTTCTCTACAACCTCTCCAACACTTCTTATTACTGTCTTGTTTATGATAGCCTTTCTAACAGGCATGAGATGGTATCTCATTGTGGTTTTGACTTTCATTTCCCTAATAGCTAATGAAGTTGAGCATTTTTTTAAATATATCTGCTGGCCATTTACATGTCTTCTTGGGAGAAGTGTCTGTTCAGGTCCTCTGCCCATTTTTTAATTGGATTGTTTGTTTTTTGTTGTTGTTGTTGAGTTGTATGAGCTCTTTATACATTTTGGATATTAACCCCTTTTCATAGGTATTGTTTTTAAATATCTTCTTCCATTCAATTGGATGGCTGTTTGTTTTGTTGATGGTTTCTTTTACAGGATAGAAGTTTTTTAATGTGCTATAGTCCCATTCATTTATATTTGGTTTTACTTCCCTTGCCCTTGAAGTTAAATTCATAAATCCTCTCTAAAATAACAAAAGACCCCAAATAGCGAAAGCAATCCTAAGAAAAAAGAACAAGGCCAGAGATATCACATCCCTGACTTCAATTTGTACTACAGAGCAATAGTAACCAAAACAGTATAGTATTGGCAGAAAAACACAGAGACCGATGGAACAGAATTGAGAATCCAGAAACAAATCCACATATATATGGGCAGGTAATTTTTGACAAAGGAACAAAAGACATACAAAGGGAGCAAAGAAAGCCTCTTCAATAAATGGTGCTGGGAAAATTGGAAAGTCACATACAAAAGAATGAAACTAGACTGTTATCTGTCACCACATGCCGAAAATTAACTCAAAATGGATTAAAGACCTAAATATAAGACCTGAAACAATGAAATGAATAGAAGAAAGCATAAGTACTGAACTTAAAAATTATTTTGACACCTTCTTGCTTAGGAAGTTTTATATTCAGTTATTTTTCCCTCTGGTAACCACTAAAATGTCAAGAGCCATATGATTTCACTAATATGTGAGATATAAAACTGAAAGGAACAAATGAACAAGAAAAATAAAAGAACAAAAATTCATAGACATAGACAACAGTGTATTGGTTACCAGAGACTTTTTTTTTTTTAATTTTATCTGAAGGTCAACACAGTTAGAAAAATGGTTCATGAGTAAACTAAGTATAGTTTAAGTATTAACTGACTAAGCTGCACTTCTCACTGATCACTTTCCCTGCTTCTCTTTTCCATGGGTCACTGTCTTTCTCTCTAGGAACTGCCCTCACCACCATGTAGAGTTTTGCCATATAGAGAAATCCCAGAAGTGGAGTACAAAGGGAAGCGGTATGTATACAATATAAGTAATGCCATTTTTTTGTGTGTTTTGTTTCACCTTTGGCCACTTATCTTTGGTAAGCCAAAGTTATATAAGGTCTTCTCCATCATTAATATTTTAAAGATTTTATAATTATATGAATAAATGTCATGTTATACTATTCTCCCACACAACACACACGGCACTGTTTCAAGTGTGATATTTAAGAAAAACTTCACCCCCTGAGAAACAACAGAAGAAAATGTGATATATATATATATAGTGATGTATTTTGATTTGGAAAATAGGACCTCTAAAATGAAACAACCAGAGATTAAACGGTTTCATGAATTTACAGCAAAGAGAGTTAAGGATGCTAGGCATAAGAAGTGGGGGGGGGGGATTAAAGTTGTAATGAAAAACGATGAGGTGTATAGCTTAGACTTAGAAGCTCGACTTTTTTTTTCTTTTTGTCTGTTCTGTGCTCTTAATTCCACAGTGGCTTTTCTTATGGCTACAAAATATGGTGAAAGCACTAAAACATACATTAAAAAGTACAACTATAACTCAAAGACACTACGGTTGTAGTTCTTTCCTGTTGACTTCATATTTTTAGAAATGTGTGTATTTTATATAACATGCAACTTACCAGGTTAGCTGCCTGGAAGTAATGATGTCTGCAATTAAAAAAACAAAAAGTGAACATTATTACAGTTAATCTTGCCTGAAAGAAGGAGCTCTTGATTGCTGTAGGTTTTATCTACCTTTCATTTGGCTGACTATATCAGCTTTCTCTGTCAGTCACCACTAGTGCACTACACAATAGCCATTCCCTCTCAGTGGGATAGTATTAAGAATAACATTAAAGTATTATGATTTTGTAGTGGGTGTATAATACCCAGATAAAAACCCATGTTTGCCAACCTCTCTTACACCGGGCCTTTCCTTGGTTGTGGGCAGTCAGGTACATTTCTTGACAATGAGATAGAGGGATAAGTCCCTGTGGAGAAAAATATTTTCCTGAATAAAACACCAACATCGTGTTACTCTTTACATTTCCCTGTTCTTACAGCCTGGAATGTGCATCCAGGCCTATAGATACAGACACAGAAGGCATCTTTTAACCATGAAGTCAAAAGTCAGGTGCTAAAAATAATGGAGAAAAAGATGAGAGGAGCCTGGGTCCCTTTCACTTGGGAAGCTCTGAGACTATGGTTTCCTGAAGATCATTCACTGCGTTATAAAGTTCATGGTTGAAGGATCACTGCCTACCACAGTCCTTGAAATATAAACTGTCAGCAAGCACAGTTTTTCAGGAATGGGTTAATTAGAGTTTCCCTTACTGTATGTGGCTTAGGTCTCCTTTTCAATGAGCTGGCATAGTGCTCTGCATGCATCTGTATTGTGGTCTGCTTACGTGTCTACATGGTGCATTAGACTGCAAACTCCTTCAGACTGCAATGCTCTGCAACCAAAATCTTAAGATTTTCAATCAGTTTGCATCATAGTTTCTTTATATCAAGAGAATGTAAGAGCGATACTCTTGTTACCTCTTGTTTTAGACAGTATTGCATTTAGCTGCACATAAGAGAAATCTCAATGTAAGAGCTTCTTTGTTTTTCTCTGTAACAAGTCTGGAGGTGCTATCGGCTGCCTTGAGGTGGGATGGGACATATATTCACATGATTTCTTAAAGGTCTCAGGCAATAGAAAGCTTTGGTTTTGTGAGTTATGTCCAGCAGCTTAATGATAGATAGTAGAGCCCAGATATCTGAAATTGTCTTCACTGTCCCATTGTGGATGCAGGATGATGACTGATATTTGGCCCTCATATCATTATTCCAAAGAGAAATTAGGGGCTTTATTGGAAGGCAGAAGCACCAACAGACTTCAGTTTACATTCATATAGAAAGCCGTAGCTGCAAATGAGTCTAAAAGGAGAACCTTATCTTTCTAGACCCTTTAATAGAAGAAAATAAGCAACAAGGAAATTGGAAATGCATGTTGAGTAAATCAACCTAAAATATCCATCACTTTTCTTTTGATGATTTCATTTCAGTCCTCCTTTTAGGTTTTTATTTCTTTTCTTGTTATTTTCCCCACCTTTTTAGTAACTGCAAGCCTATATGCAGGAAGTCAGTTGAAAGTTATACTCAGCTGAAAACATGGGTTATTTTGTTTTTTTATAGAAAAGAAAAGATGACCTGGGAAAAGAAATATTTAATTATGTTATATATATATATATATATATATATATATATATATATATATATATATATATATACATACATACATATATATATATATACACACACACACACACACACACACACACACACACACACTGATCTTTGGCAAAGGATATATATATATGATTATATATAGTTATATATCTCTATATATAATTATATAATTTTTCAATAAATGGTACTGAAAAAACACATGCAAAAATAATGAATCTAGACACAGACCTTAATCCCCTCACAAAAATTAACTCAAATAGATCATACACCTAAATGTAAAATGCAGAACTAATATTTCTAGAATATAATATCAGAGAAGACCTAGATGACCTTGGGTATGATGATGCCTTTTTAGATATAACACCAAAGACAATATGTGAAAGAAAGAATTGATAAGCTGAAATCTATGAAAATTAAAAATTTCAAGAGATTTAAAAGACAAATCAGAGGCTGAGAGAAAATATTTGCAAAAACACATATAATAAAGGACTATTACCCAAAATATACAAAGAACTCTTAAAACTGAATAATAAGAAAACAACTTGATTCAAAAATGGGCCAAAGATCTTAACAGATCTCACCAAAGATATACAGGTGGCAAAAAAAAAGCGTATGAAAAAATGTTCTACATCATATGCCATCAGGGAAATGCAAATAAAAACAACAATGAGATGCTATTATACCCCCTTTAAAATGGCCATAACCTGAAACACTGACAACATCAAATGCTGATGAGGATGTGGAGCAACAGGAACTCTCATACATTGCTTGTGGGAATACAAAATGGTACAACCACTATGGACAGCAGTTTAGAGGTTACATACAAAGCTAAACATACTCTTACAATATTCTCCAGTAATTTCACTCCTTCATATTTACCCAAAGGCACTGAAAATGTATGCACCAAAGGCTGAACACAGATTTTTATAGCAGCTTTATTCATAACTGCCAAAACTAGGCAGCAACCAAGATGTCCTTCAGTAAGTGAGTAGGTAAACAGACTGTGGTACATCCAGAAGATGGAATATTATTCAGAGCTAAAAAGCAATTAGCTCAAGGCATGGAAAGACATGGAGGAAACTTAAATGCTAAGTGAAAGAGCCAAACTGTAAAGGTTACATAGTGTATGATTCGAACTATATGATATTTGGCGAAAGGTAAAACTGTGCAAACAACAAAAGATCAGTGATTGCCAAGAGTGGGGCAAGAAGAAATATGAATACACGGAGTACAGAGGAGTTTTAGGGTGGTGAAAATACTTTGTATAGTGTGTAATGACAGCTATATGTCCAATGGGTTTGTCCAAATCCATAGAACATACAACACCAAGAGTGAACTATCATGTAAACTATAGACTTTGGGTGATTATATGTCAGTGTAAGGTCATTTTTGGTAAAACATGTACCCTCTAGTGAGTGATGTTGATAATGGGAGAAGATATGTATATGTGGGGGCAGAAGGTATATGACAAATATTTGTTCCTTTCTCTCAATTTTGTTGTAAACCTAAAACTGTTCTAAAAAAAAATAAAGTCATCAAAATAAGAGGGAAGAATGTTTCCTAACTTTCAACTAGAGATAGGTCAGCCAATATTTGCAAACATTTACATTTCCATTGTTTTCAACACTGGATTTTGAATGGACGCTGTCTTGAATGGATTATAATTATAAAGCAAGTCAGCAATAGTTACAACTCAGTCGTTCCTCCAGGATAAAAATGTATTACAATGTCCATAAAAGCATCTCACATTATTACACTTGTCATTTGGCTACCCTTCAGCATGTCATTATCTGACTAAAACAGTTCACTGCCATGATCAAACTCATAACCTAATTTTGTGTATATCTAGTAAATAGGTCTTCTTTTCTTATTGACATATTCTTATCAAGCATTTCCAATTACTTGCAGCATGTGTTACCCAGCATTGCCAGGTGTGCTCAATTTAATCTTCCTTTGGGCTGAAATTACCATCACATCCTTTACACTAATCAATAGTTACCTACATACCTATCATTGAGTTCTTTGTCCAACAAAGATACCAGGACACATCATTAGGGGAATATAAGTTAAGGTGTAAAATACGTATGTTCAAAAGTATAAGAGAGAATGACAAATGATACAGGTTTTTTTCTAGTCTGGAGATCATCTCAATCTATATTGCAGTTTTATTTCACATTAATATCTTCCACATCTTTTCCATTTGAGACAAACTTCAGAAATTGATCTCCCATATTCATGCACGGATTTTTCAAATAATACTAAAAGTTGCATAACCCTTGTACATTATACAGTGATTTAACATGTAATATAAAAACTATAGGATTTTAATACATATAATAACATGTAATATAAAACTGTCCTTGTATGGATGCCTTCATTTATGTTAATACTTCTGAATTAAATATTTCTCTGCCCTCCAATATATGATTACCTAAATCGTACTAATTCCTGACACCAAATTCCTAGTCTATGAATTTCAGTGAAGACTTATTTTTCATTCATCCCACTAAGATGAATCTCACTATATACTGAAAACCAATTCAAATTTATATCCTCCTATTCTATGGCTTTCGTGAGTTTACCACAAATTTTAAATATTGATTTACCATGCTAAACTCACATGTTCTATCATAAATTCTATATATTTGGAATATTAGGTACCTAATTGATTTTAGATTTCTAGTGTCACATATGTAATGTATTCTCAAAGTATTTTTGTTGGGTGACTGGCTAACAGCCTGCAAGAAAAAACCTTCTCTGTGAAAATCATTAAGCTAATAAATTAGTAATAGCAAAAACCTTGGCAAAATTGACTCTTAAATCCTCATTGAAATACATACTAGGCAGATAAAATAGACTAAGCAATAATAAATACAAGAACAGTATTTATAATAGACTATACTGGAAACTCTCCAAATGTTTGTCCACAGAAGGATGATAAACAATTGTGGTATATTTATACAATGGAATACTACAAAGCAATTAAAAAATGGACTACAGATTCATGCAATTACATGGATGACTCGCTAGAACAATCTCAGTGAAAGAAGCCAGACACACAGAAAGGTACATACTGTATGCTTATATTTTTAAAGATTTCAAAAACAGGAAAACTAAATTTACAGTGGTAAATTTGAAAGATTGTCCCTGGTTTGGGGACAATTGAATAAAGCCAAATTAAAATGTTTCTAAGGATAAATTGATATAGCCATAATCATCGTGGGATACATTAACATAAGCAGAGAAAAATAATTGCCTATAGAAGCTTTATAAAATGAAAAAACAAGTGTGATCTAATAGATGTTTCTTGAACCCCAAGAGCAACAAATAGATAACAATCATCCCTTTGATGCGCATATATAAAACATTTATAAATTTTACATAAAAAAATCTCAAAATTTTCAATTTAATTGTGTCATAATATATTCTGCATTAAACTATGATTTTATATATGTGTATATATATGTATATATGTATAATATATATGTAGATACATAGATGATAGCTACATAGATAGATAGGTAGACACATAGATACATAGATTTACCTGGAAAAATTACATTCAACCCATAAGTTAAAAATATAAATGAAATTTTAAAGTTAAATATCAAAAAGAAAAATGTAAAGCATTAGCTATAAGTGACAATGAAAAATTTTATATCAAAATTTTAGGGACTTAGAACACAAGAAATTAAACATAAGTAAAGCAAAATAACTGGAGGACACATCCCACTGAAAAGGAATTGCTGCTCCTCAGTTCCAGAGGATTCTTGCCCTGGGTGAGTATACAACCCCTTGCTGCTGGTGTTTCCAATTTTATTTTTCAGAGTAGCCTAATGGAAAAAACTTTATGTGAGATCTTCTAAGTCGTATATGCTGGAAATTAAGTATTTTAAAAATTATACTGAATGAGACAAGACAAGAAAAGTGTATGTCTGCAGCAAGATGTTTCTAAGCAGTTGTTCTCAAAGTGCCTGCTGTCCTAACGTCAGTATCAGGAGTGAACCTGTGAGGAACACAGATTCTCATGCCCCATCTGACCATGAGAACACTGGGGTGGGCCCCAGGTATTTGTCATTAACAAGTCCTTCAGGTGATTCTTATGCGTCTTCAAGTCTGACACACACCGCTGTAGAGGCTTAGAGTTTTGACTTCACACCTTCCCAATTCAGCCAAAACAAATTAATTTTTGCTTTATTGATCCCTGACAATGAGTCTCTATTTCCCCCCATAGCATCAAATTTGGAATCACTCAGAAAGACACAGAAATTATCAACCCTTGAAAAGCAAAGACTTGAACATCTAAGAATACAGATATAACACAAGGGAGAAAAAAGAATAAAAAGGTATAAAAACATGTTTATAAATTTAAAAAAAGAACTATGTGTCACATAGGGTTTATCTTTGGAAAGGAAACTGATAACACAGGATTGCGTGTACGTAGTGGGGTCCTCATATTTCCTGTCCAATGTTATTGAACTAACAGCTCTGTTTTTGTGTGTGTGTGTTTTCTCCTAAGGGAAAAAGGGAGTTCAGGAGGCTCCATCTTTTAAAGAATGTCCTTGTTTGGGTAGAAAAAAACCCAACAAATTATGCAACAAAACAGGAAGACAGGGACATATGCTTCCTGTTTCTGTTTTGTTGTATAATTTGTTTGTTTTTTTTGCTGAGGAGGGATTCTCAGCAAGTCTCCAATGTACTTTGCTCCCAAGTTGCATGTGTTCTCATGAGGTTTCATGGTTATACATCTTTCCAAAAACAAAACATTGGGGTTCTCTCATAACCACAGCTATTTTGATTTGTTTTCTAAAGAAATCCAAAGCCTAACAAGGTGGCAAAGATCCCAACAAACCTAATAAAAGCTAGACATCTTGATTTTCTGCTAAAAGGCATTATAGTAAATGATTAAATACAGTTTAATTTGTTTGCTGAGCTGTCAGTATCCATGGAGCTTTAGGGAAGCAGAGTGTGTTCCATAATGTGCTGTTTGGGTTTTTGTTACAAATAGTCAGTTGAATGTTAAGAATTCAAAATAGAATCTCAATATCCTGTGATATATAGGGTAAATCTACCAGGATTCAAGCACAATACCCAAAGCTAAAATGTAGAGACAACAGAAAAAACTAAGGCAGTAATATTTTTTATCCTGTATGCCCCTATGGTCATATCCAAAGTTAAGCAGAGAAAAAAATAAAGGATATTATTTGACTTTTTTCAAAATATATTCCCCATCTGACACATTGAGGCTTTAAATTCACCAAAGAAGCTTTGTTTTCAAGTTAAATTAGATCCTCCCCCACCAAATCCCTTTCAGAACTCTCACATGAATTAATTAAATGGCATATTTATGAATGAATTTGAAGTTACCATCAACTGAGAACAGCAGAGCAGATTTTCATGAAATAGTATCAGGAATACAAATAACCACCTTTTCTTTCCCACCTTCTTGAAGGGGTGTAAGGATGCAGTAGAATTTGGTGAGAAAGCAGAGGTGTTGGGCTACTGCCAATTTTCCCCTCTAAACGTGATGAACAGGATAATGTGATTTCAGAAGGGACAAAGGCAAATATTTTTAATAAAAAGCAGGGGCATGCCCCTTTGATTTACACACATGCACAGAGTCACATTTCCATACACAGGGCAACTTTTAAAAGTATCCAGATTGTGTGTTCTAGCTGACATAACACTAGCTGGTTGCAGCCGCTTTTTATCTGCTAGTAAGGCTGGCAAGAGCTTATGAGTGACCAGGAGAGAATTAGACCTAGGCCTGGACCTCACCAAGGGAACCTACGCTAATATTTTAGAGACAAAATCTGCATATATGACTCTTAGTTTAACTCATAATTTAAACTATAATTTAAATTTTTAAATGCACTAATATAATCAAAAGAAGGTAGATTATCAAGGGGACAAACAATAGGAAATTGCAGTCAAAGCAAAAGCGTTGGAGTCACCCTACATTCAAAACCAGGTTGCACCAGTTACTTATGTATGACTGAATCTATCATGTGCTCTCTGTGTCTCCATTGCCTCATTTGTACATGGAAATAATGGTATTAATACCCACACTTAAATTGATTTTCTTATGATTAAAAGAGATATTTATAAAAGCCTCTACAATGTAACATGTTCAAAATGAATCTCTATTTGAGATTGGGCAGACGACAGGGAGTTTAAATATATTGCCCATCAGTTATTGTAGACTGGAACAATCCATAATAACTTTTCAGACCAACTGGAATTTGAAATAGAATTAGACGGAATAGAAGGTTAGGAATGATGGGGAAGAAGAAGAGGTATGAAACAATGTACAGATGAGTTTGAGAACTTATCATGGCTCTTTCTGGAATGTGTGGTATCCCATTGCCTTTTAAATTGTCATACTGTTCCTTTATTTAAAAAATTAACTTAGCCTAGCCATAGAAAATGCATAATAACTGAGGCAAAATGTAGAGGCTTACAATATATTATCTGGAAGGTATTGTGTGTCACTATTTTTAATAATGATAAGAGTAATACAACTATTTCTTTTGAAGTATGGTGGATCCCATAGGTTATGGATTGTATGTTGCTGAACCTTCAATAGCTGATGTGTTTGTTAGTCAGGAATTTTAGTTGCAGACAACAGAATCCACTGTAAATAACTTCACGCGATAGGGATTTACTGGGGAATAGAGAGAGCTCAAAGAATCATTAGAGGCATCCCAAGATTGTGATGTCAGGCAAGGTTGCTACTCTTTCCACCATGAGTAGGAAACTCTGAATCAGGAAGCTACTTACATAACTAGTTTCTTTTCAGATCTGCACTTCCTTGTCCATCCTTAGGAAGCTACAAGAACTGGAATTCACAGTCATTCTTGCTAGATACAATATAAATGCTGTCTCTGTCATAATCAAAAAGTTATGGAATCAGAGATTTGTCTCCCCAGTGGCTGGCTCTAGGATGTAACTACCTTTGCTAAACACAAACCAGCAAAAATGACTGTCCTTGGTCCTGCTTGCTTTCTCCTATTACTGAGGTCTGAATTAAGTCTTATTTATATATGTGATTAGTAGATGATAAACCAAAATTATCTGGTCCCTAAAAGCAAGAAGTAAGGGAGACTAGGCAGTGCTTTTGTTTTGAATTCTATATATTGAGGTAGCAGTTAAACATGCGACATTATGAAAATGTGGAAAGTATGTTCAAAAGAAATGACAAATACATTCTTATCAGAGATAATAGGGAATACTGGGTTAGGTTGGGGTTAGTCAAACAAGTTCTGGTATCACCTATCCTGAACACAACTGGGAGAATATGAGAAAAACAATCAGTCATAAATATTGTGACCAAGTCACTATGAGACCTGTCCCTTTAATGTCTTAATGTTATCATTAAAATAAAATAATTTAATTGTTTATATTAAAATAATTTCTTGAATCAAAACCCTCAACACTCTCAGTTTTTACTGGTTTTAACGTCACACAGATGATTGCATACACATATTGAGTGGTTTAGGAAAGCATACAGTGATAAAACAAATTAAAATTTTCATTTAACTAGATATTAAACTATTATAACTAGATGCAGGAAAAAACAAACAAGCAAGCAAACAAACACAAAAAAAAAACCTCTAAAACTCTTTCTCTATAGATGATCCAAACAAAATTCTACTCAATAATTATTATTCTGTCACCATTATTAAGTTAAAAATAACCAAATGTCTAGTGGTTTTAGATGCAAAAGTGGGAAATGATAACTTCTATCTCTAGCCCCTTTCCTTCTGTATTCCCTTTTTTTACTGATTAAGAACAGATATCCAAATCCTCTCACCTATTTCACTGCAAAAAATTTTCTTACTCTACAAACTCCTCTGATCCTCTAGACTGCTCCAAACCAGAGCTGTCCAATGGAATTTTCTGATGATGAAAGGATAACAATGCACTATATTCTGTGTTATCCAATATGTTATCCAATAGCACCATGTGTCTACTGATTACTTAAGATGTAGGTAGAGTGACTGAAAAGCTGACTATTTAATTTTTATTTTAAGTAAGTTAAATTTAAATGAAAATAGCCACATGTCGCTAGGGGCTAGAGGCTCTCCTATGGAATGGGACAGCTTCAAACTTTTATCTCTTCTTCACCTCAGCTGTAATTCAATAATTCTATTTTCTTAGTAGGGTTTTACAGTTGACCTCAGATATACAGGTATTACAATTTCGTGAACTCATCCTAGAAAAAGTGCTACATATCTTATTGCTGAATATCACTATGGTCACCTCCGAAGGACTCCCCGTGGGAAGCTATGCACTAACACCAGCGCCTAGTCCACCCTTCAAAGCAATTTTGAAACTCTTTCTGGAATGGCCATCAGAGCTGTCATCATATTATCCTTCATGTCCTGGATATCATCAAAATGTTTTCCTTTCAATATTTCTTTATCTTTGGATAAAGAAGGAAGTCTTTGGGGGCTGGATCAGGTGAATAGGGAGGGTGTTCCAATACAGTTATTTGTTTACTGGCTAAAAACTCCCTCACAGACAGTAGCATGTGAGCTGGTGCATTGTTGTGATGCAAGAGCCATGAATTGTTGGTGAAAAGTTCAGGTCGTTTTCATCTAACTTTTCACTCAGCTTTTTCAGCACTTCCAAGTAGTAAAGTTGGTTAATTGTTTATCCAATTGGTACAAATTTATAATGAATAATCCCTCTGATATCAAAAACTGTTAGCAATGTTGTTGCAACAAGTTCATAACTTAATTGTCAGGCCTCATAGGCAATTGGATTTCCTTTTCTGCAAGTGTTTTATTTATATCTTTGAAGTACTTTTTCTTGAAGTTTTTTTCTTATTGATTTATATCTTTTATATAATCTGTAGACTATTACTCTGCCAGTTATAATATTGCAATTATAATAATTATAGTAGTATTGGTGGTCTTTTAACTTGGTTTTTGGTGTGTATGTAGGTGTGTGGGAGTGACAAGGCCAAGTTATTTCATCCCCATCTATGGGTTGGCAATTCCTAGCTTCATCCATTGAATCCAGTTTTCACCTTCTGCAACAAACAAGTTACAGAGATTTGTTCCCAGACGCTGCATAGTTGCCGAGGTCCAGGTTTCTGTGCCTGTTCCCATTCATACTCTTTGTACCATTAGGTTTCATCCACAACTGAACATGGTAGATTCTCTCATTTTCTACTTTAATCTTTGGAAAATCCCTTTTCTTGGACTTTAATTTGACTAAGGTTCTTTTCTCTTTTTTTAATTTAAAACATTCAGTATACCATTTTTAACACTTGCAATGGAATGTAAAGTTTCAAAATATGTTCAATTCTCGTGTGTGTGTGTGTGTGTGTGTGTGTGTGTGTGTGTTCATCCCTAGCTTCTATTTCAGTGGGGTACAATGGGGGGGGAGCTTCCGTATTTTAATTTAGCTTGCCTTAATTTCTATTGAATGCATTAAAGACTACATATTCCCCGCTAATCAGCTCTTTGGGAATATCCTTTAGGCTGAGATATATAGTTGTTGGTTTTGTTTGGATGTTCTTTTTTCCCCCAAATAACCTAATTTTAATTTGATTTTTAAATGCTAGTATACTTAAAAAATACAAGTAATTATTTTTGTTTTGACTATACTGTTAAATTCTGGCTTTATTATGTTTTTGTAAGATATATCAAGTGAGTTCTATTTAGGACAGTTTCTGAGTTATGTGAGTGCATGCACATGTTTGTGCATGAATATGCCAAAGCATGTGTGTTTTCACGTAAATGCCCATTTCTGTTGAATACAAATACCCATAAACATATGAACACAGGCTGAGCCTCGGGAGACCGTGGATGCTTGAGTTATTCTAGGTATGAAATTGGCATGAGTTTCTTTTCATTTGTTTTCTCTTGCTTTTTCTAGGAAGCGATGCAAAGCATACACATGAAGACAAGGCTATAGGATAATACAAAAAGCAAAATTAGTAAGGTTCTTCTTCCCCTTTCACAGAAGTGATTTTGAATTTTGGTGTTCTCTAGGCTCATACTTAATGGGGGATCCATCTCATCAGAGAGCCGAGATCATGGACATACTGCTCTTCTCCCTCTATAAGCAGAGAAGAGTTATCCAATTTTTGAATCTGATGTTTTTTTTCAATGCCATTTACATTTTTTATTATGCAGTTTATTTTGAAAACAAACTTTACTTACATATATTCAAATGCATTTGAAAATATAGTAATGTCAGTTCCCATTAAATTTACTTTAAATCAATTTCACTTCCTAGTACCATTGAATAGCTGGTAGTTGACAAATTCTGCTGAAAAAAACTAAAAGTCTAGTTAAAATATGAAGTCACCATAAGACAGCTGAAGCAATGAGGATGAGGGTGCCACGATTCTATAAAAGGATAACCAGGAAGGTGTCACTTGATGGTCTGCAGCTGCTTATTTCCTGGTGCCATTTACTAGTTTTGGATGGAGGACAAGAGGCCAACAATAAGGGTAGTTCATGGTCAGAAGGCTGCTGCCAGAGAGTGAGAAAACATCCAAGCATTTGCCTGTCTTTTGGGACTTATGAAAGATTATTAGAGCCATGGTGGCCAGGTTGTCATATTTCTGGGTATAATTAAAATAGATCCACTTAAACCGTAAAGAAGTTGAAATGGGAGCAAACAATGGGATTTATCTTTAAAACAAATATGAAAATGACATACAAATATATCTATGTGAATATAAATTGTGTTAAGGATTGACACCATTTACATGTCTTGCTTTTCTGTTCTTTTCCCTGTAAACAAATGTGGGTACACAAACAAAAACATCCTGAATCTAGAGGCTATAAGTACTTCAATGACCAGGCTAAATGGTAAAAGTCTAAGTAGTAGGGAAGATGATTAGAGAACATTGTTCTCACCTTAAATTATCCTCATCAACTTACTGAAAGGTAAAGACCTCAAAAAGCCTAGGTGGGTGCAGGTGTTTACTTGGGTCTTAATTGGTAATACTTTAGGATCACTATTAAGCACATCAAAATGATGAAAGGGTCTTGGTTAGTCTCTGTAAAGCCTTACAACAAAAACACTATGTGTAAAACGTTTTTTTTGAAATTTACATATGTTTCTCGATTTTGTTTTTTACTGTAATTCCATAGGTTTGGCAGAGTGGGACGTCTAACTAATCTCTTTAGTGTACTTTATAACTGTCTGAATCAAGGACATTTTAATATCCTTCTGTCAAAATCACAACTGATTTTCATTTAAATTATTTTTAAGATAAAGCACAACATTAAATCAATTGAAGAAATAGTTGTGACCTCCAGCTGTGGTATATTATTAGATTTTTAGCACACCAAATGATTGAAAATATCGAGCAGCTTTTTAAAGATGTTAATCACATTAGCCTTTGGCAGTGAATGGATGTAGCTTTACTGTGCCTCCTCCAAAAATGTTTAGCCATACCTCACACATTCATAGCTCCAGTTATTCCATAAAAGGGATCTTCAATGATACGTGTGTATCACATCACCCAAGTAGTTTAATTTAACTTAGCTTTAATTTAATTTAACTTAGTTTAATTTCACTTTTTACATTGATTATCTTTTCTATTCTGATATCTCACAGCATAGTCTCAAAGGTGATAGAAGTCTTTGGTAACTTGCTGAGACCCTTGAGGATGCCAGGCTTCCTCACAAAATCTTGCCCTTAAAAATACATAAAGAGGTATTCTTTGTGTTATGTTATATGTGGTTTTGCTGCACTCTGTCATTAACTCATCTGAAGCAATTTATTCAGTTAACAATTGTTATGCAGACTTAACAAACAACACTGAAAGGGGCCTGCTCTGAGAGCAGCTGCATGACCAGTCTCTACCCTGCCTGACCGCTGACTGTAGTTCACTCAAAAGGCTTTATCTCCAGGGCTCCACCCCGGAGATGCGCTTAGGCATGAGTAACAAATGAAGCCCTTGGACCCAAGGAGGGGGGTTGAAGCTTATGACGTCTTTCTGAATCACTGAACCTAACCTAATTATTTCTGGATTTAGAATTTTGTTGGTACATTAGGACTACTTGTGGTTTAAGAGCAACAAGTCTGACCAGAGTCAAACACACACAAATTTCATATCTAACTACCTATACGTCTATATAATTAGCATGGTAATTGTATTACTCATTTTTCTAATTGAGTAAATTTCTCTCCAGTGCACACATATGCGCACACACACACACACACATATGACACTGCCACTGTGATAATAGATGTCTATTTTCTTTTTGTTTCTTATATTCTTTAAATTAATAAATTGCTACAGCTTTCCA
The DNA here is from genome assembly GCF_964194185.1 of Rhinolophus hipposideros. Taxonomy (NCBI): domain Eukaryota; kingdom Metazoa; phylum Chordata; class Mammalia; order Chiroptera; family Rhinolophidae; genus Rhinolophus; species Rhinolophus hipposideros. The sequence continues at coordinate 16,405,101 of NC_138058.1, read as the reverse complement.
ATAGAATTTACGTTTTATCAATTGTAAACATTTCTCTGTGTTCCACTAAATTCTTGTTGACTTATATTTTCTTTTGTGTAATATTGATAGTTACTCTCCCATTTTGTTTTGTCATTTTCTGTGTGTTGAATCATAAATCATTTTATTTCCAAGGTTTTGACATATTTTGGTTTCTGGCATGCTTCTCGTGAACAGCTGGATTTTATTTTTATTTTTCCAAAGCTTTGTGTAATGATAGTAACAATAACAGCTGATATTATTGTTCTGCTATGGCCAGGAGCTGTCTTAAGTGCTTTCAGTGCAGTAATAGATTGAATCCCAGAACAATATTAAGAGGTAGTTACAATTCCATTTTACACATTGGGCAGCACTTTTCCACCTGGTGGAGAGAGCAATAGTATGGTTCCAGAGACAACTCTTTTTAACACTGTGAAAGAAGATATATTAGGGAATATTAATGTCATGTCATCCTAATTGGTACAATTTATTAGAATATAGTTAGCTACATGCTTTTGCATACAAGTTGTAGCCCTTCTTTCCATGGGACTTACAGTCCCTCAGGAAGTGAGGGCTAGAAAATTTACCAAATACAACAAAGAGAGTTCTGTGAAAGTTTAGATGAATGCTGAATTATTTTGTCTAAACTTAGGTATGCTATGGAACTCAGGGAAGATGGAAGACATCATGAATTGCTTTAATTTAGGTAAGTTGAAGAATAGGCATATATTTAACTTACCGTTTCCTGATATGCATCTTTCTTTGCTATGCTAGTTACATATTTTTCAGTAGAATAATTTAGAAGTATATTTGCATTAATAGATATAGAAATATGCAGAGATATTGAAGGGGAAGCAGGTGCAACTTCTTTTTGTCAATAGCAGCTATGATCTAAATACACATGTTGACTCGTTTAGTTAACACACCTTTCCTGGAAGAAAAAGAAGTAAAAGGATATGGAACAAATACTCAGTAATCACTTTTGTGCCAGGCAGTACTGTTCTCATTGATTCATGCATTCATGAATATATGTATCTATCAATAACTTTGTTTAATAAATAGTTATCAAGTCCCCTACTGTGTGCCTGGTAATATTAAAGATGGTGGAGATGCATCAGCAAACAAAACATTTAAGAACAATGTTCTCATAGATCCAATATTATATTAGGGGAGCAGACAACACAAGGCAATGTAATCCTTACAACAAGCCACTAAAATATTATCCCCAATTTACAGATGATAAAACTTATATTCAACAGTCTTGGGACCATTATTAGACAGTAACTGGTAAGCCCTGGAGTCACACAATTTCTCTAACTTTAAAGTCCATGATCTTTTCACTATGACTGCTTTGCACAGAGGATGGGGAAATCTCTTAAATATAGTAATGGAATACACACAGCTGGGTGGCAAAAAGCATTTTTACTTTCACGATACCTTACAAAATAATAATAATCCAACATCTGATCAATTAATTTTAATCAATTTTGTTTGATAAACTTAGTGGATGATCAAAATAACCATTCTTCATTCCTGTTTTTAAATACATGGTGTTTTATTTTTTCTCTATTATTTGTTTACTATTCTCTCTCTCTCTCTCTCTCTCTCTCTCTCTCTCTCTCTCTCTCTCTCTCACACACACACACATACACACACACACACACACACACACACACACACACAAAAGGGTCAAAGGTATTGAATTTTCCTATGTCATGTACCAATGCAATTTTCAGCAACTGTATTTGCCAATACTATACCTCCATCATTTATTTCAATGACCTCAAAATGTTTTGTTTTGTTCACACTACAATTATGGAAAGACTGATAAAGATTTTAATTAATTCTTTTTTGGAGAATGCACTCTAATGAAATTCATTTTGACTCCAGTATACCTGATCAAAAGAAAAAATTGAATTTATGTAGAACTTAAGTAAAGATATCATCATACATTTTAGAAATACCGCAGAAGGCCAGCAGACAGGATGACTTGGAGTTATTGAGACTGAGAAGTCTACAGACAATTTCAGAACCAATTATTTAGGTGAAAGCCCTTATTGGTATAGCAATAAATTCATTTCCTCAATGTTCAACTGTCCAGAGCCTTCCCTTTTCTTAGTTATAAGTGAATTAAAAATATCCCTGGTGAAGTGACACTTTGCTGGATACTTTTCAAACTGAATAGCAGCTGTTATAGTCTAATTGGAAAATTCTTAGTATGCATGGGATTATGTGAGAGGTAATAAAGTTTGAATGGATTTAGTCCTGGTCACACCAGTCCAAGGATCACTTCGAGCAAATTCAGGTTTGTTAAAACTTAAAATCAACTCTTCAGTGGCCCCGGAGAAACACCGAGCACATTTAAATCACCATAAAATTTAAACTGGGTGCAATAAATTTTCTATGGAATGACAACCATCTGTTTCGAATACAAGATGAGCCCAGCAAACTCTATACAGCTCTCTGTTTCTTTCACAACAGGCCCACTCTTCTGCTTATTTGGAATGAGGGGTGATACATCCCAAAATTACAGATGAAGGATATACAAGGTACATGAGCTGAGGAATCATCTATTATTTTTCTAACATTGTAAAGAACACACCACCTATCAAATTTTCTCAAACCCCTCTCTGATTACTGTGAATACAGATGGCTAACTCTTCACCATCTGGTAATCTTTAGCTACGTTTTCTTTAAACCTCACTTCACAAAACAACATTGTCTTTTAGTTTTAAACTGAAATTAGAAAGTTATTAATTTACGTATATTGATTTGAATGAAAATGTTCGCATCTTTAGAAAACTACAGAGAATATTATAATAAACATTATATACTCAGTCTCGTATTTAACAAATTCCTTCAAAAATATGTTGAAGTCAAACATGACAAATCTTTTTAAGACCCTTTTATTTTCCCATCAGATCTAAATATTCTTTTCCTCCCTAGAGGTAATCACTGTTATAAAAGTGATATGTGTCTTTGCAGTAAATTTTTTTCATAGTGTATTACATTTGTGTATATCCATAAACAAATTTACTGTTGTTTTGCATACCATTAAAGCTACATTAAATCTATCATGCTCTATATATCATTCTGAATCTTTCCTATTTATTCCAACATAAGGCATTTGATATCTATTATTTACTTGAGTTACTCTGCAGTTTTACAGTCTATGAATATATTATAATACATGGTGGGTTCTCCTGTTGATAAACATTTATATTGATCTGTGTGTGATTGCAAATAATTCTGCAATTAAATCACAGTCTCCTTGTGCATATAAAAAGGTTCTCTATGTTATATTTCGAAGCGACATGTCTGTTTATCTGCACATTGACTTGATATCGCAAAAATGTTCTCCAGTGTGATTGTACCAGTTCAAACTATTAGCAGTTTCTGTGAGTTTGCATTTCCCTAAATCCTTGCATGATTTTTGGTTGGTCTTTAATTTTTTCCATAATGCTTTTAGAATTAAATTGTTAAATCCCATGGAAATTCTTCTTAGGGCTGTTTTGAAAATGACATTGAAATTTGTGCTTAATTTATGGAAAAATGGTATCTTTTACAGTATTGAGACTTGGAGCCCAAATATCTATGTCCTATAATTATTTAGATATTTTTTTCCATGCCCTTCAGTAGCATTTTGAAAATTTCTCCATAAGGTGATTGTATAGATATTTTATATTACATCCTAAGTAATTATAATTTATAAATTATTTGTTGAAATTTTTCCAGATATATTTCTGAACTCTCTCTTTAGTTGTAATTGTTTGACTGTGTATTATCTCATACTTTCTATAGAAACAATCCTAGTATTTAATTTACAAGTTATAATACTTTGTTTTTGCAATTTTTATGTTTGTTAATGCCCCTTTTCCATTTAATAATAGACTCTCAAGTTACATAATGGTGCTGAATTTATTTCTGTTCTGTTTTTTTTGTCTTAAAAGTACACATCCACTATCTTATCATTAGGTATGATTTTTTTAGAAGGGGATGGTAAGTAGATGTTTTTAGTAGATTAAGAAGTTTCCTTCTAGTTTTAGTTTAATAAAAATGTGTTTTTTTTAATTATGAATGAGTTTGAATTTTACTGAATACTATTTCTTCCCCCATCAAATTAACTTTTATTTACTACTATATTAATATAATAAATTATATTTTGATGAGTTTTGAATATTACAGAATACTGTTTTCCTCCCAGCAATTTAGGTTTTTCTCTCCTTACTTTTGTGAATACACTTTAATTATATAGTAGGCTTTATTAGAGTTTTTTCTTTATTACATTAATATAATGAATTGCATTGATAGATTCTGAGACAAACCCAATTTATTCCACCTATGTTTAATAAAGTACAGTGCAAATTCAGTTTGTAAATAATTTATCAAAGAATTTGTTTCTATGTGATCATACATTATGTTTGGCCACTAGCTTTTAGGTTAGAAAATTTGTTCAAGTGCCTCAACTGCTTGGTGAATTCTTTTTTTTACTCTTTTTCTGTCTCTCTTTTTTGTCTTTCTTTCTTTCTTCTTTCTTTTTTTGTTGTATGTTTGTTTCAATATATTTAAGAAAGAATTTTGTTTTGTTTTGTTTTGGTTTGGTTTAAGGGAAAACACTAGGTGCTAAGCAGTGACTTTCTGACTGAATCTAAGTGTGGAGAGAACAATGAGAGGTCCCTGACCACTTTCTTAGAGGACCACTTTCTTAGAGTAATATGTGTAAACGTTTTCTTTGGAATGGCAGTTTTTGCCCCTGTGTCATCTTTCAAACTCTGCCAACATGTAGTGTGAGGGTTAGGTTTTGGGGTGAAGAAGGTAACAGTTGGAAGTCTAACTGCCAGTAAAAAAGTAAACTGAGAGAGTTTGACTTCTGTCTAATTTCCAATTGACATCTCCTACATGAATGTGCCCATGACAATATTAATTTAGAAGATATGTCTAATATTTCAAAAATTTCATAGAAATTTCGTTTAGCTGCACAAGTCACTAAAACATCATTTTTTTCATGCTGTAATTATATCTACTCTGTGAAGTTATACTAGTCATCCCCTACTGATAATACATTCGTAATATGATTGATTTTGATTACTATTTTAGGTTGTATTTTTTAAATTAAATGTTTCAACATGCTCAGTCCTTATAGAACAAAACATAGTAAATGAGCAAGTGATGCTAAAATACACTGGCAACACATGTAGTAGGTATTCTCTAGACCAGAGTTTGTCTCCGGCTTCATACTTTCTGTATCTATATCTTAGTGGATACTGCATAATGGTAGGATTCTGAACAGTGAAAACAAGCTGCAGGGAGTGATTTTCACAGACTAGCTAACTTTGCTCTGTTCTGTGACCACAGTCATTCTTCCTAATGGCTAACTACAGGTGCTTCAAAACGGACAACACAGGAGACAATATTATTGATTATATACAGCACAATCTTGTTAGAAGATCATGCTTTTTTTTGTAATTTGTTTATGAGTTTGAGCATTGGATCTATAAGAGGAAAAGATCTTAGCTTTTTTGGATTTGGATGGCTTTCAAACAGTCGAATAACATTTGATAACATTTTTAGAGGTGCTTTCACCTCTAAATAATATATACTAGAAAAATGTGCAAAAGAAAGAAATATCAGGAAAAAAATATAATTCCCCACCACCAAGGTATAACCAATGTTGGATGTTGGTATATTACTTTCAGGCCTATAACTCTGAGGGTAAGGTATAAATGAATATTAACATTTATCATTTTATTTAACAAATATTTATGGAGTGCAAATTCTAGGCCGGGTACTGTTCTAGATATTGGGGATTCTATGAAAATCAAAACATCCCTGCCCGTGTCCAGCTGACACTGTTGTGGGGGACACAGAAAAATAAATGCTAAACTGCATGTGTTAGAGATAAGGACTAAGTAGGAAAATAAAGAGATTAAAGGAAATTTGGGCAGAGGTGCAATTTTCGATAGTGTTGTCAATGAGAATATAATTGTGTATTAATAATGATAACTGATTTGATATAAATCAAATAATTAATTTGAAGTTCTTGATACTTCCTTGCTACAGAAAGGATTGACTTCTGCTTCTGTCAGGCAAATCGTAGATGGACTCATCGCCTCTGTACATTTCACAACCTGAGCTCATTTGCAGTTGGACTTTAGTTTTTATTAGCGTTTCTCAAGCTCAGATTTGCCCTATACTTTCATTGTCATTCTTCAAAGACTTCCAACTAAAAATCTGGCATGTTTCCCAAGGATCTTCTTAGTGAATCTTGAACTGTATGTAATTTTTGTTCCTTCATCCCATGAGTCTGTAAAATCTCTGCTCAACCTCTCAGTCTCTTACACACAACTTGTGTATCGGCAAGTTTAAGAGGAAGAGCGGCACTGAGTGGAAGGCTTATTGTCTGTGAATCCCTTTTAAGGGGAACTTGGGCCCCATAAATGCTCAGTGCCTTTGTAGCTTCTTAATTCCTTCAATCAAATTCCATTATGTCCACTTTTTTCCTATTTATTATGTGCATGGAGTTTGTACGGCACCAAGCTAATCTTCCATCAACAGAGATAGATGTAAATCCTTTTCTTTTTAGTCTGCAATTTATCCTATCCTGTTGTTATGCTTGTTTTTCCCTGTTCTCAAGCTACATGCCCAATCTTCCCCACAATTTAAACATCTGGTGGAGGGGTGCAAAAGACAACTGTTCTTACTGCATGAGGTATGAGACTAGATACAATGACCTGTGATTTAAATTATTGTTTTATAAACACTCAACTCTCCTCCTCACTTTACCTTTTGTAGAACTTGATATTTCTACACCTGAAGCTGTGCAGGTGAGTGTAGCTTGAATTGGAGGACTTATTCCTATTTTCTTCTGAGAAGCTTTTTTTTTGTCCTCATCTATCTCAGTTGTTATGTCAGGTTCCACTTTCTCTTACTTTTTGACTCAGTACATTGTAATTCAGGGTTATAAGTATCTCCTACTTTCATCCAAGATGGAATATGTATTTCTATTGTTCATTGACCTTGATTTTCAGTAATTGTCAAAATCGGAGTGGCAAAAGGGTACTTACTCTGCTAGTTTAAAAATGGAATGCCCAAATCATGTCTTGCCTATCTATACGCATGACTAAAAGTAACTAGTTTTTCCTTACCGCATGAGAAATCTTATTTCCTCCTTGAACTAAGATTTTTACCTGAATGGGAGAATTGACTATGAACTCTACTTTTTGTGACTTTGGCCTACCAACAGTCAGGTTTCATTTTAGGTGTATGAGTGTAGAAAATATAGGTTTGGTTTCTTCATCCCTCCCACCATTATTCCAAAGACACACTGAAATATACATTACTTTGGGACTGGAGTTTCTCTAAACAGCTTATTCATTTCCCACAGAGAGTGTATTTGCTATAATATCTTCTACAGTTTGGAGGCAACCTTCTCATATAGGCATTCCTTCAACTGTGTTTATTTTTATTTATTGCTACTGCCTACTCTGGATTTGTCAACTTGTGACTCTGGGCTTGGCGTCTGGCCCAGCTTTGCTCGTTCTCACATATAGAGCAGACTTCAGGATCTGGGCAAGGCTATGGATCTCATTACATTTTGTCTATCATGATTTAATCCATTTTCTGTTTTCCAGAACCTTGTCAAATCTCTAATCCACTGATGTCCTCTCTTCCCACTCTTAGCACACTTATGAATGTATTATCTTTAACTCCTTTTGTTTTCCTTCCAGTGGAATTTTTGACCAGTGGAGGAGCAGGAGCTAAAGATAAACAGGAGGTAAAGATAAAGATTTTTCCATCCTAAACTGGAAGCCACACAATGCCATCAGAAAACTAAAGTATAACTTCATTTGATGCTTATAAAGCCCTCCTATACTCGAAGGTCATGTATTCATAATATCCTTTATATTTTTTATGTTTTTAATTTTGACATTTAACTGCACAAGTCATTTGAAATTTATGTTAGCGCACTCTAAAGTGTGAGGATCTAAATTTTGGCTAACAAACACATAAGAAATTGACCTAGGATCTTTTACAAAATAATTCAACCTTTCTCATATTAATTGGAAAATCATCTTTTAAATAAATCCAGTTGACATCAGAGCATTTTATAACATTTATCTTTTTTTCTAACATCATATGACATTTTTTAATTACTTTAGATTTATAATACCTAATATTTGATACACCGTGGTTCAGACTTCAACGTACAAGTGTCTTCTTACAGGTTTTTTTTTCCCCCCTCAGATGTTGTCCTCTATTGTGTGGCATGCTGATGTGAGCCCTTGAAAGAAACTGTTAAAGATGTAGAGTGATAGAAAGGATCTTCGCCATCATGCAAGTTCACCTGTAGTCATTCATGGGAAGGAGACTGAAGGTCAGAAGGTAATGTGACTTAGGGAATATCCCAGTTATTAGGTTGGTACAAAAGTAATTGTGGTTTAAAAGATTAAAAATAATTGCAAAAACCACAATTACTTTTCCACCAACCTAATATTACAGGAGCCAGTGCTAAATCATAAATACCTGACTCTACTTAGGTATTCTCTTCATCATTTTTTCACCTGACCTATTCACATCTCTCTTCCAAGTGTGTACTAAAACACTGAAAGGTATTATTGGCTAAGTACGTCTCTCTGTTTCTTTCCAGGCACTTTAGGAAAGTACACAGAGAATGAAGGCCCCTTGTTTGAGCAGCTTTCATTAAATAAGAGCTCTACTTTTAAAAAGATTCCTGTGTTAGTGATTAAGCAAAGAGCATTAAAGATTATTTAACAGGTAATATATTTCACTCAGTGCACTGAAGATTGCATCCAGCGACAATCTTCAGTGGGTTGTGGGGAAGGAGAAGGGCGGTGCAGTGTTAAGCAAAGACAGTAACCAGTAAAAGAGTGCAAGCACGGGCCAAGGGGAACAGTCTAAATGGACTAAACCCTGAATCGAGCCAACATGTAGTTTTGATTGGTAAACTTCTAAAGAGGTAATGATTGTTAATCTCAAGATCTGTGTGTTACGTAGCCTGCTGGCTGTCTCTCTGATAGTTCTCACTCTGTTGCAGCCTGAACTTTGCCTTCATACACCTGTACATCTCCAAGAAATCCATTGAAGGGGAGGGACCGATATAATTCTCAGTTTGCTGAGACTTCCCCTCAAAGGAGCTTTTCAGATATCTCTCCATCGGGCCTAAGTTTGCTGAGGCACTCCCTTGTGAAATCCTGGGAAGAGCGCGGGGGAACAAACGGTTTGGCATCTGTAAGCAACAGAATATAATTCACAGTGCTTACTAACAGCATCGTTTAGAAACCCCTGGGTCTTTTATATATTTGTACAAACAGCATTTTTATGAATTGAAAACCTAGAAGTTAGTGGTGGACAGGGGATAGCATTTGAAAACAAATGAGAATATAGTCTTAAAAGTGAAGCCATTTTAATTATCATTTTATTTAAAATAATAAATTTGGCTAGTCTACGAAACTTATGCCCAATTGTGGTCAATCTCCAAATGAATGTTTATACTTCCCATCACACAGAAGCTGCCACGTTTTATTAACCCCAGAACATGGCACTACTGGGGCCAAAAATTTGTACTACTTCTCTCCCACTCTATTTCAAAATCAATTGTGTTTATATTGTAGCCCATCAGATGAAATATGACACCAACTAATGGAAATATTATTTTATTTATTGCTAGGAAAGAAAATGTTTGTAATAGAATTTTTATGTCATCAATTTTTTTTTAATTTTTATTAAATTTATTGGGGTGACATTGGTTAGTAAAATTGTATAGGTTTCAAGTATACATTTCTATAATACATCATCTATGTAATGCATTTTGTGTTCACCACCTAGAGTCAGTTCTCTTTCCATCACCATATATTTGACCCCCTTTACCCTCTTCTGTCAGCCTCTCTCCCTTATACCTTCGGATAACCACTAAACTGTTGTCTGTGTCTATGAATTTTTGTTTGCTTGTTTGTCTTGTTTGTTGCTTTCAGTTTTATATCCCATATATAAGTGAAATCGTTTCTCAATTTTTTCTGATTTATTTCGCTTAGTGTGATGATCTCAAGAGCCTTCCATCTTGTCACAAATGGCAGTATTTCATCTTCTATTTTAAGATGTAGCTTAAATTCAGATAAATTAAAACCTTAAAATTGATTTTAAAAATGGTAAGACAAAGAAACACACCATATGGGGGCCAAAATAACCCCTTCATTATTGGTGAATCCATTATTAGAAGTGTTTTATTTTGGGGATGATGACTTTTTAGTACTGAACCCCACAAATAGCTGACCTCTATCCAGCAGAGCTTGGCAATCCAGGATCCCCCATGCAGCAGTCCTATATCATGGATGGGAAGAAGAGATTATATACTTCTTATAGGCATTTCACTTGTAATTGGTTGTGCTATACACACCTAATTTCTCCTCCCAAACTCACCAAACATGTAAGTCACTCCACCTCCTCCAGCACACAAGTAGAGAGGCACATAGCTGTCCCTGAGTTTCTCCTCAAGAAAGGAATCGTGAATCGTAAGATGTTTGGGAGGAAATATCCCCCTCATAATCGATATGTACAATGAGTAATAGTAAAGAACCCTGTTTTTTCTCCTTTTAGCTCTGCTCATTTGGTGACAGTCTCAGTTCAGCCCTAGAAAGTTGATTAGAAACAATATTACAAGACATTCCAATATTATTCTGTATGAAAAAGAAAATAGCAAACTCAAGTTCTGGGAGCAATCTGTGAAGGATGCAAAGCATAGAATATGAGAAACAGAAGATGCAACTCTCTCCTCTTAATAGGAAATTTATACCCAAAAAGGGGGAGATGACGGAGATAAGGTCACGCTGAACTCTGAGAACAATACTAGCACTAGAAACTCCATCTATTCTCCTACAAGGTTTACACTACCCAGGCTTCCAGGAGTTTGCAAGACTAGAAGAGCTGAACCAATCCTTTTATCCTGTCCTTAAGGAAAGTGCCACTTCACAGGTGCCACAGAGAACGGGAGAGTGGAGAGCAGAAACCTGACGTAATTGGCATTTCCCTGTTCCATTGCTTTGTCTTCTTCCTCTCATTTGCATTAGCCTTTCTTCGTTTGCCTTATATCTTAGATTGTCATTGTATCCAAATTTCTCCTACTGGAGTTTGATGTTTGTTTTGAGACATCTAGTTTCCACTGACTCTGGTCACCACTTTGATTTGAATCCTAAAGAGCAGTATAAATACTTTATATGGATTGGAAACTATCATAGGTTTAAGAGCCAAAAAAGGGAGGGTTTTGTCCTGAACCACAATCCCAATGTGTCAGCCTCTAAAGACTTCTGAGATTTCTTCTTATTCTTTTATTCCTTTCTGTTTTGTTTTATTTTCTCCCTTTTCTGTTCTATGGTGAATATTATTGCAGAGCTTCATATTAAACACTCTGTGGAACATAAATAGGCAATCATCCAAATTATTTCCACTGTGCTAAAATCCCTGGAGACTTGAAATTAATTTGCAAGATTAAAGTATAAAAGCATAAACCCTCAAAAACAATTTATTAAAAATTCTTCTAAATAATAAGAGGTGCCACATAGTAATGTGCAATTATTTATAAAATAAAGGTCACAGAATGCTTTCTATAGGATTTTTAGAAAGATTATCTATGATGGCTGGAGATTTAGGACAACATAGAAAACATATTGTTACACAAAATTGCAGGTGATGTAATGATTTTTGCAGTCTCTCACCCTGTAATAACTGACTTGATAGGCAATACATGTCTAATATCTAGCTCAATTAACATTGCAAAATACCTACTTGTTCTATCACTCATCACTGCCTTTAATGTGATGGTTAATTGTATATGTCAATTTGACTGGATCATAAGGTGCCCAGATATTTGGCTAAACATTATTTCTGAGTTGGCCTGTGAGGGTGTTTCTGGATGAGATTACACTAGACTGAGTAAAGCAGATTGCACCCCTCCCTAATGTGGGTGGGCATCATCCAATTTGTTGAGGATCTGAATAGAACAGAAAGGTGAAGAAAGGAGAATTCACTCTCTCACCTTGACTCTTGAGATCGGACATCAGTCTTTCCCTGTCCTTGGACTAGGACTAACATCATCAATTATCTTGTTTCCCTTGGTCCGCAGGCCTCCATTCTTGAACTGGAACTTATACCACTAGTTTTCCTGAGCCTCCAGTCTGCAGACAGCAGATCTTGGACTTCTCAGCTTTCATAACCACATGAACCACCTTATAATAAATCTATTCATACATATATACATACATACGTGTGTGTTTCCATATCTATATCTATTTATCTATTTATCCATCTATACCCCCATTGATTTTCTTTCTCTGGAGAACCATGACTAATTTACCCTATCATAGTAAAAACCTACAACCAGTGAAAAGCAGTTGGAGGAATAAACCTGCAAATGTGTCATATGTGCCAATGAGAAGATGTTGGATCTAGGAGGCTCATCAAGACCTTAATTCTCATTCAAAGTTTTCATTACTTGTGATATGTAGCTCCCACCTATGAAATACTGAAAAAACAAACAAAAATACCCAGGATCTCTAGACAACTTAAAGGATATCTGGGGGACCAACTTCATATTAAGTATCAATTGGGAAAACAACAACAACAAAAAATACTGCATGTAATTGTAAATAATGACCTTAAGTGAAAAAAAATAGGAATAAATAAATAAATGGCAACATAATATATACTGTTTTAATGGCTTGAAAAACTCAAGATCGTTAACGTGTCAATTCTCCACAAAATTATCTATAAATTAAAACCATTCCTGTCAAAATCCCAGAAAGATGTTTTAACAATATTGAGAAGCAAATTATGAAATTTACATAGAAAGGCAAAGAAACTAGAATAGCCCAAACATTTTGAAATAAAAAGAATATACCTGCAGGATTCACACAATACTTCCAGATTTACTATTAAACTGCAGTACTGAACATCCAGATGTATAAAATAAAACTCTATTTATACCTCATAATGTACATACTAAAATGTATCAAAGCCAATCATATACCTAAGTATAAAATGGAATACTATTAGAAAATATTTTAGAAAAAATAGGAGAAAATATTTGTGATATTGTTTAAGTAATGAGCTCTTAGAATATCAATAGCATATTTCATAAAAGAACAAAAATAACATGCTGTGTTAGAATGTATTAGAATTAAAAGTTTTCACTCTGTGAAAGACACTATTAAGATAAATAAGAAATATTAAATCTAACATATTAGAAAGCAGGCCAATTAAAAATGGACAAAAATCTATATCTATGAGAGGAAATATACAAAATGAGCCTAATGCATTTTAAAATACCAAAAAGTAAGGAAGTTCTTAATTTTTTTTTTAAAGTCAATTGATGGGGTTCTGTCAAAGGAACAAAGGATACAAATGAAAGAGTACCCAAAGACCAAAGCTGGAAAATCTGAGCAACAAAACAAGTAGTATTAAATGATAACCCAAAATATAAAATAAATATCCATGATATCCATGTGCCCATATTTAAATAAATGATTGAATAAATTATTATGTGGTGGAATAAATTATTAATAAGTGGTGGAATCTGTCATGAAGAAAAATTCCAAATAATTTATAGAGCTACTCTGACCTCAAAGAGAAGAGCCTAACTCCCTGCTCCTTAAGTGTTGGTGCGCATAGTGACTTCCTTCCAAATAACACAATGTAGAAAGGCAGAGTGTAGGGAGAAAAACTTTACTTTGGAGAAAACTGAGCGCAGCCTTAGCCACGTGATCAAGGTTAACGTCATAGTCATAAATCAGGTTGATACTTCTACCTTTGATATGATTGGATGATAACAGCACTTAACCTACTATGGGGTCTTCCCTGCAAATATTCATAAGCCAAGACTCATCGTAAGCAAAACACCAGAGAAATTCCAATAGAGGAGTATTTTATAAAATACTTGACCAGTACTCCAAAAACTGTCAAGATCATCAATTATAAGGAAAGTCTTAGAAACAGTCACAGCCAAAAGAAGACATGACAATTAAACATAATGTGTTATCCTGGATGGGATCCTGTAACAGAAAAATGACATTCGATAAAAAGTAAGGAAATCTTAAAGTGTTGACTTTAGTTAATAATAATACATAAATATTGGTTCACTAATTGTAACTAATGCAAGATGTTAATAACAGGGAAAACTGGGTGAGGGGCATAAGGGAACTCTTAACTATTAGCTTCTCAAGTCTCCCATAGACGAAAAACTGTTCTTAAAAATAAAGCCTATTTTTAAAATATACGTAAAAGGTATAAATAGACATTTTATGCAAAAATTATTATGGATGGCAATTAAACACCTGAAGACATTCTCAATATCATTAATTACTAGGAAAATGCAAATTACAATCACAGTGAGATACACACCTATTAGAATGGCAAAGAGAATGAGAGAGAGAGAGAGCAAGAGGAAAAGAAAGGAAAGAAAAGGAAGGATAAAGAAAAGAAGAAAAAATAAAAATAACCTGATAATACCAAAAACTGGAGAGGTTGTGGAGCAACTGGAACTCTCAGACACTGTTACTGAGAAAGTGAAATGGCTCAACCACTTGCTGTTTGCAATTTCCTATAAAATTAAAAATACATTTACCATATGGTTCAGCAATCAATCCTAGCTGTTGACCCCAAATATATGAAAACTTATGTTTGCACAGATAACTATATGTGTTTATAACAGCTCTATACATACAGTCAGCCCTCCATATCCCCAGTTGGTTGAATCCTGGATTTGACCAACCACAGAATGCAGAGAGCCAACTGTATGCACTATTCTGCACACTTTTATATAAGGGACTTGAGCTCCCTTGGATTTTGTCATCCGCAGAGTATCCTGGAAACAAACCCCCAAGGGAAGATTGCAATTGGAAAAAATTGGAAGCAATCCAAAATGCCCTTCAATTGGTGATGGATAAAGAAACGGTGATATATTCACATGAAGAAATACTATTCAGCAATAAAGGGAAGATACTATTAATACCAACATGGGTGAATCTTAAATGCATTATATGAAATAAGACAAACTCAAAGGCTACATTCTGTGGAGAGAGTGAGATTGACTAAAAAGGGCCGCACAAGATGATGATAGCACAGTTCTGTATCTTGAGTGTGTGTAGTGGTTGTAAAATTTTAGGCATTTGCCAGAATTTAGAGAGCTGTACAACAAGAACAGTGATATATGTGTGTGTGTGTGTGTGTGTGTGTGTGTATGCGTGTGTGTCATGCAAATTAAAACCTAAAGAGGAAAGCAAACAAAACATTTAAGTTTTGCAATTCTCATTAAAACTCCCATTTATTCTATTCAAAAATGAGCACATTTTAGAGGGACCCTGGTGTGAATAAATTAATAAGCCTCTTGGCACCCTTTTCCTTGGAATATAACACTCTCTTCTTCTTTGTATCATACTGATGGATTATGTACATATTGTGAACACAAAGCTTTACATATTTGATTAATTTACCCTTTTCTTAATATCTGGACTTTTGAAAATTTAAGAACAGCCTCCTTATACTGATGTTTCTATTCTTAAGCAAATTAAAAATATTTTAAATGGAGGGAACCTTGTGGATGTTCTATTTAATTTATTTGCTCTCTTATACAAATTTAAATACATTCTACTCTGACACTCCTGAATCTGCAACTACATTGAAACATATTTGAGTTAATACATACTATATTGTGCTAAATTTTTCTCACTTTTATTTATTCTGTGGCTATTTCTCCCTAAGATGATATAGAAACTATTTATAGTCTTTTTCTCTCAGAAAAATAATATCTGTTGGTTATCCTAATTTTATATATTGTGCCATTAACAACTTCGCTGAATTCAATTCCTTTCCAAATGTAAAGCCTTGAAAATAAAATTAGAACAAGTGATTCTGCTGCATTGATCTCAGTTATGAGAGGTAAAACGTTAATCAGACTTTTAAATTAACCAGAAACGGAGGCTTAGTAAACTCAGAAACCACTCAATTTATCAAGGAAGATAGAGATGTATTACTGACCTACCTACTTCTAATTGTTGAGATGATTAGGATGGACAAAAAGTGCTGGTTCCTCTAAAGGATACTTTCTGTGTGCCAAAGCTGACTAGTCATTCAGAACATCTCTGTTCCCTGTTTCTGCTTTTCAAGTGAATTAAAATTAGGTGGGTTTCTAGCCACATGACATGAAGACTGCATTTCCCAGCCTCCGTTGTCAATAGCCATGGACTTGGGACTAATTTATAATAATGGAATGTAAGTGAGGTTCCTCAGGGAAGCATTTTTAAAGGGAGTGGCATGCCCTTTCTCTTTTCTTTCTCCTTCCTGGCAGCTGGGTTCAGGACATGATGTCTAGAACTCAAATGGCCATCTAGCTTTGCGAGTAGGACTCCCAAGTTAACGATTACAGACAAACAAAATAACAGTGCTCAGTAAACTTCCTCTATAAAAGTTCGGAGAGTAAATTGTTTGGGCTTTGCAGGCCATATTGTCTTTATGTCAACTACTCAACTCTGCCATATAGCACGTAGGCCTCCCCATAGAGAGTATTAGAAATGGCTGCATATCTCTAAAACTTAATTTACAGACATAAGCAACTGCGGTCAATAGTTTGTTGACTTCTGAAACAGAAGAAGCCTGGATTTCTAAAATAGCAGAATGGCATTGAAGCCGTGGACGATAATTCTTTATCGTGGACTGTAATTCTTTATGAGAGAAAATTAATTTCTCTATTGTTAAAAACACTTTTTAAAAAAGATTTATCTTACATGTGGTCAAAATGAATCCTATCTGGGAACGTAAAATAGTTCAGCCACTGTGAAAAACAGTTTGGTAGTTCCTCAAAAGGTAAACATAATTACCATATGACCCAGCATTTCCCTTCCTAGATGTATGATCAAAAGAATTAAAAACTGGCACTCAAACCAATATTTGTGTACAATGTACACATTGATTCCATCAATGGATAAATAGGTAAACAAAATGTGGTATAGACCTACAATGGAATATCATTCAACCATAAAAAGGAATGAAGTACTGATACATGCAACAATGTGGATTAACCTCAAAAATATTATTCTTAGTGAAATAAGCTAGGCACAAAATGTCACATATTATATTATTCAATTTCTATGAAATGTTCAGAGTAAGTAAATCCGTAGAATCCAAGAAGAGATTGGTGGTTGCCAGGGGCTGGGTAGAGGGGATAATGGGGAGTAATTGCTTAATGGATATGGAGTTTTATTTTGGATTGATGGAAACGTTTTAGAACTAGATAGAGACGATGGTTGCATAACATGGTGGGTATATTAAATGCCACAAGTTTGTTTACTTCAAAATGGTTAATTTTATGTTAGGTGAATTTTACCTTAATTTTTTTAAAAAAGAATAAAATCTAACTAATACACTCCTCTTTTGTTACATGGCTAGTAAGTGTTCTCACATCAGACTTGCTTTAATTATGCTTAGTTAATTAAAACCAGGCTGTTTCATGTAATCACATTTTGTACATGTTACTTCCTATCTTTGCAATATCTTACATACCAGGTATACCCAGTACACATGTGTTCTTTACTATCCAGCTCAACTGTGTCAGATCTTTTTACACATCCTTTTAACGACTCTAACCTACTTCCTTCAGGTAAAATTATTTGATTCTTCCTTGTAACATTGTGCTATTATCTTTTTACATGATGATATCCCTTTCGTTAATCTAGGGACCCACAATACCAAGAAGGATGGATTTGTAAACCTATGTATTATTGGCATTTATGGTTGCTGGGAAGGGCACTAAAACACTAGAGAAGATTCAATTATCCACTCTGACAAGTCTGATATGCCCAGATCAGCACAATGGCTGGTTAGGAGTGGAGCCCTGAGACAAAGGATGGATGGAAACATGAGTTGATTTACCCAGGAACCCTGAGACTCACCTGAAGCTTCTGGAACACATTTGTACAGCAGCTCATTTGTCTCTGTCAAAAAGAATATATATACTTTCACATTTGTCTGAAAACAAAGAGCATATGTACCCTGTAAGATAAAACCTCACCTCCCCAACTGGCTTCCAGACTAGTAACTTAGGTTAAATGATAACAAGATCCAGCTGGAGAAGTTTTGGGCCTTCCAAAGAAGGAAGTAGATCGTATACTGATAACATCTACCATGTTATCTCATCTTTATTTCTTACAGCATAGACTCCAAATTTTCAATCATATTGAATATTCATGGAAGATGCCATGTTTCCCTGAAAATAAGGCCTAGCCGGACAATCAACTCTAACGCATCTTTCAGAGCAAAAATTAATATGAGACCCGGTCTTATTTTACTATAATATAAGACCAGATCTTTAAGATAATAATATAATATAATATAATATAATATAATATAATATAATATAATATAATATAATATAACATAATAATATAATACAACATAATATAACATAACATAATATAATATAATATAATATAATATAATACCAGGTCTTATATTAATTTTTACTCCAAAAGATGCTTTAGAGCTCATTGTCCAGCTAGGTCTTATTTTCGGGGAAACATGGTGGTTCAAATAGCACTTCATTTTTGCAATTAAAAAAAAAATAGAGATTTTTTTCTGTATTTTTAAATTCAATATTTTTCTCCTTTTGGACAGGTCTTTTGTATGGTTTTTTGGGGTTTTTTTTGTTGTTTTTTTAATGCTACTTCCATTTTCCTCTTGCTCTCCCATTTTTGCAAACCAACCATAATTGAGGAAAATCTTTCGTAGGCAAATAAGGTAGCTGTATTCTCCTAGGAATGCCCTCCCTTTCCATTTGGTTGCTATAAAAACACACTTCTCACATCTCCAGTAGGTGGGCTTCCTGAAGACATTTAAATATGCAGTTCAGTGATCCAGTAGCCTAAGGCGAAGTTGGGAGAGAGCCAAGTCCTTGGTAATGCCTGAAATAACATCTTTCTGCTAGAGTTTCTTTTGTCTTTGATAAAAGAACTACACCAGAGGCCAAATATTTGTACACAACTTGAATTTGGCCTCTGCTCCATGCCAGGTCCACATTTTGGTACAATCAAGAGATTCCCACTGATTCTGCAGTGCAGTGACTGCTTCCAGGTACTCTGACTGGTCTCTATTTTTTTTTTTCACTCACCATAGGAAACCTCATCTCTTCCAGTGCTATTCCTTTCTAATGTTGCTAAACTGTTGTCACACAGACATGTTCAAATACTAGGATCTGCCCTTACTATTTCCTGCCTATGTCTCCATTTCTTCCTGTCCAGTTTTGAAGAGTGGTGCACCAGGTGGGAACCTTCCCTTTAATTTCTGGTAATCCTATATTGTAAGGCCTGTCAATTCATGGTATCTTTTTTTATAAATGTCCTATTAACATTATATTTTATAGAAAATGCTTCAAATATGATGTATGTGGAAAGCATCTTTTCCCAATTCCCTACACAATTCCAGGACAGCTCTTCTCCACGTATAAATTTTAATTTGAGAAAGTGAAGCCACTGGGTGGGTGTATTTTAAAGTTTGTATTCCTGTCACATTAGAGCTAATTCACAAACACAAAATTATTGACTACTAGGGAATAACACCAACATTTCCTGAATTCACTCATATTTAATAATTCAGAATGAGTATTTTCTTCCATTCAATTGGCCAACCTGATCTGTTATTCAAATCAAAGCTGCCTCTTTGATTTAGGTTTGCTTTTTAATATTGTTGAAATGATATCAGTCTTGATGTGTCTTACCTCCAAATTATTATTACTTTCCCCAAATTGTTTCTGTTATAAAATTGTATCCTGATGTCCCTGCCAGAACAGCTTCATGAAATATACTTTTCATCTAAATAACAAGTGCCTTTCTCAAATAGCTTCAATAATTCCCTCTTATCTGCAAAACAAAAAAAGAAAAAAAAATCTGTTAAATATATTATATTAACATTTCTAACCTTTTTTCAGTCTGTATCACATAAAATGCTTAAAATATTACAAAAGTTCATATTTCCCCAATAATCTTAAAGGAGAAGGAAATGGTACACTGAAATCCCAAGTGGAATTTGGGTGCTTAACAATTCCACAGAATGTAGCCAACTTCTTTGGTAGATTGTGTGTTTTCTCTATAATCTCTCTCAGAATCTTGACCCTGTGCTTTTGAGAATGACAAGGTTTTATTGGCTCTTCAATTTCCCAAGCTGCAAAATGGCACAGCAATCTCTCTTTGTCAGTAACTCTTTCTTTTCCTTCATTACTCAACATTCAACTAAGTATCTATCACTTTGTGAAGGCTTTCATTCTCCCACCCTGGAAAGGATTCAAGGACCTGTTATCCCTCCTTTGTTTCACCAAAACACCCTATCTTTAACACCATAATAGGATTACATTGTAGGGTTATGGTTGATTTCCTTGTCTGTCTTTCCCATAAGATTTGAATTCAAGGAATATGTCTTTTATCTCTGTGTCCATCCTAAATATTAGAGTTCTTGGTAATAGGTGTGTGTTAATGAAGACTTAAAGGGAGAAATTAAGTAATTGTGTTGCATTTATCATCTGGTAGGAGTGATTTAATTAAAGTGACTAGAACTAAAAAGAAAAACAATATCATTCTGAAATACCCTGAAAAAAGGTTTAAATTCTGACACAAGTCTCTGTTACATCTTTGATTATTGAACAATATTGAACAATAGGCTCAGCATGTTAGTGAACATATAGACATTCCAAAGGGGAAAAAGAATTATATCAATTCCAGGACAGAAAGCGTAGTCAGAAATAAAATGTGCATAGTGGGTACCTTATTTGCCGGTGTATAAGATGACTGGGCGTATAAGACGACCCCCTAACATTTCCACTCAAAATACAGAGTTTGTTATATACTCGCCGTATAAGACTACCCCCTCTTCCGCACACCTTCCACACACCAAATAACTTTCAGTTTAAAATTTGCATCATACTTCTTTCTTTTGGCTGGTGCCATGATAGGGATGATAGGGGTTTGACTGGTCGACATTTTCTATGCTGTACTGTACAATGGTGCAGTATTGTGGTTGGCTGTTGGCTGTATACAAAGCCTGATTTGATTGGTCCCTGCTCCCTGTTTGCCCGCCTTGTCACTATAGCAGTCTGGTCCACCCTTGCATCAGCATCTCCCTGGGACCTCACTAGTGCGCAAGTGCGAGCTCTTCAACATTCTAACAGGCACCATGATAGCGCAAAATCGCGAATCTTCAATGCATATGTAAAGAAATATACGGTAACCCGAATTTACCACACTCGCAAAATCGCACACAGCCGACCATACACCCAGTATGGTATCGCGATTCGCGATTTTGCGCTATCATACTGGGTGTATGCTCGGCTGTGTGCGATTTTGCGAGTGTGGTAAAATCGCATAACAGCAAAATCGCATAATAGCCGAGCATACACCCAGCAGCGCTGCTGATGCCTGAACGGTATGTGGAATGAAGTGGGCGGGCATCGGGAGGCCACTATGGCACGGGGCAAGCACTATGGGCAGTCTATCTGAAGTGTACCTGGCGTATAAGACGACCCCCCCACTTAGAGGCATATTTTTCGGGGCCAAAAAATCGTCTTATACACCGGCAAGTACGGTAATTTTAATGCAGGAACAATGTCCAAGGAAGCAGTAATAGATGTGGAAATTACATGTTTGTAATGACAGCGAACTGGGGAGTGTCAAAAACTGCATAGTTAAAGGAGACATATGTCATGCATCCAATTATTATTTAATGTATGTTCTTCTCACTTCTACAAAAAGATGAGGCAGTATTATCTGCCATCAGCTCAGGAACAATGACCGCTTGGAACGAGTGGAGTAAAATTCATCAGCTAGAGGCGATGGTGAAACACAGTGATCAAGCCAATGGATCCTCAAGAAACTCTAAGGGCTCAGATGAGGAGAAAAGGGGGTTCAAGGGACTGATCAGGTATGATAAATAATTACTTTTATTCTCTATATTTGAAAGCTATTGGCATAAGGTTGTATGTATGACTGGCCCTCTATAGAATATGGTTTGAAGGGAAGTTGGATGCTCCTCCTCTCCCAACTAAGAGCTCAGAGAGCTGTTCTCTGAGCAGCTGGGGGTGGGAGAGTTTAGCTAGAAGTTTCTGAAACCAATGACCACATAAAGAAACTTACGTTTACTGTACTAACACCTTGTAATTAATAAACAAATGTCACTCTGCCTGGTAACAGGTGTTGGTTCAGGGGGTAAAGTTGAAAAGTAATAGTGCTTCTTGTTAGGCATATCTATATGAGCTAGGAGAGCACGAGAGGAGGGAAAAGAAGCCACCCTTAAGCTTTGAGCCTAAGAACAGTCCTAGTTCTATTTTTTACTAAAGAGCCCAGAATTCATTCTTTATCCTTTTATGCAACTATCAATAAAATGGCATCCTGAGTGCTACTCTACAATTGTTTTGCAGTTCCCTCACCGCCACACTCCAGGTGCTGTGCATTTTTTTCTAACCTGATTTGACCATAGAACTCCACATTTCATGAGATTAGATTTCTCATGACAGGTTCTTTAGGATGTGTTGACTAATAGTTATTCATAACAATGTCTCATCTCTCTTACTGGAATAGGAAGTTCTTAATGGCCCAGTACGTGTCTCATATATCTTTGTAACTGCCACACTGCCAAGTACATGGTAGTTATCAAAAAAGCTTCAATAATCAGGAGAAATAATGAATTAATAGCCTACAGATGTTCTCCATTTTTGTTGAGTTCTTACAGAAATAAGAAATTTACTTCCCTGTTATAAAAATTTTTATGAAAATAAAACTAATTCTTCTCTTTCTAAATCTTACCTTCTTTTGCTATTTTCTTATTTTCCTTTCATTCTCATTGATATTTTGTTCTTATTTATTACCGTTTAAATATAACAAATATTTGAGAACCTGCTATATGCCAGAAGATCTACTCCATATTTTGCATGCATTATTACCCTTGTTGCCCTCAATAATTCTATGACATAAGGATTGTTGTCCTAAAGGAAAGATGAGAAAAATTAGATTCAGAGAAGTTAAGTGAATTCTCAAAGATATTAAAAAGAGTAAATAGAATGACCAGAACCCAAACGACAGAATATCTGAGTTCAAATCTCATGTACCTTGCTGCCCAACCATTCCTCTGAAGTGTGTAATTGTTCTTTCTTTTTGTGAGTATGGAACATACAGAACGCATGAGTACTTATAATGTAAGAATAATGCCTTCACATATACAAATAATCGTATTCTGAGCCATCAAACAGTGAATAGGTAAAATCAAAGATTCTACCAAAATATTCCATCCAACTTCCTAAATTTATTTTTCATTTCAAACTTTCTCTAGAGACTAGATTCAAGGTCATGTAGAATCATGTAGAATCATGTGGGTGAAGAAATTTTCCTGCCAAATTAGCTACTCCAGGTTGTCAGATATTCCTGAATAAATGGTAGGCAATTTAAGGAGCTGCATGACATTTGTCACTAGATGGGCTTTTCAACTACTTGCAAATTTCTTGTTCAAGGAGAAAGTCTCTAGTTTATGAAACTTAAAAGTACTCACTCTTACAATTTATGGATTGCATATGAATCATAATTGTGAATAGTTAATGACACTATTAGAAATTAGTGAAACTCTTGAGAGTACTTGCTCTTAAATCTTATGAGTAGCCCATTAACCCATAATTATAAGTATCTATCCTTTGCTTTTACAAAGGCTTTTTTTATTCCCATTTATCATATTAGTTCTCATATTAGAAAACTGAAGCCCAGAGTGTGTGGCATGTCAGTATTGCCAGAAAAAATAGCAATATTTGAAGCACTGTCAGATTTTCCAAATCTATGGACTTTTTATACCTAACACTCTGGAAAGGATAGGCATTAGCAGAATGGAGAGGAGAACTGGTTCAGGCTACCAGTTAAAGGAAATTAAATTGTTTTCTTATCTCTCTAAATACGAATAAAATGTTCTATAATTATTTCATACTTCCTAATATTTGATTTATTAGAACATTACATCAACTATTCAAAATTCAAATCATATGACAAATGACAAAAAGGGTGTATAATATTTGAGAAAAGCGAATAGTAATTTTTGTCATTCAAATAAATTAGGCTATATTTTCAGCATAGAAGGCCATGTTTTCTACCTGTTCATATGACTCCTCTGTCCACAAAAGAAAGGGAAGGAAGGAAGGAAGAAAGGGAAAGAAGGAAGGAAGGAAGGGGGAAATGCTCTATGTAAGATATATACCTATATTGTAACAACCAGCTCTAAAATATCACAATGTTAAAGCAATGCTACGTATTTCCTGTTCATGCAACTGCGTTTTATAAAATATCACAATGTTAAAGCAATGCTACGTATTTCCTGTTCATGCAACTGCGTTTTACCTGGAGTTGTTCTGCTAATCTTGTCTGAGCTCAGCTTGGCTTGGCTGCATGGCACCAGTTTACTCCAGGTCTGCTCCATATATGCTTCATTCTTTGAGAAACTGAAGAACACCTGGGACACATTTTTCTCATGGCAATAGCAGAAGCACAAGAGAGAAGATTCAATAGTGTAGGTACCGTGTTTCCCCAAAAATAAGACCTAGCCAGACAATCAGCTCTAATGCGTCTTTTGGAGCAAAATTTAATATGCGACCTGGTATTATATTTATATCATATCATATCATATCATATATCATCATATCATATCATATCATATTATATTAGACTAGGTCTTATAGTAAAATAAGACCAGGTGTTATATTAATTTTTGCTCCAAAAGATGCATTAGAGCTGATTGTCTGGCTAGATCTTATTTTCAGGGAAACATGGTGTATTTGAAGCTACTGTGTGCATCATACCCACCATCTCAAAGGAGTTCCAAAACTACGCCCAACACCCAAGGGTAGAAAGTGCTCTCCTTGCCTCTGGTGGGAAGAATTGAAAAATCACGGGGCAGAAGGTCTGTATACACACAGGGTGAGGAATTGGGAACCATAATTCAATCTACCACAAATACAAAAGAGAAAAGTGGGAGGGACAGAGATTGGAGATGGTGCTGGCGATTGGTGACAAGGATGAAGGCAGGAGGAAGGAGCTGCCGAAGTTCATCAGTTTATGCTCATGCACAGAACCAGAGAAATTGAAGTGTGCCCTGAAGACATGACAATAATGTAGGATGTGCCAGCAATTTGTGGGTGTCGATCGTGTCTCGTGAAGCCAAAGAATGGACACATGGACCAGGGAGAGGCAAAGACTTGTAAAGAAAGATAGTTTATTAAAAACAGGAGAAGAGGTTGCAGCTCCTGAATGGGAGGGAGTACCCGAAACTGGGAAGCCCGCTAGCTGAGGCAAAAGGCTTTTACTTTTATATTTACCCTGCCTGCTTGGGGAAGGGGTCTGGAGCCTTCTAATGGAATTCATCTATTAGGTTTGTCCTCTTTGCCTATGATGAAAGGATTAACAAAATAACCTATCCCTACCTACTAGATCTGCTCCTTTGTTCCACCAAAAGGGATTTGAGATAATTTATTAACCTCAAGGCTTATTCTCATATCTCTGTCCTGGAGTGAAGGAGACATTCCAGAACCTGGAGTTTCAGGAGATGGCTGCTTTTTTGTTTATTCCACCAGGGACCACCCCTGCCTACCTAACAACATGCCAACTAACGTGCTTCAACAAGATGCACACTCCCCAGTCACTGTGTATCCTTCACGACCTTCCAAATGCCCGTTTCCTGATGCCCTGTCATACTTAAGATTTTGCATTATTACCTTTCTTGGGTATCCTGAGGAACAATTCCAAGCACAACGATTCCATCTACATCTTCTAAATGTATCTTCCCTTATCAAAGAGCACAGTTGGTACAACCCTGAGAGTCTATATTTGAGATTGAATTCCAAGTCCCTGTTTTGAATAAAGAGGATGATGGAATAGAAGAAAGAACTGCAATTCTGGGCCACTTTTTTCTGTCCCTTCCTTTGTGTTCCCTCATCATTACTCTCTCTAATTCCTGTCAACCAATAAGGCCAGCCTTTCGTACTTCTTCTTCCTGTCCATGTAGTCTCCTTTCCTCTCATTCCTTCTTTCTCCCTCCCAATTTTCATCCCTCTGTTTTACCAGGTCATTCTTTACCTCTTTTCCTATCTCTGTCCTTGATCCTTCATCCATGTCAGTCATCTTACCCTTCCCACTCCCTGCATCCAGAAGGGCCCCTAAAAAGTTGTTAATGGGAAAAAATCATTATAGTTTTCTTTAAATTTGCCATTTTGAATACTATGCATGCTTAAAGTGTTCGGGTTTTTTTTTTTGGGGGGGGGGGTTCTTGTTCCCCCGAAGTATGGATGGACCATCAAGACTGTCCAAATCTGGCCACTTAACATCAAGAGAAGCAAATGTCCCTGCAACTTCTGCCTAACCAGATTGCAGATCTGTAAACTGCAGCTACTGCAGGGAGCATTTAAGTCACTACAACTTTGAAGTACGTATGTGACTGGGGAGAAAAGGTCCAAACCATATTAATTTCCCAGGTGAGTGTTCGCATCATAGATAAAAGGATCAAACAAAAGTGATTATGACCTGAACTGGTCTTCAGGGCCATGTTACAAAAGAATCAGCATAGCCAAAAAAAAACCCCAAAAAATCCTTTAAACCAACCTTCACCATGGCTATGTATTTCCCAGGAAGGCAGTGTCTTCCTGGTACTGGCTATTCTTACAGAAAGAACAAGCTTTTATTATTCCCTTGGATCAGAGACCTTTCATATTCAATCTCACAGGCAAGCTACAGCTTCTGCTACAACAGAGCCTGCAATTACTGGTATTAATCTTAAAATCATGGGCTGTAATTTCAAAGACTCCTTGTAACCTGAGAGTCTTTCAAAACCTTATGGTCCAAAAAAATAAATTGTCCTTTCCAAGTGGTGTCTTTGCTTGGTAAATGCCAGCACCGAGAAGGATATAAACATATTCCCCAAACAGGTACCATAAACTGTGAAATGACACAGTGTCAACCATAAACATAGCTCTGCAACAGCCTTGCTTAAAAATGTTCTAACTCACGAACTTGAGAGAAGCCTTTCAAATAGTGCTTCAAAAAGAAAATCAATAACCCTGCAGAAACTCTAGTTGGCCAGAAAAGTTTGAGCCACATCTAAGGCATTTCCCAGACGTATTCTTTCCTCTTCTTTATCCGTCCCACTTCTTTCCAGTCACTGCTCAATCACTGGGATGAGACAAGCACCCCACAACACCAATCAACACAGCATGAGTCTTCTCTGAAGAAAAGCAAACCCTTCTTCCTAAAGGAGTTTACTGCCTGTCTGCCCTTCTGTAATGAAAGGCATTGCAGGGATTATATATATATATATATATATATATATATACACAGAGGAAGCCAAAAAATGTATACACATTTTAAGAAAGGAAAAAACTGTATTAGTTGTAATAATATATACCAATAACAAAAGATGAATACAAGTCACGTTTCACTTCTGCAATGACAAGAGGTGCTCAAAGTGGTTACCATCAGCATCCTGACACTTCTGATTATGGCGAACTACTGTTTGATCATAGATAACATATCTTAAAAATGTGTATACATTTTTTGGCACCCCCAGTGTATGTGTGTGTGTGTGTGTCTGTCTGTCTGTGTGTCTGTGTGTGTGTCTATGTGTCTGTGTGTTACAAATGCACTCCAGAAGGCAGAGACATTGAGCCATTATCAACTGCTAATGTCACTTAGTAACTCATTTAATTAGAAATATCGAAGCACAGAATTGCTAAGGGAACGGAACAAGTAGCAGACATATATTTGGCGGGGGGTCAGGCAAGGAAGAAATCTGGAACATGGGGCATGACCCTGACATGGAAAGAGGAAGTAGAACTAAGACTTATTGGGGGGTGAGAGTCCAGCAATCTGCTCACATAAGCTTTCTCTCATTTTGGCTCCTTGATTAGTCATCTTGCACCCCTACCCTATGATATCACTAGGCGTCCGTCTGCCCTAGCTGTCTTGAATGTTATCCCTTGCTGGCATACATTCCATTTCCAATTGGGCACACTATTTTTCTGTATTCTGAGTATGCTCATTCTTCATCTCTTACCTCACAACAATAGGCAATCTTGTCCTATAACTAACAGTCATTCACACTGGGGAAGGACAGTAAGCATTCACATCCTGATTAGCCAATTCATGACAAAGAGACCATAGAACATTGTCATTGTGAATGACAAAGCAGCGCTTTCAAACTCTTCAAAGCTGACATGCTGTGGGCTTACTGACTTTAGTTCACTGCCTATCCCCTAATACTTACTGGGGAATGATAAAATGCTGAAACACTTAATCCACTGCATTGTATCTGATGGTGGTGGGGAAGGAAGGAAGCTGGAAAATCAGTTAGATCAGCTGTTTTGGAATTGTGTTGATACGCTTAGATCTTAACATCTCTATTATAAATGACTGAGAAAGAAGACACATAAATTATTATTTGTAATACATTAATATTGATAAAGACTAAGATCACTCTCTAGCTTGAGGACAGTGAGGGTTTGCTTTAAAAATACATAAGGGTATCTTTTGCTGGAGCAAGCACAAACACTGGCAGTAACATAAGGTGAAACCATTTGGAACACCCACCAGGGCACGGGGAGGGAGACATGGACACATGTAAATGAAACAATGTGCCATGAATCAGAAAAGCAGTTTATAATTTGATAATGCATAATTGCTAATTATTCAATTCTAAGGTTAAATTTTGGCATATTTAACTGGATAATAGATCAGCAGATATAAGTGGAATGATTATGGTATATTACTTTGGGAAATGTTTTCCTCACAGGATACCCCAAAACAAAATGTGACAAACAGTTTTGCAGATGGAGAGAGTTTAATGATATTTGGAGTAATTTTATTTGTACCCTAGCTAATAAACATGAGTTTTAGAATGGATTTGTCTGATTTCCTTGTCCACTTGCAACAAATCTTAGCAAACTAGGTATGTTAGTCTTTTATATATTGTAATTCAGGTTAACATTACATTTACAATCTCATACATTGAATTTACTGACCTCATTTCAATTTATTTTTCTTTTCTCTCACTTCCTGCACTGAATCTTCTTTGAGAATTTTTTAACCCCTTAGCTGATAGTAACAGAATTTGTCAGTGTTTATTTGTCCTAGCGAACACTGCCATCTTTTCTCAACTCTATCAATTTAACATCTCATTTTTTTTCTCTAACTACTTAATGACTTTTTGTTTATAGCAACTATTTCATTTAAATTTGTCAAGAGCTTAAACAATATTGTTTGCTCAAAATTTTCTTCATTTTCTTTTTATCTCCTCAAGAGAATAAGGATAGTATGGTAGATAAAGAGCAGAGTTTGACATCAGATTAACTTTTAGTCTTAGTTCCACTGCTTACTAAGTTTGACATCTTAGATATTCCAACATCAGTAATTTTTTTTGTACTTATCTATAAAATGAATAGATGTAATGCTTGCCCTTCCAAGCTCACAAGATTTTTGACAAAAAAATAAAGATGTGAAAACCCATTACAAACTATCAAGTGAATTGAATATGGGTAGCTACTCAATCAAATATCAGCTATAAATTTCTGATTTTCAATTAATTTCAATGAGTATGTATGTATATGTAATTAATATTCATTGAATCAGAAGGCATTTATAATCTTGATTTTTATTATCATTATTATGACTATGAAATGTCAACATGTTGAATATGTTCAAACTCCAATGTATTTTTCAACAATGTATTTTTCCATGTAATGGGATACATGCTGATATAGTTATAGATTTTCAGAGTTGTCAGGGATGTGAGACTACGTAGATAATAGCAACTTGGTTTTTAGGAGAGAAGAAAACTAAACCTACTGAGGACAAAAAATTCACCAACGCTAATTGTTATGGGCTGTTTTCTTTCCACTCCCCCCCACAAAAAAATTTGTATATTCAAGTCCTAACCCTCCATATTTCACCTTGTAGGCATATTTGGTGATAGATTATTTCAAAGAGTAATTAAAGTAAAAGTAGGTCATTAGAATAAGCCGTAATCCAGTATGACTGGTGTCCTTATGAGGAAAGTTGCACACACACACACACACACACAAACACACATGATCTTGTGAAGATGACCACACTAAGAGAAGATGGCTATCTACAAGCCAAGGAGAGAGGCCTCAGGAGGAACTACCCCTGACAACACCTTGATAAAACTTCTAGCCTCTAGAATTGTGAGGAAATTAATTTATATTATTTAAACTACATTGCCTGTAATATTAACCTGGTACTTTGTGATGGCAGCCCTAATAACCTATACAGTTAAAGCAATAACCTATATAAGTTAAAGCAGATACAGACTAAATCTCAGGTATCCCCAATTCTTACCGAGTACTCTTTGTACCACATTAAACTGCTTCCCAATTTTTTGTCTTAAAAGATTCACTAATTAAGGGAATAATTACATAAATGGAAAAATAAATAGAAAAACAATTAGCAACCACACAATGAAGAAATAATTAGTGCAGGATGGCATCCAATCAGATGTTAGTTTAGCCAACACAGATATCAATAAATAACTGTAA
This sequence comes from Rhinolophus hipposideros, assembly GCF_964194185.1. Lineage (NCBI taxonomy): Eukaryota > Metazoa > Chordata > Mammalia > Chiroptera > Rhinolophidae > Rhinolophus > Rhinolophus hipposideros. The sequence goes on along the minus strand of NC_138058.1, from coordinate 16,374,491 downwards.
AATTTCACGGCTAACTTAGATCATTGAACTTACCTAGCAAAACCTGAAAGTGTCATTTGAATTCTGGACTATTTGAGTAGAACTGGATTCCAAACATGGAATGAAACTTGCAGATTTTAACAAATTATTAATAGAAATATACATAGAGAAATTCACAAATAATATATAAACAAACATACTTAATCTCATGTTAGTCATCAGAGGTAGTGGTGACGCCTTTAAACCCAAAGGGACAAGGATGTTACTTGCAATGCCAGTCATATTACAGAACATTTTCTTGCTTTACTGCTGTGCAATACTTTTCTATTCCTACATGCCTATGCCTTATGCTCTATCACATCATTCTAACCATCTTGAAACACCGATATACTGAATAAATATTTGTTTAATGAATGCATGTGAATAAACGCATAACAATACCATTAGTTTTCAGCTAAAATCATGCTCCTGGAGGGCATCCCCAGCAGAGCCGTCAAGGGAAGAGGAAGGAGAAAGAAAAGGAAGCAAAGGAAAGAAGACAAGAGGAGATGAAATGAAACAAAAAAAGAGAGAAAAGAAAAGGGAAGGAAATTTCTGTCCTTCCAGTAGGGACTAGAGGAGTGTGAAATACAACAAAACCAGATTATTAAGAGAGTCAGTCATGATTCCAGAGTCATGAATCTAGTGTTCAGTGATTTTCTTATGAAATTGAAGTGAAACTTGGGCCAACTTGTGCTTCTGCATTTGTCGCTATCATTCAACTCTTTATGTGTGCCTCTGCAGGCAATTTTTATGTATAGGCCTTTGTCATACAGGGACTCTAGTCCTGCTCCCGCATAAGAACAAAAGATATGGTGAGGCCAAAAAGGAGCACCAACGGAGCCATAGATAGGGGAGTCATACAACTATATTCTTGTTGGTAGCTGGGTTGGAGATGCAGGAAGCAGGCTCCACACAATGCGCAAACCTCCGGCTGCTTCTCTGCCAACCAATCAACCCCTAGCATAGCCACAGCAGTTATATCAGTGGCTAATGGCTAACTGGTTACAGCTGATGGCCAACTAGTCACAGCTGATGGCCATTTACTACCCAAGCCAGCACCTTTCCACGTGAGGCCAAGAGCCTCGAAACTGCTCTTTGGGACTCTGTCCCCACAGCCTTCCATGACCTTTCTGTTTTTTTGTTTGTTTGTTTGTTTGTTTTATTAGTTTCAGGTGAACAAAACAATGTAATAGTTAGAAATTTACACCCCTCACAAAGTGATAACCCCTCTCCCCCAATCTACTACCCTTCTGACATCATATTTAGCTGTTACAGTTCCACTGACTCTATTCCCTACACTGTACTCCACATCCTGTGACCATATATATATATATATTAAATTATAGTTGACATTCAGTATTACTCAGCTTCAGCTTCAGGTGTACAGCACAGTGGTCAGGCATCTACACCGTCCATGAAGTGGTCTCCCTAATAAGACAAGTGCCCATCTGACACCCTACAAAATCTTTACAACATTATGGATTATATTCCCCAAACTGTCTTCATATCCCCATGGCAATATTGTGACTACCAATATGTGGTTTCTAATCTCCTCACCTTCTCCCTCATCCCCACCCCGCTCCCTTCTAGCAACCACCATTATGCTAAGTGAAATAAGTCAGATGGAGAAAGTTAAATACCATATGATCTCATTTATATGTGGAATCTAAAAAAAAAAAAAAAAAAAAAAAAAAAAAACAGAATAAATGAGCAAACAAGACAGAAATAGTCTCAAAGATATAGAGAAAAAACTGATGGTCGCATGACCTTTATGTTTGAAATTAAGTCTCCTTATAGCTTTTTCTGGCTTAAAGTACCATTCACCTTAAATAAAGCCAAACATTTCAAAATAATGGTTTCCATCCCACAAGCAGCCCCTTATTGACTAATTCACTGACCCAGTGTCATGCTCTTAAAATAATTTGTTCTGATATTTTAATGTATGTAAGTACTATAGATTACTAATGGCTACTAGAAAAAATTATGGGATACAGAAAAATATGTTTTATTATTTTAGACCTTGGAGTCAACACTATATGAAAGACACAAATAAACGTTTTTATTTAAACCCATTGGTGTAGTTACAAAGACAGTTAAAGACCTTGTATAAGCTATGCAATTTAGCTTCAATTTTTAAAAACACTGCAGGGGTTGGTATTATATTTGCTTTTCGTGTTGATAAATATTGAGATTGCAATTCTCAGTTGGCATTTGAAATAAAAATAATCCTGAAGGTTCTGTGTTGGTTGTTCAAGCTATTCCCTCTCAAACCTTCTGTGTGCACTGTGCTGGGAATTCGCACTTACATATTATGAAAAATGATATAATATATAGATGATATATTATAGAATTGCACATTTAAAACCTATATAATTTTATTAACCAATGTCACCCCAATACATTTAATTAAAAAAAGAAAAATCAAAAAATAAAATAAAAAATAAATTTAAAAAAGAAAAATCAGTTTGTAAAAGAGTAGTCTTTGTTTAACTTAGATTGACTAATTTCATTTAAAATGAAAGTATTAGAAAAGTTACTCAGAAAGTACTGTTATCCGTTACATTATTAAAAAAAGAATATATTAAAATAAAACTTTTAATTGGATGATGCAAGAAAACTTTTTATAAAATCTGCTGAATTAATGATATATTGCTAATAACACTATTTAAAAGTAGTTTGATTATAAGTAAATTATGTAGCAAACTGGCAGTGGATCAACAATTTTCTGTATCTCTTGGAATTTCTCATTATTAACGGCTACTTTTAGCTGAACAAATCTACTAAAGCAATTATATTCTGAAATAAAAAGATCTTTCTTTTTGGTTGTTTTGTCTATTAAAAAATGTTTTCAAAGGCAAATAACATTAAAATCAAGAAAATTCATGACATAGTAAAAACATCATTATAATATTTATAAAAACAACACAACATGGGAATTTTTAAAAATAATATCAACTGAAAAACAAATAAGCAACTAGAGAAGCCAAAGTAGTTGTTGGTTTAAAGCCCAGTGTTTTTAATTAAAACACATTTTATTGTGGACATAAACATTACTTTCCTGCAAATAAAATCACAATTAAAAATTTTAAAATGCTTTCATGAGAGAAACATAAAGATCTTTAGCTTATCAGTACTAGCAGTTGCTTCAGTTAAATTTTGAATGTGCACATTATTTTTTTTAACTAGAGACTATGAACTGGATAGTAGGGTTTCTTTTTTTCATACCTTCTCTAGACTCACAGTTAATAAGCATTTGAGTAACTAAAAGGATTAAAACACACAATTTAAAGCTGTTAATTATTGGGAATGGTAATATCCATGAACTCTTCCCAAACATAACTAATCATGGTTATCCAGTAAACCTGGCACCTCTTACCTTCCTATATGATCACCAGAAATTAGAGTATCCCAAAACTCTGTATGATTCACAGAGAATTGGGTTGATCCCAGCTCTAATCCCTCTGCTGAGCTGAGCAAATTCCCCTACTCTGCAGTTCCAACTCTGTTGGAACTCCACAAGGAGATCACAGGAGTATGGCAGGATATTTTTATTTTCTGAGAGAAACACAATGATACTTGACACCTGTCAAAATTCAGGCAATTACTAGCTTAAGGTAGTTTGCAGTTCAATGTTAGATAACACTGCATTACTTTCTATTACCGTGGCTATTATCATGGCTGAAGCTTGGCTCTCTTTGCATGCTGTGACTTAAAAACAAAAACAAATAAAAACAAGTACTATGTGAATATTAGTGTAGAACAGGAACGAGGTTTGTGTGTTCAGTTTGATTCCAAGATTTGAGAAATTGAGAAATGCCCAGTAGGCACACACAACACATATCCCATTATTATCTGACATTATTTCGGAAACTGAAATTAATAAACCATTTTTCTTTTAATTTATATGTATTTTTTCAAATGGCTACTAAGTTGTTAGGACATAAACATGTAAGTTGTTTGGACCTATAACTACTTAATAAATAAAATTGTTTGGCAATTATTTTGACCTAACAGCCATGAAAGCAATTAATGAATCTCTAAGAGCCCTGTGGCGGGAAACCTCTAATTTACTCTGGGAAGTCACAGATGGATGTGAGGGATGACAGGGCTGTCTATAGATAGATTTATGGGCATCTTCTATAATGACAATACTCCTGTTGCTATAAGCCACAAAAACAGACTCCATCCGAGAATTTGAAAGTCCAGGCCTGTGTAATAATAATACACCCAAAATGTTTGATATTAAATCTTCTCCATTATTTCCACCAGGGGCAAGGCCAGAGCTGTGTGACACTGTACTCTCTATCTTGTTCATCTTTCCCACTACTCCCTGACTCACCCCAGGCTTATGAAGGTTTCCGATCCATCAGGTTGGAATCAAAAGAAAAGAGGATGGGGAAAAGGCACAGTCTGACACAGTAGATTCTCTTATCATCAAGACTTTCCCTCATGGGGGAGGGGGTTCTTGTGGGTCCCTCAGAGATTTCATCACTAGAGACCTTTAAACTTAGGTTTTAAGAGAACGAATGCACTCTTACTGAGGTCACTTAGTTTCCCACAGCCCACAGTAGCCCAGAGTCCACCACCAACACCTCCTCCCCCAGTAAAACCTGCATACAGGATTAAAAGCAATCTCACACCTGTTTTCTCTGTATGCAGCCCATCTCTAGTCTGTGGAAATATCAACGTGATCTTTGCCCCTGTGTCGGTGGCAGTCTAGTTATATCCCAAATGCAGCCTCTCTCTGTCTAGCATCCTATCCCTCCCCTTGAGGGCGAAGGCAGATATCACAGGTCCTCAAAAACTCTCCTCTCACTTTATCCTTTAAGTTTCAAAATGGGTATGGATTTTCAAAAGTTGTGGAACCAATCTTCAACTATTGTCTTTGTAAAACTGTCTCAGGCACACTTTCCAATTTTGTAATCATTTTATTACGCAATTTCAAATATACATAGATAGAAGAGTGTAAAGAACCTCCATGACCTATCAACCTCCTTTGCCAATTATCACCTAGCCCATGTTCACTCATGTTTCGTAGATTCCCCACCCTCACCCCACCCCATAAGATTATTTTGATGCCAGTCCCTCCATCACATCACCCCACCCATAAATACATCAGTATGGGTCTGTATCAATTTTCTATTGCCAAGTAACAAATTACCACCAACTTAGCCTATGGAAACAATACCCATTTATTATTTCAAAGTTCTGTGGTCAGAACTCCTGGTGGGTTTGACTGGGGTCTCCGTTCAGGCTCTTAAACAATGCTCAAATCAAGGTGATGGCCAGGCTAGGCTTTTATCTGGAGGCTTGGGGCTGTGGCGGGGCGGGAGAGAGAATCCACTGCCAAGCTCATTCAGGTGGTTGGCAGAATCCAGCTGTAGGTTTGGGGTCCCCATTTCCTTGCTGGCTGTCAGTGTCTCCTCTCCTTGCTCCTAGAACTGCCTGCACCGCATCTGCAGGCAGTCTCTCTTCATCTTCAAATCAGCAAAGACATCCTTCTCATGCTTTAATTCATTCTGAAATCCACTTCTTCCTTCCTGTTCTGCCCACCAGCTGGGGAAAGATCTCTGCTTTTAAAGGTATATGTGACTATATTGGACCCACCTGAAAATCCAATATAATTTTATCTTAAGGTCAACTGATTTTTAACCTTATTACATCTACAAAGTCCCTCTTGCTAAGTAAGGTAACATATTCACAGGTGTGATGATATCTCATTATATTCACAGGTTGTGAAATTAGGACATTTTGGGGGTGGTCACATTAGAAATTTTCACTACCCCGTGAGTCAGAATTAGTGAGGAAGAAGTAAAAGAAACCTGTGCTATACACCCCACTCTACCTCCACCCGGATCCCAATATGCCCACCCAACATTTCCAAGAAAATGTATTTTGTAATTGCTGGAAACATAGCATAACTGATGAACACCCACAGATTTGCCTACCTTAAATAACAAAGAGTTATGAGATAGTGTAAACATTGATTTGGGGTGTGGAAGGGAATGGAGTTAAGAGAAAAAAATGAAACCAAGGAAAGAGTCATTACTATTTTATGAAGAGAGCAAGCATTACCATATCCACATAAACCCTGCCCTTGCCCAGCCCCAACAGAAATTTTAAATACTGTATGCATGTGGTCTTAGTTCTAGCTCCCAAACAGGTTTAGACATGGTAAAATAATTGTGCTGAGTAACCAATGGGCAAAGTAGCTTATCTCAAGCCTTGGAGAGAAAAAATATATATTTCTGCAGTGACACTTCTGTGCCAATTTTCTCATTTCTGTAATTTCCCCCCCATATCACAGCAAAGTATCCTAAGCCAATAGGGAATCAAAACCTAGTTACACTATACAACTAAACTGTCTATGGTGGGTCCACTTCAAAAGGGGAAACTGTGCACTTGGCTTTCTCTATATCTTTCAATAATTATGTTCTGCCTTGCAGTGAACATAAACTATTTCTCTCAGAGGATAAGCCCAGAACCATAATTCCCTTTGTCTCTCTTGCAAAACTTATCTCACCTATGTCTGCATCCTTCAACTAATTGTGTCTTGGTATATCTGATATACTAATTCATGTAGCTGATATTGGTTTAATGTATTACTCATATCTCAGATACCACATTAATCCTTAACAGGACCCAGCAAAGCCATAACCCAAAGCTGAAATAAACAAGGAAAACAAGTCTGATTCTGATTCTGGAAATAAGGTGAAACAGACAGTTCAATATCTTTGTTTCTACTTAGGTTGTCTCTTTAAAACTTTGTTTTCTTGAACTGTAGCTGAGAGATTTTCATGTTTTGCCAAATACAATTTTAAAAATTTTATTGTTCACAGTAGCATCTTCTTGCCTTTCTTCTTTTACTCTTTTACTTTTTAAAAAAGTGCCTTATGAAAACCAGACACTACATAACTGATAGCCATGCAAAAAAAAAAAAAAAAAGAAAAAAGAAAAAAAAATTCTGGGCCCCAGAATTCATAGTTTAGTAAGAAAAGAAACAAATCTATCAGTTCAATACAGGTTGGGACATAGGATTTTGAGCCTCATGTTCAATGTCTGAAAAAAATTATCAAACAAGGTTATTCGGTTCTATAGATTTATGGCATGAAATGAATAGGGAACAAATAGTTTTCTTCAGTCCCCAAGTTCTATTCATGTTGAAAGAAGAAAGTCTATTCAATTGTTCTCTTTCTGTCAGATTGACAATTTTGTACTGCTGGGTTGAATAAATCCAGTGTTTGAAAACTCCAAAAACATTTGAATAAAAGAGGCCAAATACACAGATTGTGAGTGATTTAAATTCCATTGGGTTTTGCTTCACTTTCTGTGATGTCTTTTCAGTTGAGTTTAAATTAGAACCTCTGTGAATATTGCAGTTCTCAAATAATATATCTCCTATTAACATTGCCTTTCTTATTAGTTTTCAGATTGACTTTGTCAGTACGTTTCTCATGGATGCATCATGAGAGACTAATATCTACTCTGTTATTTGCTTGTGTATATTTTGAAATGTTGGGCACAATCTGTAGAAATGCAGCCTCTTAAAAAAAGAAAAAAAGGACTGTCTTCCTAAGCCCTCTGTTTGATCAGCTCTAGACCATGTGTTCTATCAAAAAACCTTTTTCTCCTAACTGTTGTCTACTCTTCAGTGTCTTCCAAATCAATGTCAGCAAGTTGTTATTCAACACCTTGAAGATGCCCAGTGTGCATTAGGCTTTGTAAAGAAATAGAAAGAAAAAGACCTTCAGAATTTCTTTTAAAAATATCTTAAATCTTATTGAAGTAAAAGAAAACATACTCATGAAATATACATTTTTTTTAGAAAGAGAATGAATGCAATCAAATGTTGATTGTGTGATTCTAACAGCAAATGTGAGAGAAGATGAGAAGAGGGAGAAATAACTGTCCCAGAGAGTCTTAAATTGGATTTGGAAGAATGAGCAGAAATCACACAGGCTCACCAAAGAAAATGGATATAATCTGTTCAATATCAGAGATGGCATAAAAGCGGGGGCTATACAAGGTCATAGGAAGTTAGGTTTCTTATTAGTTTTAAATTAGTGTGTAAATTCAGAAATGTGTAGTGAGCACTTCTTATGTGCCTGATACTTGTGGTGCACTGGGCATGACGAAGTGAATCAAGTTTCAGGAAGGAGTCCAAGATGCTCAGGGATTGTATGTTTGAGGGTCTGAATAAAGGCCAGTGCACCTGAGGAGAGAAGGGTGGGAGAGTGGCCACACTGGAGCCCGCAGCGTTTATCAGGGACCAGGCCTTGCTGATCTTTCTTGTATATTTTGTAATTATCCCAATGATAACAGGCAACTCTTTTGGAGATTAAACACAGTGAAAACCTGATTAGATTTGTGTAATGCCGATGATGAAGTTAGACCGCTGAATTTTGAAAAGCAGATTCCAGGGCCTCATTCTCATCATTGTAAAATGGGATAATGCCATGTAAATCACATGAGATTACGTACGTAAAAATGAAATATAAAGTGACATTTAGTGTGTACACTTGTGTGTAAAGGACCACTGCTTATTCTCTCATTCAACCCTGTATCATCAGCTACTAAGAACATCCCTGTATCATCATACAGGGCCCAATAAATGCTTTTGCATTGAATATATAGGCGCGCGCGCACACACACACACACACACACACACATACACACACACACACAATGAAAAATCCAAGCTTCAGAGTTGACTCCTCCAAAGGTTACTTTCTTCCAGTTGATTGGGATAGTAGAGTTTTCTCTCACATCCATTCCTGGCTCATTCTCTACTGGGCAAAGAACCAGAGTCACTGTTGAAAACTAATCCCATAAAATGTGTTCTTTCTTTTTTCATTGCTTCAGTGACACCCCAGCTGGACAGAGTAGAATGTCCTCAATGCTAGTGCTGACCATCCTGTGTTAATCTCTCAGCCGCTACTCCCAGAAGTCCTCTGCCAATTCAGGGTGACTTGGACTACAGAGCTGCTGGTCTCAGCCACACACTGTTTCTAATCCAGCCACTGCCCCACATTCTTCTCGCCCTTAATGCTGAAACTGTCAACCATGCTGAGTCACCTTCCCTCGTGGAAAAATCTTCTCTGCGGGTCCTCCATATTTTTTCCTGCCAGTTAACTTAAACCACTGTAAAAAGTTCTGTAACATTGAATTTCAAAAAGGAAATGGTTCAGAGTCCAATTAATCACTTTCCACCAATGAGGTTCCTTGATCATGATACCCAGAAATCCACCTTCTTCCCCGAATTTAGCTATGAAGAGAAAAGGGTATTTTGAGACAGAATCTTCTCCAATTTACAAAAGGTGTTATTTACCCAGACCTCAAATCTGTAATTGTCCAGTCCCATATCCCAGTGTCTTAACTGTTTTCCATACAATCTTTTAAGGATAAATTAGTTTACGTTCTTACTCTTAACCATACCAATCTCACCCATATAGACCTCACTACTACTTTAACTCCAACTTGTGTCAAAATCCAATTTTGTATGTCCTGTATTCCCTTTTGGAGTAACTCTATTACAGACCTGAAGTCCTCAGTTTTGTTCTGTTTTGTTTTATTTTTAGGTCTCTACAGTATTGGTAACATATTTATGATAAACATGTTAAATTTAACAGAACTATTCTGGCAAGCAATTATTATTTTAATTTTTATTAAATTTATGGGGGTGACATTTGTTAACAAAATTATACGGGTTTCAACAGCACAATTCTATAATACATGATCTATATATTGCATTGTGTCTTCACTGACCAGAGTCTGTACTCCTTCCATCACCATATATTTTGACGCCCTTTACCCTCTTCTACCACACATTCCCGCTTACCCTCTGGTAAACACTAAACTGTTGTCTGTGTCTGAGTTTTTGCCTTTTTGTTTGTCTTGTTCATTTGTTTCTTTCAGATTTATATCCCACATAAAAGTTAAATCATATGGTTTTTTACTTTTCTGTCTGACTTACTTCGCTTAGCATGATAATCTCTATTTTTGTGGCCTAGTTAGCTGTATCTATTTTGAAGTCTTCTTAAGGAACATACCTAATTCCCTCCACCTCAGGATTATCTTCCCAGCTCTTCTAGTTTCTAGTATCTTTCCAAATCTAAATGACAGTTTCTTGGACATCCAAATCTATAAAGAGCAATAGAAGTGTCCTTTACTGATGGATAACAAATCTGCCTGATGACATTCACTCCTCAGCAGAAAAGAGTAATGGTGTCTTTTCATCTTTTACATATGGCTCTTGTTGCTGTACAGGTGGAAATTAATACAGCCCCTGGTGAGGGTGTTGGTTTTGTGACAGCATTAGTGCTAAGGGATTTACCTGTTTTCAATATCAACTGAATTCCAAAGAAGACATTTGGATAAATTCTCAGCATGGGTGATGAATTTCTCTTGTTGCTTTTTTCTGGGGGAACAACGCTTTCATTAGTCATTCCACATTTAGTGTTTTTGGTCCAGCTGGGTAGATGCACAACTGATAAAATGATGCTCACTGTTCTGAGAATTTTATTTATAATTTAAAAGGTGGGTTTTAATAGGTGTGTTTTCTCAAGGAAGTTCTAGATGCCATTTGTGTTTCGACTGTCATAAAACCTAGTATTTCCATTTTAATACACAGATGCACATGAAGATAGATAGATCCAGGGTGGTCTATTAGGAAAAAATATATATTTATATAAATATATGTTTATATAAATATAATATATAAATTTATATAAATATTTGATATATAAATATATAAATAATTAAGTATATAATTATAATTATATATTATATAAATAATTAAATATATAATATATAATATATAAATAATTAAATATTTATATAAATACTTAAATTTATATACATATAATAAATATATTTATATAAATAATTTATATAAATATATAGTATAGATTTATATATATTATATAAATATATATTTTTATATAAATATACATTTTATAAATGTTTTTATATAAATAATATATGTATATTATATATATACATTTTATATATATAAAATATATAAATATATATATATACACACACACAGTAATCAACCCAATAGATATAGGAATTATATTCTAAGACCCCCTAGTGGATGCCTGTAACCATGGCTAGTACCAAACCCTATACAGACTATGTATTTTTTTCCTATACGTATGTAGCTTCTCACTTAAAGGAAGTACTTTACAGCTTCTCTTTGGCATGTCTGAATTTCCACTATCACTACTCTTGTTCTTTGGAAGCATTATTAAATAATTTATTTATTTAATAATAAATTTATAATTTATTTATTTATTTATTAAATAAAATAAGGGTTACATGAACACAAGCACTGCAATTGATCTCATAACCAACACAGCTATTAAATGACAAACTGGCAGGTAATGTGTACAGTGGGGATACACTGGACAATTAGATGATTCACTGGGTGGGGTGGAGTGGGGTGGTGAGAGATTTCATCAAGCTACTCAGAACAGCACACGCTTTAAACTTATGAATTGTTTATATCTGGAATTTTCCACTTAACGTGTTCAGACGGTGGTTGACCTCCAGTCACTAAAACAATGAGTAAGGGGAGGACTAATGTACTTAGTGAGCAAATCCCTGATAACAACTTGTGGTATAACATTTCATACATGTTGTTGAACCAATGACTTTTCAGTCCTACACATCTTCTTCATCCTTCAGGTAAACGATATTCTGAAACCCCCATCAGCGAGTTCAAACTTGTTGTTCTGTTACTAAAATGTTCTTTTTCTTTAGCCTATGTAAAATTATACTTCTATCTCCACTCAATTACATTCTAAAGATTAATGGCTGGTTACTCTGATTAATCCAACAAGTTGTTGTGCAACAGCTCATAACTCAAAAATACATGGTTTTGCAGGGTGGGAAGAGAACTAGTAGAGCTGGACCTCCCCTCTTTCCTTCAGGAAAACCAAAAGGTGGAAAGGGCTACTCAGACCACCAGCCTCCATCTCCAGAGTATGGGGTGAGATAGTAGATATACTCAAATTTTTCACTGTGGGAAGTCTGTACTCCTAACACTTTCATTGTTCTAAGGTCAACTGTGTATATATTTTTAGTAATCATTTTTATTGAAGAATAATATACATTGAAAAAAGCCCCTAAATCACAGGTATATATCAGAATAAATTACTACACAGACCAATACAATAGAATTGAGAACCCAGAAATAAATCTACATATATATGAGCAGATAATGTTTGACAAAGGAGCCAAAAACATACAAAGGAGAAAACAAAAGCCTCTTCAATAAATGGTGCTGGGAAAATTGGAAAGTCACATGAAAAAGAATGAAACAAAACTTCTGTCACCATATACCAAAATTAACTCAAAATGGGTCAAAAACCTAAACATAAAACCTGAAACAATAAACTGCATAGAAGAAAAAATAGGTACTAAACTTATGGACCTTGTATTCAGAGAGGATTTTATAAATTCCCCCTCAAAGACAGGGGAAGTAAAAGCAAAAATAAATGAATGGGACTATATCAAACTAAAGAGCTTTGCACAGCAAAATAAACCATCAAGAAAACAAAGAGGCAACAAACCGAATGGGAGAAGATATTTGCAAACACTTCTGAATAGAGGCTAATATCCAAAATCTATAAAGAACTCATAAAACTCAGCAATAAAACAAACAAACAATCCAATTAAAAAATGGGCAGAGGACCTGAACAGACACTTCTCCCAAGAAGATATACAAACAGCCAACAGATAACATGAAAAAAATGCTCAACTCCACTAGCTATTAGGGAAATACAAATCAAAATCACAATGAGACATCACCTCACACCTGTTAGAATAGCTATCATCAGCAAGATAAGTAATAACAAGTGTTGGAGAGGTTGTGGAGAAAAAGGAACCCTGATACACTGCTGGTGGGAATGCAAATTTAAGGAGGTTCCTTAAAAAATTAAGAATAGAATTACCATATGACCCAGCAAACCCTTTTCTGGGTGAGCATATACCAAAAATCTAAAAATATTCACCTGAAAATATATGTACCCCTATGTTCATCACAGGATTATTCACTGTGGCAAAGATACGGAAACAACCAAAGTGTCTTTCGACAGATGATTAGATAATGAAGAGGTGGTATATATACACGATGGAATATTACTTGATCATAAGATGAAATACTGCCACTTGCAACAACATGGATGGATCTTGAGGTTGTCATGCTAAGCCAAGTAAGTCAGACTGAAAAAATCAAGAATCACATATGATTTCACTCATTTGTGGGATATATATCTGAAAGCAATAAATGAATAAGACAAAACCAACAAGCAAAAACTCATAGACACAGACAATAGTTTAGTGGTTACCAGAGGTTAAGGTGGGAGAGGGGAGATAGAAGAGCGAAAATGGGATCAAATATATGGTGATGGAAGGAGAACTGACTCTGGGTGGTGAACACACAATGCAATGTATAGATGATGTATTATAGAATTGTACACTTGAAACCTACATAATTTTACTAAGTAATATTACCTTAATCAATTTAATAAAAATTTTAAAAATAATAGATTATTAAAGAGGGAATACAGTTGTGTAACCTGAACACAAACAAAGACATAGGATATAACCAGCATCCAAGAAATAACTGTGTATGGCTCAGACAATTAAGTTCGAGAACTTTTCACTAAATAAGTGCATGGTGGAAAATTCGCAAACTTAATTGTCCAACCTTCATACATTTTCCTAATCTTTACATCCACCTATCTGCCAAAAGGTAAACACTATGTTCAAATCTATCAAAGATCTTTTGCCTATTTTTAAATAAATTAATAGAATTGGATATTTATTCAAAATGATATACATGAGATCCATTCTTATTGAGTGAAACTGTAGTTTCTTCATATTAATTTGTTAGAAGATTGCATTAAGTAAATGTTTCACAATCTATCCATTCTACTACTGATGGACCTTTGGGCTGTTTCCAGTTTAAGGCTAATACTAGCAATACTGCTGTAACCTTTTTGTATTTGTCTCTGTGATGAATTTCTGCTGCTAACTACCTAGCAATGGAATTTGTGGGTATTATGTTCACATTTATTCTGCTTTATTTTTTACTGCCAAAAATATTTCCAAAGGATTTGTACCAATATGCATTCCCTCCAGCGGAGTTTGAGAGTTCCAGGTGTTCTGCAACCTCATCAGAGCTACGTACTGTCAATCTTTTAAAGTTCAGCCATTCCAGGAAGTGTTTAATGGTTTCTTTCTACTGGTTAATTTTCATTTTGCTAAATTCTGACAGAGTTGAGCAGCTTTTCATGTTTATTGATTTGAATATCTTCCCTATTCTAAAGTGCCTGATCAAGTCTTTTGTTCATTTTTTCTAGGCGATTTTCTTTTTTTATTATTGATTTGTAGAAGTTCCTGAAATAAGCTCTGTAAAACAGATTATTACATATATATCTGTTGCAAATATCTTTTTTTCTATTCTGGGGCTAACACTCTCGTTGTTTGATAAACACAAGTTCTTAATTTTGGTAAAGTCCAAAGTATCAACATCCTCTTTACTGATTGGTGCTTTCTGTGTCCTATTTATTAAATATTGCTGTGCCTGAAGTTCATAAAGATATTCACCTATGTTATCTTTTTGAAATTTCATTGGCTTTCATGTTCACATTTAGATCTACTATCTACTTGGAGTTAATTTTTGAGCATGATCTCAGGTGGCATTTAAATTCATTTTTCTCCATATGGATATCCAATTCACCCGATCATGATTTATTGGAAAGACCATTGCTTTCTGTTATATTTTTACATAATTCAAGTGCCCAAGTATGTGCAAATATGCTTATAGACTCTCTTATTCTGTTTCATGATTGTTTGTTTGTTTGAAACTACACCATACTCTTCCTGTAACATCACTGTCTTAAGAACTGTAGCTTTATAATAACTCTCTATCTGATACTGTAATTCTGCCACTTTTGTTCTCCAAAATTTTCTTGACTCACCTTAAACTAATTAATGTATTCAATACACTTTTTAGAATCTCTTGCCTTCCCACTGTAGTTGCACCCTATCAATTACAGGTTACTCTTCAGGTTATAGGTTACAGTTTATTCAATCAACAATTTTATTAACCAAGTAGAGGAATTTGGTACAATGTATATTAACCTCAGGGGACTCAAAATTTATCTTGAATCCAGTATACAACTTCTAGTTAGTATTAAAATGAAAACTGGAGCATGAATCAAATCCTAAGGTATCTTTGAGCCTCCAAACAGTTCTACTAACCAACCATCTGTTAACTATTTCCTTCAAAGAGGATTTTCTAATGTTCACTTTTTACATTGATCTATATCTTAAATCCATTGTGATCAAAGAACATAATTTGTGTAAGTCAGTTCCTTGCTTTGTAGATCAGAATATAATCAGTTTAGGTAACTATTTTATGAGCAATTAATAATAATATTTAGCAGGGAGTTTCTTTTATATATGTCAATCCAGTCAAAATTTTTAAATTTTGTTCAGATAGTCTATACTATTAGTGATTGTTCACCTCTGTTTATTCCATTAAAAATGAAGATGTTATTAAAATATTCCAATATGATTATAAATTTGACTATGTCTGCACTTATTTCTGATGATTTTCACTTTAAATATGTTATTGGATATATACATATCTAGAGATGTTATATTTTTCATCATGAAATGTATTTCTTGCCATAAAGTTTATTTTTCCAGACATCCAGTATAGCTAAAATCAGTTTATTTCGATTAGTGTTTGTATGGTACAGATAAATAACGAAAAGTGGGTCAGACCCAGAGATACCGGAGAACATGACCTTTTCATGATATTGCTCTTGGAACATGGTCATTTAAGACAAATGCTGAAACTTAACTATGACACATATCAAGTCAATTTACTTGGTTATCATATTATTGTGAGAAGGCTTATTGAGGAGTTCACGTGCACTGGCATGTCTCTTGCTCCCAGTGGGTCTATGTGACAAGCATAGTATAAAAGGGAAGTGAGAAATGAAAGAGGTACTTTCCCTGAGCTAAACTAGTGTGCACCCGTTTCACTCTCACCTCCTGTAATTGAAGACATCTTGTTTGACGAAAGGAGCGACAAACTGTGTCTGAGATGTTG
Organism: Rhinolophus hipposideros; assembly: GCF_964194185.1. NCBI lineage: Eukaryota > Metazoa > Chordata > Mammalia > Chiroptera > Rhinolophidae > Rhinolophus > Rhinolophus hipposideros. The sequence continues at coordinate 16,358,338 of NC_138058.1, read as the reverse complement.
CATGTTTTCTCGGTGCTTGTTTCTTTTTCTTTTCCCTCACAGTTCAGTAACCTGGTACTGAGAATGTATTTAATATAATTGCTAATATATTTTTCACCAACCATGTTATTATTTATTTTCTATTTAGAAACTTTTTCTATTTTCCTCTTTTTTTATCAATTTATTCAAGTTCTATGTTTTGTTGTTGTTGTTGTTGTTGTTGTTGGACAGCTTTTATTTATACATACTTTTACCAAATTTTTTTTACACTAGAAATTATAGCATGCGCCCCTGGCTTGTTGAGATCTACCATGAGTGTATAATTTTACCACTAGCAAGACAATGTAAGACTCTCAAAATAATTTTACTTCATGTACCCTTCTCCAACCTTTGATGGTATCATCTTTATGTTGAATTCTATCTATCTATCTATCTATCTATCTATCTGTCTGTCTGTCTATCTATCTATCTATCATCTATCTATCTATCTATTTATCTATCTATCATCATCTATCTGTCTATCATCATCTATCCAGTCTAGTTATCCATTTATCTACCAGCTTACTGTCTACCACCTATTTTTATTTTAAATAGCTTAAATACATATTTCTGCCATCATTTCCTCATTATTTTTGCATCTCCCTTCTTCCACTTAGGATTGTATATTGCTTGCCTCGATATTTTTTTTTTTTTGTATTTTTTTGTTTTATTTACTTCATTTCTTTGCTAACAAATATTCTCTGTTTTGGTTTTGCTGCAACTGTCTTTCAAAAATATTTAAAGCTCTTTAAATGTAAAACTCCATTGTCTTTGGTATTCCGTCTTATTTTTTTTCTCTTGTGAATGTTCCATTTTCTTGCTTCTTCAACGGTATTATGGCATTTATTTTCTGACTGCTTTTATGAATTTCTCTTTGTTTTTATTGCAACACTATATTAGTATGTCTTGGTATGGTTTTCTTTGCATTCATCCTGTTTGAGTTCTACAATGTTTTTTTAAAATCTTTGCTTGATGTATTTGTTTGGTATTACAAAGTAATAAGTAGTTATCATTTCTAATATTTCTTGTGCCCCTTTATTTCCTTTGTTGCCTTCTGAATCCCTTTAACTATATTTATTTTTTAAACATTTCTTTCTCTCTTCTTCAAGCTAATTATTTTTTTTCTGACCTGCCTTTTAGCTCCCCAACTCTTTTTCTAGCCATGTCTAATCTGGTATTAAGTACATTGCATCAATCTGTGGCTAATCAGGAGACAAAAACCACACAGTAATTTAAATAGGTGCTATTACCTATACGAATTTTAGTTATACGAATTATTGAGAAATGTATGGGGAGTAACTATAAAGATGAAAAGAAAAGAAAGGATTTCCTAGAGCTCAGAGAGAGTGCCTAAAGAAAGGCAAATTTGGAATGGACATTCAGACCTCATTGAAATAAGTGTGTCTACAGCCCACAGGATAGAGAATACGTTCACTCGGTTACCCTGTCAGAGAAGGTCTTCACCCAGCAGCCCAACAGAAAAAACTCTCTGGATCACAGGCTTCCAGATGAGTTTGTCCAGGAAGTAAGGGCAACCTGTGCACTGGCACTGGGAGCTAGAGAAGTCTCATTGGCAGGGACTTAGTGTATTCCTGTGTCAGCTTGGACTGGGGTGTCATGAGAGAGGAAGGCAGTGAACTCACCATATGGCTGGCACCTCATGGCCTCTGGCATGAGCATGCAGAGGACTAAGAAGGCTTCAGGAGCAGCAACTTAGGCATGCATTCTTACCTGCAGTGTCCAGGGTCCCCAGAATACAGCTATTCCCCAAGATGAGAATGAGAGAAAAGCAAGTAGTTACTAAATAGTTAAACAAGTGCTAGAAACTGAACTGGGCAACACCTGGTGAACAAAAAAAAAAAGAAAAGAAAAAACTAATTCTTCTGGAATTTAGCAAGTGATTCCCCTCTAAAGCCAGGAAAGGAAGACATTTCCTTTTCTAGTGTCTTCCCAGCATCCTCTACTCAAAAAGTGCTGACTTGCAAAGAAATATTTATAAAGCTCTCTCCATTATCACAGAGGAGTCCCCCAAAGAGTGAATTGAGAACTAAGTCAAAAAATCAGTAACTGGAACACATATACTATGAGTTAATTCTAGAAAACGTGTGTTTTAGGGGTAGAAGTATTATTTGAATATTTTAATAACTTGAAAGTCTCTGTTTTTTTAATATTTGTGAATGTATTAATCATAGTCATTTTAAACCTGATATATGATAACACTAAGTTCTTATCACACAATTAATCTGCTTTCATTGCCTAATATTTCATGTGTTTTTTGCTTGCATTTTATCTTCTACAAGCTCCATTATTTTGACTGGGTGACAGATAGTTTTTAAAAATTTAGAGATCGTGAGTGTCTAGATGTTATTCTCTTCCTTCAGAAAAAAATTAATTTTGCTTCTTACATAAAGCCCAATTAGGAGAACTAACAATCCTTAATATTCTTATTTCAATCAGAAATTCATACTATTCACATCTGAGCTTACTTCCTGTGAGGAATGTCTAATTATAGCCCACATTTATTCCTAGGGTATGGTCAGTAGAATAATGGCCCCCATAGATGTTCACATTCTAACCCCTGGACACTGGTTATGTTATGTTACATGGCTGATGGCAACTACAATTATTAATCAGCAGACTTTAAAATAGGGAGAAACTGTCTGGATAAGATCGATCTCATTACAAGTGTCTTGATAGTAGAAGAGGAAGGCATATGACTCTTAGTGTCAGAGTGATGCCCTGTGAGAAAGACCGAACCAAACATTGCTGGCTTGGAAGATGGAAGGAGACCACAAACTAAGAAATACAGGCAACCACTAGAAACTAGCAGGCAAGCAGACAAACAGAACAGGTTCTCCTCTACAGCCTCCAGAAAGGAACTGCTTGATTTTAGCCCAATGAGTCATACTTTGGACTTCTAGCCTCCACAACAGCAAGACAATACTATTTTGTATATTTCAAGGCATTACATTTGTGATAATGTGTAACATCAGCAATGGGAAACTAATACATAAGATGTAGACATTCATGGTTCCAACTAAAATTCCAAGATGTTTATTAAGATACCTCCACTTTGGGGTGACCTCTGAATTCTAATTTATGTGAGTTCACTGAATGCTCTGTCTTTTGCCTGAGTCTCTTGGATATGAGGAATGAAATGAAGGAAATGAAAAAATGCCTTCAGCAAATAAACATATATAAACAAACCAAAACCTGACTACCTCCATAGGCTTCCCTCCTCTATCTGGACTTGACTCTATGTATCTTGGTTCCTTAGTGCCTTAGTGGCTTACCAGCACTAACATAATATTTCTTTAATAATAATACAGCTTTCCCAGTCATTCTCAGTTAGTGGGTTATTTTGAAATAACCTTGTTTGATATTGCCAGAAACAGAATTTGACAAAGGAAACATGTTGAGCATGTTTTACACTTCAAAATCACTTTCCCATGTGGTTTCATGTGTTTGTTTTTATGAGGACATTTATATAATGACTGTTGGTCTACTACAATTTTCAATATAGAGATAACTGAGGACCAAAGAAGCCACAAAACTTGGCTCACAAACTTGGTTTTAAAGACCAATCGGGGCATGAGTTGTCCAACTCCTGATTTCATGTCCTTTATACTACAATAAAGATGGATGATTACCATTCTCTAAAGCACCTACAAATTGTACACAGGTAGATGTCAAGAAATGACAAAGGTAAATTTCTTTAAATATATTTTTACTTGCAAATTAACTCATATTTTCAGACTGCTATAACATGTAAAACATTTTAATATGCATTGTTTTGATTGAAACAAATCGTAACGCTATGAAGTATTTATAACTGGCCTTGAGATTTAGAGCCTAGACTACCTGCAATCAAATCCAGGGTCTAAGAAGGATTTTACAATGTTACATAGTCAATAATTTTGTCACAATGTAACATATTCAAATGTAATAGACATACAGTCAATGTAATATATTCAAATAGACATACAGTCAATGTAATATAGTCAAATAGTTTTGACTATGTTACATAGTCAAATGACTATAACTTTGTAACATTATGCTTTAGTTCCCTCATGTATAAAATGGGTATCAAAACGATGAGAACAATACTGATAAATTAAAATATATAACTTAAAATATAAAAAAATAATTGGTATCCAGTCTGGCACACAGTAAATATTATATAATCTTTAGCTATTTACTATTTGAAAATTTATAGAAAAGCAAAATTATGAGTTAAATTTCTTGACGTTATTCTTAAAAGTCTATTTTTATTCAATGGGTTTGTTATTTCGCCCAATAAGTCTGAGAATCTGATTGGAACAAGGAAATCTATCCAATTATATAATATTGCTCCATTTCTGAACATAAGTATTTGGTACCAGGTTCCTAGTGAAACCCTATAGACACCCAAAGGACATGGTCCATAAAATGAGAAATCAAAGCCTCCTTGAAAATGCTGGGCCACTTGGCTGTTATTCCTCCTCGTACATTTAGCATCTCTGGGAAAAATCCTAGCTATGATTTTTTTTAGAGCCTTCTCTGGGTCCTAGTGTTCAACCTCAATTCTCTACTGTCTGCCAGAACTTATTTTCCATGCATCTGCCTGTTTTTCTTCATGTTCACGTATTTGCTTATTCATGTAAATAAGTTATATAATTACATGAGCAAACTGTTCCCTGCCTTAAGAATCTGTGGTGGATAAGAAACTTTCATTCATGGCCTGACCCATAGTTCATCCTAAACTTGACTTGGCATGTAGTTCTCAGTCTCAGACCCTAAATTTTATTGTTTTTTTAACCTTGATTATTTTGGACTTATTTTTCATGTATTTTGTCTCACTCCAGTCTTGTCTTAAAACTTAGTCTCTTCATTTGTAAAAATAATGCCTTGGGAGTCATTCTTTCTATTACACAGCAGAAACGTGTGTGAGTGCATGTTTGTGAATGGAGTGGAGCTGTATGTAGAGGGGAGGGAGAGACTGCAATGCTAGAGACAGCCAAAGAAAAAAGAAAAAGAAAAAAGACAATTACCTGCTGTTTCGGTGCAGCTTATTCACGGCTAAGCCAACTGATACTAGATATAAAGAACATTTCCCGGAGTTTTTATAACATTGGTTGCTTACAGCCACAGTGCCCAGTTTATCAACAATCAGCTGAAATTTTCCACTTAGAGATGTAAGAAATGGATTTTTCTCTTTAAATTGGAGGCTTAGCAAGGGGACCCGGGAGAATGAAGATGTCTAAGAGATTAGCGTTTTCCGATTGCAACACAATAGGTTAAACTAGTGGTACCTCCCCACACGTACCTGTAAGCAGCTCTTTCATGGGGAGGTTTGCATGTCATGGAAGTATTGGTTTCTTTCCTGGTGTTATCCTGAGTGGAGCTAGAATGCTTCAGTCTCAAAGATAAAGAGATAATAATAAGAAAGCAGACTCAGGGTAATAGAAGGAATATTTTTTTCCAATAAATTCCAAGTTAAAACAGAAATACTGTTACATAAGAAGTTAAGGTACTGCTCATTTAATTCTGTTCAAAAAACCTTTAACTGAAAATTAAGGTGATGGGAAACATGATCACTGTTTTCAGCTAACTAAATTCTTTTGGATTAAAAATCAAAATAGTAAGATTTAGCATTTTGTCCATCACTCATCTACACTGTGCAAGGAACTATCATTAGGCACTGAAGAGTTAAGTAAATGGCTTGTCCATTTTCAAGATAATTGTCAAAACTAAATTATGTTTCGGTACTGAGAACTAAAGCCAATGTCTTCTTTTGTGCCTATTCTATGTTAACAATTCTGAAACAAACATGTTTTTTTTCTCTGTTTTTGCTGAAAATGCTAGAATGTGTGTAGGGTGGGGTTAGGGCAGGGGTGTCAAAACTGCGGCCCACAGGCCAACTGCGATCTGCTATCCATTGTTAATTGGCCCGCAGCAAATTCCAAAAATATATTTAGTTTACTTAAATAAACCAGGTGAGGCAATATGTACTTCACCTCGAGTGAGTGGCCCGGCTGTTTGTGTATTTCACCTACCGCATATGGCCCTTGGTAAAAAACGTTGTTAAAAGTTGGGACACCCTTGGGTTAGGGGGACAGATTACCTTAGCTATTTGCTTCAGGAAATACCTGTTACTGGAAAATAAAACTGAACAGACAAACCAGGTTTCTTATCAAGAAAAACAGCTTTCTTGTCAATAATTACTTTAAATTCTCACCTTGTCCTGTCTACCATTCCAAAGTTGTTTTGTTATAAATTCCACCTGATCTAATTGTCCTGCCTTTAAGATTTATCCTTTGATCTTTTGGGAGGGAAAATGACACTACCCAAGCCTTAATACAATAAATATCCTCTTCTAAATTCCTCCCTTCTGAGACACGTTAAGATGCTGTCAAAACAGTGTTTTCCCTTACTGTAATAGTTTCACTAAACTGTGCTTTGTTTTTCAGTTTTCAACAGGCTTTTCTGGTAGTTAGTTTTGGGAGTTGAGCATAGGAGTCAACTGGAAATGTTAACATTAGTCTCTTTACAGTGTCTTTAATTATTTAATATACTAGACCAGGGGTCAACAAACTATGGCCTGTTTTGACACAATTCACTTGCTAAGCAAGCTTTTTAAATTTTTGAAGAATTGCATGAAAAATAATATGCAACTGAGACTATCTGGTCCTTTACAGAAATTGGTTGTCATTCCCCGCACGCACTAGACTAATTTAAATAATGGCATCAACTCTGCTCCTAACTGGCTCTGCTATAAAGGGCTGTGGAGATTTGGATATTTTACTTAATCTTCTTGCAATATAGATGGCCCATAAAATCTGTTCCAGTATTAAGTGTCCATGCCCCTTTCTAGGCCTCTATTTATAGTTTCACTGTGATCTGTTCTCCAAAAAAATCATCTTCTGATTACTAGTAAAAACATATACATAGTTTCAGCAAAGCTCAAAATATAGTGTCTTAGTTCAGCCTACAAATGTTAATTGTGCAATTGTATATTTTACTTAATCCCAATTATCATAACTTAAAAATAAAATTTCTTTCCAACCTCTGCTTCTTTTTACCCACCAAACCAAATACAGCTGATTGTTTTTGCCAAATATTGTAGGAAATTTTTGGCAGATTTTTAATTATATGGTATGTATGAGAAGTTAAATATACAAATCAATAACAGCCAGACCGTACACTCGTATGACAAAAGAATCCATAATCCATGACCCATAACCTGTACAGAACTGGTCCAGGAAGCAAAATTGCTACAACCTGTGCAAGCAATAGACCCAGAATGCTCTGGACCTGTCAATGACTGCCAGCTTCCATAATATTTTGCCCATGTTTCCAACTCAGGACCAACCAGAGAAATCCAAATATGCTTTGAAACCAATCACATAGGATGCCCACTAATCCTCAGCATGCGTCTCTCCTCCCCATGGCAAGAGTTTCCAATCAGGGCACACTTGAATTCCACCCATTTCCCACTATAAAGTTTTCTCACGCCCCTGCCTGCCTTTAAGTGTTTGCCAATGTCAAGCAGTGGTTGACTGGCCCCAAAGCTCTCAATAGACACCCTTAGCTAGGTCTCATCTGAGTGGTCTTCATTTATTCCCACTGTAATTTAAAAGACAAAAGTGAGCAGACCTGATTCATGTACTTTTCCCCTTTTGGTTTTTGTGAGGAGTTAATTAGCATGGCATCTATCACTCAGGAAACATGGCCATTTTTCTTCTCCTAGAAGACTAGGTGTAAACTGTATGAATACTGTCAGGCATCTTGAAATTATATTTAGTGGATGCTCAAACATTGTGAGTAAAAGGAGAGAGATTGCCCAAGCCTGGGAAGACAGAGACTACCAGATCTACTGGGGGTGTCAAAAAAATGTATACAAGTGGACACTTTGGTCAGCGTTGCTCAAGCAGTAGTTTGCCGTCATCAGAAGCGTCTGGACGCTGATAATAACAACTTTGAGCACCTCTTGTAATCGCAGAAGTCAAACGTGACCTGTATTCATCTTTTGCTATTGCTATATATTGGGTATTACAATTTTAATACAGTTTTCCTTTCTTAAAATGCATACACTTCTTTTGGCGCCCACTGCAATTCTTCTTTAGGTTCATGATCTTGTATATTCTATCTACCTTGCCTTTTGGTTTTTTCCACTTGAACTTAATTATGTATCTTGCTTTTTCAGTTTATTCCAACTATTTCTAGGATTGAGAATAAGTGTTTAGTAAAGGAACAGCATATTGGAAAACTCAAAAATGGATACTAACCAAGAATAGAGAATCACAGTTCTACTATTACTAGTCTACTTAAGTTCTCAATCTATTTGATTACAAGTCTAGTTTTACACAGAATTTGTAGGTAGCTGTGTATTGGATTTGTTAGAAAGTGAAAAACTGAAATTTGTGAAACGTTATTTTAGAGAAGGAATATACACGTTTCATGGGAAAGGAGATGGTGGCATAATCTTTGTAGCAAATACAGCTACCAGAGGCAAACTGAACATCTCACCATTTGCCTGCAGAGAGTCTTTCCCCATCAATAACTCTCAGAGACCTGTTTCATTGCTTTATTCAAAATTAACTACCATATTATGGTTAAGACACTGTTTGCTTTAATAATAACAGTAATAAATATTCCTCACACATGCATACATTCATAGCTATAGTTTAAAAAACAAACACACTTTTCCCCATACCATATCTATACCCAAACTAACACATATGCCAAGTTCCTGTAAAAATAATATTTCCAATCCTAGAAAAAAAATTTAAGTGCCAATGTAGGCCTCAGTGCTGAGCATACATCATTCTTGCCATGTGACAAAGGTATCTGCTTCTGAGATTATCACCTCAGTTCAGTTATTTGCACAGCAATCACCACTTGCAATTGATTTATAACTTAGATTTGCATTTCATCATCACTGAAGATATTTTACCAAAATGACACCGAGATGCAACACACCAAGTAGAATATATAAAATATATTCTAACCACAAAAGATTATAGTATTAAAGCAGCAACAAAGTTTTATTTTAAAAGGAAAGCAAATTTATATCACTGGATGAATAACCAAATTACAAAATAGCTTGTAATCAACCAAATATTTTATAGGACTTTAGAAGAAAAGACATCCAAAACTATGGAGATTTTTGTCTTTAAGACACTTATAAAAATGTTTCCTGACACATGCCAGGTACTGCAGTTAAAGGCAATTGTAACTGTCAAACCTTTTAGAGTAGATCAAACATTTGCAGAACTGGAGAGATTGACATGGTTGATTCTCATATATCTCGTAGTGAAGGAGAATTAGAATGGCATCGAAAATCTATCAAAAGTTTCCAGTGGCCTCTGTATTCAATGAAACATATTTCAAGTTAGAAAAAAAAAAGAACCATTATTTTATTCAAATTAGGAATATAGGTAAAACCTTAATCTTCTTCAAGAATTATTTTGTTAATTGTATGGTATACAATGGGTCATAATCACAAATCAACTGAAAAAGGAGTACATTTCCATGGTGCTATGTAAAACTGTCAAGAATCAAAAGTGAGTTCATTTTGGAACTTGAATGTGATGAAATCTTAGATGTTAAAAAATTTTAGCCTCTAGGATATGATATTGAAAATTAAAATCATATTTTTGTGTAAATAAATGATGTCAGCTAATAAAATAGTTTTTTTTTGGTTTATTTTCAAGAGTGAATATTTCCCTGGAAAAGATATTAACAAAACAATGGTGTTTTCTCATATCATAGACATTTTAGAATCAAGAAAAGGTAACATTTTAAGAATAGTTATCTCAAATTCCCCTCCTAGAACATGTCAATTTGATTGAAATGGTGTTGAAACTGTAAATTAATATGGGAATATGATTTCAATGCATTATCATGTTTCAGAATGTAAAATCTGAAATTTATCTTGGGTATCATATTATACACACCGTTATTTCACAGATAAACAAACTAAGGGTGCCAAAATAACTCCCCAAGTTTGAAAATATTGCCTTAAGTCTCAAGATTAGCATCACACATTAGAGTAAGACATACATCAGATGTTAAGACATTGGTGGTCCTCCATTTTTTTTCTTTTTGTAAAGCCTTAGTCTCATTTTGTTATCAAGATATTATTATCAATATAATAATTTCTTCATTAAATTAATTGAAAAGTGTTCACTGCTGTTCAATTTTCTAAAACAAAAAAGATGTATACCAATGTGCATTATTTAAAAATTTGGAAGAATTCAAGTGAAACCATTCAGCCACAAGATTTTGGAAGGGTGAATATTTAAATTTAAATTGTATTTTTTAATAGTGTCAAGCTATTTAATAATCTATTTCATATTCAATAAATTTTACTACTATGTGTTTTTCAGGAGATCGGTCCATTAGTCTATGATCCTCAAAGTTACATGTGTAAAGTTGTTCATCGTATTTTCTTATCCTTTTCATACGTGCAATATAAGTAGTAATATCCCTGTTTCATTCCTGATATTGGTAAATTGTGTCTTCTTTCTTTTGTCTCTGACACACGCATATAGTGTCTGCTGGAACTAATTCCTTTAGTTTTCCTTTATTCGAGAATATCTCGCTTTCCTCCTCTTCCTTAACATTTCTTTTGCTTGATATAAGATTCTGGGCTAACAGAACTTCTCTTTCAAAATTTGAAAAACATTCTTTTACTTTCTTCTGGACTTCATGGTTTTTAATGGGAAATCCATTGCCATTTGGATTGTTTTACCCCTGTAGGTAAGGTGTTTTTCTTTCACTAAGTTATTTTTTTTCTTTGTTTTTAGTTTTCAGAAGTTTGACTATAAGATGTCTTGGCATGAATTTCTTTGGGTTTCTCTTCTTTGGGGTTCACTTAGCTTTTTAAATCTGTACATTTATGACTTGTCAAATTTGTGAAAATTTAAATCATTATTTCTTTGAGTACTTTTCCAACCTTGCCTTTTTTCTTCTCTTCTTTTTGGGATTTCAGTGACTCAAATACTAGTTTTTTTGTTAAGTCCCACAGTCCCTGAGACTGTTTTGCCTTGGTTTGGTTTTGTTTTTCCAACCTATTTTCACTGGTTTTCAAATTGAGTAATTTCTATTTTCCTATCTTTCAGTTCACTGATTTTTTTTTCCATTCTTCTGTTGAGATCATCCATTGAGAATTTTATTTCAAATATCAACATCAGAACTTTGGAGACTGGCCTCTCAGTGCTGAACTCCTAGTCCTAAAGATATATCTCTGAGCTGACTATGGGGATGCTGTGACTTGAAATCAGTTAGAATCTAAGCAAATTATCAGCAATACTGTCCAATGTCCATGCAAAAAGCCTTTTCAAATCAAATGCAAATTTCTTTCTCTCTTCCATTCCTTCCACATGACAAGCATGATTGGAACCAAATTAGGCTTATAATTAATCCTTGAATCAATACTTGAGTCCACTGGTCCCGGCACCATTGATAGAATGCCATCTCTGAACAGAAGAAAGATGAGAAATATATCAAGTTGGTGCAAAAGTAATTGCGGTTTAAAAGGTTAAAAATAATTGCAAAAACCGCAATTACTTTTGCACCAATTTAATAGCTTCATCAGAACTGGCAAGCCATTTTACAGAGGGTGTTGAAAGATAAGTCAGGTATGGTTTATTGTTAATAGTGACTAATATGAGGTATTTGATCAAGACTTGACAGAGAATTTGGCATTTCAGGAAGATATAACCTGCTATTCCTGATGTGCCTAATTACATCTGGGGAGGATCTTAAGACCAGGAGTAATACAAGCTCAGAATTAATTTCACACTGGAATTGCATCTTTCTTCTGAGACAATCCCCAGATATTTTACAAACCTGAAATTTCCCAGTAGGCTGTAATTCTTACAAAATCCTTTCTCCACAGGTCAGCAGCAAGAATTGTAGAACCAGAAACCATCTCTTTCTTTTAATTATATATATAGATATAGATATAGATGATATAGATATAGATATAGATATAGATATAGATATAGATATAGATATAGATATAGATATAGATATAGATAGATAGATAGATAGATATAGATATATAGATATATCTAGATATATCTCTCTCTATATATATGTCTATATACATAGATATAGATAGATAGATATAGATATATCATATATCTATATATATTATATATGATATATTTATAATGAGAAATCCAATTTGCTCCCACTTCCTGAATTATGACATTTGCTTATAGTGCATATAAGCCACCTACTCAATCAATTATCAGTTTGACACCTTCCAGACACTGTCACTCTTCACCTATTTTGTCTAATATTTTCTATATTTTGATCCGAATCTTGTTTCAGAAGTTTAACTGATCAAGTTAATGTTGTTCTAGTTTATTTACCAAAAGCCCTGCTCATAGATTAATCCTTAGTTACCTAAAACCATTGATCTTTCCAAAGTTTGCGGTTTTCAGTGCTATGCTACTATCTTTTCCTTGCTGCTATTGGTATCTCCATCCCAGACATTTATTTCTCCTTTTCCATTCTCGTTCTAACTGGATTTGTTATGTGGGGTGTTTTTTTTCCCCTCTCTTTACATTCAGATGCAATCCTCCCTCCAGGTGTCTTCTTCCTTCCTTAACACCTACATTAGAATAAGAAGTCTCAAACTTTATCCTAAATTTAAATGAAAAGAATAAGTGAATTTATATTTTATTTAAAAACGATATCAGGAATTTTTAGGAATATATGTGGCTTTAGAGGGGGAGCACAGAGAAAAGTGGTTAAGTGAAGAATGGTACTTATACATTCTGGATTCACAATGGACCAGGCCCCTGGTAGCTATGTTACTTACATTATTTTATTTAATCTTAACAGAAAATTAGATTAAAATGAGGAAACTAAAGCTCAAAATTCATAATATTCTCTCCCAAATCATACTGTTAATAAAAGTGGTATCGAGATGACTGCTGGAATTAAATGCGAACAGTTAACAGCACCCAGATAAAATGTACAATACTGGCTAAAACATTTAATTTGGGGGGTTCTTGTTTTTCTTAGCTATAAAGTCAGGATTGAATAATGACATTATTTCCTTTGCAGCAGTGCTTTAAGTATAATGGGGTGCTTATCTCAGTCAAGCATCCCCTGAAACCTTATCTCAGTTTCAGCCAGTTTCCCCAAAAGATGAGCAGAAAATAATGTGTCAGATATTCTCATATTACAAAAGTATGGGCTTGAGATACTATACAGGACTTACAAAGAAGACAACAAAAAATGATTTTTTTTTAAATTACCCTTAGACCTATACTTATCCCATAGTTCTAGAATTGTTGAAGTTAATGGATCTTGGAGCAAGAATTTCTTTGGAAAAATTGACAGTGCCATGGCATAATATCCACTCCAACAAGGAATGGGAATGAGTACTTCCTTCTTGCATGAGGTCACAATGAAAGGTTTCAGTGGGACCACACTAGATCTTGAGGCCCCTAGACTTACAGGAGGCTAAATATGAAAGACTATTGCTGGCCGTCTGCTCTAATGGCAGTATAAGAAAAGGCTGCATTGGGAACAGACCACATTTCCAGAGTTTATTGGAGAAAGCACATAAGACATCTGAGCCAAACACTCCTTAGGTTCTCCTGAATCCAGCCTAAGTGTGTTGCTCAAAAAGAGTGCCTGGAATGAACCCAATAGAGTTGAGAAGTAACACTAGGTTAAAAAACTATGTTTGATGCTTCAGGCCCAACCATAGACAATTACAAAGGCTTTATACCTGGCAAGCCTTACAAAGGTAAGCTGGCCTCCCACACACCACATCTGGTGCATAACTGGTGGATTCAAGTCTCTAAAGGGAGTTGCAGCCAAGGATTCAGGTCCTCCTGGTTGGCCATGGTTTTAAGCATATTTGCATTTTTAGCCCAGGTACCCGGGAACTTCCCACTGCTGAGACCTTCCTCAGGTGCTTCTGCCAAGGCCTTCTTAACAAGAGGTGCTGGGTGTGGAAGAACTTAAATGTCCTATTTTCCCTTCACTGACACTGTACTGGGTACTTTTCTACTTTTCTGTCCCTAGCTCTCCCTCTTTCCCTCCCCTCAGCCTCAGGGGATTAAATTTAAATGAAATAGGATACCCTAGACAATTAAAGTGATTGAAGATAAACCTAAAAATAGCTTGACAAAGGCTCTTCAAAATGCAAATATGGAATTCTCAGCCCTTGTAATTCTCAGGAGACTGCTCTACTTCCCCTCTTACTTAATCATAAGAGCTCAGTCAATGGTGGCTAGTCTTTAAAACTAAAACCACAATACTGTGAAGAAAAATAATACCTAGTTGAAATGAAATAGCCATTTGCTGTTTGTTTAAGTAAAAATTGTCAAAAATCAACAATTTCCTGTGGTTCAACCTAATACAAATCCTTAATAATTAATGAGAAGATAAACGTGCTGTGCTATAGGAATACAGAAAAGGAGTAGCCAACCAGTCTTTTAGTGGAGGAGAATAAGCAAAGTTTATGTTTAGTTTGAAAAGATGATTAAAAATCAGAGAAGTTAGCTAGGGAGGAATAAAAGAGGCCTTTACATGCAGGGATCAGTATATGCAAATGCAAATCTATGAAAGGGTTAAGGGGGAGTTAGGGATTGTAACTGAAGGGCTACAGCCACATTTGAAGGCTGGTTAGAAAAAGAGTGAACACAAGACCATTTTGAGCTAAGGACTTTATCCTGAAACACATTGATCAAGGAAGAGACCAAATAAGAAATGTATTTAAGAAATAATGTTCTGAAAACAGAGAAAAGAGGAGATAGGGGAAACAATGAGAGTGTCACTGCAGTAATCCAAATATTCTATCATACTTTCTCATTCTGTGTATATGGAAATTGAGTGAGGCACAAAACTTCTTGTATTTCCATAATCTAGTTACATAATTACACAATTTTCCCATTGAAAGTTCTTGCCACTGAGCTACAATTATTTTTCTCTACTCAATGGGTTTCTTTACTTCTCCATTCCTGTTCAATAGCAACATACACATACACACACACACACACACACACACACACACACACACACAAACATTTATTTTAAGATATATGATGTTAAAGTTTCACCCATTTCTTTACTTTAAAAAATCTAATGTCAGACTTTGCACATAAGTGTTCTACAGTTGTAGATTGTAGAATGTTGCATTTGAAGATTAAAAAACAAAAAAAGCTAAAAGTGGAAAAGTCGAGAAAGAATAAAAACTAATAAAAGCCAACGGAAATAAGTGAAACAAACCTTTTATTTCACCTACTTAAATCTAAAGGCCAGTGGCATTTCCATTCCAGTTTCTTCCATAACAAGTGAGGGTGAGATCCATGACACACGGTCCCTGTGACCAACTAAAAGCCATGTTGCCTGGAACACTTACAATAGGACTTCACATTTCACCTTACCAAGTAGAAATCCACATCAGTATACACTCATACAAAGATGGGGTTTCAGTTTGGAATGTTTCATTTCATGCACCTTCCTTTACCTCCAGGCAGTTAAATAAATATGTATTTCTAAACCAAATCTAGAATGGTATTTTTAACACGGTATGTGAGACAAAACCGCCTGGCAGATCTCCAATTATTACTGCCTATTTCTCCACTGTATTCAGCATTCAGTAAATAAAAATTCAAAAATATGACCTATCCTGGGAAGGGACCACACACACACACACACACACACACACACACACACACACTCACACTCACACACACCACAGACATTTTATTTATTAAGCCACTTTATGTGTGCCATGCCCCAGGGGGCATAGGAGTAAGAGAAAATTTCAAACCTCAAGAAGGTTAGAAATCTTCCTTATTAGTGTATCTGCATACAAACCAATAATGTGGTGTTTCCCCGAAAATAAGACCTAACTGATCCATAAGCTGTAATGTGTCTTTTGAAGCAAAAATTAATAAAAGACCTGGTATTTATTATATTATATATTATGTTATGCTATGTTATGTTATGTTATGTTATGCTATGCTATGCTATGCTATGCTATGCTATGCTATATTATATTATATTATATTATATTATATTATATTATATTATATTACTATATCATATTACATAAGACCCCCTTTTTGCTCCAAAAGATGTATGAGAGCTGATGGTCCATCTAGGTCTTATTTTCTGGGAAACACGGTGTATCACTGGTTACAAAGTAAGCCTGAGCGCCTTCCAAATTAAGATCTAGGCATGTCTGGAGAGCCACAGCAGCAAAGTGTCAGTGTGCCTACTCTGCTGAGAAAAACTCATTGTTGAAATATGAAATGAAAATATAGATCAAACTCTGAAGAGAAGGGCTGTTCTGTCTAATCTCGTATATACATATGAGAGTCCTATGGCAAAATGATTTGATTCATAAACTCAAAACTCATGCACTGATCATTTACCAAAGGCCAGACCCTCCACTAAGTACTGCAGAGGCACTGAGGAGAAAATTGAGGAGTGATTCTGATCCTAAGAATGATGGGAAATATTTGGCATATTTCAAAGAGGTCCACAAGAAATGAATGAGTTAAAGGAGTATTTTCCAATAAGTTCTGCAAACACCTGAGAGCCTGAGACATCAATTGCAGTTCTGAGGACAAGTGTGATGATCATAATAATATTAGTGTGGCTGGGCCATGGCATCTGTGTTGACACCACCCATAGTGCCCTTCACACTGACCAACAGGCAATTTTGTGTATAGTGTCCTTGACCATTATTATTATGGTCTTTGGAACGAAAGAGAAACCTCAGCAGCAGAGGTGACATTGATAGGTCTGAACAGGATAACTCTAGTGGCATCAGATATACAGCTTCCATTATTTTAATAATACTATTATAGGAAATCTCCCCACCTGGTGACAAAGAGACAACAGCAGTTTCTACCCAGTTTAAGTTAGAGGACTGATTCTCAGTGTGCATGAAAGTCATCCCCTATGATGCCTCATCATTGAACATTCTCTTGGAAGAATCTTGAGGTCAACTGAGACTAGCAATGTAAATGGAGCAAGTGGATGTGGCCAGAGAGGTACCTCTTTTTATGGGGTCAGGGAAGCAGAAATTCATACTGTTGCTTACGTTTTCTTTAGCTAAGACTTTTTTGTTGGGATGTCAAATTGGCTTTCACCGTGTTAGAGGGAAGGGAGAGAAAGAGTTTAAGCTAGTCCATTTCCAAGACTGGAAATGGTGCTGATAGCTTGCAGAGAATTTCTGAAATCTCCTGATGTATTAGAAGGGAAAGAATTAGGAAAGTTGAGGAAACCAGCAGAAACTGCCTCCAGTGCAACAGTCCGAGCCTTCCCATCGGCAAACGCCAGCTCCTGAGACATGGCTGTAGCCTGAGGTTTATAAGTCCAAAATAACGTCTCATATCAGATGGGTAGGACCCACACCCCTACACACACACACACCGCTCATACACACACACCTTAAGGTCAGTGGTTTTAGCCTGTAGACAGTGCAGTAGCTGAGACTCCCATAGCTGGAACAGGGGGGAGTTCAAAGGAAATTCTGTCCTAGGCATCCTGAGGGAAAACGATAACATGAAATAGAAGTTTCCGTATTGCAAAGGCTTCACAGTGTCAATCAGGAAAGGATTAGAGGATTTTTTTTTCCCCAAAGAGAGACAGGAAACAATAAAAGTATCAACTATATCAGGTGATTAATCCCAAAACAAGCAATAATGTATCATGAAAACAAACCTCATCTCTAGAATTAGAAGGCCAAAGCCCCCATTCTGGCTTGATATGCAGAGATATTAGGGTAGATGCTAAGCGTTTCCACTGGGTACCAGGAGGTGCCCAGGGATATTGCATCCATCATGTTGCAGGAAGAGTAAATGTTTCCTTTCCTCAGCACTTGTTATTATGTAAATGTAATTCCAAGCAGCAATTTGTGAACTAAACCGATAATTCTCGTTGATTTAGGTGCTAGCTGGATCCATCCCCAGCTTTCAACCTGTAGGTTTCATTCACAAGAATGTGGCACGATTGGATTTTCAATTCTGTACTAGAAGGGGTTTTTCTACTAACAAGGTAAATTTATTTTATGCCATCGCCCTCAGCAGTTTCCCAGTAAACTACAGACCACACATATTTCAATCACATTGTAATTGACAGATCATACCCTAGCCCTTTCCTTAAAACTGGGGCTAGTATATGACTTTTCATACCCTTGTTAAAATGTAGTATAACAGTTTGAAAATTTACTCAGTGAAAGCTGGGTAATGAATTGGTTATTCCTGGAGAGTTTCCTCCCCAAATTGCTGTGTGACCTTGTCTTGCAGAAAATCAATCAGATACTCTAGCAGTTTGAAACTGTGTCTAAAATGACCCAAATAACAAGAAAGCACTTAGTAAATTGTTCATTTTAATGACAACATCCATGTAGCCAACAGCTGTGATATAAATTTTCTGGCTTAGTGATGCCAAAAACACATAAATAAACTGGAGACAATAAGACACTGACCTGAGAAACAGGTGATCTATCTTCTAGTCCTGGTTCTTCCATTGACTAGTTGTGAAACCTTTAGTAATTTCTTCAGCCTCCCTGGCTATCTCCTGTAAAGTAGAGTTGTTGGATTAGATGAAAAGTCTTCAACGGGAACAGCCACTGTCTATTTCTACCAATCAGTGAGTCCTGAGAAGCCAAATGATCTGTAGTGTCCTTCCCATTCTGATATATTATGAGGACTTACATAAATCACCCAGTCAAATCAACCTGGGTTTTTGCAGTTTAGGACTAAGTTGTTAAAACTATAAAGACACCTCTATTAGTTGTGCCTAACAGCTATTCCATTTTATTTTTTGAAATCTACTGTACATATTTCTGATCTATAGGTCATCATTACTAGGGCCAATACAAATGAAAGGTATGGAACACAGTTATAACCTAGTGTGTTTACCACTGAGGTGGACTGAAATGAAGCAAAGTAACCTCAAATATAGAAAAAACACAATAGCAGATATTCTCTGTCTGTGGGAAATATATATAGGTCTGACTAGACCCATGGGATCTAAAAATATGCAGATTCCTCTATGAAGACGTCTTCCAGATACTTGAGGTGATAAACTTGGATCTCTGATGACAATATAGTCCTCTCTTAACCAGCTCGCCCCATTTCTCTGGAATTCACCCAGCCTTGAACTGATCTCCTTTTAAAAGCTAACAAATGAGCCATTCTTGATAGATGTAAATGTATTCTTTAAAGACTGAAAACATTAAGAGTAAATAAGATGAGGGAAGCAGGATACCTTTGAAGAAGAAATAATAATACCATGAGATGATGAAGATATTAAGAACTCTGGACCTCTTCTCATCCTGCCATCCATTCTCATAGGTAAAGAATGAGATTAGGTAACACACAAATGAAATATTACTGGATGTAAGTAAAAAGTAAAATAAAAAGTTTGGAAACAACTTAAATGCCATCAATTGGGAAATAATTAAAAAGAAAAAAACAGTGCAGCCATTTCATGAAGTATTAAGCTGACATTAGAAAGAATGAATTAGGCCTAAAAGCACTGATAAAGAAACATGTTCAAGATTTACTGTTAAATAAAAAGAAAAATGTGGTTTTAGAAGAGTGTATATGAAATAATCAAATGTATCTTATCAAAGAAATAGAATATGTTTGGAAAGAAACACGTCATTTTAAAAAAGGGTTACATCTGGGGAGGGACATTGAAAGCACGAGTGTATGATGAAGTCACTATTATTTTTCATTTATTACACAGTTGATATTTCACCATAAGCACAAATCACTTTGCTAATTAAAATAAAGTTATTTAAAAGTCAGCATGGATCATTTGTTATGGTCAATGCTACAATGATGTCAATAACAGCTTCATTGTGAAACATTTTAGATATGGTAAAACATAAATAGAACAATACTAGAAACATATGTGTTCATACCCAAGATTAAGAAATCTTGCTTTTTTTCTTAAAGATTTATTACTGATATACGTAGACTCTTAAGTACCCGTCCTTTATCCTATTAACCACTGTCCCCAGATGTAACCAATTATATGAATTTAATGCTCATCTCACACTATTATTGCATAGACAGGTAACTGAAATGACATACAGTAGGCTTTACTTATTTTAAATTTATATAAAAGGCATTGCCATGCAGGGTCTCTGGTCTCGCTCCCCACACCAGAACGCAGGATATGCTGAGACCAAAAAGGAACAACAACAGAGCCATAGATAGGGGAGTCATACTGCTATATTCTCGATGGCGGCTGGGTTGGAGATACTAGAAGCAGGAGCCACACGATCCGCAATCTGCCGTCCGCTTCTCTGCCAACCAACCTGCTAGCTGCAATCCGTGCTTGCTAATTCAGCCACGGCAGTTATGTCAGTGGCCAATGGCTAACTGGTTACTGCTGATGGCCAACTACTACCTGAGCCAGCGCCTTTCCATGTGAAGCCAAGAACCTGGAAACTGATCTCAGGGACTCTGTTTCCACAGGCATGATATAGTCCATATTACTCTTCCACTTGCATTATTTATGTAGTGAAGTTGTAATGTACCTGCCTGTTCTACCTTCACGACGGAAGAACTTTCTGTCCAGCTGCTAGGAGCCACGAGACTGATAGCCGCAGCTGTCATACCTCTTTGGAAATTACCCTCTGCCAAAGAAAGCGCCATCCTCAAGGTCATGCTCTTTCCCATGGCAGCCTGCTCACTGGGAAGGGTAAAGACCCAGCCCCCTCACCCCAACTCAAAAAGTTTTGAAAGTCTATCCCAACTCCAGATCTCCTTATCGAGAGTCAGATGAGGACTATTTTGAGAAGAACAATGTGCGACCTGAATCAGTCTGGAAGGAAACATCAGAATTTCCCAAATCAATGATCAGTCTGCAAGATAACTGGTCTATATTCTGCAGAAACATTAATGCCATAGAAGACAAAGAAAATCTAATGAAGCATTCCAGATAAAGGACACTGAAGAGACAGAACAACCACATGCAGCACATGATCGGGGATTTTTCTTGTGCTATGAGAAAGTTATTGGGATAATTTGTAACTGATAAACCTTGCAGAGTGCAGAGTATAGGACAGACATTGTTCTAAGAACTTCATATATATTAACTCATTTAATCTTCACAAGAGCGTTATGAGTTAGGTAGGATTATTGTCTTCACTTTACACATGAAGATAACTGAAATGAGGCACAGGGAAGCTAAGTAACCTACACAGGTAACACAATGAGAAAAAGGCACTGAATGAAGGCCATCTGCCAGTGGAGGGACAGGGCGGGGGAAGGGGGAGTTTACGGTTTTTAACCATAGCCTCTCCTGCTCATCCTAATAAAATCATTATTTCATGTTCTTTGGTTTGGCAAAACTAAAGAGCTTATCACCAATTGTTGGTGAAATTGTGACAAAATGGGAAGTCCTATGTTTTGCTGGCCAAAGTGATATTTGTATAAAGCCAATTTGGAAAATTAATTTAGCAAGATGTAGTAAATCTAAGGATAGAAATACTCTAAAAGAACAAATGCTTTGCGTAAACACGAGGAAAACTGGATAAGAATGTTAACAACAACCTTGTCAGAAACACCCTGAAGCTCCATCAGTAGAAGAATAGAGAAGCTGTGGTTTAATCATATAATGAAGCAGAATAAAACCCCAACATAATATGATAAGTAGGATCCAAAAATTGAATCACGTAAAATACAGGTCATATTATTACAAAGCTAAAAAAAAAACACCAATATTTCTCAGTCTGTATTGTTCCCCAAAGTATGAAATTAAAAATTGTGAAACTCT
Organism: Rhinolophus hipposideros; assembly: GCF_964194185.1. Taxonomy (NCBI): domain Eukaryota; kingdom Metazoa; phylum Chordata; class Mammalia; order Chiroptera; family Rhinolophidae; genus Rhinolophus; species Rhinolophus hipposideros. The sequence goes on along the minus strand of NC_138058.1, from coordinate 16,336,552 downwards.
ATGAAAGTGACCATAAACTTAACTTAGAAAATTCCAAATGATGAATCATTTTTAGAAATTGCATAAATTCTATTAGTATTGCCTCTTGCACCCAAAAGTTATTAATAAGGTTTTATAAATTTCCAGGTGGAAGAGTCTTTTTTGGTTTTGATTTGATACTAATTTCTTGTCTTATTACATTGTGATTAAAGTATTGTTTGTAATATTTCTACTTTATTGAAATTACTAATGATTTATATATAATCAATTTTTGTGAATGAAGCACACTATGTGTGCTTGAGAATAGGCTGTATTCTCCATTATCTGTGTATAAAATTTTATATACTGAGGGTGCCAAAAAATGTATACACATGACTTGTATTCATCTTTTGTTATCGGTATATATTATTACAATTTTAATACAGTTTTTTCCTTTCTTAAAACGTGTATACATTTTTGGCACCCTCTGTATAACCATATAATTGTATATAATGAATATACAATTTTTCATTACATTTGTTAGGTCTTCTGTAGCCTTACCTAAATTTCTTGTCCACATGATCTGTGTTGTACCAAAGGTAGTACATTAGTTTCTTTCCAATAATGCATTTCTACATGTCTTCTCACATTGCCTATAGTTTTTGCTTTTAAAGGGGTCACTGTTATTAAATTCATAATAATGCAAATAGTGACTTTTATCATTAAAAAGTGCCCTATGTGTGTGAACAAGCTTCCTTTACATCATGCTACATAAGTCTGTGTCTGCACCCAGCACCCAGAAAGCCTACCATTTCTGCTCTTTACACTGCCAGTGCACATTTTCTTTTGATTTCTGGCACAGAAAGATATGCACTTTAATTTTGAGCTTAGATATTTTTTATTAAATTTATCCCTTATAGTGTAGCATTTCTTGTGTATATCTAGAGCAAATAGGGATATTGAAAGTATGATATGCATAGTATTTTGATAGGAATTTCTCATTTATTCAACTTTTTCTTCTGTTTTGGACTGAATGCATATGTAAAATCTCTGGGTCATGGAAAATGTACTATAATTCTATTCACTTACTTTCAGCTCATCAATAATACTTTTCCCAACAATTCTACCTAGTCTTTTACTTTCCTAACTTCTGTAGCATGTTTTATAGCATTAGTTTCTGTTATATTATTGATGTTCCAAAGCTTTGTGTCATTGGTATAGTATTTCATGTAAATTAATCTTCTCTCCCCAACTGGTACCTAAGCTTTTCCACAGCAGAGTCCACATGAAGGCACCTTTCCTATCAAGCAAACCTAGAGACTCTCCCATGGGCTAACAATTAAATTGGGTGTGTGCTACAATACAGGAATGAATAATAAGGTGGCTGCCCAAGGGGAGAGTGAATGGGGAAAAGGTACAGGTGACTTTGAAGCTGTGTCTTAAATTTGTGAGAAGAAATTTTATTCATTAGGCAGATAAAGGGACAAAGACATTCTAATGAATGAAGAACTTGTTAAAATGCACAAAGCTGTGTGAACACACGGGTTTGTAAAGAAAATGGTGATTAAATTCAGTATGACTGTAGCACAGTGTGTTAGAAGATACATTTCAGTCATACAATAGTAACTTGTATGCCCTGATAAGGGGTTAGAGTATTGTTCTGCCAGTACTAGAGGTAACCATTAGGAGTATTTCAGGGGGAAAGCGACATGATCATAGTTGGCTTGGGAAAAATAACCTTGTCAACGATTTGGGAAATAATACCTCGGAGGGATCAAGGAAAAGGCATCGGTATAAAAGCCACCCAATGTGGATAGGAGAGACATGGTAACAACTGAACTAGTGATAGTAGAAATAGGTAAAAGGTTAGATTTGATAGCTATTTTGCAGGTAAAATTGCTAAAACTTGATTACTGAATTTGCTGTCACAGATAAGGCAGGTATAGAGGATGATGTCAATATTTCTGGCTATAAATATTTTGTAAGTGGCCTAACAACATAGGAGACAGAGAAGGTTTAAGGGACGCAGAGCAGATTTCAAATTCACATTTGTAGATAGATGAGGGAAAAAAATTTCTCTCTTTCTCTCTGCTACTCCCGCCCACTTTGCTTCAGCCTTGATGTGAAGGAATGATATAAGGTAAAACAGTAAAATACCAAGAAAGGCCATTGCATCATAAGTTATGTTATGTTATCATAGGCATATTCCACTCAGAGACAAACGGTGTGTGGGGCAGGAGGTAAATTTGCCTTAAGGTTGAACAGAGGCAGATTAAACTTCCAGAAAGAGTTTTCTCTTTCACCATCACTGTCACGATTTTTCCACAAAGACAGTTAATACTCTAAGCGACAAAGTCTAAGTAAATGAAATAACTCCATAATACCATAGTCCCAAAAGGTAGTGGCTATGAGACAAAACTAAGCAATTCCTAGTTCTAGTAAGTAAATGGCCAGTATCCAGAAGCTGGTTCATGCAGTGCTTATCTCCCAGGCTGAAGATTCTGGAAGGAGATAAGATTAAGATACTCTTAAACCATTAAATTACATTGTCATTGGAAACCTGATGTCCTGGACACTCTCAGAACATATGGCAGAAAAATATCTTGTCGAGAATTTCATTGCCAGCATCAATCCACAGCTTTGAGAATCACAGCTGCCGTGCTGGCTGGTGGCCAAGGATGTCTCAAGACTGACTGTTCTTGTATGAGAGAGATGGAAAGGTTGGAGGTTAGTCCCATTATTTGATTTTCATCTTGCTAACTGAGAGCATGGGTCATAAGCCACAGCCCACTGTTTCCACAGACCTTCTGTTCCATCTTCCTAGTGGAAATGACAGAGAGACATTATGACCCAGGGTCATGCATCCATAAGTGGTGTCAGGCATGTGGCTTGCCCAGGAAAATCAACTTTTTTTTTTTTTTGGTTCTGGTCTCATTTATAATGAAGCAGTTAAAAAGAATCCAGCTAATGAATGGTTTGTGTGGAGGGTTTTTGATTTGCTTCAGCAGCAGTGGTTACTAGATTGACTATGGTAGCCCTTGTCTAGAGAGTTATTGAAAGAACAGAAGCTTGTAAGTGAAACTTGGAGTCTTAGGAAAAAATGGATAAGCAGTTATATAAAAACATGTAACATGCCTAGTGCTAAAAATTGGTCCTTCTGATAAATAGTCTACATTTGACTATAGGGGTTGCCTAAAATTCCAGCTATTAGATTCATCCTTCGTTTGAAATCAACAAATTATCTCATTAAGCCCTTGCTGAAGAAAACTATTATTTTTGTCAGGAAATTCTTTTACAACTTTTGTTTTGTTTTGTTTTGTTGTCGTTTGTCTGTATTCTCACAGGGAAAATTTTATGACGGTGCCGACTTTTTGACTAGACTCCTGTGCACTGACTGCAGGAGATGCAATATTAGCAACAAAATGTCAATCAGTCTGGGTATTGAAGTTAATCAGTTTAGCGAAACGAAAAAATGATGCTGCCAGAATGATATATTTTATTACGGGACTCAGGGTGGAAAAGGCAAGTTGGAGAGGTCAAGGACCAAAAGCCCTACCCTGGGAATGCTCAGAGACTGGGATGGAGTTATGGACAGATCATGAAAACACAGAACGAGGGTGCACGTGTTAGCTCATCCTCCCATAATGCCTAGCATAGAGTATATGTTCAGAAAGAGTCAACTTTTACATTCAAGTTTGATTGTTGTCTTCCAAATTAGGCCTGGCCTATATATTGCATTATTGATAACTAATATTAAAGCCTCCCATCTACTTTTAAAAATGCAAGTTTCCCTCTGAATTTGCTTGTATTGTATGATTTTCTGAATTATGTTCTACTATTCTGCCTTTTTCATAGGTTTGAGTTTTTGACAATGAAAAAACAATATGTTTATTACTTGCTTATCCTTCTTTCAGGGAGTTACATTTCTGTCAAAGGATTATAACTTGGTGAGGATCAGGCTGAGAATTCTAACCTTAATAGCATAAGACATTTCCTAATAATATGTAGAATCTTTCTGGATTAGTTCTTTGTGTTGGGTTTAGCTGATATATTATTTTGTTCCCATAATTTACTGTTTCAAAACACATGAGCAGAAAGGTGCAGTAAATATGTGCTTCATAAGGTGAGCGAATAATTAGAAAGAGGGTTTTTTTGAAATTTAACATTTTCTTAAAAGATCAAAAAATACATAACATAAAAATAGCATAGTAAAATGAGTTGCATAATGCACAATTCTACATACAAACAAGAATTACAGTACATGAGGCAGCCAGATGGCTCAGTTGGTTAGAGCGCGAGCTCTCAACAACAAAGGTGCCAGTTCAATTCCCACATGGGATGGTGGGCTGCACTCCCTGCAACTAAAGATTGAAAACGGCAACTGGACTTGGAGCTGAGCTGTGCCCTCCATAACTAGATTGAAGGACAAGAATTTGTAGATGATGGACCCTGGATAAACGCACTGTTCTTCAATATTCTCTAAGAAAATTAAAAAGAAAAAAATCTGACTCATTCAATTGAAAAAAAAAAAGAAGTACAGCACTATGACTTGGAGAAAAACACAAAAAAATCAAAGCATCTGCCCTATAGATAGCAGTTGAGGGAATGATCTACTGCATTCTGGAGGCAAAATATTATGGCAAGTTTATATTTATGAAATATTATGGTCAAATGTATAATTAATGTATAATTGTTGAACAGAGCTAATAATTTTCTTATCTATGGGTATTTTTAAATTCACATTTTCTACCCAAAATATGCGTTCCTATTTTGTACATTATGCCGATTGTTGTTATACAAATGCATAGAGTTAACCCTTAAAAAAAAACAAAACTGCTTTTAAGAACACCTTTCCTTTAAAAAAATCTTAATTTAAATTATTGTAATTTGGGGACATGATAATAAATGGTTCATGTTCTAAAAATTAAATCAGCAACAACAATAAAAGAAAAAGTGGTATTTAAAACTGGCTGAGCAGAAACTAGTAAACAGAAAAAGTTCACCCTATACTAATGCATACCATTGGTGTAAAATGAGGGAGCAATGTTTTTTAAAAGAAAAGCAATTAATCTTCTTCACAAATTCTCTATGGCATTTATACTACTTATGATGTGGAAAAAACACATCAGATGCAAATGCGTATGAAAAAAATCAATAATACTTATATGCTTTAGTTTGAGAAGAACATGGAAAGAACCTGAGAGGATCTTGTAAACAACAAAACTCTGTGGCTGCTCACC